>NC_071390.1:37963808-39324604 GCF_022682495.2 Desmodus rotundus
AGTCTTTCTTAGAAAAAAATTTATCTTTACTTTTGTGGAACCTAAGACTTAGAGTGCTGATTAGGAGAAAGGATGGCCATATACTTGTTCTTCTGGCATATTTCTTCTGAGAGATTCATACGGTCTTTGATGGGAAAGCTCTACAGACCATTTAGTCCGGTTGTTTTCAACACTTTTGTTTTAAAACTATGGCAAGTTTTGTTGATCTGAAATCCTCCATGGAGCCCACGTATGAAATAGAAAACGACTATCTGTGTGGGCGTGGACATGGAGGCCTCGGGCCTGCTTGCTTGGTTCCCCATCTCCCCTGCTCCATTCGTGCACGATCTTTGCTTTTGCAATGTGTTCTTTCGGGATTCCCTAAGGTTTTAAACACCATAAACTATGGTGAGCTCTTTGAACCTTTATTTTTATATATGAAGAAACTTTGACCTACGAAGAGAAAATTATGTTTAAAATCATGAGCTAATTAATGTCAAAAGAGGTTATAGAATCTGAGGCCATGGTACTTCTCTTACAGGAAGCTACCTCATTTGGCTTATGTCTGTTTCTGTCAGGAGCCTCAGCAGAGAGAAAACAGCCAAGTACAATTTCCCATAAAGGATGCTATTGCTATTAGTATTACTATTACTTACTACTATTTTTGCAAAATGGAAAAAGGAAAACAAATCAATATATCATAATGAGAATGTTAATACAATCTGTATATAATTGGATCCTATGTGCTTCTCTCTTCATAAACACATTTTTAATTGACCAAATTATGATTGTACCACATATATATGTATGTATTACACACACACACACACACACACACACACACACACATATATATATAATGGAGAAACTTCTTCAGATAATCGTCATTTTTAATTGCACATCTTCTTTTCAGAAGAATGTTGACTTTAACTACCTTATTATAAAGGAATCATTCCATGATGTCCTTTCTGAAGTTGACTATGTGGTCCCAGGAAGAGGGTAACAGAGAAGAAATGAAAACATTGCTTCCCAGGCACTTAGGCCAAATGTTATAATTGAAGAAATAAAATAAGACAGTATTTAATATTGAAGATTAGACAATATTGTCTAATCTTTGCTTTTGTTCCCAGCAATACAGTTACCTTTATTGTGAGGTCAGTTAACAGATTCTGTTGACTGACTTCTATATGTGTTCGTCAACATACTAAGTTTGCATGTTGCATAAAAAATTACCAAAAATTTAGTGGCTTACGACATTACAAATTTATTATCTCACAGTTTCTGTGGGATGAGTCCAGATGCAAATTAGCTGGGTCCTCTGTTCAGGCTGTGACCAGGCTGAAATCAACGTGTTGGCTGAGATTGTAGCTCCCTTGCGAGCCCCCTGGTTGTTGGCAGGATTTTTTCTGTGTGGTTTCATGACTGGGGGCCCTTTTTCTTTGCTAGCTACTGGCTGGGGATGGCTCTCAGCTCCTAGAGGCCACCATCCTCCTACAACATGGCAGTTTTTTCTTCCTGGACAGCAGGAGAAGGCCTTCTGACATTCTTTTAAATGGTCCTCTGATTTGGTTAATTGCCAGGATAATTGCCTTTTCGATGAACTCAAAATGGACTGATCACTCAATCATGGGTGTGATATCCCATCATATTCACAGGTCTTGTTCTGATCATTACGTACTGGGAAGGAGGCACTATTTGAGCTTCGATACCAGAGAGCTGGAGTCATGGAGGCCAGCTTAGAGCCCTGCCTGCCACATTCAGATTTGCTGATATTGCCAGAGTAAATGAACATCAGGTAAATTATCAGGGTTAAAGCAAGTTTGTTCTCAATATCTTCTCATACCCTTAGGAGGATCTTATTAACCCGAAGGAATAGATTGACAAAAGATTTTTTCTTTGGAGGGGAGGGGCGTGGAGGGGTGTTGCAGCGAGGATAGAGGAAAGAGAGGAAGGGTTCTTCTCAAACTATGGAAAACCTACTTAAAATACAAAGTTTATCCCTCAGCAGATTTCTCAAAAACAGGGAACTCAGTACTTTAGTAGCAACCAGTGTGTTAGTGTTAAAAGTGTTTTTCTAGCAGTTATAATTGTTATTATCATTAGCACTTTTGAAAATAAACAAATAGAAAATGTCCTCCAGAGTCAAGTTGCAGGGTTTTACTCTATTAACACAATTCAGTTGTAGTTACCAACTTACAGGGATAAAAACCAAAGGACAAATGACTCAATAACTTCATGACTGAATATTAAGAGTTTTTTAAAAAAGGAGGGGGACTATTTTGTCAAGAGTAAGTCATCAGCTGAATTATTTATCAAAGAATAATTCATTGTGTTAAAAGATAAACTAAGGCGTATTATAAATTTTAAGAGTTTATTTGAGCAAAAATCAATTTGAATTGGGCAGCATCCGATTTAGCAGATAGAAGGGTGCTCTGAGAAGACACAGAAAATGGAAAGACTTTAGGAGTTCCAGTCAAGATGGTAGAGAAGGTGGACACTGGGCTCCCATCTTCCCACAAGCACATCAACATTACAACCAAATTATGGAACAGTCATCCTGGAGAACCATCTGAGGACCAGCTGAGTAGAAGTCCTATGATAAAGGATATACAGAAAAAGCTGTGCAGAGACTGGACTTTTTAATGCTGCTTAATACTACTTGACAATTTTTTGTATAAAATCCTTGCACATGTTTGTTAGTTATTCCTGAGTACTTTATACTTTCTGTACCTATTGTGAATGGGATATTGTCATATATGATATTTCCCAATTCATTATTGTGTGTCCATATATAGTAGTGCTATTGATTTTTGTAAGCTCACCTTGAGAAGAAAACTTTCAGTGCCAACTTGCAATATTTACTAGAAAATTTTTATTAAAGAAATAAATTTTACATTAAAAAATGAGACTTTTATAGGCAGAAGGGAGCAGGAACAAGAAAGTTACACTAGGCAAAAAAGTGACTGGATATTGCGAGGTTACTCTCGTTTAGAGAAAGGCAGGGTGCCTGTCGGGCAGATGCCCTGACTAGTGCTGGTTAGGAGACTCCTGATGAACCAGTGCAAGATCCCAGTTTAGAGAGAGCCAAACTGTGAGTCTCGGTTTGGTGACATGGTGGCTTGGCATAAGAGACTCCATTTGGGGCCTATTGTCTTGTTTTTAACAATTGTCAAAACAGTATTGGCTTTGTCTCATACAAAGAAGTCATGCAATTTCTGGAAATTTTCTCTTTGATTTGGTTTCATGAAAAATTACTTTCTACCTGTTCCAAATTTCCCTTAGAGTTCCAGGTTGAATCCTTTTTTTTTTTTGTAAACTCTTTCAAGAGTGGATTTTAAGTCCAAAGACATGTCTGTGGAACTGTATCTGTTCATTTCAGTAGAAAGTTTGTGAGTTTCTATGAATTGGCGTTAAGTTCAGATTGGTTACAGATTATGAAGCTGTGGTTTCAGATCGGAGTGCCAGTGTTTGGTTGGGCTGTTGTACAAATACTGGTGGGTTCAAGGTTGCCGAAACTGCTTTGGTGTTTTAATGAGACACAGGCTCCTGGACACCAGGATTTTGATTATACCCATAATTCCAAAATCCATTATGACTGTCACCACACTTTAGTGCTTAGTTCTTCTACTGCATAGTATTTCTGCACAGTTACTGAATGTGGTCTCACATTCCAGTACTTACAGCGTGCAGTCTCTCATATAGATGCAAAAATGGAAAACTTGGGATATAAAATAAAAATTTTGTCTCTATGTTAATGTTGTTGCTCTCCTTCGCCCTCTCTCTTTTCCTTCCCCTCTCTCCCCTTGGGGAAAACAACAACAAAAGCAACAGAAAGAGAAAAGCGAAAGGAAAGGACTTGCTCAGCTTCAAGAATCCAGGGTCAGACAAAGCTGCAGTTGGAATGTGTGGTTGCCAAGTCCCTAGACTTTCACAGCAACAAATGTTAACAACAACCGTGCTGCCTGCAGCTTCCCAGAGGGTTCAAAGGCCAGCTACATCATTAGGGATTCAGAGTTTTCTAAACAAGACTTTCTGGCCCAGTGTCCTTAAAACCAAGGGAATTAATGCCATCTTCGTAAAGATGTTTCCTCTCCCTCCATTTATTCCTTCCTTATTGATGGCAAACATTTTATAACTGTGCAGATAACTTAAGTGATGAGTGATTCTGATAAGGAATCTCACTCACCCTTATAATGATCTAGCCATACTCAGTTGTTGGAATAATTATGCTCCATGATTAAGTTGTTTCAATGACATTTGCATTATTTTCTGCAGATAAAATACCTATTTCCAATAGGTAAAATAGCTAGAGTGAATTAGTTTTAACTGTACTGATATTGACTGATATTTAACTATACTGGTACTAATGAACTTGCTTTTAAACTAGGCAACACATGGTCATGCGAGACATAACCTTAGGGTGAGCAATGTGTGAAGTGACTCTGACATCAGAGGGACATATGTTTCCCGGTTTGTCTTGGGCCTCAGAAAGGCAATGAGGGTATTTTCTGCAGCTGCTCTTATATATTAACTAATTCTACTTTTCCCAGCCTTTTGGATAGTGACCCTGTATCAGAGAAAGTGTCATGAAAGGATTCTCACTATTGACTTCGTGTGAATTTGGGAAAAAGCACGTAGCTCATCATTCATTGCCATTTAAGAATTTGCAGCCAAATCAGTGTAATGATTGTATCTCCAAAAAGCTTTGCTACCAAAAAGATGAGTTCTTTCTCGAAAGTAGGCAAATTAGGCTCTTACATTCAGACAAACCTGTTTCTATCCTATTCAAAACCTTCTGAAGAGCTTTGTGATGTCAATGTATTTGGAAAATTTAACTGAGTTAAATGCTTAAAACTAGAGTTAAGTTTTGAATTCACATTAAAATGATTCTTTTTATAGAGCTTATATAGTAATTTTAGATATGTGGCATTACCAAAGAGTCACAGGATTGTAGCTAAGAATGAATAAACAGGATCCTCATGCCTAGGACATTCTGTTTTCCCTTATTTCACAGGTGGCAAACACAAAAACCCACGGGCCAAATCCGGCCCTCCACCTTGTTTTATCTGCCCGGCACCATGTTTCTACCCGGCAGCATGTTTCTACCCGGCAGCAGCGCCGAGCTCCTTGCCCCTAGTGAAGGAGTAGTTACATTTGTACAGTCCTAAAATTACATTTGGTACTTTGAAGGCAACTGTGAGGCTGATATGGCCCCTGATAAAAATGAGTTTGACACCCCTGACTTATTTGATTGCTTTCTTCTATGAAACCCCCCCCCAAAAAAAAAACCCAAACCAAAAAAACCAAAGCTTATATTCCCTAAAGGGTTACCTTCTGCTAAAACATTCCTTTTTAAAGCTTAAAATTTTCAGTTCCTGCTAATTTTTAAACCCCATGATTCATAGTAATATAAATTATTTATTTCAAATGATGAACACTCTCTATTTCAATGACCCTCAAAAAATAATTCTGTATAGAACTTAGACTAAGTGTAGAAACAGACAACAAGGGTTTAAACTTGGGACACAGGCCAACTCAGAATTCTCATGATCGATCCCATAACCTTGGGTCAGCTGTACGAATCATGTGACAGTGTCGCGGGCCTCTTCTCCCTCAGAGCCACCAGTCATTCTTCCTACGTCTTTCTACTCAAGAGGATGACCTCACACCAGAATGCTCTTCAGCAAAAGGTATATGGTTTATTGCTGTAGCCTCCAAGCAAAGAATCCTGAAGCAAGAAAATTTACTTTCTTAACTACTACAAAGTTATTCTGAATTAGAGCAATGGAATTGTCACAACTACCCCAAACAAAAATTTGTGTCTCTTTTCTGTTTCGTGTTATAAATATGTGCATATAAAAGACCTTTATGCTTATACTAAAAGGATGCTCTTGATTTGGTGTCAGTAGGACCTGTATTTTCGGTGTCTTCCATGCACTTCGATACAGGTTGTCAGCATTTACCTAGAACCTGCCTGGCTCCATGATGAGGGCTTTGTGAACAGTCCTCACTTCTAGGAACTCACATCCATTACAGCAAGAGCTATTCTTGCAGTGAGACATAGTTCAATATCGTGAATGTCATACAACAGAGACAGGTACAAAGAATATAAAACGCTTAAGAAGTTGAATGAGCCAAAAGTAAGTTCACATGCACAAAAGAAAATCCAAGTTTATTTCCTTCTCCCAGTAATAATTTTTGGAGGTAGGCAGTCCCTGCTGCCTGGTGACTCTACAATCACCAGGAGCTGAAGTTCCCTCTACCTAGTCCTTCCACCATCATCAACACTTGATTCCCACTTCCTGGTCTAACCTGGTTGCTCAAGTATCAGTCATTAAATCTACATCTAGCAAGTAGGAAGAGGGAAGGAGTAAAGAACTGCATGCCCTGCTCTCTGTGAGGACACCTCCTTGAAGTAGCACACAGCACTTCTGCCTTCATCCTATTCACCGAGCTGTGGTCATGTGGTTGACCACATCTAGCTGCAAGCAAAGGGTGATACAATCTTTATTCTGGAAAGCCATGCACTGGCTGCAACTGGCAAGTTCACTAACTGGTAGAAAGAGAGGATGATGGGTATTTTCTGCCTCAGATATTCAGATAAGGGAGAGAGAATTTTATCTGGAAAGGAATAGCAGTCCTGGAAGGCTTCCTGGAGGAGGTAGCATTTAAGCTGGGTCTCTGAAGAAGAGCAGGAGTATGTCAAATATGGAATCAGCAGAAGCATTATATAGGCAGAGGGAGCACTATAAGAGTGTGCTTTCAGGAAGCAACCGTCCTGAACAAGGAATGTAATCAGCCACCACAGATCAGGAGTGGCTCTTCTGTTTAATGCTGACTGGGGAGAGCTGAGGAAACATTGCGCAATGTTCTCAGTATCGGAGCTACTTTGTCTAATCACATATATCTAGCTGCTAAAGACTGAATTAGTATATCATGCCTGTAGAATAGAAAAAATATTTTAAAAACTATATCTATAGAAATTATTACCTGTGTGCATTAACAAGTATATTCACTTGTTAAATCAGGGAAGACATTCAGATAGTTGCTTAAATCTGGATTCTGATTATGACATGTATAAGTACGAAATAGTCATCTCTAAAACATTTTACACACACATTCATTTACAAATATGCATCATGATAGCATAACATCATGCTTAAAACAAAGAAGCACTGTGTCCTTAAACAGAAAAGCAGACAACACAGGATGGGCAGTACAGCATAGGAAGAGTAATAGTAATAAGAGCTGATACTTAGTGAGTACTTGCCATGTGCCAGGTATGCCTCTAAGCATGTGGCACATATTAACTTAATCTTCATAAAATACTGTGGACTTGGTTTCTATTACTATCTCTTGTTTTATAGACAATGATCTGAGGCTCAGAAATGTTAAGTAACTTGCTCAAAGTCCCATAGCTACTATGGAGGGAAGGACAGCCAAACCCACGCAGCCTTGCTCCTTAACCACTGTACTTGTTGGTAAACAGGAGTCGGGTGTGGGATGGATTCCAGCTCCACAGCTAACTGGTGATGAGACTCTTGGGATAGTTATTTCATCCTTCTTTGTCTCAGCTTCTCAGTTTCTGGGGCTTGGCACAAAGTAATTTCTTAATAGTTAAAAGGTTGAAAAAGACTGAATCATTCATTGTAAACACTAGCCTGTATTTGGTCCTTAACCATATAAACCAAAAGACCTACCTAAAACTATTTCTGACATGGCTTTCATTTCTCTTTCAAAAGAGTAAAATTTCTACTTCAATTTGTTTACCCCAATTCCCCGACGTCTGCCTCTCTGCTAGTTCTTGAGTTTGAGCTGCTTTTTATAGCCATCTGCTACACTGTTGTGTAACAACAATATCGTCTTAAAAATGTTTACAAATGCTTCTTACATTAGCACTGTATATTTTTTCATTAAGCTATGACATCGCCATTGAAAAATTATTTTAATCATTGCAAACTGAATTACACAAGGAGCAAGCATAAAAAGATAGTACTTAAAAGGCTGAATGTACATTAATTGCCTTGGCTAATGAAAGAAACATGACTTAGCCAATGCATACAACATGAATTCTAAGATGCACGGACAATTGACTACGGTAATAAAACAAGTATTAGTGTGTTACATCTGAAATCCTCATTATGCTTCGTGCAGCAAAATCCACTGTGTACCTGCTGTTCAGTGTCTATTTCCTCCTCTTGACACCGCAATCTAATTATAGCACAGGGCACAGGGTGCAAGCATGTGACCTACGTTTCCACAGTTTGGGGACCTTCAAAAGCCCTGCAAAGTTATGTCTGATGACTCTTTCTTCTTTTTAAAGCTGATGAAAGTAGGTGTTGGTCAAGATGATTTTGGAATATTCAATGTTCCATAGGCAATTTTAATTAAAATATGAATTATTTAAAAATGCACACACTATATTTCACTTACATTGGGATCTTGCTTTATCTCCCTTGGCTCTATAAACTAGTAAATTATTAACTCAAGGATAATTTATGTCACGGTGCTCAAGATGCCGTCCATTAATTTCTTTCAGTGTCTTTTCATTTCCTGAACCTTAAAGTTAAGATGATGATAAAGGCATGGCATTTAAGAAATAGAAAGAGAAGTGAATGCCTTATTTTTACTATTCATCTAGAATCACACAGCAATGAGGTTATTAGTATCTTATAAACAGGCTGTATTAACCTACAACCTTCTGTTTATAGACTAAAAAATGTCACCCTATTAGGACCCTCAGTAAAACTTGATACAACTATAAATGTCCCCACACACACCTTTTTTAAACTTTGAGGGCGAGGCTAATGGGTTAAGTGATATATAATTATATGTAACAGTTGGCTTAAAGTCATTGTTTTTCTAGATGAAAATCTCACCCTTCAAAGAGTTTGGCCTATGGTGAGGGAGAGAGACAAGAAAGAAGCCAGTTTTAGTCAGTAAGATAAGTGTAAGAATGGGTGGTATGAGCAATATGTACAAGGGTCATCTAACCCAGTCTAGGGCACCCTAAAGGGCTGGAGGAGAGAGTATCTAAACTGAAACAGGAGGGATAAAGGAGTAGGAGGGACATTCCAAGGTTTTCTTTATTTGTTTGTTTCTGGCACAGAGGCCATGGATCATGGGGATGGGATAGGAGAGGAGTGGGAAATGTGAACAAGAGGTCATACAGAAGGCTGAAGAACTTGTAGGACTTATTTTCAAGTTTCAAGGAACTTACAGCATAATTGGGGGGGGGAAATGATAGCAGAGAATTTTGGTAATAAGTGAGGACCAGAGAAGCAACTTCCTAAGCAGCCTTTGACTAATTAACGATTGAGTAAGGCAGACTCACCTTGCTAGGATTTCTCTGGAGAAAGTATCTAGACCCTTCCTTCAAGGAGATCCTATGATCTATGATTTCATTCTGTAGTGGGAAGAGAAGTCTCCGTGGAAATGTAAGGATTTAGCTGGACCTTGAAAAATGGGTAGATTTTCATAACACTTTATTGTGATATAATTTTAAACTATCAGAAAGGTCACAAGAATTGTATGATGAATCTCCTTATACTGTAGAGCAGTATAAGATAGTATTCAGATAGAGCAGTGAATGCTTACATCTTTCCCTGGTTGCTCCTGTTCTTTCTCTCTCTCACACATGCTCACACACACAGGTAATCTTTCCTGAAACATTTGAGGGTAAGTTGGAAATATTTTGTCCTTTATCCCTGAACACTTTAGTCTTATATTCACTCCCCCAAAAGAATGTGCTTTTATATAATCACAGTAAAATAATCAAACATGAAATTTAATAGTACTGTTATCTAATCAATAGTTCTTTTTCAGATTTTCTCAGTTATCTAAATCATGTTCTATATAAGCTTTTCTCTCTCAGTGCAAGATCCCACACAGATTCATTCATTGCCTGTAACTCACGGGTCTCTGTAATTATTCTCTTATTTTAATAGTTCCTTAACCTTTCTTCATCTTTCTTGATCTTGAGATTTTTGAAAGGTACAAGTTATTTTATTTTGTTGAATATCCCTCAGTTTTGGTTTATTTAATGTTACTTTATGGTTAATTTCAGATTATGCATTTTTGGAAAGAAAGAAGTTAGGTTATATCCTCCTTAGTACACCTTAGGAGGACACACAAAATGTTGGCTTGACCCAATATTAGTAATGTTAACATGGATGAGAGGGTGTCCACTCGATTTTTTCACTGTCAAGTTATTAATTTTCCCCTGTGTAATTCATAAAAACTTTGTGTAGAGATACTTTGAGGTTATGTAAATATCACATTCCTTATCAAATTTTCATCTGTTAATCTGAGCATCCGTTGATGATTTTCCATTCCATAATTGCTTCTACCTTTATATTGCTAGATCTGTATTACTTTTTTGGTTTCCCCACCTATGTATTAATTTACTTACATAATTATGGGCTCATTTCTTTTTAAAAATAAGTTATAATCCACTAGTGTCATTATTTATTTTGATATTCAAATTATCTCTGACTTACCTGTGGAAATTCCTTCAAATTGGTTTCTTTCTTCCTTCCTTCTTTCTTCCTCTCTTCCTTTCTTTGTCTCTGTCATTCTTGGACCACTTTCTGGAGTAATCTACTCCTCCAGGGTCATTTTGCACTTTCCTGCCCCAGTCTTAGAGTCTGCCTTACGTCCAAGAAGCACCAGCTCCTAATACCAAAGTTTGAGTGTATTCATTGCTATTGGGGTGTATTGTTTCTAATACCTTTGGTGGACAGAACTAGGATACATTTATATTATATTATGTTAGTCTCTCTACATTTAAAAACCTGTGAGTTCACAGTGACAATAGTACATTCTAGTCTTTTCGCTTCTATATTTGTAACTTCAATAGTGGGAAACCTAGCTCAGAATGAATACATTTTTAAAAGGCAGAGAGAAATAAGAAAGTTTTTCTGACCTTGAAGAATCTGTGAGATATCAAGGTAGAGAAAGGTCTAGATCTGAGTTATTTCTACCAAAGGAAAAATTGTCTTTAACATGTTGCAATTTATAGAGTGGTATAAATGCTAAGAAGGTCAAGTTGCAGGATCTGCATGGGATTACAGGTTATATATTCACACATACACCTCCTAGTTTCTTCATGAAGAAACCACCATCTCTGTTTTAATTGTGGAGGGTGGGGAGCTCCTTCTGTGCAAAACACTTACATAGGTTTTAATAATCCCTAGTGTTCAACATTGAGATATTTAAGATTGACCTCGTATTGAACTATTTTGGTATAAGGTTTCTGTACCAGAGACCACGGACTTGGCAATGAATTTTGTAAAACAAAACTCTCCTTAAAAAAAAACAAAACTATTTTTCAATAAATTTTGATAAGGAGTTCGTTTGTCAGGTTCAATGGTAAACTCTATTCCAAACATAATTGCTGAGCTTTCGTTCAAGAATTAAATTTCTTTTCATGACATGTCTCCTTTTATAATCTTTCTAAGTATAGACAGACATTATAATGCTGGTTACTGTTGAACAAGATTATTATCGTTATCATTATCTGTGATGGGTGGAAGATGCCTTAAGACTGCAAAACCAGGTGCCACAGTATTCGATGACTGTAATTTGTTTTTCAGCATGTGTGAAAGGAAAGCCATTTTAAACCTTCTTACTGAGGTGTGGAGGGAGAGGGGACAAAATGTTTCCAAATTAGACCCATGGCTATTTGCTTCTTATTATTGGAGAAGGAACACTGAGAACTAGGTGAACGAATTCTCTCAGCCCAGGGACACAATTCAGTGTCAACTGGAAAGAGAATTTTCCCTCTTTCAAGTGAATAGTAACTGCAGAATATAATGCTTTCACTGAAACCTTGGCCCAAAGATACAGGCTGTTTCTTATGGAGTAACAGAATTTGGAGGAACTTAACCTGGTCACAGGAGGGCCCTCAGGTATGAGCTAAGCCTAAAAAAACATATGAAGCACGGAAGTGAAACATTCACATCAGGACTAACCCTGTTTTTGGCTTTTACCAGGAAGAGCAGGGCCCAGGTTAGCGGACAGATGGCTCCTGAAACAAATATTTTGATTATTCAGTGAAGCATCTTTCTGACCTAATTTTTTCTTTACAGGAATTCTTTTCCTGGGCTGGAGCCAGGCTAATCAATAAGGAAAGTGGGCACTGATTTATGTTCTCTGTTCCCCTTCTCTTGCGATGTCACTCACGAACTCCTCAAGCCTGATGTTCCATTAACATCAGAGCCCTCCTTTTGTTCCACAATAGTTTTGTAATACAGAAACCAAAACAATGTGCATACAGCACTCTACCTGGTGTGTGTCAATTAGAAAATAAGCAATGTTTAGCAGCAATGATTTTTTTAAAAGTTATGAAAATTTATTTACAAAAAATGCATGTTAGAAATGTCACATCATTTTCTTTAGATACAATTAAATTTAGCCTCGAGTCTCCTTCATGCTGGTTGGCAGAAAATCTGCTACCAGCCATTATTAGACCATCCCCATCTCAGTCTTTGGGGCTTAGTAGAGAAAAAACTAATTGTCGAAGCAAATATGGCTACCTGGTGTTAGGGGGCACTAGGCGCCTCTGCCTGCTTGGTCCTGGGGACTCCAAGCACAGCCTGAGGCCGAAGGCCCAGCCACCTTAGGGGCAGTGATTAGCTCTCTCCACTGAGGTCCTGTCCCCTCTCCACTGTGTGAGGCGTAAGCTCAGGCCCAGTTCTGTGAGGGTGCCTCAGAATCTGTCCTGGTCTTGGGGGTTCCCCTCATTCCTGCTGCTATCTTGTCCTTCCTCATCGCATATCATGTTTGCAAAGGTTCTCTCCCTTCACCCTTTGGTAGGGTTGCCAGATTTTGCCAAAAACAAAAGGAAAGAAAAAAAAAGTAAAAAACACAAAACACAAAATAAGTCACCCAGTTCAATGTGAATTTCAGGTAAACAATAAATAACTTGCCCTGGCTGGTGTGACTCAGTGGATTGAGTGCTGGCCAGAGAACCAAAGCATTGCCAGTTTGATTCTCAGCCAGGGCACATGCCTGGGTCGCCGGCCAGGTCCCCAGTAGGGGGCGCATGAAAGGCAACCACACTTTGATGTTTCTCTCCCTCTCTTTTTCCCTCCCTTCCTCTCTTTCTAAAAATAAATAAATAAAATCTTTAGAAAAACAATGAATAGCTTTTTTTGTGTAAGTATGTCCCCTACAATGCTTGGGACACACTTACACTGAAAATAAACTGTTAAGTCTCTTGTGAGACTTAACTGGGATCCCTATGTTTTATCTTGTAACTCTCTAACCTAAGAGTTACTGCTTTTAAAAGACTCAGGAATAGAAGTTGTAGATAAGGCTGGGTCTCTCAGTACAAATCTCCAGTAGGGTAGAGCGAAGACTTAGAAAGCCTGTATAGACTTGGAAAGATACAGGGAAAACCCCACCAGGGGCAAAGACAAAGTAATATCTGTAAATGTTACTTAGGAGTAACATGATTTGTTACTTAGGAGTCAGTCCTTCTGGGGAAGGCAATATTAATGGATCCTTTCCTAAATACAATTTTAATTAATATAAAGGAGGAGAAACTTGGAGGCACAAGAAGTCTGCAAGCTGAGGCAGGGGAGCAGGAAGCCAGGACAGAGGTGCACAAAGGTAAGGGCCAGAAAGATAAATTCATACCTCACAGGCCTGATGTAGACGTCATGGGCAGCCTAGGATAGCAGACCTGGTACCAACCTGATTCCAGTCACGACTCAGCATCGTCAGCACTACCACCACCCAGCTGTGTTGCCTGGGACAGGTCGCCTGAATTGTCCCTACAGCTCAGACTTCTCTTGTGAGATTCAACCCAAGATGTACTCCTGAATGTCTCATAGGTCCCCCAGAGTCAACATGGGCCAGTGTGAAACTCACACCTCCTCCTCTCCAGACCTGCTCTTCCTGTGTTCTCTGTGTTAGTGTAATGACACCAGCCTCTAGACTGGGTACCTAGAAGTCGTTCTTATCCCTGATGATCGGCCGTGTGGGTCAGGTTCACCTGGCTGGGCAGGCATGTGTCCCTTGCTGCTTTCATTGCCGCAAGGAGGAGGACCTTCTCAGACAGGAGAGGGACCATTCCTACTTTTTCCAGGAGGACAAAGTCACTCTGGGGTGGCCAGAGAGAAGTGACTCTTCTGTACATTTGGAGGGAAAACCTTTTATAATGACTTTGTAATATAGTCCACTCTACCTTCCTTTTCTTTTCTTTCCCCCCCAAACATTAATGCTTGAGGTTTTGTTTATTGAGGTATAATTGATATGTAACAGTATGTCAGTTTCAGGTGTACAACATAATGATTACATATTACTGTATTGTGAAATGATCACCACAGTAAATCTAGTTAATATCCAATTTCTCTCTCTCTTTTTTTTGAAGTGACTTGAAATGAATCTTTGTTCCTGTCTATCAAAACGGCTTAACCAAGAGCAAATCATTTTACTTTTTCTCAATGGACTAAAACTAGGGTGGCAGGGCATTGTACTAGGGGCTGCAGTACTTATGCCCTGGGAAACTTCTTGTGGCAATTTCCTCAATAATCCCCCAATGAGCAAAAAGTTATTTTAAATAAGTCCATTGAGATTAGTTTAACAGAACAAGGTCAGAAGGCATTGGAAAATAATTAACCAGTCTTCTCTACTCTTGAAATAGCTTCTCTTCCCCTGGAACACAGAGCAAAGAAAGCCAAATAATAGGGGAATGGGTGAGAAAACACAAGACTACTTCATGGTTCCTGCTTTGCAAGACAGAAAAAAGTCATTCATCATCACACGCCCTTTGCTGGCTGTGTCACAGGAAGGCATATGGCAAAAGAATAGGAGGAAAAGCAGGGTCATTAGCCATGTTTGAAAAATTGTTAAATTTGGCGGCGGGGGGAAGAAATATCTTGTCTTCCTAATTCCAGTGAAATCACTTCATGATGCTTTTGGATCATTCCAGCCTGATCGACAGGAGGGTTCAAATGGACTGTGACGGGGGGTCGATGTGCTACCAGACCCTTCTGGGGACACACGCACACACCTATGCATGTGCACTGCACTTTATATCTTTATGTATTTATGTGTATAAAATGATATGTGTTTAAAATAAAATATGCATTGTTGGCACTCAAAATATAAAGTTTTGACACTCCCTAAACAAAAATCAGCTTCAGAGTTAAGTTTGGATCCTAGCCAAGTGCACTGTGCACCTGAGAAATGAGATAGGATTTGGATGTAGAAGTCAGGTGTTTTTCTGTCTTTTGAGTTTCACAGAAATCCAGTCCGTGTGCATATTTGTATGTCTGCATGCTTATGATTCTTTTCCTTGACGGTCAGCAATCATCCCACTTTAGTGCACCGCTCAGATCTTTAGCTAGAGAAATGGTCTGCAGTCAATAAATGCCCCTCCAACGCTGGACGGTAGCCAGAGGGGATCGGTGAGTTTAATGAAACTGTAGCTTAAGAAACTGTTTATTGAGTGTCTGCTAAGTGCTAAGTACCTTCCTGATAATCTGCTAGTTCAGAATTTTATCCATTTTTACAAGTAAGAAATAAAGTTAAGTCAGTTACTCAGGGTCACATTTGAACTCCAAGCAACTAAGCTGGAGTTCAGTTCCACAGTGTCAAACTTGAAAGCCCCGGATCTTCCTGTGCTAGTGATGGCCTGTGTAAGTGGTTTGGAACGGGGACTCCAGAGCCCGACCGAGTTGCAATCCCTTCTGTTGCTTTCTAGCTCTTTTAATTTGGCAAATTATATAACCTCTGTGGTTCAGTTTGCTCATCCCTAAAATGGGAATAATATTCGATTATAAGAATAATATGAATAAGGTTGTTGAGAGGATTAAGTCATCCGATATGTGTAAAGTGCCCACCCCATCCATCGTAGGTCCCAGCCCGTTGCTGTTATTGTTCTTCTATACTTTGACAAGGGATTCAAGCGCTGACTCAACAGCACGTGGGGGTGCTAACTGACTACCAGTTGGCCTCATGGGCTGGCCGGTCACAATCAGCAGCAACTATGTCACCCTTTATATTCTTGCTTCTAAATGGGTAGTGTCTGGGGTATGGATGCTCCTCAAATTCAGTCAGTCAGAATTTCCCCAAATGCCTTTGAGACTCCGGATCTCTTTGAGAACCCATGCTTCCTTTCCAGATTATGTGGCAAAACCTGTGAACCTGGTGTGAATGGGATGGCTTTTCACTTAGAATCACCTCATCCAAAATCATAGATATGTTTTCCTTCTGGTAAATATACGTTGTTTGATTCTAATGTCCAAAATACACCTTCTCTGAATGCCTCCTGCCGTGGTGCCTAAGTGAGGGCCTTTCCACCCAAAATGAGGGCAGAAAGAGGTAATTATTCTCTTCCTAAGAGTTGGCTCCTCCAGACTCATTTACAAAGTCACTCAACTGTGATTACGCCAGTTAAATAATCCCACTCTCCAAAGAGAACTCCTTGCCGCAGTCATGTACCCCCAGGAACCGCGTTCATGTTACAGAGAAAAACAAATAAATACAAGTGCCTCTGCGCCAGTGTTGCAGAGCCCTATTTTGTCAGTTGTAAATTATATCGGGTCTCGGGTGGGAGGGAGCCAGCAATTCTACAGTCCATGAAAGAATTTAATGAGAAACATTAGGCCTTCGTAATTTGGAGGGTCTAATGCTACCTTTATTTTGTTCTGGCAGATTTTAGAGACAAACAGTTTTCTAGATGCCTAAAAGTAATGCCTAGGATTCTTATTTTACATATTTAAGCTATACATTTAGACACAATTCAAGCATTCCAGGGTGTTAAGGGTGTTTACAAAGGAGGCTGCTGGAGGCAAATGCAGGCAGTTCCTTAAATTAATAATGCTTTCGTTGCAGTCCAGTGTTCCCACCAGTTCTGCCAGAGCCAACGTGCATCTAACTTTCTCCGTTTATTCTCTCTCTCCCGTCTCTCTCTCCATCGCTGTCTGTCAACTTCTTCGTGGCAGCAGAAAATGTAATCTGCGGCATTACTCATTGGTCAGTGAAAAGAAGCCCCAAAGCAAACACTGAAAGAAGGAGGCTGAAAGGCAGGAGGGGAAGAAGGAAGTTCAACATGTTGCCCTGTTTGCTTAGAAGGGCCTGACCCAAGGAGCAGAGTGTTCTTCCAGTAATCATGCCTGCGCTTTTGTAAGAATAAGTGGTATATAGTGGCTTGGAGCTAGACACACCCACATTTAAGTCTTGACTTATTACTCTCCCATTGAGTGTCTTTAGTCAAATCATGTGGCCTTTTTGAGATTTGTTTTATGCATCTTTAAAGGTGTATAGGAATTCCTACTTTCCAACATTGTATTTGTTGAATATATATATATTCTCCAACAAATACAATGATGGAAAGGAGGAATAGATATATATATATATGTGTGTGTGTGTGTATATATATATATATATGTATATATATATATATGTATATATATATAGTATGTTATAGGGGTTTACTATGTGATTGCCAGTATTTACTGTTTCTCATCATCACAGTGCTGCTGTAATTGTCATTGTCACTACTATTTGTACAATTGCATTTGATGGATGCTGTACCCTTCAAATGGGCCACTCTCTGCCTGACTCTGCCTGCCTTGATCTTTAGTCCCATCAATGGAGAGACAATCCTGAGGTTTACACAAAGGAGGGAGGGGTATTATCACCCAAAGGCCAAAATTACAATGCACCCTCATGCGCCAAGGAGAACATCTGATATCCCATTAGCATGGGCTCTAACAAAAATACTTCAGACAGTAATACTCAATTCTAGGGTGCATGAAACTCATCTGGAGGACTTCTTTTTTCTTTTTTTTAATTGTTCAGTTACAGTTGTCCCCATTTCCCCCCTATTACTCTCCCCTGCCCTATCGATCCCCCGCCTCCCACATTCAATCCTCCCCACCCCGTTGTCTTTGTCCCTGGGTCCTTTATGCATGGAGGACTTGACCCCTCCCCTTCTTTCTGCCATTATCTCCCTCCCCCTCCCTTTGGTCACTGTCAGTTTGTTCTTTATTTCCATGTGTCTGTTTCTACTTTGCTCCCTTGTTTGTTTTGTTGATTAAGTTCCACTTATAGGTGAGATCATATGGTATTTGTCTTTCACTGCCTAGCTTATTTCACTTGGCATAATACTCTCCAGTTCCATCCATGCTGTTGCAAAGGGTAGGAGCTCCTTTCTTTCTGCTGTATAGTATTCCACTGTGTAAATATACCATAGTTTTTTGATCCACTCATTTAATGATGGGCATTTGGGCTATTTCTAGAACTTGGCTATTGTAAATTGTGCTTCTATGAACATTGGGGTACACAGGTTCTTTTGAATTGGTGTTTCAGGGTTCTTAGGGTATAATCCCTGCATTGGAATTGCTGGGTCAAAAGTCAGTTCCATTTTTAGTTTTCTGAGGAAATTCCATACTGTTTTCCACAGTGGCTGCACTAGTCTGCCTTCCCACCAACAGTGCACTAGGGTTCCCTTTTCTCCACATCCTCTCCAACACTTGTTTTTTGTTGATTTGTTAATGATGGCCATTCAGACCCGTGTGAAGTGGTATCTCATGGTGGGTTTTTTAGCATAATTAATAAAATATATTTTTTCTTTCTTAAAATTTTATTGTTGTTTAAGTAAAGCTGTAAATAGAGATTGCAGGGCCCTGTTCCACACTGTCTGATATAGTACTTCTGCAGCCCAATAATTTGCATTTCTTATAGTTCCCAGGTAGTACTGATGTTGCTGTTCTGGGGACTACACTTTGAGAATCCCTGCACATTGTGTAGCTAATTGTCATCTTGGAAGTCACTAACAGCCTGATCTCCAGATGGTGCTTTGTATTTGGGGCCCAGAGAGTCCAGAGGAGGCTGGGGGCACTGCAAGGGAAGTCAGGGATGGGCCGAACACCTGCAGAAGTGGAGGACTAAAGGGGATGGCAGGCATCCAGACCCCATACCACCTAATTTAGTTTGCTGGGACTCTTGGCTTAGGGTTTACCTCCTTTCTCCTCTTCCTCCTGGCTTCCTCACTCTTTAACAACTCTTGTCCCAGTGGGTTTCCTTTTCTTCCCACCAAGTCACCTCCAGATGGGCCTGATGAAGGGACATGGAAAGAATGTCTCAGGTAGTGGAAACACCATACATAATGGCTAGAGGTTGGATCAGAGGGAGTAAAAGCAACTCAGTTTGGCTAAAGCCTAGAATGCAAAGAAATTCCAGCTTGAGGGGGTGCTGTGGACAACAGAGCAGAAGTGGGGTCGTGAATTGGACTTGATGCTAAGTACTATGGGGAGCTCCTGGAGGGTATCAATCAGCGGAGTGACACTAGATGATTTGTAATTTGAAAGGCTTACTCTGCCTGCACTGTGAGAAGTTGGCTGGAGGAGCCCAAGCCTGGAGAGAAGGAGCCCAGGGAGGGCGCTGTTGTAGGTGTCTAGGCTTGAGGTGCTGGTGGCCCAAACTTGGGTGAAGCGGTGGGGACAAAAAGACTCCTTGAGTCCTTATTTTGCTGTAATAAAGTTCTTGAACCACCTCTGTCATTTATTCCAGTGTCCTCCCCACGCCCAGGGCTCCCATACTTTAATGTACATCAGAACCACCTGGTGGGCTTATTGAAGTGCTGATGGCTGTGTTTTGATAACAGTTTCTGATTCAGTGAGTGGGGGTGAGGCCTGAGAATGCTGGACAAGCTCCCAGAGGGTGCCACCGCTGATGGTCCTGGGACCACACATTGAGAACCACTGATTTATTCCTACCTTTTTATAAAGAGGATTGTAGCCTTGGGCCCTTCCAGATGATCACACTCTCAGCTTTTGGAAATGGGCGCCCTGGTATTTAAATAAAACATGGAATCTATGTTTTGACTCTGCTCCTCAGGATCTGCCTGAACTCACAGAGCTCTCTCAGCCTCAACTGATTTGTCTTCATGAACCACCAGCTTTGCCCTGACTTTTCTAAAAATTCACTTGGCTTCTACAGCAAGTGGAACCCGTTCATCCCCAAGCGATTCTAATGAACTCTCTCTGGGTCAACTCCCCAAGTGAATAACTTGAATAACCCAGCATGCCTGTAATATTTTATTTATTTAAAGGTTCCGAACTCTCCTACCCTACACTCCTTTGTTAAACAAAGACAAACCAAAACACAATTGAGTTAAAAAAAATGTTTCTTTATTCCACAAGTTGTTCCTTTTTTCTCCAACTCCTTTCACATTCCTTTAACTCTCCCAGACGGCCAACCTTTCTTGATTTTAATTTTGGTAAGGGCCCTCCTGGCCCATGCAGGAACACATTAAACATCCTTTGATGATGGTAATAGAAAATAAAAATTCACGGCAAGCTTGCTGTCCCAGTGTGTTATTAACACGGTTTCCCTCCTTTGGAAGGATCAGCAGAGCATGCATCAGTTACAAGCCTTCTTTCTTTCTTTGTCTTTTAACACTTTTCCTAGACCCAATCCTTGCAGTTTAGGCTTTTTGCAGCTTGGAACATCTTGCCACAAAATTGGTGTGGTTACCATGCCTACAGCAATGAATATATATTCATGCTTCCTGTGGGCCCTCCAGAGACACGAAGGCTAATGTGATCTCTGCTCTACCTTCAGCTCCCGGTATGATCCAGCAACTTGCCACACAGTGACTTTTGGGCGTGAGAATGGATTTCTTAAAGCATCCTCTGACATTGATGAAAAGGCAGAGGAGAGGGAGCGGAAGAGCAGCAGAGGAAAATAAAAGTTTAGTACTCTTTTGTGCTCTACTGTAGTCAGGGTTGGCTTTCACTGTGTCACTGAGGGGAAGAGACTGGGTGCCTGAGAGGAGAGGTAATTGGGCGGGGGGCGCATAGGGGAGGGTGAGTTCAGAACTGAGCCCGAGAAAACATCACACCATCCATTACAATGCCATCAGGTGGTTAAGAAGGAAATGAGTAAGAGAACTGATGGTGAAAATTACATCGTATCAGAAAGAAGACTGGGTTCAAGAGTACTTCTAGTTTCAGGTATCACTCATTGTCCAGCGCACTGGTGTATTCCCTCCCTCAGGTGGAGTTTATAAAACAAGTTTCTTAAAGTGAACCTAATTCTCCCATTGGTATCATTAGTAAACTTATTTTGCCATGTAATTTTATAATATAAATATACTTAAATATATGTATACCATATGGTGTAAATTATCTTAATCAGTTGTGTAAGTCATTCTAACAAACTGAGGACTTTTCTTTAGGGAGGGGTCAAGGTGGTGGCTGTCCTGTAGCATGCGGGACTTTTTAGACAATTGGTTGGGATTTCAGTTTTCCTTACTTTTGTTCCTATAACCTGCTCCATTAACGAGAGGATCTGTTTTTCTTGTCTGTAATTGACTGAGGCAAGAAGTGTTTATTTTACACTTAGAAATCCCCTTTTTCCATATTTACAGCGCTCAAATTTAATTTCCTAATTTTTGTCTTAATTTTAGTGTAGAATTTTTTGTTTTAATTTGGCTTGCATAAGGTTGGAATTAATGAATTTCCATTTTCAGATAGGGTCATTTAAAAAAATAAAATTCAATCGCAAAATTTTTCAAAATTGGGTTGTTAAATGTTTGTTCTCTTAAGACAACAAAGTTACTTTAAGAACTCTAGAAACCCCTATTAGAAAAGAGTTCATTGTAATTCCAGGCAATATCACTACAACGTAGGCTGAATATTTGTCATACTAATCAAAAATACTTTTTGTAAGAGTTTAGGAGACATCACCTTTAATCTAGATCAAATTTCTAGACTAGTGGAAGGTGATAAATGCATATTAAAGTGATTTCTTTTCCTACCATGGATTTTCCCCAATTCAATCTGGCTTTTTTTCCATTGTGTCAGAGAGGTTTGACTGTATTAAAATATTCAGTAGCCCTAGTTTACAATATTATACTTCACCAATAGGTGTCACTGTCTAACACATGATATATTCAAACAAACAAAAAATTCCTAAGTATGTATTTCAAGGTTCTGTAATCCTAATTAATTCAATACTTTATCAGCATGGAAGGGTTGAAACTTTGAGCATTAAGTTTCAATAAAGCAAGGACTCCAGAGGCTGTTGGGGGCTGGGGAAGAAAGCAAAGCATGTATAGAATTCTAGTTTTAACTGTAGCTGTCTCAGGGAGAAGTTAAGAGAGAGGCAGAGATCTTGAGCTCATCAACATTCATAGATTTCTCACCAGCTCTGTCATCACAAGTAACCTTTAACGATTGCTTGTTGCGGCTTACTTGCCTTTTTCTTTCCTTTCTTCCTCCCTCTGTCCCTCCTTCCTTCTTTTTTTCCTCAGCCAAGGCCTTCAAATAATAGTGGATAATCAATTAATTCAAATGCTGTTCCAAATTTTGAGCAAATTTTAGGGTTCAGAAAGGTTTTGTCCTTTGGTCCTGCTACCCATAACTGAGCTATGACACCCCAGCTCATCTCTGTCAAAGGTTTTCATCTTTGTCAGATACCAGTAGTGAGTAGACAAGTGTTCTCTAATGAGAAAGGAGTTGACATTGAACACTTGACAAGCCAGGCAACATGTAAGGGTCAGAAAGAGAAAAGGGAATCACTGTTGGGTTAAATTGTCTGCTTGAAGATTTGAAGGCCTGGGTAGACTTTATTCTGGATGATGCAAGAGGAGAGTGGCTTTTTAACAGTTTTAAGGAACCTCTTAAAAAGTTTATTTTTCTTCAGCTGTTTTTTTTTTTAAGTTATGGAAGTTTTGAACATATGCACAAAATTAGAGAGAATAGTATAATAAACCTCCATGTACTCATCACCCAGATTCAGCTATTGTCAGCATATGGTCAGTCCCTTCCCTTCTGGACCATCTCTCCCATGCCTTAACCCCACCTGTCGGAGCATTCTGAAGTGAGTGCTAGGCACACGATCACTGCACCCCCTGAATATCTCAGGAATCATTCTAAGAGACAAGGCCACTGTTTTCCTTAACTATTGCGATAGCAAAATAAATAAATAAATAAATAAATAAATAAATAAATAATACTATTTCTTTAATATCATCTACTATGATTTCAGTATTCAACCTTCCCCATTGTTCTATAAGATTCAAATAAAGTCCTCTTATTGCATTTGGTATTTCATAAAACTCTTTTAATCTGTATCAATGTCCTCCCTCTTTTTAAAAAATGCCATTTATTGGTTGAAGAATTTGGATCTGGCATCCTAAAGAATACCCTTCACTCTGGGACTGGCATGTTGCCTCCCTGTGGTGTTGTTGGACGTGTGCATCTATGCTCTGTGTATTTCCCATAAACTGGCGGTTGTATCTAGATGCTTGTTCATATTTAAGTTCAATTTTTGGTAAGAACATTTCATAGGTGATACTATGTACTCACTAGTGTATCATGTAAGAGGCATATGATACATAACACACTCTCTATTGTATTTTATTTTGCCCTGTTTTTATTTTAGTTTTTGTAATGTTTAGACTGACCAAAGAGTTCAGATGTAGTCAGAATGATTCCTGCATCATTGCCCACGATGAGACCACTTCCTTTGAGGAATAGAGTGAAGAAATAAAATGGAGTTCCTATAGTCAAGCCACTAAATTACTAAAATCAAGTAGATTGAGACATGAGGAAATGATACCATTATTTTTTTAAGTAGCCTGGGAATTGAAACTTTTGAACATTCCATCCTGCATCAATGCCTGGATATACTAATCAAACCTACAAATGAGCCTGCGATTACCCTCTGAAGTACTAAGGAAAGAATATTCATGTACCCAGACCACCTGACAACCCTTTTCCAGACCGCATGGCATCCATCATCTGGAGCACTGGTCATCTAGAGGATTACCATCTCAAACCAGTCAGGACTGGTTCTTCTCAAGAATGTACTTTTTACTGGGACAACTCTGACCTTTTCTTTTTCACTCAGGACATTCTAGGTATTGCCTAGTTGTGCTTTTGGTTGGCAGACCCTGAGACCCTTGAATAAATCTTTATCATTTATTTCTAGCCAAAGCTTCCATATTTTTTTTGACTTTGTTGGACATCTAGAGCTATAATTTCATTAGGGGTTACAAGATATAGGTATTCTAATTTAATCATTTCTTCTGTAGTTACTGAGTGGAATTCTTCTATAAAGAAGAATTTTTCCTTGTCAATTATTTGATTACCTTGGAAGACAGTTCATACAGGAAAGTCAGGATAAAATGCTTGATTTCCCCAACTTCTTTACTTATCAAATTTCAGAATGAGAGGTTGGTGCTCGAACTTTCACATGGAACAAATGAGATTAAAAAATATATCATTATGAACTCATATACTTAAAAACATATTTATTGTGTTTTAATTTATTATATTTATCATATATTTTGATGTACAAATTATTTCATCTTTGGCCAGTGGAAGTCCCATTAACGTGGCTCCTAGTATCTCATGACATAACCCCAGTGAATGTGGATAGCTTCTTTGCCTTCCCGTATGAAAGGATGTCCCAGGTTTATATTGTGAACTTATTGCACCAGACTAGGAACCAACCATTTCTCCAAGGATATCAGGTTCTTTTCCCTGAAAATGGTAGTTGGAAACCACAATATAGACACAAGGGGCACCCCTGCCTCTGAACTGGTTATTGCTTCCAGACCTTTTGTGTGAATAGAGCTAGGTAATAAGTTTTATAAAAACAAAATACACAATGAGTATATTGGCCTGTTGATTCAAACTCAAATCTACAGATCTCTTGACCTGTATTTTCTTTAACTATGCTTCAGGTTTTTATAAGACCCGGCTTAGGTAAAACTGAGTTCATATTCAGCTTGAGTTTAGTGAGGTATATTTGTGTGATTTTTCAGTCACTTTGGTGCAGTTAAGCTACTGCTAACCATCAGTGTGTGAATTACTCCTGTGGTTCTTGGAAGCAGAAACACATGGATAGTGGAGGAAAAACTAGGCTTGCAATGTACAGAACATAAAGCTGATCCCTGGAAAATTCCTCCAGTCATCAGACATGTTTAATTTTTAGCTGTGAATACAGTTCTCCTCAACACCTAGTCAGGAGGAAGTGCTGTGCTGTCAGGACTCTATTTGACAATGCAGTACATACAAATCAAAAAGCAGCATACATTTAAAAATGTATGGTAAATCATGCCAAATAAAATTTGTCAAAATTCCCATGTTGGTAGGGTGCAAAATTACAATGAGACTACAAATAACAAAAACATATTATTGTGAAGTTGCATATTTTATGTACCCCAGCTGTCAATAATAGAAACAATTTTGTTGTATTATTCTAGAAAATATTAAATTATCTTTCTATTCTCATTACAGAAATCTACATTAGAAAGTTGTTTTTATTTGAAGCAATGAATAAATTGGAACCAAAACTGTAAAGAAGGTTAATATTATAAAGGTATCTTAGTTAATAAGATTTTTATGGACTATACGATAGTTGAGTATTTGCGAGCTATTTAAAATTTGTTTGTTGTGACTTTTCTTCTCAATCTAAACAAATACTTCCATGCCTAATTTTATATTCTTAATATTATTATTATTTTTTAAAGTGAGCCTCTGAAATTGTAGAAACCTTAGACCCTCCGTTCCCCAAATTCTAGAGCTGCCAGGTGCTGGTTGTTTTTTATTTAACCCCTCCCAATTTTAGCGCTTCTCTGCCCTGTTCTGTGCTATGGGACCTCTACAGATGGTCTTAGCTGAGCTTACCTCCTCTGTGGCTTCCAGATAGGTTTAGCCAAAGAAAGATACCAGCTGGAATTCCAAAGGAAAGAGAAACAGGGGCTATTCACTCCTTTTGCTTCCTGCTTGTCTCTCACCATAGTTAGACCAGTGAATGTGCTTCTCTGAGGCATCAGTCCTTGGTGGAAGGTTCCTACGCTGTGGTTTTAGCCCTTACTGGGCTGTAGCAACACCATTTCCTCCCTTTTTCCCTTCGGGCCCTGGATGTAATGGCATTCTCCGAGATGCCTCACTAACCTTGCTGAGTTCCTTAATCCTGTTCAAGACTTAAGTAATAGTTGCCATGATAAATTCTTTCAGTTAAAACTTTTCAAGTGTGCCATATGTTTTCTGCTGGGACTGAGACAGGTATTCAGGTTAAGCCCAAGTGGAGAAGCTGGAGGAATAGGGAACTGACCGAAGCTTATTGGCTCCTTTTTGATATACTCGTACAGGGTACCTTCCCTGTCCATCTGGGAGCTGTGTTGCACGTGGGCCCTCTTTAGGGTATGGGGCATTTTGGCAAGGGAGGGATCTCCTGTGCTTATATTTTAGGCATCACTGGGACACCATATACCTACTCCCTCTAAGGGCATTTCTTTCTCCCTGGGTGTCAACACTGAGTGGCATATGTGGGGGAACCAAAAAAAGAAAATGGAATTATAGTCTGGAGGATGGGCCCCTTGTAGTACAGGCTTCTCCTGCAAGGCAAGTGTTCTAGGAACCCTGGTGTAGCAGTATATGAGCTGGTGTTGTTGTGAGAGGCTGCGATTGGTTTCAGGGAATTTTTTTGAAAACTCAATGCGTTTGTCCATTTCATGATGGGTGGTTACAAACACACCTGCCCACACCGTGCTGAGTGTTCAGCAGTTTTTTGACCAAAAATGGTATGACTCTGTGCCCCACCCTCCCTATTCACCAGATGTCCCCACAGGGGACTTTTTTTGTGTTTCTCTGGATGAAAAAAGTCCTCAAGGGAAACATTTTGCTGATGTGGAAGAGGTGAAACAAAAAATGGCAGAAGCACTAAAAAGCGTCAAAATTGACGAGTTCAAAAAACTTTTGAGAAGTCAAAAAAAAAAAAAAAAGAAGTCTCAGTAGGTGTATTGCATCAAATGGAAAGTACTTGGAAGGTGACTAAAGTTTAAACATATAAGAATAAATACACAATTGTTTATAAATAAAATCCGGGTTTTGGGGTTCCCCCTTTGTATGAACCTTTGATTTTCTAAGATACCTATATTCTCTCCTCTCACTAGTGTTTAGAATTATTTCCCTTTTGCTGCTGGCTGCTCCCATAACTGCATCCCTTTCTTCCTTCCTTCTTTAGTACCTTTAGCATAATATCTGCAACTAGGTTTAGGCATTTATTTTATAGAGGATATGATTTCAAGGAAATTATATTTCACATCTTGCAAAAATCCCTGAGGCAAAATGCTGAGGATTAGGATGGAATGGGTAAAAGGAGGAATACAGGAGAATCACAGAAATTAATATTATGTTATTATGTCCCCAGACCACCAAAAATTGTTGCAAGGTGTTTAATAGTATGATACAAAGTGTTTCTTGGAGCCTACATGGAGCATGAATTGGTCTGCTTACTTTCAGATTTATCGTTTTTCTCTGCCCTGATCTCTATTCCAAGAAACTCTATTTCTCAGGCCTCTGCAGGTTTGCCCAGTGGGGTACAGTGGTACAAAGCCAGGGAGAAGCCAGGATGTTCTCTCCTCTCTGCTTTTGTTGGCATTTCTCTGCCTCTTCTATGGGTCCCTATTCTACAGCTGAAAAACACCTCTCTTCATGGTCCCATTAGAAAGGCCCACTGTGATCCTACTTATACCCAGTGACCGCAGCTCCTGGAGTTGGGAACGCAGCCTCCTCTCTATGTTCCTCATCCTTATGTTCCTCTAGCTCTGGGGCAGTAGCAGTTTCTTATTTTTTATTTTTCCAATATCTGGGATGTCCCACCATCTCCTGTTTGGCCCCTTAGTTCTTTCATCACTTATACAATCAGTTCCCTAGATTGAATTCTGTCTGTCTGAGTAACCTCCAATGGTTTCTGGTTTCTGATTGAAATCCCAATGGTATATTATGTGTCTGCCCAATGGGAGAATTTGCTTCCTCTTGAGACCCCATCTTTGTCAAAGGTTGCTTGTATGTAAAAAAGAGCAACCCAATCAATTAATCTAGTTTAAGTAAAAGACTTACTGCAAGTAAACATGCAAAGCTCATGAAATCCAAGTATACAGAAAATGGAATCTGTTCTACTTTCTACAGTGTAGGCTTAACTCCCAGATGATAAAAGGATGATAATAGGAGTAAGCAGATCAAACTAAGCCACAGCATGCTGTTTTACTGCAACCGCAGGGCAACTTACACAGTGCTCCTGGAGAAAACTTCCGCCTCTCGCCATTCCAAGGTTAGTTTCAAGCAATGTTTGTGACCATGGGGAAAATGTCATTATGTAACTACGTGATTTATTATCCACTTAGACTTTGTCAGAGACAATGGGGCACATGATGGGCCAGTGGTACTCACAAGAGTCTCCGTAATACTGGCTTATGTTAACTCTCAAACTTTAAATTCTTTATCTTGCTGACCTTTGTTATCCTTTATAATTAACTGCTCCCATACTTCTTTCCAGTCCTCTTCTATCTTATTTCTTTTTGTTTTCATGTTCAGCATGGGCAAAGAGCTCAGTGTCCCAGACAGAAAGAATGGATTATATGCAGACCTGCTGGTCCATTTGGCCAAACTCCAGCTATAATCATGGAGTCTCATTTTCATTTTATGTAAACATTGGCTGTTTACCCCCTTATCTGTCTGGTTATTTCCATGAGGACTGAGGCCCTTGAAAATGCTCATCAGCTTTACTGAATATCCATATATTGT
This sequence comes from Desmodus rotundus, assembly GCF_022682495.2. Lineage (NCBI taxonomy): Eukaryota > Metazoa > Chordata > Mammalia > Chiroptera > Phyllostomidae > Desmodus > Desmodus rotundus. The sequence goes on from NC_071390.1 coordinate 37,992,350, forward strand.
TTTTAACTGGACCTTCTTCCATGCAGTAGCTTTCAGTTGTGATCCATACTGCTTTCTCAAATTATGTCATTGAATGGACCAGAACCAGGGCAGTCCTAAGGGGTCTTAGAAGCAGGAGTCTGTGATTCTCATTGCAGTGACCCACTATTAATGAGTCTCAGATCCCATCTGATTCTAGGTCTGTCCCTTAGTTTAAAGATCCTAAGGGATGGCAGCAGACAGCCTGGGATCACAGGTGTAGGACCGGGGATCTCTATTCAACCATTCTGTCCTTGTCTCCTAATTAATATCTAGTTAGTAAGGAATTTGATCACGATCATAGTATTTTACACAACCCTTCCCCTCCAAACTGTGAGTATTGACTTTTTCTCTCTATACTTTAAGAAGCAAAAATAATACCAACACTAATCACTTCAACAAGGGCAGTATTATTACTTGCAATAAAAAGTGGCACTTACTACAGTGAAGCACCTTTCACTTCAGAGAATGTGTAATTTCAGCTTGGGTAGCTGGCATAATACTGCTGAACACCCTCTCTCTGTTTGACCCTATCGCACAGGTGCTGTCGGCCCAGGTACGCCCCCCCAGAATGCTGCCAAGAAAGGGAATCTAGGTTGCCTGTGTTGGGGCTGACCTGTAGACTTACAATTCCTGAATCCATAATGAGCAGTTTACTTTGATCTGCCAGTCAAAATTACTACTGGTCACTTATTCATTGATTAGTCCCCTCATTTTAAATAATTGCACAATCAATTACTAGTGGCTAAAGTAAGGGCATTGAGGTCTACTAATGGCTGAATCACAGGAAGCAGGAAATGCCTGGAAATAGCTGCATTACTGAACTTCAATAACATCACACATGGGCCAGGGACCCAGGCAGTGGAGATTACCACAGAACAAGGGTCTCCGAAAGGCAACTTCCACGAATGCAGCTTTTGCTGAGGTGCTACCTCTTTAGTTGGAGAACTAGGCCACTTTCCAGGTAACAAAAGCTTACTTAATCCAGGCAAAATTATCAGGTAGAAATGCTATCCTAAATATTTATAATGGCAGGGTCGAGCTTGTTTGTGTGGTAAACAGTGGAATGGGCTTTGATGAGAGATTATGTAGTAATGAGGGGGTGTGTGTGTGTGTGTGTGTGTGTGTTATGATTTCCTAAAAGGTATTTGTAAGAGTATGGAAGAATAGAAACCCTTCCTACCCCAAACTATATAGAGTAAAGTGCCTTCCTTACCTTCTGCTCCCACACTCAACATTGGGGCTGGACTGACTGTAGATTATTGTGGAATTTGACCATAAGACCAGTTCTAGATCAGAAAGACAGATTATGAGCCACAGGATCTTGTGTGTAGAAGTAAAGAGAGAGTTTCAGATAACGAGATGCACCACAGGCATATTTCTGTACAGTACTTTGAATGATAAACCTCATTAAAAGTCACTGTTGGAGTGATTTCAGACAGGATCTGAGCATTCTCTTCACTGAGTCACCAGGAACCTAGCATGTAAGACAATGAAAATGTAGAGCCTAGGAGAGAGCAGGCTGACAACTCTGAGGGTGGGGAGGTGGTTAAGCGGTGGAGAGATCAAGCAAAAAGGAAAAAGGACTCATGGACATGGACAACCATGTGGTGATTGTGGGTGTGGAGTAAAAAGGGGATAAGTGGTAGTGGAAAAATAGAATAAAATAAAAAAATTTAAAAAACATAGAAAAAGAAGAGCCAAGGAATTTGAAAGCAAAAAATCTGAATTGTATCAGGGCACAGATAATTCACCCAGCACATGACTAAAGGTTTCCATCAGCTTCTTATCAAGCATAACTTAGACATTAATATCAGATGTATGATGAATTCTATTTATAGTTTGTAGAAGATAACAATGCATAATTTTACCATTCCCTTTAACATTATTTCCTCTATGGGTTCAGATATTTGTGACTTATTAATTTTAGTGCCTTCATAAAATCCTGAGTTGAGAAACACACCCAAGTATTGCTGAATATAGAGATCAGCACCAAATGGTTTTAGGGGATTTCCTTGAAGCATCTGCTTCTCAGAGCGCTAAGGCTGGTTGGGGAGCAGCCCGCTGAGGATGCGGCTGGTGCAGCAACTTCAGGGAAGCCAAAGCCACATACGGGAATCAGAGGAGAAACAAGGTGCCGTTGGAGCAAGTGGCTAGAAACAGCTGTAAGTTACAGCAAGAGGATCTGCTACTGGATGCAGTTTCAGCTGTAAAAAGGCACATGTAAAGAGGTTATCTGTGTATAGTGCCCACAATGACCTGCTTCATCACTTAATAGCTTTGTGATCTAAGTCTGTAAACTTAGCCACTCTGTGCCTCAGTTTCCATCTTTACAAATGAGATGTGTATAATAACTCTTTAGGAGTTGTTATGAGGATTTTATGAGCTAGTGAATGAAAAACATGTGGAAAGAATGTTCCAATAAATATTTGCTAATATTATTCATTACTAGTTTGAGAATAAATATTTCCATCAATAATTAATTTCATTGGAATAGAGGCTGGTATGAAGTGAAAACTTCTGGGTATGAGTTTAGAAGTACGACTTTTAGTCATGGCTCTGACAGTCATACCTGAAGTGAGTTATAGAATTTTAGACCTGGAATGTGGCAGGGATTTTGAGATTATCTTATTGGATTTCCTCAATTTATGTGAAGAAACTGAGGCCAGAGGACTCTCGCTGCCTAGATCCCACACAGCTAGTGGATAGCAGCATGTACTCCTTTACACTGCTTTTCTTCACTGAACTTGGCTCTTAGTTTCTTCATATGCAATCAGGTATTGAATGATGTTAATTTCACTCCAAACTCAATTAAAATTAGGGTCTTTTAAAGCTCAAATTTTTAATTTATCTAACAAATATTTCTGTCTAAACCTGAACGTATGCCTATTCTATAACACAACAATTCTACTTCTAAGTATGTATTTAACATTTATATATATACCAACAGATATGCACTAGAATGTCCACAAGAGCACTGTTTCTATTAGCCAAAATCTGGAAACTGCCTAAATGCTCGTCAGCAGTTGAATGTATAAGAAAACTAGTACATTTACACGACGGCATATGATGTAGTAAGGAGAAGGATGAATGACACATACCCACATTGTTGATGAATTTTACCAGCATAGTGTTGAATGAAAAGTCATACAAGAAATAGTTTATCTTATGTGATTCCATTTATAGGGAGTCCCCAAATAAGCAAAACCGAACTATGCTGTTGGAATTGGGGACGGTGGTCATGGTGAAAGTGTACAGAAGTATTTCCTGTAATGTTTGTTTCTTGCTCTGGGCGCTGGTTACACAGATATGCTCAGATTGTGAAAATTTAGTGAGTTGTATACCCATGTATGTGTACTTCTCTCTTGTACTTCTCCCATGTATCTTCTACTTCAATTTAAAAATAAAACAAGCACAGCAGAACAAAGATACTTTTGATTGTCACCTGTTGTCAGGCACAAATTCATGTGCTGGGGATAATAAAATGAACAAACTTGTCAATATTCAGCCCTCACGGAAGCCATTTGTACAGGGGAGTGGAGGAGACAGATAGATGCAGTGCAGGAACATCGATGTCACTGTGAGACTGTAGTTGGTCATTGCTTCTGCATTTATTAAGTAGCTACTTTGTGGCTGCTATTATTGTCTTCCAATTTATAAACTTTTGATAGTGCATCATATTTCATTCTGTCTCTAAGACCTTCTTTGAAATATTATTACTTTTTTATCTATAAATGCTCTCTCTTTTCTTGGCTTTATTCTGATTTCCAAGTGGTTTTAGACTCATTTTTCATCAGTATGTCAATAGATTTCTGCCAATTACCACAAAGTGTTCATTTCTGATAAAGGAATAGAAACAAAGCAAGATAGAAAAGCCTGCTTTGGCAGTCAGTGGTATATGGGACCTATTACAGCCACTTAAGTAACCTCAGCAGTGATCTGTTTACAAGGGAAAGACAATTGCTTTCTAAGATCTATTGCCCATTTAGTGACCTCACTGACAAATGTTAACATTATTCAATATTGTTCTCTCATGTTTCCAAAGTTGTACTTTAATTGCCTTTCAGATGAAAGGGATGCTTTAATTATTATGCTTAATTGTGCAGAAAGAACAAGTGCAAAAACAGAGATATACATTGATGTTTCAATGTGCTTTTATGGAACAAATGAAGTCCAAGAAGCAAAAGAAAAATGCTGAGAAAATGGCAGAAGAACTCTAAGAGTGTGGAGAGATGTTTATTGAGACCACATATAGGGGCCTTGAGAGAAGCAAGAAAGACACTGATTAGAGGGGAGAACACGGTGTGTTTTTCTTGACCACTTCTGATTGTGTGTGTCAAAATGTCCCTGTAGAGTGAAGGAGTACATAAAGCCTTTAGCTTGTATTTTTTTTTCAGTTTTGACCTTGTTTATTATCTTTTTAAAAAATTTTTTATTGTTATTCAATTACAGTTGTATGCCTTTTCTCCCCATCCCTCCACCCCATCCCAGCCGAACCCACCTCCCTCCCTCACCTCTACCCTCCCCCTTGATTTTGTCCATGTGTCCTTTATAGTAGTTCCCGTAATCCCCTCTCCTCACTGTCCCCTCCCCACTCCCCCCTGGCTATTGTTAGATTTCTATGCAGCAGAGAGAAAGAAGGAGTTTATACCCTTTGCAACAGCATGGATGGAACTGGAGAGCATCTTGCTAAGTGAAATAAGCCAGACAGTGAGGGACAAATACCATATGATCTCACCTTTAACTGGAACACAATCAACAAAAGAAAAAAGCAAACAAAATATAACTAGCTTGTATTTTTAATAAGACATGATATTATTTAATTTAAAGCTTTATAAATAGTCTATTACTTAATAATGGTTCCTTTTATGAGACTCATTGTAGACATCTTTGTAGTTATTATTCCATTCCCTTGTTTTTTGGTGCTTTTCTTTCCTCTCACCTCAGTTAGTGGTGGGCATGTGGCTCCTGGTGGCCATTTTGCACAGTGCGCTCTGGCCCACAGTTCACAGCTGCTTGGAGGGAGGAAGAGCACATGTTTCCATCAGAGCGGCTTTCCTAGAGTGTGGTCACTGTTGATAGACCAAGGTGGACCTGTGACCCAAGCTTGGCCAACTCCTTCCTCAGGAATTTTGAATTGAGTCTTAGAAAGAGAGATTGGTCCCTCTTTGCATGATTTTTTTTATATACATATGTACTATGTAAACATATACATTATATAATATACAAATAAACATAATATATGTTTATATGATACACACACACACACACACACACACACACACACTCTCTGGCTTGTCCTGAAAGTATCCAGCCACACACTATGATAAATAGAAGAATTTATTGAAGAAGATACAAGAAACATTGTACACAGGACAATGACACCTCAGTCCCCTTCAAAGTAGGCACCTTGGGACCTCACACAGTTCTCCCTGCATCTCTTCTACTGTTCAAAACATTCTGCAAAATCCTTTGTTGGAATCGCCATCAGCTACCCTGTCCGTTTTTCCTGAATCTTATCTGTGGTCTGAAATTTCTTTTTCAAAGGTGATTTTATTTTGGGGGAAAGCCAGAAGTTGCAAGGTGCCAAATCTGGGCTGTAGGGGGGCTGAGTCACCTGGATGATTTGACGTTTTGCCAAAAAACTCTGCATGGGACATGATGCATGATCGGGTGCATTGTTGTGATAAAATTTGCAATTACCAGTTGCTCACAGCTGTGGCTGTTTTTGTCATATTGTACCTCTCAACTGACAAAGAACATTGAGGTAGTACTCCTTATTAATTGTTTGTCATGGAGAGGTGTACTCAGGATGGACAGAAACTTTCCAATCAAAAAACACAGTTAACATGGTTTTGATCTTGCTGCAACTTTGCCGTGCCTTTTTGGGCACGGAGAACCAGGCGCCTTCCATTGGGATGACTGGGCCTTCCTTTCTGGATCATAATGATAGACCAACATTCATCTCTGGTTAAGACCTTGAAGAAATCTGGCTCATTGGTAGTGGTTTCAATAGAGTCATTAGCAACTGCAGCACGATGTTCCTTCTGCTTTGGTAGCAGAAGCCATGGAATGAATTTTGCCACAACATGTTTCATGCCAAGATCCTGTATCAAAATCTCGGATACAGTACTCATACTTCTTGGAATCCCCCCATCAGCTTCTAGTTCTTGCACTGTCAGTCACTGATCCTTGTTGATTGCAGCCTGTACACATTCAACTTTCTCAGGTGTTCTGCTTGTTGCAGGCCTTCCAGAATGTGGATCACTTTCAACAGACTCTCAAACATCTTCGAAGCATTCATGTCACACTTTTATTTGCACTGCACTCATTGCATCATCCCCAAAAGCCTTCTGAATCATCTGAATAGTTTCCACAAAGGAGTGTTCAAGCTTAACGCAAAATTTGATGCAGATTCATTGCTCTACCCGCTCAATCCTTTTGAATGCAGTGGCCGCTCAATACATGTGCTCACTCAGTGGTGTCTTCTGCCTCCACTGACTAGTACAGTGAAGTTGTCATTGTCACGCATTCACATTCCAGTCCACTCTCCTTGGCTGCTAGGTTACATCAATATTGTATAAACCATTATCATTATATTAACAATGGCCGGAGAGCCCCTGGTCATATATGCTATTTGTAGACATTTTTTTCTGTTATCTTCTATACTCCGTAACAGAAATGAATGCTACATGTGTGTAGTGGAAAGAGGAGCTGGGGGGTAAATGTTCTTGAAGTCCTTCTAGTTCATAGTTCCTATCCATTCATGGAGGCAAGGGGACATTCCTTTTCTTGGATTCCATGAGAACATTAATTACCCTTAGATGGCAGAGTGGGTTTCTGTACTTGCAAACAACAGTTCTATGTACTATAGCTCCCTTACTTTATACCAACTCTTTTCTGCAGACAATACATATGGGTTACCACTGTACAATCCAGTATACAGTCCCTTTGGGAATGAAATGGTTTAAAGTCAGCTCAACTCCTTTAGGAATGAAATGGTTTAAATAAATATAATAAATATAAGGAGTAAATAAATACTTTAGAATTTCTAAAAACAGTGTATATGTCATTTTACATTTGGAATTATGTTTCACTGAATGATAAAAACTAATGATAGAAATAATTTCATGTTACAGTTGAAAGGGATCTTCACTTCAGATTCTTTTCTAGCTTAGAAAAGTAGGGCCCAGGGAGGTCAACAGACCTATTCAGATTTCATGGCTCATTAGTCCCCGTAGAACTTTTCCATTGGGACAGTAAAGTGATTATAGATGGGCCACTACGGAATCTGAACCTGAACGCAGAGAGCTAAATTCCAGGGAGCATGGAAGCTGGGACGATAGGGCATGGAGCATTTCTGTGGAATGCATGGAAAATGAAGTTGTGAATTCAATGTCAGGTCCCCACACACCAAATTCCATTTCATGCCCTCTTATTGCCTGGTCCGTCATGCATTTTTCAATTGCTACCTTCTTTCTTTCTTCTAAACTCAAAACTCTTTACTTCTTCCCATAATTCTTCAGCTCTCAACCTCCTCTAAAGAACCCTTAGGTTAGGACTGAATGAGAAGATACCTTCTTTATCAGCCATCAGTGAGATGTGTGATTTGATGAGATTGAAGCAGGATGTAGACCAGAATGCATTTTGGGAGAATATGTTCTCAAAAGGGAAATATTGATAAATCAAGAAGTTATACATAATGAACTCATCTAGTCAGAGGTCATGGAGAACTAACTAGAAATTTGTATATTTTCTTGGTGGCAGAGGACACCTTTCTGATTTTCAATCTCACTTCTTAGATGGGAAATTTGCTTGACCTATATATACACCTCACTGAGTTCATCTTTTTATTGGGAGAATAAGCTAAAATCTGCAGTTGTATAGCTTAAATGAGAAAATACACATGCAGAATTTAGTACAGTAAGAACTCACTATATATTAGCTATTCAAATGGGGAAAGATCGCTTCTGGCCCTTTGGCTAAGATCAAGTATAGTATCTGTTCTTATCAGTTTAAAACTGGGAAAAATAATTTTTAAAAAGGTAAAATTTTGACGCACAGAAATATAAAACAAACATGTTAAAGATTTTGTTGAACTCATTATTAAATGAGTATAACCAATTCAAAGGGAAAATCTATAGAGTATGAATATTGAAATTAATTTCTCTAAACAGTGCATAATTTTCTATTGGAGGCATCCAGTAGTCTTTTTTGCTTGTTCTAAACTCTCCAACATTGCTACAATTATTATTAATTCATCTTAGCTGAGTTCCTCCATTTATGCCCACTTATCAGGAAGGTCTCTACCTTCATCATGTCATAAATCTAATGTGCTTAAAACCCACATTTACGATATAAGTATTCCTTCCCATTCCAGGTACATTTTGCAATAGAGTTCTACTGTTACAACCCCTTATTATCAAGCCTTCAATTCTTGGCCATAACTTACCAACTTGGATTAAAGTCAAAGGATAAAAAATATGTTGAGGCTTAAACAAGGAAGAGAAACGGAAGTGGTCGTTCTGGCAATTTACCCATTTAGAATGACTGGGGCTATGAAAACTAAATCCACTGTTGGCAGTGCACGCTCAAGTAAGAAAGTCTATTTGGTGTGGGAAATAGTACTCAACCTTTCATTTTCAGCAATTTAATCAAATCTCTCCTGCTCTCTCAAATATTTATTTAGTCTCCTATAATTTATGGTAACCATGGCGCTTAGTATTACCCAGGTGTTAAATCTAATACAAAAAAGGTAAAAGGAATAGTAAAGAAGTATCAAGTGATGCCCAAGGGAACTTATTAAGTGTATTTCATTTAAATAATCCAATTCAACGAACTGAGGCAAAACTCTTAAAAAAAGAGAGAGAAAGAACTTGGCTCAAACTGAAGACGGCACCTCACCTGCAAGCTGCCCAGGTCATTAATTTTAATAATTTCTGTTGTGCACATCTAGGTAGACAGCTGTTTAGTTATTGTGCTGTTACTCTTATTAGGTTGATATTAGCATCTCCACGTGAAAGATGCTCAAAGGGGCTAGTGACTTGTGCCCCTTTGTGCCCCAAGGACATATGCAAGGCCACAGACACTGTTCCATTTCAGCTAATATTTATCTCTTTTCCAGGAAACCTGAGCTGTTTCTTGGTTAGCATTTCCTGAGTGATCTCCATCTGAGAGAAGAGACTTCACTTGGAGAAGTGATATAGTATAAAAACCTTAGCCTAAGACATTTCAGGAGGTTAGCCATGTCACCTTGAGGTACTCCTCTCCGACAGTCTCTTATCCTCAGAAACCACTGTGTTTCATACCCTCTTCTCCAACAGTCAGCACTGATTCCATGCACCCACATGGGCTCAACCTGTGAATGTATTTCTTTTTTTTCTTTTCTGTGAATGTATTTCATCGCTACTCCGCCACATGTAAGAATCATTTTAGAAGAGAAATATTAGTCCAGAAGCCCATGATGCTGGTGGGCCTCCAGGTTAGTTGCAGGCTCATGCTGAAGGCCAACAGAACAAGTTGAAGTCAGGAGGCTGGATTCCAGGTCTGACTTTGCCGGTAGGTATTGAATGGCATGACCTTGGGCTAAAAATTTAGAACTTCTGTCACTTTATTTATAATTATTTATCCAAATATTGGAGGAAGGAGAATGCGAAAGTTCAAATATGGCATGCTTCTTTTCTTATTTAAACTATATAACCTAACTTATTTATTCATCAGGGTGACATTCACCCGGATATTGGTGAATATCCAATATCCAATATTGGTGAAGTCATGTTGGTGACCCATGGCAGTTTTCGGTTTCAGGCTCAGGTTTTTTATATTATATCACCTGTCCAAGTGAGGTGTCTTCTCTCAGATGGAGATTGCTCAGGAAATGCCAAGTTATTTTGTTAAAATCCTCTGCCAAATAGGGACCATTTATTCAAATCCAATAGTGCAGAGAAATATTATTATAAAGATAAATAAGAAGCAGCAGCGTGTACTGGAAAGAGACTAGATGGAGAATAAAAAAATTCCCCATTTGCCAGTTCAGCTAACACCAATTGTAAATGTGACCCAGAATCATGACTGGAGTTCTTTGAGGCTCTGTTTCTTCTGTGACTGATTGAACCACATATATTCTGGATGCAGAGAAGCATTCATAATCTATGCTGTGCAATTAGAAATTAGCTACACACGAGGAAATAAATTTAGATTATCTGTGTTTTGGCTACTACTCTTTCCTTTCATTAACATAGAAATCAAGGATATTTACAATCACTCCTAATAATGGCAGCATTATCATAGTGCTAGTATAGAACAATAGCCCGACTATGCTAGCTTTAGTATACTACAAAGCACTTTCCAAATATATTGGTTCATTTGGACCTCACAGTGACATGTGAGATAGATGTTATTATTCTCTCCCTTTGACAGTCTAGGAGTGTGTGTGTGTGTGTGTGTGTGTGTGTGTGTGTGTGTGTGTGTGTGTCTGAGAGAGACAGAGAGAGAGAGATGGAGGGGGAGAGAGAGAGAGAGAGAGATGGAGGGGGAGAGAGAGAGTGCGTGATCCCACAACCACTGCAGAAGAATTGCAGAAATCAGTAACAGTCTTGGTCTTGTTCTGGGGTTTCTGTACCCTTGAAGCTTTGCTGCTCCAGCCATCCTACATCTGCTTCTGTTTAGCCCAAGCCCATTACCACAACAGTGACCCTGGAAACTCTGCCTGGATAAAACCTATAAATATGCCTCATGATAACTCAAATAATTAATAATCAATAATCCAAATAATCACTGGCTTGTAACACATAAAAACAGACCTTACACCTTTGCAGGCTTTTCACTGATCCCCAAAATGGCTTTTTCTGAACAGGGTTCAAAGATGATAACTTAATTATTTTCTCAAGCTTTGGGACCACTTAAGGAAAAATAGTCAAATGTTTTCAGTTTAAAAAAATACTAAAAATAGTTTAAATTTTAGTACAAAGCAATATATTTACTGAAGAAAATGGGAAAACACAGAAAACAAGTTCAATTTCACCAATTCCAATGAAAATTATGTTTGGCCACATGGGATCATGGCAGATTATTCACTTTCAGGGCATTTTTATTTTCTTTAACCAAATTTGGCCTCAGAAGCCTTCTCAACACAGTGCCTGTGGCATCCATAATACTTGATCAGAGTTGGCCCATGGGTTGGTGTTTATTTTTTCTTTTTTCTCTCTTGTACCTTTCCAGTACCTTTTCTCTGGGCTCACCTGTTAGCATATACTCAAGTACACACATATATCTTTTTAAAATTTACTGATTTGGCTGGCTTCAAAGCATTCGACTTCTTTATTAATGTGATACTATCTATTTTGTTTTCTATAAAAGGTGCAACTCTTGCACTCCAATCAAAGAATTTTCTCTGCTGCTTCAGGGAATGGGAGAAAGTTAAAAGGTCTTATACAGACAATCATAGAAATCGGTTCTGAAAATGAGCTTGAATTTGAATAGTTTAAGTCCAAACTTTTCAAAAGGAGACTTTTGTAGTGAAAATACTTAATACCCAACATTCTGTGTTAAGACTGCATGCTTTCCAAATAAGGTGTCCCTGTCCTTCTAAATTACTTAGTGTAAAAGCTGTAATGTTATATGTTCCCAAGGGGCAGAAAGTAATTCAGACATGAAGTAATTTTAATAGAAATCATTCCTCTTTTCTTGGCAAGAGAAGAATTTCAGTAGGAATTTTTCAAAATTACAAAATATCCCTCCCTGGGGAATCCATGCTGCCACTTAGCAGATTTCTCATTTCATTTAACACAAATATTTTGATCCTCAAGGGGAAATATGCTCAGTTACAGTTTCTGCATTACTGTCTCCCAAAGATAAACGAGGTGCCTTTCTCCAAAATGGACACAGGAGAGGTAAGGTGGGAGGAACATGATGTAAATCCCAGGAAGAAATTTCTAAAAACAAATCATTTACCAAAGTCCTTAAAAATGGAAACAACCTCCAATTGCTATTTCATTTTCTTCTCAGAATGTTTTTCAAACAGGAGAGATAGGAGAGAGACTTCCCCCCCCCCCCCCCAGGAGAAAGCTAGCCTGAAGATCTGCCTGAAGGAAAAAGATGTTGATCTTGGAAGGCACCTGGGTTAATCCTCTTACCAGTTCAGATGGACGCAGTGGCCTACTGCTAGACGGGTGGGTGGAGAGAGATTATTATGAGTTGCATGTGGACTTAGCTGAAAAGGGCTGTCTGTTGGAGAGTTGCGATCGAGGATGCTTTCCATTTGCTGATCTTGGATAGGTGATGCCTCTAGCAGTGCCAGCACACCTGTGAGGAAGAGGCAACTTGCCATTAGTGCATGTTCCCAAGTGCCCTCTGCCCTCCAGATCTTCTGAAACTGAGTATTGAAACCTGTCCTTTCCAACCAACATTAACACTTGCATCTTGCCCCACTAGTAATTCCATTGAGCTTCCACTCTTTGCTAAATAACAAGCAAAATAATCTCCCATGTTGGGTAAACAGGATACACTATGTTTGCCAGTGGTCCTGTAGAAAAAGTTGAGCTTGAAGGAAGTAACTCAATGTTGGTAACATCAGGTGGCATGAGTTGTTAGGGAAAATGTTTGGAAGTATGTATTATTGTCGTCTTCATCCAAGCGGGCACCTACCTATTCTGTCTCTGAAAGAATGGCATTGCTCTTAAGGTCAACTTCACCATATTTTGGTGGTGAAACCATTTCTTTCTTGGAAGGTAAATAAATAGTTGTGAGGCTTTCAGTGAAGGAAGCACCAAAAGAACTTTAAAATAAGCCTTGATGTCCTCAAATAAATTCGTCTTGGAGGACCTTACACAATCCCTCAAGACTTCACCCTTAAATGTTGGGTCTCAAAGTTTATTTATCTGCATTTGAATTAAAAACTTAGACTCTAAGAACCTGAAACCATGGCCCATGTAGATCTTTTTGTCATTTTAGCCCAGGGGGCTCAGTGTCTGGGTACATAGTTAGCGACCAGTAAATGTTTTTGCCCCCGCAGTCTGAAAGTTTAGCAACACCAAGGGAAATTGCTTAACTGCTTCAGTCATACAACATGTCTATCATGGATTCATGGCTGTTGCAGAAATCCAGGGTCAGGAGCAACACTAACGTACAAGTCGTCAGATGTTGCAGTGATTTTGATTTCCTGATGGGATATTGGAAGTTTCGTTGCCTGAGGGATTGACATCAGTGCCCAAGGTAATTGCCAGATATTTCAACACTAGTTTATAAGCCCTTTTGAAGGAGAGAATAAGCAACTCTCTAAAGCCACAAGCAGCTGTTTAAAAAAATACAATTATTTTTGAAATGGAGATTTTATAACCACTTAAGCTCCAAGAACTATTTAAAGTGATATTTAAAAAACCATAGTATCACTTTTTAAAATGTCTTGAAGTGGGCCACTTTGTAAGGAAACAGACTTTATTAGGCCAATCTCCTTTCCCTCTTCCTTATACTTTGGTTTTATGATGTTAGGCCTAGCAGAAGTCACTTCTTTGTGCACATCAATTCATGCCTGTACTGATGACGCCAGGATGGGTGTTAAATTTCCTGTGGCCAATTTCGGGGTGATCAAGGCCTCACCTAACTCCAATCATGTTTTTGGCAAATATGTGCCTTGCAATATATGTCCCCTGAAATGTGGGACAAGAGAATATAACCAGATTTGTGTAGACCCATCTTTCCTACTAAAGAACTACTGTTAGAAATATTAGTCGTTAATATTTATAATAAGTAATATATTTCGAGTGCCTCTGTGAAGCAAACTCTGTACTAAGCATTTCACATACGATCCTCCCAACGATATTATAAGAGACATGAGCAATTCCTTTTGATAGAGAACAAAGTAAGGCTCCTGGAAGTTAGGTGATTTCCCCAGGATCACATTGGTGTTAAATAACAGACATTGGGTTTGAAACCAGGTTTGTCTAACTTCAAGCCCACTCTCATTCCTTTATGCCAGGCTGCCTCTGATAATATTATTTGTATAGTAATTTATAATTGATAATAGACTTTTCATTTACTTTTGGTCTCTGAATGCCGAGGATTATTTATTAGGGATGTGATCTTCATCATTGCCTAATGGATAGGGAATGAAGGTGAAATAGTTATGAAGCTCCTTCCGATTTACACAACTGGGCCTGGCATCCAGGAGCTTTGATTCTTCATCCTGTGCTATTTCCATTCCATCAATGACTCCAAAGGTTTTGCGGTTAGTGAGTGTCACAGCTCGCCACCACTGTCTTTTTTCTTGGAGGTGCAACTTGAACTGAGAATCAGAAGACTTACCCAAGATTTGCAAGAGTTTATCAAACACACTGCATGAGGCATTTCCTCCACAATCCCTACCTTCAAGAAGTTCACACAAACACGATGCCTAATAAGCACACTTATAAAGCAAGCTCTTGGAAACTAGTAGGTGACTCATAATTGATGAGAAAAGATATGCATAATTACACAAAAATTATTAAGCATAGAAAGGACTCAAACTATAATTTGTGCCCAATGCCTTAGCTGAAAAGATGGATTCAATTTATAGTCAATTCTAAGATAAGAAAATTGTAATTTATACATAGCATGAAAGAAAAATCTGGAAGATTGTAGCATAATTGGAAGAAAGCTGAACGTCAGTAGAGTTAGAAGAAAGCTGAGAGAGAGTGTGTGGGCCTACGGAAAATTATTAGTTCGTATGTCTATGACCTTTTGCTAAAGTGAGTTATTCTAGGGCAGGAGCCATGTTTTATTTTTAATGTTTTTTTACCCCTTCACCTCCATTGACTAACATTGTGTAGAAACCGGCTTTCTAACCAAGCATTTATAGCTGGGCTTGAGGGCATTTATGTACCTCCTAATATTGAAAATAGCATGAAATATATATGCACATTTTTCTGAAGAGAGGTCCATAGATTCTGTTGGTTATTTTGAATGCATGTCTCTGCAAAACAGCTATGATTCTCCATACTGGCTACATGTTAAAATCACTTGTGCGGCTCTTGGGAATTACGGGTGACTCCTCGCTGGTACTGTTGAATCAGAATACTCTGGAAAGGGGAGGTGGGGGTGAAGACTGACAAGATACTCTAAAATTTATTATAGTTCACTGACAGCACTGAACACTACTGACCGAGCAGATAGAACTGTCATGTTATCTGAATAAGGAGGGGAAAGAGAAGGGAGACCATGTATATGTTTTTGGGGGGTCGTGTACATGGATAAAGAGGACCCAAACTAAAGAAATGATTTACTTCCTCTCAAATGTATTGGTTTTTGTCTTTTGCTTTCTATTAATAGCTTTTGATCTCATTGTGCCAATGCTTTTCTTAAAAGCTGCCTCAAATCTTTTCTAAAAGCAGGCATTGCAGTGTTGTGCTTTATATTATTTACTGTGTTTTAGGTGACAAGCAAGAGAAATAGATTTTGACTAGTTGAGCCCAAAGTGGGGACATTGGAATGATTAGGAATGCTTACAGAACTGAGGAAAAAGCTGGAGATTTAGTCTCTGGGAATACCAGTTCAGGGGCAGTTTCCCGGAATGTCTCAGCTCAGTTCCTAAGACCTCCAGCCTTTGTGTTTCCAAGGCTCACAGTGCCAGGGAAGATTCAGAGCAGCTCGCTTTGGGTAAGGTGTCTGCCAGCTAGGGCAAAGAGCCAGGTACAGCTATGGGGGGCCCACCTATGTGTATTGGGGACCATTTCAAGAAAAGGAGAAGTTTCAGAAGATTCGGAGTCATATCACTTCATATCTACTCTATTCATAAATAAATTTTGGTTTAGACTAGTCCAAGACCAAGTTTCAAGAAATGAAAGTACCGGGGAAGTGGAAAAGTCACAGCTTCAGAAGACGAAGTCTATTAGGAGATTATATTTTTGAGTTCGGTTAGTTGTGGCTCACATGGGAAGATGATTATGAAGGGACTGTGATTTTATGGTATTTCCCCTCATAAAACTGGTAAGAGATCCACGGTAAGACCTGTAGAACTGGCTGAAGCAGGGTCTAACTGGTGGCTGGCAGACCATAGATCAGAGAGGGCCAGGGCCTAAGGCAGAGCTTGTCCACTTCTGCACCACTGACATTTGGGCCTGGACAGTGCTTTGCTGTGTGAGTAAGCGTGTGTATGTTGGTTGTGTCCTGTTCATTTTAGGATGTTTTGTGTCATTGTGTACTTCTGTCCAATAAATGCCAGTCATCACAGAAAAAAATGCCTGCAGGCATTGCCAAATGTACCCTGCAGAACAAAATTTCCCCCGGTTGAGATCACTGCCTAGAGGATGACTGATGAGTGATGATGTTGGTTTACAAGTGATTACTGAGCTCTTACTGCATGCATTGTGGTAGTCACTTGGATTTAAAGATAATAACCCTTGCTTCAGACAGTTCATACAGTAATGGGGAAAAGTATCATTGTATTATCAGGACCCAGGATAGCCCCTAAAATGAATGACCTGCTCAGATATATATTGATGGAATTAGTGAAAATGTAGCCTGTGTTAACTGTTTGACCTAAGACAAGTTCAGTAATCTCAAATAATCTCAGTGTCCTCGTTTATAAAGTAGGTATAATGATAGTTACTCACAGGACTGGGGTAAGGTTTAGATAAAATAAGACATGCTTAGACATTATAGGCATTCAATACTAAATTATTATTAAAGGAAAGTGTAAAGTATCAATTGGGATCTTTTCTTTTTTCCCTAGAATTGCTGACAATCATCCGCAGCTGAACAGTAAGGTGGTAAGTGCCATACTCTGTAAATCTGGGGAAAGCCCGATGCCACCTCACCATAACTCTTACACAGAGCTCATCCCGGTAACCCCCCATGCCTTGATTATGCAAAGAAAGCTGGAGATGGGGAGAGGAGCTTGGCCCTTGGAGAATGTTAAATTTTGTCCTCCCTGGGGTGGAATATACCAAGTGCTAACCCCCTGTAGTCAAAAAATGCCAAAGAAATTTATCTGATTAAGCGGGTAATGGGGAATGCCTTTGAAGGTTGCTGTGTGTGATGTTGCAGCATGTGGAGAAAGGTGCAGAAGTCAGTGAACCTGAGAGGTGGAGAGCCCAGGAGAGGAGGCTGTCTGCAGTGCTTGGTATGGTTAGATGGCCTGGATGCTGATAGAATAGCTACGGTTTAAATCAGCTCATGGGGGAACCCCAGACAGGCACAGGGGCTGAGGTCTACATCCTATTTCGGGGACATGCAATAGAGGAGGCGGCCAGGTTGTGTCGGACTCTGAAGGAATAACAAATGTACCCACAAGAAAGAGCCAGCATTTGGAAACTGGGTACACCAAAACACCTAAATGCTTCTCAGTAGAACAAGTGACAAAAGCAAGAAAGGAGACAAAGAACTCAGGTATCATACTCACATCGATTGTCTGGTTATGTGAATTAGAGTTTATGGCCACAATAGAATCAAATAAAGTCTGACCTAATGAAAGTAGAGGAGCTCCTGGTCTGTGGCTCCTTAAATTCCCTTTTAATAGCATCGGGATCGGTCTCCAAGCCCAGGGCAAGGCTGAGCCAAAAGTAGGTGGGGACTAGAGGGCTGCCAGGCAGAGGGGTGCACAGGTCCCCACCCCCAATCCAGTCACACAGCTGTTCGGTGCTTGCACTGCATAATTGCTGGGCTTGCACAGAAAGCCTGGACTTCTACAAGAAAAAGGGTCTCACCTTGCATCCTATCAATAGCACCAGCGGGAGTCTTCATTTCCAAAGGTAATTGCCGCAAACGTGTTACACAATATCATTCATTACTTGCTAGGATTGAGTGTTGAAAGTACATTTCACAAGATAATGAAGTTGTTTCCCAGGACTAAAATAACCGGTTATCTGACTCTTAGGCTCATCCCACATTAGATGTATTACACACACAACTGTCAAAATAAATAACTTACTTGGGATGTGTCAGAGCTCACAACAAGCTGATGAGAAAATGTGTAGGGTTGTAGAAAGCAAATCAGAGAGGCTGAGAGAGTGAGGGGAAAATAATGGTCTGTGTCAGGGAAGGGAGAGCCCAGCACGAGAGATGAAAGCCTGGTGACATTTAAAATACCCACATTCCCCTTCCTGCAGGTTTTTTTGTGAACAAAAAGGGCCACATGTGGTCACACCAAAAACATCAGTCTGACGTGAATTTCCAGCTGCAGTAGTGTCTCACGAAGCTGGCTCTGCAGTTTGCAAAGGTGAAAGGCAAAGCCTGAAAACTAAAATGGGGGTTTTCAATCAGGCAGCATGAGACAAGTTGGGGGGGGTCGTAGATTAGCTGGCAAATAACATTTTTATCTGGCAACAGGTATCACTAAAAAACCAAAGAATTGGACAGTCTGGTCCAAACAGGAAGAGTTGCAGGCATAGATTTGTTGAACGAAAAGTTAGTTTTAAGGAAGAGTTAGGGTATATTTAGAGTAGCTTCCAAATAGAAATGATGAGCTTAGGGAGGCATGAGAAAACCAAATAATGAGGAGGAGGAGGAGGAGGAGGAGGATAAAAAAAGGAAGAAGAACAGAAAGAAGAAAGAAAAGGAGAAGTAGGAGGAAGTAGAGGAAGAGGAGAAGAAATCTTGTTCAGACCAGCTAAATTAAAAAACAAAACATGAGCTATACAAAGTATACACGAACAAGGAAGCTCAATTACAAAAGATGGTAAGGATGGGGAAGATGACCACACTCCGGGCTTGGTAATGTTCTTTCAACGGCAGCAGTCATCTGTCTCATGTGTCATTATTGTTGCCTGACACCATGTAACAAAACACCCCTGTGGTATTCGCAGTTTGCAGCTGTCACTGGTGTGTACCTAAAGAGCTCCAGTTTGATGGAGCATCATTCAAGGCAGTGGTCACAGGGAAGGCCCAGTTCTGTCTGTCTTTGGGTGGACAAGGTCTAAGAATTCACTGAGCGTGCTCAGTTGGCCCAGGCATTTGAGGCCCTGGGTCCCCATCCCGACACAGCTTTTCCATCTCTCAGCAAGACCAGCATCAGTTTAGGCAATTTTGTGACAACCATCAGAACCTTCACTTTGCCAAAGACAGAGGATGAAGAAGAGAATTACTGGAAGAGAGATCTGGAGTGAGAGATAGTGAGTCCATGTTAGCTTTTTATTTCCTTCCAGTAACTCCTGTGAGCATTGCTATTATAATAGAATGAATAGAATGTATAGAACTGTAGACATGAGGCAAGAACATGGGCTTTGGAAGCAGATGGCCATGGATTCCAACTGTGCCTCATAGGGCAAAATGCGTAATCTCTCTAAGCCTGTGTCCTGTTGAAGAACACTATATATTTTGAAAAGGTGCAAAGATTAAATTATTGAGAACCACCTTGAAAGCTTATGTTAAAGTATCTGCAGTATCTCAGTGAAACCTCACCACAACCCTAGGAGGTGGGAACCGTGATTCATTACCCCCATTTTACAGAGGGAGAGACTGAGAGAGAAGTAACTTGTGTGGGATCACACAGTGGTACAACTTGAATTTGACTAGGTCTGCATGGCTCCAGAATCTGAGCCCTGAATGTCCACGTAAAAATGCCCAGCTTGGCCTCTGACACAGAGTGCGCACTTAATGGATGGCAGCTCCTGTTATTATTACAACACCCTTAAATCCATTTTGGAACAAGAAGAGATGTAAATAAAATGAAAGAATGACTATCTTGCTGGTGTCTTTTTAATCACAGTGGGTATAAATTGCCCTGCCAGTTCTCATAGACATTTTGCTCAGAGAATTGTGAAGGCCTCTCGTTTACCGGGAAATGAATCAAGTGAACAAAATCAAATGGTAGAAAAAATTCTCTTGTCTAAAAAGGCTTAGATAAATCTGTTGCTTTGCCTACCACTAAAACATGAGGTTCCTTTCGGAGGCTGATGTTTCTGCTATGGTATTAGGATTTCTATGAGTTTAGGCTTTATTGGAAAAATGAGGGGGTTGATTAGATTTTCCAAGGATTCTATTCAACAAATTCAACAATATTCATTATGAAAGTTCAAATAACATCAAACTCAACCCCAAATTAAAAACTTCTATTTATCAGAAAAATTAAAGTATGCAGATTTAAGAAAGAACTTTCATTTGCCCCCTGCAGTCCAATTGTGGGGAGGACGTGAGTTGCTTAGAATTTTAGCTCCTTCTGCAGTTGTACTTTTCGGTATAGTAAATCATACACGTGTTTAAAAGAGACAATTTGTCAGAAAACTGTATACTTAATTTCTTAATTAGGTGAATAACAATGACTGAGGTCTGGGCAAGAGAGTTGGTTTTTTTCTTTTTGTTTTGTTTTTTTCTTTTCAAATAATGGTTGGAAAATAGTCCAGGTGATTATGAATCTATTTTTAGGACTTGACAGGTCAGTTTTACTCCTAGGGAGAAAAGGGGTTTAATCCATGTGTAGAACTTGGTGAAAGCCCAGAGCCATTTGTCACTGAAGGTCAAAAACCTGAGCTGACTTCCTACTTTAAACAGCCTAGACTAATCCCTCTGGAAACCCAGTCTTCTACCTCATCACCAGATGGCACCAAGCATCTTGAGGGAGGGAGAGGAGAGGTGAATGGAGAGGTTTGCTTTCTGGTGTTTCATCTAAATAATAAATCCATTTAAAATGCTAATTGCCGAGGGAATGGAATACACAGAAAAATTGGGCCAATCTCCATGTTAAGCAATCCCACAGCGTTCCTTCGTTCCTGCTCGGGACCAATTTCCTATTTTCTAAATGATTGAATCTGATAATCCTAGGGAAAGAGAATCCTGAGTCAATTTTTTATTGTAGTAAAATACACATATCATAACATTTATCATTTTAACCATTTTAAGTATACACTTCTGTGGTCTATACAATTCACTGTAGTGTGTACATCAGTAGTGTTGTACAAACATTATCATCATCCCCAACAGAAACCTTGTACCAATTTAGAGTCTAAGAAAACCTTTATTTTAAAATAATTACAGATTTACAGAAACCTGCAAAGATAATACAGAGAGGTCACATGTGCACCTCAGCTAGTTTCCCCCGACGTTTTTTATGTGATCACAGTCCAATATCAAAATCAGGAAACTGCCACTGAGTTTGGTACAATGGTGTATATAGTTCTTCCCCCCCAGCTTTATTGAGATAGAATTGGCATATAATGTTGTGTAAGTTAAAGGTGTAGAAGATGTAGATGATTTGATATGTGTATACATGAAATGATTGCTATAATAAGGTTAGCCAACACCTCCTTTGTCTCACATAGTTACCGTGTGCGTTGAGAACATTTAAGATCTCTTAGCCACTTTTAAGTATACAATACAGTGTTGTTAACTAGAGCCACCATTGGGTCCCCACTGTGTATTTGTCTGATAGCTAGAAGTTCGTACCCTTTGACCAGCACCTTCCCACTCCCCTGCCCTGCAGGCCCCGGCAACCACAAATCTACTGTTTCCCTGAGTGCAGCTCTTCCGGATTCCACATGAGTAACGATACCTGGTAATGGTCTTTCTCTGTCTTATTTCACTTAACACAACGTCCCTCTAGTTTCATCCACGTTGTTGCAAATGGCAGGATTTCCTTTTTTATCTATTTTATTTTTAAAGATTTTATTTATTTATTTATTTATTTATTTTTAGAGAGAGAGGATGAGAGGGAGAAGGAGAGGGAGGGAAATATCAATGTGTGACGGAAACATCGATCGGTTTGCCTCTCGCACACCCCTAAAAAGGGACCTGGCCTGCAACACAGATTCATGCCCTGATTGAGAATCAAACTGGCAACCTTTTGGTTTGTGAGATGAGGCCCAACCCACTGAGCCACACCAGTCAGGGCATGATTTTGTTTTTTATTATGGCTGAATAATATTCCATTGTATATATACATGACATTTTCTTTATCCATTTATCTATTGACAGAAACTGAGCTTGTTTGCCCATCGTGGGTGTTATGAATGCTGCTGCAATGGGCATGGGGGTGCGGATATGTTTTTGAGGTAGCAGTTTCATTTCCTTCAGATATATACCCAGAAGCAAGACTGCAGGATCTTATGGTTGTTTTATTTTTAACTTTTTGACAAATTTCCATGACTGTTTTCCATAGTGGTCCCACCAATTTATATTCCCACTAGCAGTGTACAAGTGTTCCTCTTTCTCCACATCCTTGCCAGCACTTGCTATTTCTTGTTTTTTTTTTGGGGGGGGTTGATGTGTGTAGATAGTTCTATGCCATTTTATCATATGTATAAATTTGTGTAATCACCTCCACTATCAAGATACAGATCATTTTAAGTGTACATACTTCATTGTCCTTAAAGTGTTTTACCCTCCTCTGTTTATAATAAAATTGCCTTACGTATTTATTCTAGCTATGTCGAGAATCACATCACCACAACACACATTAAACTTTTGGCTTCAACCATCAAACAATGTGGAAAACCCAAGAGAATAATGTGTTATGTCTACTCATATTTTGTTCTTTGTGTTATTTATTCCTTTTTGATGTTCCAAGATTTTCCTTATCATTTCCTTTCTGTTTCAAGATTTTCCTTTATGGGAGATCTACTGGTGACAAATTCTCTTAGTTTTCCTTCATCTGAAAATGTCATTATCTCCCTTTTATTCCTGAAAGATAATTTTGCTGAGTATAGAATTTAGGGTTGACAGTCTTTTCTTTTAGCACATGAAAAATTTGATGCTTCCCTCTGGTCTCCATGGTTTCTCATGACAAATCCAATGCATTTTTTTAACCATATAGATAAGTTGTCTTTCCCTTTTTCTGATTTCAATGTTTTTTTTCTTTGTGTTTTTCCTGAACTTGGCATGGATTTCTTTGAGTTTATTGTCTTTCAGGGTCACTCAGCTTCTTGAATCTGTAGGTTTATGCATTTTGCCAAATTTAGGAATATTTTTTTAGCTCCATCCTCTTTCTCCTATCCTGGGGTTCCAATGATATGAATGTTAGATCTTTCGTTATAGTTCCACAAGGCCTTCAGGGTTGGTTCATTTTTCTTCAGTCTGTGATCTCTGTATTGTTCAGTTTGGGTCATTTCTATTATTTTATCTTCAAGGTCACTGATATTTTTCTTTTGACCTCTCCATTTTGCTATTGACCCCATCCTTTGAATTTTCTATTTCGGCTATTATATAGTTCTAAAGTGTTTATTTGTTTTTTTTTTTTTAACATGTTCTATTCCTTTGTGAGACTTCTTTTTTTTTTTATTTGTTTCAATTGTGATTGTAGTTGCTTATAGAAATAATTTTATGATGATTACTTAAACATTTTTTGGATCATTTTTACCTGTGTATCATGTTGGTATTATCTCTCTATTCTCTTCTATTCTCTTTTCTTGTTCAAGTTTAGATTTTCTTGGTTTCTTGATATGATGACTCCGACTCAATTTTATCCTGGACATCTTCAGTATTATGATAAGAAATCTGGAAATTCTTTAAATCTTCTGTTTTAGTCGACCTCTTGATGCCACACTGGCGGGTGGAGGGGGCTCTTGCCTGTTGCCACCAGGTGGAGGTGGACATGTAAGCCTCTGTTGACAGACACCACAGTGTCATCCCTTGGGTCTCAAGGTTCCTAGCGGGTCCAACTTTTTCTTTCTACCTTTCAACCTCGTTATGTTTGCTTTCTATTTAATGTTTAGGATTTTTATGGTGGATAAAGGGAGGAATAAGGAGAATTGCATGACAGTATCTTGGTTCTGAACTGAAAGTCCTGGAGTTGTTTTATTTCATTTTGTGTGTAGTTGGTGAAACACACGATCCAAGAAAAACTACAGCAATGAT
Source organism: Desmodus rotundus (assembly GCF_022682495.2). Taxonomy (NCBI): domain Eukaryota; kingdom Metazoa; phylum Chordata; class Mammalia; order Chiroptera; family Phyllostomidae; genus Desmodus; species Desmodus rotundus. Next base: position 38,016,125 of record NC_071390.1, read on the forward strand.
GATGCTTTAGGCTTAAGAGTTAAGAGCGTTTGCAGATCCAAGCAGTTAATTAACTTCTTTCTGAGTTGTACATTTTGGAAGAAAACCAGCACTCGTTGGTTAATGACTATTTCTACTGTACAAAGTAATGGGAAGCTTTTTGTTTTTCTAGAAAAGTATAAATAGGGAAGGAAGTTAATATTTTTTACTTAAATATTTTTTCTTAGAAAACATTTAAGGAGATTTTTTTAAACACACCTGAAGATGAAAATTATATCCTCATTCTAAGCTTTCTGTTCTTGACAGAGAATAGTCATTGAATTTTAAATGAAAGTGACATGGAAGTGGATGGGAAGTATAGCTTGATGTGTATTTTGTTCTTACTCTTGACCCGGATAAAGCTGCTGAGTTATAGGTTTTAACTATCATGTCACAGGAAAAGCAGTCAAGGTTGACTATACCTGCTAACTAGAGACCAAGCTCAACAGGAAAACCCAATTGTTACCAATAATCCAAAGAAACCACAGCCTTTTCCTTAAAATAGATGGTACAGTCCTTGGTTCTTGAACATCTTGGTTCTTGACCAGTTCAATTCTCAACCAAGTTGTTCACAGAAAAAAATGTGTCAGTTGTTAACAAAACTTTGGATCTCGGTTCTCTACCCAGCAGCCCTTTCATGCTGACACCTGTATGATCAGCCATGCGTCTCTCAGGTGACAAACAAAGAAGATTCGGTTTTCAAAGAAATTGCTTCTCGAATAGTTCTCTGGAACCAAGTAAGTTTAAGAACCAAGGTTCTGCTGTATATCCACAATGTAGTCCCAAAGTTAGCTAAAACATTTAAGAGCCTTTAATTTTATGTTGCTATAATTCCCAGTCTTACTGATACTGGGGTGAACGAAGTTTTTCTGTACAGGGCCAAATGATAAATATTTTGGTCTTTATGGGCCATTCAGTCTGGCATGTTACAAATACTCAACACCTATATTGTAGCATGAGAAAAGACATAGGCGATTCATAAAAAAAGAGTGTGACTGTGTTCCAATAAAATTTTATTTACAAAATTAGGCAGCAGGCCAGATTTGGCCAGTGGGTTATGGTTTTCTGATGCCTGGAATACACCCATGTGGCAGGATACTTTATTGGAGTATCAATTTATATTTTTCTCTTTGTAGATTCTCATTTCTTCATTCCTCATGTGTAGACAAATTCTTTCATGCTTCCTTGACTTGGAGATTTTGAAAGAACAGAAATCAGAAGTGGTCTGAAGTCAACTTTTCTATTTATTTTGAAATCCATAACAGAAGTTATAAACTGGTATCTGGGAGACTGACGGTGGCCAGTGACATATTTTGTCTGGCTCAAATGGCGTTTTCAAGGCATTTGAATTAATAACTAGCACTTAACAATCAGGATGTTTCATTATAAAAATTGAGATCTCTGATTTTTCTAGAAAAATTGTCATGGTGGGCAAAATAGTGCCCTTCTCCCTCATGACGACTGTCCTAAGCAGAATAGTAGCTGTCCCTTTGGGCAGGTTTCTCCAGTCCCCACAACTCTCTGTTGTCTTCTGAAATGAATTCCAGGGCTAGTTGCTATTTATTATTTTTCTCAGACTTTTTTTTGTGGTGAAGGGTTTTTTCTTTATTCTGGTGTCTATATCATTGTTCATATTTAAATCTTCAGGCTCCTTTTTCCTTACCTGCCATCCTTGGCCTGAGGTCATTGTAGAAATAATGCTAGGTATTCTAGATGAGGAGAGAATAAGAATAACACTTCAGAAGGAAAGGAGAAAGGTGCCATTTCTCTAAACTGGCAAGTGTTACATCAACAGTGGGACCTCAGAGGAACAGGCCAGCATTGTGTTCTGTGGGTCTGGTGGTTTTAAAACATGTTGCAAATCCGTTGACACTCTCCACTTCTGAAGCAAGAAACCATTCCGTTTCTGCTGGTTTCTTTGTGATACCCCCTGTGGGAGCCTTCACAACCATGTAAGAAGCCTGAGTACCATGAAGTGGCCATGAGGAAAGATCATATAGAGAGACCACAGTGAGAAGGAGAGGTACCCGAGGAGCTCCAGCTGTTCTGGCTCCCATCTTTTTGAACATTTCCAGTCCAGATGTTAACTACGTAAGCAAGAAGCCTTCAAGAGGATGCCCGCCCCAATCGCCATCTGATTCTCAGTTCATGACAGACTCTAAGCAAGAACCACCTAGCTGAGCCCAGTCATCCCTCAGAGCATGATAAATGACTGTTATTGCTTTAAGCTACTCTCCTGGGACAGTGTGTTGTTTTTGTTTTTTTGTTAATGCAATATCAGGTAACTAAAACAGTGGAAATGCTGGAAAGGAACAGAAAACCCCCAAATGGATGGCTGCATGGTTAGGGTGGCTTCCTTGTTCAAAATCCTGTGAACAGAAAGCAGCTGGCCTTCCAGAGACAACTGTGGGTTGGGCTAGAGGAAGCCAATGATGCCCAGTGGAGACAGGAACAGAAGACTAGTGGTCCCATTTTCCCAGCCCTACGCAATTCTGTAGCAGCGTTTGGAAGGAGAACCAGAAGAAAAAGAGGAAGAGGAGAGGATTCCAATTTTTGAGCCTGAATATCTTGCCAGTTGAGGGGATAGAATCTTGAAGTCAGTATTTATTCAATTTAAAGATAATTTAAAAAGCAACATTTCTTAAACACTGTAATTTGAGGACTCTGATTCAAATTAGTAAAACAAAGGAAGCCCTTTATTTGTCCAGTATCTGAAACAACCCTTTTCTCCCCCTCAGCCAATGACAGGTTTGCTAATACAATGGACTATTTAGCCAAAAATGTTGTGAAATTTGTAAACATATGACTTCTATCGGCTCTAAAAATTTAGTGAATAAAATATAAGTGAAGAAAATATTTTTGTGGGAAGATGTCTTGGAGGTGGAAGAGTAAGATCACGAAATAACTGATTCTTGGTTCTGTCTTCCCTCCTTTGTGCTCATCTCTCTCAATGGGATTTAACCTGAACTTGGATATGGGGCAAATATCACAGTAGTCTGCCTCATGAACAATGCTGATTTCCTTTGCAAAACTGGTTTGACAATTTTTAGCAACACGTTTATAAATTATTTTGACTAGCCTGACTGTTTTGGTAAAAGTTATTTTAGAAGCCATATTTTACTGATTTATGCTGTCTGGGTTTTATAAATAAGGGCATCTGAATAATGAAGAAAGGCCAGTTTAAAAAAATTATATAAATTTCTAAAAACATGAGAAAAAGAAAATACAGATGGTTGGCCAATTTTAATATTTGTGTATATTTTCTCTAGTAAATTAATTGAAAAATTTGTTTGAACATAAGAATTGATATGATTTCATTCATCTGTGGAATCCAATGAACAAACTGAACTAGCAAGCAAAATAGAGACAGACTCATAGAAAAGAGGCTGACAGCTCTTGGGGAGGAGGGCTTGGTGGGGTGGAGGGATTGAACAAAAAAGAAAAAAACTTAAAAATAGAAAGAATTCATTGACACAGACAACAGTATGGTGACCGTGGGGAGAAGGGATGGGGGAGGTGGAAGAGGGATAAATCGTAATGGAAAAAATACAATAAAAAATAAAAGAATTGGCTTGCTGGTGGGTTTTTTTTTTCAAGGATTATGATTAGACATTCAGACCTGTGTGTTTATTGTGTATGTGTGTATATGTGTATACTTGAGTGTATTTGTGTCTGTTGACCTTTGAACAACATGGGTTTGAATTGTGCAAGTCCATGTATAACCCAGATTTTTAAAAATAAATACTGTAAATATATTTTCCTTATGATTTTCTGAATAACATTTTCTTTTTTCTCTAGCTTATTGTAATGATACAGTATATAATACCTATAACATACAAAATATATGTTAATTGACATTATGTTTTTGTTAAGGCTTCCAGTCAGCAGTAAGCTGTTAGTAGTTAAGTTCTGAGGGAGTCAAAAGTTGTACACAGATTTTCTACTTCATGGGGTTTGGGGCCCATAACCAGTGCATTGTTCAAGGGCCTACTGTGTGTGCATGTGTGTGTGTGTGTGTGTGTATGAACACTTCACCCTTTAGTCTCCAGTCCAGTGCTGTGGATGAGGAGTTTGGAAAATTCTCATCAAGTTCTCTGAACTTCTCCTTTTTACTCTGTGCAGTTGCATTTTAAATAAACACACAAATATAACAAAGAGTTATTTTTTAAAGCTCTTTTATCTTGTTCAGACTTCTAAATACACTTTCTTTAAATCATAACAATTTGAATATGAAAATGAATTTGAGCTTGTTTTAGAAAAGAGAGGTGGCAAATTCAGAGCCTGTCCAAAAGAAAAAGGGTTTTAAAAGCAATCAAGAAAAGAACCTGCAGGGAGACTTAAAAGTGAGAGATGAGGGCTTTGATGAGGCCCCAGAAAGCTTTCCTGGAAATGAGGAACAGCTAAATGAGCCATTTATAAGCAAATAACAAGAGAACTGAAGTAAAAAAAAGGAGGGTACTATTTTTTGTATAGACCAAGGAATATGGGTAGTGCTAAGTTGGACAGTAGCAGAACTGAGAAAACAGCAAGACTCTTCATTGTTATTTCTAACCCTTCCAGTTGTAGAGAACAAGAGGAGGACCCTGGGATAGATGCCTGAGTGCACCTTGGATTAATCCAAAGTTTTCCCCCAAAGAGATTGTTGGATTCTCCCGTCCCTCCTTTCCCCAGCTTCATAATTCTTATGACCTCAGCTTTATCAGCTATGGAGGGAAAAAAAGGGGGGGGGGGATGTAGGATTTGTTCAAAACAAATGATCCTGAAATTAATGGTCCCCTATATTAAGAAGTCAAGTGTGTGTCTACAGAGACTGCTGTATGTGAAAATGCAGGAAAAACAAAACAAAACAAAACACGTAGCCAAAACTAAGACATACTCTTCTGTGGAAAACAATACTTTCAGCAGATTTGGCCTTATAGTCACTATTAAGATGATAAAGTGGCTTAAGCAGAGGGACACAATGAAGTCTAGAAGGAGCAAAAAGGAAATTGGAAGCAGGATATCGTAGTCCCTTTTAAAGGCATCATCGTTTCATCTGTGGTAATGAGACCTGAGCCATCCGCACCTGAGTTACCCCAGACTCCCCTTGAATGCTTCTAATTACAGGGGATAGCCAACATTCTGTTTGCGGTCAGAAGAGGGATGAAGGCATTCTGACCTCCTCACCTGACTATGGCAAGAAAAGAACACTCTTGGTTCTCATAATTTTATTCTTGTCACAGAATGTAGAGAAAATTACCTCAGAATCATGCCCTGGGCCACCTAAGGGCCATAAATTCAGAATAGGAGATGATTCCGGAAGGCAATGAATTCTTTCTCTATTAATTCGTATCCCTTAAGACAATCCACAATGAAATGGTTGTTAGCAGCAAGATGAGTAGTTCCAGAAAGTAGTGTGGATGGAAATAAAGGGTTCCCTCTTTGGTTGAAGTCAACTATAAACAGCTGAGGAAGAAATTGTTGGAATAAAAGTGCCAATAGGAACATCCAAAAAAAATGGAAAAGAAAAAAGGGAAGAAGGAAGAAAGAAATTTGAGAATTATATTACACAGCCATTTTAAAAAATAACCTTAAAGGACCCATCAAACCTAACTAAGATAAAATCAGAAGCCTTGTTCATAGCCTTCAGTTAAAATCGCAGCATTTTATAATTACTGTACAGTGCAGTGACCCAATTTCCACAAACTATCTGAATGTTGCTTTTAAAGGCAACAGTGTCAGATAGAAATGAATTTGGCATAAATCAGTTAAGATTTCTTGCACCATTTCTATAGCAACTAGAAGCAAAAGAGTTATAAGGTTTGGTGACAGGAGATTCTGAGTAAGAAAAAGTGAACCACTTCAGGTTGTTTATCAAATTCAGTAAAATAATAAAAGCTGTTAATCTTATTGGGCTCCCTAAATGAGATTTTAAAACGCCTTTCACAGTTTTTATCAACATTATGTAAGCAATGAGTTCCCCAGCTAGGTACCCTTAAATATCTCAGAATGCTCAGAGGGAATGATGGGGCCCTCAAGCTATGTCAAAAAGCCCAATGCAAATAGTACATTTATCTGTGAATTCTGAACCCAGGTGATCCAGAATCTGCATGGAAACACATTAAAAAAAAGAGCTTCGTACTAAAAAGTAATTAAAAAGTTTAATTTTTTTCCAAGACACTTTCAATGACATAAACCCATTGGCATTCCTTATCTCACCCTTTCTCTCCTCTCCAGATTTTTCTGCCCTTCCCTGTCCCTAAGCCTTTCCCTCATTAAAACCCCCTCACATTTTTCCTCCACTGGCTGCCCTAGCAGGCCTTTCTCTTTCACTTTCTCTTCTCCCTCCTGGTTTCCCCCCGTATGTGTTTATTATGGGCCTCTCTGTAACTTCTCTCATAACTCTTCATCCCACTTTTTCTTCTTGCCCTGTCTGGTTGTCCCTGTTCCCGTTTCTGCCTCATAGGATTGTAGGAAGGACCAATCTGCTTAGCAGAGTGCAAACAAGGGTGGCTGCAACAGCCTTTCATTTACTGAGTAGACATGTGTAGGTTAATAGTTTGGGCATTGCACACAGCAGGATCTTACTTCAGGTGGAATCTTATTGCTGACTCAAAGCTGGGGAACTCTAATGCCTGGGTTGACTTTCTCCTTAACCATTCCTCCCTTAGTGGTGGCCTTATTCTACCTTGGGGGGATTTCTATGGTTCTACCTCACATAGTTCAAAAAACATTGTATAGCGATTATTTTTCTGATCACTGATTTGATACTGTTCCAGTGAGTAACTTTTCAGGTGTATGTGCTATATTTTTCCAACCAGATTGCATACCCTTTGGAGATGGGAGGCAAGGATTCAAGAGTCTTCCATAGCACATTACTTGATACTAGGCAGTCAGACATCATTTTCGAAGTACCACAGAGTTAATGATGTCAAAGATTGTGGTGTCCAATTTTTCCAGCAAATGTATTGTTCCTAACAGGATGTTTCCTGAAGTATATGCCAAATAGGGGCAAAAGTTCAATAAAACATTCTACGATTAAAGTATTCTCTGCAGATAGTTGGGAAAGGCTCAAATTATATATGCCTATTTGGAAATTCGTGATACATGTTAGCCCATCGTTTAACTTGTTGAACCCAAAGCGTTGCAAACTTAGTCAGTCACAAACCCCACTTCCTCTCTCAAAACATCCACATCCCGCAGCATGAATGTGGACCTTCCTTTGGTAAACTCTGGTCTAAGACAGTGTAATAAGCCAGGAGATGCATCTCAAATAAAATCCTTTTCTTGTGGCTTTTCTGATTCTTACTCTATCATTTCCTCTTAACGAAAATTAACTCTTTAATCAAGTATGAAGAGGAACCATGGAAGCGTGAAGGGTAAAAAAAATACTATTTTAGAATTTTCCTTTGGTACCATCTGCAGTGTGTTTAATCCTGGCAGCCTTTGTTTGGTCCATTTTCCCCTTGTGCAGGTCAGGCTTGAAGTGCTACATGCTTTCTGTTTTCTCTGGACACCAATCAGAGAAAGTTTCTTTCAACATCTGGTACTGCTTAAAAGCTAAGAAAAAAAGGGTGATGGGGGGGGAGCACTTCATGAAAAAGCTATTAGTAGGTAGGGAAATGAAGGCTTGGTGCTCTCACAAAAGAAGGAACACTTAAGGAAAATTGAAAAGAAACAAACAAACTGGAAATTTGAATGCAGCTGTTATTTCTTTCCATTAACAGTTTGTTATCTGTGGTGCATATAAAATGACCCACAACAAAATACTGTGCCTTCCTCAAAAGCTCTCAGACATGGAAGCAAAAAGGACAGCCCTGGGGAGAAAATCTAAATGCTGCATTGAATGATGTTTAATGGGTCATGGCCAGCCGCTAAGAGGACATTTCCTAAGAAGGTAAACAATCACTCATTCAAGAGAAGTCCCACAAAGTAGGGAGAGAGGCGAGGAATAGGCAGGCAGCAGTGGTCACAGGCGGGCGCCCTGCTCTGAGAGGTGCCTCGTTCCTGGACAAGGCTGCTGAGATACGGGTGAGCCCTCAAGGGAAGGCCTTGCATTTTACTGAGGCCATGAAAGACAAGAAGCTCGTACATTTTACAATAGCATGGATGCACCTAGAGAAAATTATGCTAAGTGAATTAACACAGTCAGAGAAAGAAAAATACCACACGATCTCACTTACATGTGAAATCTGATGAACACAATAAACCTATGAACAAGATAGTAGCAGAAGCTTAGATACATGGAACAGGCTGACAGTTGCCAGAAAGGAGGGGGGGATGGGATGAAAGATGGTGATGGGATTAATCAAAGTACATTGCTGTACAACCCATGGACCTGGCCAACAATGTGGGGATTGCCTTGGGGTGGGGAGAGGATGGGGCTGGATGTGGGAGGGGAAGCAGAGAAAGGTGGGAACAACTGTAACAGCTTTAACAGTTGAATGAATGAATGAATGAATGAATACCAAAAAATAAAAAAGAGAGATTCAAAATAAAATAAACAACATGAAATTCACTCAACTGGGGAACTTTTCTTTCTTTCTTTTTTTAGCTCTTATTATAGATCAAAGAACAAACAGGAAGATTGAAAATGGCATGGTCTCTACCCTCTAGGAGTTTAAATTCTAAGGAAAAAAAGACACGTTCACAGATAACTCTAATACCAAGTAGGATGTGATGAATACTGCGAGACAGTTAAAAATTGCTCTAAAAGTTTAGTGGCAGATCCTTTTAAAAAGTGTTTCTTTTACAATGTGTTTTCTAAAATTTATGTGCAAAGCACTGTTTGGGGTAGAGGTAAACAAAATGATTGCTGCCCTCTGTTGGCTTGCAGATCCCACTGGTACTCAGCCACCCACCAATCGGTTCCCAGCCCACCGAGCCACACCAGTCGGGGCTGTGAAACCGTCAGGCACATGCCTGGGTTTCGGGCCAGTCCCCTCTGGGAGCACGTGAGAGACAACCCATTGATGTTTCTCTCCCTCTCTTTCTCCCTGCCTTCCTTTGTCGCTAAAAATAAATGAATGAAATCTTAAAAAAATAAAAAAATTATAAAATGAAATGAAATAAAATAAAATAAAATGAAAGTGTTCACAAAGCATGGCCCAAAAGGCATCTGTCCCATTGATTGTTGAGAAAATAACATTTGTGGAACATAGGCACATCTACTTCTTTACATATGGTCTGTGGTGGTTGCAATGGAGACAGTGCAGCACATAAAACCTAAAATATTTACCATATGGCCCTTTATACACAAAGTTTGCTGACCCCTGTACTAGAAGACAATCAGTAATGTTAGTCATGTAATAAGGAATCTCTGCCTTATGCTATTCATGTACTAAATAACCCCCATCATGGACACAAGGTGATTGATCTTATTTCAGTATGATGCTGGGAAGTACACCTATACCTAAAGGGTCATAGAGATTGGAAGCTCCTTAGGATGTGAACAATTGCGATTCCTTCTTATCCAGATAATACTCCATAATCTAAGTTCCATGCTGATTCTTTCTTCACCATTGTATTGCTGTTGCCAGGTGCTAAATACATTGTTCCGGCATTAGACCCACAGAGATCTGTAAACTAGTCCAGAATGCTGGTGTGAGGACCATAATTCAGGGCGCCTCCTTCCTCTTGATGCTCCTTCTTCTTTTCTAGCAGTTTCTCCCCCAGATCGTTGTAATAGCTACTTGTCTTGTCTCCCAGACTATATTCTTCCCTGCAAGCCTCTGTTGCTACCAAAAAAAATTTCTCTAAAGCTCTGCTCAAAAATCTCAAGTGGTTTACAATTACTGAAATTCACCTAATTTTCAAGACTTAGCTTAACTATTCCTCCTCTGTGAAGCCTTCTGAAATCTCTTACCTACCTCAAGAAGGAAATGTACCCTGCTGTGTGTCATAATTTTTCTTTGTTGGAGAGAAAAAATGTGTTACAGTAGAAAACTTCATGCATGCTTTAGAGCACATTCTTCTGATTTCTCTGATTTTTAGGCTTCCACTGCCTTTGAGCTGCTTTACAACTCAGTTATCTTATAGATAACGGATAGCAATGCAAAATAACTCTTGTACATAAATTCTGATATGCAAAAAATTCTGTCAGGTGAAGTTTCAGTTAAATTTCCTCCCCACTATGGAAGAAGCTAGTTTTGTCTCAATTTGCACATGTATTATAATGCATGCTTTCATTTTATACTGGTACGAGAAACATGATTTGAGCTCTTTAAAAATTACCCATGAACACATTTCTTTAATGCTTATTGTACAACTTCTACATGCCAAGCTTTGTGCAAGGAAGAGGTCATATAATGATGATCATAACAGTCGTGGTCTCTGACTTCAAGGGATTTATCACGTCAGGTCGGGGAGAGAGGTTTTTTTTTTTTAATCACAGATTCATAAAGGGAAACTATGAGTTGTTCAAAGAGAAATTGGTTTAGAGTGGCAGGGGGCAGTGAAGAAGTTGAAGAATGCCCATCAGAAAGTAACATCACAGCTGAGACCTGCAGAAAAATTGGTGAGAATTCAGATGGAGGGAAGATACAGAGGCAAGGAGGGACGGGGTGAAGGCGAAGGGGGTCTCTAGATACCAGAGTAGGCAGGGCCTAGTAGCCCATTGTGAGTAGTTGGGGTTTCATTTGAAGTTCAACAGGAGGACACTGAAAGGTTTTACAAACATCTTTCGACTCCTAGCTAGAGAATGGATTAGAATAAGGGTCACAATGGAAGTAGGCGCCTTGAAGAAGACACTATATAGGAAGTCGTATAGTATCTCACGTACTGCAGTCTACCTTCTAAAATAATGGTGAGCGCCAGGCTCAACTCCCCTAAACTGAGGACAAGGATATGTGTTATTTATCTTTGAATCTGTCTATTTCCTTGTGTACATAGAAGGCCCTGGATAAAAGCTTGTTGAGTTGAACATGAGTCAGTATTTTCTTACTAACCACAGGCTGACTGTACATTAGCTAACAACAGCTAACATTTCCTGAGTGGCCATTATGAGGCAGACTAGGTACCAAGAGCTTTGTGGGGGTTATATAATTTAAAGCTCATAACAAGCTATCGGGCAGGTTCAATAACTGTTTTCATTTAAGAGATAGGATAACTGAGACTTAGAGAGGCAAAGTAACTTGCCTAAGGTAATGAAATCTGTAAGAGGGATAAAGGTAGTTTCGCCTAACTCTAGAACCTGAGCTATGTTTCTAGAATCAGAAACATACTATTACTCCCTTTCAAGTATTTGAATAGCAAGTTGACCAAAACAGATGCTGGTTCATTATTCTTGTCTTCTTTTTAACCATTCAGATTTACAATTTGATGCTTCTTTTTCCAGATTGCATTCAAGCTCTATGTCAACATTTTGGAAATCACAATGTTCTTCAAACATTGCCATTTATACTTTCTCTTATGCCTTCAAAGAAGTCTGCTATTAGAATTCAGCATGAAATCTGTGTTGTATTAGTAATTTATGTTGTCTCCAAAAAAATTTTACGCCTAACAACATCGCCTATATTGTTTGACAGCAAGAGTCAAGCCATGAAAAAATGGGTGCGTTCAATGTAGCTCCAATGGAAACAAAGATAAAAGAGTAGATATATGCCAAATAAAAAGGAGCCAATCTCAAAAGGGAAAGGAACATTCTGCTCCAAATTCTGTCAGGGACATCAAACAATATAGGAAGGGAAGAAAAAAAATGTAATTGACTATTTGACTTCATTACATGAATACATCTTCATTGTATTCATCTAATCAGATAATTACAAGTGACAAGATATAATGGTACCAAATTCTTCCATGTGAACAAAAAGCAATTTTGGATTATCTTGCTGTATTGACTTCTCATCACAAAGAGTCCAGTTTCTTTCTCTTGCATGTAGCTGGGGAAAATTGTAATTGCTTTAACTGGTTTTGATTGACCAACTGCTTTAACAGGCCCGTAAATACAGACGTCAGGACGGCAAACACTAAATGTTTATTTCTGTGATCCTTCTCTAGCTATTGACAATCTGACCCATGAACCCGCCAGCAGGTAATCTCATAGATCATTTTCTCAATAGGAGATTCTTGCAGTTGGGCAGGTTTGTCAATATCCCCAGCACAGGGTTTTGATCAAGGACCGCTTTGTAATTGTCTGGAAGATACATTAAACACCTCGCTTTCCCCAGTGTTCTACAGACAGAACAGTCACTTCAAGTGTAAATTGCTCGCACCAAGATTTCTCCGTCTGGCTATTTTAAAAAGCATGTTTCAGAGCCTTGCTGCTTAGAAAATTTACAGTCATATAAACATGAGTTCTCATATGTATCTGAAGGTATTCCCTTGCTCATCAAATCCGAGTTATTTGGAAAAAAACAAAACCCTAGTTGCCAAGTCTTCATTTTGAAATTTAAAGAAGACAACTGCTTGTCAGTCCAGCCAGCTAACTCTTGTCTTAGAAATGTCTTTAGTAGTTCACAAGTTTGTTTTCACTGACAGAACTATACATTAATTGCTAACTACCGAGCATACAAAACAGATACTGGAGAAAAATCATGTGGATGATTCACATCTTTGTCTCTCTTTCTTTTGTCAAAAATATTTAGTAAAGGGTGTTAAAATTTTGCTGAGAAATGTGTGCATCCTCAAATGTTAGTGTGAGACAGTTGAGAGAGGAAGGATGTAGCTAGGAAGCAGAGGCAAAGACAAAAACGTGGGGCCCTGAGGGCAGATGAGACGTGGAGAGTCAGTGCCTGGTCCTCCCCTTCGATCACACTACCTCTTCAAGTCCTTCTCTTGCCAAGAGTTTTTTGTTTTTTTTTTTTCAGTGTTCCTTGCTGATGTCACTGTTGCCAAATCTCTCTCTGTCAAGATAGGCAGGAAAACGAACTAGAGAACATCTGTTCTGATTTGTTTCTCCTTGAGTGTGAATTAGCAGATGGGAGAATGATAGGATATTTTAAATTACCAATGTTGTGAAATTTCAAACACACTAGTGGGGCCTATGGTTGGGAGGCTGGATGGGAGCAAATGTTACTGCTTTTGTGTAAGAAAAAGTCCATGAATTCTACTCCTAGCCTTATTGAGATGCTAATACAGCTGGGCTAGGTTATCTATCATAGGTCATAGGAAGAAATAGGCCTAACATGTGATGAGGGAAGCATTGTGGAGCTCTTTAAACTCAAGCATAGCCACTGAGTTGTGTTGGAAAGTGCTACACTCTTGCTGCCTGACAAGAGGTCTGTGACTTCACCGTCCAGGTGGTAGTCGTTTTCTCTCTAGCAAAGTTTTTGTGCCAAAAATAAAAAATTCAATGAGAGTCTTTCTGTAGCACTAAGCTCAGGTGCCTTTAGGCTATAGTAGTCTTAAAATAAGGTCAGTTTTAGTATTTATTGGCAAAGAAAGCTATTCGAGATTATAAAAATCTCCATGTATGTCGGTTAAAATAAGATCCCCATTTGAGAGAAACCCAGAGCATAAAGAACAAATAGACATGCAAAAGACTAAAGATTGAACAGGGGAGGGACCGGGGAGTTTAATGACTCTTGACCACTCTTCTTAGTCTACTGATATTAAAATTTTCAAGTTAAAGAGAAAATGAGCCAAAGTCAGTTTCTCTATATATTTTAGCCTTTTGCTCTGGGAACTGATAAAACAGCTTTTCAAAACACAGGTGGAAGTGTGAATCTGAGAGCTAATGAATACTGGAAATGTTCCCAAAAATTCACAGTTTGAGAACAAGTTGTCACGAATTAATTTTGTCTCAGCACCCTGTTCAAGCGGATTATAAAAATAGACATAAATTGCCAGCTTCCCATGGGCAATCTTAGCTGGACTTTGGGATTCAGTCTGAAACGGGGGTCACAATTTTTACTATGATTAGTGGCAGGCAACACATTCTATATTAAAATATCCATTTTCCATTTTTCTTCAGCCCACCTGGATCTCCTGTGAATATTGGAGAAAACTATGACCAAATCCCTAATCATAACTGCACAAGAACCAAACACATGCCACACATTCCCTCTCCAAGTCCTTCCACAGCGGGGCAGGTCTGTGTAGTGGTGAGAGCTTGGGTTTTATAGAGAGAAAAATCTGAATTGGAGTCTCAGTTCTTCTACTTACCAACTAGGTGATATTGGGCAAGTCGACTCACGCTCCCTAGTCTCAGTTTCCTCAATCCTAAAAATGGAAACAATGATATATATACCTTGCAGAGTTGTGAGGATAAAATGACATAATGTGAAGGGATTTGCCCACTGTTCAGCGTATGTTCAGCGCTCAGTAAAAATTAGCTGCTGCCATTACGCCACAGTTTAGATGTAGTAGACCTTGGGGATTTACTGCATTTTCTTTTTTACTCATTAACAGTCTCAAATACCATAAAGTAAGTGTACAGGTGGGACATGTCTCTAGCATGTTAATAGTAGAAGAACAGTAGATGTGCTTGGTATTTCTGAAGTTCTTGCACGTATTACCTCCTTTGTTCCCTGCAATATCTTCGTGAAACAAGGTGGTTGCTCTTATCCCCATTCTGCAGGCAGGTCAGTTGTGATTCAGAGGAGTTAAGAAACTCGACCTGTCACGTTGAATGTGGTAGACCCAGGTAGGGTTTGCATCTGCTTTTACTTTCATGTATTGTAGAACAAGCAAAAGAAATGTGATCATCTCCATCCAGCCTATGGTAGCCTTTGCTCAACCAGCTGTCCTGGCCAGATGCCTGTGTTTTACTCAGGTCTGTGTTAATCCTACCTTGGATTCGGTTGGCTTAAGAAGCTTCTAGACCAAACCTTTTATTTGCCATTCAGGTATATCCCAGAAAATAAGCCCTCGTGTTCTTTAGTGTAATTTTTATTAGAAAGTCAGGGAGAAATGATGCTGATAGAAGCTCACCTAAGAATAATCTTCCATTCCCTTATGGTCTAAATATTATTATTAGGTCAAGTGAAATTATCAAAGAGATTCATGGAAATAGACTTCTTGACTGCTTGTGAAATTAGTTGTTTTGAAGGTCTATCAGCCATTGTTGTCCTCAGTTTAATTGATTCATGCTATAATAAAAATAGCCCTAGGGAACAAGTGTGTGGTTTTTATATCAGGATGAGGATATTGCCCATTAAATTCATTACACCAGTGTTTGAATGGCTACATTTTGCCAGGGGTTCGGTTTTAGAGATGCAATAGCATACAAGGCACAGTCCCTACTCTCCGAAGATAAACAGGCAAATGCTACATAAGGTGACACGTGTATCATTGTAAATAAAAGCACCTAAAAGTGCCATTGCAAACAAAGTTTTGGAGCCCTCAAAGCTACCATCACTTCTGACACCAGTTGTAAGTCTGGGGTTATAACTGCATCAACAAGGGCTCTGGAATTAGAGCAAGCTGAGGTTATTTGCCCTTCTTCAGGATGTCTGGAGCAGAAGGTGTGAGAGAGCAAGTGGCCAACAATGAGCCTGGAGCAGACAGCTGGGGACAGACCTTATGCTGCGTCAAAGGCAATGGTATATTGGAGCCAGCTTGTTGTGGATTTGAGAGAATTAATTGTCTCAAATATTCTGGAATTTGGCAAAGCATTGTTCAATGTAGTCATTAAAATTCAAACATATAAACTTATGACTATGTAAATTATATTTTTAAAAGATAATACTCAAGACTCACCACTTGCTAATTACCACATTTGACTATTATCTATGGTCTTGAGGTTACTTATGTTCAGTATATATGTGTGGTGGGAATTCCATGCGATAGCATACTACTGTATATCTCTTCCCAATCTGCTTTCAGTGGTGTCATTTTGGTAGCTCGAATTCAGCCATGGTAGGAGTGTTTACACCACAGTAATTGGCAGGTGCCCTAGTCAGGGCCTTTGCCTCCTTCCAATCGCTGACTGTTAAACATTTACAAGTATAACACTTCTCAGAAAAATATTTCCCTTAGGAAAAAAGACATTCAAGATGTTAAGCTGGGAAGTGATACCATAAAGTTTGCTCATTGGGAAGATCGTTCTGGATTTGAGTGCAGGACAGATTTACTTAACAAGAGTGCATACAGGGAGACTATTGGGAAGCCATGACCCTGTCCTCCTTCTAAGGACTCAGGATAAACCTGTCGCTAGTCCCCACACCAAGGACAAGTGTGCCTCACCAGAATACTTTTCTTTTCATCACGCACTGTAAATTTCACAGCTAATCATTTTTCCTCCACAGTTAGAGGTACAAAACCAAATTTGTGATCTACCTCCAATGACTTTTGTTCTACCTTTTTCATGACCTTGCCCCTTTTATTTCCCACCCTTGTTTTTCTCTTTGATACAATGTTCTCATTAAAAAAAATTTCCAAATGCATCCTCTGCATTCTAAAACAAGACGGCAATAATTAAATAAAATATCTAAAAAGTAGCCTAAGACCTTCATGGCTCACATTGAGAAAAAATATTAACAAGTACATACAACTTTTTGTTACTGTTGAATGACTTTCTTTCACTGGTTTTAGCTTGGGACTGAGGTTTCTTCGTAAAGGGGTGGGCAAAAGCAGGTTTATTGTGAGTATGAGAAGCATAGTTTACTCTTTTGAGTTAATAAAGCTATTATACTAATCATAACCTGCATATCTTTTAATTTCTTTCTGTGCCCCCCACTCCCAACTGTAACTGGAATAAGCACAGACAGAAAAGATATGGGTAGTCACCTGCTTAACATATATTGATTGATTTTCTATCCCCATTGTGGGCAACTGAAACATTCCATCTGTCCTGTGGTGCTGCTCGGGCAGCCCACAGTCAAGCAATGACCTCGGAGCTGGTGTCTGGAGACGCAGGCACTCCGAGCCTGCTTCAGTGTGGCCCAAAAGATAAAGCCATTGATCCCCTCTGATTTTTCCTAAACAATGACCCTTACCATAGTTATTCTCCTTGTTGACACACTGCTTTTGATATATAGTATAGTGCCTTCTTAGATAAAGAAGAGTGACACTTTGGTTCTGTGCTGTAATGGCTAATGCAGGGTTTCATTGGAGGTTTATTTTGAATAAAGAGATTTGCCATCCTGGGGTATCACTGTGCGGATTAAAGGCAATAGGGGTATTATTAGAAATTCAAGCTTCCCTGATACTATGATGTCTATTTACTAAGGTCCTGAAATATTGAACACTTTTCCCATTGTGCTATACTTTGTGGCCAGGTGACTTTAAAAACCAAACAAAACCAAATAAATAAGCCTCTCCACAGGAGAAACTCAATTCACTCCATTCATAAATCTAAACATCTCCACTCTGAGAGAACTAGGAGAGTGCCGTCGCTGTTGCTCACTTTCTGAACCCAGCCAGCGGCTCTAAGTAGGCCTCCCGCACCAGTCCCCTGGCCTTTGGCCACCACCGTGTCCCTGCTCTGTGTCCTTTTCATCTCTTTCCCATCTCCTCTCCAGACCTCCCTGCACTGAGCTCTCTCTGTGATCTCTTTGAAATGCATATTTGACCTGTCTTTTCCCTGCCTTTCAACGCTTTAATTATTCAGTTACCTGAAATATAAAGTCTCACCTTCTCAGAATAGCACATAAGACCTTCTATGATGTGATCTTTGCCCTTTTCATGACTTTCCTCCAGTGGTCCTTAGTCTAATTTATTACAGCTAACCTGCTCACTATATATAGTAAGTCCATTTTTGCAGCAGTCCTATAAGTGTATGGTCTTAATTCCCATTTTATAAATGAGGATACAGGACTTCAAAAGAACTAAATAAGTTGTGCTAAGACGTCACTGGGATTCAACACTTACAGGCACTAACATTTTTTAACCTCTTCCTTACACTGTGTAATAGTTCTGTCCTTTGAAATTATGTAACTTAACTAACAAATCCAATATTCTTCCATCATGTTTTGGTTGGTTCTTAGGCAAAAATAGGAGCATCTCACAGAGTCCTAAAACCAGGAAAAGGAATAGCACCAAAACTCGGGGAGCGACTACAGTGCGTCATGGATACGGAGTCATGCCTGATGGGTGCAAAGACTCAAACACACAATGGTTACGTTCACACACAGCAAGTCATTTCATTTTCCAGGGTCTTGGTTTCCTCGTGTGTATTGTGAGCAGAAGAAAGAATACCTTCCTCACACCATTGTTTTAAGTATTGTGAGTATATATACATATATAAAACCACATTGCAGTACATAAAGCAAGTACTTAAGAAATGGTAGAAATGCAGCTATTTATTTGTTTTTGCTCCACCTTGTTTTATAAGTAAAATAAATGATTTGTAAAGCCTCAAAATAATATGCTTATGAATGCTTCTGTGGTTGGTATCGTAGCTCTATGTTCATTAGAAAAATGGTCAACTTCCATAACAAAACATTTTTCCTTACTTTTGCTTCTTTGTGAATGCTCACAAAATGCTGCCATCAGGCGTCAGGGCTGACACGAGAGGCACTGAGTTCTAAATTCACAGCTCCCATTAAACCCATCAGCTGCGGAAGCCCTGAAAAATGGTATGACTTCTCCGTGCCTGGACTTCCTCATAGAACATCTGGCCTGTATCACAGCATTATTATAACCAGTAAAAATCATAGCTGGGGAAGTACTCTGAGAAGAAAGTTTAAATCTTACAAACTCAATTTGTGCCTACAATATGCACGGCAGAAACCACGCTACTGAGATATTCACTCAGACTGACTGCCTGTCCATAGAGACCATTATGGGAGAAGTTCAGAAGAAACAACTGATTTCCGTGAGAAACCTAGCTGCCTTCTATGGGATAAAGCCATATGTACAACCTGATTGTTTTTAAAATTACATTTTATTGATTATGCTATTACAGCTGTCCTGATTTTTTCCCCTTTGCTCCCCTCTACCCAGCACCCCCCACTCCCTCAGGCAAGCCCCCACCATTGTTCATGTCCATGGGTCATGCATATAAGTTCTTTGACTACTCCATTTCCTGTACTGTACTTTACATCCCTGTGGCTATTCTGTAACTACTTATTTGTACTTCTTAATCCCCTCACCTCTTCACACATTCTTCCCCACCCCCTTCCATCTGACAACCATCAAAATGTTCTCCATATGCATGACTCTGTCTCTGTTCTTCTTGTTGGCTTAGTTGTTTTTTACAGTCAATTGTTGATAGATATGTATTTTTTGCCATTTTATTGTTCATAGTTTTGATCTTCTTTTTCTTAAATAAGTCCCTTTAACATTTCATATAATAATGGCTTGGTAATGAGAACTTGTTTAGTTTTTTCTTGTCTGGGAAGTTCTTTATCTGCCCTTCAATTCTAAATGATAGCTTTGCTGGGTAGAGCAATCTTGGCTATAAGCCCCTGCTTTTCAGGACTTTTGAATATTTCTTGCCAGTCCCTTCTAGCCTGCAAAATTTCTTTTATTAACAAATCAGCTGACAGTCTTTTGGGAGCTCTGCTGTGGGTAACTAACTTCTTGTCTTGTTACTTTTAAGATTCTCTCTTTATCTTTAACCTTTGGCATTTTAATTATGATGTGTCTTGGAATGGGTCTCTTTGCATCCATCCTGTTTGGTACTCTCTGTGCTTCCTGGACTTGCATGTCCATTTCCTTCACCAAATTAAGGAAGCTTTCTTTCATTATTTTTTCAAACAGATTTCCAATTTCTTGTGTTTTTTCTCCTCCTTCTGGCACCCCTATGATGTGAATGTTAGACCTCATGAAGTTGTCCCAGGGCTGCTTATACTAGCCTCATTTTTTTGGATTCTTTTTTATTCTTGTTCTCATTGGTTGTTTTTTGTTTCCTTATGTTCCAGATCTTTGATTTGATTCTTGGCTTTATCCACTCTACTGTTGTTTCCCTTCTTCTTTATTTTAATTAGTGTATCCTTGGTTTATGATTGGGTCTTTTTTATACTGTTGAGCTCTTCATTAAATTCCTTGAGCATCCTTATAACCAGTGTTTTGAACTCTGCATCTCATAGAATGCTTATCTCCATTTTATTTAGCTCTTTTTCAGGAATTTTGATCTATCATTTTGGCCATGTTTCTTTGTCTCCTTGTTATGGCAGCCTCCCTGTGTTTGTTTCTATGTATTAGGTAGAGTTGCTTTGACTCCAAGTCTTAGTAGTGAGGCCTAATGTAGTAGGTGTTCTGTAGGGTCCAGTGGCACAGCCTCCCCTATTAACCAAGGTGGGTACTCGAGGTGTGCCCTTTGTTTGGGCTGTGTACACCCACGTCTTGCAGTTGAGCCTTGGTTGCTTTTGGCAGATCATTGGGAGGGATTTACCCAGGCCAGTGAGCTGTAAGAACTGGCTGTGACCGCTGACCACCAACCTCTGCCCTCCGTGGTAGATCAGCTGTGCAGGGGCAGGGTGGTGGTGCTCCAACATGGTCGGTAGCTGTCCACTGGGTGTGCTGGCCCTGGTGTTCCTGGGTGGTACAGGCCAAGGTCAACTCCAACCTGTGTTTTGCCTGGAGCCACCCTGAGTGATCTATAAAGCAGTATGAGATGGCTGCTACTTGTTCTGGGCTTGGAGATTCCCAGGCAAAGCCAAGCCATGAATCTAGGCTGGCTGCTGCTAGTGCCGGGCCTGGGTCTCACTGAGGCCAGCTGTTGCTTTTTTGATAGGTTTTAGGAAGTTGTGAAACATGTACCCTTACTGGAATTAATTCAGTTCTCCCAGTGATGAGAGTGGAAACAATTTCATTAGGATCCCTGAATGTAATTTTACAAACATAAATAGAGTAAGTCAACTAGTTGCTGCTTAATTACTTGGATTTGCAAATTTTCAGGAATAAGTATTCCCTAGATCTAAATTTCCTCTTCTGTGCATTAACCACCCATCCTCCCTTCATCCCTCCTCAAGGGGGAACATTTCATCATGGATGCTCCTGGCCGCCACACTGGTAGAGCCTCCAACAGAGGTGTGAAGGGAGTCACAGTTCTCATCTTATTTGTTACTCTTTTATCACATTCCTTTTGGAAAATATGAAGTTAATCTGGGCCGTGTCTCTACATGAGACATTGGTTACCATCGTCACCATCATGATTCTTATAAATAATAACACTAATAATTAACAATAAGAACTACTCTCCAAACCTGGGGTGAAATATGGTCACATTTAGTTTTCAACTAAATCCTGTTTGAGTCCTATATGTCAGAATAGCATGAAGTTTTGCATCTCCTTCTTTGAGGTCTCCATCTCTTGAAGTTTCTAAGAACCACAAATTAGATTCTAGAAGCACAAAAGAGTGTGGAAGTCACTGAGACTTCCACATGGAAGAGGATGCTCCTAGCATTGCCAGTTACTGCTGTATGGGGTTGCTGTTGACGGCTGGTCCTGAGTGGTCTGGTAAGTCGTGCTGAAAGCTGAGGTACCATGTACGTGCTCCTTTGAGAGAGCTGAACCTACTTTCTCAGTGCCTAAGTTTTCAAGAGTGCCCCTTGCTTCACTGAGGCTCCCAGGCTCACAGTTCTTGGTTCTCAGCAATTCCATTTTGTCTAAAGATATCTCCTAAGGCTCTAGGTAGCTGAGCCCTTGCATCATTTAGATTTCAGTCTTCTTTCCCTCCTAGGAGTCAGATTCTTGTCTTCAATAGTCGTAACACAAAAAGATTTCACCACATTGCCTTTTACAATCATGAAGCTAGCAACCTCTTCTCTTAAGGGTAGCTATGCTAAGTGCCCCCAAGGGACTCAGCCAGCTAGAAGTAGCCAAAGAAGCAACCTCCTTTCCCTAACAATGTCACTACTTTTCACTCTTCTAATGACATTAGCCCTGAGAGTCTCCAGGGCAATGTTATGCCCCTCTTCATTTGGGAGAGGGAAGTATCACTGACATCTCAGAATAACATCTGTTATTCTGAGGACCATCTAGGTAGTTTATGGTACTGCTCTTGCTAGAACAAAGAAAGAAAAAGACAGAAATAGAGTATCATTACATTATGTGCATCTTAGCACATAACAATAAAAACATATTAAATGTACCCAGTTCTTATTCTTTGCCACTGTGTTAAGCACTATATAGGTATACTCTTTGTTAATAGCAAGGACAGAGCCAGGGTCCAATCTCAGATCCGATTGATCCCTCAGTTCAGCAGCTGCTACCCCCTCTGGGTAGATGTAGCTCTGTTGCTCATGGCTTGGTGGGCAGAGGGCAAGCTGGATTTTAGTTCCTCAAGGCTTCTCTGTGAGTGCCTCTGGGTAGTGTCCAGACTGCATAACCTCAGCATCCCTGCCCAAACCCACGCTTTAACCTGTTGAAAGAGCACCATGTTTAAGTCCAAGAGCTTGGTGACTACACTACTTGAGTATGAATTCTGGCTGCTCCACTACTAATTATATAACCTTTGGTGAATTACTTTATTTATTTTATCTTGGATTCTCCACCAGTTAAATGGGAATAACACATGCCACATGGGGTTGTTGTGAGGCTAAATGATTTTTATTCATGAGTTTCAGACCTAGCACATAGCAGATACTTAATAAATATTGGTTTCTGCAAAATCAGTATTTCAACCCCTAAACTATCAGTGAAGGAATAGCAGAAAAGGTCTATGATAGAGAGGAACAGTTTTATGGAATAGGTCTTTTAGGGCTGGTTTTGTTGAAGGCCTGAAAAGAGAGGGGTAGATTTGCATGTGGTTCCCAGGGGAGGTGAACTGGTGAGCATCCAGGGTAGAATCCATGTTCAGGAATAATAGATATACGCTTATCCAGGGTACTCTGTTTTTCCAGGATCTCTGTTTTCAGAATTCTGAAGCATGGCAGGTGATGAGCAGAGAAGCCAAGGGCCCCATTGTCTAGAAGTCTTACCCTAAAACAACTTCTTCCACAACTAAACAAAGTGCTCTCCTGGGCCAGCAAATCACTATTCCCATTAAAATGCCCACACGTTGACTGTTAAAGGCAAGGGGAGCCCACACAATATTTGAATAGTGCTAAGATCCATGATGAAAACACAACTCACAAGCAGCCATGAACCTACGCCTCTTGAAGCATGAGGGACCGACCTCAGGAAAATGAAGTTGTAGTCCTATCTACTTCCCATGACTCAGGAACTGCAGAAGTGTATGATGTCCTTTTTAGCTAAACGTACTTGTTCTCTGAGATAATCCATGAAAGAGAGGGTTATGTATTCATGGAACATCTTGGCTCATTTGACTATTTTTTAAAATTGTGCATCAACTTAGTGATCATGGCTGAGAATTAGAGAAAGAGGAGAGGGAAATTCAGGGGAGGGAACTGAGAAAGTGTGCTTTAATGGGGGAAAAGTCAAATGGTTTCCTTTCTTAAGGAAAGCATCCTGCTCAATTCCACTGGCATGTCGCTCCTCCTGACTGAATATCCAATGACTTTTATTGTCACCAACAATAATATGTGTCTTTAGGGTCTGGCAGACCTCAAAGAAAAGAGTGAAGATTCCAATATAGATTATTCCAAAATAAATGGGTTTTGATGGAATTAGGAAGTTGGGCTTATTACCAGCTTCTTGGATGTGCAATGGTAGAAAAGTCAGCAGGCAAATCGAGACACTGAGAAACTGATGGCTATCCTTGATTGGCTACTCAAGAGGAAAAGATGAGAGAAACATAACCTCAAATTTCAACCTCATTGCACAGAGGCTTCTGGCTGAGAAATTCAAATTCAAGTTAACCCCCATGTCTCCACTATGCAACAAAAGAGAAACACACCCTATCTAATGTACCGTGTGCTTTTCGTATCACATGGACTTTATATGTAGTTCATAAACTTTCATTGCCAGGTAACATGAGGCACACTGACAAGAGGTCCCTGTCCCTTTGGTTTGTAGTGGTAGAAATGGTGTTGGAGTATGAGACAGAAGATCTGTGTCCTTGTTTATTAGCTGTGTGACCTGGCATAAGTTGCTTTACATCTTGGACCCCTTTATTTCATTTATAAATGGGGAAACTAGTATCTGACCTTTTGGACTTACAAGCTAGGTGTGAAAATGAAATCAGGTGGTGTGAATTAAAGCGCTTCAAACACAAAGGAAGCAAGCGGTTAACGCGTCAAATGCCTCATTGCTGCAGATGAAACTGGCTGTGGGCTTTTCTTGTGACTTGATTCGGGGCACGCTGCCGAATTTCACAAAACCAATCTGCTCCCAAGCACCACTTTTTAATCTCACATTCACCTATTGACTCTTTGCAATCTGCCTTTTGACCTCTCCTCTTCTCTGAAATTGTTTTCTCGAAATTAACCGGTGACATCTTAATCACTAAATTTCATATTTATTTTTCATTAGTTTTCATTCTCAAACTCCCTGAAGCTATGATGCCACTTCTCCATGAAACTTCCCTCTACTTGGGTGGCTCTGTGCTCTACAGGCTTCCTTTCTGATGTCCCTAACTGCTTCTCCACTGATTTCTTTTCTTTTTCCCACTCCTAGATATAGGTATTCTCCTCGTTTCTGTCCTTGCTCCCTTTCATCACTTCCTTAGTGGTTTCACTCATTCTAAGTCTTCTTCAGGTTTCCCAAGCAAACCTCAAAACCATTATGTTCCTTGCACATTAGCATCATCATTCTTTCTATTTCTTCCCTCATATCAGCTTTTTCCTGAGCTGCAAACTTGATAATGACTCATTTTCTTAGCCATAAAGGTGAGAAGCCTAATTTATTTGGGGCTTATGCCCTTCCCTAGCCAGTGATCAATCTTGCTAACTTTCCCCCTAACTGTTCTTACTGCTACCCTCAAATCTAGGCTCTCATCACCTCTCACCAGACTCCCTTAAGAACTTCCAAGTTAATAATCTTAAAGGCAGAGCTCCCATAATTCCTGCTGTTCTCTCTGACTGTCCTAGACCGGGGATTATAGCATAGTATCTGTATGCCCTTCATGTGCAGGCCCCAACCTGACTATTCAAGGATGTATTCCCGACTTCTACCCACATATTCTGTATTTCAACTGAATTCAACAGTTTATGATCCCCACGCATTCAATATTTATCACATGAATAAATCAAAGAATGAATGAATATACAATCAGTCCACTTTCTTTTTTGTTTCTGGTCCTATTTCTTTGTATTCTTTCCTTCAGTCTACTATCTCCAGTCACCTCCATTTCCCGAAACCCTGCTGATCCTTCGAGACTCAGTACGAACAACCCGTCCTTCTCGTGATCGCGTCCACTGCCACAGTCACTCTGCCTCTGAGATTAGAGAGTCTTTTGATGATGGTTATTCCAGTCCTTTTATTCCTGTATGGTTTTCCTTTCCCCCCTCTTAGATTTAGTGCTTGCTGAAAGGTAAAACCATGCCTTCTTCATCCTTGTAACCCATAATACCTAGCATACCGTCTTATATGGAGTTGGATTACAATAAATGATATTGCTTGAAGAAGTTCTCGATTTTGATTAATTTAAAACTAGCTCCTAAACTATTGGCTTAAAAATATAAGAACATAATTACTATTCTCCTGAGACAGACCTTATCCATCAGTATTCAACTGCCTTCCTTGGGCTTTTATTTTATTACTGAAGTGAGCCTTACCATGCGTAAGGCACAGTGACAGGTGTTTGCCAAGGGTCATGTATAACCTCCCCCCACCCCAGAGACCTTTTAAGGTAGATGTAATGTCTTCTTCACTTTAAAAATGTGGAAACTGAAGCTCAGAGAGATTAAGTAAAAGGCAAACATCACACAGCTAGCAAATGGCAGCATTACGACTTGAGCTACAAAGGACGTGGTCCTAGCCTTGATTATATAATGAGTCTTAAGGCCACAGTTTTAGCCTGATACATTCTAGTTTTCCTCCCTAACCCACATTGACTTGATTATCCATGGTTCTTAGTTTAGCCACTTGCAAATTAATTTCTATTTTTAACTGGCGCTACTTTTTGTGTGCACGTGTTGAATTTTGTCCTAATCTTCTTTGGCTTGGATGCAACCCTTGGGAAAGTGCTGCTGTGTCTTAATGTTCTCAGCTGTTCACTGAAGGGGCAAAGCCATAGATGTTTCCAGAGGCAGCTGTCTGCAAACTCCTGCTATGGTTAAAAACAAACTTAGAAAACTAAGCTCCTGGAGCAAGAGAAACATGTGTAATTTATTGTAAGATGGAAAATACTTCAGGAAGCCCAAGGGGGAAAGAAATCTTTTTTACCTACTTCCTGCAAAAGCTCCAAATAGCCAGCCTTATCTTGTATTTTTTCTAGTTGCAAAGGCATATTTTTTTCCCTCTGAAATTCACAAAGGGACTTTGTGGCAAGTACGAATTGATACAAAATCATTCTCAACTATTTGTCATGATTGTAGTACTTGCTTTCCATAAGTTTGTTGTTCAATAACCCTTAGCAATGACATGTTATTTCAAAATAAAGCAATGAAAATGATCTAACAAAAAAAACATTTATTGAACTGCTACTATATGCTAATCTTGGACTAGGGTTGGGGCATACTCGGGGCTCCCTAGAGTAAGGATATCACATGCAGAGGATTTAGAGGAATTGTTGCAAGATGGTTATATTTCACATTAAATGATATAATATTAACTGTAAGTAGACGATGGTAAATTTAGGATGCAGTTTGTAATCCTAGAGTAACCACAAAGAAAGCAGGATAGCTAAAAGACAGTAGAGAATTTTTTTAAAGAATACTAAAATCAATTTAATTAATCAATAAGAAGCTATAAAATTAGCAACAGAGGAAGCCACAAAGACGTATGCAAATAGAAAACAAGTAACAAAATGATAGACTTACACCCAACCATAGCAATGATTATAGTAAATATAAGTGCCAAATGAGAGACAAAGATCATCAAACTGGATTTAAAAGATGCAAGACCCAACTCCATGATATTGATAAGAGGTGCATATTAATACAAAAAATATGCAGAGAACTTGAACATGAAAAGACGGAGAAAGATGTGCCGTACAACAGTAAGCAGAAGAAAGCTGGTGTGAGACCATATTAGTATTGAACAAAATAATCTTACAGATGAGAAATATTATCAGAGATAAAAAAGACACTTTACAATTAATAAACTGGTCAATTTATTGGGAAGACTTAATCATCCTAAATGTATGCACCTAATAGTAAGGGTCAAAAATATATGAAGCAAAAGCAGTCACATATAAAAGGAGAAAGACAAATACCAACTGTAGATGGAGAATTGAAAATGCGTCTCTCAGTAAGTTATATAATGAGAAAACAAAAAGATTATGTATAACTTTAGAAGAAATCTACAAGTATCTTAAAACACAAAGATGATCAACACACAGGGATAAGTAGAAATGATGTATATTTCTATACCTTTTAAAAATTGAATTCATTTTGGAAACTTCCCACAAGAGGACCTAAGGCCCAAATAGTTTCAGTGTTAAATTCTATCAAATATTTAAAAAATTAATGATATTGTTTTTATACAAACATCTTTAGGAAAGAGAGAAATAATACTTCTCTATTTTTTGAGACAGCATAACCCCAATAACAAAGCTTGATAAAGATACTAAAATAAACGAAAACAATATAATAATAAGCCTCATAAATGTAGATGTGAAAATCCTTAAAAAATTACTGGCAAATTAAATATAAAAAACTTGATAAGGATTTCTAAGTAGCTGTGTCCCAAGCATGCAAGAGTGAGCTAGCACTCAAAACTCAACCAGTGTAATCTACAACATTAACAGAATAATAGAACAAAACCATATGGTGATATCAATAGATGCAGTAAAATTATTTGTCAAAGTTCAACATACATTTATTAAAAATCTCTTAGAATAAAAAGAAACTTTATCAATCTAATAAAAGGATTTACAAGACAACACAACAAAACAGCTAACATCATACTTAGTGGTGAAAATTGAACATGTCTTCCCAAGGTCAGGAGCTAGACAAGGGTGTGTGTTCCTACCATTTCTAGTCAACTTGGGATGGAGGCCATGGTATTGAAAAGGAAGAAATAAAACTATCTTTACTTGTAGGCAAGATGATTGTTTATGTAGAAAATGCTAAGGAATCTAAAAAAGAAAATCTATAGAATTAATAATAAGATAATGTAGTAAGTTACAGGATTCACAAAAAATATACAAAATCAAAGGAATTTCTCTATTTTAGAAGCATAATTAGAAAATAAAACTAAGTAGCATTCAAACATGAAACATTTAGAACTAATTATAATAAAAATATGTAAAATCTCTACTCATAATAACAAAACACTATTGAGAGAAATAAAAGAAGATCTAAATAAATGAATGTTTTGAGTCTGAGGACTGTATTTTTAAGATGTCTATTTCTCTAAATCTATAGATTTGATGAAATCCAAATCAAAATTCCAACAGAGTTTTCGGTAGAAAATAAAAAGTTGATCCTAAAATGTATATAGAAATTCTAGCCAGAATAATCTTTAAACAGAAACATTTGAAAAAACTCATAGTACTTTACTTTAAGACTTACCATAAAGTAGGGGTATCAAACTCATTTTCACCGGGGGCCATATCAGCTTTGCGGTTGCCTTCAAAGGGCCAAATGTAATTTCAACCCCTTAACAGTTAAGGAGTAGTACAGTCCTAAAATTATTTCAGCCCTTTGAAGGCAACTGCGAGGCTGATGTGGCCCCCAGTGAAAATGAGTTTGACACCCCTGCTATAAAGGCTACTGTAACCAAGATGGTATGCCATTGACATAGAAGACACAACTATATCAAAGGAATACAACAGTGAATCCAGAAACAGACAGACACATAAATAGTCTTGATTTTCAACAAAGGCACCAAGACAATACAGTGATGAAAGGAAGAGCCTTTTAACAAATGGTGCTGGAATAACTGGATAAGCATTAGGGACAAAAATTTACCTCATCCTTGACTGATGTGGCTCAGCTGGTTGGGCGTCATCCCACAAAGCGAAAGGTCGCCAGTTCTACCAGGGCCCATGCCTGGGTTCCAGGTTCAGTCTCTGGCTGGGGAGCATGTGAGAAGCAACTGAATCATGTTTCTGCTCACATTGATGTTTCTCACCTTCTCTTTCTCCCTCCCTCCCCACACTCCAAAAATAAATAAATAAACTCTTTTAAAAAATTAACTTTAATCCCTACCTCGTACCATCTGAAAAGTTAATTTGAGATGTTTTGCAGACTTAGTTGAGAAAGCTATAATTCTAAAGTAAAGGAGAGGTAAGTGGAACTCATGACCATTAAGGTAATGAGGAATTTTGGTAATGAAAGGGGGTTGGAATCAATTCTTTCCACATTCTAGATGAGATAACTGGTGCAGAGAGGTAAACAATTTATCCAACTTCCCACTGATCTTGGTTATATATCAGTATTCTTGTTTTATTTCTTCCTACGTTTTAGGATTTTTCCAGAAAGCTAATCTTAACAGTGTCAGGTAGCCTGACAATATCCCACGTCCAGTTGTGACAGTTGACTGTCTGCATTCAAATCTAATGCTACCACACATCAATCAAAATATAGACACAGGATGTAAGTTAAAACGGCCGATCTGATATATGGGGAAACATGTAGTTGAGAATAGGAGTGATGGTGCCTCATATCTCATTCATGAGATTTGATCAATCAATGAAAAGGCCATTCAACAAACACATGCTGGATGTCCCCTTCATGTCAGGAAGTCACAGAGATAAAAACAAGTGCTAGAACATTATTATAACCAAGAATCTGTAGCTCTATCTTTAAGAAATCGTTAGGTCCTGGCTTCATGCAAAATACTTTATATACATGATTTAATTTAACTTAATCCTTAGAAATTTCTGGTTGGTGGGATAATTTTATCCATTTTGCTGTACAGTAAACTGATGTACAGAATGGTCGAGTTACTTTTTTCCTGATTACAAAGTTATTACCTAGTGGGGTCAGGAGTCAAAGTCAGGTTTGCTAGATTTCAGAACTGAAACGTAACCTCTCTACAATACTGCCTAATGTTAGAGATGCTGCCCGACATCTCTGTTCCTTGGAGGATAGGGTTACAATTCCAAAAACAAAGATAAAACTGAGGTTCAAAGAGGTCCAGACATTCTCTCACAGTGAGTTTACATACCCAGGATTTGAAACTAGATATGTTTGGCGCCCCATTCAAGGCCATTGCAATGACAATGCCTTCCCAATATTTGAATTCTATCAGCTCTGATGACAGTGATCACAGTGCTTGATAAGACATGAACAGTTGAAGAAAACCAGATCAAAGCACACTTTCCTGGACTTTAGAGGAAAACACCAGTGCAACCATCTGGCTTTTAAAATTTAACTTTCTCTGGGAAATGAACATGATCATTCTCTTCACCTGTTCATTACCAGGTACATAGGCATAGTTAGAAATATTTGTCTAGTATGGTGCATTTATGTACATATGGTAGTCTAAGGAGTTCAGATTACCAACTGATTCACTCTATTCATTTTTATTAGCTATTTAGCAGACAAAAATAAATGAATGCAGCATGCCTAGGCTATCAAACCAATCTCTTAATTCCAAAGCACCAAAATATGTTATTTTTCTCTTTCCTTTTTAATACCAGTCAGAGGCTCCAATAATGCCAGCTGATAAAGAAGTCAAGGTATTTTAAAATTAATGTTCACATGCTCTAAGACACCTAGTTCTCATTTAATTTAAAACAGAAGTTCTTTTCTGTCTCCTTTTTCTTTCAGGGACTTTTCCTATTTGAAAGGAGTCAAGTGTGTGTTATCATTATACTGGCAGTTTCTGAATGATTTTGGAAAAGATCAAACCCCTTTGTTAATTGCTAAGTATAAGATATTTAATCATTTAACTTCAATTTATTGGGTGAAAATAGAATATGACAGCTTCTTACAAAATTATAGGGTAGTAAGTGGATGAAATGGCAAAATATAATAAGATTTCCAAATGTTAAATCAACATAGATTGTAGAGTAGCTTGTTAACTCAGTACCTTACTTTCCTTTTCCTTCCAAGATTGTGAGATTGGTTCAGTTGACTCTGAGAAGACTTGTGCAAATACATACCTCTTTGTTGGATCAAATAGATCACAATAGAAAGGGGATGTTATTTTGCTTTGCAAAATCAAGAGCTCAGTATCCCAACGTTGTTTTTTCACTAGGAGTTCTTTCACTCCTACTGTCAGCAGTCAGGAAACAGTTGGCTGGGAAGGTTTTACACGTCCTCTGCTTTCTCGTATTTTTAGTTTTGATATTTGAATCTATGTAACTGAAAGCACACTCACCACAGTGTATTAAATCTCAAGTAGATTTCCATTTTCACTCACCAGAAATTTTTTATGAAAGCTTGGACTAATGTCTTAAAAATGGACTGTTGATCCACTTAGTCTTGTGGTTTGATGGGCCAATGTCTGTATCATGCCATTGTGGAGGTGCTCCACCAACATTCCCCACCTCACCCCATCAGCCATGGATGAGAATAAGTCTACCAAGACATGGTCTGCTTGGGGAGGAAAGTGGCTGATCTCTCAAAGGAAAAGGACCTGCAACCTGTTCCTCAATGGGCTTTTATTGGGTTTAATTTGCATAGGAATACAGGGAGCATACATGAAACTCATCAATCATTGTCAGGCAGTTAAGAAGATACATGACAGATGGTCCGGGAGATGGCTGCCAGGAGTTTGGGTCGCGTGTGGTGGTCTGGGTAATGGATGTCAGGTGGATGTATACGTGAGTTCTTCAGGAGGTAATCAGGTGGCGGGGATAGGTGAGTCCTGCAGGGACTCACCTGGAGGACTTAGAGAGTTACCTGGGGGTCCAGGCTGTATATCCAGGCACTGATGCTGGTCTGGAAAATTCAAAACATTTTAAGTTTCCAGGCTAGTTAGAACAAGAATGGAGTTTTTCCCTGTGTTGAACCTTCATAATGTTAATAATAATAACTATAGCAGCTTGGTTCAAATGACTTCACTTCATATATTCCCCATCTTCACTCTTTCCTCAGAGTAATACAAATCTGTAATTAACATTTAAAGATAATATGTAACTAATATCTTAGTTATACTTGAAGAATAATCCAAAATATTATATAAAATATGAATAATATACTCATTTTTCCTGCATTTAAAATATTTTTAATTTCCCTATGATTTGTAATACACAACAAGGCTTTATCATGTTCCTTCTAAATTTCCTCCTCCCAGAAATTATTTTGAATTATTCTTTTTTATTGTTTTCAGATATTACCTATAGAAAAGATTTTGGGAAGAAACTGCCCAGCTCACAGTGATCACATTTCTCTAAAAAGGGCCCCCGAGCCACATAGGTGAACCAATGTGTTCTGTTGGCCCAGGCCAATCATATTCCTCCAGGGAATTTGGAATTGGGACTGACTGTTAGGTGGTCCCTGTGTACACCTGGAACTGAGAACAACTAAATAGGAACTGAGGATGCCTGTGTGCATAGAGAAGGAGGTCTGTAGAGGAAAAAGGAGAAAGCAGAAAAAAG
The DNA here is from genome assembly GCF_022682495.2 of Desmodus rotundus. Classification (NCBI taxonomy): domain Eukaryota; kingdom Metazoa; phylum Chordata; class Mammalia; order Chiroptera; family Phyllostomidae; genus Desmodus; species Desmodus rotundus. The sequence goes on from NC_071390.1 coordinate 38,048,448, forward strand.
AAGCAGGTGTGCAGAGAAAGACAGTGGTGGGAGGCCACACTGTGGGAGTCAGAGGTTGAAGATAAAGTAAGAGTCACTTAGTTCCAGTCACTGCTTTTGAGTGTCAGAAGGGTAGCCTTATGGTAAAATATCAATGTCTTTCTTAAGTTAACTAGAATTGTTTTCTTCAGTTGCATTAAAGAAGTATATTGACTATGTGTCATGGTTGAATTTTGTCCTCCCAAACTTTATGTCCAACTGGAACCTGTGAATGTGACCTTTTTTGAAGTAGGATCCTGAGTAGATGTAATCAAGTGAAGAGGAGGTCACACTGGAGTAGGGTGGAACCGTAATCTAATGAACAGTGTCCTTAAACAGAGAGGGAATTGGGACGCAGCACACAGGGAGAATGCCATGTGACTCTGGGGGCAGAGATGGGAGTGAGTGATGCCTTCACAAGCCAGTGAACACCAGGGATGGCCCCAAACCACCAGAAGCTAGGAAAACTCAGGGAACATCCTTCTCCTACTGCCTTTGGGGAGAACATGGCCTTGCTCATAACTTGATTTTTGTATTTATGATCTCCAGAACAATGAGACAATAAATTTCTAATGTTTTAGCCACCTAGGTTGCGAGTTTGTGACAATTTGTTACAGAAGCCCTGGGAAACTAATAAACTAATGAAGTACCTGTCGCACACAATAAACTCTAGTTTTTATATCTGTTTAATTGCTATTTCTGCTTATTCCTACAAGATCATAACATTGCATTGTTTTTGCTTTTTAGTATTTTAATATATGGTTGGGCAATTTTCTCTCAGTATTCTTCAACATTTTCTTGACTATTATCATTAGCTTATCATTTTACAAAATTAGACTCATTTTGACGACATTCAGGGAGCTTTTAAAAACGTTAAGTGGTTCCATGAATTTTTGTTTAGTTTCTTACTCTTAATTTGTAAGATGATTTCATTGTGATCAGAGAGAATGACAACCACAATCCCTGCTTTGGGGTATTTATTAAGGTTTCTCTATGGCCTGGTGTTCAACAGTGTTGATGAGGGAGGCCAAAGTTTGCACTCCAAAATATGCCTTTCGGGATATTGATTTTAAGCTGATTAAGAAATAAAAGACTCAGAAAGAAACTTTGACCTTCCCCCTTTCCTGCCTAAAGCAATTCAGATAGAAAAACCTGCTTATAAAAACAGAGTATCGCCTTATCATTAAAATTGAAACTAAGTGTGGCCCACAAGGAGAAATCTAGCAAAGATTGTTCATTGGAACCCTCTCTCTGTCCCATGGTTTCTGGTTGACCCACAAAAATTTGTTTGTCACACATGTGCTCTTCCTCATATACCCATGAATTGCCTGCTTTCCCTTTGAAATGCCAGACAACTGCCTCCTGCTCTTTGTCCAGAATGGGTATAAACTTCAACTGTCCAAAGCACCCTTGGATCTCCCATTCCTGTGACACCCCTGCATGCACATTCGTGATAAATTAGGGCATTTTCTCCTGTTAATCTTTCTCATGTTGATTTGATTTTTAGCCCAGCCAGAGAAAATTAGAAGGGTGGGAGGAAAATTAGTTTTGTGCCCCCTCATTGGCATATGTTTCTGGTTGTTGAAAAAGAGGGTGCATCTTCTCTGAAGGATGTGGTAAGCATATGATTTACTAGAGTCCTACTTTGCACCCTTATTTCTTATTTTCCCAATCTATCAAAAACAGTGAGGTGGGTAAATATCTCCCAATATGATTGCACTTTTGATAAATATTCTTTAAATTTTGGTTTACATATTTAGGCATTATGTTATTTAGTGCATATTTATTCCATTCATTTTGAATTGCACTTTTTATCACTAGAGGATATTTATTTTTCCTTGATTGACCCCTTGGCTTGAATTCTGCTTTGTTTTCTATTAGTATCATCAGCATTTTTTTGGTAATATTGGTTTACTTTTGTCCATTCTTCTATGTATTTCTTTTGTGTTCAATTAACAAAGACATGCAATCTTGTTTTTAAAATTCAAACAACATGGAGCATGTAGAGAAAAATCTGAAAGTTCCCAACTCATCAACCATCCACTGCATCCTCTATCTCAATGTTAATCGTCTCTCCCAAAATAACTAATGTTAATAATTGGGTGGGTATCTTTTCCGATAATTTTCCTTTTATTTACCACCATATATGTATTTATCACTTTGTCTATACAAGTATAATATAAAATAAATAAAATTTTGCATATAAATATATATTTATAAGTATATTATAAATAACGAACATACAACTGTGAGCTTTTACATACATTTGGTCATACTGCTCCACTTCCATGTGGTATGAAGGAGCTAGAGGCAGGCCAGGGAAGAATAACTCTGGCCCATACATAAAATACAGAAATCACCTCAGAAGACAGGAGAATAATTTAGACAGTTTGAACGGAAAGATCAAAATCTTCAAAGAAGGAGAAACCTCTAGGAGATGAGCCAACATTTGTAGCTTTTACTCTCTGGCATTTGCTAATTAGGGGAATAAAGGGGAAGCTGGAAATGTGAACTTCTTACCTACAAAGAACTACTTCTGGGGAGTAGAGCTTTTTGTGTAGACTTGCTGGGCCTGAAGCATATTACCGGTTAAGGGGCATAGACTTGTGGTTCGGGAGGATTTTCAAGTATATGGGTCCTGTTTCCTTTAGAACATGTGCTAAATGTGGAGGCTGAGTCTAACAAAGTAGGAGCATTTCCTTGGCTCCATCTCAACCTCAACTCAGCACAGTCCCTGACTCGGTTAAGGTAACTGGCCACCACTCTGTTGTTCTGACAGAGAAAGAGTGAACATTCTGTGCAGGGAGGTAGTATAGTATCACATGAAGACTCTATAATTTTAAATATACCATATGCAGTATTCAAAAAAATGACTAGACATGCCAAAAAAGCAAGAAAACATGACCAAACCCAAGAGCAAAATATGGACAGTAGGAACAGATTCACGGAAAATCTACATATTGGAGTTAACTGAAAAGAACTTTAAAATTATCATAATTAATACATTCCAGAAAATAGAATGATGGAGAAAATATATAAAAGATGGTAAGTTTCACTGGAGAAGGGGTAACTGAAGATCAAATGGAGACTCTAGAAACTAAAAAATGGATCTTGCTAAATAAATTTTTCTGAATTATTTTCTCATTCATTAATTCCTAAAGACATACTTTCATGCCAATAAATATAGTTTTGTACCTTTCTCCATCTAGTTTGTCAGAGATCACTCTATAATAGTATGTATAGGTATCACTTACTCATGATGGCTGCACGTGAAATGGATATATTACAGATTTAATCAGCCCTTTATTGAGGAATATTTGAATGATTTCTTATCTATTTTTATTTTTATTATAAATAGCAAAAAAAAAGTAACTGTATGTGTGTATCTTTTCTTATTTTTGCTAGTATAGCTTTAGGTTAAATTTCACAAAGTGAGACAGTTGAGTGAAAGAATAAATTGTAGGTAATTTTCTTTCCTTCATTCAGCTGTACTTATTTTGCAATCCCTCCAGCAATTCATGAGGATGGCGATGGTCATCCTCTGTGGCATAAGATCTTGCTGGGTGATAGAAAGCCCTAAGTAGGGTCTTTCTGCAAATCTTGTGTGCCAAACACATCACCCACTTGAGTATGATTAACTTATGTTATTGTAAAATGATTCTGCAAAAAGCAAATAATCTAGATCAAACATTCAGATTCTAGGTACAATTTTCTACTATGACATAAGCATCATGTGCCTGCAATGTGCCCAAGTCGTATAATAATGACCAGGCACCATATGTACACAGACGCATCATAGTAATTTAACGATGCAGTATGTGGGCACATGCCATCATTTACATTTTGCACCAAAGACCCAAGAGGCCACAGTAGAACACAGGATCTTATACTAAAACAAATCAAATTATCTTTATTTGTTCTTTTGGTCCCTTTCTCATTCCTATTATTTTCTTATTTTCTCATATTTCCTGATTAAATTTGTTATACAGTTTTTGTTTTTTTTACTTTACTGGGTTTTATAATGACTCAGATTTTAGATTGACTGGTTAAGAACTCAATCACCAACTTACACCATACACAAAAATAAATTCAAGGTAGATAAAAGACTTAAATATAAGTCGTAACACCATAAAAGTCCTAGAGGAAAACATTGGTAGGAAAACCTCAGACATTCCACACAGCAACATCCTCACAGACACGTCCCCTAAAGCAAAGGACATAAAGGAAAGAATAAACAAATGGGACCTCATCAAAATAAAAAGCTTCTGCATGGCTAAAGAAAACAGCATTAGAGTGAAAAGAGAACCAACAGTATGGGAAAACATATTTGCCAATGATACCTCAGACAAGGGCCTGATCTCCAAAATATATAAAAAACTCACATGACTCCACTCCAGGAAGACAAACAACCCAATTACAAAATGGGCAAAGGACCTGAACAGACACTTCTCCAAGGAAGACATACAGAGGGCCCAGAGACTTATGAAAAGATGCTCAGCATCACTAGCCATCAGAGAGATGCAAATTAAAACCACAATGAGGTACCATCTCACACCGGTCAGAGTGGCCAACATAAACAAATCAACTAACAAGTGTTGGAGAGGATGTGGAGAAAAGGGAACCCTAGTGCACTGTTGGTGGGAATACAGACTGGTGAGGCCACTGTGGAAAACAGCATGGAATTTCCTCAGAAAACTAAAATTGGAACTGCCCTTTGACCCAGCAATTCCGCTGCTGAGATTATACCCTAAGAGCCCTGAAACACCAATCCAAAAAACCCTACGCACCCCAATGTTCATAGCAGCACAATTGACAATAGCCAAGTACTGGAAGCAACCTAAGTGCCCATCAACAAACGAGTGGATCAAAAAACAGTGGTACATTTACACAATGGAATTCTATGCAGCAGAGAGAAAGAAGGAGCTTATACCCTTTGCAACAGCATGGATGGAACTGGAGAGCATTATGCTAAGTGAAATAAGCCAGACAGTGAGGGACAAATACCATATGATCTCACCTTTAACTGGAACATAATCAACAAAAGAAAAAAGCAAACAAAATATAACCAGAGACATTGAAGTTAAGAACAATCTAACAATAGCCAGAGGGGAGTGGGGAAAGGATAGTGGGGAGAGGGGATTACAGGAACTACTATAAAGGACACATGGACAAAATCAAGGGGGTGGGTGGAGGTGGGGGAGGGAGGTGGGTTTGGCTGTGACAGGGTGGAGGGATGGGGAGAAAATGCAGACAACTGTAATTGAATAACAATTTTTTTTAACAATTTTTTAAAAATTTTTTAACAATTGAATAAAAAATTTTTTTAAAGATTTCTTTTTTGTTTTCAATTTTATCAGGTTTTTTTTTAATTTTAATAGCTGCTTCCTTCTATTTAGACTCCTTTTAAAACCATTTAGATAGTACATTCTTATTTTGATAAAAAGAACATGTAACATAAAATTGACCAACTTCACCATTTTTCAGCGTAGAATATAGTAGTGTCCACTGTATGCACATTATGTGAAGTGGCTCTCTGGAACCTTTTCTTCTTGCAAACCTAAAACCCCATACGCATTGAACAATACTTCCCCATGACCTCTCCCCCAACCCTGGCTAACCAAACTTTATCTTCTGCTTCCATAAGTTTGACTTTAGATAATTTCCTACAGGTAGGACCATGCAGTACTTTCCTTTTTGTGACTGGCTTACTTCACTTAGGGCCATGTCCCCTGCATTCTTCCTTGTTTCAGTGTATAACACAACTTTTACCTTTTTAAAGCCTGAATATTATTCCATTGTACATATATGTCACATGTTCCTTGTTAATCATTTACTGATGGACATTTAGGTTGCCTGAACCTCTTAGCTATTGTGAATATTGCTGAAATGGACATGGGTGTGGGGAACCATTCCACACATAGGAAATGTGGCCCAGCCCCCACTCGGGAAAACCAGTGGGGAGTGAGGTTTGGCGGGCAGGACCCACACCCACGGACAGGTTCTCCTGTGGGGAATCAGGCCTGCATTGTACCTAGGCTGCTGTGAGACTTGCTCTTGCTAAAACTCCCTCACCCTGAATTGAGGCAGCAAATGTTTACTGAGTATCTTTAACTTCCTAGAGTCTGTGCTAAACCTCCCAAGTATGGAGTGTAACCAGTTCAACCACTTTCCCCCTTGAGCTGTAACATCCTTCTCTTTGAAGTACTTAGCAGTATTCTCTCCTTTGTTGTCTGTAAGAGGTAATCACCTACAGTGAACCTGTGCATAGTAAATGGGGGCCATCCTGGATGTAATGTGCCCAGAAAAGCAATAAAAGCCTGTCCAGGCAGGGGTTGGCTCTCCTAGGTTCTCTCTAGCCCTCTCGCCCTCTCTCACTTAGAGAGTGGCCATGCCGTCCCTTTTTCTCCACAGGATTTCTGTAGTCCATGTGTATTTGCCTATTGCGACCACAACACAGGATCCTGCTGGCCAGGATCCACATCACATGGGCATGAAAATATCTGTTCAAAAACCCATTTTCATTTCATTGGGATCTATACGAAGGAGTGGGATTGCTGAATAATAGGTTATATTTTTAATTTTCTGATGAACCTCCCTATCTCCATATGTTTTCCATAGTAGCAGCACCATTTTACAGTCCCACCAACAGTCATTGGTGTTCCGATTTCTCCACAGCCTCACCAGCAGTTTTTATTTACTGTGTGGTTTTTCTCTTGACATAGGCCATTCTAACGAATGTGAGGTGCTATCTCATTATAGTAGTTCCATTTGCATTTCCCTGATGATTAGTGATACTGAACATCTTTCATATTCATTTGTTTATCTTCTTTTGAAGAAATGTCTATTCAAGTGTTTCATCCATTTTAAAATCGGGTTATGTTGGATTTTTTTGGTCATTGAGTTGTAGGAATTATTTATGTATTCTGGAGATTAAGTTCTTACCAGATATATACTTTGTGATATTTGATCCCATTCCCTTTTACTTTGTTTATTGCTTCTGCTGCTGTGAAACCTAAATTTTTATTTATTTGTTTGTTTGTTTATTTATTTATTTTTTATCTTTTAGAGAAAGCGGAAGGGAGGGAGAAAGAGAAACATTGACCGGCTGCTTCTCATATGTGCCCCAACTGGGGCCGAACCCATAACTTAGGCATGTGCCTTGACCAGGAATTGAACCAGACTTTGTGGGTTGATGCCCAACCCACTGAGCCACACTGGTGAGGGCATGCTGCACCGAAGTTTTTAAGTTTGGCGTAGTCTTATTTGTGTATGTTTTCCTTTTTTTTTTTTTTTTTTTTTGCCTGTGCTGTTGGTGTTATGCCAAGAAATAATTGCTAAGTCCAATGTCATGAAGGCTTTTTCTCTGTTTCTTTTTAGGAGTTTAATAGTTTCAGCTCTGTGTTTAGGTCTTTAATCCATTTTGAGTTTATTTTTGCATGAGGGGGGAACCAACAAAACACAGATTTATCTTCTGGAGGGCGGGCCCCTCGTAGAACAGGCTTCCCTCGCTAGGTGGGTGTTCTAGGAGCCCATCTGTACCAGTGCACTAGCTGGCATTGTTGTGAGAGGCTGCATGCAGCTTCAGTGAAATTTTTTTTTTGGAAGACTTTCAATGCATTTGCCCATTTCATGAAGGACGATTTATAAGTGCACCTGCCCACACTGTGCTGAGTGTTCAGCTTTTTTGACCAAAAATAGCATGACCCTTCTTGCCCTACCCTCCCTATCCATCCAATCTCACCCTGAGTGACATTTTTTTTGATTTGGGTCCCCCTTCTATATTGTGTGGAAAGATCCAACTTCATTCTTTTACATGTGGATATCCAATTTTCTCAACATCATTTGTTGAAGAGACTATCTTTTTCCCATTGTGTAGTCTTGCTGTCTTTGATGATATATGTAAGGGTTTATTTCTGAGATCTCTATTCTGTTTCATTAGTTTACGTGCACGACTTTATGGTAGTAACATTCTGTTTTGATTACTGAAAATATGTTTTGAAGTCAGAAGCATGACATCTCCAGCTTAGTTCTGCTTTCTCAGGCTTGGCTCTTGGGGATCCTTTGAGATTCCATGTAAATTTTAGGGTGGTTTTTCTATTTCTGCAAAAATGTCAGTAGGATATAGATAGAGATTGCATTGAATATGTTGACTGCTTTGGGTGGTATGGAATAATACATTTTTATTTGTACCTTCTTTAATTTCCCTCAGCATTGTTTTATAGTTTCCACTGTGCAAATCTTTCATTTCCTTTATTAGATGTATCACTATGTATTTTATTCTTTATGATGCTACCATTGTAAATTGGATTTATTTTCTTATTTCCCTTTCAGCTTTTTCATTGTTAGCGTATAGAAATAAAACTGAACCCATTAAGGTTCATTCTTGGTGTTATACATTCTATATATTTGGACAAGTTTATAATGTATTTATTTATCATTATAGTATTTTAAGAAGTACTTTCAGTGCTCTTTGTGTTTTACCTATTGACCCCATCCCCCACCTCCAAGCCCTGGCAACCACTGTCTCTACATAGTTTTCCTCCTCCAGAATGTCATCTAGTTGGAATTACAGTACATAGCCTTTTCAGATTGGCTTATTTCACTTAGTAATATGCACTTAAGGTTTAAGGTCCCTCAGATCTTTTAATGGCTTGGCAGTTCTTTTTTTTTTTAAGCACTTAATAACATTCCATTATTTGGATATACCAGTTTACCTATTCACCTACTACTGAAGAACCTCTCGCTTGCTTCCACATTTTGGCAATTATGACTAAAGCCCCTACAAACATCCATGTGAAGTTTTTTCTGTGAATGTAAGTTTTTATCTCCTTTGAGTAAATATAAATCAGCATGATTACTGAATCTCATGGTAAAAATATGTTCAGTTTTATAAGAAACCACCAAACTGTCTTCCAAATGGAATGGCTATAATTTTGCATTTCCACCTGAGAATTTCTGTTGTTCCACGTCCTCACCAGCATTTGGTGTTGCCTGTACTTTGGATTTTGGTCATTCTAATGGGTGTCTAGTGGTGTCTCATTATTATTTTAATTTGCATTTTTTGGTGATAAATTATGTGGAGCAATTTTCCATATGCTTACTTGTTATATGTATGCCTTCTTCGGTAAGGTATCTGTTAAGATCTTTTACCCAGTTTTTAAAATCCTGTTATTTGTTTTCTTGTTGTTGAGTTTTAAGAGTTCTTTGTATATTTTGGGTATCTTTACCAGATGTGTCTTTTGCAAATATTTTTTTGTTACTCTGTGGCTTGCCTATTCATTCTCTTAACAGCATCTTTCATGGAGGAAACATTTTTAATTTTAATGAAGTCCAGCTTATCAATTATTTATTTATGGATCATGCCCTTGGTGTTGTGTATAAGAAGTCACCACCATACCCAAGGTCATCTAGGTTTTCTACTATGTTGATTCATCCTTTTAAAGTAAGAAATATAATGTACTTTTTATGTTTCTTAAATGTCTCTCCAATCCTTCCAGCTTTTAAAAAATATTATTAAGAAATTCTATACCTTGTTTTAAAAGTATTGTTTCTTCTCTTTTGAAATTAATTTTCTATATTATGTATTATCTCAATTATCTAGAAGTTAATGACCTTATTTAATAATTTTGAGGGTGTATTTCTTCACTTGTATCATCTTTAAAACCAGGATGCATTTCAGAGTCAATAACTCTTGAAATCCATATTATAGTTGTGACACACCTGTGTGGGGGTCTTCATGATATTTTGGTAAAAACAAAAAAGCATTAAATTTAAACTTGCTTAATTATTAATTGGTTGGATTTTTCTTTCTCTTTCTCTTTTACGTCTACCATTTCTCCCCAATCCTTTTTTCACTTAAGGTCGCTTTATTTTTAATTGTTAACTAAAGTTTTTGAGAAGTCCTCCTCCCTTTTAAAGGAAATGTATGTTATGGACTACTAAGAAAGTGATTGTGTGTCTGAGAAAGTCTTTTTTCTGTCCTTATACATAAATGGCTTAACTAACTTTAGAAATCTTGGATTATAATCTTTATTCTCAAAATTTTATAGGTTTCAACTTTTGTCATTTTATGTTGAGGAGGAAATTTTGGTGTCAATAAGAGGTTTTTATTTTTTTATCATGTAGGATTTGATTTTCTCTCTGTAACTCCTCATAATTTCCCTTATTTATAGAATGGAATAAATACAGGAAACATCTGGAGTCCTGATGAATGGGTATTTTATTAATTTGCCCAAAACCTAGAATAAACCCTTTGATCTAAAGAATCAGTCCTTTCTTCAACTCAAGGACCTTTCGTTCTGTTATTTCCCTGGTTGTTGCTTTTGTCCACTTACTCTGTTCTTACCTATTATATGTATCCTCCCTCACCTAACGTGTCATTTACTCTTTTTCTTTTGTTCATTTTCTCATTATCTGCAACTCCTCTGAATTAATGGGAAAAATGTTTGTCTTCTAATTCTGTCTTCTAAAATTTGCAATTCTCTGTCATCTTTCTTCACTGTAATTTTAATAACTACAGTCATGTAATTTTTAAATATGAAAGTAAAATTTGCTAATCTCATGCTGTTTACATTTCTTAGACTGAGTATTTTTCTGAATTTCTTGACATAATTGAGAGATATAATTTTTAGTATAAATCTGTTTTCTTAGAGAAATTTGAAATTATTTATATATAAATATGTATGTATATATGTGTACATATGTAACAATATATATACACACACATAAACTTATGTGTCTCTATTTTTGTCTGCCTCTATCTCTAGCTCTATCTCTAGCTCTCTTTTTATCTCTATCACTTTCTCCTCCTTTTCAAACACTGAATATTTTTTATATGACTGAAGCTTTTTATCTACTTACCCATTTTTATGGGAAGATTTCTACGTTTTCCAACTAACAGGAACTGAGGTGAGTTTTATGAAAGATTATGTGGATAAGCTCTTGGATATTTCAGTTGATGGGTAAAGGAACAGTTTTTGTTTGCTGTGCTTTTATTTTGGCAGATCGCATGTCCATTTTATCCTGATGGAGAGTGCGAAGGAAGCAACACTCAGAAGTAACTAATTGGCAGAAAGTCTATTGTGTGCCTAAGTGTTTCTTTTACATGTCTGTCCCCGTGGCCAAGTTGGTTGGAGCCAGCCGCTCCTGCTCTCCAACTGCAGATTTCCCTTCTGAGAGCCATCTGCCTGGTGGGCCCTGGGTCACTTCCTCACAGGTTCAGGTAGGACTGGGTTCGTTGGATTTCCTCCCGCCAGTCTTCTTCAGTCCCCGCTTCCATGAAAGCAGTATCACTTGTGGTGATCCCACAGTGTTTTGAAACATGGTATCATTATCAAAATGATATTGCAGCCTCTTAATATAATAATTTAAAGATAATATTCATTTTGATAAGTTTACTTAAGTATTCATTCAAAATATGTCTCATTATTTTGTGGTCAGATTTTTTTTATGCCACTAGAGAAAACTATTACCTATTATCAAACCAAGTTATTATCAATTATTAAGGCCAATGAATTGCCTACTGATTCGATTAGATACCACTCAACCAGAAAAATGGGGAGAACTAAAAATGGCAAGATATTTGCTATTTTCCCAAGTACTTTCCCAATGCCACATGACATTCCCAGTCATTCTCTCATTCAGTAAATATTTATTAAGTGCTAATATTTCCTATATGTAAGGCATGCATGGTATAGGGCAGATTCATTTCAACCAGTTTAGATGTTTGGTACGATTCTCTCAGTCATATTCTTCATGACACAGTCACAATAGCTTAGAAAAAAAGGAGACTTTTTTATACATCTTCAGAAAATGCATATTTATAGAAGTTATTTTGAACAAAGTAACTTGGCAAGATCTGGGCATACTCTACCATTTAGGGAAAAAACCCTCAATATCTTGAAAAAATCACTTTTCGAGATAGCAAAATATAATAGTTTTACATGGATATATTTAAGAAAATGATGTCTTTGTTTGGAAATGGTCCAGAAATTAGGACACATCCCCATGAATTGTTCTCAGTCAGTTTAGAAGAGGTAGACAGAATGATGCAGTAGGCAAAAGGCAGGCATTGGAACCAGAAAGGTCAGTTCCAAACTCTGGATCCATCATTTTCTGCTGTGACCTCGTATAAATGTCTTAGCCTCTCAGTTTTCTTTTCTGTGAAATGGGAGTGATATGATTTCCATCACAGGGCTCTGGAGCAGTGGCTGAAGCACAGCCCTGCAAGCTCCAGTAGGATTTTCTTACCCATGGCAACATTCAAGGGAAGTCTTTTAAATCCTCCTTTTTCCCTGCCTGCCACGCCAACAGTTATTTACTTACTAACAACAGTGTTCCTGGAACTTCCAGCAAGTGAGTTGCCCCTGTGATACTTGAACTTCATATTTAGTGAATAACACTATTTCAATACTGAGTCCCTTGTTATGCCAGGCTGCTGTTAGAGCTTTGACAGTATTTCTTCCCCGTGCAGGTGAGCCAGTGTCTATTTATATTCATGGAGAATTCTTTCATAAGTACCTCATCCTGTAACAGTCTGTCTTATAATAACCGTGCACATACCCACCTATATGAAGGCTGTGACTTGGACATATGACACATGCTCCAATTAACGTAAGGCATTATTGTGAGTCATCAGTTACTTGAAAGTCCACTTATATAAGATCTTTTCTAACCTCTTGTGAGAATAAATGTTCTTGGCATACTTAGTAAGTCCCGTGTCAAGAAAGAAAAAAGAGAGCTCTGTACACTGACCAGATGAACTGACATGCCCATATTCTTCCTATTATTTCATGGTCTTAGGCTTTAAGAAGGATTCCTTCTTTAACTGACCCAAAACCATTGTTTTGCAGGGACAAGAAGCCTTAAATTCTGGTGTGACTTCATTGTTTATTCTTCCCCACAAAACTTTGCCCTATCACTCTGTAGTTTGGGAAGCACAGTCAGGGTTTTTTTATTTTTTGCTTTTTGGTTTTTTTTTAATTAGGAAAGAAATAGACTGATGGTCATTAGCCCAAGATTCTCAATTCCAAAGTAGAAATATAAATGCTCCCCTCCATGGGAAATTTGTTTGAGAATTTGATAGACAGATGCAACCTGGGTTCTGAAACCAAGGTATTCTCCAGATTTTTCTATGGCTTCTATTCAGATTTTAATCTTATCTATAGCAGATAATAGCCACAGAGATGTTCTTTGCTGATAGTGCACACAGCTAGACTACATTACTCATGCTCTTTCGTAGTAAAGTATGGCCATGACTGACTCCTAGGTAATCAAATGTAAGAAGCAATGCATACCACTTCCAAGTTGGAACCAAAAAACCTCCTGTGAGAGTCTCTGTTCTTTGTGTTTGCCTGTCTGACACTGAGAATATAGAAGATCACTTTGAGGCACCTAAGGGATGTTCGAAATACAAGAGAAAAGAATCCTGGGTCCTTAAATTAAAACATAGAATTATCACATTACTTATAAATCAATTTCCCATGTGTAAGTCCATTCAGATTGCAGGGTATTTTCCAGCAGTCAGTCCACAATGACTAAGATACCACCCAGATGCACAGTAGCTTTATTCTACTTAATCCAGATTCCAAATGGAAACCACTTGAACTTTATGATCTGAATCCAATCATCACTGTTTCCTTTTATTTTCCTCCCTCTCTTCAGTGATTGCATTCATGTTTCTTAAAACATGTTCCACTGAACCCTAATACCTAAGAATGTTAATTAGACATTGCATTTGTAACACTGGCTCAAATACAGATTAACTTGTTCATTTACTGTGGATCTCAGAGCCTTTTATATTTCCGAGTCTCTAAGAGAGACCACAAAAAGCAGTATTTTTCAAGCATATTTTGCAACTATATCATTTCCCTCTAGCTTCTTTTTATTAATGTCTTATGATGTATACTTTAAGAAACCCTAGTCTAACCAATTAGATTGATATGGGTTTTCCATATGAGTTTTTTGGCCTCTGCATTGTTCCTTTCAGTGTGGTTAGCATTCACATTGTTTGCCATATGTAAAGAGGCACATATAGATAGTTGGTACCGAAACTGTATAGCAATGTCTTTTACAATTAAGATGGGCCATTCATAGAAAAGTACTTTCCATGTGTGTTGGTTAGATGATGGATGGAGGCTCCTCTGCCTCGCAAAGCTAAACCCAAAACTAAAATATTTCCCCCTCTGATTAGCCCTGGCTTCTAAAATCCCCTTGGTAATATTGAAGGGCTGTCGTGTATCTAACCTGAATATAAGATAGTATGTTTTTGGTGGAGGGGTGACAATTAACTGGCTAACATTCTAGTTGGGATAAGTTGCTGTAATTATTTCATGGCCATAGCACCAATCAAACTTTTGACAATAGGACACGACATAGGGAAGTTTTGATCACAGGTATGAGAGAAAAGAGAATGGTGAGTTAAGTCTACTGTTATTTGGAGTGAGGTCCAGGCAGCCAGGAGAGAGGCAGGCCATGAATTCAGACACATCCATGCTGTTTCATCACTTATAATCAGGCCTTGGATAAGTTGTTTTACTTCCTGAAGCTTCAGTTTTATGCAAAAGAAAGATAATAAAATTATCTTACTCCATGGGGTTTTGAGGATTAAATTGGAAAGTACACAAATCACATCAGCTATTATTTTTGTTATTATTATTAATCTAGTCTTTGGATGGTACACCGAAAATAAGGCAATTATTTACCAATGAATTACATGCTTTTGTTGAACAGAGGAGACTCAATGAAACATTGTTGGGAGGAGGAAGTGAATTCTTTGCCAGTGACATTCAGTCCTTCATGCCACTCAGAAACAGTGGTCCACACAACTCCATTTATAAATGCATCACAACAATGAAAAGGGAGAATGGGATTTTTTCTATTGCCTAGAAAATTGATGTATCTTGTAACTGATGTATTGTAACCTCTTCAATTTGGAGCAATTCAATTTTGACCATCTCTTTTTGGAGTTTAGGAAAGATGGGTATTACTTGCATTGTGTTCCCTAGGTTTAGCTATTATTCAGTATTTAATTTAACGGAAAGTTATCCCATCCGTGATCTTTGAAAGAAGGCACTCCCAAACTGGAACTAAGAATTATTCTCGAAAAATTCATCCCTTCGCTTGTTAGTGCAGCTGTTGTGTTCTATCAAGGACTTCCTGGTGAGTACATTTTCTTTGTGAGGCTGGTACACCTTTTTAACTCTATTTTAAAGTTATTAAGAGAAGAATCTTGCTGACATTCAATGCTGATATATAAATACACTGAGAAAGAAAAAAGTCCTTTTGGAACAAAGGTGTAGATGAAAATCTCTCCAGACAGTTTGGTGAAAAATAGGATTATTTTTATTGATGTGTCAAATACAAGGCCACTTTGAAAATAATGTCTTCTTTATCCATCCCCACCCCCTGACCATGTCTCTGGTTTGTATGCTTAAACATTCCTCAACAACAAACACTTGCTAAGCACCAAGTACACGCAACATTGACTGTTCAACTCCAAGTTTTTGTTTTGTTTTTGAAGATGTTTAAAACATAGATCTATCATCTGGTTGGGGAGTTAAAACAGAGAGACACACACAGATATATATAGGCAAAGTATAAAAACCAAAGGAGTAATGCATAGCTAAAATAATAGTTAACATTTATTGAGTGCCTACTGTGTGCCCAGCATCTTTCTGTGATTTACAATCATTAGCTCACTTAGACGCACAGTTTCTCTGATAGGCTTTTTCACATGGTTCTTAGAATACATAAATGCAGAGAATATATGCATAGCAAGCTGCATAAAGTTAATTTAGGAACATAAAAAGCAAAGAGAAATATGTTTACTAAACATCATAACACTATCATTCTGCACATGAGGGGGGGATCTGAGAATTTATCAATATCATATATTATAGTTGACTCCCAACCTTGATTCTATGGCAGCATAATTAGATCCAGGAGATACACGCACACACACACACACACAGATACACACACCTCTGAACCAAACCACAGAAACAAAAGAGAAAGCCTGAAAGATGGGGAGAAACATTCATGTGACTTCCTCTCATAACTGAACACTCCTTCTTAGGCTACTAACTTTGAAAATGTTCCCTTTTATAGAGACAGCTAGAGGGAGAGGGAAAAAAATGTAATTTAACCCAGGGCTTAGAATAAGTCCTGTGAATCTCTCAAACTTTGGTGGAAATATTAGACCCTGAGAATTGCAACTTAAAAGTTTCAGGCTTTTATCTGATACTCCTTTTATATAATTTGTAGACCTAAAGTCATTATGCAGATGCTCTTTGCACTGAAAGATCCTTTGAAAAACCTTGAAGTTTTTCAAAGATATAGCAAATTTGAAAATAGATTTAAGAAAATTTCGATCCAAAAGCTGAAGAGTTTTCTATAACAATGTAAAAAAAAAAAGCTGTTTTAGCTAGCATTCCATCTTATCATATTATGTTTCCTTTAGGAAAATATATATTTTACATGTTAAAATTTAGATTGCCTCATCCAGTATTGATAATACCTAGAAGATGGGTATGAGTTCCTATCCCATAATTGGGGCAGAGGTCAAGGAGAAAGAGCCAGAACATTGACGGTATGGTGGCATTATTTTATTTTGATGCCATTAGAAGGAGCCAGAAAGGAATTGCGTTGATTATGTCATAGAAGTACTACATGCAGCATTTTCCAGAATGAATAATTCAGACTTTGGAAGATATATTGATACTGACTATTGTGCTAATGTCAAGGGGTGAGGATATTCAGATATTAAGGCCAGTTTCTGTGGGACCAAGTGGTGACAATAACTCCTGGGAGAAATGCTGCCTTCCCATGAGGGAGTAAAAGAGTCCAGATATACACCCTGCTATTGTTAACATTGAGAAAACAGGACAAAATATTTAAAACAATTGTTTTCAAACATTTTACAACACAACAGGGCTGTAATTTCTGAAAGAAGACAAACAAATGAAGTGAGCTCTACAATTGCCTTAGCTATATGCCTGGAAGCATTTTCAAACCACAGCACAGGGAGTGAGAATCCAATCACCATCAAGAAGCATGGAATCACAGGCTCACTAAAGGGCTGAGACCTGATCATAGGACTGTAGAATGCTTTCTCTCCCCCTGCATGTTACCAGGACATCAAGGGAGCCTATTTTCCTCAGTTCCTTTTACTCAGCTCATCATGTCCAACTTTCAGTAAAAAATTACAAGGCATAATAAAAGACCAAAACCATCCCTCACAATTTGGAAAGACAAAGCAAGCATCGGCATAGACTCAGACATGGCAGAGGGATTGGAATGAACAGACAAGGAATTTTTAAACTCTGTGATTAGTATGTTGGGGGTTCTTTTGTAAAAAGTAGACAGTATACAACAAGGTATGGGCAATATAAGCAGAGAGATGGAAAGTCAATATTGTTAGGGCATCAGAAAGAATCAAAAGGAAATAATAGAAATCAAAGACAAAGTAGTGGAATTAAAGAATGCCTTTAATGACATACATACAGAGGTTCCAGAGACACATGAAAAGATGCTCAGTATTGCTAGCCATCAGAGAGATGCAAATTAAAATCACTTCACACCAGTGAGAATGACTATGATAAATAAATCAACAACAAGTGCTGGAGAGGGTGTGGAGAAAAGGGAACCCTTACACTGTTGGTGGGAATGCAGACTGGTGCAGCCAGTGTGGAAAACAGTATGGAATTTTCTCAGAAAACTAAAAATGGAACTGCCTTTTGACACGGTAATTCCACTGCTGGGATTATATCCTAAGAACCATGAAACACCAATTCAAAAGAACCTATGCACCCCAATGTTCATAGCAGCACAATTTACAATAGCCAAGTGCTGCAGGCAACCTGGGTGCCCATCAGTAAATGAATGGATCAAAAAACTATGGTACATTTACACAATGGGATACTATGCAGCAGAAAGAAAGAAGGAACTCCTATCCTTTGCAACAGCATGGATGGAACTGGAGAGCATTATGCTAAGTGAAATAAGCCAGGTGGTGAAAGACAAATACCATATGATCTCATCTTAAAGTGGAACCTAATCAACAAAACAAACAAGCAAGCAAAATATAGCCAAAGACATTGATTGAAATTGAGAAAAGGCTGACAGTGGCCAGAGGGGAGAGGGGAGGGGATAATGGGGGGAAAGGGTGAAGGGTTTATAGGAACAATTATAAAGGACACATGGACAATAACAAGGGGTGTGGAAGCACAGGAGGGAGCTTGGGAGGGGTAGAGGGAAAAGAGAGAAAATTGGACTTGAACAACAATAAAAAAATGTTAAAAAAAAAAAAAAAGAATGCCTGTAATGGAATCATCAATAGGCTAGACATGGTCTAGGGCAGGGGAGTCAAATTCATTTTCACTGGGGGCCACATTAGCCTTGTGGTTGCCTTCAAAGGGCGGAAAGTAATTTTAGGACCATATAAATGTAACTACTCCTTAACAGTTAAGCGAGAGCTCAGTGCTGCTGCGGAGTAGAAACAAGGTGCCGGGCCGGATAAAACAAGGTGGAGGGCTACCAGCATTCGGCCTACCAGCATTGTGTTTGCCACCTGTAGTGTAGGGGGAAAAATCAGTGAGTTTGAAGAAATGACAATGGGAACTTCTAAAATTAAAATGCAAAAGAAAGAAAAGAATGAAAAAGATAAAATAGAATATCTGAGATATGTGTAATGAAAACACCAGAAGGAAAAAGAAAAAAAAAACAGAAGAAATATTTGAAGTAATAATGATTGAGATGTTTCCAACATTAATGACAGATATCAAGCTGTACATCCAGGAAGCTCAGAGAACACTGAGAAGGATAAATATAAACAATTAACTTCAGCATATCATATTCAAACTACAGAAAATCAAGCACAAAGAAAAAAATATTGGAAGAATCCAGAGGAAAAATAACCTTGCCTATTGAGGAGCAAGGTAAGAATTTTACCAGGCTCCCCTTAAAGAACCATGCAAGCAAGGAGAGTAGAGTGAAATAAAGAAGAAACCAAATAAAACAAGAATTTTCTGTATAGTGAACTTACTCTTCAAAAGTGAAGGAGAAATAAAGACTTTCTCAGACAAAAATTGGGGGAATTTATTGTCAGTAGACCTGCCTTGTTAAAACTGTTGAAAGAAATACTTCAGTAAGAAGAAAAATGTTGTATGTTAGAAATTTGGATCTATATGAAGAAAGAGTATTAGAGAAGGACAAACGAAAGTAAACAACTTTTTCACTTTATTTTTATTGTTATCACTGTTACAGATGTCCTTGTGTTCCTTTCCTTTGCCCACCTCCGCACAGCCCCTGCCCCCACCCCCCTTCCCTCTGGCCATCACCACACTGTTGTCTGTGTCTGTGGGTTATGCGTACGTTCTTTGGCCACTCCCTTCTCCTTCTTTCATCCGGGCTCCCGTCTCCCTCCCTTCTGACAGCTGACAGTTTGTTCCATGTGTCTATGCCTCTGTTTCTATTTTGTTCATCAGTTTATTTTGTTCATTAGATTCCACATGTAAGTGAAATCATATGGTATTTGGCTTTCTCTGATTGGCTTATTTCACTTAGCATAATAATCTCCAGGTCCATCCATGCTTTCACAAAAGGTAAGAGTTTCTTCTTTTTTGGTGGCCACATAGCATTCCATTGTGTAAATGTACCACAACTTTTTTTACCCACTCATTTACTGACGGGCACTTGGGCTGTTTCCAAACCTTGGCTATTGTAAATGATGCTGCTGTGAACACACGGGTGCATGTATTCTTTCCGACTGGTGTTTTGGGACTCAGGATATATCCCTAGAAGTGGGATCACTGGGTTAAAAGGCAGTTTTAAAATCTTGTATTTTTCTTATTCTTGTGACTTAAGTAACAGATAACAGTTTTTTCAAAATAATAATAGAAACAATGTATTAAGTGTATAGCTTACAGGTAAGTTGAATGAATGACAGCAATATTATGAAGGCTAGCATGGAGGAATTGTACATACTCTGTTTAATGTAATTATGCTACCCACAAAGTGACATAGTGTTATTTGAGAGAGGACTTGTATTATTTTTAAATGCATATTGCAAATCCAAGGGCAGCTACTAAAAAAAGTAAAACAGGAAGTATAATTGGTATTGATCATTGCTATTGTGGAGTTGATATCCTAATGTCTCTAGACCCTCTCTTATATTCTAAGAATCATAAGGTAATAATCATATATATGAAATATGTAGTATTTTGAATGATGTATATTACAAATACAAAGCTATATGTATATTTTGTTTGGTACTTTGTTCAAACATTTTAATTGTACCAAGGTATCTCTGAGATAGGTGGGAAATTAGACTGATAACATATGATACCATTAACTTGTTATGTTTGATAACTGTGTTTCCAAAAATAAAGATAGTCTGAAGTATTTATGGATAAGACAGAATAAGATTTCAAAAATATTGATAATTCTTTTTGGATAATAAATATGCAAGGAAGAGTTTTTATACTGTTTTTTTTCTAATTTTGTGTATATTTATAAATTCCCAAAGTACAAAGTTTATTTTCTTTAGAAAAGCAGTGGATGGGGGTAGTGGATGGGTTGTGAAAGGGGTGTTGCAAGACCAAATAGATCACTAAGAAAACGGCATTGGAGCAAAGGCTTAAAGGAACTGGGGGAGGGGGTTACGTGGATCTCTGGGGGAAAAGGTGTCAGCAGGATTAGGGGCTGGTGCAGAACGCTGGAGTGGGAAGTGTGGGAAGGGAGGAATCTACTGTAAAGAAAGATGGGCGAAGAGGTACATAGGAAACTAAAGTATGATAAATGTTTTTAAAACATTTTGGCCCATTTGAAGCAGAGCTTGTCAGACTGGATGAAAGTTAAACCCAAATATATGCTGTTCGTTAAAGCCTCACTTTAACTGTATGGAAAGAGATAGGTTAGAAGTAAAGTGACGGAAAAAGACATCACATGCAAACTGTATATATGAGGCATATGAAGTGGCTACACTAATAGAAGACAAAGATAATTTCAGGACAAGAATCATTATAAGGGATAAAGAAGAACTTTTAATAATAAACAAGCCAATTTATCAGGAAAACTCAATAATCCTAAATGTGTATGGAACTAAGATACATAAAATACATGGAGTAAAAAGTGATATAATCATAAGGACAAATTGACAAGTCCACGATAGTAGCAGATTTCAGAACTCCCTTGTTATTAGAACGAGTAGACAGAAACATCAATAGGTATTTAGAAGGTAATGCTATCAGCAACTGGACCTAATCGAAATATATGGACCACTTCCCCCAATTACAGGAGAACGCTGTTTCTTTGAAAGTGCACATTGAGCATTCAGCCAGATAGATTCTATTCTGGGCCATAAAATAAACCAACTAATTTAAAATATTTTGAAGCTAAACTAGAGTTTATACATGAAATTAAATTAAAAACCAGTAACAAAGAAAAAGACACCTTGGAAATCTCTAAATACTTGGAAATTAAACCACACATTTCTAATTAACTTATAGATAAAGGAAAAAATTCCAAATCAAATTAGGGAACATGTTTGGGTGAGCAAAAATGTAGCACATCAAAATTGGTAAGATGCAGCTAAAGCACTGCTTAGAAGGAAATTTATGGCTTTAAAAGCTTATATTGGAAAGGAAAAAGCTTTATGAGCAATTACTTAAGCTTCCACTTGAAGAAGATAGAAAAGGAGGAAAGCAAGCCCAAAGTAAGTAAAAGTAGGGAAATAGTAAAGAGAAGGGATCAGTGAAGGCCCCAGAGGAAGACTTCTGTGAATTCTGTTACCAAGGTAGACGTAAAATGGCTCAGTGTTAAGCACCCGCAGTCTGACAGAAAATGACTTCGAGATGGTGAGAGGAGATCTGTGTAGAAACAGAACAGTAGAGTGAGGCCCGGTGGCTGGCTGCAATGGAAAGCCTTAGTTAGGACACATATGAGAATCATATGAAAAACATTTAAAGATTCCTGACAATATGTGGCCAAGGAGACCTGGGAAAAAAACATTGGACTTCCTGCAAGCAACTAGGATGAGGACTCTGAGATTTAGGAATGAATGAACCCTGTTACCCCATAGGCTACTGAAGCGTGGGATATTTGAGCCCATAGTTTTGGTAAAGATGTTTTCTCTTTTATCAATGGCTATGAGTGGGCACCATTAGAAGATGTTTTCACTGGGAGGAAATGGTGATGTGCTTAATTCAGGGAAAGAGTCGGTTGGTAGGAATTAGAGTTCAGGGGGAGCTGTCAAGTCATGATGTGGCTGACCTAGAATGTCTAGCCGTGTAATGCCATCCAGGAAGCAATACTTTAGGCCATGGCCACTTTTATGTAGTGGAAAGTTTGCTAGAACCCCAGTCTTCTGATTCTTCATTCAAGAGCTTTCCCACATATGACTTTTTTCCTGATTAATTGTGCACTATAAATTGAATTATTGGGAAGTCATTTGATGAACAAATATTTGTTGAAAATGTTCAATATACCATGTGCTATTTTAAATTCCGGAGACTCAGGAATGAACAAGAGAGACATCCTCTTGCTTTCATGGAGCGTACCTTCTAGTAGGAAAGAGAGAAAACAAACCTCTAAAAAGGTAACTAAAAAACATAATTTCAGTGCTGTCAAGGGGAAAAGTATGATACAATTGAGTGACTGGCAGAGAAGTGGGGGCAACAAAGACCTCTTTGCACAGATGGCATCTGGGTTGATGCTGAATGATGGGAAGACGAGTTCCTTCATGGCAGACAAAAGTACAAGTCTTCAAGGTGGATGGAATACGCTGACTGTCTGAGGCTGGGTTTGTCTGGGAGAGGTGGCCAGGAGCAGCGAAGGAAATCTGGGGGATGACTCAGGAGAACTATTTCCGGTCCCTCTCCCCCTACCATTTAACCTGGTCTTCTATTGTTTCAGCTGTTAAAGGGAGGCAATAAGTCCAATTTTTATTCCTAAAACTTACAGGCAAGCAGAAACATTGGATAAGATCATGTATGTGACGGCAAGCTGAAAATCTACAAAAGCATCCTCCAGCCAGAGGGAGGTTAGGGTGAGAAAGGCCATCGGGAGCTGGAGAGCTGCCTGCCGCCCTCAGAGGCCAAAGGAGCCCCAGACACTTTCTTCACCCTGGCTTGCTCGCTTGCAAGTGCTTGAAAAGCAGTAGTAAGGAGTGGCTTGCCCTCTGCCTTAGGAGTAGGATTCGTGTAGGAAAACCGGTTGTTAGGATCCCTGAGAGGAAAGTGCTGGAGCAGAGTGGAATGTGTCTGAATTACTACCTAATTCCTCGGAACAGTGGGCTATGAGACCTGTCACTTGGCAATATATGGTAGGATAGCCCCACACACTGCTGTACCTAAGCTGTGCCCAAACCCAGAACCACATTCTGCTTAAAATGGGGCAGAATGCTTTAACAATATGTTCTAATTGTTTCCTTCAGGCCAAAGTCGATACATGCATTAGCAAGCTTTAAAAGAAGTGTTTCTCTTATTTACGAAAAAGATAAATAATTACATTAGAGTTTATGACCCCAGTTTTGGGGGCAAGTTTTAAAGCCAGTTTCCAGTCTCACAGTGATGGTGAAGGAACATGTATGCATGTGTCTGCACACACATGCATGCACACACACACACACACTGGCATTTGGAGGGTGCCAGCTGATTATTCATCCAGGGTGATACGCCCTAAGTGAAACGGAACAGGAAGGGAACAGTTTCCAGGAGACACAGGTACACGAAAAGAAACCCACTGCTTTGGGAGAATTGAGGAAAGGTTAGTGAAATTACACAGATGATCTACAACTCTTCATGAATAATTCATGAGAAAAGTAAAAATAAAGCAGCTCCATAATACTGAGTATTTATGAGGCAACAGCACATGTACCATGTACGTAGATCGCTTATTGGGGACATCTCAGGCAGTCTGAACGGTTATCTCATTAAGGGAAGTACTTGGTATCTGCGGATATATAGATAGGGGGGTGTAGCTCCCACTGAATGGTGTGATTTATGGAACTTCATGTAGCATCTTTAATCTAAATCTTTCAGAAGGATGGTAGTAATTCTTTCTCCCCACCATCTGTTAAATGACCTAGGGTCAGTGTACCCATTTAGACAGGTGACAGGCAGCAAGCTGCACTGTAACACTAGCTCCTCTCCTCCAAGGTCTTCATGCCTATTTAGAGCAGAGGTGACAAATCTATAGACCAGCCCTCAAGGGACATTTCTGTTGCTTTGACCTCTCTTCACTCCCATTTATGAAGATTGGATTGGTTACCAGTGTTTTAAAAATGAGATATCACTTGAATTTCTCACCTCTCTTAAGTAATAGAAAGACCTATGCTAAGTGAAATAAGCCAGTTGATGAAAGACAAATACCATATGATCTCACCTGTAAGAGGAATCTAATGAACCAAATAAACTAATGAACAAAATAGAATCACAGGCATGGAAACATGGAACAGACAGACAGGGACCGGAGAGGACGGGAGGGTAATGGTGGAAAGAAGGGGAAGGGCCTAGACAAAGAACATGTATGAATGACCCACAGACATGGACAACAGTGTGGAAATTGACTGTGGGAGTGGGAAGTGGGATGGGCAGAAGAGGGCAAAGGGGGAAAAATTGGGACAACTGTAATAGCATAACAATTCAAAATTATAAAAAAAATAGAAAGAACTAACTAACAGCACTAGGCTGGTGTTCTTGCATGGCTATGATTATTTGGAGTTGGGTAGAAACTCCCCTTTTAGTGTGGGCACATGGGATTTCCCTCTAGTTCTCACCTGGCCCACTCATGTACTTTTCCATTCGACTTTGTAACCCCTTCCTTGCAGACACTAAGTACTGTTGTCCCCGTACCACCACTCACCGCCTTAGGAGGGAAATGTGAAGAGGCATGCTTTGCTAAAGCGTGTCTATCTGTCTTTCCCGTAGATCATGTTATAAAATCCAGATGTGGGCAAGTTTTCTGGAATTAAACCCACTGATTCACTGTAAAAATATTAATTCAATTTTATAAATATTATTTGAATACATTTATTACTTGGCAAGGTACATGGGAAGGAGCATACATGGAACAAAAAACATGGCTCTTATTCCCAAGAAGGCCAGGCAAGATCACTGATGCTTATTTAACACATAATGCATTTCAAATGAAAATGTAATGGCGAATATAATTTACAGTCGCTTACTAGATTAGAGAACAAAGAAAATTTCATGTATCTATCTTATCCTGAAAGCTGTTTCCTGTGGATAAACAAAGAAGTAGATGGTGAATATTGTTAGTATTTTGAAGGAAACTCTTGAGCAATTGTAAGGAATTTAGGGGTTAGTAGTAGTTGTTTCTTTGGCAACATTCTTTTAAAAATATTTTTAGAAGATTTTGAACCATTCTTTTTTGTATATTTATTTTTAGAGAGATGCAAAGGGTGGAATGGAAGAAGAGAAAAGTGGATAGGGAAATAGAAATTGGAAGCAATATAAAGAAAAAAATAAGGATGAGAAAGGGGTAAAAAGGATATGGCTGTCCATGTGAAAAATAGATTCGTGTGTTGGAACTAATTGGTGTGTGTGTGTGTGTGTGTGTGTGTGTGTGTGTGAGAGAGAGAGAGAGAGAGAGAGAGAGAGAGAGAGAGAGAGAGAGAGAGAGAGAAGCCTGTGTATGGGCTTTTGATCTGAGTATTGATGAAGAAGGATATAGACACTTCTTTTATCAAAGTCAACAGTGCCCTTCACATTAGGAAATCCAGAGATCAGTTCTCAATCTCAGTCTTGATTTATCACAGCCATTTGATCATCCCATCCACAGATGATCATCCCATCCCTCCAAAAATACTGCGGCTTCCAGGACACCACACACCCCTGGTTTTCCTAACTTGTTGGCTGCTCCTTTTCAGTTTCTTCTGCAGGTCCCTCCTGAGATCCGCCCCGCCCCACCTAATGTCTTAATGGTAGAGTGCACCTAAGGCTCATTGCTTGTGCTCATTTGCTCTACCATGTACCTGTTCTCATGGGCCTCAGAGGTTTAAATACTGTCTACCTGCTAATGATCCTCAAATATATACCTCAGCTCTGAACTCCACACTTTTCAATAACTGCACTTGGGTGTCTAATGGGCATCTCAGTATTGTGGTGTGCAAACTGGACTCCTCAGCTTTTGTCTCAAAGCCACTACTCCCTCAGTTTTCTCCACTTTGGTTTAGGCCAAAAACATTTACAACCATTTTTCACTCATTTGTTTCTCTCACCTCATATCTAATCTGTCTGAAAATTACTTATGTCCTTAAATAACAAAATTCATCTAACCTCATCATTCCCATTATTGTTATGTCATTATAAACCACCATCACCTCCTCCCTGAGTTATGGTAATAACTTTCGGGCTTCCATTCTTAGGATAAGACTATCTTACCAATAGTCTTATCTTCAGAGGCCAAATCAATTATTTTCACATATAATTAAGATCATGTCCATCCTCTGCTCAACATCCTCCAATAGCTCTCCATTTTACTGAGAACAAAATTCAAGATTTTATATTGGCCTCTAAGCATAAAGGTCTTAGTAGTCCATTGCCTCTCTGAGCTTACTTCCAACAATTCTTCTACATCATTATATTGCAATTCTACTGGCCTTTTCTATTTGAACATTTCAGGCATGCCCACTGCCTCAGGGCCTTTGCATCTGCTGTTTATTCTGTCTAGAGTATTAGTATCACAGACATGTGCTTCGATCCTTTGCTCAAAAGTTAACTTCTCATTGAGGACTTTCCAAACTACCTTATTTAAAACTGGACTTCTGTCTACCTGTCTCGTTCCTCCAATCCCGCTTCCTTCTTTATTTTTCTCTGTAGCACTTATCACCTCTTCATATGTGGCATCTTTGATGTGTTTTTGTTTTGTACACTCCCCACTGAAATGTAGGCTTCTTGAAGGAAATCTGTTTAGCCTGTTTTGTTTATTGCAGTATTCACAAGACCCAGAACAATACAAAGTACAGGTTCAATAAGTAATTGTTAAATGCATGAAAGGAAAGGAAATTTGAGACTAATTCTTCAATCCAATAGCAACTTTGTTTAAACTTCAGGCGCCATCATGGTACCAAGCTAATCAGTTTCCTAGACCATCAATTAGGAGAGGAGGTGGGAAGTACAGGGCAGCTTGATATTTGTCTTCAGAATAGAAACAGTTTGGCCTTTTTCCTTCTTTATTATCAAGTCATGTGCCATCCTCCATCCCCCTCCCCACCATGGAGTCAAATGTGTAAGCTGAGAGAGGTGTCCTCCCATAGCAGTGGAGGGTGGCATAGGAGTCTGACCACATGCCCACGTAGCTCACTGGTGCGTTCTGGACTTACTCGTGTATGATAACAGCTGTCATGCCGCATCCACCTTACCATGTGTTGCTGCTGAGCCTTTTGAAACTTATGACTTGGTGGATCTGGCAGCCCAGTTTCTGATGGGCAGCTCTGGCCATGTGGGTACTTGATGTTCCATGGTCCAGTGCTTCATCTCAACTAGGGCTCAGTAGCATATAAAGAGCTATTTAAACCATCTAGAAATCTGTGCAGTAGATGGGATGAGCCTGGCCACAAATATAGACCAAGGGATCCATGTTAATATTCCCTTATTAGAGCTTACCATAAAATATAACAGTATCTATTCTCAGCACAGATGCTTCTAATAGCATAGGATCTGCTAGGTCTGATGTCTCAAGTGGCAGGGCTGCCTGAACTGTACTTTGGACCTGTTTCAGACCTCTTTAGTGTTCTGGGACATGTTCAAAGCTGGAAGTCTTTCATGTTTCTTAGTAAAGGAGTGGAAGAGTATTCTTCAGCATGGAATATGCTATATACCTAGACCTAAAAAGGCCTGCCAAGCATCGTGCTTCCTTTAGAAAGGTGGAATCATGGCATGCTATAATTTGTCATTTACTTTGAAGGGGATGTCCCAGCATACTTCTCAGTTGGGGAGGGCAAGACAGTTTCTTAGTCTTTCACTTGGCCTTTCCCACTACAATAGTACAGACTAAAGAAGTTGTATATAGGTTGTGACAACTACCAAGTATGTATTTTCACACCAATTTTAAATTCAGGGACAGAAATGATGATGGAGTAGGTGAATGGACTCCAGTAGATACTGATAAGCAGGACCTAGGCCAGAACTCCATTTATTACATGGCACCCAAATAGCCCCAAAATAACAGAGGTCCATGATGATGCTGTGGGTCACCGGGTGTCAGTATTAATTTGGACTCTGTATCTAGCAGTTCTTGAAATGTTTTGCCATTTCTCTTTCTCTGATGTACTGTCATTTGAGTAAATGGACAGAGGCCCCTTATGGAAGAACTGGAAGAATCATCACTAATTAACTTTGTTATGGTGTCATAGGATTTTTTTCCTGGAGACTTGAACTTTCCATCAGTCAACGTATTCCACATCTGAGAATGAATGTCTCTGGCCTAAACTTTGGGCAAGGGATTGTGAATTTTTATTGATTGGGGTATCCATCCTAAGACTCTTGCTCATCCATTCCTGATTTCTTTTCATTGTAAATCTGGAGCAATACTCTCAAAGACTGGCCATTTCTCCTAATATTTGGAATAGCATATTCTATTAACCATCTCCACAGCTCTTTGCAGGTCAGAGCTTCCTTGACTACACTTTGACCTTACTATTCATTATAATTGTACTCACCTTGTTTTTTTCCAATTAAGTTCAGCAATTGAACTTTAGAATCTGAGGAATCTAAAGATTTAAGATTTTCAGAGCAGCAGCCAACATGTTCCCATCCCGTGTCTCCAGGTACTACTCCTTCCCCGTCAGGTCCCCGAGCTTACTGCATAAGACATGCTGGCATTGAGAATTAGCCTTGCCTATAGCCCTGCTATGTCTGAGTCTCCTCTGTTTCTGTACTCTGGTTGCAGGAAATGAAAGTCTTTTTTTGGCATTGTTTTTTATTACCAAGGAAGCTCTTAGGTTCTCACATTGCCTTATGTTGCTGATATTTCACTCTTAGGCTTTCTTTCATCTCAGCTTTTCATTAGTAGACTTTTTAACAATTGCACCACAACAACTGCATACAATGATGAGATCTTCATCTTAGAACCAGGTGATCCAGTTTCTAAATCCTAGTTTATAATTGTCACCCCAGAATCCCTTTTGGCAGGAACTGTCCCAGCTTGGCTTCCTCAGGTGACAAACTCTCAGACTTTGAGATTTGTATGTAGGAGCTTTGTTGAGGAGTGTCTTTGGTAACATCACCTGTGATGGGTGACAATCGCAGGATTGGGCAGGAGGAAAAGGTGAATTGTGACAGTTGCAAAAGAGGCTTCAGTTGATCCTACTGAAGATTTGGAGCTTTGATACTATTCACAGTTGCCCTTACTGAGTCCAGAGCCTTTGCACTCCAGCACCACCCGTCACTGGATTCAGATGCCTCCAGGAAAGGAGATGTGTATTCTTTTGCCTAGACCTCTTCCTGGAGAGGACTGAATCAGCGCTGAACTATCAACAGTTTCTACTCCTGGCAGCTGGGGAAATTGGTGCCCCAGTTTTGAAGGTCTATTTGGGCAGCAAGCCACAGAAGCTACCACAGTTCCCTATAGAGGCTTGAACAAATGATTGGATGGTCCTTTTGGGGATTATAAGCTTTTGATAGTAGATTCCTTTTGGATTACAATACAGCACTTAGCACAGTGCCTTCCATGTAATAGTTGATTGCTCAATGTGTGTGGAATGAATAAATGAAGGAATGGAATTTAGGGTCCTTATCCATCAGTGGCTATTCCAGGATTCAGTCAATAATTAGACTATAATCCTTCTGCATGGCAATTTTATAAAATTTGCCACTCCCTCAAAGAAGGATGATGTGGGTTTCCTGTTTGTGTGGAACAGTGACTAGAAATATCCTTTTGAAGTGTGGTGGTGTGGGTGGGCACTAAGCTGAGCCCAATTTAATGGCTGCTCTGCTCCTCAACCATGTCATAGGACTCATTAGTGCCTGGTTGATGGCAATTTATTGGCATGCACTGCCTTAGATAGAGGTTGAGTCTTGTGTGCTGTGGAAATGCCAATTAGCTTCATTCTGAATACTTAAGAGAATACTAGACATGCTTAAAAATTCTTTCTTGGAAACAGATTGTTGGTAACTGCTTTATTTTCTCTCTAAATACATGGTTTGTCACCACATTTCTTCATTAAACGATGTCAATATTCCACTCAGTAGAAATAATTGTACCCTTTTCTTAGGTGCAATTATCCTGATGAAAGTAATTAGTCAACACAGCTACTTAAGAAGGAGCTCTGCATTTGGAAGAGATTCAACTCATATGTACCATGTGGTAGGGGTTTAGCTTGGCACTGGATTCGTCTTGGCAACTTGCACAGCTTCACAGAGGATTCCTTGGTTGGTCTTTTCCCATACATAGGTGATGTCCCAAGAACACCCAGTATAAAGAAAACATGCTTACATTATTAAGACCCAAAGCATACCTGTTATTCTGACAAAAATTGGTTGTATATATTATTTTTTTTAAATCCACAAAAGAAATCAGGATTCTAACTTTGCTTTATTCTCTCCTGCCTTTTTGCCAACTTCTTGGGTACTTAGCTAATGTTGTACATCCACATAAAGCTGTCCCCTGCCATCAACTGTGCATTTGGAGTGTGGATTTTGCTAAAACAAATAGAGGAAAGCAACTCTGTGATGGCTTGAGATCTGAAGCAGTTTGAGAGATTTCAAACTCTTTAAGTTATCCCCAGATCGGTCTCTTTCTGGGTAAAGAGGTAAAGAAATTAATTCAATTGCTCTCAAATCTCTACTACTAAAATTTCTGGGGAGGTGGTAGTGTTCTGTATCTTGATAGGGAATTGAATTACACAGGGGTTTGCATTTGTTGAAATTTAATGAATGATTACTTTTACATCAAAGGAAAAGATTTAAATATTGAACACTGAAGATATGTATGATGAGTATTTTTTGGAGAAGAGTACCAGTGTTCATAATTTAATTTGAACTGCATAAAAATAATATGAGTCGTTAGATGAATATATAGATGGATAGCTAGAGAGTTGTGTGATAAAATCTAGTAGTGTGAAAAGTTAATGGTAGAATCTAGGTCACAGGTATAGGGGTGTTCCACGGAAAACTATTTATACTTTTCTATATTGGGAATTTTTATAATAAAAAAAAATTGTATAATTAAAAATAATCACCATTGGCACTCCCCCTGCAGTGCCCTTGAAGCAAACTTTAATCAAAATGGGATGGCAGTTCAATGTATCAGTGTTTATCGAGTACCCACCATGGCAAAGCTTCATGCTGGGTGCAAGATTTCATCGGGATTCCATGCTTCACAGGCTTGCTCTGCTCTTTACTAGGGCTAGTGGAGCAGCTCCAAGTTCTCCTCTAATTCTTACTCCAGCAGAAAAAAAATATATATATCCCAACCCTCTGAAATTCATGGATTGAGTTATGCATCCCTCCATCCATCCATCCATCCATCCATCTATTTGTCTGTCCATCCATCCATTGATGTTTACTACATTTCTCTGGTGAAAGGGATTGTAAAAGTGACCAAGACTTAGTTCCACAGTCAAGAAGCTTAAAGTGTCATGGGGAATGTCAGCATGAAGTCACTATTCCTGCAAATTCCACTGTGACCTTGTTTATTCATTCTGTCAGAAAAAAAAAATCACTTCAAGACCAGGGATGTGATGTAAGATATTGAAAATATACTTGTCTGTGTCTGGAAAACTTCAAAAGTGACATTTTTGATTTTTTTTGTGGTAATTTCCAAAGCCAAAAAATATTCCAGTCACAAATAAAAAAAACCAAGACTTTCCTGTGGGAAACTTTAGAGGAAACCTAACAAAACTTTCCCCAATTGGAATAAACCATTAAATACTTAAAAGCATTTTAGTAGCCTATAAAACCAAACCGAGTCCTTTGAATATCATGGGGCCGAATCAAATGTTAAGTTTTGAAATGTGCCGACAGAATGCAACTCACCCAGGTCCTGTCAAGGGACTTACCGCTCCCTCCAGGACTGTCTCCTTTTTTTTATTGGTATTAATTAAGTTTTACAGAATAAATTAATTCACCATATTTGAATCGCATTTGCATGTAGAGATGAAAAGCTCTTCTTTGCCTCTTCCAACTCAGTGCTTTACTGCTGAAACAGCAATCTGAGTGATGCAACTACTACTGAAGCTCCAGTCAATAAAAGTGCCCAGTAAAGTGGGAGGGAGAGGAAACAGGAAGAGGGCCAAAGAGGAGACGGCAGAAACAGAGGAAGCAAAAAGAGGATAGAGAAGGGAAGGGAAAATCTAGGGAAAGCAGATGAGGCCAAAGGGCCGCAAAAATGGCTTGGCCTCCCCGTTAGAGCCAAATGTTGAAAACTTGCTGTCAGATCTTAAATTTCTCGCGTTCCCCTGGCCTGCACTCTACAGTCAATACACTGCTCATTGGAAGTCTTCACATCCCACTGCTTGCCACTCGGACCAGGAGTGCCAGGGACTCCGTAGTCCTGAGGCTCAGTGATCTGGATGCCTGGTCCTTGGTCCTTTTGTGTCATCTACAATAGGAAAAAGATTTCTCTCCACTCTTTCTGTGTTGGTATGACAATTCCTGAGTGTTTTCTTCACCTGCCTTTATCCCATTTTCGGCATATAATGACAAAACACAGAAACAAACACAAAACAACCAACAAGCAAAACCCCTGTGTTACAACAGAGCGAGAACTTGAAGCTGAAACAGTGGTGT
The DNA here is from genome assembly GCF_022682495.2 of Desmodus rotundus. NCBI lineage: Eukaryota > Metazoa > Chordata > Mammalia > Chiroptera > Phyllostomidae > Desmodus > Desmodus rotundus. The sequence goes on from NC_071390.1 coordinate 38,081,216, forward strand.
GTCCTTCCACAAGATGGTGCTCATCTTTCTGTTTTCATTTTCCATCTTGAAAACTGGAATGGCTGTGACTTGGGTTTCAAAATAATTTGGATGACTATACATACGCATTTCTGATAGCATCGTAGGATTTTATTCATTGAGATATTTAATTTCCACAGTCCATTAGAGGAGTTGGAGATAAAGGGAGTACAGGAGTTTGGGTATTCCTGGAAATAGACTGAGGCGTGGAGATTAGTGAACAGGGAATGTATTATGAAATGCTCGCGAGATTGACACTTGAATAGGAAAGGGGAGGGAAGAAGGGTTGGATTGGGCATCGGCTGCAGGTGGGCTGTAATGCAGTTTCAATGCCCGTCTAAGCTAACTCGCAGGGCTCTGAAGCTTTGATGAGCCTCCGCAGCGGTTCCTTTTGGGCCTTGGGGGCCGGGCCCTTATACTTCCATAACGACCTGTCACTGGCTGTGGGCTGCTCTGTGAGGCAGTACATTGTTCAGTGAGATAGCGCTCTTCCGCAGAGGCGTTTCCTGAAAAGGGCTGAGAGCTGTCACCAGCATCATTCCCAGCAACTGTGGGAATAAATCCTGCCTTCCTAGAGGGAGAGTTCCTGGCACATTACAGCGTGCACTCTAGGGGCACTTCTTTTTTTCCTCTTTCTTCTCCTACGCTTGTGTCCTCTCGTATGTGGCAGCCACAATCCCACATGATTCTTCTCTCCGAGTTTCCCCATAGTCATATAGTTAGCCTTGACTATTCCATCTTTTCTTTTCTGTTTCAGCTTGGTTCCCTGAGCAGCTATAGCTGTGGCTTCAATTTCCCTAGCAGCTTATCTTTCAGCTTGGGTTTGAAATTGAGAAACACCAATGTGCCTCAATAGAGAAATTTCACCTATCTGATTCCTAGGCTTGGGCGGAGCATACTACAACCCATCAATGAAAAATGTGCAGGCACTGGGCTGGTTTCTGCTAATTCTTCTGATCTGCTTGCTAGTGCAGAAATGGATGGTGGTTGCTTTTCTGTTTCTTGCTTGTAAGGAATGTTAATAATGAGTTTCAAGTCAATCCACTGGTGGATCTATACATTTTCCTTGGAGAGCTTAAGAAGGGCTCACTAAATAATATTCTTTTCCACCCATCAATCTGTGTTAGGAAGATGTATGACTGGTATCTAAGGTGCTGTCAGTGTGTTATTTTCCATGTTCCTCTCACATGTCAAATATAAAAATACAGCCTGTCAGTGTAAGTGTGATATGGGGCATTGTTCAGAGAGACTGAAAAATCCTGCAGCGCTCCCTGATTCATCATTTCAACAGCCTAATCATTTCATAGCCCAGTCTAAACAAAACAGTTAAGGGCGTTCCGACTTAGGGGGTATGGAATCAGGGTCAATTCAGAAAGGACTGAAAAATCCCAAAGAGAAAAATGTTCTGGAAAAAAATAAGAGAAGCCTTGTCTTTGTACCCAATTTCATAGTTCCTGATCTTTTTTCGAAGGTTGTTTATTAGTTAATTATTCTCCACCACACCCTGCACCCTGACATTTTGCCAAAGCGGCTGGGAGGCCTCGTTAAATCAGAATTTCTACTTTCAGCTCACCTGTCACAGCTAAAGGCTCCCTCAAATGCATTGACATTGATTAATATTTAATGGCTGAATAGTAGAAATATTGGCTCAGCACAAACTTTTCTTCCTTTAAATTAAAAAGCCTTTAGAATGGACTCTGCTTCATACACATCTAGCTCTAGATTTTTACAGTGAGGGATTTATGTGGGTGTCAGAAAGGGGAGAAGACCATCACCCTGTGTAAAGCAATATGTGCTCCAGGAAGAGGCTAGACTCTGTGTGTGTGTGTGTGTGTGTGTGTGTGTGTGTGAAAGAGAGAGAGAGAGAGAGAGAAAGAAAGAACTAGCATTTAATGAGCACTTACTCTGTGCCTTGCACCATATTAGGTACTTTCCATCACTCATCTCCGGTACTCACAAGCACCTCTCCAAGGTAGGTATCATTATGAACAGTCTCAGAGAAGTCAGAGAACGTGCCCGAGGTCACACATTCTAGTGGTAGTCAGTACTTGAATGTTGCGGTATGGAGCTACACAGTCCATACTCTTTGCAAATACATGTTGCCTCCTCGAGAGGCAGGAAACCTGAGGCCCGTTTAACCAGTGCCCTGTTTGACTCCAGCAATCATTTTGTGTCTTTGTGATTCCACTTTTCATCTGTGAAATGAGCTATAAGTCAGATCTTGCATTTTAATTTGGGCTCTTTTAGGATGGAGATTCTGGTTTTAAATCAGTCAGGTTAGCTCTTCGTTTATATAAGCAATAACCTGACATGCAGATGGAAAAGGAAATTAAGAAATATTTCCTTCCAGGGCAAAGTAGTAAAATATATAAAAATGCTAAAAATATTAAATATGCATAGTGTGCATTTTTAGAGAGGTTGATCAGCATAATAATGACAGTGGAGCAGAGGTGTGCTCAAGTGAAAAAAGAATAGGCTTTGGATCGAACAGGTAAGTTAAATTCTGCTTCTGTTACCTATGGGATTTGTAAACAGGGGCACGTTTTGTGGTCTCTACAAGCTTGAGTTTCCTCCTCAATAAAATGGGGATAATAATTCTTACTTCACAGAATTGTGTGAAGAGATAATGTATTTAAGGAGCCTAGAGTAGTGTTTAGCACATAGTGGGCACCTGTTAAATAAGAGATCAGTGTTATTAATACTAAAAAGGAATTATCAGTCATAATCAATCTTCATAAGTGTACCAGCTTAGTTCAGCTTTGTCATTTGTTGACAAGATAAACTAGGCCCATGCCAAAGAGAGTATAGGTGACGACACGAGGAGTAATTTCAGTAAGTCAGCATCCCAGGTATAGTGATAGATTCCTGAGTAGTGGGTCTCAGTGAGCAGAGGAAAGACACTTAATTCAACTCGGTGGATCCGAGAAGCCTTCCTGGAGGAGCCGCCTTCTGTGAGTTAGCATGAAGAAGGTTCACCAGGAATTGCTGGCTGTCCCACAAAGTCTGTTTCCTCTTCTGTACTACTGGAGATGCAGCTTTGCAGGTGGTTCCCACCTTGAGGAAATGTTATCCAGCCTCTTTTGCAGCCTGGTATGACCTTTTGACTAGTTTTCATCAGTGATTTATGTGGGTACAATCTGCACCCATGGCTTAAAAGAAATGGCTTATTAGTTCACCGATGGATGGACATTTGGGCCATATGAAAAGTTTAATGTACATAAAGTATACATCAATAGGTATGGACCAAATAGGAAAAAAAGTAGTTTGCCCTTCAGTTTTTCTCTTTCTGTGTCCTGATAGGCTGGACTGCAGAGGGGGTGTGACACAGATTTGAAAGTGAAACCAGAGACAACACCCTAGGAGACAGCAGAGCAACAGGAGAGCGGGAAGCTGGGCCATGATAACACTGTGGCACAGAGTTGCTGTGCCTTCTTGAAATTCCTGTCTTTGGACTGGTAAATGATGGAGATATCAACATCTACCTTATTTATGTCATTCCGTTGTGGGGTATCTTGATTATAGCAGCATAGTATGTACCCTACCTGTACTATTACCAGCAAACACTTCCCACATAGTCATTTGGTCGGTAGGGTTGGGAGTGGGCATCCTTGTCTTGCTCCTGATTTTACAGAAAAAGCTTTCAACCACTGAGTATGATGTTAGCTGTAGGCTAATAATACATGGCCTTTACTACATTGAGGTACATTTCTTCTATACCCAATTTGTTCAGAGTTTTTATCCTGAAAGTATGTTGAATTTTGTAAAGTGCTTTATGTACATCATATAAATTTTATTTTTATTTTATTTTTCATAATTTTATTTTTCAATTAAATGTCACATAAATTTTACTTATTCCATTAATGTGATGTATCATATTTGTTAATGTACTTATGATAAACCATCCTTTTATTCCAGAGGTGAATCCCATTTGATCATGCTGTGTGATCCTTTTATGTACTGCTGAATTTGGTCTGCTAGTATAATGGTGACAAATTTTTGCATCTATATTTTTGCTTCTATATTCACAAGAAACATTGGCCTATAGTTTTCTTGTAGTGCCTTCATTTGGCTTTGGTATCAGTAATGTTGACCTCATAAAATAAATTTGGAGTGTTCTCTTCAGTTTTGGGGAAAAATTTGAAGGATGGGTATTAATTTTTCTTTGAATATTTTGTAGAATTCACCACTGAAACCATCTGGTCCTGGACTTTTCTTTCTTGGGAGGTTTCTTATTACTGATTCAGTCTCTTTACTCATTATTGGTCTGTTCAGAGTTTCTATTTCTTCATGGTTCAGTTATGGTAGAGTGTTTGTGTTTAGAAGTTTATCTGTTTCTTTTCGGTTGCCCCATTTGTTGGAGTACACTTGTTCAAAACAGTTCACTCATGATTCTTTGTATTTCTGTAATATCCGTTGTAATATCTCCTCTTTCATTTCTAATTTTACTTATTTTAGTCTTTTTCTTTTTTTTCTTGGCTAATTAGCTAAACATTTATCAATTTTTGTTTTTGAAGAATGAAATTTTGGTTTTGTTAATTTTTTCTAATCTGTTTCACTTATTTCTTATTTGATCATTATTGTTTACTTCCTTCTGTTAACTTTTACTTTTCTAGTCCCTTAAGGTATAATGTTAGGTTGTTTATTTGAGGTTATTCTTTTTTTTTCCTTAAAGTAGATGTTTATAGCTATAAACTTTCCTCTTAAAACTGCTTTTGCTGCATCCAGTAAGTTTTGGTATGTTATATTTCCATTTTCATTTGTCTCAAGATTTTTTAAAATTTTTCTTTTGATTTATTCTTTAATTAATTGTTTATTTGCATTTAATTTCCACATATTTATGAGTCTTTCAGACTTACCCATTAAGATGTGGCCTCTCAACAAGTCATCCCTAGGCAAAAATACTAAGCTGATGGCCAGTCCTTTATAGGACTAACATGAAGTCAGCTAATTATTATGTGAGAATAAAATGGAATGAGCCAGATAGATGTAAGATGGTGTGGATAAAACCTGCAGGTACAGGTTAAAGCTCACATGTGCTGGAGGTTCATGGAATTTAGGCCTCCCAATGTCCATTTGCCCTTCTTATTGGCACCTTGGTTTCTATGGGGGAATTACCCTTCCCCTCAGTATACCATATGGTGGGGTCCTAATGAGAAACTCTGCTGTCAGTGATAAAAGGAAGATTCCTGAGTAAATACAGGACTTTTAGAACATCAAAAATGGCACAGCAGGGTAACATTGTATAGCAGTAAAGAATAGAATTGACACTATAGAAAATCAAATTAATGATGCATTGAGCAAACTCTGGAGCTCTTAAAATATACAGAGAAAAGGAAAGAAGCTAAAAATGATGAAGGGGACTGTGGTCCTACAAGGCAGAGAATGGAGATAAAACCTAATGACTTTAGGTGTTCAAAAGTAGAAAACAAGAATTGGAGATCAAGCAATAACCAAAGACATATGCTGTGTAAAAAGTAACTTTTCTGAGTCATACAAAGACTTAAGTATTGAGAACAGAAGGATTCACTGCATGCCAGACAGAAACAAACAAAAAAAAGAGAACCGTACTTGACCATGACTAGCCAAAATGTTTGAATTAGCAGAATAAAAATAAATCCTATAGTCACCCAGGCAGAACGAAAAATGTTTCCTACAAAGACTGACCCTAACCTTTCTGTAATAGCAAATGCCAGAATTTGAGAAAAATCTTACTGCTTTTGGGTGAAAAGTTGTAACTCAAGAATTTTAAAAGCACCCAGATTGTCTTTAATGTGTGACAGCAACAGAAAAAACTTCACCGCTATTCAAAGGCTCAGAAACTACTCATGGATGTGATCCATCTATTATTTAAAAGTATTATTTTAAAATACACTATAAACATGTAGGTGATAAACATAAACAAAAATAGAAATTCTAGACACTGTGCTGATTGCATTATTACATTACACTTTATACCCTCACCTTGAAATCAATAATAAATTGAATTTTCTCATTTGAAGCCTAACTGGGTAATGTGGCTAAGTTTAGCCTTGCAGTGTTCCCTTGACCTCTTATTTTTTCCCAATTTCTTGGCACCAGGTATAACTCTTGAGTTGTATCATTCAGTCTGCTGTGCTCCCTTTCAGGTGAAACCCCTAGCAGTCTTCAAGGCGCTTATCTCGACAAGTGCTTATCCACAATGGGTGACCTATGCACAATGTTGGGTTAGAGAGCCTAGAAAATGACTAAACAAAAGATTCGCTTTTGTTCTGCACAAAGAAAAGCAAATACTTCTATTCTGGCCATTTTCAATGCCAAAGATCTTGACTAATAGTGTTCTGTATTTTTCAAGCACTGAATGACTCCAGTCCTTGATATTTAATCTGGAGAGGATTATAAACAACCCAGTGGAAAAATTTACCACCAAGGCCCTCTTCACAGCTTCTTCTCGTTTTCACTGTATAAAACAATTGTGTATATTAAAACACTGAAAGGAAATTGTAGCTCAATATTAATAACATTAACCAGTGGGTGGTGGGATTTGAGGTGATTTCATTTTCCTTACAATTTTACAACTGAGCATATATTACTCTTATAATTAGGAAAGAATTTAATAAAAATCTACAATATTCAAAGGATACAAACAAGCATCTCACAAAAGCAGAAACCTGATAAAAAAATACTTTTCCTCATTAGTAATTAAGGAAATTCAGGCTAAAACCATAACATATGTTTTCATAATCATTACAGTGGGCAGTAATTTAAAAGTTTGGCTACATCTGTATTAGAGAGGATGCGGTAGGGGGTCTCTCTTACGGGGAGAACATAAATTAGCACAACCACTTTGGAGATTAATATGACAATATCTAGGCAAGTTAACAACATACATATACAAAAAATTCATTTTTAGATTTTCTTGCCATTGCTTGTAATGACAAAAAAATGGGTAGAAAATCCATTAAAAGGAAAAAATGGATAAAAAATGGTGATATATTCTATCCTGTAATTAAAACAACTGAATGTGAGCACCATTGAACAAGGTGGAAAAGCCCCCAAAACATAATGTTGCTGGAGGAAATGTACGTTACAAAGGAATATTTATAGTAGGATTCCAATTTTATGTTTAAAAACATGAAAACCAAACACTATTTTGTTTATGACACAAACATATGTAGTGAAATTATAGAAGTAAACCAGGAAGTGGTAGATCCAGGATCGCGGCGGTCTCTGGGGAGCGAAGGAACGGGCCTGGAACTGGGGAGGAGTGCGGAACACAAAAGGTGGGGCTGTCCACAGTGTTCCCCTTGGGAAAGCATGCACATCTCAGGCATACCACGAAGGTGACGGGCCCTGCAAAGCTAAGAGGAGGTATAATTTTATTTGCTTGAAATATTTTGTAGTGAAGTAAGAATATATTTTATTTATAATATATATTTTTATAAATATAAAAAGTTTATGTTTATAATTTTAGTGTGCTATATTTTCACAAGCAGATAAATATAACAAAGACCAAAAGAAAATAAAATTAAAATCAAAATATAATTTTTGATATATATATATCAAAAATTGTGTATATAATTTGTATATTAATACAAATAATATAGTTTGTAATTTGTGTGTAATATTGTATATAATTTTTTACTTTCTTTTTTCTGTATTTTTATGATTCTTATGATGAGGTTATACTATTTTTATGATTGGAAACAGATAAACATTATAAAGCATGACAATAATGTAGGTTTGGGCTATATGGTGGAGGGTCTTGAATGTCACGGTATGTTTTTGGCTTTATCCACTGGACTACCCCTCCCCAAGTTGTGTGCAGTAGGTCAACTGGTGACCTTTGAGATGTTAATTTGTGTTGCTATGAAGTAGTTTCCAGGGCCAATACATTTTTTTAAATGATGTTTCCCATGCCTCCTGCTTAAAAAAGCACGATGCACGCTTACATATCAAGGCTCCGAGAGTTTCTGTAGTAAAAAATGCCGTGCAACAAAAACAGCACTTTTCAACTCTGTGTTTCCCAATTACATATGATTGCAGATTCTTTTATGGAGGCACATTTATTATCATTTGAGGGATATTAGTTTTCAGGAGACACATTTTGCAGAACACAATTATAAAAATATCCATAACATTGTATAGAAAGTAGCATAATTAGAAGAGACATTTTGGGCATTGAAAGTGGCAGCACTGGGCAAGGTGGTTGGAGGTGGCAGGAGCTGGTGTCGGAGAGGCCAAATGGGCAATGATTGCTGTGGGGGATTAACAGATGATAAGGGCTTCATGACGTACCTGACCGCCTAAGCGAACCATCGCCACAATTACACTCCTGGCACACAATAAGCACTTATTTCTCACCTGTCTGTGGACCTGCTGGGATTGAGCTGACCCGGCTCCAAGCTGTAGTTTGGATCAAGGTCTGTTCCATGTATCTCATTGTCCTTAAACAAGAGATTAGCCAAAGTAGGTTCTTACGGCAAATGCAAGCTTATTTCAAGTCTTGTGCCATTTCAGCTAATATCCTATTGACCAAAGCAGATCACATGGATGGCCAAGCCCAAATCAAGAGAGAGAGCATTACACTCTGCTGACTATGAGGCCAAAATAAATCACAGGGCCAAGATTAACATCAATGGGCTGGGGAAGTATATTCCTGTCAGGAAACTGGTGTGGGGGAGGACTTGAATATTTGCTGAATAATAATCTCATCTATGGCCTTGTCTGTCTACAAAATGAACAAAGTACAACTATTTGCGAGCTAGTAGAAATCTGCATATGTTGAGTCCATCAGTATGGTTTCTATTTCGGAAAGATGCCAAGGATGGAAGGGTGGTTTTAGCATGGCATAAACCTAAAGACAGTTGTGTGACCACCAAACCTTACCTGCATTTTCTTTGCTCTGCAGGTGGGATAACAAGTGAGTGAGAGTATAACGTGTCTATAAAGAAGAAAATTGCTAAGAAATTAAACCAGGATTATAAGAGATTAGCCCAAATTGATGTGTCTGGCAGAGATAAGCATATGAGTAAGAAGTCCATCTTTCACATTTCACACGGCTTTTATCTTTTCATATTCATTGATATTTAATATTCAGAGAAATGCCTAAGTCTAGATCTCAGAAAATAAGTTCAATTCCCAGGGGGGAAAAAGCAATGATCTCCAATATTTTGAAATAATGTGGATCAAAACTACAGGATCGAACAACCTGTTGCATTTTTAGATCCTTAATATTTTTACTCCAAAATGGCTTGGGGCCTGTTGTGTCCTGTATTTAATATCCATAAAAACCATATTGTATGGATTTTTTCAGTTGTCATCTCCACATACTAGTTGTATAACTATGATACATAGGCAACTCTTCCTACATTAAGTCCCACAGCCTCTTTCTTGCTCTAAAGAGTAATAATATAAGATATATTTTTTGAGGTTTTATTTTCTGGCCAGACTACTTTTAAAAGTGCAAGGCTTATGTCTAGTTGTGCTGTAGGAGAAGCTCGAGAATGAAGAAATGATGGGAGGAGACTGGGGAGGGTCTGGTCCGCGGCCACACTGTGAATGTGAGAAAGTGGATCCACGGTACTTGTTGCATGAACTCCAGGGCTCTTCTCCTCACTGTCACAACTCAGTGACCTCACAGTCCTCATGCTGGCTCTGCAGCAGGGAATCTGAAACTCATTGCAATCACAGTATAAGTGACTTATAAGTGTTCCTGTTTTAAACATCAAAGTGAAAATCTATAACCATGAGACAAGGCTGGAATGGTAGGCAAGGAGGCAGTTTGGAAAGTGGGGATTCTCCCAGTGCTCATCACAGGCGACACCAGGAAGGACCACACATGTTCTACCTGCAGGCATACGTGTATATATGAAATGTTTAATGCCACGCTGAGACTATAAAGAGTACTTGATATGCAGTACTAAAAAAAATGGCGCCTAAGAGGAGATATTTCTAGACTTATGGTATGTCTCTTCTGTGGACTATGATCCTAATATTTTTAAAAATATAACTCATGATAAAAAAATTCATAGGTATTAGAGATGGGGTATCTCTTTGGGAGGTGGAGTATCAAATAATTATTAATATTTAATATTCAATATTATACCTGGTTAATCACCCATTGAACCTCTAGCTGACTGAATAGATGTGCCTAGAAATGATCCTTGATACCAGTAACCAGGTTACCTAAGTTAGATTGTTGATTGTTGTCCATCCAATGCCAAGTCCCAAATTAGTAATTAGTAATAATAAGGTAGTAATAATAATGAGGAGGACTATAGTGTCATTTATATAAAGTGATCTTAGGAACCCATTACTGTAGTCATGTTTTAGAGTCATGCAGTCTCGGCCATTGTCCAGAGGGAAGAATGTGGATGACCACCTTATATCTCTTTAGGGCTCAGTTTTATTCATTTATTTATTTGAAAAGTATTATTGAGGGTCTACCCTGTGTAAGCCTTTGCTGGGTGCTATGAGACATACCAAAAGGAAAAATAAGCTATCTTTGCTTACAGTAATATTGCAATGTAGTAGGATATAATAATTTATATTCTAACAATTTAAATACTAGGATAAGTACTTTGGATAAGACACACATATCCAAAATATTAAGCTATTCAAAAGAGCAAGAGTGCATTTTTGGTTGGAGTGGGTGGGGAAAAAAAGAGACATATTTGTCAAACGGTGAAGGTGACCACTTGAATGCATTACACGTTATGTGTAGGGGAGTAGGGGGAGTAAAAGTGAAGAAGATACATTGGGGACAAAGCATAGAAAACTGTGAATTTCCAGATTGAACTTCATTTATAAGGGACTGGAAAGTCACTGGATATCTTTCAGTGGATGTTTGGCATGATGTGAGCTGTGCTTTGGGAAAGTTCCTCTGGCATCATGGGTAAGATGACTTGGACAGGAGGGAAGGGAGAGTTGTTTCAGGCAGACCAATCAAGAAGGTATCACAATAATGTAAGTCAAAGAAAATATGTACCTGAACTAGGGGATGGACAGTAGGGAATAGAAGTGAACCACCTTTCTGGAAGAATAATTGATTAGGCCTTTGGGAAGATGTCAGTTATGGTTAAATTTTTTAATCTCCCCAAATTCCCATAGAGCAGGTTTTCTCAGCCTTAGCACTGTTGATAATTTGGACTGGATAATTCTTAGTTATGGGGGGCTATCCTGTGTATTATAGAACGTTTAACAGCATTCCTGATCTTTATCTATTAGATGCCTATGGTACTGCCCCCACCCCCATCTCCAGTTGTGATAAGCAAACTATCTCTAGACCTTGGCAAATGTCCTCTGGGGGACAAAATTATTCCTACTACCCTATATAAAACTAATATAAAGCTAATAGAGCAAACTAGGTATAAAATCCAACAACCCACAGGCTATATCTGTATCTATATGTACATCTATCCATCTTCTATCATATATTTATCTCTCTCTACTATTACTAGTTTTAAGGTATCTCTACAAACCCCAAATATGAACATGTTAGAAAAAGCCCCATGAGAGCCAGGAGACCCGTGCAGTATCAGCATCTCTGCAGATGGAAGTAAAGAGACAACAGGGTGGATTCTGGAGATCCCGAGCACCAGAGCACACTGATATCCCAAAGAGGTTTCAATGGAGAATGTGGCTGGACTGGTGGGAGTTTTGCAGAACTAAATCATGAGTGGGAGCAAGGGGACTGCATTGATAAGATTTAATGGTGCTGGAGCAGTCTGGGCCCTATAAACCATTGATAATTAACAAGTCAGTCCCTTCCAGGAGAAACTATTGGGAATAGGTTCCACACTGAGCAGAGCAAGGACAAAAGGGGCAAAAAAATCCAAATGAAAATGGGATTGGAGAGTAGAAAAGAGATCTCACAAAGTAGAAGACCATATTTTTTCTTTATTTTTATTATTGACACTATTATAGATGTCCCCATTCCCCCTCCCCACTTTGCCACCTCCACCCAGCCCCTACCCACTTCCCTCTGTCCATCACCCCATTGTCATCCGCATAAAGCACTTTGAGAGGAGTAACAGGGGGACTTTAGAATCATGAGTCTAGAAAAGCTGCTTTGGCCTCTTCTCCCTCCTAAAAGTAGACAAAATCTCATTTACTTACATGTGAGTGAAGGAGAAAGTATGCAGTCTCATACAGAATGAGGAGCAGAAAAAATCCCCCGTGGCCTGGGAGGCACGTGGAAAGACACGCCCATAAAATGGATGAAAAACCAAACCCAGAATTTCAAAGTGAGCTAAAGAAACAAAGCAAATAGTAGAAGCTGTAACAATAAATTAAAAATAGAAAAACTCAGAAATGAGATGCTTAAGGAAAATCAAAACGAGAAACAAAATAATGAAGTCATTTCTGTAATGCAGTTGAGCCAAGAGGCACGCAAAAGCAAATAAACAGAAAGGATAATGCAGTGAGAGAAATAGAACATAGGAAGAACATTTTAAATATCAGAAAAATATGAAAAAGCATTTAAAAAAGCATCTGAGGGAAAGGGATGAGTTTAGGAGATTTAACATATGTCTAATACAAGGACTCATTATCTAGAGGCGTGGACATTAGGCTTTGTGGGTTAAATTCATGTGGTCTATTGATTTGGTTGGGAAAAATATGATGTCTTCATTTTTACTAACGTCTAGCTGAAATTTAACATTTTCCTTTAATTATTAATGCATGCGCCAGAATGTAGTATTAATAGTACCTGTTACTTTGTCACCAAAACTAATGACAAATGTCATAATATCAAATTATAATTTTATAAAATGTCTCCAAATATCATTTATGTTCCTGTTGTTATTAGACCTGCCACCAGAACTTATTATTTAATATATTAACAAAGAAGTAAATCTATTACTGTAGCACAATTTTAAAATATTTTGAGAACTCTATTTCAATATAATTAATTTCCTTTTATAGTCTATGTATTCCATTTTATGCATCTAAAATATTGTTCTGAGAAAGGATCTGATGGTTTCCCCAGACTGCTAAAAGTTTCCATGGTACAGTGAATATTGTAATCTCTATTATATAATAGGAGTCCCTGAAGGAAAATTCTAATTCAAAAAACTTTTCTGAAATAAAAGACAATTTGAAATTACATATTGAGGGGACTAAAAATTGACTCATAATGGTCACCATTATCCTGTAAAGAAAAATTCTTTGGATATCCCAGCAAAAAGACCAATAGAAAGAAAATTAGATTGCCATTAGAATCTTTAAGAGTAACACTCTTATGACCAAGGAAAATGGAGTCGTATATTTGAGAAATCTCAGGAAAGAAAATGTGGGCCAAGAACCTTATGTTCGGCCAAATCGATCTTTACGTATAAAAAGCCTCGGTAAACTGATGTAAACACGCAAGACGCAGAGAATATTGCTCTCGTGCGCCCTTCCTGGGGAATCTACCAGACCACAGCGAAATGAGAATGGAATTGAAGAGTGAGCCGTCTGAAACTTTTACAGCACTTTGACGTTGTTCTGACATCCAAGCCCATGAATCACTTCTCTAGTAATTTATTTTCATTGTACTCTACAGAAGTGTTGGTCCATAAAAGATTGGAAAATTTTTTCACTCTATACTAATAAATGAGCTTCAGACAACCAAATGTCCCATATGGTGGGTAGTGAACATTCAGTGTAAATTTACCTGTACGATTAAGACTAGAAAGTCACTATAAGGGCAACAGTGTAGTGGTATGTAACGTCTGCACGCTCTGGCTGCATAGATAACACGACTATTTTAAAAGGGGGGGATTTGGGAATGGGGAGATTATGGACAGACTGCCTCCTCATGCTGTCCACTGAAAAGATCTAGAAAGAGTGAGCAAATTATTAGTAATAAGCATGTCTCACGTGCAGGCTGTAGTCTTGAAATACTATTTCCTACCCACTTGCATTTGGATGATTCCCAGTCTGAGGTAAGAAATGTACATGATTACCTACAATGTACCAGAGAGCAGGGAAGCTATCAAAGACTACCTAGGTTGTGTCAAAAAGGCTCAGAGGCTGACTTCAAGAGGATATGGGATAAGCAAAACTGAGAACTCGGAGACCAGAGAATTTCACAGGCAGACGGGAAACAAAGACCAGAGAAGAATGGGAGACAATAACAAGATAAGGGGAATGAAATGAAGAGTGGAGAATAATTTGTAAAGACAGGATCTTGAATAAAAGATCTTTAAAATGCCTTCCCACTCTAATATGTAATTCTGTGCCTGCAAACATTTCTAGCCACTTGCCCAGGTTAACTGAGGCATTTACTACTTCAAGGCTGAGAGAAATAGAAAGAGAGACCCCCATGTTGTTTGGAGCGACTAGAATGGATGGAAATTAATTGATGGGCTATTTCTGGCATCTCTCTTAAAGCTACAGCAGGCCCCAGTCTTTATCACTCAGCTTTAATTCTTTTCAGAAAGGCTTTCCTTGTGACTACTGCCATATGTTATGAGAGCGCTAAATCAGCTTGAATGATGGTTTACCTGTATTTGTTTATGAACTATGGTCCTCTTACAATGTACAGTGTAGAATGGATGGCTGTCCTTAGTTTGTAAATGAGTTATTTAGGCAAAGAACAGAAGAGCCATTGTAAGAGTTTTTGAAAGACTTAAATTCATGTACCATTGAGTCCTACTCCTGAGGAAAGAAACATGACTCTTCTTTGATACTACAAGGTCCATAATTATTCTTCTCTGAGAAGATGTTAAGGGTTATCCAAACACATCATGTGCATTTCATCTCCCTAGGTCTTCTGTTTTATGCACTGCTACTTTTAATATTCTACTCTTTTAAGTCAAGATTAAAACAGGTCTTGGGCTAACTAAAGAGCATTGCCCTTAAGTAAAAGGGCCTTGAGACCAAAATGTATATATAATAATCAGCTCCCGTTTGCATCATGCTTTTAATTTTTTTCAAACCTTTTTCCTATTATTTTACTTGATCTTCACAACCACCATGTGAGGCTGCTCACTTTAAAGAAATGAACTTGAAAGCAGCAAACATTTAAAACGTTTCCAAAATATGTAGTAAAATCACAAAGAAAATTCCCAGAGCATCTATACCATAGCTCTGACTTAAACTGTATTTACTGCAAATTGTATTGACTCTGAAGAGATGGCGGCTCATAAATACAGCTTCTCTGTCCTGAACCACATTCAGACTGCAGTTGTCGTGAATACAAAAGAGCTCTCTGAGTATGTAACTGTAGTTTTGCTGCATTAAAGCGTAAGGCTGGCATTTGGACTAGAAAACAGGCTGTAAGTGTGTCTGTTCTGCATGGCAAGCATCTCAGTGCCTGCCAGCAACAGGGTGGATTTACATATATTGACTCAATCCAGCATATGAGTAACGATCAATTTTCTTGATCTATTCTATTCTGTCAATCTGTGCTTTTGCTAGCAAATGAGGAGACATTGCTGTCAGCCAGAAATAGAGTTTCCTGGGCTTATGTGAGCTTTTAAGATCTCTTTTCTACTTAATTAAAAGATACATACAGTGGTTGGCAGAGAGCAGCAGGCAAGTCAAAGTAACAAAATTTGCTATGTATAGATGGGTTCCTGGAAGAAATTCATGAAAGATGGTAAAATAAATGCAAAGGAAGACTTATGTTTCTGAGGATAGTGTATTTTATGTCAATTTTATTAATAGCAAAATAAATACAAAGGGACAAATACAATTTGTCAAAAGTAGCCAGTAAAAAGCATCCTTTTCAAGAGTCACAAATTACTCTTCCAGGTAACAATATGTAACCTGTCAGATAAATTAAGAGAAAATGCTTTCCTTTTTGGTCTCATATTAATGTCTCATGTCACATTAATTCATTTGGTTTTAGCCCAGATAATCTCTTTCCCTAAATTGTAATGGAGGGGTAAGTAGGAGCAGATAATACATACAAAGTGGGTAAGAAACGTTCCCATAAGGGACGCAAAGAGAAGCATGACACACATTAGGCTCCTTGGGTCACCTTTCACCTCAAAGGTGCTGGCAATCTCCAAGAACCCATCAGGCCCCCAGGCAAAACCTGAATACTTTTTGGAGAGATGGTTTTATAGTGGGTAAATAAGGAAAGGTCTCTGTGGGGGGGGGGGGTGCAGGGGGGCAATCCTGCAGTTTCTACTTCTCTAACTTCTTCAAATATTTTGGCTACCAAGATTCCGAATCTGTACATGAAGTGGGATATCATTATTTATACATTTTTTGGCTTTCATTAAGTACTGTGCT
Organism: Desmodus rotundus; assembly: GCF_022682495.2. Taxonomy (NCBI): domain Eukaryota; kingdom Metazoa; phylum Chordata; class Mammalia; order Chiroptera; family Phyllostomidae; genus Desmodus; species Desmodus rotundus. The sequence goes on from NC_071390.1 coordinate 38,097,437, forward strand.
GATTGGGCTTGGCTTCTGCCTGTTCCCTAAGACCTTCTTCAATGCTCATAGCAAATACCTGCAGAAATGTCTAAACTTACCAGGGGACAGATTTTATCAATAGTGCCCATTAGGAAGGGACAATGGCTGAGGTTCTGCGCTCCAGTGAAGGGACCTGACCCTGAAGCGGCAGCCAAGAGACCCTGGCTCATGCTGGGCTCCTCATGGGTGAGTTCTGTGATCCTGAGAACATCAGTGCCCTTTTTGCACTTCAGTTTTCTCGGGTGTAAAATGAAGATGTTGTGGTAGGTGCCCAATTTTCAAGCTGAGTTTAGGAAATCCTCTCAGAAACTATCACTGGGAGAGGGTGGGTGGGGCTCTGGGATTCCCACTCCTGTGACAGCGTGAGCAGCCCTGCTTGTACCTCTTTTATGTAGCGTGCTCCCAATAAGATTTTCTTCAAACCGAAGCTGAAAGGGCACTAGAGCATCGTGAGGGTTTCTAAAAGCTCGTTAGAGCTTTTATATAACAGTCTATGGTCAACTTGAGAACACCTGGGTCTTCTTGTACATTGGATTTTGGGTTAAGAATTCTGTTTTCCAAATCCCAGAATGGATTTGAGCCAAGTCATCTCCAGTTCTCAGTGGTCATTCCTCAAGGGTCATGCCTGACAATGATAGGCCTCATTCAGTTAGAACACTGGTATAGCAAAATGGCACATAGATGACTGCAACCAATAGGTATCATGTGGCTCTCTGGTCCCCATAAGATTCATATTTTAGATTTTAGTCAAAGGAACTGGTAAGAATAGCCAAAAAGAGAATCGGTGTTTGAAAGGGCAAGCATTTGGTGTAGGAGCAGACTGAGAAGAAGATAAAAATAAAATTAAGTTGTCTGATCCCTAAGAATCAAGGAATTGACACAAATTTTACATTTATTCCCTAACCCATCTCATTTGGTTTGGAAATGAAAATAGACATACGGTGCTCTTTGGAAAATGCTGCATCTCCTTTTTGATCTCCGCCTGCACTGCCTCCCCCTTGGCACATGGTGTTAAATATCGGATGCCGAACATTTGCCCCGTGGAGACAGTGGGATGAAAGAGTTCAACCCAACCAACACCACAAGGATTGCACCAGTAGCAACTGAGATGACCCCAGAATGCAGTGCAAGCACTTCCGGTTAGCCTCCATTGCCATGGTGGACCTCAACCTAAAATGTATACTTCATTAGGGCAAGACTGTCCTTTTTCCTATTATGTCAGGTTTCTAATGCTCACACTGAACCCCTAATGTGTTATAAATGACCATACTAGGAGCATCCCCATCTCCATCCATTCCCACTTCCTTTGGACTTAAGGAAATTGAGACCGATGGTGGATAAAGACTTGTACAGGGACACGCATTTAGGTTGTGGGACCAGACAAATGTGCTTGTCCTTATGGATGTTTCTTGATGAAGAGGTCATTATCTTTAGATTTTCAGATGTGAGATACATCCTGGAGTTGATCATTCAATCTACATTTATCGAGAACCTACTTTTTGCCAGGGATGGTGCTAAGTAATCTAGGTACAGTCTAAAGCCAGACACACTTTCTACTTTCACAGAATTCACAATCCGATGGGAAAACTCTCAGTAAAGTTCATTTGAACAAAGGCTAAAAAGTAGTTCAAAGTACTGTGAGCCTAGTACAGTGAAGGAGGAGACCCAGTCTGATCCGGGTGATCAAGAAGGGCTTCTCTGCATTTTCTCCCCATCCCTCCACCCCACCCCAGCCAATCCCACCTCCCTCCTCCACCTCCACCCTCCCCCTTGATTTTGCCCATGTGTCCTTTATAGTAGCTCCTGTAAACCCCTCTCCCCACTCTCCCTTCCCCACTCCCCTCTGGCTATTGTTACATTGTTCTTAATTTCAATGTCTCTGGTTATATTTTGTTTGCTTTTTTCTTCTATTTATTATGTTCCAGTTAAGGGTGAGATCATATGGTATTTGTCCCTCACCGCCTGGCTTATTTCACTTAGCATAATGCTCTCCAGTTCCATCCATGCTGTTGCAAAGGGTATAAGCTACTTCTTTCTCTCTGCTGCATAGAATTCCATTGTGTAAAGGTATCACAGTTTTTTGATCCACTCATTTGCTGATGGGCACTTAGGTTGCTTCCAGTACTTGGCTATTGTCAATTGTGCTGCTATGAACATTGGGGTGCATAGGTTCTTTTGGATTGGTGTTTCAGGGTTCTTAGGGTATAATCCCAGCAGCGGAATTGCTGGGTCAAAGGGCAGTTCCATTTTTAGTTTTCTGAGGAAATTCCATACTGTTTTCCACAGTGGCCTCATCAGTCTGCATTCCCACCAACAATGTACTAGGGTTCCCTTTTCTCCGCATCCTCTCCAACATTTGTTTGTTGATTTGTTTATGTTGGCCACTCTGACTTGTGTGAGATGGTACCTCATTGTGGTTTTCACTTGCATCTCTCTGATGGCTAGTGTTGCTGATCATCTTTTCATATGTCTCTGGGCCCTCTGTATGTCTTCCTTGGAGAAGTGTCTGTTCAAGTCCTTTGCCCATTTTTTAATTGGGTTGTTTGTCTTCCTGGAGTGCAGACAATTATAACTGAATAACAATTTAAAAAATTAAAAAAAAAGAATTTGATACACACTATGAATTGGAAAAAATAATTTTGCCAAACCATACATACCTACATGTGTGTTTTCACATTCTAAAATAAAGCATGTTTGTTACTGAAAAAAAATAATAAAGTGGCATAAATTTATATTTAAAAAAAAAGAAGGGCTTCTCTGAGGAAGCAACAGTAAAGCTGAGAGCTGAGCAATGAAAAAGGAAGATAAGCCAGGGTTTTTCTAAAACGACTATAAAAATCACCTGGGCGTTGGTTTCTTGCACATCTCCAGGCTCCTTCTCTTGGGGATTTGAGTTCAGTAGATCAAGGGGCGAGATCTAGGAATCTGTATCTGTAACCTCCCCAGACTGTTCTTGCAATCCAGAAGTTTGGGAAATGCTGAGTGCGGTGATGAGCATGTCAGGAAGTTTGCCACATTGAGGGTGAGGAGGACCCGAGAGGAGCTGTTTTGACTAGAGAGTAGATGGTGATGTCAGGTGAGGACCAGGAATGATTTTTTGGAAAAAATTTTCAAGATGTTGAAACCTTGCATGGCGGCTGATTAGAAGTGTAGGTGAGTACTGGGATGTGGGGGAGAATAGGAAATTAATGATGGCCCAACAAAAGGAACTGGACCTGCTAATTCCTCAGACCTACACCCCCCAAATACAATTTGCTTTCATTTGTTTTAAACATTATTTTCTTTAACACCAAGGAGAAGTGTAAGTAGCTGAATAAGAGAGGTAGTTTGTGGAATAAATAGCCTCAGAGTGTCTCTTGCTTTCTAACATACTTCCTATAGCAATGCATAAAAGTCTTCAGAGAATTACTTTTAGGCTTACATTTCAAACAGTGCAAATGGTCATGGCCAGGGGGCCCTCCCTCAACCACAGATCTGGGTGTCATCTTTTGTGCCACACACCTTCTTGAACCTTTTCAACTGTTTATGTGACTATGTAAGTGGATTTTAGGAGACATTGTGTGCACAAGAACATGAACGATTGGCCTTGTTTACCTTACATTGCAGGATAAAGAACACCCTACCTTTGGTTTCAGAATCCCTGGCAATGGTTGGCTGGAGCCAGGGAGTCTATTGGTGACCTCTTTTCCCATGTCTGTGTACAGCGACTTCATAAATGTCATTGTCGGGGATTTACACCATGGAAATCAGCAATCAGGTTTTTTTTTTTTTTTTGGTGGCTGAGAGCCTGTTGTTAAACACTTACAGCACACCACTGCCTGACAGGAATTTACGTTTTTGAAGTTGTGGCTATTTCTACATGAGAGTGACCAGACTCTCCTACCAATGAAAGCTCCTTTCTCCCTGCTTCCTTTTTTTCTTGTATTATGGAGGAAAGTCTTCCCCAGAAACTTCCATATACTTCTGTTCCTTCTCCTTGGTTACACCTGTGTCCTGTGGTCATGAGAGGGAGGCTGGGATGGTGCGTATCTGGCAAAGGAATGGCACTTCTGTATTTGGCCTAAGCCAATCCTGACTTGAGCTGTAGAGCTAAACTTGACAAAAGACAGGGGCTTCATCTTTAACCGGGAAATGAATAATATTTCCATGTTAATAATGTAAGAAAAGGATGTATGTGGTTTTCAAGATCCAGAAGCCTGAATAGCAATGGAACTGAAATAAGTCCTCCCTGTTTTGTTTGTTTTTGTTTGAAGAGCTGTTGGCATTTTATACTCAGACTTTTACAGCAGTGGTTCTCCAAGTGTGGCCCTCAGATCAGGGCCTCACCATCATCTGGGAACTTGTTAGACATGCAGATTCTCAGGCCCCAATCCAAACCGCTGGATCGGGAGGGAGGAAATAATGGGGGAGAGGTATGACTAAGGGTGTAGTGCAGCAATCTGTGTTTCGTAGGCATTCCGGAGGTGCCAATGGACGCTGAAGCTTGAGAACCATTGTCACAAGAGTGTTTCTAACTTAATCGGTGTGATGTGTGGAAAGTGAATTTCAGTGAAAAATGAGCACCTCGCTGGTGTTAGGCACATAGTAAGCATTCATTCATTCATTCATTCATTTACTATTCATTTCTTGGGCACTTGTTATTGTTACTCTGTGTCTTACAATCCATTGCCCACTGGCAGCCAAAATGATTTTTATTAAAAGGGCAAATCAATTGTATTATTTACTTGCTGAAAACTTTTTAGTAACTCATAAGAAGATGAAATAAAAGCTGTAAGTCCCTCCATGGCTTGGCCTGCCTGCCTCCAACTCCTTCCTTACTACTCTTCCCTTCCCTCCTGGAACCTCTGCCTCACTGACCTTCTTTCTGTGGTTGAATCTATCTTGTCACTCTAGTTCCAGCTCAAATTATACCTTTTCAGAGACGACTTCTGACCACCTTTTCAAATGCACCCCAGCCTGCTCCCACTTAAGTTCATCACATTAATCATTTATTTTCTTCACAGCATATAAACTTATCGTGTCTATTTATTTGCTTACTGTCTGACTCTTCCACCAGAACATAAACTCCATCAGGGATGCCCTCTGCTTCTCAGTGTCTAAGTGGACCCTGGAACACTGGTCTCAACACGTGCTTGTTGAATGCATTTCCAGGCATTACCTTAGATGTGCCAGAGCTGAGATTTAAATTGCTACAGGAATCGAACAGCTGGAGTCAACACTTTGGCATGGGCATATCAGGCATTTTTCACTTGTAAATTATAATCTATTTCATTTTAAGAAACTTAAATTTACTTATAGGAAGCTCTTCAAAAGATCATGAAACTCACTCGTCTGGACAAGATCAGTTTGCTTTGGTTGAATTGGCAGTATGTTCATGTATTGACAGGAGATTGCCTGGAGCTGGAAAAAGAATATCACGATGTCTTCTTGTACCTTGCACCACATCAGATAAACAAATAACCGATTCAGAAAATTTATGATGGTTTTTCCCAGAGACTGTTCTGGAAATAGAAAGACGAAGTCAGACTCCAGAGCCATCTAGTGGTCGTGTTTAGTTCCTGTAGAAATAAAATCCAATGTACTCTAAAACTGATTTTTCACTTGTTTTGGAGGGTGTGTGTTTGTGTGTGTTTCTGGTCTTACATATTACTTTAGACATATTAGGTGGTGATGCGGGTTGGTCAAATGCTAGGAAATTCACAAGGAACATTAATCCTTTCTGTTGTCATATTGTCATAGACATGTGTTTTATAAATAATCATTGTTAGGTGACAATTTATTTTAAGCTATACAATACCTAGGAGATGGAAACTATCTGATGCCCCCATCTGGCGGTGGACACGGGTGGTCACTCAGAGGCAACACGTGAATCCGGAATTTCAGATCTCTAACCGCCAGCTGCTCCTTACTTTGTTGTGTGTTCAGGTGTTCCACTTATCCTCGCTGCCCATCTTTCCCATTGGCTCATGGGAAGGCCCTTTGCAAAAGACAGTCAGATCTTCAGCTGAAGAAGCAAAATGGAGAAGTGATTTTAAACAAAAATGAGAACCCCCAGAAGTTTATTTTAAAAAATTATTTCCCCCTCCTATACCCATGACGTGATTCCTAGGGTCTACAGAAACTAATGGGAATTAATATTCCACGTGCATATGAACCAGACTGTGCCCTGTGCTAACCATTTTATGTACATGTATCTTTACACACTGAATAATCCCGCACAATATGGATGATTATACCTGTTTTAAAAGGAAGATAATTCTCGCGGAGTTGTCATTTTTTGGGCCCCTAATATATGCCAGGCACCATGCCAGGCACCTCGCATGCCGTCTGTATTTAACCCTACCAGCTCCTCAGAAGCGGTCTCATGATCTGCTCAGGTGAAGAAGCTGACGCCCAGAGAAGGAATTGCCCCAAATCCCATAGCTGGAGACTGGAGCTGTAGTTCTTCTAGCTGGCTCCACACTGTGTTTTCTCTACTGCGCCAGCATTTTAGAAAGAATTTTGACATTTAATTATTTTTGAAACATTTCTCCCTTCCGCTCCCCACACCATCAGATGATCAGCCCTTTGGGGGCAGGGACTGCATCTGATGCCTGGCATGTAAGAACACAGTATTTGTTGAGTGAGTTGAAGAAGGCAGACTTGGGAAGATTCCAGTTCTCTAGTCAATCACGTGGTTAACATTTGTATCAGTTGTGTCTTGCTGCATAAAAGATTAGCCCCCAAACCTAATGGCTGCAAACAACAAACGTGTTATTCCCCAGTTTCTGTGGGTCAGGAATCCAGGAGCAGGTGACCTGGGTTTCTCACAAGCTTGCAGTCAAGATTTTGGGCAAAGCTATCTTCATCTCGAGGCTCAGATGGGGCAAGATCTGCTTCTAAGGTTGTTCACATGGAAGTTGGCAAGCTACAGGAGAACTGCGCCCAAGCTCACTTGTGAGGCCCGCAGCAGGCCTCATCCCCCTACTAGGTCGGCTTCTCCACAACACTATCTCACAACATGACTGCTGGCTTCCCCCAGAATGAAGTGACCCAGCACAGAGTGAGAGAGAATGCCCACAGGGAAACCACGGTCTTTTTATAACCTAATGTTGGAAGTGAAGTGACATCTCTTTACTTCTGTTGTATTTTCTTCATTAGAAGTGACTCAAGAAATCCTTCTTACTTAGTGGGGTGCAGCATTACATAGGGGCATGAATACTAAGAAATGGAGCTCATTAGGGGCCATCTCAGAGGCCACCAACCATGACATTAGCCCTTGAAATTACTATGTAATATTATAGATCAATGCTTTGCCCTATTAACCAAGGATGTTTTATAATGTAGCCAAGGCAGACTCTCATAATGCATAGGAGAGCTAGTTCTAGTGTTAGACAAACTAGATCCAAATCCTAGTTCCCTGACTTCATAACTGTGACTATGTTGATATCTGCATTCCTTAGCCTTAAAGTAGGCATTATATTATAAGAGTCTTACCTCATAAATCTGTCATGAGAATTGATGAGAGAGTATCAGTGAATTGCTAAGTACAGCACCTGATGCATGAAAACAGCAATATATTCCAGCTAATACGGTCTAAATATTTGTGTGAATTTATTTTTAACTCTCTAGAGTGCTTTCTGGTGTACTTCATGTTTTATTTTATTCTGACTGTAATCCTAGTAAGGTGGTAAGATTTGATACAGTTGTACTCGTTTTAAATATTTAACATTTCAGACATGTAAAAATTGAATGATTAGCCAGCAGACGTTGAAGGCAGTCCTGTAATCCAGTTTTCTCCCCAACTGATTTCTCCTTCCAAATGCATTCTATTTTTTAAAAAAAATATCTCAGAGGGATGAGCAAGGAACATTCTTGTTGCCCCATGCTAATATATGGTATTTGTTCATAGAGCTGTAAGAACCACCAAATTAATGAACCCAAAAGTTGTCTTCCAACAGACTGAGTCCTATTTTGAATGTCCTAAAAAAACAGTCTATAAACTAGCCGTGATACGTGTGCTGCGGTCTAAACTACACTCCTAAACGGTAGCGTAGGAAACCCACATCCTGGTTCGGGTTCCTCATTCTAAGAGTTTGGTTTTTCTGTTAAGTTAATGAAAAAAACAACCTCACAAGACTCAGATTCTGTCTCTTAATTTGACAATGATCTCCCAAAGGCCTAGGAGATCTTCTTATGATAAATTCCAACTGATATTTTACCTAAGTGAACAATAAAACTCAGAGACTTGGACCACAAATACATTCACATTTAATTCCTATTATTCTCCAAGTCCTCAACCCCTTCTCTCCTTTTCCCTCCCAGAAAACCCCAAATTCAGGCCAAATAATAATGAAGAAAAACGTTGTTGACTCTGTGTCATAATCACATCTGTCTTCAAAAACACAGGGCTCTATTCCCCAGAGAGCAGATTCAGCCTTGAGTCATGCTCGCTTATGAAGCTGATCTGTTCAAAAGAAATACCATTTTATTGTTGAAGCTCGGCGTTTCCGTCTCTTCATGTCTTCTTTACAAAATAAATAAAGTGCAGCTCCTCTGACCATGCTGCAGCACACCAGTGCTGCTGGTCTCTCCTGCACATGGTGATAGCCTTCTTCTAAGCCCGCCGCTGTCCACTCTCACGTACGCATACAAGCTACCCAACTTTTAAGGCTTTTACTTATTGGAGTTTATAATGTACTTTGGAGAGGTGAGAAGAAGGAAAATGTGGGAGACTAGGAGAGAGAGAGGTTATTACAGAGGAAGAAGGGGTGAGTAATGCTTGATGGATGTATGTCCAATTTTTTAATTATTGGAAATTTAAGAGGGAGCAAGGTTCTTAACACCTTTGTGGAGTATCAGACAAAATCACTGGTGCCGCTGTAATGTTTAAAAGAGGGAAATCTCGGCAAGTCCTTTCCCCTAACTAAGATCCTTAGTCATTCTGGGAGGCCTCCAAGGCAACAGGTCATCACTCCCACCGGTGTCCACGTCCAGCCCTGCAGCTGAGCGAGAGGCATGTCACCAGTCTGACCTTTTGGGGGGCTGACCTAATGGAGCATTGTGTTCTTCAGAGCTGTTCAAATCTAAAGGCCATGTACATGAAAATGCCAGTGTCGTCACAATAAAAAGCTGGGTGGATGTGTGTGTACCTGTTCAGTCCATGTATACACAGAGATACACAGATAAGCATATGTATGTATCTATGTGTGTATTTGTCTATCTTCAATAAACCAACTTTAGGCAAATGGCCTAGATCAGACCATGTCTGGAGTATTGTATACAGCCCTGTGTCATACATTTTATGAGGGTTCCAAGCAATTTAAAATATATCCAGTAAAGGAATCTAGGCTAAGGAAAGATCTAGATACTACTGGGTAGAATGAACAGAGGGAAAAAGTAGGTATTCTTGCCCTGGAGAAGTGAAGGTAAAGTAAAAGCAGAGCTACTTTCAAATATTAAAGTAGTGTCACCTAGTGAGAGAAAAGACTAGCAATGTGTCACTCAAGGGGCAGAGCTAGAACAACTGGCAGGCATGACAGACAGGAAGATTCATCCTCAGTGTTTGAGGGACTGTCTACCAACTTGGGAATATGCACCAAAGCATTCAGACCAATCAACTTGGCTCTCCCACTGGTATGCAGTTCAGCTAACTGGAGCAGCTGGCCCATGTGGCAGCCTAAAAAAACATGCTGGATGTAACCTCAGAAATCCAAACTCAGGCTGTCTACCATAATTAATAATAATAATAATAATAATAATAATAATAGTAATAGCAGTTATATAGCATACTTACTCTGTGCCAGGCCTGGTGCAATTGCATTACCTATCCGAAGATAATGGCCCTGAAGAGATCTGTAACTCCTGCTGCGAAAGTAGGAAAATCATTCCATTTTTTGACAGAGAAACATAAGTGGAATGTCAGGTAATTCCATCAGGCAAAATAATATGTCTTAGTTCCTTGGTTATTTTTTAAAAATCTTGTTCTTTAAAGAAAATGTGGTATATACATACAATGAAATAGTATTCAGATATTAAAAAGAATGAAGTTCTGATACATGCTACAGCATGGATGAACTTTGAAAACAGAGACATTGAAATTAAGAACAAACTGACAGTAACCAGAGGGGAGGTGGGAGAAGATAATGGGGGGAAAAGGGGAGGGTTTTCAGGAACATCTATAAAGGACACACAGACAAAACCAAGGCAGAGTGGAATCAGGGGAGGGAGGTGGGGATGGCTAGGGTGGGGGGGAGAGGTGGGGAGAAAAGGCAGACAACTGTACTTGAACAACAATAAAAATAAAAGTTAAAAAAAAAGAAAACATTATGCTAAGTGGAATAAGCCAGACATAAAAGGACAAATATTGTGAGATTTCACCTATGAAATATCTAGACTAGGCAGATTTATAGACACAGAAAGTACATGATAATGATAAACCAGGAGTTAATGATAACCAGGAGCTGGTGAGAGAGGAGAATGGGGAGTTACTACTTAACAGGTAGAGAATTTCTATTAGGTGGCTATTGTATTAGACCAATTTGACAGAGTTCCACTTGGACCTTCCTGGTCATGCCCCTCCCCAAGAAGTGAGAGATAGAAGGGACTGAAGGGTCTAAAATTGTTCTTTCTCTTTGCTTCTCATGTGGTGGGAGCAGGCTGAATACAGTCCGTAGCAGAGCCATGAAAAAAAGTCTATCTGAGTCAACCTAAAGGTATTTGGAATTAAAGTCATAAAAAGAAATAGAGAGGCATATAAGACCTTGACAAGAATTGACTTTGATACTAGCAAGTGCAGGCACGAAAAGAGGCCTTGGTTGGTGACAGAGCTCAGGTTGTAAGGATGAGAAATAGAAGACTGAATGTTGTTTTGTGCCCATGTGGCACCTTGGATGACATATTTCTTTCTGGGGATTTGGGAGATAGAGGGATCTTTCAAGAATGAGGAAAGAATATTTATATTCTGGTGGAGGATGGGAACTTCTAGGTTTGGGCACAGCTTACTCTGTTAGGGGCAGGCCTTGACTGTGCATAGCTGTGCTGGAATTCATGACTGATTTGAAGAAGATGGTCATGTGGAACTAGTAATGCAATAATCTGACCCCAAGGAAACTGTGTGACTTCTAAATTTTCATGCATTTCTGCTTTTCCTTAAATTCTGCCTTTATTCTAAGGAGGTAAGGATCACCCTCCTTTTTTTCAAACTATGGAACTGAATCAAATCAGGGAACCCTAAGTTTGGCTGAATCTAATCCCCAGTGAATTTGGAAATGAAAGAATGAATCATCTGTTCTCTTGTTGCTGATTGTGTGTGTGTGTGTGTGTGTGTAAAAGCCCTTCATTTACTCTGTCTTGGCAATAACTCTATTGATTCTGAAAAATTGCACCTTAAATTTCCCTTTGGAAATATTTGCAGCAAGGAAGAGGAGAATTTACTCTCCTGCAGTCAGATGGCTGCCTTGATGTTTCAGTATAGTAATGCATTCGTGAGCCACTGAGAAGCTGCCACGGGAATCGGCTACTGTGGGAGGGGAGTAAGAAAAAGCTGCACCTTCTCATTGCTTGGCTTGTTACTGAATCTAAGAGTACAGTTCTTCCAAAGCACATGGCTAGCCATGGATAATGATAAGATTACTATAAAAATACCATAGAAAATATAGAGATGGAAGAAGCAACATTTAAGCTAGTGCATGTTGAATGCCTACTCCATTCCAGGCGTTTCCCATGCATTTACACTGTAAGATCCATTAAATCCGTGACTAAACATTTGAGGTTCAGAGAAGTAAGCCACTTGTCAAAGGATGCAGAGCCAAGATGTGGACTTAATCCTGTCTAATGGCAAAGGTCGTAAGTGAGGTGATGCTTGTCTTTCCCCTCTTAGTCCCAGTTTCTCAAGCCCTTGGGTGCTTGACATTCTCACTCTGTTAGGGCTTCCCGAAGTGTTACCTGCCTGGGTCTCCTCTGTCCCCATAGACCCAATGGTCCCCACCTGATTTGTTTGTTTTCCTTGCTCCTGAAATCTGACTTGCCCTGTCCTTATTCCCTCACTTGATTCTCACTTTCCCTAACTGGTATGAAGAGATTAATATACTACCCACTCATCACAGCAATATTTGCTCATTGAGAGAGGTCATCTATGGATAGTATTTTCCTGATCCAAAAGAATGATTCTCTAATATGAAAAAAATCAGGCACCAAGACAGGCTGATTGAGAAATAATGTTTGTACATCCGAATGTGCATGTTTCTGCATGTTTGATGAGGGGATTGTTGCTAGGGAAAGATTTTCACAGTATCCTGCTAACATGCCTTATAAACTAATATTTTTCAGTTTTTTTTTCCATTATGGCTCCCCTGAGAACAGTTTTTTTCTAATTATTCCTTCCTAGGATATAATGCTATCTGTTTATGTACTAAGGTAATCTGTGCTTTATGTATAAAAAGAGTAAGGTTTTTTAGATTCCTAAGAACCAATTTTGCCCTGTTGTGGGTGATATGCTAACATACCAGTGTTGAGAGACAGAAGAGCCTAGTGTTAAGAGCAAAACTCTCTGAGTTAAAATCCAAGCTCCATTACTTCCTGGCTGTGTGACTTGAGCAAGTTATTTAACCCCTCTGTGCTTCAGTTCTCCCCTTATAAAATGGGCATAGTAATAGTTTGTATGTCATAGGCTTGCTGGGTGTGTGAAATGCACATAAGGCACTTAGAAAAGCTCTGGAGGCGGAGTTGGAAATACGTGTTAGATATTACATTTCATGTCACGACGCACATAGAAGGGGCTGTCATCTGCACTGTGCACTGGAGGAAACTGGGGGTGGGGGTGATTTGGGGTTGGTTTTATGGGACTTTCTGGGAAAAAGGTTTTGTATTGCATAGTTACTGTAAGAAAATATAAACAGGAAAACAATTTTAACTTTGTATATAACTTTCTTTTTTAATTTAATCTTTATTGTATTTTTTTCCATTACCATTTAGTCCCCTTATTGCCCCTAGCAATCACCACACTGTTGTCCATGAGTCCTTTTATGTTTTCGCTCCTTCCCTCCACCCACTAACTTCTCCGCTCTTTAGCTGTCATCCTGCTCTCCATCTATGAGTCTGTCTCTATTTTCCTTGTTAATTCAGTTTGTTCATTAGATTCCACATATGATGAAATCATGTGGTATTTGTCTTTCTCTGGCTGGCTTATTTCACTTAGCATAATGTTCTCCAGATCCGTCCATACTGTTGCAAAAGGTAAAATTTTCTTTGTTTATGACCGAGTAGTAAATTTATATACAGCTTTCAAAGAAAATAATTTCAAAAGATGTAATAATGAGAAACTTGAACTTATTTATCATCATTAAAAGAAATCTTTGTACAAATGGAACATGGCAGATGGTTCAGGGGAGATGTTTAAGGGCCTTGCATACCAAAATCACAATTCTGAATTTAAGAAGGTTATAGCGAGAGTCATTCAAATTGTGCCTAAAGATCATTGTAACCATCATAACTTTTTTGAATGGTTGCTTTTAAAAAGTTTGACTAAATGGTAATGAAAGCTACGATAAAAATCATTAAGCGAACATTAATTTTATAAGAAGAAAAGATTGAATATTTTAGCACTACAAAGGTCCGTAACCCCCCTGTCTCCTGGCTGACTTGTCGTCCATGTGCAGCAGGCAGTGAGGCCACGTCTCAGTGGCTGGGACCTCTGACATGGCCCATCGCCTCCCCCGTCTGGTGTAAGCCTGGCCCAGAACAAATGCGAGGGGAATTTTTTGAAGAGAAGTTCTTTTTCAGGAGAATTTTACTGAATTGTCTTAGTCTAAAAAAGAAGACCCAAGCGAGGCCTCTTGGATCTAGGAACTCTTTCAGACCTCATTCAGTAAAATCATCACATGCTTCACAAACGGGAGGGCCACGGAGGCAGCAGGAGCAGCTACGGCTCAGAACAGGAGCAGAGAGACAGCAACCAAGGGCCAATTTACAGGGAACGCTGATGGCCAGGCTCTGACACCTGTGGCTGAGCCAGTTCCCGCGTGCGGGACAAGTACAGGGTTACAGTGTGCTCGTGTGCTATCCTCTTCCTCCCTGGCTGAGTGGGGAGCCACTGGTAGATTTCTGAAAATACAGGATTACCGTAAATCTCCTCTCGCCTCCGTTTGAATAATTCTATGCTTTTTATTATTGTTTCCCAGCAGTGAACTCAGAGAAGAACTGCATGTTCTAGCCAAGCCTGATGATTGTTTTATAAATATTTATAAATCAGATACTGTCTTCCTCTCTTTCTCCTCTCGCCCTGGCTATATATTATTTGGAGGCCCATTCTTCCCTTCCTTGCAGCTCCTTTGACGTTTTGCTGGGCTGGGAGGGCATTCGGATTTTGACATTTTTCTTTGATTTGCTTGCCTGTACTTTGGGAGTCTTTGTTGAGAAGCTTCATTCTGAAGTATTTAAAGGTGGCCTCCTGGGGCTGCCTCATTGTTCACATGTGCCAAAACCAAACTGAAGCCTCTTAGTGAGATTTATATTCTTTTGCAGGAGAAAGAACCCATTTAGTAAATTCGTTTATCAGCAGAGAAGACTTTACTCTGATTGGGACAATGTCTTTTGCCTATCCTAAAAAAAAGCATCAGGAATGAAGGGGAAGAGGAAGTATCTCTAGCAAAAAAGGCAAAAAATGGCATCAGTGACAAGTTCCTAGGTGAGTCTGTTTCTAGAAAGGTTGCATTCATATTCTGTCAGTGGATGGCACTTATCTGTGGTGTTTGGAGATTGTCCCCAGGGGCTCTGGCTTTCAGAAAGTGGTGTCAGACTAATTAGATTGTTAACTGTGCCCAAACTATTATGCTGGATCGATATTATTTTTTTATTCTATACGTAGAATCACTATAGAAGCTAATAGCTAAATACTTGCAAGTTTCCTGTCTGGTACCAGTAGGTCTACCTGATCTTCACTGACTGTAATGGGATGGTGTCACTTCAAAGACCAACAGTGAGATGACAGGCCCTTCAGAGTGGGCTCTGCCTGAATTAGGACTTGCTTTCCTCATTTCCAGGTATGCCCAGAGCCAAGGTTATTAAATCAAGATCTTCCAGGAAGCTAACCTTGATGACAGAGGAAGGAGAGCTAGTCTGGCTGCTTCATAGGAGAGCTCTCAGGGAGCTGGGGTGCATAATCTCAGTAATCGTAACCCCCATCATGAGAAACAGCAACCACGGTGGAGCTGTATGTCATGCTTCTCCTGTGTACTGAGACAGGCTAATACAAAGTACTTCCTCACCTTCTCCCATTTACCAGTGAATGGTATTGGGGAAACACTTTGCACATTTAAAAATGTTTGGGACAGCCTATGGGTTAGCTGATAGTTTTCTCAACCTTCTGACAGGTAAGGAAGCTGAGGCTTAGTAACCGAGGGACTAAATAACTTGCCCAAGGTCAAGGAGTGGTGTATCTGAGACCTTGGGGTGCAACAGAAAGAGCTCTTTACTTGCTTCCATTCTGTCCTGATAAAGAAGATAAAGAAGACAAGGAAGATACCTGATAAAAAAAACATGTACAAGTATTTTCTGATTTCTTCAACGATACTGTAAAATCTTCTCTATGTGGAATTATTCTCTTTGCTCTTTAAAATACTTCCAGTATGGACCACGGTAAGAATTAGTTCCAAGAATATGCGTATACTTTGGAGAAAGGGACACATTCCTTTTTTCATGCTGTCTAAATGGAGTCTCGATGAAACCAAGACCTGGATCTTACAGAGCTGCCCCAGGTGCCAGAAAATCACATCTGAGACATGCAAGTTGCTGTCTGGCTGAAAGTGGAGGGAAAGAATCATGGTGTGATGATACACACCAGACCACAGGGAAGTCTGGTCGTGAGCAAGCTACCAACCTACACAGCACAAACCCAGCAAAGCGCCAAAATACAGCCCTCCCTGGCCTCTGTGGGAAGGCACAGGAAAGGGACCCTCGGACTTAAACTTATCAATTTTTAAAATCAAAGTAAATCAGAACAATGAAGGGCTTTACCAAACTACGACTAGCAGACCACTTCCGTCTGGCATGGCATACAGCAGTGGTTTTCACATTTTTACATTTCCAAACTGTGAGACCCTGTTTAAAAATGAAGTCCCATGTAGATATCCACTCTTGTAAAGAGTGTAAATTGGAGATTCTCCAATTGTACCTGCAGCTGCAGCTGCAGACGAGGGGCCAGGAGCCCAGCTGATCAAGTGCTGTCCGAGGGCCACTATTGCCCCCCCAGAGCCCCCGAGGATCTGTAAACTCTCTTCTGCTATATTTGGGTGGACTCTAAATTTACCTCAACTTTTAATTATTCTACTAGCAAAGAAAATTTTCTGGTTAAATAAATTAATATATTATCCTAATTATCGCCTAATTTGTTAAATTTCAAGTAATTAAAGTTTGTCTCACGCTATGTATTTCAAGCATCACGGGACTTAAAAATAAAACTTTTCAAACATACACAAAATAGACTATATAATGAACCACTGTGTATTAATCACCAAAGTCCAAGAATAATCAACATTTTGCCAATCTTTAATCTATCTTATTCCCCTTTTCTTCCCTTGGAGTATTTTTTTAAAATCTCAGACTTCATATCATTTCACCCATAAATACTTCAATATGTATTTCTAAAAAAAAGGGACATTTTTAAAAAACAAAAATACATGCCATTATCATGCAGCAAAATCAATGGTCACTCTTTAATGTAGCTGTAGGATTTCAACCTGTGACCACTGACACACTTATTTCAGATGACAGGACAAGTTTCCACAAAATCCATAACAGTAGAAACCCCATGTCAGTTCCTGGGCTGTAAATCCCTCAAGGGCCTTAACGCTTGTATTTCCCAGAGAGTTGAGGACACAGCCTTGTCCTAGTGGGCAAATAATAAAGATGGTTGATAAATGCCAGTTGTCATCCTACCAAACATGAAATGCTGCTCAGGAGCAGTCCACAATCCGATCATGGAGAAAGACAAACGCTGTTCTAACAAGAGACCCTCATGATCTGGTGCTCTAGTGAATGCTGTGGCTGTGAATGCGGCAGGATTCCAGAGAAGAGCAGACCCGTGTAGCCCTGCAGAGTTCCTCCGTTCAGAAGGTATGTGATGGTGATGAAGCTTGGGCAGGGCTTGGAAAAATGGGAAGGAGAGCAAAAGACACCTGGAATTTGACTCAATAATATGAATAAGAACACAGAAATATGAAAAAAATATGGTATGTTCAGGGAAGAGTTAGGAGGCCAGCCAGACTAGGGAGTGGTGGAAAAGGAGATCTGATAAGGAGAGTGAAGGATGAGAATGTTGAAGAACTTGACAGTCCATTTGGAATATGATCCAGGTGGCATGATGATAAACGATTTGAGAGCAGATTGTGTCTTTTATGGCATCCTTCCAAGTAGAATACCTTCAATATAGCAGGTGTTAACACCTCAGACAACCAGATGCATATATATGGAATCCCACTGAATGGAGTCAACCACGAGTTCATTCATCCCAGCATAAACTCATTGGTCAATATAACTAGTCTACTGATTACTACAGACGACAGACCCTTAAGGGGGTAAGTCAGAAAATGGGTCTATTTTCATGGAAGTTAGGAAGGAAAGGAGAGTTCAGAAATGTGGATGTTTGGGGACAGGTTACCAAAATGTAGGTCTCTATGTAAAGATGAAGGACAGAGAAGTTGGAGGATGGGATGACTTGGGAAACAAGAGCCTAAGGTCATTGGGTTTCTGGGGCAGCAAGGAGGAGGAAAAAAAGATCACCAAAGGACAATAAAAAGCCTTCACTTTAGTAGGAAGTAGAGTCTGGTTTTAAAGAGGGTTTTGGGTTTAACAATTAATACCGGTATTAATGTCAGTAATACAGACTTGCACTACTCACAGGATGGTTCCTGAGCTGGTGCAAGTCATTGAATTATTTGTTTCTGGTCAGCAACGAGATAGTATTAAAATTGTGAGTAAGCCAGATGGTGTGGCTGGACACCCAAGTAAGTGGTTATTTTCTAGTAATTAATTTTATTCTGTTTTACAAAAGTAATAGTTTAAAAAGTGTTGGGAAAAAAATAGTGGTTAACCACAGATGGTTTCACAACCCAGATGATTCTTGAAAAATGCTCTCAGGCTCATGTCTTCTCTCACAACCAGCTTTTTATTCTGTGTTAAAATGAGTGGCTATTTCCTTGTCGGAGAGCCAGGTGCCTTGCATTAATAGGACACCATATTAGACAATTATGCACCTCATTCCTACAAGCCATACCCAGCATGGGGAGATGCTTATACCTGGAGAGGCACAGGAGAACTGGGGAGGGCTAAGGCTGCCCATTTCCTCCCCATTGGGCGTTTATTCTCACCGAGTAGACTAAAGAGAAATTATTGGCCCCGTTTGAATGATTTTCTCTTACTTTTTCTTTTTCTCCCATTTTTCTTCTCTCCCTCTTTGTCCTAAGCACATATGTGTGACATTTTACAACTGTACAATGTGACTATATCATGCAAGTGACCACTCTGCTCATACATACTATTTTATTCTCTTCTAATACTTCCTGTTGTGATATGCTGCCCCTCACTGAAAAGCAAGGTAGGCAGGAACTGTATTATTATCCTATTTTACAGATGAAGAAACTGAGGATGCCGAGAGGATTTGTGATGTACCCTATCACGCATCTAAAACTCACTTTCTGACTACCTGCTGAGTGTTCTTCGCTTTTGACCATGGTGGGAGGCAGCTAAGCAGAATCACAGAGCTTCCCAAATGTTTTAAACATTTCAAATGAAGCAGCATGTGCAAAGGGCCAGCATGGAAGGTGGTAGAAAGTAAATGCTCAGTAAATGTTAGTTTCCTTTCTTTAGTAAATGCCGAAAGGTAGCCTGGAATGAAGGAAAGATGTTGTGCTTTGAGCAAAACATGGCCCAGGCTCCTTAAAATCAGGGATTTCAGAGTTGGCAATATACAAATCATAAAGTCAACCTTTCCCAAAGTGCTCTCCAACCCGTGTTAATTAGGTCCCAATCTCTGCCACTTGCTCACTGTTTGAACACCTTCAACTAACAGTTTAATCTCTCCGAGGCCCAGGTTTGGGGTTTTGTTTTTGTTTTATTATCATAAAAAGGGTTGATAGAATTTACTTTCCCGAGAGACTGAGAGTGTTGAAGGTAATGCGCCTAGCACATAACGGGCACTAGATCATTGGTACTCTTGCATTACATCCACACAATTTTGCATTGATGTCGTCCAGCCTAAAACCATCAAGTCAACCAATAGATTAAGCCAACCAATGGATTTTGAATATCACCTCAACCGACTGTGTATGGAATAAATCTGCCATCCTTAACTAGCTATTTTTAATTCAAAAGTCAGGCAATTAAGTCCAAGTGTTAACAATATGAATCCATATACACAAATACGTGTACAAAATGCTTATTTGTATGCACTTAAAATATGTATCCTCCCTCATAAAAATTTCTCTTGTATGGCACAATATTTGAAGCCTACAGGGCCTCAAATATTTTGTTATAGTCTGGCAGCACCACGTCTCTGAGGCTGAATACATTGGAGGAAGATTAAGAGGGAAGACAGAACCATTTGACAGTATAATTACACACACAATTTTTAATGTTATTGTGTATGTATCAAATATATTGTATCAAAATTTAAAGAGATAAATATTTTAAATTTAGAAAATGAGAATAGTTTCTGCTGGTGGAAAAGAAGAGAAGAAATTTAATAATATGCCATTCAAACTTGCCTTAAATAATTGTTATTTCAGATCTACAAGATAAACAGTCCACACCACAAAACCAGGGCATGGGCTATAATTTAATAAACACATGTCCCACAGGAGTGATGAAGAGTATGGCCAGAGGCTGAAATTGGATGCATACATGATCTGGGGGTATAACTTCATTTGTAAAATGAATCACAGTCTAAACTTGGACTCGGTTGACTTATTGAAATCATACTTTCGCACAAAATGTTGTTTTTCCTATAGGGGCACTTTCCCTAGTTTATTTTTAGTTGAGTTCTTTTGAACAAAGCATTCCAGTGTTCACTAGGGGGCAGCTAAGGATACTTTTTAGGACCATTCTCTCTATATTGGACTCTCTTTGACCCACCTTCAAAGCCTCTCTAACCTCCCTCTCAACTCCCTTCAAATTAACTACAGAAAACAAACATCATGGGAGTTTTCAAAATTTATGTCCAAGGACTTCGTAATCACTCTTTAACCCCAAGCAAGGGGCAGAGTAGTTTGGCAGGGAAATTACAGGAACAGGTTAATAGGAAAGTAGGATTCCAAACGCAGCATTGTCATTAACGGTCTGAGGACCTTGGACAAGTCACTTCATTGGTCTTGGCCTTGGATTTTTTCATCCATGCAGAGTGGGATGAACCAGGGAATGAATCTTAAACCAAGGAATTCAGATAGAACATTCTATGATGCAAAATTTCTGCCTTCATTCAGTCAGTGAAATTCATACAGCAAATTCTTTTTCCAGTTCCACTACTTAACTATATGATCATAGACAAATTCATTAGTCTTTTACACAGTTTCCATATCTATATAAGAAGCAAAATAATAGTATTTTCCTGAAAAGGGTTGCTGTAATGATTACATAAGTTTACCTAAAGAACTCACTCAGCATAGGGGCTGCCACAGAATAGGTATTCAATAAACATTATTATTTGATTTTCAAGAAACAAGGTTTTGATTGATTTTGATGAGAAGGCAATAGATGCTGGTGGTTAATCAGAAGACATTATTTCCAGCGACTGTATTTCTCATATCACCTTTACTTTTTGAGTCCCACCCAGCTTATTCCTCCTAAAGGGAAACCAAGCAAGTAACAGTCTACTGCAGCAAAGGGCCACCATGTATTATTGCCCCTCCACCTTCTGGGGACACACTTCATGTGTTGTCTCTCGCTAAGAACCATCTACCTTCCTACTTTTGTCTTTCTCAATCCTATATTCAAAGGATGAGTTTCTTGAGATACCATTTTAGATTGAATTTAGGAAGTAAATTAAACTGATGTGTATTCTAGCATAATGATTTCAGCTAGAGGTTCTGAGTTCGACTCTTGTCTCTATTAACATCTACTTGTGGGTAACCTTGGACAAATTACCTTGTCCTTCTCTTCCTCATTCTCTCCATCTGTAAGGGCAAATAAAAAGAGTACATATTTCATAAGGTAGATGTGAAAAATAAGTGGTATTCCTTAGGACAATGCTGAGTCTGGAAAGTTTATTCTTTTTGTTTAATCAAAAGTTTACCTATGCCATTTTATACCCCCGGATAATTTTCTTTAAGAGCCTTAGATGTACTGATATCATCTTTCTGGATACTTCACCACAAAGGAAACTTCTTAGGGATGTTTGAAGGTTGACAATATTTCTTCCTTGACTGACAATAATTTAAGTCTTTATTTGCCAGTTAGAGTGAGGTTACAAGACATTGCTCCTAGAAACTGACCAGTTTTACATGTTTTTTCAAAAGTCATAGTTATTCTTAAGTACATATTAATTCAAGACAAAAAAATTGTATATGGTGGCATGCCAAAATTTCTCACAGATGCTCTAGAAATGGTTAAAGAGCACAGGATTAGTCATTTTTCTCCAAAGTACTTTGTCTTTTTATTTTTTCAATTTTTATTTTTAATATATTTTATTGATTATGACATTACAGTTGTCCCATTTTTTTCTCCCCTTTATTCCCCTCCATCTTGCACCACCATCCCACCAACATTCCTCCCCACCACCTCAGTTCATGTCCATAGGTTGTACATATAAGTTCTTTGGCTTCTCCATTTCCGTTATGATTCTTAACCTCCCTATGTCTGTTTTGTACCTACCATTTTTCTTCTTATTCCCTGTACCTTTTCCCCCATCCTCCCCCCTCCCCTTCCCTGAAGATAACCCTCCATGTGATCTCCATTCTGTGATTCTGTTCCTGTTCTAGTTGTTTGCTTAGTTTGTTTTTGGTTTTGTTTCTTTTATAGGTTCAGTTGTTGATAGTTGTGAGTTTGTTGTCATTTTACTGTTTATAGTTTTGATCTTCTTCTTTTTCTTAGATAAGTCCCTTTAATATTTCATATCATACAGTCTTGGTAATGATGAACTCCTTTAACTTGACCTTATCTGGGAAGCTCTTTATCTGCCCTTCCATTCTAAATAATAGCTTTGCTGGATAGAGTAATTTTGGATGTAGGTCCTTGCCTTTCATGACTTGGAATACTTCTTTCCAGCCCCTTCTTGCCTGCAAGGCTTCTTTTGAGAAATCAGCTGACAGTCTTATGGGCACTCCTTTGTAGGTAACTGTCTCCTTTTGCTGTTTTTAAGATTATCTCATCTTTAATCTTGGGTAATGTAATTTTGATGTGTCTTGGTCTGTGTTTCCTTGGGTCCAACTTCTTGGTGACTCCCTGAGCTTCCTGGACCTTCCTGAAAGTCTATTTCCTTTGCCAGGTTGGTAAGTTCTCCTTCATTATGTTTTCAGATAAGTTTTCAATTTCTTGCTCTTCCTCTTTTCCTTCCTGCACTCCTATGATTTGGATGTTGGAACATTTAAAGTTGTCCTGAAAGATCCTTTTTCTTGTTTAAAATTTTATTTTTTTTATCTTTTTTTATAGCTGAAACCTTAACAAACTCAACTATTGTTGAAATTCAGAGATTTTCATTTTTTCTGGAGTGATTATTCTTGAAAGAAAATGAGTCTTCTAAGAGTAAGGCTATAAAAATGGTGAAAAGTAGACCAAAAAAATCATCAGAAAAACTTATTGAAACCCCCAAAAAAGATCAGAGAGTAACTTTCTGGTCAGGCTATAGCAATGTTTTTATTATGAGTTCAACGTCTGACCCTACTGTCCTCCTTCACCAAAGGTGTTCAAGTTTTTATTGCATTAATTTCAAATTTATATGTGCATAAAGAAATAACCTACTTTCTCTGGAACATGTTCCATTATAGATTATAAAATAACACACTGAATCACCTTTTTTGTGGGATATTTTTGTTCTCTCACTTCAGTTCATTTAGAGTATCAAACCAAAGATAATCCCTTGAAACAACACAGAACTTTTAATTTTTCTTTTAATCAAACCACTCTTCTTTTTTTATCACTTTCATTGAAGATTTTACAAATGTGCTAAAGAATATTGAAGCCAACATTAGAACTCTCTACTTTCATAGCAGAATTATGTTCCTTCATTCTTCTCACTCTGCGTGTCATGGAATGTTCCAGCCAGAATGTGAAAGTGGTCTTTGTGCACCCCTGAGGTTCTCAGTGTGGGCTCCAGTGAGGAAAATACCAAACGGTGATATGAAAATATAATAAAAACTGGATGAACTATTATGATAGCTTCTCCTACAAACATCATCTTGGAACTTTCAAGAGCCGTTTAAGTCATCAATATATTCAGTTATGTAATTCATTTAACAAATATTTATTGAGGGGTTTGCTACATGATAGGCATTATTATAGATGTGATATAACAGTGAACAAGTACGTAACAAATCTGTCCCCATGAGGCTTTCATTGTAGAGGGAGATAAATAAGTAAAATGCGGGGGGGTTTTGAAGAGGGTAGTTGGTATAGAGAAAGAAGAATCTATAGTGAAGGAGGTTCCATAGTGCTGGGTACAGTTGGGGGTTGCTACTTCCAACAGAGCAAGCAATGCTCTCTACTTGCTTGCTCAGAGCAAGCAAGCAACTCTACTGATGAAGAGAGTGATTTGAATAAGGGGACCTAAAAAAGGTGAAGGAGGTAGGAATACGAGCATCTGGAGGAACAGCTTTTCAGGAGAGCAGCCAATGGATGCAAATGCCCAGAGGTAGAAATGTGCTCAACATGTTCAAGGAACAGCACAGAGCCTTATATTTTAAAAGAACCCTTCAAGTTCCTGCTTTAAGATTAGACAGAAGGGGGAACTACTACTACAGGTGAAGAATGATGATGGGAGTAGCAGCGGAGATGATGAAAAGAACAAATGCATATAAATGTCGGTAACTTGTAATTTCTTTTGCCTCTGAAAGTAGGCATCCAAATGAGGCAAATATTGTTCAACATCGGTTTCTAATAGAGCTGATCATCTACTCTTTCTTAAAAAGAAAGGCTTCTTAAAATACCTGCTTGCATTTCTGTATGAAATTTGACAATTTCCACAAAAAAATTATCCTGGGATTTTGATTGAGATATCAACATATGCATGTTGATCAAACTGAAGAAAATTGATTTAAATATTGTGTCTTACAGTTCATGATCCCTATGTATTGATCCATTACTTTAGACATCCTTTAATATTTCTGAAATGTTTTATAGTTCTTGAACATTTTCGTTAGTTATAGTCTTAGTATGATTTTATATCTATCTTATTTTATTTTCTAATCGATTTTTTGCTAGTATATAGAAATCCAGTTGGTTTGTATGTTAACATTACATTTAGTGACTATGCTGTATTGTCAGTTTATCTGAAGATCCTTTCATATTCTCAATATATGTTATTATGTCTTCTGGAAATGATTGCAGTTTTATTTTATTCAGAACAACTGAAAAAATGACAAGAAGAAAAAGTGTACAAAATGTAACATGCCCTAAAATAAGGTAGATTACTTTGTAGGAACGCACACGCTCGCCACACAGAAAAGCCTGTGAGAGTCCGCTGGAGTTCTTACTTTGCTAAACTAGAACAAATGGGCAATTCTTGGAGAATCTTCGTGCACTTGGCTATAACGTACACCTTTCTCATATTCACAATCTCAAATACTAACATAATTGAGCTAACATATAGCTGCAATTTTCTTGCCCATTTCAGGATTGGTGATTATGTACAAGAAAGAGACAGATCCAGCTTATTATGGAAAATTCAAGAAGAATAAACTACTTGGCAGCAACACAAAAGTTAACATTGGAATTGTTTGTTGTTTACAGTAAACATCCAAGTAAAGACATGCTTGTGTTGGATATTGGGGTTGATTTTTCTAAGAAAGATTGTGGTAGACAGAGTACCTTTAGAAATCATCAACTGATTACATATATATATTCATATATATATATATGAATGTTCAGATATTCCTCTGAATGAGTCAGACTATAGATATAATATATGCATTCCTAACCCTCACCACTATACCACCTGTCAATTCAAAGACTAATATATATCAGTCTTTGTGTGTGTGTGTATGTGTGTGTGTGTATAAAATCTCTGCTAAAGGATTTGGTACTCAAATTAAAAAATATGGTTAAGGCAAAGAATAAGGCCAAGGTTTAATATTTAATATATTTCTCATTTATTTTACAAAAATTTCTGTAGCCTAAATTGTGTTTGCATAAATTAGACATAGTGATGTTTGTAAAAGGCATTCACGTTTCACTTGGGTGTGTCGTTTGGAAAGAAGCACCCACTTTCTCACTGTCCTGTGACAGGTGGCCCTCAGCACCCTTAAATAGTCAAGCGTCAAATGAGTGATCCTTGTGAATCTTACCATTAAGCTTCATTTTGTCAAGACACAAGAGATAACACACACAAATCTACTGAATTACCAGTCTGTGGATTTTAAAGCCATTAGTCACATCTGTGATTATTATGATTATGATTATACGGCCTGGAACAATTTATTTAGGAAAGCTGTAACTCTGACAAAGAAAAAAAGGCAATTTGAGAACTTATAAACAAGTGACACAGCAATGAGAACCAAGAATACATGTATTCCCACCTCCACAATATCCGACCACCCCTCAGTCTATCTTGATGCTGAAAATTAATATTTAATAAAATTCTATTTATTTATAAAAAAAGAAAAAACTACAAGGGCATTAACACTGTTTAAAGATTTTATTTATTTATTTTTAGAGAGAGGGGAAGGGAAGGAGAAAGAGAGGGAGAGAAACATCAATGTGGCAGAGGTAAAACATGAGTAGGTTGCCTCTCCTCTGCATCCTGACCTGGAACTGAACCCACAACCCAGGCACCTGCCCTGACCTGGAATGGATCCAGCGACCTTTCACGTTGTAGGATGGTGCTCCACTGACTGAGCCACAGTGGTCAGGGCAGACATTAAATTTTTAAAAGTAATTTTGCAATATATTTATGGGCGGAGGATTATATCGAAATTGTGTGGGCTCATTATATTTTTCAGAAAATCATGGACTCATTGTGAAGTTGCAAGCTTTTCTAGACTGTGGCCTTCGGGCATTGACTTAATGGCAATGATTATTGCATACCATTTAGTTCAAAACAATTTTTTATTTCACTATGAATTCTTGTTTG
Source organism: Desmodus rotundus (assembly GCF_022682495.2). NCBI lineage: Eukaryota > Metazoa > Chordata > Mammalia > Chiroptera > Phyllostomidae > Desmodus > Desmodus rotundus. The sequence continues at coordinate 38,123,709 of NC_071390.1, forward strand.
ACCTGTGAGTTTTTACAAATATGTTGGTTATTTCTCATATTTGTGGATTTTCCAAATATCTTTTGGCTATGATTTCAGCTTTATTCTACTCTGGTTAGGAAATGTATACTCTGGGACATCAGTCTTTTGAAATTTGTTAGGATTTGCTTTATAGCCCAGTATCCTGTTAATTTTGGTAAATGTTCTATAGTCTTTTGAAAAAATGTAGCATTTGAATGTCGAGTTCTATATAGGCCAACTATATTAATTGTGATTTTCATATCTATTATTAATATATCCTTTTGTTTTGGTCTCCTTATTGTTATAGAGAAAGTTGTGTTAAGACTTTTACCTATAAGTATTCATTTTTCTCTCACTTTATTCTGCCAACTTTTGCTCCATATATTACAGGGATTTTTATTAGGTACATACACTTTGTTTTTATTCAACTTCCTATTAGCAGACCATTTTATAATTATGAAGATAATCCTTACTTTATCTTTAGCAATACATCCTGCCTTTCTACACACTTTTTTCCAAAGTAATATAGCAGCTTTGTTTCTTTAATTTAACAAAATTTTACTTATAGTTGACATACAATATTATATGTTTCAGGTGTACAGCATAGTGATTAGACATTTATATAATGTATGAAGTTATCACTCTGATTAATCTAGAACCCACGTGACACCACACACAGTTATTGCACTATTATTGACTATATTCCCTGTGCTGTACTTTACATCTGCATGACTGTTTTTTATTGTATGACTGGCAATTTACATCTTAATCCTTTCCTCTTTTTTCACCCATCTCCCCGCCTTCCTCCCATCTGGTAACCATTATAATATTCTCTGTCTCTGTGAATTTGTTTCTGTTTTGCTTGTTCATTTATTTTGCTTTTTAGATTCCACAGATAAGTGAAACCATATGGTACTTGTCTTTCTATATCTGACTTATTTCACTTAGCATAATTCCCTCTAGGTCCATCCACGTTGCCACAAATGACAAGACTGCATTCATTGTGATGGCTGAGTAATATTCCACTGCACATGCGCTACATCTTCTTTATTCATTCCTCTGCTGGTGGCGGCTTCCGTAGATTGGATATTATAATAATGCTGCAATGAAGTGGGGTACATATGTCTTTTTAAATTAAGTGTTTTGGATTTCTTCAGATAAATACTCACAAGTGTGACTGCTGGGTAACATGTTAGTTCTATTTTTATTTTTTCGAGGAAACTCCATACTGTTTTCCATAATGGCTGCGCCAGTTTACAATCCTACCAACAGTGGTGAGATTTCCCTTTCTCTGCATCCTCACCAACATTTATTGCTTGTCAATAAATTGACTATAGCCATTCTGACAGTTGTGAGGTGATATCTCATTGTGGTTTTAATTTACATTTCTCTGATGATTAGTGTTGTTTAGCACTTTTCTTATGTCTATTTGCCATCTGTTTGTCCATACTACCCAAAGCAATCTACTGATTCAATGCAAATCCCTATCAGAATACCAATGGCATTTTTCATAGAACTAGAACAAATTATCCTGAAATTTATATGGAGCCACAAAGGACCCCTAATAGCCACACCAGTGTGGAGAAAGAATAACAAAGTTGGATGTATCATGCTACCTGATATCAAACTATATATACTACAAGGCTACAGTAACCAAAACAACTTGATACTGGCATAGAAACAGACACATAGATCAATGAAACAGAATAGAGAGCCAGATATAAATCCACATCTATCTGGTCAATTAGTTTATGAAGAGGAGGCAAGAACATATAAAGGAATAAAGACAGTTTTTTCAATAAATGGTGTTGGGAAAACTGGACAGACACATGCAAAAGGATGAAATTGGATCATTTTCTTACATCACATATAAGAATAAACTCAAAATGCATTAAAGACTTCAATGTAAGACCCCAAACCATAAAACTCCTAGAAGAAAACACAGGCAGTAAACTCTTTGACATTGCTCTTTGTAGTATCTTTTTGGATGTATCTCCTTGGGCAAGGGAAACACAACATCCATTTAGATTTTCCCTGTGTGTTTATCTTTTCTCTTGTTCTTTATTTCTTCCAGCATTTAAGTGCTTCCATCGGCGATCATTCACTTGGTCCTAAAGAAGTTTTTATAGTATCTCTTTTTGTGTAGCTCTGCTGGTGATGGAATCTCTATTTTGGCCTAAGAGCATCTCTCTCTGTCTCTCTCTGTCTCTCTCTCTCTGTCTCTCTCTGTCTCTCTCTGTCTGTCTCTCTCTTTCTCTCTCTCTTTGAAAGATTATTATGAGATATAGGAATCTAGGTTGGCATTTTTTGCTTGTTTTTTATTTTCGCTTACAATTTGAAACTATCATCCCATTATCTTCTGGAATATTTATTTCTGTTGATAATTTTGTTATTCTCTTACTTCTCCCCCTTTTTTTAATTGGAAAGTTCTTGATGTACCTAGATATGGTTGTTTTCATTTGTAACATTTGTAGCACTTTTTCAATTGGTAACACTCTATTTTCATTTATTTTGGAAGGTTCTCAGCCATTATATCTTTGAATATTACTTTTGTGATGTTGTTTTTATTCTCCTAGGATTCCAATTACATGTATATTATCCTTTTGACCATGTTCTATATATGTATCATACTTTTTAAAAACATGTGTTTTCCATTATTTTTCTCTCTGTGATTCATCTTGAATATCTTTCTTCTGACACAAATTTTACTTTAGTAATTTTTTCTTCAGTTTTGTGTAATCTCCTCTTAAATCTATCTATTAAGATATAATTTTAGCCCTGGCTGGGTAGCTCCTCTGGTTAGAACATTGTCCTAATCCACCAAGGCTGTGGGTTCGCTTCCTGGTCAGGGCACATACAAGAAACAACCAATGAATGTATAAATAAGTCAAACAACAAATTGAGGTTTCTGTCTTTCTCTCTTTGTCTCCCACCCTCTCTCTCTAAAGTAAGTAAATTTTAAAAATAAATATGTTTTTTTGTATTTTAAAAAAGATGTAATTTCAGTTATATTTTTCCATTCTACAAGGTCTGTCTGGAAAAAGTCCAGCCATTGTTAATATAACAAGGATGGTTTGTGCGACATTGATGTATCCTGGCAGCCAAGGAGAGTGGACTGGAATGCGCATGCGTGAATAATGGTGGCTTCACTGTGCTAGTCAGAGGGGGCAGCAGATGCCATTGAGTGAGCATGTGTGCTGTGTGACCATCACATTCAAAATGGCTGAGTGAGTAGAGCAATGAATCTGCATCAAATTTTGAGTTAAGCTTGAACATTCCTCTGTGAAAACTATTCAGATGATTCAGAAGGCTGCAGCAATGAGCAACTGATGATTGGCAGCTTCATCACAACAATGTGCCCACTCATGTGTCACATCTCATTCAGAGTTTTTTAGTGAAACATCAAGTCACCCAGGTGACTCAGCTCTCCTAGAGCCTACATTTGGCACCTGCAACTTGTGGTTTTTCCCCAAACTAAAATCACCTTTGAAAAAGAAGAGATTTTACATCATTGATGAGATTCAGGAAAATACCACAGGGCAACTGATGGTGATTGGGAGAACTGTGTGAGGTCCCAAGGTGCTTACTTTGAAGGGGACTGAGGCGTCATTGTCCTGTGTACAATGTTTCATGTGTCTTCTATCTTCTTCAATAAATGTCTCTCTTTTTCATAGTACCTTGCTGGATACTTTCTGGACAGACCTCATATAGGTCCTTGATTCTTTTCCATAATTTTTATTTCTTTTCTGAAGTACTTATTTGTCTTCTTTATTTTGTATTATGTTAATCATGTATTTTGACATTGAGTCTGAAAAATATTATCTGCATCTTGTATAGGTCTGTTTCTGTTTTCTCCTTTTTATCCTGGATTTTGGGCCCTTGTTTATGTCTCTTAGATACTGCTTAATTTTGTAGTGAATCCTGGACATGATATATGAATAATTAGTATTATCTTCCTCCAAAAAGGATTTGCTTTTTCTTCTGGAAGGTACTAGTGTTGGCCAGATTAATCCAATCGTGGATTGACTAGGTCGGAGGAGGGCTTCATTCTATGTAAGGAGTGGTAAATTTCCAGAGCGCAGTCCCAGCTGAAATCATAGGTTGTTTACTAACGCCTCCCCTTCTTGGTAGACCTTGAACTCCAATTTCTTACTCCAAGTCACATAAAACTTCAGATGCTCTCTACAGCTCCTCAGCTATGCTTGAAAACTGACAAATGCATCAAGGGGAAATTGCACGACTTTAGGTTTATCTAGAAACTTCACTTTCCTCTAGGATCTTGGCTCTTGACGTCTTTGCTAATTCGGTAAGTTTCCTGATACCTTCCCACAAATGTTTTAAGACATTTTCTTCACTCTGTAATTGTTCTTAGCAGGAATGTTGCTCTGCAGTAAGTTTACCTACAAATGGTGTAAGTGATATTTCTTACCATAGCAGTTTTACTCTGAAATGCCAGCGATATTTTCTTTCCTTTTCTGATTTCTTTCCTTTAATCATCTTTTACTTTGTCTTTTGAATCTGTGTGTCAGGGCCTGTGCTTTTATTCATTTAATCTTACTCTTCTCATGACTTCATTTGCACAATGAGTCTCAAATCTATTCTGTAAGGCATATTTTGAGTTTGCTCACTCACCATATCTCCTCATCTCTCTCAGTACCAGTCTATTGATTAAAACCAGGAGCACTGGAGTCACATGTGCTGGAGTAAAATCTTGATTTCATAAATTGCTAGCTGTACCTCTCTGGTCAACCTGTTTAACTTCTTTAAATCTGTTTCTCCCTCGAAAATATAAAAATGATGGGAGTAGTATTATTATGAGGATTATATTAAGTCATGTGCATCAAAGTGCTTGACATAGGCCTGACACGGATGAGTAAGCACTTACTAGTGCTAGTTATTATTATTCTAAATATCTACTAAAAGTTAGGTCCAGAGGCAGGAATTAGAAATTCAAAAATATTAAATCTGTCTTTAGAATAATACCTCCCATGCACTATTAGAGGTATTTTCATTAATATGTTTCAATAATTTTAAAATCAAAGTGTCAAAACTGAAGTCCATGCTTTCTTAACACAGAGTCAATTAGTCCAGACATTACCACAGTATGTATGAGGGTATGAACTATGTATGAAGGAATATGGGAAGGTGTATGTGCCTTCAGGTGCTCCAGGTAACAAACAGAACAACTTTACACTTCCCCTAACCCTCTGTGTGTCTGTCACCATCTCTAGCCAATTATCTTTCTCTAATGTTTACATTTCCTCCCTTTCTTTCTCCCTCCTGTACTTTTATTCTAGGACTGGGCCTGTCTCCCTCCCTGCATAGATAGCCTTGAGTAGCTATTGTTAATCACCCAGGCTTTTGCTCATTTTCCTGTTATATGCTGCCCCTGAGTATGAGAATCAACATCTTAGAGCACAATTTTATCACCCACTTCCCCGCTTAGCTTTACAAAATTTCCCTCTTATTTCAATGATATCAGCTCCTTAGGCTGGTATATCAATTGCTTTGTCCCACTCAAGGGCTCTCTTCTCCCATCTCACCAACATGGTTCTCAGTAGTGAGAACCGTAGTCGGAGGGGGGTAGTGAAAATCTGATCTGAGCATATGTAACACCCAAAATTTGGTTTCTAATCACTATTCTCTGTAAAAGGTAATAGATAATCTTGGAGAAGTGTTGGATTCTAGGGCTAGGGCAAGATATATATGAGATCAACCTGGGATAGCTTGTGATACTAGGAAGCAAGGAAATACTTTTGAAAAAATTGAGGCTTATCACAAAAATATAGGATCCAACCTGAAAGAAGTCTTAATAGCCAAAGGCTGACCAATTTAAGCAACAAAATAAATAATAACAGTGTTGGTTTTAACCCTGAATAAAATAAATACGATGCTCCATACTTCTCTATAAAATTAGATAAACAAATAGATAAGCACCAGAGAAGAGAGAGCTCTTCATTACAGTAGAATTCACAGTAACAAATGTAGAAGAAAAGAGAGCAATAAAGAAGCATTAGGGAAGCACCACATTCATAATAAATGGTGCAGACAAAATCCACCAATTCATTCTAAAATTAGCGGACAATTTTGAGGAGAAACAGGATTCATAGAGTCTCAAAGAATCTCATGCTCCCCATCCCCAGCATCAAATACTCATCTTAATGCAGTTTCTTTAAACACAGTATAGATAATGGCTAGCACGTCATCTTTTGTGTCAGACCAGCCTGAGCTAACATCCTGCCCAGTCTGTCGCCAGGGGAGTGACTTTAGGTATCTTGTCTTAGTTTTCTAGTTCTTGGTTTCCTCGTCTTTAAAATGGGAACAAAAATAATACTTTATTAAAGGACGATTGTGAAAATCAAATGAGATCATTCTTCTGCAGTGCTAAGAACAGGGATTTGCACATAGTAGGTACTCAGAAGAAGTTATAACTTGTAGTCCGGATGTGATTTCCTTTAGAGCTTTTCTCTGATTAATTTATAAGTCCTCTTTTACTGTATTCCCTCAGTATATACCAATTGAATTCATATCATTTAAATTTATATTTGATATTTAGTAAGCTGCTCTTAAGTTTAGATAATTTCCTCAATTAAATTATAAAATCGTTTAATGTAGAAAGAGTCTTCTAGTTCCTTTATTGTGTCCCAAATGCCTAATTCAGTATTCTGCACACAACACAAGATGAATGTTCACTGACTGATTATAAGTTGGCAACCCTGTATTTCTTCAGCTTCCTAATGAGCCGAAGCTTTCATAGACTGATAATATTTAATAACTGAAAATACTGCAACTTTGACTGTTAGCAAAAATATTCAAATATGGCAATAATTTCTACATGTATTAAATTTCCCATGGTGCCACCATCACATTATGGGGAGATGACCAGGAAATAAGTATAGAAAACATAGGCATATGGAATCATGTGATAGTTTGGAACACCAGTGACACATACATTCTTCATCAGGACTCATTGTGACATCTTCAGTCTTAGCTACTTAATTTTTCTCTGAATGGTCATGATAGCAAACCAAAAAATGCATATGTGATTTTTTTTTAACAGCTCTTGATGGAAAAAATCTCTGTTTCAAGAAAGGTATCAATTCATTCTTCGGTTTGGTGGGGGGTTTCCATCTAGAAATGCAATTTGCGTGGTTGAGTTTAGCATTGACTACTCTTAGAACTTTAGGGAGGACTAAAGATGGTCAGCTGGCTTTGAGGGATCCAGAGATGCATAGTGCTTGGCCAAGGGGGGACTTTTGCTCCAGGCTGCATGGATCTCCATCTTAATTCTGTGATTCATCAGGCTAGCTTTATAAAACCTTCCATGTGTGTGGTTTTTGGTTCTTTCATTTATTTCTGCCTCTGTTTTCTCCAAAATGGAGTAAAGGTAGTAACTACCTAATCGGGTTGTAGTAAACATTAAACAAAATGCTTTATCCAGTGTACAGGGCATCATGCACAGGGAGTGCTAGGTTTTCCTGCCGTAGATAGGTCCCTCTCTGTGCTTCCGGCCCTAGAATCTTAAAGGCTGATGGGAATCTTAAAGATTTTTAAGATCAGCCTGGTTATTTTCACAGAGGAAGAAACTGAAGTACAACAACTTGCTTAAGGAAGCAAAGCTATTATTAATTGCAAATGAGTACTTTGGGGGGTGATACATGAAATCTTTACAGATTTACATCCATTGGAGTTGATAGGCAAACAGCAACCCTTACTAATATGAACTCTCCCTGACCCCAAACAGCAATTCTTACTAAAATGTACCGTTACTGCACCCTGCTTCCTTTCCTTTCAATTGGTTTCATGTCTATGTGTCTGAATGACGGGAGTGGTTAAAAAAGAAAGGCACTGAGTGTTCATTGAATCATTATTGGTTAATATGCATTTTAAGCCAGGCAGATGGCACAATGTGGAAATAATCCAAATGCCCATTGACAAAAGAACGGCCAAATAAAATGTGGTATGAAATACAGTACAGGCTTCAAAAAGAGTGAAATATAACTACGTAAAAGAAAATGGATTCATTTTAACCATGATTTTAAGTAAAAGCATTAAGTCCCAGGGCATTACATACAATATTTTTGAAGGTTAAAGACACTGACACAAGAGGATGTAAGTTTTAAACATGATAAAATGATATAAATGGAAAGTAAGTTTATGATGGACAGTAATTTAGGGGGAATAGAGAGGGGCTGAGGTAGAACCAATCAATAAAGTGTATGTAAGTAATTGCCAGTGTTCTAGTTTCCACAGGAGGGTGGTGGTGTTGGGTTTTGTTTGGTTTTTTTTGTAATTTAATATATTACTAAAACAAACAAAGTAAAGAAGGCCTTGTGCAAATCAACAGTAAGGGTGTGTCGTGAACAAATATATTTTAAGCATAATAGCAGATGGGTGTATATGTGTGTACGTATGTGTACAATATAGACATATCATGTATGTGTAATGTGTGTGTAGAGATAGGGAGAGAGAGATACCCACATTATGCCTTGTTTCCTCATATAAGGAAGTTCAGATGAACATATCACATGTTGCTTTGTTCTCACAAGACTCTTAGAACTTCCTCATTCACAGCTGAACGGTCAGTGAGAATAGCTATGTGTAAGGCAATTTTTGCTTCTATTTCTGGCAGAGAAGGAAGAGCAGTGAATGAGATCTTGCACATAAACACGATGTCTTTTGAATGTCTTCCACTGACATTCAAAGATTCAGCAAAAATCTGAATTCTTTGCTCCTTGGCTGTACATTGGTGTTAAATTATTCTATAGCTTGTTAAACAGCATGCCTTTCCTGGAGGGGGACAGTGCATTCATATTAGCCATCCCCAGAATTTATCCATCAGCACATTGGGATAAAGTACCCCTGAGCTTCTAACTCCCTTGCAAATACTTGAACTGAGAGGGTCAGAGAGGTTCATCAGATCTTGGAATAAGCATCCATGCACCCCTCTTTCTAATTATTTTTGTATTTCTTCCTTTCACTTTTGTCTTCTCTCTGTCTTTAAAATGGTAGATGAATGGGTAGCACATGGTCTGGGTTGGTGAAGAATGTCTAGAAAGAAAAGGAGAGAATATGATGCAAACAATAACAATCCCAAGAATAACTAACATGTTTGGACTGCTCACGGTGTGCTAGGCACAGTCTTGCTTTGTACCTGGTACAAATTTTGTCTTAAGAATATATCGCATCATTTAATTCTTGGGACAAATATTCAAGAGCTAATGCAATAATTATCTCATGGAACAGAAATCTCCTCCTGTTTCTTTGCTCTTCACCACACTGTACACATGGCAAGTAACAAAGCTTCATATTCATGAAGAAGCCACTGACACGTGGGGAGTGGAAAAGATTCCCTGTACTACGGTGTAGCGATAATGAAAGTCCTTGGCTACAAAATACTTCTGATAATTGAACTTCTAGGTGTGAATGCTTTACTTGTCTGATTTTTGGCAGGCCTCTGAGGTCCTAAAATACTCATTTTGTGTTCTGCTATGCTTCTTTAATCTCTAAGATGATAGAGAATTCGCCAGCCACACATTTCACCAATCCGTTTGGCCCAGCAGAGCAGGTTTGAGGGATTAGGACTTTTCTTCTTGTGATGCAACACCTCCTGAGCTCCGTTATTTGTGCTTGTGACTCAGAAACTTGGAATGACTGGAACAGGCATGTGTGAACTTTAATTGGCATTGCCTTCTGAAGCACAAAGTCACAATTTTCGATAATAAATGACGATCTGATGATCCATGCTGGACACATCGTCAAGCTCTCCCAAATGGATTTTATTAGATAGCTTATATCATTATCCTAGCCTCATGTCACATGACAAAGTATGTCTGGACCTTTATTCCTCCCATGCCACCAAACCTTGCCTGGAAGCATGCCAAGGGGCGTGAGAGAAGAAACCTCTGGGCATCAGGGCTTTTGCCTGATCCTAAAAAGTGTGCAGGGCCCCAGTGAGATGGGAGGTGTGAAATATTTGAGGCCCCAGAAAAATCGTGCTGCATACTCCTACCCTCTTCCAGTCCCATTGCACATTCTTATCAATAAAGTCAGCTTGAAATGTACACAATCTGGAGAGATCCAAACCCAGAAGGTCAGAGGGCATATAAGGAGAGATGGGGCTAATAGTCTTGATGAGAGGTGGTTTAATGAGTCCCATAATCAGCCATATGACTTTGGACCTTCCCTGAACCTTTGTTTCCTTGGGAGGGACAACACCTGCATTTTCTCCATAGGGTTATTTTAAGGATTACATGAGATTATGCATAAATCACTTACCGCAGAATATGGCGTATGCCGTGCAGTTAATACTTATCATACATAATTACTATTGTCGAAGAGAAGAGTGGCATCCCCTCTACAGGACTTCTGTGAGGAACAAACGAGGACGTGTGCCGTGTGCCGGGCGTTACGCCTGACACGTGGTAAGGCCTAAGGACAGTTAGTTTTTCTTCCTTTGCACTTGTTATTAAAATAACTCACGGATCCTCAAACAATGTGGCCCAAGACTCCGATTCACCATTTTTATTATTTGTCAAACTATAATTTGCAGAGTATGTTCCAATCTTCAACTCACTCAGCTCTCACAAGAAGCTTATTGCTTCCTCTACTGAACACTAGGCTTCGTCATTCCCCAGCTTCACATGATGGGAAATTACAGCTCCTGAAGTTTCAGTGACACGTACAAGTTATGCGGTGGCAGAGGGAGAATCTGAGTGCAGGTGTGTGGGACCCCTATGCCGGCACTCATTCCATATTACCTCTCTAAAGAGCATAGCTCCTATCGAGCAAACTAGATTGAATTATAAGTTTTTGACGAGCTATTACCTTACATAATTCATACAAGCTGTCTTCATGGTCGTACTGCTGCAACTGGGTTTTTTAACTGGGTCCCTCAGAGCAGTGCCAGACTTGAAAGGCAACTACCAACCAAGAAGCTGGGCGAGAGTGAATGCCATGTGAAAAAAAAAATTCTTTTTGAAGATTGCTGTTTGTTTAAAGCAAAGGAACTTTGGAGATGTAGCAGCGGCAAATGTACCAGCTCCTTGCAGTGTCATCAATCATAGAAACACAGGAGAAAAAGCAAGCTGGACCCAGGACCCATCCTTGTAAATTATTTTTCAGGAAATCCTGCAGGCTTGGTTTTTTACCAGGAAACAATTACAGTTTAATATAGAGGACCATAGAATTCACATGGAACTGATTTCTATTTCTTTTTGTTCTGCTTACACAAAGGAAATGCAATTTTTCAAAAACAGCAGAGAAATACACAGGCACTGGACTAATATAGTGGTGCCTGTCACTTTCAACTGAGGGATTTTGTCATTTCTCATTGCCAGTCCTGACAGCGCCTCAAATAAAGAGGTGTCTTAGCAAATTATGTTCTTGATATCCCTTGCTGAAATGCGACGGCTCCATTTTAAATAATAAAGTGACAATGCAAAGACTTGAAGCTGGATATGCAGAAAGTTTACCGTCGCTAACTGATGGTTCATTACATCACTCATGCCGTTATCACAATCTCATGTTTTTATCATGTGTCTGTAAATGTGCAAAACTAAAAAGCCAGAGGTAATTTTGTATTTTATCTGAATCCAGAGGAAGAGATTGTTAAATTATCATTGCTTTGATATTAAATAGCTTCAACCTGTACAGTGACCTTTGAATATGCAAATGAGGTCGCTTTGTTGCAAAAATTAGGTTTGCTAATTGTTAAAATGATAAACGAGGAAAAAATGGAAGAAAACTGGCATTTACTTTGAAGCAAGCCTCATTGAAGGTTTATGTGATAAGGATAAAGAAAATGTTTTATATCTATGTGCAGGTTCAGAAGAATGATTGTTTAGAACTGTTCAAATCTGTGACTTTGCAGTTGTAATCAAAACCAGCGGGAGAGTCTCTGACTTATATCCCTGGCAGAGAACTCGTGGAATACATAATACACACCCATAAGAGTTAAGAGAATTTCAATAGTTTCTCAGGTAACAATTTTGATTCTCTGCTCTTAAGATGTTTGGAGAATGAAAGGCTGTAACTCAAATCAAACAATAATTAAACATCCATCTTCATTTTTAAATGAGCTTTTTAACACCAACATGCTCACGAATCTAATGCTCCCAGATATGAGGGATGACTACTTCCAAGAATGATGATGTCAGTGGGCACATTTTCCCCTGGCAATCGAACATTTTAACCTTGAGCTTCAGCATCTCAAATGTATGAATGTCAGGATTACCCCCGAGAGAGGGTGTAGTGGGTTGGGCTTGGACAAACACACGGGGACTTGGATGGGGCATCTCATTTGGTTTTACTCTCGGGAGATTTTGGCTTAGGACAACTGTGATTCTGCCACGTTGCAGTTGTGGGGCCCATTTCCTTTGCAGACTGGGAGTTATACGCGCTTATTCTGCAGGGGGCAGTTCTCTGCAGGCCGTTCATCGTGAAAGGAGGAGGCGGCACCTTGCCCAACTCCCATTCCTGCTCCCCCGAATTCAGTGGCGCTGTGACCTCCCCTACTCTCCCTGCAGTGTGTCACAGTAATGAACTGTGGGCTCTCAGTCACTTAGCAGCCGTGTGCTCTTGAACAAGTGATTTCTCTGTGCCTCAGCTTTCTCATCTGTAATCAAGTTTTAACGCTACAACCTACCTCAAAGTATTATGTAGCAAGCACTGAAGTTAGAAGTTAACACTGCAGTACAACCACGTGGGCCATTGAGAATGCCATTCGTAACTCTGGGGTCCATTTCACAAAAATAAGAGTGGATGTAGTCTACACTATCTCAAGAGAAACAGTGAAATGCAGTGAGAAAAGGTTCATTCAGTGCTAATACGTCACAGGCATTCTACCAAATGCTTACCACCTCACAGGCATGCCAGGAGTTGGAGAGTGTTTTTAATCCCACTTTACCGATGCAGAGGGTTAGTCAACGGTAGAGGCTGACCCCCAGTTCATGTCTTACCCAGTCTTACGCTCCCGTCACTCTGCTAGAGTGCCTCCCTGGGAGGTTAGGATTGGGAGTTCCAGTGACTTGGGGCCTAAACCTCCTTATGCCATTAAAAGCTTTGTAGCATTGCTGCTTTCTATGAATTATTTCCTTTCGCTGGAACTTTATTTTCTCTTTTGATAGAATTTCATGATCTCTATGGCTTTTTTTCCAGTTCTAACAATCTATGATTCTATAATGGGTCTATATTTGGGAAGGAGGGAAAGGGAGAGGGAGAACAGACAGGCAGAAGGAGGGAGAAGAGATTTCAATATATAATCATGATTGAACACAATGATATCTTTGTAACCTACAAGGAAGTCAAATACTTTCAGATATTTCCGTACATTTGTAGAATATGTTCATATATCATCACCATCATTTTATAAATGAGGGAATTGCTGTACAGAAATTTTGTAACCTGCCAAGGTCACACAACTAAGTCAGAGAACCTAGCAATTTTACTGCCAATATGAAACAGAAGTCTCTAGATTAGGCTGAAAAGTCAATATATAAAACACTTCTGAAAACGTCTATTGCTTAATAATGCAAACAGTAATGTATTTTATATTATGCAGTAAAAGAGTTATTTGAGAGATACAAATAAAGCGTCATTAAAGCAAACCCTATTTGTCACTGACAACTCTTTAATTTCCATCGGATTTAATGGGCGATATCTTCCTTAGAGAGTTCGCCTCCTGCCTTACTTCTGTGTCGTCTCCAGCCTGCACCCGGTTATTCCACGCACAGTGGAAGTTCTCATTTAAATTGACCTGCCGTGAATCCACTAGAAAGTTTGTGACTGTATATTTCATAATGAAATTAATTCATTCTGCTCTATCTCTGTATATCAAGGTTTCTATATTTATCAGTTGAGAACCATGGTCTTCTCCTTGTCAAGGTTTTAAAAAATTTAATGAGGTATCTGTGACAAAGCTTGAACATGAGTAAGGACATAGGAATTATCATCTCATTTGTAAATCTGCATTTTTGCTTATTAAAGTTTCTTAAAGACGATATTTTTATAAACTCATGAAGATTCTTTTAATACTATACAAACTGGATGTTGAAAACTGGTTTTGAAGATTCCAAAGCTTTTGACAGCAAACAAATTCCACCCTATAGGTAACTGCACAGCTCTCCTTCAAAAAGAACGACGCGACCAAACCTGTTAGCGATAATGCAATAATAAAATTCTGGTTTCTGTTTTTATCCAAAGCCAGTGCCCATTAATATTTATGCATCTCCATGTGAGTGTGTATATGTAAAGCTCTCCTTTTAAAAATCTTAATTATAAAATAAAATCAGAAAAGCCATCTCTTTCTTCTTTTCTCTGTCTTTTAATCTTCCTATTCCAGGGGAATTATGCTTTCAGGAATTTTTGATGGTAAACAAATTTGTTTCTTAAATGGGGCATTGGTTTTGCAGTTCTGCTGGAGGGCTGGAGGAGATTAGAATGCTTGTTTGCTTGATAGATTCCTGTAAAATCCAACTTCTCCCAGTCATACATCTCTCTGATTACTGCTTAGCCCATATATGTTTCAACAAGGAGAAAACAGTCTCGAGTTGTTAATACCAAAAAGCTTTAGGAGTTTTGTTTCAGTTGCAGCATGTGGATATATTTATAAAGGCTGAAATCCTTCACATATTTTGTGCTCAGATTATAATTTTACTTGCTAAATCATTAAACATACTTTTGGATGGAGAAAATTCTTATTAAAAAAGAAAAATCTCTACGGGTCACACACACACACACACACACGCACATTCCTACACACACACATTTCCTATACACATATGAGTATATATTTTATATAGACACATATACACATGTGTGCATAATGAGCATCTACGATGTTTAGTGAAGGAGTTTTCTCCAAAATGACTCTGTTAAAACAATCACATCTCACAAATCTCAGACAGCCGCAGTGCGCTGGGTTTCTAACCTCTGGAGAGCATGGCGTTGCGGTTTGCTCATGATAACCAGAGATGGTGGAGAAGTTAAGTCCTTGGCAGTGGATCATGTTTCTGTAAAAATCCAATACACATTGTACATTGATTCATTTCAGATTTGGCACAGAACGAAGCAGCAAATATAGATATTTCTTTAGTTTTCTGACAACCAGGTTTGACCATAAACCTCATTCAGATGCTACTTTTTTTCTTCTTTGCAACTAATTTCAATGGGGAGTCAGGAATCCATTTGCAAAAAATTCAACCTCAAAATTTACGGGTTCGGAATTTTGATCAAAATCCAAATCTTCTGGCATTTAAGTTCATTTGCCTTTGGCGAAAAAGAAAAATCTTGTTTTCAAAAAGAAAGAAGTCAGAAGTGAACTTTATTAAAAAAGGCTCAACCAGCTGTTTAAAAGGCTATTTTGATGATGTCAGTGCAAGTGAATAAAAAACACATGGATGTAAATTCCCTTAAATTATACAAGCCTCTAAAAATTAAAGAACTGTGTTTTGAGAAAATGTGTTTTTGGTTTATTAACTTAGGAATCAGTCTTTCATGGTTTCTAAACAGTTTTATATTGGAGAGACACTACAATTATTTGTTAAACTTAAAGACAAGTGAGAACAGGCAACATGCTTCAGTAAGAACCAAGAGGCTTGTCTGTGAACCAAATGGAAGTGGATCCTTAACAGCCAGTGAGAACGCATGAAAATCCCCTTTTCTTCCTCCCCTTGCCAATAATACAGTAGTAACAGTGGGAGAACGAGGGGTACACTTTCAACTCGCAACTGCAGTCCTCTGTGATGTTTTATTTCCTGCTTAAATGTTTATTTTCCTATTGTGTAGACAAAGCCGTGCTGTTGAAGAGCTGTTGGATATATACCAATTGTTGAAAGCGATCTGCCAACCTAAAGGTTTCTTCATGTGTTCTGAAAATCATAGGCACATTCTTCTAAAAGCGAGGGGGTTTTTTAGCTTCTATAAATTGGGCAGGAAGACAGACCATAAACAATTTTACCGTTCAATTCTTAAAGCAACATGACACCACTTTGCAGAAGATGTGGTGAAATTTTGACAAAGGATTACATTCATACATAGACTTTATAATAAAAGCATTTGGAAAGCATGATTGATGCCTCCCAACAGCCAGTTCTTGTTCTTCATTTGGAAAAAAAATAAAAGTTCATGTTTTCACCTGCTAGTTCCTCGGTCTCCTCTAAGCTGTTTCTGTCCTGACACTGTGACGTGATGTTGGGACTTTGAGGCCTGAAATAGCAGACAGAAATAAACAAATGACATGTGCCCAAGCAAATCTTAATACACTTTTTGAATGACTACAAAGCGCTAGATTCTACCTCCTTTGGGGAGATAGAGCTGTCCAATCTCCTGGGAACAATGGCAAGACTAACTCGGAATCTCTACAGAAGGCTAGGTGTTTGTAAGTCTCATGGTGGTGGGATATAGCTCACAAGTGCTATGTCTTATGCTTACAGGTATAGGTGAATACTTAACATAGTTGTATATGGTACGTGCTTAAGAAATAATAATTATTATTTCACACAGATTATTTAATTTATCATTTGCAATTCTCCTATGTAATAACTATTTGTATTGCTATGTTGCAAATAAGAAATGCAAAATTTAGAGAGGAACCATGGCTTGTTGAGCCATATAAGCTGCTAGAATGTGACACAAGAAAAATCATGTCTGTCTAATTCCAAAGGCCATGCCCTTCAAATTAAAAATACCCACTGGAGTAGCTAAAATTAAAAAGATGGATTGCAGCACTATTTACAATCATCAGTATAAGGAAGTAGCCCAAGTGTCCATCAGTAGATGAGCAGATAAAACAACTCTGCGACATTTACACAATGGAATACTACTCAGCTGTAAAAAAGGAGAAAATTTTATCATTCGCAACAGTATGGATAGACCTGGAGAGCATTGTGCTAAGTGAAATAAGCCAGGCAGAGAAAGACAAATACCATGATTTCACTCATATGTGTGATCTAATGAACAAACTGAACTAACAAGGAAAATTGAGACAGACTCAGAGAGCAAGATGACAGCTAAGGAGGGGAGTGGACAGGGGGTGGAGGGATGAAGCAAAAAGGAAAAGGGATTCATGGACATGGACAACAATGTGGTGATTGCTGGGGGCAGGGGCGTATAAGGGGACTAAATGGTAATGGAAAGAATAACACAATAAAAGAAACAGACGGACAACATGGAGCGATTAGACCTTGCATGCTTTGCTGGTGGGAGTGTAAATTGGCACAACCACTTTGGAGAACTATTCAGAGATTTCAATCAAAGCTGAATATTGTCATATCTAACGTTCCAACAATTCTACTCCTAGATATGGCAACAGAAATATGTATATAGATGTATTAGAAGACAGATGCAGGGATGTTCCGCAGCAGGATTATTTATAATGTTCTCAAACTGGAAACATCCAAAATGTCCCTCAGCAGTAGAATGGATATAAAAATTGTGTTACATTCATGCAGTGAAGTGCCATACAGCTGTAGGAATGAACAAACAACTACAGCCACACGGATGAATCTCATAAACATGAAATGGAATGACAGAGGTCACATTTAAAGATGTGTATTCTACAGGAGTCCTTTTATATAAAATTCAAAAACAGGAAACAGTCATCTATCATATTGAATGCAGGGACAACAGCTGCCCTTGGGGAACAGATGACTGGAAGGAAGCATGGATTGTGCTTCTGTGCAACTAGAAATGTTTTGTCTCTTGATATGAGTGCTGGTTATATGGGTATGTTCACTCTGTAACATTTATTGAACTCTACTTATGATTTCTGCTATACAAAGTTTACTTGCAAGATTTACTTTCCGATACAGAGTTACTCTTGCAAATTTAATGCCTGACACCCTCGAGAAGAGGAGAGTGAAGCCAGTGTACATGGAGAGAGACATCCTGTCCTCGCCCCCACCCCCGTGTGCCAGACCCCTACCCATCTCCTGCAGTGAGTCCCCTGCAGCTGTTTCAGATGAACCCACACCTGAGGTAACTTCTGAGCAGAGAAGTCTTAGACAACCTGTGTGCCACCGGGGCAGGAGGGGAAGAACGCAGAGCCTTCCACCCACTGAGGTAGCATCTCCTGTAGAATAATACAACTCTGCTCACCCACGTGTGAGATCATTTTGCTCATACTGAGCTTACAAAAATTCTGATAAGTTCGCTAAGTTTACTCCCATTCCACTGACATGGATGAGCATTGGAAAGCATGCCTAGCCACCAGCCTGTTTTGGTGGCCAAGGAAACATGTGCATCTAGTCACAGCAATTGAGTTGAGTGTTTACTTTCAAAACCCCTCAACATCCCAGGTTAATAAAAACGTTTCCAGCAAGAGGAGGCCGTCCTTGATGCATTTTGTTTCTAGGCTTGTTGCCTGATTTCTTTTTGGCAGTGCTGAGCATGTGGCCATAGCATAATTTGCATGGTTTATATGCACACCCAAGTTTAATTTGGAATCGCAAGGCCTCAGGGGCCCTGGTGCTGCATAACCTGGGACTTCCATCTGTAGCACAGCATATGTTAGGCTGATGTAGTAAAACTGGGTAAGAAATCCAAATCTAATTATAAATGTACAAGCAGAATGTCAGGTAAATTACACTTCCTGCAAGTAAATTATTACCTGAGGACAGAGTGGACTCTGGCATGCCGGGTCATCTTCCCCACAGCGCCCTCTGCCTCTGAGTGCCCACAGTGGGGCACTGACAACTGAATGGTCACATGAGGAGTTTTGGAACCCTTAACAAGTATTTTGCTGCATCTACAAGGAATGTGTTGTCTAAACCCTATGAAATATACAGAGACAGATGAATGAAGGCAAAGTTTAAATCCAGTTAATATTCAATTGCATCTTATGATTATGAAGTGCCCTGGGGCAGGGTTTTTCAAACTGTAGGTTACAATTCACAAGTAGGTCATGAAACCAATTTAAAGGGTCACTACTTGCACTTTCAAAAACTGAAACAGAAGAGATTAGGACATTTTAGAGTGAATTGCATGTAATGATTGTCAGCATTGTTTACAGTAACATTTTGGTTTAATTTTGTGTGTGTGTGTGTCATGTCAGGATGTATAAGGTGTTTCTTACTGGATGGCAGTTATTTTAAAGTTTGAAAAGACTACTCAAAGGTGCATTATAAGCAGATGTAATATTATAATGATTGTAACTGCATCATTGCAGTAACTTTATAGCTCTTGCATTTAGCAAAGCCAACTCCATGTCTGGCACTGAAAATAGAGGGGTGAACGAGACAGACAAGGTGTCCCCCTTCATGGAATTTGCATTTAGAGAGGAGAAGCACATTAAGTATGAATTGTACAATTAATTGTGCAGGTATAATGGCCACAAGAGACGCTAAGGAAACAAATTCGGGGGTGATGAGTGTAACTACCAGGAGACGCTGACAGCTTCTTTGGGGGTGTCTGGAAACACGTCCTTGAAGATGTGATATGTGAGCTAAAATCTGAAGAATGAGTCAGAATGAAGTTCAGTATCAGGAATTTCAAATATTTAAACATGGCCCTTGATATCCCCAAATTCCCCATTGGCATCTCAAGGTGTTTCATGCCTTGCTTGGACTCCAGAAAAGCCCCTCTTGATACTGACAGTGTTCTGTGACGATTCTATGTTCCCAAACTTTCCTTTTCATAGCCCCTTACTTTCCATTCAAACTGATCCCCGCTTTGCACTGCTCATCAACAGACATCAGCCTACAAAGTCACCGCTGGCACTTTTTAGTGAGGATCTGAAAGCGTTAGAGGAAAGGTTTTGGAGCTCAAGTAAGGGAGGGCCTCTGAGTCACTGGGCGTGTGTCGCTCAACTCTGCCCCCAGCTAGATGCTTCTCTGAGAGCCCTCCCTTTGTCATGGAGGGAGGCACCAAGCAGTACCTGCTTTGCCTATTGAAAAACCTACCCTCCAGCTATTTACAGGATCCCCCTTTCCAACTCTGGTAATTAATGAGAAAAGTCCATGGAACGGACTTCTTTGCTTAGGATGGGGTTGGGGAGAAGGCAAGAAGTCAAACAGGCAAAAGTCACAAAAGGACCTTCTGAAGAGGGTGGGCTCTTGTTAAAGAGATAACTTTTCTTTCTGAGCAAACTGAGTATGGAAATATGGTGGGAAGGACTGGGTCAGAGCTGAAGGACTCTCTGCATAATAGAGAGGGGCAGGTGACATTCCCTGGGTGAGGTCCAGTGGGCTGTGTGCTGCAAAGAGGGGAGATAGGAGACGAAAACTCCTGGGACGTCTTTTCAGCTTTGGGGCCTTGTGGATTTCCTCCATCCCTGAGCTCAGCTTTGTATGTACAGAGATGTTCGTATCCTATCTATTTTTTCCAAATGTTGGAACAAGACGTTCTTTTCACAATACCTGCTTTGACAAACGGCTAGCAACAGAAGTCACTGGTATATTTAAATTGTGAGCAGAAGCCACTCACTGCATTGTGATACAAATTATATTTAACAGCAATCTATTTTCCTTGCACCATCCGGAAGGTAATTTCTAGGTTAACTGTTGGAGTTGAAAATCTCAGCAGCACAAGTGATATTATCACTTTCTAGAATGTGTGCAAGAGATATTATTAAGGAAACTGGAGGTATCACATTAATGAGCTGGATTAGTTCTCTAAATCAGTAATCTCCACACTTGAACCAGAGATTACAGACTCTAAACTGCAATGGTGTGGTCCTCTACTCTTCTCCAGAAGAAGTGGGAAACTAAAATAAAGGCAATTCTGGTAAAAAAAAGAAAAAAAGCTTCCTATTTTGCTTCCTCTCATTTTTCATGGGATAGTTAAGGTAAGAAACTTGTATTTACTAACTTTTTAACAAATTTCAAGCAAAAGGAACTCTGGAGAAAGTTTTAAAAAGGGGTTTTAAAATGGTTTAGTGGGGGAAATGTAATGGCTCTCTTCCACCTGCGCCCTCCCCCCGAATCCTTTGGTGAAAGTCTGCATTGCTCTGTGATACTTCTGCATGAGTGAATTTTTTGTAAGAAACTGAAAAAAAAAATGTTGAGTTTTGTGTCTCAGTAGGTGCAAGTTGAAAACAGAGACAAAGTCGTCCAAAGTAGAAAAAAAGCAGTCTTTTGTTTACCACCAAAGTAATAGGATATGGTGTTATCTTCTACGGCAACATCAGGACCTCACTTGGCTTTTTGTTATAGGGACAAGAAATAGTGATGTAAATAGTAGCAGGGAGCTAGTCAAGGGATCAGCAAACTTTTTATGTTAATGGCCAGATAATAAACACCTTAGGCCTTGTGAGTCAGACTGTCTGTGTTGGAACTATTCAACTGTCTTTTTACATTGCCAAAAGCAGCCATTAACAATAGATAAATGAATGGATAGGACTTGTTCTAATAAAACTTTATATACAAAGATAGAGTGTGGGCTGTATCTGACCTGCAGGCCAGTCCTTGATTGATGTAAAAAGGCAAAACCTTAACAGACAGAGGCTGAAACCTATTGATGAAACATCAGTCTTATGCTTTCCCAATAACTGTTTCTTTGCAAAGCAATTATTGTAGGTATTTTTTTTTATTTTGGTGGTGGTGGTTTGTAAAGACTTCAGGGGCATTATATATTCTTTCTTCAATCCTTTCAGCAAATAAAAACTTCAGAGTGATTTTCAAAACTATTGTGCTTTTATTTTTCTCCTGACAGTTGTGCTGATGTTACTGTTTTTAAAATAATGGTTTTTTTTCCAGAAGAAAAACTCTACATCTGATTGCCATGTGTTATTAGAAGGGAAATCAAATGCCCTAGGACTAGAGAGCAACACTCTGAAACAAATGTGATCAGGGCACTGCCTGTGATTCAGAAGGATGATGTTGGCATTCACTAAGTTTTATCCCAATAAGTCCAATAAGACGAGTATGTCAAAGAACTATATGTTTTAATTCAAACTGGTTTTCCAGTTAGCATAGAGGTCATATCATAGCTCCACAGACAATGATTTTAAAAAGCCAGTTTCAGAGATTTCATGAAGTTGGAGGAGACCTTGGCGATCATACCTTGGACTTCCTACCATGCCCACACTTCCAGGGATAGGGGTCTCTCTTTGTCCCAGGGAGGCACATTCCTTTGTTGGTGGGCTTATTGTCATTCAAGATGTTATTGCTATATCTAGGCAACATTTGCCTTCTTCTAGATTTTCCTGCCTCCTGAGGCAACAGTACTTGACTGCTCTGAACATGTGCCCCCCGGGAACAATCTTTCATATGTTTGAGGATAACTAATTGTCTTTCAGGATTATTTATTTCTCAAGGCCACACACCATCAATTCTTCCGAAATACCTCATATGACATAGGAGTCTCAAACTCAGATGTCTACAGAGGTGGAGATAGAATATAAACACGTGAAAGCATGTTGGATAGGACAGAGGTGAGCCAGACAGAGAAGGAACCCCAAGGGAAGAGGCAGATGTCACCTGGCATGGAGCAGTTGTCATTGTATGGGAGTCTGGGCCAGGGCTGCTGGGGAGATCTCAAAGAACCCAAGGAGCAAGACCTTTATTTGAAATCTCCCAATTTTTAAATGTTGGCAACTGATTCAAAAAAACATTTAAACACTCTCTAGGCCAAATAAAACACATCTGTGGGCCAGATTTGGCTTGTGGGACACTAGTTTGCAGCCTTAAGTTTAGATTCATCTCACCATCCTGGTTGCCACATTTTGTACACGTTTCAATTTAGTCGCTTGTAACTTGAGAAACATTAACCATTGCAAACAGGGAGATAATTCTTAATTGAAAGGAAAACAGAGAAAAAGTAACTTCGACACAGATAAGCACCAGAGATCAACTTTACTGCATAATCAAAATTTAGGTCGCACATAATATAAGGTTAAATTTTAACTTTTTAACCATTGTGAACTCTGAAAGTAAAGACATGTGTTAACATTTGATGTGATTGGCCGACAAGAAAACATATTGCTCTTGTCGAGAAGAGGTCTCCTAAAAACAGGAATAAAACACTAACGGAATATAATATAAAACCATTACCAGACCATATGTTTGTGATATAAAATGAGGCACTTTCCTGCCAGGATATCACATAACCATGGCAAACTGCCATTGGCCTCATTCTCCCACCATAAAAGAGGTGGGGGGGAGGTGCGGAGAAAGAGAGATTCAACAGACATTCTTGGGATCAATTGGGTTGGTATTTTATTATGATATTATGAGTATTTAATTTATAAAATATATCCCTGGAGTTCAGTGCCACTCACCAAAGTGACTGTATCATTGGCCCGAGAGGACATTGGTTTGTCATTTGTAAGGCCGCCCCTTCCTCCGCACCGCGGTTTGCTGGTTTGGGAAGGACTAATCTGGAATACGTTTTTGTTCCTGTGCTTGTTGCCCTCTGTTGTGGGTTCTGATTTTCAAGCCAGTTTGCTCTTTCCCCCTTATTTCCTCAGGAATCTTTTAGGAACTCCACTGAAAGAACAGAACGAGCACTAAGCCCTGGGTGGACAGCCCCTGGTGTCAAGGTCAATCCGCCAGCATCTCGTCTGATTGCTGACCTCTTCCTCGTGGAAAGGGTGGTCTCGGATGATTCTGCAAGTCAGTCGCTGCCGTAAAAGTTTCTTTGTCCAAAGCTGTCAACTCATAGAGGAGGAGAAAAAGCAGAGTAGCTTTGTGGAACATTTTATAAGCGACAAATCCACTGATTTCAAAATTGCCTCTTTTTTTACAGTCCACACAAGCGTTTTGTAAAACCTGTGAGAAACCCTGGCAAGAGAGCTGTGAATACTTTAGGGCAAACTAGTAAGTTAAATATTTGGGCATTTTTTTCTATATGAAAATTAAGATGGGACTTCAAATAAAATATTGAAGTTGTAGTGACAAAGTAATTTTAGAATTTAGAATATTTTGTTATTCTTAGAATTAATCTTTGGGATCATAAAAAGAAATGCCAAGGAAAACTGTTTCCCTTCAGCAAATAGAGAGTACAAGATTAGATATGCATAGACTTAAATGAGTGGCTTCTCTGGCCAGTAATTAAAGCAATACCATTCATAGTTACAACACATAGTCAACCTACTAGTTGAAACCTAGAATTAATAACACTGAATCTAATACGTAGAAGGAAAAAATACCCATCTTCTTGTTTTATGTTCATACTCCTAACAAGATTTAAACAAATCAAGAAAAGTAAGCAAATAAAGACAACTTAAAAAGCTAGACAATTGTCTTTATTTTCATTTTATTACTACAATAAGCCTAGTCAACCCATAGAGTTAATTTCTCTAAGGCTAGTTCTCAAACGTACATTATAGCACCCAGTTCTTCAGTTTACACTTTGCTTTCCAATGTATGTATGCATTTAGATTAATCGACTGAAAGGTACACAGCTATTTCCTACAAGCTTTGATACCTAAAGAAATTGTACGAAACCGTATTTTATAACTTCTATCTCCTGAATGCTGCCTTCCAATTTTCTCAGTCTCTGACTCTGAAAATCCTTCTCATGCTGCTTAAGAAACAGTCGCTATGCTGAATAAAAGTGTTTTGAAAATGTAATAAAGCATAGGCCACCTTAATGTACAATTTACACAGATTAGTAGCAACCTGTCCACATGCCTGTTTGCATGTGGGGTGCGCATTATTCTAAAGTGCCCTGTACAGAGTACTCGTGACGTTTGCTGTGCCATGTGTCATTGCCGAGACACAACTTACAAACCCTAGAAGAATTTCTGATCCAAATGGCAGTGTCATTGGGAGACTTCCTAGTTGATGCCTCTACAGTTTTATACATAAAAATTATATAAATACATACAAATCATATATTATATAGATATATGCAATTAATTTTTTAAAAAGTTGCTCTGTGAAGGGCCCTGTTAGGAGAATGCAAAGACAAGCTACAGACTAGAAAAAAAAAATTTGTGAATCACATGTCTGACAAAGGACTTGTACCGAGAATATGTAAGGAATTCTCAAAAAGTCAACAGTAAAAAAAAAAAAATCTAATTAGAAAGTGAATAAAAGATATGAAGAGACATTTCACTAAAATAGATATACAGATGGCATGGCAACTAAGCACATGAAAAGATGTTCAACATCGCTAGCTATTAGGGAAATTAAAATTAAGTCCATAGGGAGATATCATTGTTTACCTATCAGAACAGCTAACGTAAAAAAAATGCTGGATTTCTCATATGTTATTATTGGGAATTTAAGGACATACGGCCACTCTGGCAAATAGTTTGGCAGTTTTGTCATTTAAAAAAAAACACACCTAAATATGTACTTACCATACAAAACCAGTGATCGTTCTTCTGGGCATTTATTCCAGAGAAATACAAACTTATGTCCACTGGCAAACCTGTATGAGAATGTCCATAGCTGTTTTATTTGTAATAGCCCCAAGCTGGAAACCACCAGACCTCCGATAAAGGTGGGTCCTTAAACAAATGGGTGGGTAAACAAACTCTGGTGTGTGCATGCCACGAGATACTGCTCAGTAGTAAAACGGAATGGGCTACTGTCACATGGAATAACCAGGGTGGATCTCAAGGGCATATGCCCAGCAAAACAAACCACTCCCAGTATGGTCCCTACTGTGTGAACCTGTTTATGTAACACTTTCAAAATGAAAAAATCATAGAGACAGGTAACAGGTCAGTGTTTGCTAGGGGTCAGGGGGGTGGGAAAAGAGTGGGTGGTTGATGGGACTATAAAGGAATAGCATGAGGAGAATGCTTGTGTCGATGGAATAGTTATGTATCTTGTCATAGTGGTTACACCAAATCTAGTGATGTGATAAAATGACAGAATCAACACACACATGTAGTAATTATTCTTAACAAGGTGAAAAACGTTGTTGTTTTAGTAAATTTACACCCTGAAATGCATGTCAAGAGCCTGGGTTTTTGGTGTCAAATAGACATGAATCTCTTCTCTTTCATTTACTAGTCATAGGTCATAGAAAATTACTTATTGTCTCCAAGTTTTCAATTTCCTTTCCTGTTAAAATGTAACCATGGGAATAATACTTACCTTGTAGCAGAATGAGTATGTATTGCTCTTAGATTTCTGACATCTAAATATATGCTGTAAATGAGAAGGGAAATCATTTCCTCTCTTTCAGGCCTTTGGAGAGCCCTGCACTAATTCTTTATTCTATTGCTGTATTTAAATTGATATATGTGTATGGCTTGGCTCTGCAACTGGTTGGGAAGCTTCATGAGCTCCAGAACTGAGTTACCTGGGATGCCATTAGCACATAGTAAATTACTACGTAAAGTTAAGTTACTAATACATACTTATCAAATGCATGGTCTTCTTTGGACAATCCAATGGTCACTTTTTAGAGTCCCCTGGAACTTACTTCTCAGCAGCATTAGAGAGAGTTGACCATTGCCCCATTTGAAATCCTGCTGTGGACTGAACTGTGCCCCCACCCCTGCAACTAATTCATGTGTTGAGGCTCTAACCCCAATGTGATGGTGTTTGGAAATAGGGACTTTCTGAGATAGTTAAGGGATAGATGAGGACATGAGGGAGCCACCCTCATGATGGGATTAGTGCCTTCATAGGAAGAGTCACCCAAGAGCTCTGTGTCCACCTCTTTGTGCCAGGTGCAGACACTGTGAGAAGGAAGCTATCTGCAAGGCAGGAAGAGAGCTCTCACCAGGAGCCGACCATGCTGGCACCTTTATCCAGGACTTCCCATTCTCCAGAACTGTGAAGACTGAATGTCTGGTTTAAGCCACCTAGTCTATGACATTTTGTTATGGCAGCTCAAGTCAACTGATGCAATTTTTTTTTCCTTTCTCCTGACATCCTTTTCTCTTGGTTTCTCTTTTATCTCACTGGCTAATTTTATTTAGTCTCTTTTGCTTTTCCACCAGTCTTTAAATATTAAAACTCCTCTTTGCTCTCTCTTAAGCTTTTTTTTTTCTTTTTCTACCTCTGTACTTTCTTCTTAAATGATCTAGTCAGTTGCCAAAGTCCCCATTGTTATCTCTATGTTAGTAACATCCACATTCCTATCTCCAGTTTGCACTTTGCTTTTGAGCTCCAGACTCAGGTATCTAAACTTCTGGGATATCTTACAGTTGTCAGTATGTCTGAAACTGAGCATATGTGGGTCAGGCTTCGAGCAGGCAATCTAAGAATATGTAACAGAGGATCTATTTGTAAATTTCTGGCCATGGTTTAGAAAAAGAAACAAGTGTTGATGTAGGCCTGGTAACTGCAGAAAGCTATTAGCACTCCCAGATCTGTAGGGCAGCAAAGGAAGTGGTTATAAGAAGAGAGAGAGAAATGGGGGACGGAGGGAGAGAGAGAGAGAGAGAGAGAGAGAGAGAGAGAGAGAGAGAGAGAAACTGTCTGATAGATAGTGGGACTAAGCCAACCCAAGAAAACCCTGCAAGAAGAGACCCCATAGAATAAATATCCAGTTCTCACTCTCTTCCTTTGAACTCTTCCGTCTGCCTATTCACTGAACCCAGCTGGAGTGAGAAGGCAAAGTCACCTACTAATGCATGACATAAACATCAGCCTCCTGGGGCAGAAAACAGGGTAGCAAAGGAGGGGAGTAAATCTGGAAGAGTAAAAAAAGCTATCAAACACAGTAAGGATGAAGCACAAATCAACTCCATCTTGAGTAGTTAGTTCTTAGTTCAGGACATGTCACCACCATCCACACAGATCCTGAAAGCAAAACCTTGAGAGTTGCTCTTGATTCCTCTTTCTTTCTGTTTCTACATCTACCTAAGTACAAACACAGCCCAAACACCACAACTACCACCACTCTGGTTTGCACTCCCCTGAGTCTCTCCTGGTCTCCTGGAATGGCCTCCGCCACTGTCTCCCTCACCCACTCTCGCCTCTCTCTTCGTTTTCCACAGGCAGGCAGTACATTTGTGGTAGGTAAGACAGTGCCCCCACAAAACACCATGTTCTAATCCTTGGAACCTGTGAATATGTTGATTTGGAAGGCAAAGGGGACTTTGCAGATGTAATCAAGTTAAGGGCCTTGAGATGGGAGATGATGGTGGCTGGTCTGGTGGACATGGTCTAATCATAAGTCTTTAAAAACTAGATAAATTTTCCTGGCTGTAGACAGAGGGGCAGGTGACTGTCTTCTTCAGAAGAATGGTCAGAGACATGTAACATTACCAGTTTGGTAGGTGAAGAACAGGGGTCATTGCCTGAGAGATGTAGGTGACCTCTGACACTCAAAAAGACGAGGCAACAGATTCTCCCCTGGAATGTCCATAAAGGAACGCTGACCTGCTGTGACCTTAATTTTAAACAACTGTGAGCCATGCCACACTTCTTTCTCACCAAACTGTAAGACAATTAATTTGTGCTGTTTTAAGCCATTGTTTTTACTTACTTATTTATTAATTGAATGTATTGGGGTGACGTCGGTTAATAAGATCACATAGGTTTCAAGTGTGCCTTTCTATGATGCTAGATCTGTATATTGCACTGTGTGCCCACCACCCAAAGTCAAACCATCTTCCATCACCATGTATAAGGGCCCCCTCCACCTCCACCTACCCTCTTCTCTCTTGCAACCACCACAATGCTGTCTATATTCGTGAGTTTTGGTTTTATATCCCACATCTGAGTGAAATCAGATGGTTTTTCTGACTGACTTATTTCACAGAGCACAACATTGTCAAGGCCCAGCCGTGTTGTTGCAAATGGCAGTATCTCCTCTTTTCTTACGGCCGAGTAGCATTCAGTCGTGTCTAGGTACCGCATCTTCTTTACCAGTCATCCACTGAAGGGCACGTTGGTTGTCTCCATGTCTTGGCCACCGTGAGTACTGCTGCAATGAATGTAGGGGTGCATATATCTTTGTGAATATAGACTTTTGAGGTTTTCAGGTAGATACCTAGGAAAGGGATTGCTTGGTTATATAGTAACTGTTCTTAATTTTTTGAGGAACTGTTTTCCTTAGTAGCTGTACCGGTCCACATTCCCACCAGCAGTGAATGGGGGTTCCCATTTCTCCACAACCTCTTCAACACTTGTTGTTACTTGTGACAATAGCCATTCTAACAGGCATGAGATAGTATCTCATGGTAGTTTTGATTTGCATTTCCCTAATAGGTAGTGAGTTTAAACATCTTTTCATATATCTGTTCGCTGTTTGTATGTCTTCTTGAGAGAAGTATCTGTTCAGGTCCACTGCCTATTTTTCAATTGGGTTGTTTGTTTGGTGTTGAGTTTTATGAGTTCTTTATATATTTGGATATTAAACCTTTGTCAAATGTGTTGTTTGCAAGTATCATCTTTCATTCTGTTGGTTGCCTCTGTTTCGTTGTCAGTTTCTTTTGCTGTGAAGAAGCTTTTTAGTTTAATAGAGCCCCATTTATCTTTATTTTTAGTTCCTTTGCTTTTAGGGTCAAATTCATAAAATATTCTCCACAACCAAGGTCCATAAATTAAGTACTTATGTTTCCTTCTATGTAATTTATTGTTATAGATTTTATATTTAAGTCTTGATCCACCTTGAATTAATTTTTGTACATGGATAGTCTAGTAATCTAGTTTCAAACTGTAAGCTAGTTTCATTCTTTTGTAAGTGGCTTTTCAATTTTTCCAGCACCATTTATTGAAGAGGCTTTCTTTTCTCCATTGTGTGTTTCTGGCTCCTTTGCCAAAAATTATTTATCCATATACATGTGGTTTCATATCTGGGGTCTCAATTCTGTTCCATTGATCTGTGTGTCTGTTTTTCTGCAAGCAACATGAAGTTTTAATTATTGTAGCTCTGTAGTATAATTTGAAGTCAAGTAGTGTGATACCTTTGCCTTCGTTCTTCTTCTCAGAATTGCTTTGGCTATTTGTGGATTTTTGTGGTTCCGTATAAATCTGATGATTTTTTTGTTCTATTTCTTTAAAAAATGACACTGGGATTTTGATGAGGATTGCAATTAATCTGTATATTGCTTTGGGTAATATGGCCATTCTAACTATGTTGATTCTTCCAATCCATGAACATGGAATATCTTTTCATTTTGTTGTACTTTTTTTTCTTTTTCAAAAATGCTGTGTAGTTTTCGGTATATAGGTCTTTCACATCCTTTGTTAAGTTTATTTTGAGGTATTTTATTCTTTTGGTTTCAATTACAAAAGGAATTGTTTCTTTCATTTCTCTTTCTGAATTTTCTTTGTTAGTATACAGGAAAGCAGGGACTTTTTGTATATTGATTTTCTATCTCAATACTTTACTGTGTTTGTATATTTTTTCTAATAGTCTTGGTGAAGTCTGTAGGATTTTCTATGTACAGAATCATGTCATGTGCAAAATGTGACACTTACATCTTCCTTCCCAATATGAATGCCTTTTACTTCTTTCTCTTGCCTTACTGCTGTGACTAGGACTTAAAATTATATTGAATAAGAGTGGTGAGAATGGGCATCCTTGTCTTGTTCCTGATTTTAGAGGAAAAGCTTTCAGTTTTTCACCATTGAGTATGATGTTGGCTGAGGGTTTGTCATATATGGCCTTATGTTGAAGTACTTTCCTTCTACTCCTATTATACTGAGTGTTTTAATCATAAATAGATGTTGTATCTTACCAAATGCTTTTTCTGCATCTATTGATAAGATCATGTGATTTTTATCCTTTCTTTTGTTAATGGGATGTATCCCATTGATTGATTTGTGTATGTTGAACTAGCCTTGTGCCCCTGGAATAAACTGTACTTGATCGTGTTATATTTTTTTATATATTGTTGTATTCGATTTGCTAGTATTTTGTTTAGGGTTTTTTGCATCTGCATTTACCAGAGATACTAGTCTTAGCTTCCTTTTTGTGTTATCCTTGCCAGGTTTTGTGGTAATTTATTACAGCGGTGATGGCAGTGATAGGTGATTCTGTGACTCTTGTGCTTTAAAACTCTCAAATGCGGGCCATTTAGACAGAGTCTAAACTCTTCCACCGGAATTCCAGAGCCCCGTACTGTCTACCTGTGCCTCCCTCTTCAACCTCACTGCACCAGTCGGCTCCTCAGTCGGCGCGTCCCAGACACGTCAGGCTTCATTACATTCGCGTACCATGCCACACTGTTTCTTGCATTAAGTTCTTGCACTCACAGCTTTTTTTTTGCCAGATCATTCTACAAGACCTCAGCTCTCTTTAAATTGGTGCACAGTTTCTTATTGTTGTGTGACAAATTAACACAAACTTAGCAGCATAAAGTGGCACACATCGATCATCTCACAGATTCTGTGGGTTAGGACCCCAGTCATGGTTTAGCTAGATGGTCCCCTCAGGGTCTCACCAGGCTGCCATCCAGGTGTCAAGCAAGCTGCAGGCTCATCTGGGGAAGAGGGAGACTCTCCTCCCAAGCCCACAGAGGCCCAACCCAGTTCCTGGCAGTTGTGTGACAGCAAGTCCCTATCTCCCCACTAGCTGTGGGCTGGGGATCGCTCTCCACAACTGCAAGCCCTCCTCGGGGCCTTGCCCCAGGGTTATCTCACAGCACCTCTCACAACACGCAGCTTGGTTTTTCAAAGCCAGCAGGAGAATCTTGCTTTATTCACTTAAGACAGAGTGTTACATAATGAAGCAGAATCAAGGGCCTGATTATCTCCTCACCTTTTCCATAACATCTGGTTGAAGGAGGAGCTACCCCATTATATCCATAGGCGTTTGCAAATATGCATCCACTCAAAGGGATTGGGTGTATATGGTACAGACAGGAGGTGGCAAGAAATTCTTGGGGATCATTTTAGAATTCTGTTTACCACATAAGATAAGAACTATAGATTCTGCCGATATCAGCTTATGTAACTTTTTGAGTGAAAATTCTCACAGTGCTCCTCTCTCAGGCTTACGGGGTTTCAGGTTTGTGAAATCATTCTCATACAAATCAGAGCTCTTACTCAATAACAAGATTTACTAATAGTTTCCAGAATGCAAGCAGTCAGAAGCCACAGGCAAATAAGAAGGAGGTTGAGATATCTCATGCACCAACCAAGTCCTTCCTTCCTGCCTCAGGCATCCTCTCTTTAACCCAGAATATTACATGTGGTCTACATGTGGGACTTGCATTTATGTTATGAAGCATATTCATTTTGTACCCTAGAGGGGCATATATTCTCTGGAGAGCCTGCCTCAAAACCCATACATTGTGGGTTTGTTTACTATAAGCAATCCTAAACCTGAGACATTCTTCTAAAACTGTGCCCCGGATAAGGACAGTTATACTGGCAAGTACCATTGATCTATTTGCCTGGAGGTGTAGTTATGGTGTTTAAAGGAGATTAGAAGATTATAAGGACCACCTGTCTTTTTTGTCCTTCCTCAGTATTGCCTCCACCTACTCTCCACCCCCCAGCCTGGTAATTGGAGGAGAACTAGATCATAGGCCAAATATTAGTGTCCTACAGCTGCTATAACAAATTACCGTAAATGGAAATTATTAAACAATAGAAATTTATTCTCTTACAGTTCTGGAGGCTAGAAATTCAAAACCAACATGTCAGCAAGGCCACCATCTCTCTGGAGGCTTTAGGTAGAAGACATCATTCTTTGTCTTTGCAGCTCCCACTGCCCGAAAACATTCCTTGACTTTTGGCCACATCCCTCAAGCCCCTATCTCCATGGCCACACATTACCTCCTCCTCTTTTCTGTGTCTTCCCCTCTTTTGCCTCTTTCAAATCTCCCTCTGCATTTCTGTTATGAGGACACTCTCTGGATTTAAGGCCCACCCAATAATTCAAAATACGTCTCCGTATCTCAATATTCGTATTACATTTGCAGAGATCTTTTTTCAAAATAAAATAACATTCATATATGTTCTCAGGATATATCTTTTGAGGGCCATGATCCAACCTCCTACAAGTCAACTGCTTGAATGCCTTTCCCCCTGGTCCTCCCATTTCCATGCTCCACATCACCCTGCTCTTCTGCACAGTCACAGTTGCGCTTCCTGAATTCTGATTGTGCAATATCTGTCTTGGTCCACTAGAGCACAACCTCCCCACTGGTAGGAAACTGGTCTGTCTTGTTCACAACTGTGTTCCCAGCACCCAACACAATGATTTGCATATATCAGGCACATGATAAGTAGATTTTCTCGCAAACCAACTGGATTGCAGGTTTATTTTCCACTTTTCTGGATAGAAATAGTCTAAGTCATTGGTAATGAAAGTTATTCCCATTAATTGTGAACTTGTCATCTCTCAAGCTGTCTCACTAAAAAAAAGTGCCCCTATTCTGAATCAAAATAAGGATATTTCTTTTCTAACCCATGGCTTTACTTCAGAGCAATTTCATGGTGTAAGAGGGGCGCTGACATATAGGTGGGACAACTCAACTCCTTTGCCTAGTTCACGGTATGCACGTGTGGCACAAGACACCATATCTACTTTAAACATTCAGTTTCATATGGCTGATAAAGTTCTTTTTATGATACAAATATTTTATTCTTTCGAGTATGAACTCTGTCTTCCTGCATGCTGTGCCTTACACAGCGCAGAGTGCAGAAGTGGTACTCAGCGAATAACAAATAACAACCACAATGATGATTGTAATGCATACCGTAATATTGTTACTAGAAATATAATTATATGAACAGACAATTTACAGAAGAGAAGGGACCTCAGAGCCCTTGTGTTGTCAATCTGGCCTCTCTCTTAATCAGGGATAATAATAATAAAACTATCCCCCTCCCCATCTGCAGTCAGCTTGTCAACATAGCAATATTTATAGAATGCTCTATGTAACAATGGCATCTCCATGCAGATGGATTAAGATCGAGGAGCAGCTGCAGATGGCTGTTCATTAACTGAAAGAAGAAAATGAATTTGAACAAAGGCACTTATGGAACCCCTAATTTATTAGTGCTGTAATAGGGAAGAGGAGCTCTCTGGAATGGTAACTGAGTAAGACCAGTTACAAAGATAATTGTGAAAACAAGACACAGATTCAGTACAACATACTGGGACATTTTATTGCCTGTAAGTTCTGTAGAATTACAAGGTCAATAGATATCAGGCTCCGCATCTAATCCTTCATATTTATTAATTACATTCAACAGAACACTTGCCGTCAATATACAGATCAAAGCTAGGTTAATATTCTATCGCAAAAACCTGTTCAGTTTATCCAGAGAGAGGTTAGATTTCTTTTACTGCTCTGTTGTGTTTAATACAGCAAACACACACACATTATTTCCTCCAAATCCTTTCTGACTGTGGTCTTGAGAATGACACCCTAACATAGAGTTAGATGAGGTAAGGCATGTTAAATGCCCCAAAAAATGTCATATAGAAGAAAGCACTCTCCAGATGCTTTTTTTCCTCTTTCATGTCGCAGCTGCCACATGACCAAGAGAACTGCACCTACATCACAGAAATGATTTCTACTTCTCCAAAAGAGTCCAGAAGTATCTAAAATCGACACTAGCCAGAATTCATGTCAGAGAGTTCCAAAGTGCGAGATGCTCCATCAAAACTAAACAAAAATATTCATTAACAGGTGAATGATAAACACACTGGTATTTCCATATAATGCCATAGAAGGAACTCACTAATAAAAGGAACAGACCACTGATATAACATGCAGCATCATGGGTGTGTTTCAAAATCATTATGCTGACCAAAGAACGAGAGACCCAAAGAGTGCATAACAACCGACTCCAAATGTGAAGTTCTAGAAAAAAGTAAGTCTCTAGTGATTGAAAACCAGCCAGCAGTTGTCTGAGGCCTGGGGTGGGGCAGTTC
This sequence comes from Desmodus rotundus, assembly GCF_022682495.2. NCBI lineage: Eukaryota > Metazoa > Chordata > Mammalia > Chiroptera > Phyllostomidae > Desmodus > Desmodus rotundus. The sequence goes on from NC_071390.1 coordinate 38,158,398, forward strand.
TCTGGGGAGGGGGTGCTGGAGCGAATGCCTCTCTGTCGTGATTGGGTGGTGGCTCCATTTGTCAAAACTGCTCACTTAAACTGAGTTTACTCACTGTACATAAATTATAACACAATAAGTTGGTTTTAAAAAATGCCTTTGCTCACATATGTTTGAGAAATAAGACTCTTAATCCATTAAAGAAAGCTGATTCATTAAAACCTCTGAGAAATCCCATATGGTAGAACCCTGATTAACTGTCGATTTCCACATTCCCTGAATCCATGTTATTTACAATTGATCCCTCCCATTTTGAAAATTAAATCCTATCAAAATCTTTGACTTATTAATTTATTAGGTGCGTGATCATCAGTGAGTCACTGAAGTTCTGGTGTCGCAATTTCCTCACCTGAAAAATGGGATATTCATCCCTGTCTCATAGGTGTAGTGAGGATGAAATGCGCTAAGGTTTGCAATGCACTTTGAACTGTGCTGGAGCGATGTGTTTGTTACTGCTGAAGTGTGCTTTGGAAGTGGAGAGTCTTCCTTCAACCATCCACTTAAGCAGACAAAGTCAGGATGAGTAGTAGTATCTTATGGGACCCTGAAGTGGGAGAAGAAATATGAGTGATGCTTCTTAATAAAGAAATGGCTCAAATGATCTGTATGTAAAACGAGGCACAATGATGCTCTCGAGAGGGAAGCAACCTTGAACTGACTCCCCAGCTCTGAGGTTTACTGACTGTGTAACCTGAGAAGGCAAGTAATGTTTCTAGACCTTAGCTTCTCTTCATTACAAGTAAGATGGTCGATAGAGGCAGAAAGTAGATTTGTGATTGCCAGGGACAGAGAGGAGGAGGGAATGGGAGGTGACCATTCAGTGAGTACAGGGGGGGGGTTGGTAGGGGTGGGGGATGATGAAAATGGTCTTGGATTAAGGAGTAGTGTTAGTCCTACAAGACTGTGAATGTACTAAAAGTTTCTGAATTGGACACTTTAAAATTGTACAAATTTAGGGTTAATCCACATGGATCCAGACTAATTTAATTCAATGGTGATCAATGAAATGGCTAAAATGAAGACTACTGTCTCTTAACGAAAGAATTTCAGTAAAGGTTCTTGAAACCTAAAAATTAAAATAAAATAAAATTGTTAAAGGAGTGAACGTTATCTCAAAAAACATATAAAGAGGTTGTAATAGATGATATTCAAGATCCCTCGTAGTTTGTTCACTCATTCATTTATCCAATACATTTCTATTAAGCTGCCACTATGTAACAGGCAGTGTGTTCTGCTGTGAGGACCCGATAATGAGCAACAAAAAATAGTACGGCCCCTACTATGTTCACTAATCTCCCCAAAATTGTATTTTTGGAGCTTTCCTTCCTAACGTTGACACTAGTTTAGGGTATCGTGATTTGTCCTCTTTAAATCAAGGGCTAATTTAAGAGTTTGGAAAGCATGCTAAGGGTTTGATACCATGGCACCAGTTATTACTGACATTCTATACAGAAAGAAGAAAGGGAAGAGACTAGCATTTATTCCACCCCAAGTAGCAGTCACTGTGGACTTGACTGGGCTTATGTTATTTAATCCTCACCAGATTCCTGTAAAATAGGTGTTACTATGCACATGTCAGATAAACTAAGCCTTAAAGAAGTTAAGCGAATCTTATTTAGATTACAGGTTTTATAAGTAACATAGCAAGGAGTTGAAATACATAACCCATGGATTGCATATAATACTGCATTTGCTCCCATAATGTGATTCTTATAAACCCAACATTGTTTCTATAGAAGGTAGGGTACATGTGACATTAAGATTTACAATGCTTGCTGTGAAGTTTGGCCTGGCTGTGACAAATGCCAGCAAACAAGGTGAGGAAAACTAATTAGAGTTTTCTTGGGGGTGCTGGTGATGCCTAGAGCAGTATGTTTTGTGGAATTTACATATTGAAGATAGTTGTTAATATTTAAAACCATGTTTAAGGGGTTTTTTTTTGCATCTAAGGTAGGACATTATCATAACATTTCTTGTGCAACTCCTTAAAGACTCTATTAAAATACAATTTTGTGGTCATCATAGTTTTTAACCAGATACTGGGCACACTATAAAAAAGACCTCGACAGGCATGTTTCCACAGTGACTTACCGTGTGGGTGCGCCCATCCGGTACCTACTGAAAGGCAGCCGGCAAGGAGGTGAAAGACATATTGGGTAGTAAAAAATGCTGAGGAAAGGCCAACATGGGCCATTTACTTTGGTTAGTAATTCACTGACGCAAAGCAATTGCTACATTTAAGTTATATTATCATCTGAGGTGTTTGATGGGTCGAAATATTTGCTTTAATTTGCCTCTCTGTTGATATAAAAGTTTGACTAATCCTTCACAATGGATTAATTTGTTTACTATCTGGAAGGGAAATTTTCTAAACAGAATATGGCCCTTACTATTTTTTCAATTATATCTTATAAGAGATATGAGATATAAGAGAAATAAGACATATCCTATTTCTTATATCTTACATCTTCTTTTCTTTTCTTCTTTTAATTTCTTGGCTACAACTGCCATTGTAATGTAAAAGGAAAGTGGTGATAGAAAGCACATTGTTCCTGACTTTAAAAGAGGTGCTTCTCATGTTTCAGGACTAAACAGGGTGTTTGTTTAGGTTCATTGAGAGAAACCCATTATGTGATTAAGGAAGTGTCCTTCTGAGCTCAGTGTGCGAAGTCATTTTCCTGAATGAGTGTTAACTGTTATCGAATGCCTTTTTCTGCATCTGTGGATATGAGCATACTGAGTTTTCTCTTTTATTCTGTTAAAAATTGTGTATGACATACTATATACTTTTGAAGATCAAACCATACTCACATTCTTGGGATGATGCTGGTCCTCACTTATCCCTCCACTCTTCCTTCTTGCCAGTTCCCCTAATGGCCCCGTCAATAGCCTAGTGTTATTTCAATTTCTTTCAGATCTTTGAATAATTTTACTTTCACATTCTACACAATGTTTCTTATCCTTGGCACAGTCTTCTGAGCTTTCCTCTTCTTCCCAATGCACCAACTTTATCACATTATTGTCTATCACTTTTAGCTTAAACAAGTTTTCCTGGGGGGAGGGGTATATCCTGATACTTTATACTCTCCCACTCCCCACGACAGTACCCACTATTTGTCCTTTCATAGCACTGATAAATTGTAATCATCTTTTTAATCTTCTTTCTTTCTAAACATACTGTACACTCCATGGAGAAAACACTAGCTATTTCTCAGTAAAATTTTCCCTGTACTCTACAGAAGGCCTGGGACACTGTAAGTAATCAATAAATGTAAAAGAGAGCCAGACAGAGACAGAGACAGAGACAGAGGCAGAGAGAGACACAGAAGAAAAAAGGAAAAAAAGAATAAGAGTAACAGTGAGAGATAGAGTGGGGGCAGGGGAGAGAGGGAATATCTTCAAATTGTAATGTAATTACACATGGTGACGCTAACCATGAAAAAGCTTGTATTTTTAAAAATTAGCATCATAACTTTCTGGTTTTATTTAAAGTATTATATATATAATACATATATGATTATATATATGAAAAGAATGCTTCTTGAGCTTGTTGGCCACCATGAAGCAGCAGCATTGACGGAGAATGGAGAAAAGGCACTACTGTGAGACATTCCCTTCCCTCCAATAAAAACCAAGCTGTATGTTTTCCTTTTTAGTTGCCCCATGTGAAGAATTACAAGGCATTGCATCATGTTTAGGATCCTGAAGACTATCACTTTGTCATGTAATCCTAGCAGTTCTGATATACAGGCATTGCAACTCGGGTAATTCTGATGGGAAAATGTCAGTGTCACTGAGATTGTCACAGATGGTCCTAAGCAACAACAGAATTGGAAGACTAAGTAGTAGAAAAGGACAGGACAATTACTACTAGGACAACCCCACTAAGAATAAAAATCAAGAGTGTTGAAAGTAAGCAAAGGATGGAATAGAGATGGGCCTGCGGCTTGACCATTTCTAGATTAATAGTTATATTTCAGTGCCAATAACATTTAGATTTCCTTTCGCTTTTCACTCCATTCTCACTGACACCCTTGATATATGCTCTCATCAGTGCATCCTAGCCTTCAATCTCTTTTTTCTGTTTCCATCTAGTTTTTCTAGCAATACCCCTATTCGTATACGTCTTCTTTCCCACTTCATCTAGGCACACCTACTTGCCTCCCCTGTAAGTCTGAACAGGGTTTGTCCACGACGCAACAGGGAGCACATCTGGGTTCAGCCATTGCATCGCTTCAGCTTTAGATGCCTTTTTCTCCAAGAAACGGTGGAAGTGGGAGTCATCACATTCTTGCAGTCCAGTCTTCTTTCTTATCTCGTTTGGGTCCAGTCTCCTCACATGGGTTTCTAAATTCCAGATTAACGTCCCTGATTTTTCTTGTTCATTTCTTGTTTCTCCCACTCTTGACATCTACTTGGTTACAAATATGCTGACCAAATGCCAGAGTTTTCTGCCAATTCACCACCTTGGGCACAGAGTCAAGTATTCTGTCTTTTCATTTATCTCTGCCACAGAAGTTGTCTTGACCTCATTGCTTTTTTAAGCACCTTAATTTGTTTCAGAAGTCAGGAAGGACTAATTATTTATTAGATAAATAAATAAATAAAAGCCAATATTTGGGGCAGAATTTTATGGTTTTATTAACACAAATACAATGTGCACACCAGCTGTCTATTCATTTTCTTCTCTGTGACCTTGGGATTGGGGACTCTGATGACCAGCTGGGCTGCTATTTCCACAATGGCTTTGCAACTGTAAGAGGAGACTCTGTGAGCAGCCTCTGCATAGTGAGATTTGTTGCATGTCAGTAGCACTTCCAGCTCCCGATGTTGAGGACCAGGGACTTCTGAAAGCCCCCGGGCAGCACACGCCTTGTTTTCTTGTTGCTCCCATAAGCAGCGTTTCTGCCAGTTACGCTTAATTTTGACATATCAGTCTGACGGGTGCTGGAAGAACTTCTTGTTCCTCTTTCTGACAATTTTGGGCTTCACCGGGGGTCTGAGGGCAGCCAATGTAGAAAGCGATGACACAGACTCTGTTCCTGCTCTGTGCAGGCTGACTCAAAGTTAACCTATTGCGTATTTGCTGCTGACTCACTCTCCTGGCTGACTGTGCTTTAGGCCGTAACCCGCCCCCACGTTATCTTTAGTTATCACCCGTGACCTGCAACATTCATGCTTGCTTGCTGCAAAAAAGACCTGCTTTCACTATTTTATTTCCTATCCTCTTAAGAATGCACAAAATTTTACTGCTTAACACATTGCCTCTCAAATTATGTTTATCTCTCACTGGCACCCCGGTGGCCCACTGCAAACTATAAGCGATGGGAATCGTGTTCTGTTACACAGAAAAATTAAATGATTGAATTCAATTTTCTCATTTTAATACCCATCTGGATTTCTATTAGTCATAGCACACAATAAAAGCTTAAACACTCAATAGGCCAATGAATAAAGTATTCGTTGATTTGACTTTACCAATGTTTGTGGTTTGGGATTTATATGGAGTTAAAAGCAGGTTCCCAAAGAGTGATGGATTGGGGGATTTTTATGGCCACACTGTGATTTTTTGATAATTTGGGAATATGATATAATAAAATAAAATAAAATGTCAGCTTTGTGATATATATACATATATATATATATATATCTTCTACATATATACTATACTATGTATACTATGTAACATTTATATCTACTATATACAATATATACTTGTGGTCATGAGTATATACGAACAAATACTTTCTCATACACACATACAGAAGTATTATGGTGTGATACCTCCTGCTAGTGAACATTTATAACTCCAAAATGTTTTACTTTATAAATGAGAGCAATAATATTCTGTATATCTCTCCAATCTTTTCCCCCTTTACTTCCTTTTTGCTTTTTAGTTTTTGAAATATAGAGTCTGTATGTTTTTGATTAAAATAAAAAGTCTCTGTTAATAATCAGAATTAATTTCAGACAAGGCTAAGACTAGAGTTCCTTTGGAAATATGCCTGGGAGACCCCCTGAGTGTATGGTAACACTTAAACCTTCACTAAATATCCTCTTATATATTTATCAAATAACATATCTGTTTATATCAAGCTGTACAATAACTCACTCTCCTGCATTAGGCAGACATGTGGATTGTCTAATGACATTGGCAGGTTGTCTGTCTCCGGAGCTGTTTCCGGCCATGGCATACCCGCAGATAAAGAAATCACAGATACATTTTCGAGTAAGGAGTTAATTTTGGAATGACAGCTTGGCTCTGCTATATGATCTAAAAATGAATGATAGTTTTTTCCAAAAAAAAACCCCACCCCCTAGGTTAAAAATTAATTCTAAGCTACTGATTTCCAAAGATTCCTGCACTTATTTCGGTTACTGGAAATTCTGTAATCCTGATCATTTATTCCGGTGATCTAAGTGATGCTCATTCTTCTATTTGCTGCTTTTCCTAAACAATAGTCTAGGGAGGGGTTCATAGTAACTGTTTTCCTTAATCCCCAGCTGAACTGACAAAGACAATTTTCTAAAATCAAGAGGAAAGAAAGATTCCAAGTAATCACTACTGATAACATTTGCTGGACAGACTTCAGATATCTAAAAATAGAAGGACATTGGTTCCTACCTCCACAAAAAGAGTCTGATGTCAGCGGTGTCAGGAAGTGCAAACTAACCAGAGTGAAAACGCCCCATGGGGTTATATAACTCACTGCAGTCATTTTGAAGTTCTGCATGTAAATTGTATAAAACTCCCAACAATATAATCCTCAGGATATGGGGATGATTGGCAGGTTGCAAAGCTTTTTCTTTTAGATTCAAACAGTTCTTTGATACAAACAATATTTTTCATTTCAAAGGTAATTTTTGGTAGCCAATAAGCACTGATAGTCCCATGTGGGTAGCACAATAAGTACATTGCCTTTCAAAAAACAGTATTGCTTTTTATGTGGTAGAGACCATTTGTGCAATTGAAAACCCGTTCAGAAAGCACACTGATAGCAGACCCTTTAAGATTCCAAGATGTAAATGTATTGAAGTGCACTATTAGGGTTTCACACAAAAGCTCCTTGGAAAATGATTTTATATATATATATTCAGCCATCATTGTATTTACTCTTTGGGCAATAATTTCAATTCCCTTATTTTCCACTACACTTGGCAGAAGACCTCAGCTGTGTCTCAGCTGAAACAAAGGAAAGCCACAGCCCCAGATTTCAGTTTTTGTCATTGTATCAATTACTGTTTCCCACTGTCCCATTTTTGTTTCTTACCAGGAATTTGTAAATAACCCACAGGACACAGAGATGATAAATGATTGCATAGCCTAACCCTGGCCAGATATGTCCACGAAAGTAGATTTTTCAAGGAAGTCTTACAAATTGTCTTTTTCTCTGTCCCCAAGTGAGTTTCTTTTATAACAAATAGGAAATAGTTTTTATCTTTTTATTTTATTTCTACTAATACTCTTCAGAGAGAAAACAGGCCAGTAAGAGAGATGTTCAGGCTCTTCAATATTTGTACTTATTAACAGAGCTAAAGAAAACATGTAATGAGAGAGTGTAACAAAATGAAGTATTAAAAAGCATAAAGCCAAGAATAAAGTATGCTGCATTACCATTCAAGAGATTAACCATAATCTTATTAAAACATGAAAGTAGAATTTTAAAAGAATTCCACACTCAACACTCTGAATGATCAATTGTCTGAAAGAAAATTAATTCCTACATGACATCAAGAATAATCTTTTATAAATCCTTACATAACTATTGATAACTATGCAATAAAAAACCAAAAGTTTCATGACAATCTTGAGCCATTATTAAATCAATTCCTTTAAAGTGAAAAATTAAAAGCTTGTTTAACGGGGTCTTGGTACCTGGGAAAGATTTGGCATGGGCATAAAGACTCATAGTTCGATTTTTTCCTCTTCATTGAGTCACTGTGTGATCATCAAACAGTTGCTTAATCTCTCTGTTTCATTTTTATCGTGTGTGAAAATGAGAATTCATTTAAACTACAACATCAGCAAAGATGCCATTAGGACTGAAGATACCACTTTCCTAAAAGTGCCTACACTAATGAGAAACATATCTATGCATTAAAAATTTTAAATCTATATTTCAAAATTAATGCTTTCACTCTTCCCTGTTCCAGAAAGGCTGTGTGTGCTCTGATACAGACACAGAGATTTCACGTGCTATTTTCCTAATAAATATTTTCAAACGTTTTCAGTTTTTTCAGTGAGATTTTAGCTAATCTAGGGTCTCATGGGCTGTGTTTGCTGTGCCAAAGTTATCATCATCACCAAATAGTCTTCTAGATGCTTTGGCTAAACTCCAGAACGCTTGTTAGCAACAACACTATGGTGATGCTTTTTTGTGGGTACCGCTTTGCACTCGACAGTGTAGCTTACATAGTGCTCTTGGTTAGTAAATGATTCTGTTTGAAGGGTGAAGATACACTTACTACAACTTTAGTCCTTCTAAGCTAGGGAACTGGTGGGGTTTGTCATCCAGAAATGGAAAATTTCGGGGATTTTGTCATGTAAGCCAAACTCTGTGACTCACCGGTATAATCATCCTCGCTGGATATAATAACACACGTTTGGCCAGAGCAAAGAGTGGGAACGCCAATGCCCAAAGGTCAAGATAGTCAAACGAATGAAGCGAAACTGGTGTTGTTGAGACAATAAGGTTAGAGGACTTTGTCAAGCTGGCAACTTGGTTCTGATCGTCGCCATGTGATGACTCACGCGCATTATCAAACTCTGCAAAATGTTAAGGAAAACATAAAAACTGTACACATACATGTGAAATATCCCAATTTTAAAAACAGTAATCAATTAAACTATTTTTAAAACTCAGAGAGAGCTCTGTGCTATTGAAAGTCTCACATTATCAAAAAGTTCATTATGAAGAGGTATTTTTAAAAAGATTTTATTTTTATTTTTAGAGAGAGGGGAAGGGAGGAAGAAAGAGATGGAGAGAACCATGGATTGGTTCCTGTCACATGCCCCCAGCTGGGGACTTGGCACGCAACCCAGGCACGTGTCCTGACCGGGCATTGGAACCAGCGACCTTATGGTTTGCAGGGCATGCCCAACCCACAGAGCCTCACCAGTCAAGGCTATAAAAAGTATTTTAATGGGAAAGTGGAGATTACATGCTTGAGAGGTTTAGTCTCTAGAACGCAAGTCTGTATCCTGTAGGAATTTCACAATAGTGGTGGTTTTTATCATGATGTAAGTGTAGACCTATAATAACTAAACATCACAGAGTGTTGACTTCTTATGGATTTTTGCTCCAGAGCAACGTCTTCTGCCACGACAAGCACTATCACTGACACGGCTCTTCTCCTATTTCTACCACTTTCCTCATCACTGTTAAGATAAACAAATCATACAGTCGCTCAAACAGAAGAATTGGGTTATAAATACCACTGCTTTGTATATTGGTTGCTCTTGATTTCCATCTCATTAGAACCTGAAATACACATATATACTCAGACCCACAAAAAAGTGGTACTTTTTATTTTCTATAACTATTTTCATCTCACTCTGGGACATCCATTCCTGCTGATGGCAGAAAAAAAAAGTACTTCATAACTTGCCATTACATATCAGGCCCTTCCAGTTTCAAATAATTTATTTTTGGTTCGAATAGTCTCGTTTTAGAAATTATTCAGGTAATTTAAAGTTCAATTCCTATCCAGTCTGCCTACTTCCTCCCATTCCCAAGGCAGCTTCTGGTTTCAAGGGTTACTCTTCTCTCCTGACGGTGGTACCAGCTCTTCTGGATTCCCACTGACCACATGTGGGTGTCTAGCTCTGGTGCCCAGGGATGAAGAGCTGACTTAATGAAATTCCTGTCTGTTCACTTGGCATGTACCAAGTGAATATAAAGCCGTCACTCCCTGCTGACAAGGCCCTGCTTCTACTTCTTCTTCTTACTGTGATAAAATGCACATATCATAAAATTTATCATTTTGACCATTTAAAGTGTAAGTTAGGTAGCATTAAGTACTTTTGCAATGTTCTGCAACTATCATCACTAATTCCAAAAGTTGGTTTCTTTTTGTTACTCGAAATGAAAACCATGTATTCAATAAACAGTCACTCTCCATTCCTTACCTCCCCCAGCCCCTGTCAACCAGCAATATAGTGTCTACTCTATGAATTTGTCTATTCTGGATATTTCATATAAATGGAATCGTACAATATATGGCCTTTTTTATACCAAATTTATTAGAATTGTCAAGTGCAGGGTATAATTTTTAAAAAGGATTTAATATGTTTAAAGAAATGAAATAGGCATTCAAAAATATGAACTGATAACAAAGATGTGAAACCACAAAATTTTTTTTTCCTTTTCTGGTCCAGGGTGGTTTTATTCCAATCTCTATCTGTTCAAAACTCAGCTTTGTCATGGAAAACTATTTTCTCCTCAACATCCCTTTAAAAAAATCAAAATATTCAAATATATAAAAAAATGAAAGAATAATATAACAAATATCCATTTATTCATTAACAATAGTCAGTAGTGCTTAACGATAGACACTCTCTTTTACCCACAGCCTCTTCCCCAAGCTCTCCTCCACCATCCCTCCTAGATTTTAAAGTAAGTCCCAGACGTCATCTTATTTAATTAGTAAACATTCTGTCTTTATCTCTAAAAGATATTTAAAAATACAGGGTCCAGCACAGATAATTCCCCTTTTTTATTACAAAATCTTTTATTACAAAATCATGAGCATGTAATTCTGTAACACAACAATATCACACTCAAGCATGCCATGTGACATTTTAGATGAAATGTTCAAAATAAAGCTATAAATTATCACACCCATTTATTACCAACCACACTCAAGCAGGCATTACTTCTACCAGGCCCTGTGTATAACCACAATACCATTATTACCCTTAAAAATGATTCCTGGTTTTTTTTTCAATTTTCTCATAATGTTATCTCACAATTTGTTTTCATCAGGATTCAATGTACTTTGTAATTGTTTTTATGTCCCTTAAGACTGTCTTAATCAATAGCTTCCTCCTTCATCTTTTTTTCCTCCTTTCCTTGTAATCTATTTGTTGAAGCAACTAGGCCATTTATCTTATATAGTTTACTACAAACTGAATTTTATTGATTGTTTCTCTGTGGTATCATTTAATATGTTCCTCCATTTCCTATATAAACTGTAAATTGGTAGTTAGAGTTAAATACCTGATTCAAGGTTTTGTTGTTTTTACTTTTTTATTTTTTGGCAATAATGTTTTATAAGTGGTTTGCACACTTTCATCAAGAGACATATGTATTTATTTTATGTTAAGAATTCATAATTACTGCCTGGGTCCATTACATTGGTAAGGGTTGCAGAAATAGTAATGTTCAGTTCTACCATTCTTTCTTCATTCATTTGCTAAAAGATGTCCATAAACAGAACTTTCTCTCATCAACATTTGATTACACAGAGGTATAATCCAGAAAGAAAAAACAGGCTAACGGTTTTCCTCTATTCCCATATTCACCAGTTTGCAAAACAATGCATTGGGTCCCTCGCATTCTCCAAAGGTGTCCAATGACACCATTATTTTTAAAGTTATTATTAACTCATAGATTTAAACATATTTGATATATTTTAAACTACTATATTTATTTTACTTAATGATTATCCAATGGTCCTAACTTTGGCCAGTGGTAGCTTTTTCAAATTGACTCCTCAATCTTTTAGATATGCCCTGAATATCTTTTTAAATCATCCTTGCTTTTCAGTTAAAAAAACCCACTTTTTAAAAAGTTTTAAAGTTTCTTGACTTTGTCTGTCCCAGCTGAGTCTCACTGGTGATAGCTATTAATTGCCATGACACTTTCCAGGAAAATAGAGAAAAAGAACCACCCAGTCAACCCATGGGAATGTAAGAAAATAATAAATAATTGTTGTTTTAGGACACTAAATTTGACTTTTTTAGATAAAATGATATATAACAATCAATATATTATACTCACTTAACTTCATTTTTTTCCACCTTCACCAATACTACTTCATAGCATTATATACAGGTATTCGACATTGATTTTTAAAGCTGTACAGTGTTTCATTGTATGGACATATTGTATGGCCTTTTATGTATGACTTATTTCACTTGGCATAATGTTTTCAAAGTCTATTTCTTTTTAATGGCTGAATAATATTCTACTTATGAATGTATCACTTTTTGTTCATCCATTCACCTCAACAGAAGTTTGGGTTGTTTCTACCTTTTGGCTATTGTGAATAGAGCTGCTATAAATAATTGTGCAAAAATTTCTATTTGAAGACTTGTTTTAAGTACTTTGGGGTCTATACCCAGGAATGGAATTGCCAGGTGACGTGGTAAATTCTATATTTACTTACTTCTACTCTTGCTGGCATGCAGATCTTCTCACCACCAGCTATTTCCTTCATCTTACCCCTAATGAATGACCTCTACCTTGTAGCTTTGATAGGGGAACTCAAGAGTTAAATATTTTAGCCTTAGTTGATGGGCTTAAGTGGTTAATGCATATGGAAAGCTGTTACTCTAGGAACTGGAAAGCATGACTCCAAGAGGTCAAGAAGCAATTCAAGAACTGCAGACCAGGGGGTCTGCAAGCCCTGGGGATGGTGTCCGAGCCATTGTCTTCCAGGGAGGGAACTGTAGTTGAGGCAAATAAAGATTTGTTGATCAGCAGATAAAGAGATACTAGGAAATCATTGATGGACTGCAACTCTTATCTGACTAACCTGTTGTGCAAACCCCTTACCTACTACCCTTTTCTTCTTATAAAAGGGTCAGCTTGAGATGAGATGTTAAAACAGGTTTTAGGGTACATAACCCACTCTCCTCCCCAATAGCCTGCATCTGAAGAAAGTGCCCATAAAGATCCAATCCTTGTCTCTTACTTTTTGGTTCTGGTAGTGACAGGCAGCACAAATACCAACTTTTCTGGTTTCAATTCCACTCTGAGGACACTTCACCTCTTCATACAGAGGCTCCATGACAGGCCTGCAAACTTCCAGCTTAGACTTCTGGATGGGGAGAGGGACCTCAAAAATTTCTGAATATCTTAGGTACCACATGCAAGTATAAGAAAGCAGAAGGACACTCGGAGGCTCATTCTGCACCTTTCTCCTTTTATGCAATTTTGCCATTCCTGAACTTTTGGATGTGCTGGGAAAATGAAACATCTACTTGCTCAAATATTCTCTTACTTGCCCTTCATCTCTTTGAGGATTCTAACAGGTACTTTTTTCTTGTCTTATTACTCATCCTCTCCCTGGCCCTGACACACACACACTACTCCTACACACAAATACTACATACGTATGTTGTCTGGATATTTCTACTCTCTTCACCTGATAAGCTGTTTTAACTCTGAAGAGGAGAGGACATGTCTCTCAAACTTGTTCCCTGTTCTTCATTTCCTATCCTCCTTCCTTAGCTGGAAACACTTTCATTTCTCAACGAGCAGGCAGTTCTGTTACATCACATCTTATTCTTTCCTAAAGCATTAATTGCCCTTATTTCTTGGTGCCATAATGGTCAAAGGGCTGTAGGACAATGAGATTTAGGGGAAAATAAAAACATCTAAGTTTAGTATTTTTAATATTAAAGTTTCCTCTTTTTATGTCTAATAGAATAAATCATATTCCTTAATTAATTGGTTATTTGACATTTACTTTTGCTTTAGGTATTATAAGAAAAATTGTATTCATCTTAGACATTTCAGGAAAAATGGAACTCTTTGGAAAATTTCCACTGGGTCCACATGTCCGGTACTCATGTTCTCCAAGTTGATTATTCTTTCCCCGGCTTTATTCCTGATAACTCCTTCAGCATGTGTCAGTCACTTTCACTACCGTCATCCATGTGACTCCATGGAAGCCTGAGCACCCCCTGCTGTGTTTTAGCCCCTGTCTTGCCCAAGGTTTGCAGCCACAAGCCTGTCCTGCAATAACTTTTAACTTGGCCTGGATCCCAAAACCCCTTCTATTACTTTGGAAGGTAGATAAAGGCCACACACACACACACACACACACACACACACAAGCATTTTTTCAAGGGAGCAGGGAGCTTCCAGAAGGAATGAATTGTTAGCAAAGTCAACAGCTGAAAATAGTTCAGATAAAATGAGGAAAGAAATGTGTCTTAATGACCTTAATGAGAGAAATTTCAGCAGGGCAACAGAGAGAAATCCTAGATAAATAGCTGATACTTCCAGATTTGTTGTAGTGCTCATTACAGTTGTAATTCATTTTGTAAATAAATGGTTTAATGTTGGATTTCCTCAAAGACCATAAAGCTCCATGAGTTCAAGGAATATGGTTTGTATATTTGTGTATCATGCATCTTAGGACTAAACATAATTCCTGGCATATAAAAAGTGCTGAATACATACATAACTGTGGAATGAATACAAATTAATTAAAAAATTAGAGACACACAACTTTTTGGTATTGAAGTTGCCAATGGAAATTACCGGAGATGTCAGTTCTCGTCCTAGCCTGGTGTTAATAAACTGCCAAAACTTGGACGTGCCATTGAATTCCTGTGATCCCCAATTCCTTCCAATAAGGTGATTGAATTTGTTGAAGATCTTTCCATTATTGGTGACTTTCATCTAAGTCAGCCTTGTTTTTCATTTATGAATGAAAAGTTTTAAGCTTATCTTCTTTAAGCCACACATTTTATTCACAATTCTAGGAAATTTATTGTCTGAAGTTTAGGTTATTGGAATGAAGATATTGAGTAACTATCATATTTATCTTAACTTTTGTCTCAATATCTGGTTCGGGAGATTCTAACTTCTTTCATTTCTGTCTCAATTTTAGGTCTCCAGGCTTTTTTTTTTTTTTAATTTTGTTTCCACTTGTTTTTCCCCCCTTCATGGCAAGAGAAAAGAGAAAAGGAAAATAGAAAATACTTTGTTCAGCAGTGTGACTCCTTCCTGATGATCTTTTTCTAGTAGTGAATATTTTCCTCTAGAGCCACACTACTATTTTTTTTTAATTCCCAAACTAAATTCATATCTATGCCTTATTAAAAGCTCATTTGCACTAAATGGCTCTTTGTTGAACCTCTATTTGTATTTGCCTCTGTGTGTGTGTGAATTTATGGCTGGATTTATGCCACAGTTTCCTGAAACGGTGAGCCCACTTTCCATTTGGAACCCGTTAAAGAGCATGTAAAGTAAACACAGCAATAAAAATTAAAAAAAAAACAATCATGCTTTAGATATACAATTTTATTTCAGAGAGAGATGCTTTATTATGGTTAAGAATGGAGACAAATCCTTCTGGATTACATCAAAGCATTCTGTGCTATCATCTCCATGGTTTCTTAGCTGCTAAAGGAATGTAATATCAAATAGGAACCATGTTCAGGAAGCTTTAAAGTAGAATCAGTTTAATATGCAATCCAGTGTTCTAGTCTCCAACATTATGCTATAGATGAAATCAGGAATCTGAGAGGACTCAAATGAAAGATTCCAATTCTTATTAGAAAATCAGGCAATTAGGCAAAGAGTGTGGTTTAAGGGAAAAAGAAAGCTTGAGCTATGTTAAATTAATTCTGTGAGTTGAAGCAAAGATGTTTGAGTTGAAATTATTTTTACAACGTCAGTCTTTTCTTCTTCAACAGAATTAGGAGGTTGTATGTACATGGCAGATCTGGAAAAGAACATAAAGGACAGGGTTTTTTTCAAGGGACAAAGTGGTTAGTTTCTCCTTGTAGCCCCATAACTCTTAATTATTTTAAATTTTCCTGCTGTGGAGCATTATTTTCCTTTGTAAAAATGTCCTAACTTCTTGCCAATAACAAGCACCTATATTTTATAGTCTATTGAATCAAGACTGATATATGGTAAGTAATTTACAGAAGATGCATTGAGGCCAATCCCCAAAAGGGATGCTATCATTTCATGCATAAGTGACTCAAGAGTAAAATGAACTCTCAGAAATGTTATTCCTGCACTGGCCAACTCCTGTCATCCTATAGTCAAGCCCTAAAGTTGATGGGCTCTAGGGTGGAAGGTTGCTATTGTAGCTATGTTTCTAGCTCTAGGGAGTTACTGCTCTTGTATTTTAAATAAGAGGATGCTGCCACATTTAAACTTTTTAATTGGGAGTTTTGCCTGCATCAAAGAATTTGAAGATACAACTTGTATTGAAATAAAACTTCTACCAGAGGGAATTCTTCCCCTTCAGTTTTTTATTCATGAAGTATTAAGAATACCCCTAGTTTTCTAAAATACAGTGATGGATACATTTTGGCAAAGTGAAAATTGAATATAAAATGTTATGATGAATTATAAATACAGATATATTTCATTCTCTCATCTCAATACTTTGCATTAAATATGAGTGTTGTATTTCTTTCAAGTGACTGAGTTAATTTTATCTGAGAAAATAATAAAATGATCATTCATTTCAGAAAGGCCTTTGGAAAAGTTTACAGTCATTTCCTTTTTATTTTTACATACATATATAACCCACTCTTGAAGAGCCAGGAAAATGCTTTACACATTTCATGAACTCCATCAAGTGGAAAAGAACTTAAAGCAAATATTGACATAGAGGAGTGACTTACCATATTACCTAGCAGGGAGAAATTTACATTAGCTCTTCAAGGATAGATCAACAAAACCCAATTGCAAGTGAAGTCTGCACTGATCTTTGAGAAAGCTTGAACTCTATAGTAGATTTTGGAAATTTTAATGAGGCTGAAATGGAAAACGGGGTGTGAAGTAGTTTACAAATCATCCACGGTTATTTTAAAGGGGGCGTGTGTGTGTGTGCGCGCACACACACATGTGCAGATGAAAGGAATATAGGAGGAACTGGACAAACCAGAGTATCTATCAGTTATGGTGTAATTGTAAGAAGTCAATGTAATCAAAGATAATAAAATAATAGTGAAATAAAATAATTTTAATAAAGTAAAATATAATGACACAAATGTAATAAAGCTGCAAATATCATCATATCAATACAAGATACTCAGAAAAGAGAGTCAGAAAAGTTGTTTTGCCTTCCAACTCAGCTACGTCTAGATGTGGAAATTTTCTCCATGCAGAAGAGTTTTGGGGTCCTAATGAAGGTTCATAAAGCTGCTTACCCTAGTGAGAGTCACCAAGATTTCCCATTTCCCTACAGGGAACAGAGTAATTTATCAGGCTACGGAATGGTATGCCACTTACAACCAGAAGAGGAACTTATTGCCATTTGTCGTGCGAATCTCTTCTTGTATACAAACAGAACATAAATGACTGAAAAACATTTTAAAGAACAATCACTAGGTCCAGTTCATCATGTATTTAATAATTTTAACTAGCTATACTTCAGGAAGGCTTTAAGATGTTGATTCAATATTAAATAAAATTTAAAAGTACATAGGAGCAAACAATAATTAATGTTAAAACAAGTAAAATTAAGGTAAGATTTAGTTTTGTACTCAGAATATATACTATAGGAAAAGGTCCAGAGATTTGGCTCTGAGGTGTTCAATTAATAATACAAAAGTAAAAATTGGACCAAATGCGATCATTTAAAATGTTTCCTGTAAAGGAAGGGAAAACCAAAAATTGCCAGAACTCAGGCCAGAGGTTTCTCCTAAGGCTTAATAAAGCACACTCTGTGAAATGTAATAAATACCTTCAGCAACACACAGTCTCCAACAGCCTTCATATGCTATACAGTTCTAGTCACCGAGGGCGAATTGCAGATTGTGACGGCATACCCCGGAAGTGTCTTGTGTCTGTGGACATACTAATGATAACCTCACCGAGGGGCATTTCTTTGTGTGGAAAGGATTTTGAATTTATAGCAATGTATGCCTATTAATAGTAACAAAATAATACCTGCGCAATAAACTCTCAGCTTAGTTACATCTTAATATTTTGCTATATGTGCATTATATTCTTTTAAAATGCAAAAGGCATAGTTAGACTCTCCTGCCCACCATAAGCTCCTCCCAAATCTCAGTGACCTCCCTCTTCCTCTAGAAGCAACCACTATTATAATTTTAAATTTTTAAAGAAATGTACTCATTTTTTGAATTTTAAATGTTACAGAAGTGTACGATTGTTAAGTGTACAGCTTAATCAATTTTCACAAAGTGAAAAGGCTTATGCAATCACTACCCAGTTTAGAAAACAGGATGTTACTAGTTCCCAAGAAGAGCACCCTATAACCCAAACTTGTACTTGTTAACCACCACTATCCCCTACCCTTCTCCTTGAAAAGTAACCAAAATTCTATCTTCTGCCACCATAGATTAGTTTTACCTGTTTTGACCTTGATATATTTGGAGTGAAACTGTGTCTGCTTTCTTTTGCTCAAAATGATGTCTGTGAGATTCATCACATGTAGCATTTGGCTGTAACTGTTCACTTTTATGACTGTATACTATTCAATTGTATCAATATATTGGAATTCATTTAATCACCTTATGGCTGATGTCATTTTCATTGTACCCAGTTTCCTAATATTAAAAATGCTTCTGTGAGCATTCTTCTCCATCGTTTTTTGGGGGTAAATATTAAAAAAAGAAATCATGGAATTAATTGCTACCGTGGAACAGTTTCCAAGCTGAATTTAACAATTGCACTCCTACCAGCAGTGTGTGAGAGCTGCCATTGCTCTGCATTCTTGCCAATACTTGGTATTATCAGTTTTTTAATTTTAGCCATTTTGATGAGTACAAAATGTTATTATTGTGATTTTACTGGCATTTCCTTGATGATGTGGTTGGGTGCTTTCCTTTATGCTGTTGGCTCATTTGGTCGAAGTGACTTTCATTGGTCTTGTCTTTGAAGTACCTTTTAATTGGGTTGTCTGTTTCTTGGCTGATTGACTTGTAGGAATTTTTTATATATTGTGTATGTGAGCCCTTTGTCAAATTATGTATGTTAGAAATATATTCCACAACTTGCCTTTTACTCATGTAATTTTCTCTTGGATAAACAGAAGTTCTCAATTTTAATACTTACAATGTATAATATTTCCGTTATGAATATGGCTTTCTCTGTCTCATTCAAGAAATATTTCCCCACTTCAAAGTCATGAAGATATTCTCCCATGTTTTCTTCTAGCATCTTTATTGCTTTTCCTTTCACATCAACATCTTCACGCTACTTGGCATTGTTTTTTGTGTGTGGTGTGGGGTAAGGTAAAGTGTAACCCTCCCCCAGCCCCACGTGGACATCGAACTGCTTCTGCAACATTTTTTGAGAGGCCATTATTTATCCAGTGCTTTTCAGTGAGTGTTTATCATAAATTACAGATGAGAAGATTTGCTTTCTTTATTCTGAACCATTTATCAATCTTTGTGTTAATATGACAATGTTTAATTATCTATGAATTTCCCTTCATGAGTGTGTTGGCTATTCTTGGCCTTTGTATTTCTGTATACATTTTAGACTATCCCTATCAATTTACACACACACACACACCCTGTTTGCAATTGTTTGGAAAACGTTGGTGTACTTTAGGATAATTTAAATTTTTGCAACATTAAGTATCCTAATTTATGAACATGATATATTTCTCCATTTTTAAGTCTTCTTTAATTTTCAAATTTTTCTATATTTTCTATGCTATTGATATTTCATGTATTTTACTAAATTAATATAAATAATTTCCATTTGCCCTTTGCTCAGAATTACCAACTGTTAGTGTTTTACACACACACACACACAGAAATGTGTATACACATAGACACATATATTCTCGTGTAGTCCTTTTATCTGTCTACCCACCTAGTCTGTTTCCCAGTGCATTACATTAGGAGGAACATAAGTTTTTCCCATTTTAGTTGTGTTAACTTTGATCAGATAAAATAAAATTTAAGGGAGAATAACTGAATGGAAATAAAAATAATTTTTAAAAATAATAATTCACAAAGAATATGTAAGAATCATGAGTTTGCATGCAGCTAAAGATATAGTCTTTACTTATATAAAGCAAACACTGACAGAATTTGAAGTTAAATTTTACAAACACTCATGATGGGATATTTCCACTAAAGACTGTAAGAAACTCCAGCAGCCAAGCTGCCAAAAGTAATTGGAGTGTAGGTATTTTGAATGAAACAGTGTGTACAAATACAGAAAGGGAGGGAAAGAAAGAGGAAGGGGTAGAAAAACAGAGAGAGAGAGAAGAAACTTTACACCAAAAAATAGAAGGTATACTTTCATTTCAAGTACACAGGAGCATGTATTAAAATTGAGCTCACGTATTCCATAGTCACTGACTAAAATTAAATAATTAATAATTCAGTAATAAATTGATAAAAGAAGAGTTAAAAATTAAGAAGGCATTTCTAAATTTAAAACGGAAATTTTAAAAGTAGAGTTGAAAAATGAGTATTAAATATAAAATTATAACATTGTATCTTAGATGATTGCAATTATAATAAGTTTATTCTTCTAAGTGCCTTTATTAAAAGAACAAGAATATTTGAAAATAAATGAGTTGAGCTATTGTTGGGGGGGGAGGGTCTCCACTCTCAGGGCCCCTCCCCCCCAGCAGCCAAGGATGAGAATAAGTCTACCAAGACATGATCTGCTTGGGGAGGAAAGGTGGCCAATCTCTCAAAGGAGAAGGGCCAAGAGCCTTTTCCTCAAAGGGCTTTTATTGGGTTCAATTTGCACAAGAATACAGGTAAAGCTCATCAATCATTGTCAGGCAGTAAGGATCAAATAATAGATAACAAACAAAGAACTCTGAGGGTTTATTCTGAGTCAGGGTCAGTTAGCTAAAGGGCTATAAGACTTTGAGAAACAAACTCATTTCAGGCTTGGACCCTTATCATTTAAATTGAGGGTATTAGCAAAGCAGGTTTCACAGGATTTTATGTATTCTTTCTTAGGCCTGATTGCTCGGGGAATCTGCCCTTTCCAGCACAGGACTGCACCATCCTCTGTCATTGTTTCAGGCTTAAATCCAGCAGGGGAAGTAAGGCAGCCAAGAGATTAGGAGACTTCTTGCAGACAGAATGAGGACTCAGGCTATGTCAAAGCTGATGGGTGAGGGCCCATCACCCCCTTTTTCTATAGCCCCTCAAGTCCTTCCCTGAGGGCCTCTTTGTGACCATGCCTGTCTTAGGTCATCCCTCCCTTGAGGAATCTTACCTGTCATTGGCTAACTGGTCAAGCTCAGGGCAAAGCAGGGTAAAGTAAAGTGGGCAGAGGTGGTGCCCCTGCCAGGGAGATAAGCTTTGTCTCCTTAGTGGCTTATGGTCCCAAGGTCTCTGACTCAGCCTTAGTCAAGGGGGTTTACAGCTTCTGAAACCAGGTAGGGCGGTTCCCAACAAGCTATCAACTCAAGAAGCTAAGAAAGTAACAAAGAACAAATTTTAACTAGGGATAAGAAAATTTTCAAAATAAGGTAAAAATTAATGTAAAATAAGTCAAAGGAACAAAAGAAAAGATCAACAAAGCTAAATATAGCTCTTTAACGAAGTAATAAAATAGTCACACTTCCAAATAGAGTGATCAAGAAGAATCAAAAATTTAAAACCTGAGCTGAAGAGCCCTGACTGGTGTGGCTCAGTGGACTGAGTGCTGGACTGCAAACCAGAGTCGCTGGTTTGATTCCCAGTCAGGGCACAGGACTGAGTTGCAGGCCAGGTCCCAAGTAGAGGGCACGTGAGAAGCAACCACACATTGATGTTTCTCTCCCTCTCTCTCCCTCCCTTCCCCTCTCTCTAAAAATAAATAAATAAAATCTTTTTAAAAAATGAGCTAAAGGGACACAACCACATATACTGTATCCACTTTTAAAATCATAAGAGAATTCTGTAAAGAAAAGTCAAAAACTGAGACCTTGTACTAAGTATAAATATTTCTAGAAAAATATATACATTAAAAAACAGAAAGGTAATAAAACAATAGCTTTTAAATAAATTTAATTTATGATCAAAAGTATGTCCCCATTTCTCTTTTCCTTTCTTCCAACAAAGCACAAACTCTAGAACCTGAGTTTTATCAAGATGAATACTGTCCAACCTTCAAAAAACCAACAAATACAAAATATTTAACAGAATAGAAAAAGAAGGAAAGTCGATGTCCAAATTATTTTATATAAGTAATTTTAAATCAAAATTGGACAGAAACTGAAAAAGAAAGTGAAAATTATGAACATAGATATTAAGTTTGTAAACAAAATATTAGAAAAAGCAATTAAATGATTTAATATACGTATCGCATTTAAATAGTACTTAGTCCAATAAAAGAAGAACAGTTCAACTTTGAAAGAATCCAGTCCAGTAGAAAAATGGGAAAATAACATGAAAAAGCAAATTGCATAAAAGAAAAACCTAAAAACATATTAATAGATATTAAACCTGACTAGTATTAAAGGGAAAATACACAATTAATACCAAAACAAAAATAAAGAACATTTTTACATACATGGGGTTGGTAAAATTTAAGAAGTGTGACAATATCAAATATTGACTAAAATAAAGCTTGCAAAATTTAGAATTTTCAAGATTGGTAGGATTGTCAATTGCTATAACTATGAACATTTTTTTAGCAATCGGGTAGTGTCCAATGCTACTGAGGAGGTGTGTATCTAATGATGCTACAGTTGCTCCTTCAGGCATATTCTCTAGAAAGGCCTTTAAAAATGCACAGAATTGTATATAATTGTGAATTATAGCATGGTGTAGAAGAGCAATACAATTGGAAATAACCTAAAAAGCTTTCCAAAAGAGAATGGGTAAACTGTAGTTATTGTAGTTATTATTAATATGAAACAATAGTCTACAAATAGTAAGTACAGAAGCTTAAATGAATGAACTAGGGCAACATACATGAAGATTAATAAATTCCAAAAACATAAGGTTAAGAAAAAGAAAAAAAACAGTGATAGAAAGACACGATATGGTATATATATAATGTATTATATATCATAAATTAGAAATGGCATATAATAGCATAGTATGTGTAATATATACATCATATTATATATAATATAAATTATATATACTATACTACTGTATATAATTTATAATTTAAGAGATACCCATTCTCATACAGTTATTTTTAATTTCTAAGAGTAGTTTTGTCTCAGATGAACTTTATTTTCCAAATCTAATTTTATAAATCACAGTCTTTTGTTGATTGTTAGCTTTGTTAAATGTTAAATCTACTACATTTATTATATTTATTGATCTATTTAGTTTTATTTCTATAGTCTTATTTTGTGTTTTCTCTCTACATCCTCTTCCTTAGCTCCTATTTTCTTCTGAATTAATAAAAGGTCCATTTTATTTTTGTCTACAGGCTTAGAAACTCTAAATTTTATCATTATTTACTATGTATTCTGAAAATTTAAAAAAATATGTTAATATAGCTAATTTCATTTTCTAACAAATACCTATGCACTTTCTCTTTTCTCATACATAACACACAGCCTATCATACTACAACTATACCTTAATCATTTCAACCTGCCATCTCACTATTTTCAATTAGTTCTATTTTATACTTCTAAAAACATATAAAACAGTAAGTTATTACGCAGTCAATGAATTAAACTGAGTGACATATGTGATCAATTTCTGAGTTCACAGCTCTGTTTGATGACAATCCAGTAATTTTAAGCTAAGTATCTGTGGTAGTTAATAATTTTAGTGTTCATATATTTGAAAATGTTTTTATTTTGCTTTTACTCTTATAGTTTAACTGGGTATAACATTTGAGGTCACAGGTGTTGCTCTCAGTATGTTAAGAATACGAGTAACTCTATTGCCTTCTGGGATTTCTTTTTGCTAAAGATAATTCGGACAGTTTAAGTGCCGTTTTTCTGCAGATAAGGTTATGCTTCCAACTTTTGGATTGTTTTTAATATTTTCAAAGTTTTAGTTTTAGCATTTTGGGTTTTTTTCACACTTCCTAAAATTTGATAATTTGTTATGAATATTTTATCTTTCTTGACTTTTGGATAATTCAGTTATATCTGTTCAGAGATTGTTTCTTTACCATTTCTTCTGTTTTTTATTCTGGAGAGCCTCAAATTATCCATATTTCTTAGCTACTTTTCCTTTTCATTTTAAAGTTTATTTCCCTCTTTGTGAATTCCTCAGTGTAATCATCTAATTCAATAATTCTCTTTTTTATAGTGTTTAGAATTGCTTCACCTAAACTGTGTTGTTCTTTTTTAATTTCAAGGACTATATTTTTGATTTTCAAAGTTTGTGCTTCAGTTTTGTCTCTCCTTGGCCCTGTGTAATTTACATATATTTTTGGTTCACAGATTCTACTATGGTATATAGGAACTATTTTTTCATTTGAGATTATGTCACTGCCTTCTCTCATTAATATAATGCCATAGTCCCAGGTAGCAAGGAAACAGTAGTTGTTTTTTTGTTTTTGTTTTAATTACCCCAGCTTTATTTTTTCATGAGCAGAAGAATTTTACTCTGGTCCCTATCTTCTAGTAATGATTCTAGACTTGGCTGTAATATCACCTAGAATTCTTTCAATTTCCCATCAGTGGCTACTACTACTGAATCTAGACACATGGATTCAGTTTTGCTCACCACCCAGCTTTTCTACTGTCTTTCTTGTCTCTGCAGGAATTTACCTTGATGAGCCTCATTATAACATATGCAATGCCTAATATTTTATTTCATCTCTTACTGCTATGATTCTGGAATTGTTCATGTGGTAAAAATGTAAGCTCTGCTCCATTTTGCTTATGTTTGGAAATTTGTTATTAAATCAAAAATTATACATATGCTCTCACTCCAAATCTGGTAGAAAATATGTTGTGCCTCCAGATAAAGTATTGGAGAATATCATTTGGCAACTAACCAAGAACCCTTTGTTTAACAATGACATGATTTGGCATGGAAATAAAGAAGCCTTTACTGCCACTTGCAGTCTGCAGCTGGAGCAAACCGACCTTGGAATGATATCTATAACCCTCAAATTATCTGACTAATGGGATTTGTTGTAGATATGTAAAATGAATAAATTTTGAACACTGTGGACTACAAAATTCTGATTTAATATTACTCATCTTCAAAACTGTGGAATTCTGTGGAGTGTTAATGCAGTTTATGAGGAAAAAAACAAACATTCCTTGATCACATAAACTTGATAAGTCTGATTAAATGAAGGGAAACAATCTGCTTGTTGCTAGAAGTCTCAGAACCTTTAATGTGCTAATGGTCTCCTTGAGTGAGCCGTTCATGCAACATGCCAGTGTTAACCTGGGAGACTCCCCTCCTTTTCTTTTCAAGCAATATATTTTTTTGAGAACTAGTAGTCTATAAAACAAATATTTAACATTCAGGGTTTGACTTATTTTCAGCCAGAACCCCCATCTTCCATTAATTCACAAAATGAGTAACAAAGGGAAAGAGAAGAGCACCCGCTGTATGTTCTCTAGGCCGTTTAGAAAACATGGAGTTCTTTCTTTGGACACATATGTGAGAGTCTAAAGAAAGGTGACATTATAGACATTAAGGGATTAGATACTCTTCACGAAAGAATGCCCCACAGTTGTTCCCAAGGCAAAACTGGAAGAGTCTACAATGTCACCCAGCAGGCGGTGGGCATCGCTGTAAACAAACAAGTTAAGGGCAAGATTCCTGCCAAGAGAATTAATATATGTATTAAGCATACTAGGCACTCTAAGAGTCAAGATAGCTTCCTGAAATGTGTGAAGGAAAATGATCAGAAAAAGAAGGAAGCCAAAGAGAAAGGTACCTGGGTTCAACTGAAGGGCCAGCCTGCTCCACCCGGAGAAGCACATTGTGTGAGAACCAATGGAAAGGAGCTTGAGCAGCTGGAGCCATTCCCTAGGCATTCACATGGCATGATGAATGTAAAAAATAAATAAACAGAATAAAAAGACCTCCGTCCTGTTAAAAAAAAATTCAGTGTTTAATTTTTAAAAAGTTAGAATGTGCTTTCTGGAAGAGAACATAGATATAGAAACTATAACTGACTGTCATCTTAATTTTGATGGACCACTGAAAAGAACACAAGGATAATAAAAAAAAACCCCTGCCTATAAACAACTCATTATGTAACCTCATTAGGAACCTAATCTAACTACTTACAGAATTAAAGGTAAAAGGAAACTTGAATGAGACCTACCATTTTAGGGGCAAGATCCTTCGAGGTAGAAAGAGAGAAATCAGCCAGCTAAGGAGAAGGCTGTACCAGGCAGTGCTAATGGACCCTGAAGTGCTAGCTTCTGTTTTTATGGATGGCTACTCTAACCAGTTAATTAGGTTAGATGAAGCCAGGAACTCTATTTCTTAAAAGGGAGCAGATGTCATTTGCCTATTTTTATCCAACATGATGATAAGTAGCCTGAACTATAAAGAGTTTTCAAACAGCACTGATCAGCAGTCTCAGTAATTATAGGATTTGGAGAATAATTTTTAAAATGAAAATATACCAGATCAAAAATATGTGTTTGAGTGGATACATTTTTAGTCATAGACTCAGATGCACATCATTAAACACACTAATGAGGTAATGAGGTATGGCTTAAATATACATATAAATATATATGTATTTATAATATATAATATTTTTACATCATTTGTGTCTTTCTGATAAGCTTCTATTTGGTTAATCTTGTGAGTTACTATAATGTACTTTACTGAAATCTGAAATCACTTCTGAGAAACACTTGGTAAATAGCATCATTATTTGCTCTGAAATGATCTCTAAGTACAGGGAGATGTTGCAACAGGAGCTGAGACTGAGTTCTTAATTCCTTCTTTAAAGAAGGAATTACTTCTCTAATACTTCCCCTCTGGTAACTCCACAGATAACAGACAAAAAGCAGGGTCATGATTATGAAATTTTACAACTGTTATAAGGGACCCAGAGGTCAGTGACTTAATATTTTATGCTTTTTTATTGTAACCTATAATAATTATTTAAAAGATGCTTATAGCATGTGTCACTATTTCTGATGACTTTTAAATACAACAAGCAATATCCAAAGTGATTAGCTTTCATAATATTACTTTTCCTACTTTTGCACAATTTCTCCCCAGGCATCAGAAAAACATAAAAGAAGAAACCTCATAGTTGTATAAAGTCCTTTATATAGTTCTTAGTTCTTTAATATGCTCTGCTCACACCCCCAACTCCCCTGCCCTCCCCCCAATAAAGGATGATTTGAGTTGGCTTAAGGAAGGATTAAGTTTAGACCTCAGACCTCCTGCTGTGATCTGACAATAACTTACCCTTCCAGTTCCAACTCTCAGGACCCCCTGTCTTGAAATTTATATTTAACAGCACTTAATCTCAGGCAGTTGCTCCATCTAATAGGAATGATCTTTTTTCCTACCAAGGCCTTCTAGTCTCTTGGACTGATGAACTCCCACTTGTCCTCTAAGACTCCCCAAGCAAGACTTCACCACCTCCCTTGGGTTGAAAAGCACCTTTTCTGGACTCTCATAATACCTCATGCAAATACCCATATTTGCAATTTCTGTAATGTGTTATGCTTATGTGGTTTCTCCTCCCCGCTTGAAACAAAGGGGCTGCATCTTACTCTTTCTGTCACCATTGTGGAGCACAGTAGGTGTCCAATTAATATCTCTACTGGGGCCATGAGTGCGATGTGTGATAGTATCATGTGTGATAACATTAAGATATTTGGGAGTTGGGTAGGAAAACTCCACTAAAATAAAAATTTAAAAAACTAAGCTATGTATAGCAATAAAGAAGGTTTTAAGAATCGGAGATAGAAATTTCTAAAGACTTTGGTGCAGGATAATTGCTCTCTTGTGTCAATGAGGCATTGAAGGGTTTCCATATAAATGATAGTATTTGTCATTTATGGCATAGTTGATAAATGACATGCTAAGCAGGATAAGAAGTTGGTTCTGTTTTGGTGCTCTCTATACCAGACTGCATTGCCTTATGGTTCTCAACTATATTCCATATCTCAAATATAGGTTGTTTTTGTTTTCATATATATTCAGGGTATGCCTTGCTACATAAGCTCTCTAGTTTACAGATTGGTTTGGAAAGTGGGTATTCTATAACTTAAATTCTGAATATGATGGTGTAATAGGAACAAAGATTTCACCAATTTACCATATACTGTGAGTTGACCTTGGGAATATGCCAAATTTCAGTCTCTCTGCTATAAGCCCCTTGAAGGCAGGGACTGAGTTTATTTAGTGTTGGCCTCGTTAGACTATACTCAGCAGCACAAAATCTGCCTGATAAATGTTTAGTGACTGTTATGCTCACCCAGTAATTCACACATCAAGAATAATTTGTTAATTATTATCAGATATAATCTCTACATTTGTTTTCTGACTCAGAAGTCCCAAGTGTTCCCAATAAATATATTTATGTATATGATGTTTTGCTGCTGATAGTATTTTGTTCAAAGATAAAAGATATGTTGAGCCAAATTATTTACAGAAAGCCTAAAAAGTCAATTGGGACTTTAAATAATTCTCTTACTTCCCTTCTAAACACTTGGATCTTAAATTATCATGCCATCTGTAATCTCCTTAATTCTTAATCCCTCGGACTGAAATTTAATCTTCTAGCAGGCCCATGTGGGGTGCTCCTTTGGTGGTGAAAGGGGGTTGTGGGGAAGGAGGCAGGAATACAAACCAGATCTCCAGTCTAGAGCTCTCTCCCAGCCTCCAAACCCACTTATCCAAATTCTTTATGTTTCTACATGGACTTCTAATAGTTGTTCGAAATTTACCATATTCAAAATGAAACTCTTTACTTTCCCCATTTAAATAACTTGTGATCCTGTAATCTTCCCCCATCTGATAAGTGACAACTCCATCTTTCTATTTGGCCAAAAATCTTTACTCTTTCTTTACTACTATCTTCTCTCAAATTTATCTCTAAGCCATCAAGAACCCTATGGCTTCTGCCTTCAAATGCAATGAAAATCTGGTGCTTCCCTATCTCTCTACAGCTACCATTCTTATCCAAACCACTAGCATCTCTCGCCTGGCTTGGGAATAGGTTTACTTGCTTCACCTTTCTTCACCTTTCTTCTACACAGTATCCCAATTATTTTTTTACAGTGGAAGTCAAATTATGTCATGTCTCTGCTCAAATGGCTCCCACAGCTTCCCATCCATCCAGAGTAGAATTAAAAATCTTTACGAGATCATAGCAGCCATAACAGAATCTCATTTTCTACATCACTCTGGTCTTCTTTCTGTTCCTCAAACATAACATGTCCACTTCTTCCTCGGGGCCTCTGCATTTCCTTTCTCTCTGCTGGAATGCTGTTTTCCAGGTGTCACTTATCTCATTCCCTAATTTCCTTCATGTCTTGGATGTTATTGCATTACTGAGGCTTTCTCTAACCAATCTACCTAAAATACCCCCTCACTTCCATCACCCCTGTCATCATTGCATTTTTACTTTCTTTCGATAAGCCATACAACATATTTACTTGCTTTTTACATTTTTAATTCCATTTCCCTCCCCAGAACTTTTATTTTCCCTCCGTGCCCTGTGCTCACATCTAGGGCAGTGTCAGGCATATAACAGATGCCCTTTAAACATTTCTTGACTAAATCAATGAGCTTGTCAATGACTAACAACAAAGAATGTCATTGTCTATTAACTCAGTTTTCCCTCGCAATGAGCCCATGATGACAATGGGTCAGGAATTCTGAGTTCTGTGATAAAAAGCAAAAAATGAAGATATCAGAGTGTCTTAGGACTCTTGTGACTGCAGGTAACAGAGACCCACAGAACCTAGAAAAACAGTAGAAAGAGCCCGGGCATTATCACATAGTGTGTCTTACAAACCAGAGTGTAGGTGTGCAGTCACATCGCAGGTAGGATCTCAAATCCCTGGTAGGATGGAAATGCTGCAAGGTGACTCCTGCTCCTTCCCTAGGATGGCTCAAGAATGCACTAGGACTCCATCTCCCTTTCCTGTATTTGCTCTTCTCTTCCTCTTTGCCACATTATTTTCTCCCTGCAGATTAGTCTTTTCTGCTCCTTTGCCCACATGGCAGAATGAAGCTTTCCACAGTTTGCCTTTTATCAACCCTGCTGGGGAAGAAAATCTGATGGGTAAGATCCAATTAGCTATGAGTAAGGAGTGTGCAGATGAGACAGGCATGGTTCCCAAAGATGTGGGAATCATTTTGAACTGATCCCAAACCCTTAAAACTATCTGTTAAAAAGTAAGAAAGACGTTTTCCTAAAGTAAATCTAAGTAGGGGCTAAGGCTGAACTTGAACTGTGGTCTTCCTTTCCAAATCTTGGGCTTTTTGAACTTCCCCACACGTATTCTTTAGTGAGCTACCCATGGAGCTTCTATATTCCTTTAATGACTATAAACAAAAGTAATTAGTTTTTTCTTTTTTGTTATTTTGTACTTTTTTAAGAAAGAAAAAACATTTAGGGGAAGAAAAAATCAGCATATAAGGATGGGGACTTAGATATTCTGAGAACCCAACTCCAATGACAGAGCTTCCGGGAGGACAGCCGCAGCAGCCAGTTTGCTCAGCCTGCTTGTTCAGAGCTGCGGTACTGGAGAAGTTGGGGAAGAGAAGTACGTGCTTCTTTTGTGGTCCCAGAGAGTGTGCCCAGTGCAGCATCAAGGACATTGGTCTGGCATAAGTCCACCGCTGGTGAGCATAAGCCTGCTCTGTAAAATATTTATTTTATCAAATTTACTTCAACTTCATTTCTCTGTGAAAAAGAAATGGAGGCAGCTCAGTGCTGCTATTGGTTTAGAAAAAAATGTAATTTACTTTACTTTTTGCCCACAGTTAATTAAGCCCCATTGTGTCCTTGCCCTAAGTTCATGGAAATGTGACTTCACTGGGGAAGAATCCATGTAAAGATTGTACATTATATTTTAATGTCGAAAGGTGGATGAGTTGACATCGTATAATGGAGAGTGTATCACCCTTTTACTAAAAGATGTAATAGCAGAAACAGTCTTGACTGTGGCAACTGCCATAATAACTGCTCTGCTCATATTTTATTGATGATGGATAAAAATTCTCATAATACTGAAGCACAGTAACTTGCTGGAATATAGCTTCAGGCTGCCCCTGGGGCAGACTTTATTAATGCATCCCTACTTTCACTATTTGTAATGATAACAATAGTGTTAATAATAATAATAATAATAATAAATATCAGTATTTTCTGAATTATAGTAAGAACTAGATGTTTCAGCTATTTGCACCTTGACCTACCCTTCTGAATTTTCTTTTAAAGATGTAATGCAAGAAAAACCATTATAATCCTTACCTTTGTTCTGGTTGCTAATAGACCTATGCTAGCAATTTGGAACGGAAAGTGAAATCTGTCCACTGTGGGTTTGGCTGGTTTTACAACTATTATTGTAGGCTTTTTAAAAATTACTAATTTATAAAGTGCCCTGAGCCTTACAGAGCATAAGCAACTGAGCAAGCTGGGGAAATAAAGTTACGTAAATCTCCATTTAGTAGCACAAACCGCAGTGACCCTACAATGGACTCACTACAGTAGTTTCAGGAGAACAGACACAATCAGGAATTTTTAAAATCCTAAAAAAGAAAGTATATCAAAACGTAAGTAAATTTGTCTAAAGGCTTATAAAGGGAGTATCAAATGGAGATTGATGGAGATTGCAAAGCATCATAAATAATTCCCATAAATTCAGGGGAATGTGTGACATGCTTGTTTACTGTATTTTTTGGACTATAAGACCCACCTTCCCCCACCCCAAATTTGGGAGGAAAATGGGGGTGCGTCTTATAGTCCAAATGTAGCTTACATTTACATTGGTGAAATATTATATTATTTATGTTATTAAATATTTTATCACATTTTTTGCTTCAGAATTTTTTTTCCCTATTTTCCTCCTCTAAAACCTAGGTACGTCTTATGGTCTGAAAAATGCAGTAATTTGACATTTTAATGACTTTAGAAGTATTTGAGAGAGAATAAAATTACAAATAACATGAAAAAGACGATTCACAATTGATAATCACGCTTTCCCTGAATTGGACATACAATTCACCCCATCTTGTCATCACTAGATTTACTGTTTGAAAGCTGTTGGCAGCACTGTTTGATATACTATGTTGCCGTGTAACTTTGTTAGACACAATGAGAGAAGTTCCTCTCTGATCTTAGTATCACGAACAGCGGTACTTCTGAGTAACAGTGTTTTCTTTCCTTTTCTTTTTCTTTTTCCAGTGGACCCTGGGAGCTGTGTAATTGACCAGGCTTCCCCTTTCATACTGGTTATGAGACAGAAAAATTCTCCCTTGTAGCCTTTCCATTGCCGCGTGCAAGTTCTTCTCCTGTTTTTTCATCATCACTTCTGGATGTACATCACGTTCCTACACCACATTGTATTACGTCTAGTTAGCTTTATACATCTACTCAGTGGCCTCACCTAAATCCCTACTGGAAAGAATGTGGGGGTTAAGGAAGACAGAAGAAAAGGAAGAAAGTTGAAAAGTTTTACTGAGGCCTGAATATAATCTTCTATGACTAAATTATAAAATCTAATTTTCTCTATTTATACAAATTACTATATTCCTCTTGAGAGATCCATATCTCTAATGCTAAGTAGCTTTGATAGTAGATATCAGTTCTAATTTGTGTCGTGTTTGTGGGTATAACCATATGAATCCACATTAAAATTACCTCACAGTTTAATACTATGGGGTTTTTGCTAGGTTTCTTAACATCGGTTTCAATTTATTCATCTATGAAGTTATGGTAATCGCACGTGCCTTGAAGGCTTGTTGTGAGAATTAAAGAGAGTCTATATGAAGAACAAGTCTTAGCCTTCTTGTGTCTCAGTTTTCTCACTTGTAAAATGGGTATAAAATAGGACCTGTATCACAAATAGGTTGTGAAGATTAAACAAGTAGGCATACATATCATATTTAGGAAAATTCCTAGCACAGAATAAATGCAATTATTATTATTTCTTTTATTTTTATTTTACAAAGGTGTTACAAATATTCTAGATTAATTTTTTAAACTTAAGGGTTTGAAATATAGGTTTACGCTAACCAAGTACCACAGTGACCTCCTTAAATGGCCTTAAAATGGACATTAAAAAAAATTATATGGTCCACCATTACCTCTATTGGCTTCTTTATTTATGTCGGCCCTAACTACTACGAGGTTAGCTACTATTTCTCAACCAGGGGTGATGTTTTCCCTACCACCCCCAACCCAGGGACCTTTGGCAATATCTAGAGTCATTTTTGGCTATCACAGCTAGGAGGAGTGTTAATGACACCTGGGTAGAGGCCAGTGGGTAATGGCCACAGAGGCTGCTCCACAGAACGGGCCCCACAACAAAAACAACCGAGCCTCGGAAGTCTGTAGTGCCACAGGTGAAAAACCTGGTGTTGAGTTTTATGCCAAAAGGAGAATAGCAGAGGGAACTGTCATAGAGCTGGTAGAAATCAAAACCTTTCTTACTCAATTATTGATGTTTCTGGCTTTTTTTTTTTCAGAGCATAGTTTCCATTTTTGTCAGAAACCTAACAAATATGGGAAGAAAATAGGGAAGCATAGACTGCCTAACCACCTGCCTCTAAATTCATAAACAATTCCATGTAAAAAAAGAAAAAAGCCACTTAGGCCCAAATTAAGAGTCTCAGAAAGATCCAACAGAGGTCACATATACATCTATTCTAAACTCTTGTGTTGGTGAGTCTGCTGGGCTATGCAGAACAATATCTTCTCACAATGGTGAAACATAGCACACAATCTAAATAACCATTAAAAAGAAATGGATGGTCATAGGGATGTAAAATACGGCATAAGGAATATAGTCAGTGATATTGTAATAACTATGGGTGGTGTCAGGTGGGTACCAGACTTACAGAGATGATCACTTTGTAAGGTATGGAAGTGACTAATCACTGTATTGTACATCTAAAACTAATGTAATATTGAATGTTAACTGTAATTTAAAATAAAATTAAAATTAAAAATGAGAAATGGTTGTAAAAACCAAATTTAAAAGTAAGTGAGCTAGACATGTATCAAAGTGGATTGAAGTCAAACATAATATTGAGTGAAAAAAGCAAATTGTAGAACAACTTGTTAGGGTAATGCCATTTCTATAAAACTCTTAAAAGCAAAATAATATGTCAACAGTTAGAATTGTGTTTAACTGCATTTAAGGAAATGTAACAATGGTGGCTTACCCAAATAGGGCTTTATAATTTCACCTTAAGTTCAACAGGAGGTGACCCCAGTGAAGGTGTCTCCAAGATGCCATCTCTCAGGTGCCACAAAGGGAAGGGGTGGACGTTCATACAATTGACTGGATCTGATGGTCCAGAAGGGTAACGGGGTATACAACATATGTAAATAGGTTGAATTGTCTACATTTGCTGGGAGACCCAAAAATTACTTTCAGGTGCTCAAACCTGCAAACCAGGGTCCCTTCCTCAAGGCTCATGGCTCATTCTATCCTCTCTTTAGTTCTCCGGATTGCAAGACCATAGCTTTGGCATCCACACATTGCGTCTCTGCTTATCCATGCTTCAGATCCAAAGAGAGGGACCATAAAATATGAATCTGAATATACCCCCTCTTACCAGGAAAGCAATGGTTTTCCTAGCCCCACCTTTTAAACTTCTGTTTATAGTTCCTTGACCTAAATTAGATCAAATCCTTTCTACCCACCCCTGTACTCTTTAGCTGCAACGGAGCCCGAGATGGGGAATGAATGGACTTCTGGGGCCACTGCTGCCTGGATTAAGATCAGTGTTCAGACAGAATGCAAAAAGGGAATAACAACAATTAGGTGGGCGATTGGAATTTTTTTTTTTGCCTCAACTATGACATAATGTCTAAAGATAAGTAGTAAGATATAAAAACTGGAAGAATATATCATATATTCGTGAAAGTGTGTGCCTTTGGGAAGGAAAAAAGAGGAATACAACTGAGTAGGAGTGCAAGGAAGATTCTCATTTAATCTGTTTTATTTGTGTATTTAATATAAAATTATCCAAAGCAAATGGGATAAAATATTACAATTTTTTCATCTGGGTGTTAGATGCCTGAGTCTTATATTCTGTCCTTTTCTGTATGATGTTTCAAAATTAAGGAAAATTTTATAACTTTCATTCACCTTCAAAATACTGGGGGTAGTGGTGAATGCTTTTTGCTTTGAGAGAGAGACATGAAAGTATTTGCCCAAACAATGAGAGGAGACCCTGAACTGAAAATTCGGTGGAGCTATATTCCTGCCAGCCACTGAACTGGACAGTTCTTGGAAGCTCCAACTCTCAAACTCACATTGCATACCCTATCTCCCAGGTGTATACTCTTGAAACAATTAAGCTAGGATTTAAGCAGAACCATGGGGAAAAAAATTTTAAGTATTCATGATTCATCTTGTTCTTACTGAAAGTCAGCATGAAAGCTCGCATGTGCAATGCTTCCAAATAGCTGACTGTCCTAGCGTTTTCTTTCATAAGAGCTAGGTCATGCAGGATACTCATATAAGAGGTGCTTTTATGAAAGGCACTTTATCCACCCCACCACCACCACAAAAAAAAAAGTGTAATGAATTATTTTCCAAAGCTGATGGTTTCAGAGCATTCATTTTCATGAAAGTCAAAGTCACCCCACTAAGTAATGAATTCCTTTTGGATGTGATTCAGACTTTCCAAGGTTACCAATTCAGGCTTTACAGAAAAAAAATTCCATCAGTCTGACAACAGCTATCCATGGGAAGTTGAGGGACAAAAAGTTAAGGAAGCAGAAGACAGGATGCGGTGACTGGGCATTTAATGAGCACTTGAAGAACTTATTTTCATGCCAAATAAAAAAGCCAGTTTACAGTAGGTTTTAATTTATGCAAATGAAGAAGTCAGAGAAAGCAGAGAAAGGAAGACTTACTGTTTCAGTTTCCCTTTTACTTGCTGCTGAGTCTTCTCCAGGTCACCTCAGGGCTCCTGCGAGAGGAAGAGCTGGGAAGGGAAGGGTGGGACGATGTCTGTGTCAGGGAAACTCAAATGTCTTCTGCAGAAGGCCCCGTGTACTCCCTGTCGCTGTGACTTTCTTTTATTATCTTAATTGTCCTAGAAATTGTGGTATGGGTTTCAATGTGGGAAGGACGCAAAATGAGTTTTATTTTTCCCAGCTCCATTAAATATAGAAAAGAAGAGAACCAAAAGAAAAATACTCTGGCATAAGGAATCTCAGTACCACAAAAGCAATAGCAACATTTTTCTTTGAACAAATGTGCACAATACATGTCTCTCGTTGGGCGGAGGCATTCAGCTGACTCTAATATTCCTAAAGATGGAAGCTGCTGGGAGCAAAGCAGTTCAGGCCCAACAAAACAGAGTGGTAATTTAATTCCATCTTGATTATGCTGATGATGTTGCTGTCATTTTGTGAAAGTGTCTCTGGGCCCACTTTCCAGGACAGCAGAACCATTTTGCCAGTTGAAGGTAAGTTTGAAAGATTTCAGACCAACAGAAAAGGCAGATCTATTCAGATTTTTAAGTTGGTTTGCGCTTACTGCTGCTCACTGATGGAACAGTGTCATTTCATAATTCATTTCTGCTTGGGAATCTTAACCTTTGGACGTGAACCTCTGCTCAGCCCCAAAGACATGACCTTTGCCAATCTCTGGGCCCCTCTGAGTATTCATTTTCTCATTGGACTAAGAAGAAAAAAAACTTTGCCTTCAGAGTGGTTGTGAGGAAGGAAAGAAACAACAAGTGAAATCATAGAAACTCTAAAATGTTGGGCAGATGAAATTATTTTAAGAGTATTATAGATGTTACATGTCATTAGCAGAAAACTAAACGTTTAATTTTTTGTGTTTTATTTTATGTTTTGTTTGTATTTTGTCCTTATAACAAGCCACTTGGCCTTGAATTTGGCACTCACTGGAGTACAACTAGGACTACCTGTCCCTTCTCTTCTCCCGGCCTTTATTCCTCAGCTTTCAGAGAGGTAAGATCTAACATCCCTTCAAGCATAGATGCACCAAAGGTATGTGACTCAAAGTACAAATAAAGAGCAGAATCTATCTTGAGTAAAACCCGGTGTGGGCAACATTTGAAAGGAAGACAACAGCATGATACTAAGTGAAAGAGCATTTCTGAGGCACACAAAGCTAAAAAATAGAAATTATAATTGTTTGCTCTGGCTTCTCCAAGAAGTTGAAGAAATGAGGTCTATATTCTTTGGAAGATTTTGACTGCAAAGAGGACTTTTATTAACTTTTAGAAAAGCCACAAGGCAAGGATGAATCCTGTGATAGCTGCTCAAATATTTCCTGAACATTATCCCTTTTGAGGGACTGGAGCTTTGATGAATGTGGCTGTCATCCCCAGAGGTGCCACATTCTGTATAATAAATGGATCGGTGCCTGGATGTTTAGTCTTTTGAGGAAGAGCACAGAACACAAAGATTTGAGGGGGAGCTTATTTTACTTGGTGCTGATTTTACATCTGTGCAGGTAGGTGCACAATTTAATTTTAAAACACAAATTGCCAGGATGCTATAGATCGCCAGTGCTTAGTCTGCGAAGAGCACGTGTGTGCAGCAGAACCAGAGATGTCTGTGAGTTCAGTCAGGTCTGACTCAACAGTCTCTAAAGTAGAAGCAACGGCAGATCCAGAAATACCAGCCATTGCCACTCATGCTGCTGACTCTCAAGCCAGAATAAACTGGGCTAGATGAATTTTTTGTCACGACTGATTCAGCAGCATGCAGCTTAATGGGCTGCCTCCCCAAAGAGAGACGGGGTGGACATCTGCTCTCAAAACATGACTGGCATGTTCCCCAAACTAGCATTTTCTCTAAGGCTTTTATGCCACGTATGGCTTAAGTAAAATTTTAAACTTTTTGGAAAGTACTTGCAAAGACTTAATGAAAGAGATTGTAATCTTCAAGTATAGACAAAATATGTCTTTCTTCTAAGATAGTTTTGCTATAATTGAGATTTCTAGAATGTGATGACCCCCAGTACTCTTCCCTTCAGCCCAGTGAATCTGTAAAAATAAAGCTCAATGCTCCCTCACATGTGACAACTGAGCCTCATCTACCCTGGACATCTGCTAGGAATACACGTTACATTATTCTGAAGGTCCCTGCGATGCTTTTAAGCTGTCCATGGTGCTTTCACATGAATAGTGTCCCACCATGTTAAGCATAGAAGAATGGCTGGGTTCAGGCAGACACCTCTCCAGAATAGCTGCATCCTTTGAACAGAAGACAGCAGAGTGTACAGCCAAAATCATTACAAGTGCAAGATGAGCTCTTGTGGTATTGGAGGGATCTTACAGTGGTCAGCCCACAGGGATCAAGAGCCATCAACCTACAAAACATGTTTCAAAAAACAAACAACTTTCATTCCTTTCAAATCAGCCCTCTCAGATCTCCTTTCTTGTTTGCATCCCTCTCATGTTTCAAAGTTCACATTGGGAGCAAAGCTGGGACATCAGGTTCTACACAAAACCCAGAGAGAAC
This sequence comes from Desmodus rotundus, assembly GCF_022682495.2. Taxonomy (NCBI): domain Eukaryota; kingdom Metazoa; phylum Chordata; class Mammalia; order Chiroptera; family Phyllostomidae; genus Desmodus; species Desmodus rotundus. The sequence continues at coordinate 38,196,910 of NC_071390.1, forward strand.
CAAAGCAAGCCCTTCACTGGCATGAAGAGAGGTGGTAGGGACCAAAGTATATGGAGGTTATAGTAGCATTTTTATTGAAAAACCATGGATATAAATTTCCTCAAAAGCGGGGGCAATGTCTTATTCGTTTGTGTATAGCTCACACAGCTAGCACTGGCTTGTATACAGAGGGTGTTAAAGGGTATTTGTTGATGCCATTGATCATTCATAGGACCAAAAATTGTTCCACCTGTTCCATGACAGTTTCTGTGGGACACAGAAGGATGAATAAAACAAGGTCCTAATTCAGAGCTTATCACATCATCATGTTGTCCAAACTTGAAGTTCACAAAAGGCCTGACATGTAGACACTTTTCCTCCCTCCACAGGTAGTTATGCTTGCCTTCACAGAGGCAACACTGACAAGTTTGGGAGCTGAGGTTATTCTTCAAACACATTTAAAGTAAGCCACAATTTTTGTAACTCTTATGCTGTTTTTATTCTTAAATATTTAATTAGTACATTATCCCATTTATGTGCACTATACCTATCTACCATCTACCTATTATCTCTCATCTATCTACTTTTCTATATGAAATAAGATTCATCAAAGAATGGCCTCCAAAGTATTCATAATGAACACGGTAGTAAGATGGACTTTCATGTGATTGTTACTCTCTTCCCTTCACTGTCCTGTATGTTTGAAATCTTACACTGAACACATGTGACATAAGATCAGAGAAAAGCAACAAAATTATATTCATTATGCAAAACAAGAAATAAGATTCAGCGAATGTGTGAATGAGGAGAGTCAATCAAAATGCTTGAGCCAAAATGACTGAAAGGATGGCGGCTCTATTAACAGAACAGAAATTGAGGGTTCAAGAAAAGGCACTGAATTGGGAGAGGACATATTTCGAAACCAATTGTGGACACGTTGGACTGGAAGTGCCAGAAGAGCATCTGCTTGGAAATGTGGGAAGGGAGTTTGGGGAAAAGCTGTTATGGGGCCATTGATGGGAGGGGAATTGAAAAGGGAAAGATCAGTCCAAACGGACAAAATAAAACCTGTACAATCATGGAGTGAAGGAACGAAACAGACCCATGGATAAAGAAGGGACCTACCACCAGGGGAGTGGAGGAGACCACAAAGAAAAGGTGTTTTACAGCACCAAAGGCAGAGTGGCGAGGGGATGATACCTGGGAGCACCTCGGGTGTTTGGTGGTTAGATCTTTTCCTACCTTCACACCAAGGAGTAGGTAGGCATTATGTTCTCAAGACCAGTTAACATTAGGAAAAGCTTAAGAAATGATGACAAATGAATAAAACAGAATATATGTGGTATGAATTTAGTTTCATAAAAGAATTATAAATATAGCTATGCCCAGAAAGCATAGTGTACTGAACTGTAGTTTTGAAGCAGCTAGCTACTGAGGATACAGAAATGAACAAGACAGATACCCTTGGCTTCTACATTATAGGTGGGATAGACAGTAAATAAATAAACATATAAAGTAAAGACAGTGATGACTGGTGATAAGTGGTAGGAATACAATAAGAATCAATGTGATGGAGACTATTGGGAGAGGGGACAGTGGCGACCTCTCTGAAGACCTTGCATTTACACGGGAATCCCAAGGGGAAGAAGAATCCAGCTGTCAGAAAAGGGGAGGAAGAGCTAGGGGCTGGCCCAGGCAGAAGCACCCGCAAGAACAAAGTCCCAAGACAGAGAGAAGCTTGGTGAATGCTGGGAACAGACAAAATTTCAGTCTGTCTGGAGCCGTGTGGTTATTCATAAGACATGGCGCATGCCCCCAGACAGATCACAGGCTTGGTGGAGACAGGCACATAAACAAATTGTTACATATATTATGATGAACACAGGGACAGAGAAAAGCACAGAGTGCTACGAACACACAGTGAAGAAGAGTCAGTTCTGGAAGCAGGCAGGTGTGGTCTTTGAGCTAAGCCTTCTGAAGCTTTTGTGGGAGTTTTTGTCCATGTTGGTGACGGCTGAGTGGGAAATATTGCTAGAAGGGAGAATCTTTGTAAGGAGCAGGGGAAGGCGTCACTAAGGCAATATATAAATAGAAGCCCTTAGGTTAGTAAACACAGGAGAAACTGCTGAGTTCAGCTAGACTGGAGAAGAAGAGGGGACCACTGACCTGTTGCTTATCCTGCAGGCCCTGGCCCAAGACCATGATAAGTGACAAATTCCATAGCTCTTCATCCTCACTGTCTTACCCGGCATCCTCATCAGCACTGCTTCCTCAAAGGAAGCCCTAGAAATCAGGGACCCAGGACTAGAGAGTGTCTTTGCTTTCAGACGATGCCCATGCTCGCTCTCCTGTGGTTCCCATAAGGTACAGAACAATCTCCTCCTCCCCTAGCCGTCAACTCTGGGTGGGGAAATGGGCCGCCCTCGAGAGGTGAGAGATGAATAAACAGGAATCAATAACAGAGTGGTGGCAATGGAGGACATCACTGAAAGAAGACGTAGTGATATAAAGAATACATAATGACGAGTTTAGGGGGGCACGAGTAGTATGTTATGGTGGCAGCTGTGTCCATGTGTGTATGTGCTGTGATGGGAAACAAACTTGAAAAGTCAGGTTACAGCCAGCTTGGGAGAAAGGTGCTCAGTGATCTCCCTGGGACTTTACGCTTGATCTTTTGGCATGGAGGCATTGTCAATGTGTTTTAAATAAAAGAGGCATATGGTCAATTATGCATTTCAGAGCAGCTCTGAATGCAGTTTGAAATAATACGAGGGGGAGCCCCCAAAACCTGGAATCATCTGGAGGGCACGCCCCTTGTAGTACAGGCTTCCCCCACTAGGTGAGTGTTGTAGAAACCCATCTGTATGACTGTGCCAGTTGGTGTTGTTGTGAGAGGCTGTGTTCAGCTTCAGTGAATTTTCTTTGAAGACTCTTCCAGCGCATTGCCCATTTCATGATGGGTGATTTATGAGAACACCTGCCCACATTGCACTAAGTATTCAGCAGTTTTTGACCAAAAACAGCATGACCCCCGTGCCCCACCCTCTCAGTTCACCCAATCTCACCCCGAGTGACTATTTTGTTTCTCTGGATGAAAAACGTTCTCAAAGGGAAACGTTTTGTTGATCTGGAAGAGGTGAAACAAACAAACAAAAATACAAAAAAAATGGCAGAAGCACTAAAAGACATCAAAATTGACAAGTTCCAAAACTGTTTCGAGCAGTGGGGAAAACGTCTTGATAGATGTATTGCATCAAATTGGAGAGTACTTTGAAGGTGACTGAAGCTTAAACGTGTAAGAGTGAATATACATTTTTTTTATAAATAAATTCTGTTTTTTGACAGGGAGAGTCTCCTCTTGTATTACAGAGCACTAGCCAGGAAGTTGGATGACCAGTTGGGAGAGGACAGCAGTCACTGAGGCAGGAAATGATGAGACCCTAAATAAAGGTAGTAGCAGTTGAAACAGAGGGTAGCTTCAAGATTGAAAGGAATTATAAGCAACGTAACTGAAAGCACTTGCAGATTATTTTAAGTAGGAGGGCTAAGAAAGAAGAGCCAGGGTATCAGGTTTATCATGGGTGCCTGAGTGGCTGGAGATGCTGCTAAGCATTATATGTAGCACAGAGTGTGGTAAGATAAGTATTCTACATACATTGAGTGTGTGATGCTTGCAGAATGTCCAGGAAAAGGGATGCAAATTCAGGCATGGAGTCTAGGAAAGGTTGAAGGTAGATACCAATAAAAATCACTAGTTATAGGAGTTCATTGAAACCAAGAGAACTGGTGAAACAATTACAGCTTTCGCCCCAGATGTTAGCTGTCACTCAGGTCATATGGGAACCTGTGAGTCACAGGAAAGAACATTCTTTGCCAGAAAGTAGAAACAACCCCCAAGATCCTAGAACCACTGCCATCTGAGTTCTCCAGCTATGTGCTTGGCAGAAGCTGAACAACAGCATCCACAGAGAAAACATATTTTGTCTTGTAGATCCAATTTTCCTTGCCTGAAAATTTAGTTTGGATATAAAAACTATATGATATCTGACATATGGTTGGCTTAGGAAATTTTTTTCCTCATTAATTTGATCAGATTTGCATATGATCCATTTGATCACTTACCACAATCAATTGTAAAGTCAGTAAATATTTAACAAAAATCAAAAAAGCATACATACACACAAGTTAGATGTGCTATGAATGTGAACTTCAAAACAGATGCACAGTTTCTTTCCGAAGTTTTCTCTTACAGGGTTCCTTCCCTTCTTCATCTCTCCAGGGGAAATCAGCTTGACAATAATTCAATGTGAAATTCTTCTCTGGTTTATTTTGGTGGCTCCATAAGTGTCAGAGAGCGTGACAGACTGGTCATTGCAAAGTGTCTCCATGGTACTCATCAATATCCAATGATATGTTTTAACCAATTGGATTTTTTGTGGTCTTAAAAATCTAGTCATTGTGTAAATGTCCCATAGTTGTTTTATCCACTCATCTCCTGATGGGCACTTGGGCAGCTTCCATACCTTGGCGATTGTAAATAATGCTGCAATGAACATAGGGATGGTGCTTATGCTCTTTCAAATTAGTGTTTTGGGTTCCTTCAGATATATTCCCAGAAGTGGGATCACTGGGTCAAAGGCAGATCCACTTTTAATTTTCTGAGGTATCTCCACACTGCTTTCCATAGTGGCTGCACCAGTCTGCATTCCCACTAACAGTGCAGAAGGGTTGGAATTCTGCTCGGCCATTAAAAAGAAGAAAATTTTACCATTTGCAACATTATGGATAGACCTGGAGAACATTATGTTAAGTGAAATAAGCCAGTCAGAGAAAGACAAATACCATATGATTTCACTTATATGTGGAATCTAAGGAACAAACTGAACTAACAGGCAAAACAGAGACAGACTCATAGATGGAGAGGAGATGACAGCTAGTAGGGAGAGGGGGGTTAGGTGGTAGAAGAATTGAGCAAAAGCAAAAAAAGGTTCATGGACATGGACAACAGTGTGGTGATTGCTGGGGGTGGGGTATAAGGGGACTAAATGGTAATAGAAAAATACAATAAAGATTAAATAAAAAAAAGATCTAGTCATTACTTTCTTTCCCTAGGTCTGATGCTTCATAGGGCAAGCAGTATTTGACTTGGTTTAAACCTTTGATTTATCTAAGGCATCTAAAAATCACCTTCAGTTGCAATGGCAAACTGTTTTTCTTTGGTGAAAGTGATTAAAGTGTTTTTGTTAATGATATCAGAGTAACTGTACACAGTAGTAGGCTCTGTAAGTTGGTGAGGTTTCTTTTTATTAATAATTGTTTTTAAAATTATAAAAGAGCAACACACTTAAAACTTTTAAACTATGGCCCTGATGGGTGTGGCTCAGTTGATTGGGCGTCATCCTGCAAAGCATAACATCTCTTGCAGCTCCATTCCAGTCTTGGCACATGCCTGGGTTGCTGGTTTGGTCCCTGGTGGGGGGGGGGCAGGGGGCGGAGGTGCAAGAGGCAACCAATAGATGTTTCTCTCTCACAGCGATGTTCCTCTCCCTCTCTTTCTCCCTCCCTCCCCCTCTCTCTAAAAATAAATAAGTAAAATCTTTAAAAAAAACTTTTAAACTATATAAAGCATAAACATAAAATAAAAAAGGAAAAGGTAGGAATGTCCATGGTCATTGGGAAACTTGGGAAACTTGGGAAACTTTAGAGCCATCTGTAAAGGAATGGATAACATTTATAAAAAGAATGACATACTAACTTGATGGTTTGCACTCTTACTTTTACCTAAAAAAAAAAACAAAACAAAAAAAAACAAAAAAACAAAAAACAAAACTGTGATTGTTCCTTATCAGCACTTATGGCTCTACTTCATTCTTTTGAAAAGCTACATGGCAATATGTAGTATGAATGTTCCAAAATTTAATAATGACCCTATCGGTGCTACTACAGAAACTACTATTGGTGGATCCTATACCGTTCTGAACAGACTTATACACACATTTTTGCATACATTTATCTGTAGAATACATTCTTAGAAGTTGAGTTGCTGGCTCAGATGATAAATGAATTTTTAATTCTGACTCATATTGCCAAATTGTCTTCCAAAGAAGTTGTAACAATTTACATCCTCACTAGCAATGAATAAGAATGCCTGCTTCCCTTGATCCCCTCTAATACAGCATTCTAAAATATTTTTGTACCTTTGCCAATCTGATGCTTCAAAAATGGTATCTTGTGGCTTACTTGCATTTGAGAAATGGCATTTCACTGTGGTTTGATTTGCATAACTATTCCTTTTTCCGTGAATCATATACTTACATATTTTGCTCATTATCCCAATGGGTGTTTTTATTTTTATTTTTCAAAATTATTTTTCTAATTTTCTCATTAAGAAAACTAATGCATTGTTACATTTGTTGCAAAAATATGTACCCTGTAAAAATACCCTGGTATTTTTATGATGTTATAAGTTTAATTTTACAACTTGAAATTTGTAAATTGTCTATGATCTCTAGTTTTGTATTTTGCTTAGAAAAACATTTGCAAATATAAAAGCAAAGTTTTCTATGTTTTTAATTTTTATATTGAATTCTTTGATCCATCTGAAATGTTTTGGAGATAAGGAATGAGGTAAGGATCCAGTCTGATATTTAAAAAATCTTAAACCACTTACAATACTCTGTCACCCCCTCATGATTTATCGTATATCAAAATGCTTATGTAATTTAGTCTATTTCTTGACCTTATTCTGTTCTGTTCTTCTGCCTGACAAAATGAAATTCTCTTGGTTTGTAGTTCTATAATATATTTAAATACACAGAAAGCTCTCTCTCAATTTTTTTCTCCAGTTGGTATTTTCCAGGTGAATCTTTCATGCTTGTTTTATCATAAAATATTTAAAATCAGCTTGGGTAGTAAATAAAAATTAAAATCTTATTGATATCATTATAGAGATTGTTTTAAATTTATACATCAACTTAGGAGAAATTGATACATTTTAAAATATTGTCTCCTTACCACTCCCCAACAGAATATATCTTTCCATTTGCTAAATTATCCACTCATGGTCCTCAAAATCATTTCAAATTTTCCTCACATGGATCTTGTACATTTACTAGGTTTACTCCTATGCATTTTCAGTTCTAGTTCATGTTGTACATAAGTCTGTCCTTCAAATATGTACTCCGTGTGATGTTTGTTTATCTATAGAAAAGCCATTGATTTTTTTCTGGATCTTAGATAATTTTTAATTGGTTTTTATATGCTTTTCTTGGTTGTTCAAGATTCAATTTTCTACAAAAAAAAAATGGTTCCTCCTTTCTAATGTCTATACCAGGAAAGAAAAAATAGTAATGTATTCATGATACCGTTGGTGACTCAGACATTTTAAACCTTTAGATAGGAAAAGCTGTCAATCTCCACTTTCAAAGCTTCTGAGGTTCACGTCTTGCTGTGAAAGATCTTTCCCATTCTGCAAATGCTAAAGACACATTCTTCTATATTTTCTTCTAATATTTTATAGTTTTCAGTTTTACATTTAGATCTTTAATCCATCTGGAATTTATTTCTATATATTGCGTGAGATAAAAATCTAACTTTATTTTTTCCAGATGGTTCGCAAAATTTCCCAACATCATTTATAAAATTGGTCAGTCTTTCCTCACTAGTTTGAAATGCCACTTTAGTCATACTCTAAATAGATCAGTTTTTTTTTAAACCAGAGCTTAAAAACTAAATGAAATGAATTACAGTAGAGAACAAAGAAGAAATTCAAGCAAAAAATAGACATTGAGATAAAGCTGTAGGCAAACTACTTTATGTATATAAAACAAAATACAAAGGTCATTCATAGCAAAATATTATAAATGTGAATAATTCAGAGAAAATATTCTTATAAAATAGAGGGTGGACACTCACAATACGTAAGGCCATAGCAGTTGTTATTCAAAAGTTGTTTAGAGTTACTCCTATCGTATGGAACGTTGTTTGAAGTCTCAGAGCTATAAACATCCTCCAGCTGTAGTTTAATCCCAAATCAGATCTTTCTGAGAGTGGATCAGAATGTCCATTAAGTAAAAAAAAAACAAAGTCTGACATTGGAAAAAGAGTAACGATCTCTTCTTATAATTCAATTGTTTGCTTTTTCACTTACCTCTCCAAGGCTCTGTAATATTTCAGTGTCTCGCTTTCCTGGCAGTAGAGTGAATGTGGACAGAGACCGGGCCCCTTGCGATTCTTTCTTTTAACAGGAGACTTGATCAAGAGTCATGGAGATTAAATGCCAGACATAGTAAGAGTCAGTGCTGAGCTCTGAAACCTGGGCGGACATCCTAAACCATGCACGCCTACAATGTATGCCTCCCAAAGCTTTAAAGAATTGCTATTAACAATTAATATTATAGTAGCGAATCCTGATGTTTCTTAGCTCTTTCTGATCCTACGAGTCCTGAAGTGCTGCTGCATGTTAGTGAAACAGCAACAGAGCCAACTGATACATTTGTGTAGCAATCTTCGTTTGGGAAGATTAAAAAGAATGTTATTGCCAATGCAAATTTTTATTTTTATATGTTATCTGTTTCAGCTTAAATACGAATTAACAACATCATCAAAGACAGAGACAGTTTACTAATCTTGCAATGCCAAGTTATGTTCTCTGAGACTAATCTAGAAAGGGTAAAGAAAACCCACAAAATGTTTACGAGGTGAGTTTTTACACAGCATCACTAAAACATGTGCGCTGTGTCTTGTCACAAGTGAACTATGTTTTGAGGGAGGACATTTGACTGAGCTTTAGTCAAGCAATTAAAATAAAACAGCGATAACAAGCCACTTTCTTCCGTGGTAGGGAACTGGCATGTGTCTAGGGGTGGTACAGAGGTATGGCCTGCATGACATCATAGTCACCTCTCTTATTACAAATTAAAAGGACACAAGTCCCCGGATGTCAGCATATGGGAGGTAACCGCTGTTCTAGCCACTTTACAGCAAACGCTTGGGTGCTTTTAAACATCACCATGTTTAGCATTCTACTAAAAAAAAAAAATTAAATAACTAAATAAATTTTTAACTTTTCATGAGGGGTGCTAGGGATACAACTTAGGCTTAAGTTTTATGTTTAAATAAGCTAAATGAATACAGATTTTCTTTGTACAATAAAAACAGTAATTTTGAAAGGGTTGGAGTACTGGCAGTTAAGTTAACCAATGGTGCCTTGGTAGATTTTCCTGGAAAACGTTGCTGGGGCACGTTTCAGGTCTTCTCACCGTTGGTCGCCGCAATGGTCCTGGGTGCTCTCTGCCTTCTTGGCGCCCTAAGGGAAGCTAGGCTTCAGACCTCGAATTTCCCAGGCCTTCTGAGGAATGTTAATTACAAAATACTTCACTTAAATACTAGAAGCTCATTCACAAAGCCACGCCAAGTCTGAGATTCGGAAGCATTTAAAAATATCCTTGCGACAGCCCGTATTACTTTATACTGATCTATTTTTAGAGGCCCACTGTTTGTTTTGCTGGAAAAAAATTAAAACATGAAAAGTATGCCATGAGCAAATCTGCAATAATAAGTAGCACATACATGTTGTGGAGGCAAACATTCACCATCAAATAGTCAACATAAAAACAGACTCTGCCGAGGCGTTTTTATAAATAGCAGTTATTATTTTGCTTTCAGTTGTGAAGCATTTTAAATAACATGCCCTTAAAAGTTGTCAAGTTTCTTCCTTTATATAGATGATTTCCTGATCTTTCATAAAATTATTATGGAAAATTATAAATGTATCCCATTAGTTTCATGTGTAATTTTACAACTGTATTGTTAAAATGAGAAACACATGGAGGAAACGAAATAGAAACATGGTATCAGGCACTGAAGAACATATTAGTTGGGAGTTACTGATTTCTCTATGTAAAAACAGAGATTGCTTATGAAACTTCTTACCAAATGTTTTGAACAGATATCATGTGACACAGATTTATAGATAAAATTGTCCCAATTAATTGTCAATAAGTCACACCTAATCTAAGGTTATATCCTGTGTTATCTTACAGTCTCTCTGAGTCCCTGAGGATAGTAAGAGGAGTAACTATGATCTGAGCCCCAAAAGAATAGTTTTGGAACTGTTTGCCTCATACAATTACTCTGATGTAGCCAGATAAGTTTTCACACTGCATTTTTAAAAGCAAAAATAAGAAAGAAAAGGTTCTGAATCACCTCCATCTGGAAAGTGCAGCAGTGGATAAAAGAAAAGCGTGACTATCTCAATATCGGGAAAATGAACTCTTAACGCAGAGAAGAAAGGCAAATGTCCTGATTCCCATAGTGCTGGACCATGCATATTCTGACCCTCATCACTAATCCGAGGGCCGTGGGCCGTGCGCCGTGGGCCGTGGGTAGGGCTGATGCAAACCTCCGTCACCTGTCCCATCCCTGAGACCTAAGGCCATGTCCTGTTCTGGCATCTCAGAGGGGCTGCAGTGACTGCTGGCAGAAACCAAAAAATACGGTAACACTTAAAGGGCCTGAAACCCCATTATTCACTGCTTCGGCGCTTCCTTGCACCATCTCGCAAAATTCGACTTGGCTATACAGAAAATACTGAAGTGCAGTTAAGAAAAATACTGACAAATACTGCAAATCATGTTCAGAGGGGAAATTGTGACTTTACTAGCATTACCAGTATTTCCTGCCTCGCAACCAGTAGATCTCAAACTGAAATGGCTTGCTGTGAATTTTGCGGTGCCCAAGCCAAAAGCAATAAAATTTCTGTAAGAGCATATGCGCCATGACAGAACACCACATCAGCCCAGAAAAATGATTTTCTGGGAAGGCCTGTGCAGCAGTGAAGAGGGATCCCCCTGCTACGGAAGCTGGGCAGAGATTTTCACTGTTCCTAGCCCACACTGAGGTAATTTTAAAGGCACATTTCCCTTTATTTGTTCTGCATTCACAGAATGTACTTCTTTTTTTTTCCAATGTCAGAGGGACATTGCAGAAAAGATCAGATGAGATAGTCTGACAATGGAGCCAAAGTTCAAAGCTTCTGTTTTCAGGTAACAGCTGGGCCAGTTTGTCTGCACTGAATCTCCTGAGGGCATGTCGTTGCAACCCGGTGAACAGCTTTTCAAACAGTTCAGGACAAACGAATCACTTAGTCATTGAACAACTCTAACGTCTGATACCATCACACAGGAGTCGTAGCCATGGCCACTAATCAAAGTTCTTTCCATTCAGTTAAAAAAAAAAATTCTCAGATTTGTTTTGATAACCTAAAACTAAAAGCCCTTTCAAAGTGAAAGGCAACAAACATTTTTTTGAGATCAATACAAATAGCTATTCAGAAAGCACTGATTCAGGGGGAAGCCCAAACAGTGCTCTGATTAGGAGACAAAGACAAGGGGCACTTATGAGAAAGGGAAAGAGAACAGCGACATCAGCAGAAGGAAGGCATTCCCATAGGCACAGGCAACATACACTGATGCTCATGCTAAACAAGGGTTTTAATTTGGGGCCAGGTAGCCAGAAGTCAGGTAGTCACAAAGTAGTTTCTTATTATCCTCGCAAATGGTTTTCTGGGATCCAGCGTTGCTTTAGGCCCCATCCACAGGTTGTTTGGTTTTGTGGTTTTAACCGTCCACATTGTGAGGCATGAGACCTGCAAGGCAGTTCCTCCTGGATGGCGGCTCTGGCTCCATTTTAAAGTGACTCCATTGATATTATTTTGATAGGTTTAATATCATTTTTTATGTTGTTCTTTTGAAAATTATTATAGGCAAGGTTGTTTTAAAAAAGGAAGGAGATTCTGTTTGTAAGAAAACCTGGAAAGTCAAGGAATTCACATGCGTGCTGCTGTCAATAAATAACTATGGTGTAGGGCAAGAACCACCAGAGGTGACTGGCGAGCCCTGCAGAGGCATGGCCACGCCCTCCTTGGAACCTCTCTCCCAGTCCCCGGGTGAGGCCCCTCTGTCAGCTGCTTCAACGGGACCGCCATCCTCTCCTCGCAGGACTTGTGGCTGGCTTTCCAAGGAGGCACGGACAGCCAAGACCAAGATAACCAAGCGGTAGAGGTGTAACACCACCACAAGGAAATTCTTCACAGCAAAGAAGACCAGCATCTGGTTGATCACGTTGAAATAGGTCATCAGTACGAGACGCACAATAAGGAAGGGACCATCTTGTATGAAGACAGTGATTCCAATGTTCCACAGATCGGCGCTGTATTGGCAAAACAACAGGCTGGGGAACGCCCTCGCTCTGAAAGACGAGGGGCACACATCATGCTGAACTGAAAACACAAGACAGACCAATTAATGTCTCTCTGAAACATGAAGAAGACAGACAGAATGAAATGGGAACAAGTCTTCAACAATGGGTGCTGTGCTAGTTCATGATTGGGAGTGATTCTGTCCTGTCATTCTGTCGGAACCGGTGACACCACCCTGCCATTTAACACCCTCAGTCATTTTATAGTCCCAGCTGATGTTATGTTTCCAGTCAGAAACACCAAAGAAAGCCAGTCCTCTGGTTTACATCCACGTAAAACATTTAGATGGCCTTCTAGTCCTCATGCTGGGAAAAGCACAGCTAACACGGATGGAGAAAATAAAGAGCAGAGGAAACCTCCCTGTCTGTCCTCGGGGTCTACAGGTACAGACAGGGAGGCAGCCCAGCCGGGGCTCTAGGCCTCAAGTCAGGGGGCCTGCCTGCCTCTCCTCGGCTTCCTCTTTTTCTAGCAGGAAGGTGCTGGGCAAGTTACTTACTCTGCCTGGGCCTCGGTTTCCTTCTTTGAAAAATGGGAAACTGATATCTGTGAGGAGAGGGCCCCCTACTCTCTGATTCATTTATTTCTATTGGAATAACACCCTTGGCTCCTTTCTTCTTTCTCACATTATCTTTCCCTTGGGATGATGAAGGACTTTCCTGACGGCCAAGTGTGGAGAAGAAGTGGAGTATACATGACCCTGGTCCTTCCGGATCCTCTATTTGAGATCTACCCGTTTACTGGTTGACTTACTTGACCCTACGTGTACATCATGTTGTGAAAATTCAAGCACTTCTATTCAAATTCAAACTTCACGTTGAATGTATTTTTCTCATGGTGGTAAAAAAAGCAACAACAAATAAAGGCCATTGTTATTTTATTTTGTCTAATTCCTCATGGTTTTGTTTCATAGTTTATAAGAAAAACTGGATATAATTACTGATTTTCCAGTTGAACAAAAGGGGGTCCAATCAACACATGAAACTTTTTAATTTCTAAAATGTGAATTTAATTTGGGGTCAAGGGCAGAAAATAATTCCTTAATAATAATGACGCCTTTCATTTGGAGTTTTCAAACAAAGAATGCTTTGTCTACTAAAGCCAGCAAATATTAGGAAGCTGCTTTGATATGAACGTAATGCACTGTTTGCTGGAAAATACAATAGTAATTTAGTCAGAAGTAACATTTGGTCTTTGTTTTTTAAACAGCTGCATAACATTATCACCCCTGAAAGTTTACACAATTTCTTTCTTAAATAAAAATTTTCTTAGCAAGGCTATAAACCGCAAGATATGGGAGGGTGATGACCAACAGAATGAATGACCAAAGAAAAACCGACATAAGATCAATAGCCTTTCCCAAGAAGTTAGGGTCAGGAAAAGGCTCCCGGGGTCCCCCTAAGAGTATTGTTCCACATCCAGAGTGCTGGTGCCTAATATTCTGCCAGAAGACACCAGTTGGCCAATGGCTATGGGATACCTTCAAGGGCACATTATGAAAAATCTCTCTCCCTCCCTCTCCCTCTCTCTCTCTGTCTCTCTCTCTGTCTCTGTTATTGGCATACATTCGTTTGTAATTATTTACTAGTAATTAGGTAAAGCTACAGACACTCATTTCATCTATTCTGGTGATAATTTTGTTTCAGGAAAGTAGATGTTTAAGACTAAAATGGCCTCTGAAACCTCTGGGCCTGTCAAAGGGAGCCAAAAAAAGATTAAAAAAAATTAAATATTCCTGCCCTAATGTTAATTCTAATCCTGGGGGTAGGGTGCCATACCAAATAAGACAGACTTATGGAAAATGTAACTAGTAAACCCTAGAATTTTTGAAGTACAGTGGGATCCAGAAGCATTCCCAAGTCAAGATTTCAGTGTTCCTAGAAGTTACGGGAAAACTCCAGATCAGTGCTGTCCAATAGAACCTGCGACGGTAAAAATGTTCTGTATCTGCGCTGTCTATTACTGTAGCCACATGTGGTAATTGAGTAACTGAAGTGGGGCTGGTGTGACTGAGGAGCTGTACTCCTAATTTTATTTCACTTTATTTCATTTTAACTTTTAAATAGCCACATTTGACTAGTGGATAACACTAGACAATGTAGCTCTTGATCATCACTAGTATGAAATATCTAGAAAGTGATTTACTTCTTGTGAAGTCTTAGGGGTTTATGTCTTTATTAAAAGAAGACCAATGGGATTTCTAGAGCCACTACTGAGGAAAATTTTAATTTTCCATATGGCCCTGAAACTTCTTTTACTCCCTGTGATTCCAATACATAGGCCTGACAAAGGCATGAAAATGACCCCTTAAAAATATCAAGATATAACATTCATATGCCAGCAACTGTGCTAAGCACTTTACAAACTGTATCTGGTTTAGTCCTCGGAAGAACCCTCAGCCCTAGCCCCTGTGATGGCCATTCCCATTCTGGGGATGAGAACTGACACACACATGTGTTAACTAGTTTGCAGGAGGTTTTCCAAACTTTACGATGGAACCGCTCTGTGAAGTGAAGGCAAAGCTGTGCTCTCATGCGCTCAGCTGTCTCAGACTCACCACGCGCCACAGTGAATCTCAGATGGCTTTTCTACATTCTCATCTACTTTGTGTCTAAACTGAACTGGAACTAACACTGAGACAACAAGAGATAAAAATGATAATCCTCTCAAATACCCCCTTAGCTTCATAATCAAGAGTTGCAATTTTCCGTTTCTTTGAGAAAATATCAAGACACTTACCTGCCAGGTCGAGTGGAAACTGCAGCAGGCCCCAGGTCCATATAAAAAGGATGGCGTACACCAGGGCAGGGTTATTCCTAGAATGGAGACGAAGCTTTAAATGAGCAACAAAAAATATGGTCATGTGCGGAAAAGAGAAATCTTTCTTCTTTCTTCTTGTATTTGTGTAAACCCTAGTAAACCTCTTGAGGTTTATTATATCATATGCCTTATTTTATAAGAAAGATACATTTTTTGTTATATCTTGGTGATATAAGAAATCCATGAATAATCTTTGCATAATTATCATCAAATAGTTTTTTTTTTTTTTTAAAGGGACAAACCACCTCCAAAACAACAAAAAATCAGAGAGGTTGGGCTCAACCACCCCATGTGCCAACATCTGTGTGAATTATGGCAAAGCTTCTCAGTCCCTTATCGCTTTCTTTAGCTTTGCAAAATTAGACCAACGTTAAAGGAGAGAATGTTAGAAAAAATGTCAGACATTGACTTGGAAATTCAGAAGGTTGATTTCAAGAAATTTCAAGGATGAAAGTGAAAGTTGTTTAAGATCCCAGGATTCTAGCTTAAAAATACATCTCAAAGAGCTAGATGATGTCCCAAAATCAAAAGCACAGCCCATAGAGGAAAGCTGTCCTCTCTTGGAAAACAAATGGGAAGACAAATCCAACAATCAGATTAACACCAGACTTTGGGAGGTAAGTCAAGGAACAGGACTCTGTTATTCACCTCTGCGTCCTCAGTGCCTAGGACAGTGCCTGGCCAACAGAAGACTCTCACCAAATATCTGCGGAAGGAATTACTGAATGTGCAAAAGAAGGGCCCGTACTTAGCTGACATACAAGTGTCCTAGACCTGGAAGAATGGTCTTGGAGACTAAAGTCATTAAGAATAGAGGTCACAAAATTACAAAACATATTTCAAAAGTATCAAACTCACATTTTTTTAGCAAAAATACAAATGAAGTTATCAATTTCAGGTTAGTGGTGTAATAACGGATTTTGTTGCCAACTTCCCTGTCAAGAGGGATTTTCAGATTGGAGAGGGATAGAAAAGCATCAGGGAAGAGTAATTGAAACCAAACTAAATGAGGTGTTTGGAATGAATACCTTGAAATGCTTCAAGTGTTGAGGTCTCCAAAAATTAGATCTGAAAACTCTGAGAGAGTTTGTAAATGAGATTTCTCAGCCAAGATTATCTGTCTCGGCAGTTCATAGGGGAGACACAGTTGGTGACAAAAAAAATAAATAAAGCCCTAACTTTCAAAATGAAACAGAAATGTATCTTAAACTAAATAAGGCACATTTAGTATTAATCCCTAGTTAGATTATATGTGATTATTTAAAAGCTTTCTGAGAGCCCTTAGGGAAGACAGTAATGACAAGGAATCAGCATAGGTTCCCTGAGAACAACTGTACTCAACTATGATTATTTTCTGTTTTCTCTCTCTCTCTCTCTGTCTCATAGAATTAGGATTATGAGGCAAGTAATGATATGTAAATTAATAATAGACATTGGGATTTTAACTAGGCTTATGAAACAGCCTCTCCTGGTGTTCTTATTAACAAGATTAAGATATGTTCTGGGTGTGAGTAGAGTTAGGTGGATTCTTAACTGCTTCAATGACCACCCAAAGGTAGCTCTCTAATGGGTTGCTGCAGGCTGTGCCTTTGATTCTGTTCTACTTCCTATTTCATAAGTGACTTGGTTGCCGACATTGATGGAAGCTTCTCAAAGACACATATGAGAGGTTGGATGGGAAAACAAAATCCTGGAAAATACAATCAGGATCCCAGAAGATCTTGACAGGGTGGAACCAGATAATCTAGAATAAGATAGAAGTAGGATTCCCCAGCAACAGCCTGAAAGGCTCACAGATATTTCCTCACTATCATCTAATAATGAGTCTGCGGTGTGACAGGATTTCTGATTTTCCAAAATCAAATGCAATCCTAGGTCACTTCACAAGTATAAAGTCTAGAATTTTAAGTGGAAATACTAGGGAACACAATCTACAACTTTTCCCTCTTTGCACTGTCAATATCTATCTATAGTAGACTGTCCACAAGTGCCTACATTTTCAAATAACTTTACTTACAGTGTCTGAACTATGTTCAGCCTGTTTTCTAAGTGTTTACTTCTATGATTACACTTCATCCTCATACCAACTCTACAAAGTGTGTACACTTATGATCCTTACTTGACTGGTGGGGAAACTGAGGCACGGAGAATTTAAGAAATTTGTTCCAAGTCATATGGTTAAAAGTATTAGGAGCAGAAATCAAAACTAAATAGCTGATTTCAGCATCTGCCCTTTTAACCATTGCACTATACTATTTCCCTGAACGAAATGGAAAGCTTTAGCCCTGCTCCATTCTACAATGTTCAAAATAGTATGTATTGTGTTTTGTTTTAAGGAGGAACATTTAAAAGGCGTTTGGTCCCAAGGCGAGAGACTAGGATGGTGAGGGAACTCAGAGCCACGTTATGTGTGGAGTTCAGGAAACTGAAAACTAGAGAAGATTCCTTTAAACTTTTATTTTATACTTATTTAAAGGGCTATCATGTGGGAAAGGAATTAAACTTATTTCTTGTGACTTCAAGGGCCAATTCAGGCTCAAAGGATCTTAGTTGCACCTATAAGAATGAAAATTTCATCACAATAGGGGGAAGCACTCTCTGATAATATTAACTTAAAATAGAATGACTTGCCCCTGGGGTTAGTATATTCTCTATTAGTGAAAAATTTCAAAGAAAGGCTGGACCAAAACTTGTTGACAAAGTTTTGGAGAGGATGCCTCAATAGATATAAAATAGATTTTTCAATAGGTAGTTACCTTTGAAGTTCATCTAATCCAAAACTTCAATAACTGTACCACAAACTCATGTACAATTTGTCTGCAAGGCAGCAGAAAGTGGTGGTAAAGCATAAGCTTTGGTACTAGTTGCTCAAGTTTGAATACTAGCTCCAACCCTCGCCAGAGAGATGTGTGCCTCCCATCCCAGACTGATCATCAGCTAGCTACATGAATATGGACAACTAATGTCACATCTATATGCTTTAGTGTGCCCATCTACAATATGAGGATAATGATAATACTAGCTACTGTATTTTATGTGGTAATTTTCCTAGGTACGTTGTTTAAACACATTAAACATATCAAGCTCTTAGAACAGCACTCCGTACAGACTAAACATAGTAGATCGCTACAAGGTGGTTACTTGATTTCCATTTGAGCTTGAGACTATCTCAACTTCTCTTTCCTATCACTCTTCATTTTTGAAATGTTGATAATGGAAGTATTTACCTCATAAAGTATTATTAGAATGACTAAATTTATCATGACTAAAACCTTTGGAACAGTGATTAGAACACAGCAAGTGATAAATAAATATTATCTAGTCATAGTAGTGTTCTATTTTTATTATGTGAATATACTTCTTAAACTCTTTATGTTTTATTTTCACATTACGAAATAGAGATAAATAATATACTAACCTTAACCCCAAGTAAGCCAAATTCTAAGCCTGCACTAATGAATGTCTTTTGCATATGCGAGGATTATTTGAGCACACACAAAATTCAGGACAGTGTGTGTGTTGGGAAACTTATTGGTCAAAAATAACTTTGGAAATGATGGCCAGAAAATTTTTGAAGCAGACAAATTTGTATTATTAAATCAGACAGTTAACGTTACTCAGGAAGGTTAAAGGTTGGAATGTAGATAAATCACAGAATTTAAATGGCAAACATTCAAAAAAAAATTGTGAAGGGATTTTGGAGTGAATTTGTCCAACATTGTCTGCATTGTGTAACTGTCTCCCGCAATTGTCTTGCCCCATTTTCTCATGTGTAATCTGTCTCCATAAATGTCAACTGAAAAGCATGTGAGCAGACAATGAACTCTATTCATAAAGAGACAAAAGATCTGGGAAGCATCATTATAGGTGTGAGTACCACTTCTATATTTGGAAAACTGAGAGGATGAAAGATTGGAATTTGGTAGATCAGTACACCAAGTCTACTGAGTGAAAAATAAAAATAAAGTCATACATTGTTAATTTGCTTAACTATATTTTTTGGAAGTGCAAATATTCCTGTAGATAAGAAATAATCAGTGACTGGAATTCATCTAGGTTTTTAAAAAGCATCAAACAAACCTCTTTAGAGGGGAGGAGGAGGGATTAAAGGAAAGAAAGAAAAAGAAAGATAGAGAATGAAATATTAATTAAGCTTGGAAAAATGTTTCACCAAGAAAAAAGAGTTACATAGAAAGAAAACAGTATAAACATAAGAAAATTCTCCTTTGGGTGTTCAAATACAGTAAAGTAACAGTAATGCTATGGGAACAGATTTTGTTTTTTTAATAAATGATCTGAGCTCAAAAAAGACTGCACTGAGTGAACCCTAAAGGTGCAAATAGCCACTTAGCTCTTTCCGGCAACGATACAGCAATTTAGACTTGTTAAAATGTTGGAAGATGGCTGTAGCAGAAGGAAAATGCAGCGAATCCTCTCCCCAAAAAACATACATAAAAATGAACAAATTGTCAAAAAAAAACAGCAATCAAACAGACAGAAACACTTCAAGTCTCTGGAAATCAACCAAAGGCAAATAACAGAATAACATTTATTCATGAAAATTTGGTAGAACTTCGGTAAGAGCAGTGGGAATCTGAGGCAGTCTGGCCCAGGGGATGTTCCCATCTCTCTCCAGCTTGGCTACATCAAGGAAAAATTGCACCAGACAAAGGTAATTAGGCGGGAAGACTTTATTCAGGACTATTGCGGTAGTGGAGAGAGACTGAATTCACCCCTACTGAAACAAAAGGCAGGAGGAATTGTAAGTGAGGGGTGAGCCAGTGGAAATGTACTAGAGGACATTAGAGAGGGAAAGGTGGTGTCAGATCCGTACATTAAAAATTACAAAGCATCACTTAGATAAATTAAGGGGCATTTGAATAAAATAGGAGATAGTTCGTGCTCGCAGATTGGAAGACAATATTAAGATGTCACTTCTTCACAAATTGATGCTTAGATTTAGTACAATTCTTATCAAAATGCACACAAGATTTTTTGTAGAATTTGATAAGCTGATTATAAAACTTTTATGGAAATACAAAGGACCAAAAATAGTCAAAACAATTTTTAAAAAGAACAGTGTTAGAGGACTTACATCCAGTTTCAAAAATTAACATAAAACTCCAGTAATTACAATAATGTGGTGCTATCATAAAAATAGACACACAGAGCAATGGAACCCAGTAGGATGTCCAGAAAAAAAAAAAAAAACCCTCTTGCATATGTGGTCAATTGATTTTTGAAAAGATGACAAGGCAATTGAATAGGGAATGGATAGTCTCTTCAACAAATGGTGCCAAGACAATTGGTCCCAGCTGAGACAAAAAATAGTACTGGAACAATGCCCAAAACAAAACAAGACAAAACATGAAATCAGACTCTTACCTCATACTACACACAAAAAAATTAAGTCCAAATATTACTGCAGATGGTATTTCTAATTTTAGGTGCAGAAAATATTTCTTAGCTATGACACCCAAAATACTACATAAAAGAAAAAATTGATACATGGGAATATATCCAAAATTTATATAAATTGTTCTTCAAATGACATTAAAGAATAAAAAGCAAGCTGTATGCTGGGAGAAAACATTTATATTTATGTATTTAATGAAGGATTTGTATCCAGAGTATATAAAGAACCCTTACAACTCAATAATAAAAAAATCAATTCAATGAAAAGTGGGCAAAAATCTGAATAGAGACTTCGACAAGAAAGATGTAGATATGAATAGCTAATCAGTACATGGGACGATGCTCAACAGCAGTGGGCATCAGGAAAATGTAAATTAAACCCACAATATGACACTACTAGGAACCCACTGGAATGGTGATCACCAAAGGCTGAGAGGAACGTGTTGGGGAGGTTGCTGGAAAAATGGAACTCTCATTCTTGGTGGGAATATAAAAAGGTATATCCACTTGAGAAAAGTTTGGCAGTTTCTGAAGAGTTAATCATGCGCTTAAGAGAAAACCCAGTCATTCTACTTCTACTTACCTACCCAATAGAAATGAAAGCAGTCCCATCCAAAGGCTTGTAAGTGGGTGTTCACAGTAATATCATTCTTAATAGCAAAACCATAATACATATGTATATCAGCTATGAAGCTGGTAAGTAAAATATGGTATATGTATGGAATACTATTCAGGGATTTCAAAGGAGCCAACCACTCTCAGATGCAACGATGTGAATGAACCCCAAAACATGAGGCTGTGAGAAAGCCAAACACAAAAGACTATGTATTTCATGATTCCATTTACATGAAATTTCTAGAAAAAGACAGAAGGCATATTGATGATTGCCGAGCGTTTGTAGTGGGAAAGAGAATTGACTGCAAATCGTCATAAGAAATCTGGATTCTGGTGACGGTTATACAAATCTATAAATTTCCTAAACATCATTGAACCATAGGATTATAATAAATGAATTTTATGGTGTGTAAAGTCAAGTTGTTAAGAAAAATTTGCAATATGTAGGTTTATAAGAATAAGGCAGATTAACTTCATGTGGTCATAATGAAGGAATTTGATTTAGGTTAAAAAAAAATGGGCTTGAGGTTTCAGCCAGAATGCAGGATAGAAGTAGGGATTATTGAGTGTACACATCACTGCAGGCTTTTTCCTAATCAGCCCAAATTATGAAATAAAATAAAATAGAAAATAAAATTTTGTAATAATATAAGTAATGCTAAGTAGGCTATAATGAAGTAACCCCCTTTGTATTACAAGTAAATATCCTTTTGTGTATATTAAATTTATTCTGCATGATTGTCTTTTTGAGACCTAAGCAGAAAGCTATGCCACAGTGAGAAGGGGTTAAACCTCTCCTTTGAAGAAAGGGACATTTGCGATGTCAATTCTTGCCATATAGATGGGCCCTGAGGGGAAAAAAGAATTTGGGAGTACATTTTAGGAGAGAGCAAAAACCCTCGGTTCTCTCTGGGCCTTATTTTGGAGTCCTTGAGTAGTGATGGAAACATGTCGGGGTGCCGTAGAGACTGCAGAAGGTCAGAGACACAATGCAGTTATGTTAAAAGTAAGATGCCTTCAACCTGAGACCATGAAACCTGGAAAGAAATTTAAAAACAAAAATCATAGCATAATTTATTTGATCCCATTGTCAGGATATAACACAAGTTTAAAATGAGAAAAAGAAGATTTATGTAATACGCTGATTAATTGTAGGTGGCAGAAGAAATTGCTGAACTGAAACTGCCTGGGTTGGGGTAGGACCGTGTGTCCTTTCGCTTGTCACTGGCTCCCCAGTCTCTGACCAACACATCGCCTGGCACATCCTAGGTAACCAATCCATACTGGGCGGGTAAATGGATGTCTCATGACATTCATATCACTCCTGAACACCCCCTTTCTTACCTAATGCCCCTCCCATCCCCTATGATATTTGGCATGTATGTGTTTATTTCTATATAGAAGTAGTTAATTGTTTTTATATTCTCATGTCTCTGTCACTGTGCCTTTAGTTATTTATTGTTTTTATGTGCTTGGTAAGGATTTATGTTTTTCTCATAACTGCTTTGCATTGTAAGTGTCCTAAAGTATCTGAAAATTTGTCATATTATGTAAATCACTGACAAAATGGAAGGTATTAAAGCTACACAACTAATATAACAACATTGAGGATAATGGATGGACTTAGATTGGATTCTTTTTAAACTGCTATGTCCACTTAATGAGGTATAAGAAAAACAAGTGTAAGGGAGACAGAGAATGATCATAGATATACTTTGTGCTATAACTGGGATAGTAAGTTGACTCAGTAAGTCAGTGTATTTTACTCAGCTTTACTTTTTTTTGTTTGGGAAACACAGCACAAAGTAAACTGTAGCATTAAAAGCCAGCCTCACTGCAATTTATTTTTATAGCATAGTCCAAAACAACCCAAACTGAAAGTACATTCAGGCCCTGAGATTTAAATCCCTAATGGTAAGAAATAAGTTCCACGAACAGATGTGATCATGGATTCTAAGTGTATTTGCTTGTGGCAAAAATAAAAGCACCAACTCAATAAGTTTTAATTTATAGGCATCTACTCCAGAAAGCCTTGGGCGCTTTGAACAAAACTTACTAAAAATACAATTTAGTAAAATAAAACCTAATATTCCCCATTCTCCATTCACACTAGGGAATATAAATTTTCCAACTGGGTAGGGGAGAGATTTTGCCAAGTTTCTTCTAGGTGCTTTCTTGGAATTGTAGCTGTGTTGTGCTCTAGAAGAGACTCTTATGACTGAGCACATACATGCCTGCACACATGAGAATGTGAGAGGGGAGCCCGTGACGGCCATCCATCTCCAGAAGGTTTTCTGGTAACAATAGCCACACCTAACCTGGCCCTTTTTCTTCTCACTCGTAGGAGATATTATTTGTCCCTTTTCTCTAGCAGAAGCCTTCTTTTTGTATTTCAATTTGTATTTTATATCTATATATCTTTATCTATATCTGTCTCTATCTCCACTATGCTAGTACCCAACAAGTATCTGAGCAGCTACAAATTCTATGATTCTACCATTGGGCGTATAGTGTACTAAAAATCCTTATCCATGCAGTATACAAATGATGAAACAAAGGGACAGGTGTGTGGCTGTGACCTTGGAAAGAAGGGCTTTTCCTTGCAGGGCCTTTCGTTGCTTACCTCACATTTTTTTCTTTCAAGGTCTCACTTGTGAATTCCAGTATGTCAGCAGCTGTCCCCACAAACATAAGGAGAAGTTCAGAGAGTTGGTTCCGAGTGATTGTGCCCCCAATAGGTAGAAGCCATCTTCCAATTATTAGCATCAACAAGAGTGTCTGGTGGAGTGCCAAAGTCCAGTCTTTCTCAGGTACTTCAGATAAGTTCTGTATAAAGACTCTGGCCTGTTTAATAGAGATGTCAACCCACAAAATGGAGGCTGAGTTACCAACTTGGAGAGAGATACACCTTCTTCACCATGGCTTTCAATCAAGAGTTAGCTTTTGTGGAAGGTTATTTTCAGAGGATGATGCTTCACTTACTAAAGAAAGTCAAACTCTTTTCAACTGAATGATGTGAAAAAGTAAAAAAAACTAATGCGGTCCTTAAAATGAACAACTCTTTGTTTAACTAGAAGTAAGTTAAACCTTACACTTGCTAGTGGGAATTCTCCTGTATGGTATTTAAAAGGCCAATGTTAAGCCATTTTAAAGATCATTATTTTATTTTATTATTCTCTGAAACAGAGTATAGCATATAAAAATTCTTAAATCCCATGCTAAAACATTTTTTTAATTCCTACATATTTTTTTCAGTGATTTTAAGTCTGAATTTACAAATTTGGGAATACCTTAGCATGGTACAAATTTTCTCTCTTATTCTTTATTGCTTTAAAACACTACTATATCAAATGAGAAAATATATCATAATGTTTATTCATTACTTAAATGTAAGTAAAGAGAATAACTATAAAGTTATTGTTTTTATTCTGAATATTTAACATATTATTCAAACATCCATAAGCTAGCAACCACATTTTATTCTGCCCTTATTCTTGTACTCCAAGGAAAACTTACATCCCATTCATGTGTCCTAGATAAAATCTCTTGCCCATTTAACTTCTGAGTAAGTTTTGAAGTATATCATTGACCCAATAGGTTATGATCTAGAGGACAAAATTCTCAAGTGGATTGCATAGTGATTCCAAATGATTTATGCAAGTAATTTAACTTTGTTTGTGCAAATCTATTCATCCCTTTAGATCACTTGCTGATGTTAAGTGCAAAGGTAGAGGGAGGATAAAAGATAAGTCAGAATGTTAACCTGATTGAAACCATGATGAAGGTCAATAGCCTTTCATTACATACTTCTTTATATTTCTTCTTTGAGACTTCACATACATCTTATTTATTCTTATGGGGAGCATAGTGGCAGGGGGTACATTAACATTTTTAATTTTCAAATAGAAAACGGCAATGCAGAGACATTAAGTGGTTTGTTCGAAGTGATACTGGTACGCTGTGATTGGAATTAAATTAGAACTCAATGCTAGTTCTATTATACCTCACAGAATCAATAGCCTATCTTATTGTTGAAAATGGGGTTCATTGGCAAGGGCCTTGGCCTTGAGTATTTCCCATATCTCATTTTCTAATAGGCTGTGGTTAGTTTGCCAATATCAGGCATGTGAAGAACAAAAAAAGTGACTCAATGTTGGCTGGGAACCTTCCTTATTTTATTAATATGAACACCTAAAAATATATATAGGGCACACTCCAATCTTATAATTATATTATTCCTTCACAAATATATGTATTTCTCTTTATACATATACTGTCTGATACAAGTATTAAAGGTTATTTAATGCTGCAAATTAAATATATCTACTGATATACATATATATATATTTCACACGTTAACTATGTTTAGTAAATATAAAGATACAATTATTTTGCAAATTCCTGAGTCAGACAAACAACTGGCAAATTCCCTTAGCAAAGAATGAGCTGAAAGGTGTAGAATACATTGACTTTATGAAGAGACAAAATTTGCTAGACCCTTTGACATACTGTGCAAAAAGCACTCACCGTCTCAAAGAGGCCATCCCCTCCGCTGGTGTGTTCACCTGACATCAACGTCTGATTGAAGTCTTCTTTGCTGCTGGTATTCAGTGGCGTTCCTTCAGACTGGCTACTATAAGACTAAGAATTATGTAAAAAGGCAATTTGTCAAAAAAAAAACCCACAATAGGTAGAATTTAAAGTGGCTTCAGTTATCTAAGAAATTATGAGCAGATATGTGGAATTTAAACAGTATGCATAAACATCTCCAAAACTCAGATTATATGCTTGCAATAGAAAACCAATTTTCAATTAATTTGCAAAGAGAGTCTATTATACATGTCTTATTTTTCCACAAGTCCCTGAAGACGTAGACTCTCTGAGATCATTGTAGAGAACTGTGGAATTTATATAATTGGGATTCCGTTTTTGAACATTGGAACGATTGTAAAACAAGCCAACAGCCAATAACAGCATGGAAACATGTATGATCCTGGTCAAAGCACTCACTCTGAGCATTTGTTTCTTGCCCAGAAGCCTCTTTATCAAAAACACAATTTTTCCTAAGTAGATGATCCAATTATTTTCAATCTTGCCTGTTAAGTACTATAACAACCAAAAAATTAACACATTCGCCCACCAAAATATATATTTAGTGCCAGTTTAGAAGTCAATTTAGGTTTATATAAAATTTGATAATAGACCTAAAATAAATAACAGTTTTTCCCTTCTCATTCCTTTACTTTACATGTAAATTTCTGCAAGCAAACTGTGCTTGATTTTTACCCAGCCAGGTGCTAGGAAGCTGAGGCAGAGAAAGAGAAAGTAAATAAGAGAGGGAAGGGGTGGCACTTGAAGATGTGGCTGTACCAATGATTATTTCACAAACAAGTGAAAATAATAATAATAAGGTTGGAGATTTCTCTGTACATCCACAGGGCTAACATACTTTTGAATGACACACACTCCACCACCACCATCCATCCGTGGTCACATGTGTGAATTTTGAGAGAAACTATTTTTTTAGAAAATGCTAAAGCTGTAAGAAATGCATTTTTCTTAATTATTCTGGATGCTTTGTCAATCATTCCATGAGCTATTTTAAAAAGTAGAAAAGCAAGTCTGTCAAGAAGCTATTTTTTTCTACCCTCCATCAAAACTGTTAAGTATTAGGGGTGAAATGACAAGAATAATTAAGAAAACTGGCCATGTGCCATATCTCCAAGAGGAAAAAACAGCTGTTCGCACACCTTTTTTTTGGTATAGCTAAGGCTCCAAGGAAAGACAATAAAAATAAAAAATTAAATATTGAACCAAGTAACAAATTCTCTTCGCAGAGTAACTGTGACTCTCGCTAAGAACCCATGGTCAATGGGAAACAAACGTTGACCATTTTGCTCGTGGGCTTTGAAGCAGATTGTATATTAAAAGTGTGACATTTTACATCCTTATATGTTTTTATATCCTCATCACAAAACCCAAAGACAGTTTCTTATTTTGAAGAAGAATAACCTGCTCTGCAGTATAAGGTACCTCGGTAGCAAATGGCTCTATCATCCATATTGTGATGTTATAGCCCGAGTCCCCCTTCGCTCTCGTAATTCCATTTGTAATACATTGATGAGACTTTCCTTTGAGTGGCAGCTGCCTTAGCACAGCAGAGAGCAATTGGTTTGACTCTTTAACCTAATCTGACTTGATTGTTTTTATGGTAATACTGTTCACATTCAACCTCCTGTAAGTGAGTTCATGTACATAACCCAGGTGTCAATAAGCCACTTTTTTTATGGGCTATGTCTTTAAAATTCTTTTCAGCTTCAAACATATTCCTTTGGGTCAAACTAGACTGACACCATCAAGACCAACAAGTTTCTATTGCTTTAACTGTACAACTTCATAAATAAACCTAAGAGTTAAGGGCATAATTATTGTCATAACCATTTTGTTTCCATTCATGCAGACCTTGCCAAAGTCAGGAATGAAGGTACATAATTGATCATCTAGAAGTGTCTGCATGGAATAGGTCACATGTTTTCCTAGTAACAAGTCATAAGTCAGAACGTTTAGGATTTAGAGTATACGGAAAAGTGAAAGGAGATTAAATTACTCTTTCCCGTCATGAAACATGTAGATGATTTTGACGCTAACCTCTGAAACAGAAGACATAACTGAGAAGGGCAGGGCGGTTAGCAGAGTGTGGACAAGACGCAGGCTCTGAGTCCCAGGAAGTTGTGGGCTAGCTGGGTGGCCTTGAGAAAAGTACTTAATCTTTTCTGAGTCTTGGAGTCCTCTTGTATAAGACAGAAATGCCTAACTTACGCAGTTGCTGGGTTTATAAATGAGAAAACAGATCTGAAAATACTTTGAAATAAAGAGAAAAAAGTGATTATTATTACAACCAAAATTTCCTATGTGAATGGACAAAGAGCATTCCTTAATTCTCACTTCTTTAAATGTACCTTTGTCTCTTTTGCTCTCCCCTTTGTTCTATTCCCGCTCTGCCCACCCTGCCCAATTCAATCTTTGGGCACTTATCTTAATTCTTTGTGTCAAAACAAGTCAAATCCACTACTACTACTAAAGGCTCAATTTCTTTTGTAGTATGAAAATTAGAGAGGCACTGCCTGTGGCTCAAAAATCTTTTTTTTTTTAAGTTAAAAAAAAGAGCTTTTGGTTGCAGGCTATTTGTTGTAACAGGACTTGACCTGTGTATCAATTAACTGTGCCACACATTTATATTATAAAAGCATTTGGGGAAAGGAATTGTTATTGTGGATGATAGCCATGTCACGGAATTGGATGTGAAGGGAAAAAATGATTCGAATCACCAGAGCCTATTTCCATACCCCTGAAAGTAGTGAGCAATAAGGAAATTGAAACAGTCCTCTAACTCCCTGTGGTACAATTTCTAAAAGTCATGATAACTTGAATTAACCAATCTGCTGCTACAAAAATACTTTTGCTGCTGAGATAGAGATATCCTATCACTTTCATATTTTTTAAATGGGAGATTTAAGACAGATAAATGTTTTCTTCATGCCTGTATTATTGGTACATGCTTGTGGAATTGTTCAAAAATAGTTCACAAAGCTAAATTCCCCTCTGTGTGCCAAAAATTGGGGGCAAGTATTTTCTGGATAGGTTTGAATATCTGAAACATATATAGGAGGCTTCACTTTGCTATAAAATGACCAACTATAGCAAAGAAATCTGTATAGGGGCAAATTCTCACAAATCTTGCCTAACCTAGTTTATCATTGAAGGTAATAAAATAATATTATATCATAACTACAGTTTATCTGTAAAGCATAGTCTAGCAACCCAGCCCCTGAAAATGTGAAGTCCAGGCTGGAGCCTGATGGACTTTACTAACCGACCACCCCGGTGTTGCACAAATGCACGAAAAACAGGACATGGCTGAATCCAGCCTACAGCCTGCTACCTAGGTTTGCCCAAGTAAAAAGCAGCTCACTGAAAACTCAGAGCCTCTCTCTCTAGGCAGATGAGTGTCTCTTATTGAAAGCCATTGTCCTGTTCTAGGTGACTGTGGTTCTAATACATACAGCCCACATTTTCTGATGGTGGTTTCAAGGCTCTTCCCCTTCACCCTATCTCGGGGCTCTAAAGTAAAATCCCTGTTTCATTAAAACAGCTCATGAGGCCCTCAGAAGTGAATCTCTTATGATTTGCAAAGCCTGTATTTTAAGATAGACTATCTCAAATAGCCCCTCCAAGTTTGATTGCATTTGTATAGCAGAGTACAGATGATGGGGCTTTCTTTTTGTTTTCCTTGTTCTTGAAAATGTCACTTTGTAGAATGCCAGATAACCAAGCCCTGGCCATTCTTAGCCCAATACAGAAATGCATTGATGCTGTAAGGGTTAAAGAGAATTTTCCAGCCCCATGTAAATGCTAGCATGTTGGGGGGTGGGGAAGTCCTAGGAACAAAGCCTCTAACACAAATTGTTAATTAATGAACTGTATATAATCTTCAGTTTTAAATGAATGTAACATTTTTATTGGCTTTGACAGATCATGAATTCACTTCCTTTTGCTGATAAACCCTTATTCATTCAATTCTTGATAACTCCAGTTTCTTAGAAAAAGTGCATTTCTGACACAAATTGGACTAGAATATGAAAGGAGTTACTGCTGAATATTCCACTCTTCTAATTTCCAAAAGGATGTACCTGGGTCCCATGGTGCACTTCAAGAATCCACAATGATGGAACGATGTTAATTAGATATACAAATATGGCTGGTGAAAACCTGTGAAAGGCAGGAGGGAAGATAGTTCAGTTTTTACCAAAAAAAAAAACAACAACAACAAAACTTTAAAAAGAAAGAAAAAATAAATGCATATTCCCTGACCACAGTGAGTCAAACCTTTTTACCTCAAGTGTTTATTTCAATGGGGGGAAAAAGCATTATGTGATTTCTGCCATATGGATTATAGAGAAACAAAGTAACTGTAAAAGGGGCTAGCAGCTGTCATTCTCACTGAATTTCTAATCCAATTAATAGAGGTTAATTTTAATATGGTTTAATGGGACACTGCCAATTAATTTCAGGCACAAAACTGGATATTTTGTGTTTAATACGTTTTGTAAAAAGCAAATACAGCAAGAGTAAATCTTGGATTTTTCAACATCGTGATATCAGGAAGACTGATTATGTTTTTCAATATTAACCTAGAATTCTGAAAGCTCAAGTAATAACATCCTGTTCGACAAAAAAAAATCAGATAATAATGAATAGGCTTTAATCAACTAGCTTTATTTGTATTTGCTAAACTTACTAAAAATAAAAATTCATACAAACAACAGAGGAAAGGTTTTGTATTTTCTTAAAACACTATATTCATTATTTTCTGGCTGAAAATTCGGGGGGGTATCCAAAGACAAGTAGGCTTGTAGTCAGACACACTCATGTTCAAATGCCAGTTTTGCCACTGACCTCTCAGTTTGCATCCTAGACCACAAAATGAGGGCAGTCTCCATATTAGTCAGCTTAGGCTGCCATACACAATGCCACAGACTGGTTGGCCTGACAACAGAAATTCACTTTCTCCCAGCTTGGGATGTTGAAGTCCAAGATCAGGATGCTAGTATGGTCGAGATTTGGTGAGGGCTTTCTTCCTAGTTTGTAGATAGCCACCAAATTGCATTTTATTTTAGATTGGACTCTAATAGACCACCTCAAAGTCAAAATTGTAAGTAAATGTAATTTTGTTAAAACACTTGTAATACACACATGGAATGGTTTCAAGTGACCTGAAAAATAGAAATGTTAATTGCTCACCAAGTAGAATTATTTGAGATTTAATGCTGCTGAAACCATACTATCATAATCCAGAAGAGAAAACTGAACAAATCTAAATGGAAGCGAACATTTAGAACGGATTTCTTAAAGGCTTTCAACCCTTTCACTAATATCTCCTTTCAACTTCTGGGAAGAGGAGTGGAGAAAGGGTAAAATAAAGAGAGCTCTTTTTACAAAAAATCAATATTTAATATAGATACTCCTCTACTTTTGATTTCTTGCAAAAACCAATTTTGAAACAAAAGGTTATGGGTCACATTATTAAAATCTGACTTGGAAGATGGCTGGACTACAGAGAGATAGTAACAGCCCCCAATTTAACATGCTCTTGAAGAGAAAAGACACAATTAATTTTTGACCTTACATATCAAGGGAAACATCAGGAGAGAATATTTCCTTTGTGATATTGGGAAAGGAAATGAATTCTATTTGGAGGGACAGTTGGAATATGTAAATGTTTGTTTGGCTACCTCGCAGGTTGGCTGGACTGCAATTATGTTGACTCCCTTGGGACTGATTTTGGGATTATCTCCCCTAACAATACTATTGCAATAATAATGGAGGGAAACCATAGACTGGAAATATAATAGCTTTTGAAAGAGGTTAAAAATGAAACAAGCAATCCCCTATAACATTTTTTATGCATGAAATTAATTTCTATAATTGGAAAAAAATGCAATCCTGTTTCAACTTATTTCCTCTAACTAGGAATCTAGTTATGTTAATTAAAAAAAGGAAGAAAGAAAGAGAGAAAAGAAAAGGTCAGGATCCAAGGTTTTCTGTGTTGCCTACTACAGAAAATCTGAATTCCACAAACTGATATTCCCAGTGCCCACAGTCTAGTGTTGTCTCCACTTCTTCCTCGTCCTTTACCACATCCTATCATGTTAAGCTACTTGAAGCCAGCTGTATGGTTCCCACTTGCTGTGTATTTAGAACAAAACAAAACAAAATGTTTTGGAAAGTTGTCCTCACACCAATCCCTCTTCATTAGAATTATCTGACAGAAGTGAAAAGGGAGTAGAAAGGAGGAATCACATTGAGGGCCCAAGAATTAATCATATTCCACTCACGAGAGTTTGACTCCATAATCTTTCTCATGGTATTTCCCACCCTCTTAATCTAACACCTTAGAGGAGTTCCTGAAATTTCAAAAGGCTTCCAGGTAAGTTACTAATGAAATACACAGTACCACGTAGTGAGCAAGAGCAAATCAATTTCAGGAGCTTCCTTCTCCTTCCTCTCTCTAATTCTCTAGTAGCAGGCTATAGCAGTGGTACAACTCAAATTCTCAAAAAAACTTATGGAAAAAATGAAAGTATTATTTAGAGAAGTATTAAAATATTTTCTTTTGGCTATGAAGAGTAAATTTCAGCCATTATGTTTTGTTTGACCACGGGTCCCCACTAAGATGAAGTGCTCTGTGCACCTTCAGCTTGGTTAGTCTGAGAAGAGAAGTTCTGAAATGGCTTTATAGCAAATGTCCCTTTGAATTATAATTACCTGCTTTGGAGTGCCCTTTCTTTACATCTCTACCCAATCAACATCAAACTGGTATTTCAAAGGTGTACTGGGAATTAATCTTAATTTTTATTTCTCCTGTGACCCAATACATTCTCCACTGTTTTATAATTAAGGAGATATGAGACTTAGTTTTCCTAAGTTCCTTGAAGGCAGATCCTGAATCTTATATCTTTGTGTCCCTACCCTCTTCCCTTTCCTTCATCTTTTCCTCTCCTCAGTGGTACCAGGTGTCTTACTAAATTTTTAATTACTGCTTATTAAGTAAATAGTTATTTTCTCAAATCCCTGAATTTATGAATTAGGGAGGACTGAACAAATAAAGTGGGTGGAAGCTACTGGCGTTTACAAGGATACTGTATTTACATTTCAGGGGGTCCAGTATCGAGTGTCTCTTGGGTTGTGTCCCTTGAGGAATCATTACACTGCAGCAGAAATTTCACAAACTTAATTGGCCCAAATTTGAATCTTGCCTGTTCCGTTCATTCATCTTTGGGAAATCACTAACTTCCCTGAGACTCTATACACCCTTGTCTGTAAAATAGAGATGATTATACCCATCTCATAGGGTGGCAGTGAGGACTAAATGAGACAGTACATGAGTTGCTGCTTTATAGAGGCTTAGCTCTGTAAATATACTCATGGCTGAAAGAGGACTCAGAGGATACCCATTTAGAAGACTGTGTACAAATAACTTATAATCAATCCTGTTTTTAAACTATGATTCTCAAAACTAAACCAATTTAAGACTCCTTGAATCAAAGGAAGTTGTTTGTACTTCTGAGGACATCATTAACTTAATATTCACTGTTAAAGTAATTACTGTCAGTCATACAGCCATGGTTCACAAAGGCTATTTGCCCCTCATGACCTACAAAATGCTGCACAATCAAGGCTCTGCCTACCTCTTGGGCTCTGTTGCCTGCCAGTCTTCCTCACTGTGCTCCTCTAATAGTGCCTTTCTTTTAATTCTGGAAATAAAGCTAAGTGCCTTCCTAACTGAGACTTCACTTACACATTCCTTTCCCTTGAAATACCTCTCTCTCACCTTTCAGCTGATTATTTCCTTCTCATAGTTCATGTCAGCTACAGGGGACTCTACAGTACAACTTTCCTCTCTCCTGCAATCTAAATTAGATCTCCTTGTTATGCTTGTCCCTCTTTACTTTAAACCTATATTTCTCAAAATTCATAATTATGTATGCACATATGTATATGTACACGTGCCTATGCACTGCTGTCTCCGAGCGATTCTAAGTAAAACAAGCACAGGAGCTGTGTCCGCCTGCTCATCATCATGTCCTCATCTCCTTCCACATGCTGAAGCACGTGGTGGGCTCCCTGCAAATATGTAGTGGTTTGATGAGGCCGTGGTTGATGTACAGTTCCTACTTACCGTTCCTACTTTCTTACCACTTTGCAGCTGGTTTGACTGGAAATCTCTTCTTGAAATATCACCATGAATTGATTTTATCTGGAGGTTTACAGAAGGAAACTAATTATTCTGTTCTTGTATGGATTTAATATTGTTTTGCTGTGATGAAAGATTTAATATTTCAAGGTGACATTTTAGCCATTACTTATTATTTTGAAGGTTTGCCATATTTTTGATACCGCATTGTCAGTGTGATTCATTTTTGGAACCAAAGAGAAATATGAGTTCTAAAAATTGAAAGCTAGGCTCCATCCTACCTTGTTCTATGTAACTAATGAAATTGGATGGCCTTTCAGAAGATACCTAATCATTCTATTCAATCTTCATGTCTTAGTGACATCAGAAGTGAGTAGATGCCGCCATGACTGGCGTGGCTCAGTTGGGCACTGGCTGCAAAGAGAAAGGTTGCTTGATTCTGGTCAGGGCCCGTGCCTGGGTTGCGGACCAGGTCCCCGGTGGGGCATGCGAGAGGCAGATGATGGTTGTTTCTCTCACACATCAATGTTTCTCTCCCTCTCTTTCTCCTTCCCTTCCCCTCTCTGTAAAAATAAATAAATAAAAATTTTTAAACAGTAGGTGGCCAAGCACTTTGTATGAAGACTAATACCATACATAGATGAGCCTAGCCAACTCAAAAATAACTTAAATTAGGTTCCTGGATACTAGTTTATAAAAATAAGATATACTATTCATAGACTAACAAAAACTGATAAACGTGTGAATAAATGAATAAGACACATCCAAGTGGAAAATATTTAGGAAATTGAGAATACCCTATTACTAATAAGCTATCTGCCCTTAGAAACTCATTTATTACAATACCAATTACTGTCTTATCAGCACACAGAAGGTGCCCAACATTAATACTCCAATGCCAAATTACTTTGCCTTTGCTCAGATATTTTTTCTAAATTAAAACCTTCCTCAAGATATTCTTTCTCTCCACAGAAATTTTTGTTTGTTTTTATTTCACAGCCTATAGGTAGCCACATACCAATTCTTTCTAAAGCACCCAGCAGAAGCACCATCTTAAAGGATTTTTTCTTTACTTGTTTATGGACTAATTTACTAATCAAAAATGTTTATAGGTCTTGCTACATGCTAGATACTGCTCTGAGCTCTTAAAGAGCTATGCTCATTGTGTTTCTTTTCAGTTCATTTCATCCAAAAATAAAATATTATTTATCATAGAAGTTGTCATTTCAACAAATTATAATGTTTTTCACAAAATGATTATGTCATGACACTTAGCAATTTAGCCCTGCCATGAAATTACATTTACTTCAGCTCCCCATTAGTCTAGAATTAGGGTTCCATTTTCATCCTTCTAAAAATGACACTTACTGTGGCTTTATTATTGAAAAAGTTACATTTGTTCATTTTAGAAACATATAACAATAAAAAGAAGCAAGTAGGAGAAAAATTAACCATGATATTACCAACTAGACTGTTTAGCTTTGTTCTCTACAATGAGGATTCTAGTCTTACAATTATATGCATTAAACTGAAAATAGATAAGATTTAAGTGAAGCAAAAATAATGTTCCAAAGATTATTTCAATGTGAATTGCAATTTTAATTTCACAGTATTTCCTACTCTACAAAGGGGGTGGACTTTTAAGAACACTAGACCTAAGTTTCAAAAGCTCACATTAAGCTGCCTTGAGTGTTCTCAATAAAATTTCTGGAGCACTGTATAATAATAGGCCTCCTTCCATGGAAGTCAAAAAAGTAGGTCAATTTACCCTTTCGTGGGCCCCTAAACCCTGGCTAACAATGTAAGAATTGTCTGTCCTCCTTACGTGCACTGGGACTGCTTTCTCTAAGTGGGCCTTAACACCCACGATTCCCACCTGGGCTGCTCAGCAAGGGCCTTCTGGGACTGCAGGGGCAAAGAGTAGCCAGTACAACAGCCTCCACGTGTCACCCACGCCTCTTCAGCCCCCAACATGCACCTCGTGCTCTTGCAGAACACATAATCCTCAAACACCTGCTAAGTCACACATCTGACTCCAGCCACTAACCCGTTCGCCTTCTTAGTTAGAAGGCTGCTCACAATCACACCCTCCAAGATCCCTCCGTCTGTGTCTGCCCACTAAGGAGGGAGGGAAGCCACAACTAAATGGCCGTAGCTCATGAGAACTACCCCCAAATGGAGAATTAAGTATGGAGTGTGTATGTTTTAATAGGTGCCAGCATCAGATGATAGGAATGCGGGATCTTATGGGGAAGCAGTCAAACAGAAAAGACAAGGAGGAATTTCAATGGGTTGGGGATACTCACTGCAATGAAATCATTCTTTATACTTCCAAACCCCTTAAGGATTTTATGTTTTGTTAAAGGGAAGACTACTTCTGAAGGTGAATATTAAGGCTCTTAATTATAATTTTCACTGTTGTTGCCCATTTAAAAAATAAAGCTATAATCCCGAATTCTGCTATAAACCAGTTGTAGTAGTACTATGTACTTTATTTAACTTAAAATTTTCCAAGAGGCTATCTAAAACAAGAAGAAGCTTTATTAAAACTGAAGTCCCCCCATTCAAACCTCAATAGTATACTCCAGTATGATTAAACTAGTTCCAGGAACAAAATATGCATCCATTTTAGGATCTATGTACAATTTTTCTCATAAAATTTCTGAGGCAAAGCAAATCCTGACATCTTCCTAAATGAATTGGTTCCAACTGAAACCTTAAGTACTGCCATCATGGTATTCCCTCAACTGGAAAAGCCCTTGTCTCTCCTCTCTGCTCTTGTAAAACCACCAGCTACTTCAAAGGCCAGTAAATAAATCACTTACAAGAAATTGTCCTTGTCTAACAAGCCTACCATACGGATTGTATCTTTGTTCTGCAGCCTTTCTGCACTCCTGAAGTTGAATTGTGGCAACTTCTTTGGTACTTGGAGTGTTGTTCTCATATAACTGCATATATTTTATATTCCTTTGAGACCACCATCATAGCACCTGGTACAATAAATGATTGTTTAATGAATAAGTGAGCATAAGCATTAGTGACTACAGGAATTTTAATGGTCTCTGGAGGGTAAAACGCATTATGGGTGTTATTTATGTGAGGCTTTATTTTATTTCATTCTATAAAAGACAGTGGTATTTAGTTATGTTCTGTAGAAGGATTGGTTTTTCACTTTAGGACAAAAATATAGACAATTTAGAAAATTTCCCCCCTTCTATTTTCTTTTACATTCCATTTTGGTTTAAAAGGATGTCTGCTTATGCAAGAGTGTCTTTGAGCCATGCCCCTGTGCAGTCTGAACTTTCCTACATTTTGTTCTAGGCAAAATTATCCCAGTGCTTATTAGCATGTCACCTGGGATCTACCTACCTACTTTGGAAAAAGGAAAAAATATTGCAACTCCACTATAGGGAATCCTTGACACTAAAAATGTATGTAGTTGTGCAGTGCACAGGCAAAACCCGATTTCTTTATGGACAGGAGAGCATTTAACAATTTAATTTAGTCCTGGGATGGGGAGTCCTTCTCTAAGCCGTGGCTTTCTCATCTGCCAGTAAGAGCAAGGACAGCACCCCCGGGGCTGTTGTGGGGGCGAGTGAGGGAATGTGCTTGCCATGCCCATGCCTGGCTCAAAAAACTGAGTGCTCCCCGGAAGCTAGGAATTGTTTTTTGTGATTTATTACCACTAGTTGTGACCTTAGATACACAATCTAACCTTGCTGTATGATAAGGTCTTCATTATAAAATGGTGCTAAAGGTGTAAACTCACTCATAGCATCATTGCAAGGATTGCATAAGAAAATGAATGTAGAGCAGGCTGGGAGCACTGTCCGTATTCAATAATTGATACCTGTGACCACCTCCATTATCGCCATCTCCTTCATCATATTCTTGTATCTATTATTAACAGGCTGTCAAAAAGTGGCACACCCACTTTATTAAGAGGCTATTTCAGGTAGATCAAACAGGTGTGAAGAACAGGAGGCTCAAACGGGAAAATAAAAAAGCAGAGGGATACTGCAAAACACAACCAGGGCTGGCAGCAGCACTGATGGGAGACAGGACTTGTTCTTTTTTCCTAAGTATTACCAACATCTCTCCTAATAAGTGAACAACATTAAACCAGCTGTCTACCAGCTACCTCTTTGAGGTCAGTCAAATGGAAGATAAAATACAACCCACCCCCTTTTCTAAACAACTATGGATAGTAGACTTATATTGAGAGAAAAGAAGCAAAATTTGTTTCCACCTTGGTATTTTATATTAACAAGCTGAATGTCCTTAATATTATTGGAATATGAGTTTCAAAAAGTTTATGTTGATACCTGTATATATATAAAAACTATTTTAAAAGCCCTGGTTTTCTTTAACAAAATCATTTATACACCCCAGGTTTTACTCTCCCAATACCTGTACTTTCAGAATAGTGTGGGACATGCACAGGGGAGAATAATGCTTGATGTAAAGATGAATTTTCCTTGTTGGAAAATAAGTTAACCATTCAGATTTGTCCTGACACTGTAGGCTTAATAATGCCAGCACCACAAGAAGGAGAAATGCATGGAGTTTAGCAGTAGGGATAGATTGATACTGGCTCATGGGAGCTCCCCACACTTATTTCCTCTTTGTTTTTCTCCCCGTCAAGGAAAGAAGTTACAAAATATTATAACCTTAATTTTCAGTTCTAAATGTCTCAGTTGAACATACTCATGGAGAAAGCAAAGACATCGTTCAAAGGTTCAATTTCCTAGGGGGTCCCATTACACAGACATAATTATGGTTTGGATCCCAAGTCCATTATGAAATCTAAAATATGACTTTTTCTTGGGAGTGAGCATGGTACTGATTCAAGTTAGCATAACACCATCCTCCCTAAAACCATGACTCAGATCACTAAAAACAAAGTCATTTGCTGTTAACATTCACATGTGCTTCCCAAACGGACACAGATTTAAGTCACCCTTTTCCAGTGAGCTCAAGGCACAGGAGATAAAACGCACACACGCAAATGCATGTGGAGATAACGAATATTGTAAAACTCCGGATACACAGTGTAGGTGGCGTGGATCAGTCCAATGCACAGTGGAAAGTGTTAATGGAATAACAAAAATGCTAAGGAGAGATTTCAAGAAGTATGGACAGCTGGTGTGAACAAGGAGAGAAACAGTCTATCTGGCTAGGAGAATTTCCAGGGCCCAAGTTGGCCAAATGGAAATCTCAGGGCCTTCTTCCCAATCCCTCCATTTCATCCTCTCTGATATCCAAAAATATCATCAGGAAAATGAGTGCTTTCAGTACCCGATTTCCTTTCTGGCATTTTTATAAACAGTTTTGGTGGAGGAAGACGCACAGTTTCAAATACTATGGAATTACATCATGCCGAGTTCTCCTACACTACTCAAAGCTTATTCAAGATTAGACTTCATATGTTTCCTAACTCTGGGTTTTTCATTTCTGCTGTTGAACCATCTCAATACAATTGAGTAATCAAAACAGATTTCACTGAGTTTTGTTTTTTTTTTTTACAAAATTGGTTTAAATTTGAAATCAATTTAGGATGGAATCTCTTCTGATTCCTAATTTATCTTTTTTATTTTCAGTTGGGAGACACCCAGACATTTTCTAACACATGATGTTCAAATGAGATATGGTAAAAATACAAAATTTAGAAGAAATTTTTTACTTGGATGCAGAATACACGGGGAGGAGAAGAGATAAGGAAGAGTAGAAAAGAAAGTCAGTGTTTATCTGTCTTCAGGGAGTGTGTCCCAAAGCACCTTTAGCTCTTCCCTCTCGATTTCTCATCTCCTTGGCTCTTCCCATGTCTAGCTCAATCTCTTCTTTAATAGACTCAGCTTAGACATCTTCTCCCCAGAGAGGCCTCTCTGACCACCCAGTGGGAACTTCCCCCTGGTGCTCTGTCCCCCTACAAGCCATACCCCTTAGGCCTTCTTAGATCTAATAATCCATTTGTTTACTTGCTTATTGTTACTCATTTGCTGACTTGTTTATTTACTTCTTTATTTTCTGAGTCCCCTGTTTAAAATGTGAGTTCTTTCAGGGCAGGGTTTTACCTGTGTTATTCGCCTGCGTATTCTTGGCAGTCAAACAATGGCTAACACACATTAGATGTTCCTGATATCTTTGTCGAATGAAGAATGATAAGGCTCTGTACTTGCTCCAGAGAAGTCCGCTCACGGCTCCCCACACTCACCAACCCCAGGATGTCCTTTACACACACAGCCTTTGCACTCCTGTCTCTTAGCCACTTTTCCTGCCACAGACAATGCTGTGAAGTCCCCTCTCACTCTGCTCCCTACCACAGTGCTGCTCACATCTTTTCTCCTCTGAATTGCTGGAGTCTTAATATTCCTCCTCTCCCAATTACCAACTGATCCTAAGGAAAATGATTAAACAGCTCTGAGCCTCTGCTTTCTCATCTAAAAGTGGGTGAAAACAGAGAAACAAAATAATTGTACCTTCTATCAGTATCAGATGGGATAATCTGTACAAAACATTGAAAGCACCTAAAAATAGTAAATGCTAAATATTCATAATTATTCCCACACATGTGAGCACTGAATCAAAATGCTACCTTTTATTTTAATATCTCGAGTGTGTTTGTTTTCTGTTTGCTCAGCCTGCTCGTGCAGTGGCTAGCGTGGCATTGTGCTTACAAATTAGGCGACTCAATGAACATTTGTCTGACTGCTCTTAATAAAGAGGGAAAGAGGGATAATGAGGAAAGGTGACCAAATAGGCGAAATATTTTACTAACTCAATTATATTTACCTTGTATTCTTCAAATTTTGATGAAGAAAGCCCAGTGTTTCAAAGTCTGTACTTTTGCAAATAAATCCAACTTAGATTTCTACTTATTCTCAGATATGGTCTACTTTCAAGTAAACAGGGTTCAAATATGTCATAATCTTGAGGAATATTTTATCACTATTGTGTAGAAAGCAGTTGAAATACTATCTATCTTCTGTTTGATTTTGCCTAGATGGTAATTCACAGGTCCATTGGACTGTTGCCCAGTTAACAAAAAAAGCAAGCAAAAGGACACTAATTTCCATCTTATAGAAATAGAAGTAAATTGGCAGGTGAAATTAATAAGCAGTAGGTGGAATGGAACAAATTCCACTAGCACACATTTATTGCACTTAACAAGGGGTGTGTCAGTGGCTGACCCTCTCCATCCTATAGAATTCCGACTAGTTACACTTCTCCAGCTGGCAAGTGTTCAGTGTTGATGTAATGTTGTCTGTCCCTGGACGGCTGAGCTCAGCAGCTCTAGTTCCATTTTCCTTTCCAAAGGATAGCTAAAGAAACATTCTTTGGACAAGCGTAATATGTTTGCTACATTTCAAGAAATTTTGTTCACATTTTCCTCTGTAACTCTGTTTATTGTTCCATGATTTCTGTGGATTTCATTTTGGGGGGCTAGGTGCCAAATATAGTAAAAAGAACAATGTTCAAACTCACCCAGGGCAATCTAAAGGAGGTTCATGGATCTGATGTTCCAGAAAAGAAATTTGTAACCAATGTGTGTTCAGAGCTTTAGTGCGGCATCCAGGTGTTACTTGGTTGACTGATAGTGTGGAAGGCTTTCTCCTTCTGAACTTGTAAATAGACAATGTATTTAACTGATACACATGGTAGTTCTTGGACAAGTGCTCTTTTTTCTCCTGTATTGTATTTTTTTCCATTACCATTTTCTCCCATACCCTCTTCCGCCTCCCCCCTCCCCACAATCACCACATCGCCACACTGTTGTCCAAGTCCATGAGTTCTCTTTTTCTTTTTTGCTCAATCTCTCCACCCCTCTAATCCACCCTGCCCCCTCCCCGAGCTGTCATACATAACCCCTGTAACCTTATTTTCCTGACAGCATACCGTGGGCATCCCTCTAGGTCAAGAGCTGAAATCTAGTTATTGTTTTTAACATTAACAAAATATTTTAGAAATTATTCAACAGTGAAAATTTAAGCAAGATTTACATCATTTGAAGAGACAACATTCACTCCCCTGCACTATCATGAAATAGTTTTTTGTAGTTTGATATGTAGAACTATAGAGAGGGATTTTTTTTTCTTTTAATATGGTGACTAACTATAATTCCATACTGAGTGTAAATCTTGAATTGACTAGTACTTTTTTTTCTTTCTCACAGAATTAAGTAGTTTTAAAAGTATTGACATATATGTAAACACAGCCTCATTGTTTTTAAAAATTAGTACTGGAAGAGGCCTGCCTTGGAGAAGTTGGGATGAAATCTGTGAGTGGAGGGATGGAGGTGGGGCTCTTTGTAAATGGCAAGAGAATCTTTTTCTCATTTCTTCTATTGCCATTCAAGTCTTTGGGGGAGGAAATAAAGCACCGTGCTGAGCCTGTAATTCTTGCACGTTCAGGTTAAGTCTAAACCACCCCGTTGCTCTCCTTGCCCTCCGCCAGTGTGGCAACCCATCTGAAACAAGGTGGGCTGAACAGTCCCAAGTTCCGAAGCATCCAACCCCAGGCACTTGAAGCTGGTGCCCTGTTGGGGAAGGAAGAGAAGCGGCTGAAAGCACAGCCTGCTATGCTGGCCGGGTCTTCTCCCCCTTCATCGCTGCCCCATGCACACAAGCTCTTGCCAAAGTCCCTGATGCCCAGAAAAGGGTATTCCCACACCTGTATGCACGCAGAGTAACCGTGCACACCCACACGCACCAAATGCGGAAAGCAGGGCACATTGACACCCTCTTGCCCCAAGACTCCCCGATTTGGAGCACTTTCTGCAGAGCAGGCAAGCGCTTCCCTTTTTTTTTCTCCCCAAATTTTCCAAGTTGCCAAACCTGGGACTGGGTGACGTGTGACTGTGACTCGAACCTTCCTAGTGTGGCCCTGGGACCCTGAGGCGCTCCCGCGTGCTTAAGAGAAGCGCAAGCATCTCGCGCTCCTTCTAAGCTCTAAGCGAGGACAAAGGGGATCTGAATCGAGTAAAGGGTCGGCGGGCTTCGGGGAGAAGGTCTCTTGGGCTACCTGCGAGCTACGTAAGGGACAGTACCCGGGGACTCCGCGCTCTCCCTTTCCGGGGTGTGCTCACCATTTGTAGCCTCTGCCGCGCTTGAACTTGAGGGTGAGCGCAGTCTCCAGAAAGAGCAAGAGGGTGAGCAGCGAGAGCAGCAAGTACATCGGCTCCTCATACACCTTGGCCACTCTCCAGACCCCGACCAGCGAGTGCAGGAAGAACAGCAGCCGGGTGACCAGCGCGTTGAACAGGACCAGTCCCTCCATGCCGGCGGGCGCGCTCTGCCCTCGCGCTCGCCCTGCCCCGCAGACCTGGCCAAGAGCGCCCGACCCCGTCCGTCCGTGAGCAGGAATGTGACAGTTCCGAGACCTGCTGCCACTGTGGTTCCTCCTCACCCTCCCGAGCGCTTAGAACGGGAGCGAGAGGCTCGCCCCTCCCCCAGACTTCCTGAGAACTCTTCAAAGAGCTGGAGACTCTAAGCCCAGCTTTTCTAGACTGCGGGGCTTTCCCGGGAGTCAGGGGCGCGCAGTCCCAGCTCCTGGGCGTTATTCTCCAGTGCTGCCCATCCCCTCCCCAGTCCCCGGAGCTAGTCTCCATCTCTGCCCTCTACCCTCCCCCCACCTCCGTGCAGTCCTCAAGACCTTCCATGCTCCAAGGGATTAGATAGAGGAGGGAAGTGGACTGAAGGTCAAGGTGCTGCATAGCCAAAAAGGGGAGGAGGACGCATCTGGGTCACCTTCTCCTTGCTTTTCCACTGAAGCACTTTAACTTACTCACACTTCCTACAAGATAAAGTTCTCATGGTGACTCGAAACTGGGAAGGAGAAGAGCCAAGGATTCTGCTGTCCAAGCAGTTTTAGAAATGAGATTCCTGCCTAGTTTGAAGAACTAAAACTTCAAGGAATAAAAGAACTCAGGCACACTGGGCCATCTGAGAGCTCTCCGCACCTCATAAATGGGAAACCCGGGCCTCGTCTGCTCTTTGGACACAGTGTTAATAAAGAAAAGAAACAGTCTTTACTATGTCATCTGTCACCCTCTCCCTCCACCCTCATCCCCCCCAATTTTTTTTTTTCTGAAAGCATACCTTAGCAGTAAGAAAAGAAGGCAGAGGGGAAATTGAGGGAGGGCACTGGGAGCTAGAGCAGGAGAAACTCATGGAGCAGGGAACTAATTGCACCTTGAGGCCAATGACCAGTAAATTAAACTCGGGTCTTCCAGCATCCAGGGCAAAGAGCAAACTGAAGTCAGCTTTTTCCAAAATACCTTAATGATGTTGGTTTCCCTTTTTGGTCTCCTACCACCGGCACCACTATTTACTTAACATTTTTCTTTAAACAAACTCAAATTTTTACCGAAGTAATTATAAAAGGAAACTTTATACCACTCATAAATGGAAAAAATCAATATAGCAGGCTGCGGATGGAAGATAATTACAAAAATCAATAAAACGACTCTAAGTTACTGAAATCTCCTTAGATATTATTCTTAGATACTCTGTGCCTCAGTATCCCTCTTTCTGGGGAGATAAACAAATGCTACTCACATTACTACCAAGCC
Source organism: Desmodus rotundus (assembly GCF_022682495.2). NCBI lineage: Eukaryota > Metazoa > Chordata > Mammalia > Chiroptera > Phyllostomidae > Desmodus > Desmodus rotundus. The sequence goes on from NC_071390.1 coordinate 38,241,319, forward strand.
AGAAAGCTTTTTTGACCACACTAGTAAAATTGAAAGAAAAGCGGAAAGGAAAACCTTTCTTAGTTAGGTTTATTCAACTTAAAATCATACCATACCTTTCTTAAAATAAGGTTGAAAACTCTGAATTAGATGATTAATATCCTCTTAGATTAAAAAAATGCAGCTGCTTAGAAGAAGCTCATTTATTTCTGGCACTCACAGTAGGGAGAAATTTTTCTTTCTCCTGCGGGTCTGCATTCTCTCAAATCTTACAGGAAACCCAGCAGTGAGTTCCTGGGGCTGCTTATCATAGTGCTGTCCAGTGTAGGCTGACGACCTAGTGACCGGTGACTGCACACTGGTGTGCACAGCGGGAGAGCACAGTAGCCCACCAGTTCAGCTGGAGGCAGCGTGGCGTGGACATCGGAGCCACAGCACCCGGCCAGCCGGCTGCCTTGGATTCCTGGCCTAGCCACTGTGTGGTGTTGCAAACTTTGTAGTCAGTTTCCTGATCTGTAGATGGGGTGCTAAGCCTATGGACTCATAGGGTCATTGATGGGATCAATGAGTTAATCCATATAAAGCACTCGGCAGGTAGTGAGTGCTTGGTAAATGCTGGTGATTATTTCCTGGACCCGATCAAAACAGCTCTTTGATTACCAGAGACAATAATAGGAGAGGAGCCGAGAAAGCCCTCCAGCTGAACACCAGCAGGAACACAGCTGTTGTTGAACAAGTTGGGTTATCACTCTTTTAGATAGAAGAACACGCTCTGTGGAGAACCATGGGGCATCTCAGGAAGGTGTTAGAGAGCTTAGGGAGGACTTATTACAAAGGATTTGAGCTGGTGTTAGGTGATTTTTGGGAGGGCTTAACCTAATCAGATGATATGAGCAAGTGGGGTTAATTCTATGACTGAGTATCTCAATAAAGCTTCTGAGGTAGAGGAGTGTTTGTTCGTGTTTGTTGTTTAAATGATAGTCATGTTTTGCCTGTGATTAGACACGATTGCAAGGTGGTCCTCTTTGTGCTGACCCATCACATTCAGAGTGGCCTTGCCTGATGTTGCTGTTCTGTGAAATTTTTGTGTTCAATAGAAGGGTACCAAGGCTCAGCCGATGGTCCCAGACCAGTCGCCTGCTGGCAGGGGTAGCTTTCCTTTTACCCAGTCTCCTGGGAGGGCTCTCCAGGAAAAGACTGAATGAAAGAGGAAGGCCAGTCTGACGTCTTCCATACATCTTTGTGGTACCCTATCTTGAAGGTTTAGAGTCAGTATAGGTTCTGTTGTCTCTGGATCCAAAAAACAAAACTGTGATTAAAGAGAACGTTAAGGTTATTTATTTTTAATTTTCTCCTAAGTCCATTTTAGAAGACCGAAGGCTTTGAGAAATACCTTGGGACCTCCAATCCAATAGCCCATTAATCTTTTAAAAAAAGAAAAGAAACTCAGCAATTCATAAAAACCTACTCTTTTCTTCCCTAAAAAAGAGTAAATTATTTTTGCTTAAAAAAAAAAAAAAAAAAGAAGCAATGTGAGCCTCATGTACCAGGCTCCTGTAGTATAGGCTGGGGTAGCCCTGAGGTGGAACAGGCTCATCCCATTGTCTGAGAGGACAGCAATCAGCAGGCAACATGAACATAGTTTTCAGAATTCTCTTCAATTAAAGCAATTTTGGTTGCACAAAAAAATGTCTTTCTCGAGATAGCGCAATTAAAAGGAGTAGTTATTGAAAGGGTATATGCATGGCCCAACAAGGGAAATGGGATCCTGTGGAAATCAAGCGCAGGGCAAATAGTAAGGCAGGGCCTTGGGCACCTAGAGCAAGAGGACAGCTGTGGACTTGAGCAGCTCCAGCATCATGTGGTTGCAGTTTGTGGACCTTTCACAGTGACTCTCTGACACTGTCAGTTTTCAGCCAAATCTTTCTATGATCTAAGTTCAAATTCTTGGGGAAATGTGTTCAATTGAATCTCTTCAACTCTAGGTACCAGGTCAATTTGTGGACCACTGACAGTGACCATTCCCATATAAAGACTAATTTAGTGCTTTCTTCATTCTTCAACATGGGGTTCTGGGTAGGGCAGTTTGAGCAGGGGGAGGAAGAGATAGCAAGCTCGTGGACTGACACATCTAGTGCCATCAGCCCTGGGGTGACATGCACACATCCTGTACCTGTAATGCCAGAGACGTCCCTGCCCTAAACATTGTGCATACCGTTATGGGTCCACTTGTACTTCCCAACGGTGATGCAATCCAAAGTCACATCTGCATCTGGAGGCCACTAAAGCTGCAGGTTGGTCTCAAAAGCCACAACCTCTTAATAAAGTTCATTCCCACCTTAGCTCCATGTTGATCCTATTCAGACATCACTCTTATACATACACATATACACATATATGTATGTATACATATATAATATAATTTATTGGGAAAAATCATACACTATAGGAGAGTACATTCTATTCCCTGTAGGAATTATTCACAGTTAATACCTCCCACTTTTATTTTTTCTGGTACTTCCAACTCTATCTTTGAAAAAATCTACACACCTCCCAAGAATTGATTTACCAACTTATAAAAATGTTGAATTCTCAATTTGAAAGTTGGGGTGTCCAATACTCCTACAACACTGTCTTTCTTCCTTGCCCCACTTCTACTACCCAAATTTTATTAGTAACAACATTCCATTTTTCAGTTGTCATTAAATCTACTGCCTTGTCAATTGGTTAGTCCTAAAACCTGAAAACCAATTCAATGGATTTTGCAGATATAAAGTATGCTTCCCCTAAACTTGGAAAACCATCATTCTTTCCTAGAACTGATAAGACATATTACTGATAAGAAGTCTAGTGTTCATCCCTTTGTCTTTTCTTTGTGGATAAGTATTTTTTAATCTCTGCAACTTTGAAAGATTTTTATTATCCTTGGAATGCTTATCATTTCAATGTTTCTAGATATTGGGCTTTTTTATGTACTCTAGTGGGTGCAGGAGTCATGCCTTTGTTTAGACCAGGCAGCCCTCTCTCATTTGATAATTTCTTCTTTATGGTTTCTGTTTGCTCATTCTGAAATGTTTTATATTTCCTATCTTGGTCTTTTTTATTTATGTTCTGGTAGAGCTTCTAAATGTTATCTTCCAGATGTCTAACTTAACCTGCAGATGATTTTATTTTATTGTTCAACTCTATCAATGACTGTTTTAGTCAACTTATTTTGCAACAAGACTTTCTAGTTCATTGAACCCTGTTTTATCCCTACAGTATCTTGTTCCTGTTTGATGGATGCAGTATGTTGTTAAATTATTTAGAGATATTGCTCATAACTTTTTAGTGATTTTGTCTTGAATTATTTCTGTTTGCATTTATTCATTGCTCAGTTTATTCAATTCCTTTAATTTCAGGATTTTATAATCTGGTATCTTCAAATGATCTAACGATCCTTCGTTCTTTCATAGTTGCAAATAAGGAACTGGATTGGCTAAAAGACATAGCTGGTATAAGTGTTCTGAGTTGCCATCTGTCTATTAAATGGAAGAGCTGGCTATGGTCCTAGTACTTGGGCAAGATATACTGTGGGTCAGCTTCCCTGTGGAGTGCAGTGAGAAGCAGGCAGTGTTGTGAATGTAAGGAGAGTTCTTTTGAAAGCTGGTGCTTAGTGCACCTCATTCAGTCCTTGGTGGAACTGCTTTGATTTCTCTCCTCTACCTCATCCCCCAGCACGGGCTGCTTCATGATCCAAATCCAAGCCCCCAAATGCTTTGATTTTCTTTACACCTTTAGTAGGAGTTTCGACCACCCATTCTTCTTTAAAGAACAGTTCTCAGATTTTAGCTTGAAATCACTGATGACTCTAAGAAAGGAAGCAGAGATGATCTCCAACCACTTCTACTGTTCTGAAAATATTTACTGAACAAATACTTTGAGAAGAACTGCTCTTTGCATTTGCCGGTATGACTCCAGCTCCTTGGGGGCTCTCACAGAAAGAACTGTGCTCACTTCTGCTATCTTAGGGTGTGTTTTTTTTTTTCTCCTGCCTGTTTCTCCACTGGCCCAATCCTATCTGTATTCTGTCTTCCTGGAATTCCTCAAAATCCTGCTCCACTCCTTCATGCTTTCTAGCACAGTTTTTATTGCTTCCCTTCTGGTTTTAAAAATCATTTCTAGCATTTCAGAGTAGTAGAAGACTTGGTTTCCAGTTCACAAATTTCAACCAGAAAACTCAAAGATTTCTTTTTTTAATGTTTTATTTTTATTGTTGACATTATTACAGATGTCCCCGTTTCTCCCCCTTTGCCCACCTCCACCCAGTCCCCACCCCTTCCCCTTTCCCATGGCCCCAAACTCACAGATTTCTTTACCGTTATGAAACATGTGGATTAAGTAGGAACAGTAACTACAACTATATCACATCATATATTATAATGGAGGAAAAACAGCTTTAAGTCAGCAATAATTTCATAATTACTCTTCTTAAAAAACAAAGTAAATGTCAACAGTAATTATCAATCTTCAGACACTTCAACAGCTAACAAGGAAGAGAACCCTGAAGCACAGGTGAAGGACCTAGAGTGAGGCTTCCTTCTTCAAGTTGCTCCTTCAAGCCTTGGCTCTACCTCTTAAGTGATAAGACTGAGACAAATTACTTAATCTCTTTGAGTCTTGATTTCTCATCTATAAAATAATAATGATAGTACCTTCATGTTTATTGTAAGGATTGAATTGGTTGATATTTCAAAAGTGCTTACAAAAAAGTGCCTGGAATATAGCAGGCACTCAGTAAATATTTGTTGAATAAATAAATGAAGATAGGAGTGCATGTTGAATAAACAACACTCCAAAAGAGAAATGTGTTATTTCCCAGTTCGTACCATAGATGAGTCCTCTTCTAAGGCCAGCGGCTTGTAAATGATGGGGTAAATAATGAAGCTAGTAAATGTCCTTGGTATGAACTTGATGCCTCCTTCTGTCATGTGAAGGGAGATCACAGATCAGGGAAAACACTGCATGATTGGCTGTGATGATAAGCAAGTCTGAAACTGCTGGTGCTTGTAGTACCTGAATAGTATGAGACTCCTGGGGTAGCTGAGTAGTTAATATTTTCACTTTGAGTCATATGGTTTGGGCATGAATATAGCTCCTATTATGTGCTGAGTTGTGTTCCCCCCAATTCATATGTTAAAGTAATATAACCCCTAGTATCTCATAATAAAACCCAAATTCTTTAAAGAGGTGATTGAATTAAAATGTAGCTATTAGGGTGGGTCCTAATCCAGTTTAATCAACTGGTTTCCTTACAAAAAGAGGAAAGGGGAAATATGGGCACACAGAGTGGCAGACCCCAGGGACGCGTGTGCACAGAGGAACGGCCAGGCAAGAACACAGCAAGAAGGCAGCTATCTGCACGCCAAGGAGAGGCCTCAGAAGAAACCAAACTTGCAAGCGCCCTGATCTTGGACTTTCTGGGATCTAGGACTATGAGAAAATAAATGTCTGTTTTTGTAAGCCACCAAGTCTGTGGTATTTTGTTATGGCCATCCTACAAATTAAGTGCTTTAAGTGTATCATCTGTGTAAGCTTGGGTGAGTTTCTTTATCTTCCTGAGCCTCATTTCTTCATTTTCAGAATGAGGATATTAGTAGGACTTAACCATAGATTTTGAGAATGAAATGAGATTGTCATTATCACAGAGCCTGCCTCAGAGTAAGAGCTAAATACTTTAGCCATAGTCGCTACTGCTGTAATTATAATAATTATCAGTATTGCTGTTATTAGTGTCCGCACATGGACAGGTATCAGGCCCCTTCCTCATCTGTTTGAAAAATGAGCAATATCGTTATATACCCCAAATGTTGTGTCTTTTTGTAATCACAAACCTGTTTTACAGATAAGGAAACTTTCTTTTAAATGATTTTTGAGGTCTGGTAAGAAGGCTTGAATGTTTAAGAAAATAAACTATGACTATGAAATATCAAATAATTATCCAGTTTAAAAAAGAGTTTATTCCAAACATGAATTTAAATCATGATGTTTAGTTTATATAGTTTGTTGGTTGTTCTTTGATTACTGGATTGGACACTTTGATCCATACTAAATTGGTTCAAACAAGCTTAGGGTTATAGGTATAGATGAAGATGTCATTTATCATTTAATCATGGCCATTTTTAACCACAGTAGCAATACAATGAATTATACTGCAAAGCATTGTGAGATGTTGCTCTCGTAAATGCTTCTTTAGCTATGATTTAGAACAGCTGTTCAGGGTGCTATGGAGAGATTGATGGGGTGGCAGTCACAATGCCTTGGTCCCAGCCCCCATCTCAGGGTCTACTTTCATAAAATGGAGCTGGCAATGCCAGCCTTGTATATCATGGTCCGTCAAAGGATCACACGAGGTAACGAATATGAAAATGCTCTGTGAAATTGCATGGAGATCAAGGTTAACATTCGAGGGATTAATCATGTTGACAGTATGTAACTTTGATATATGTGAGGAGAATGGCACATTGTCTCTGTGGTCTTCCTCCCCAAGACCCATAACCACAGGTTAACCATGAGAAACATAACACATAAGCCCAAATTGAGGAACATTTTGGATAACACCCTACCAGTACTTCTCAACACTGTCAGTCATGGAAACAAGCAAAGACTGAGAACTCTCACGGCCCAGAGGAAATTATGGAGACACAATGACTAAGTGTGATGCTGTCTGTGCCTTGAATGAGGTCCTGGGACACAAAAAGGGCATTCACAGAAAAACTAATGAAGTTCAAATAAGGGTGAAGTTTGGTTGGTCGTCATATAACAGCACTGGCTCTGTAGTTGGGACAAATGCAACAGGATGACGTAAGATGATAATGAGTGGGAGACCAAATGAGGGGTGTAGAAGAACTCTCTGCATTATCTTTTCAAATTGTATGTCAATCTAAAACTATTATAAAATTTAAAAATTATTTAAAAATAATATTGATATGAAAATATCAGATTTTATTTGGTTACCCTATTTTACATGAAAACAGCTCATGAATTCAAAAACTCACCTTAAAAATGTCAGATAAAGGAATATTATGTGATATTTTGAGAACACTTTTAGAATAGTAGAGTCAATTATCTTTTTGCTGTATCCCATAAATGGAGTCTATTATTATTTTCATCAATAAAATAGTCTCAGTGCTCAAGGGTCCACAGAGTTTGCCCAGTCCGATCTCCTCACTTTGCAAACCGAGGCCCAGAATGGACAAGTGACTTGTCCAAAGTCACAACTTACTTAGTTTTTGGTAGTGCTGAGAATGTGAAACAAAAGATATTTTTTATTTCACATAAAGGATTAGACAAAATATGAACATATATGTGTATATTTGTGTTGTAAATATGTACATACACCTATATAGGATATATTGTGTACTGCGTTGTCCATATAATCTTTCTTTTTAATACAAATAAGGTGTAAAAGCATGCAACAGTCTCTTTAGTTAGTCTGGTGGAATTTGTGAGTAGAATGTTAAGGAAACACATTCAGCTCAGTTAAGGCTGGCAGTTGTTGGTTTGGAGCTTTTTGCAGCGGGTAGGGTTGGTTCTGTGTGTGTGTGCACGTGTGTGTGTGGTTTCTTAGTCTCCTATGGCCTGATTTTCCAGGAAGTAGTAACTTCTCCTTCCATATAATTCTTGCTTCTCTCTACCACATGCCCAACCCAATTGGTTCACAGAGTGAGGAACCATATGTCATCTTCCCAGAGTTCTTCCTCCTGGTCCTGGTTGTTCACGGCCCCCCTCACCTTCTCTCCCCACTCCAGATCTTCTATTCCTGTTGGCTGCATTAAGTCTCTCTTATTTCACCCATGGCTGAAGCAAGACTTGTGATCATCCCAGGCAAGCTAATATTTTGCCACTCATTCAATTCTATAATCTTTATTTAAAATCTTTTTTATCCCTATTCTCTCACCCACTTCCCCTTTGGCAACGATTAGCTTATTCTCTGTATCTATGGGATTGTTTCTCCTTTGTATTGTTTATTTATTTGTTCTTTTAGATGCCTCATATAAATGAAAGAACAATATTTATTTTTCTCTGTCTTCTTTCACTTAGCAAATAACCCTCTAGGTCCATCATGTTCTTGCAAATGGCAAGATTTCATTTTTTAAGAAAATCTTCAGCTGACGCCATTTTTTCATTGCTTTTAGAGAGAGGAAGGGAGAGAGAAAAATGTTGAAGTGAGAGAGAAACATCAATTGGTTGCCTCTCGTACGTGCCTGGACTGGGGATCAAACACGCAATCGTTCAGTGTCAGGACCATACTCCAACTGAGCCACACCAACCAGGACAAGATTTCATTCTTTATATAACTGAATAGTATTCCATTGTGTGTGTGTATGCACATAACATACACGAGGCCTGTCCAGAAGGTATCCAGCCATGTGATATGAGAAATAGAGCCATTTATTAAAGAAGATACAAGGTACAAGAAACATTGTACATAGAACAATGATGCCTCAGTCCCTTTCAGAGTAGGCACTTTGGGACCTCACACAGTTCTCCCAATTACCATCAGCTGCCCTGTCATATTTTCCTGAATCTCATCAACAGTCTAAAATCTCTTCCCTTTCAAAGGTGATTTTAGTTTTGGGAAAAGCCAAAAGTCGCAAGGCACCAGTTCTGGGCTGTTGGAGGACTGAGTCACCTGGGTGATTGGATGTTTTGCCAAAAAATTGCACAAGACATGATGCATGAGCAGGTGCATTGTTGTGATGAAGCTGCCAATCACTAGTTGCCCATAGCTGTGGCCTTCTGAATCACCCGAATAGCTTCTGCAGAGGAATCTTCAAGCTTAACACAAAATTTGATGCAGATTCATTTTTCTACTCACCCAGTCATTTCGAATGCAATGGCTACCTAGTACACATGCTCACTCAACCACATCTACTGCCCCCACTGACTAGTACAGGGAAGTTGTCATTGTTCATGCATGCCATTCCAGTCCACTCTCCTTGGCTGCCAGTTTACATCAATGTTGTGCAAACCTTTCTCATTATATTAACAATGGTTGAACTTATTTCTGGACAGGTCATATGTGTGTGTGAGTGTGTGTGTGTGTGTGTGTATACATACACATTGATGGTCATCTAGATTGCTTCCAAATCTTGACTATTATTAGTGATGGTGCAATGAACATAGTGTGGGTATATCATTTCAAAATAGTGTTTTTGTTTTCTTCAGATAAATGCCCACAAATGGATTTCTGGATTGTATGGCAACTCTATTTTTAATTTTTAAGCATATTTTATTGATTATGCCATTACACTTGTCCCAATTTTTTCTCCCCTTTAGCCCCCTCCTCGCAGCAGCCCTCCTCCAGCGTTTCACTCCCCTGTTAGTTAATGTCTGCGAGTTGTACGTATAAGTTCTGTAGCTTCTCTATTTCCTATACTATTCTTAACCTTCCCCTGTATATTTTATGCCAACCAATTTTGCTTCTTATTCCCTGTACCTTTTCCCCCCATTCTCCCTCTCTCCACTGATAACCCTCCATATAATTTCCATTTCTGTGATTCTGTGCCTGTTCTAGTTCTTTAATTAGTTTTACTTTTTGTTTTTTTAGGTTCAGTTGTTAATAGTTGTGAGTTTGTTGTCATTTTACTGTTCATAGTTTTTGATCTTCTTCTATTTCTTAGATAAGTCCCTTTAGCATTTCATATAATAAGGGCTTGGTGATGGTGATCTCCTCTAAATTTACCTTATCTGGAAAGCACTTTATCTTCCATCCTAAAGGATAGCTTTGCTGGATAGAGTATTCTTGGATGTAGGTCCTTGCCTTTCATGATTTTGAATACTTCGTTCCAGTCCCTTCTTGCCTGCAAGGCCTTCTTTTGGGAAATCAGCTGATAGTCTTATGGGCAGTCCTTTGTAGGTAACTCTCTCCTTTCCTCTTGCTGCCTTTAAAATTCTCTACTTATCTTTAATCTTGGGTAATGTAATTATGATGTACCTTGGTGTGTGCTTTCTTGGGTCCAATTTCTTTGGGACTCTCTGAGCTTCCTGGACTTCCTGGAAGTCTATTTCCTTTGCCAGATTGGGGAAGTTCTCCTTCACCATTTTTTCAAATAAGTTTTCAATTTCTTGCTCTTCCTCTTCTCCTTCTAGCACCCCCATGATTCAGATGTCGGAGTGCTTAAATTGTCCCAGAGGTTCCAAATCTGTCCTCATTTGTTCGAATTCTTGTTTCTTCATTCTGTTCTGGTTGGATGTTTATTTCTTCCTTTTGTTCCAAATTGTTGATTTGAGTCCTGGTTTCCTTCCCTTCACTGTTGGTTCCCTGTATATTTTACTTTATTTCACTCAGCATAGCCTTCACTGCTTCCTCTATTTTGCATCCATACTCAGTCATTTCTGTGAGCATCCTGATTACCAGTGTTTTGAACTCTACATCTGATAGGTTGTCTATCTCCTTGTTGCTTAGTTCTTTTTCTGGAGCTTTGATCTGTTTTTTCATTTGGGCCATATTTCTTTGTCTCAGCGCACTTGTTACATTGTAAGAGGTGGAGCCTTAGGTATTCACTAGAGAAAGGCAACTCTCTTTGATGCCATTGTGAAGTTGTATGTGGGAGAGGGGTCAGAGAGGGAACAATGCCACTTGTTCCACTCTCTCGCCCCACTTTCTGTCACTTCCCTTGCTTCCTTCTCATAAGAGGAGTGTACATTTTCAGGTGCTGGTTAGCAGGTGGGTGGATTTGTGTACATTCTGGGATCCCATGGGCCACTCCAACAGACTCTCCTGTGGGACTGGGAGTTTCTCCCACCTTTGCAACCCCCACAGAATTTTACAGCCAGAGGTTTTGAGTATTAGTTTCCCAGTCAGCCAGCCCCCACCTTGCCCTCATGGTCCTTTGCCTCATGGTGCATCCTTTCTACCTTGCTGCCCATCTCCACCCCTCCTACTGGTCTGGATGAATGTTTCTTCCCAGATAAGATGAGCTCAGGCATGTTGAGCATGGTTTGTCTGTTGGATGAATGTTTCTTTAACTCCTTGATTGTCAGAGTTCCACACAGTTTGATTTTCTGACAGTTTTGGTTGTTTTTGCTTTTAAATTGGTTGTTATCTGTCTTTTGGTTGTGCAAGGAAGTGAAGCGTTTCTACATAAGCCTCCATCTTGGCCAAGACTCTTTATTTTTAATTTTTTTAGCAATCTCCATGTGGTTGCACTATTTTACAATCTCACCAATACATGAGGGTTCCCTTTTCTTCAGATCCTTGTAGGTATTTGTCATTTGTGAATGTATTGATGATAGGCATTCTGACAGGGGTAAGGTGATAGATAGCTCAATGTGTTTTTAATTGACATTTCCCTGATGATCAATGATATTGAATATCTTCACATCTTTGTTACCCATCTGTTTGTCTTTTTTGGGAGAAATGTCTCTTCAGGTCCTCTGCCCATTTTTAAATTGGATTGTTTGTTTTTTTGGTGTTAAATTGTTTGAGTCCCTTATATACTTTGGATTATTAACTCCTTATCAGATCTATGACTTCCGAATATGTTCTCCCATTCAGTAGGTTGTCTATTTGCTTTGTTGATAGCTTCCTTTGTACTGCAAAGGCTTTTTAGTTTGATGTAGTCTTACTCACTTTTTTCCTTAGTTTCTCTTGCTCTAGGAGACATATCCAAAAATACATTGCTAAGCATGATGTCAAAGAGTTTACTGTTTTATTCTAGGAGTTTTATGGTTTCAGGTCTTACATTTAATCCTTTAAATCATTTTGAGGTTATTTTTGTATATCATGTAAGAAAGTTGTATAATTTCATTTTTTTGCATGTATCTGTCAGTTTTTATAACACCATTTATTAAACAGACTGTCTTTGTACCAATTGTATATTCTTGCTTCCTTTGTCATAGATTAATTGGCCATATCAAGAAGGATTTATTTCTGGGCTCTCTATTCTTTTTCATTGATCTATATGTCTGTTTTTATGCCAGTACCATAGTGTACTCATTATTGTAGCTTTGTAAGAAAGCCTGACATCAGGGAGTGACATACCTCCCATTTTGTTCTCAAAATTTGTTTTGCTATTTGGGTCTTCTGTGTTCCACATAAATTTTAATACTAGTTCTAATTCTGAGAATAATGCTGTTGGTATTTTAATAGGGATTGCATTGAGTCTGCATATAGCAAGGACATTTTAATAATATTAATCATTCCAATTCATGAAGCAAGGTATATCCTTCTATTTAATTGTTTCTTTTAAAATGTCTTTCTTTGATGTCTTAGAGTTTTTAGAGTACAGGTCTTTCACCTCTTTGAGTAAATTTAGCTCTAGGTATTTTATGCTTTTAAATTCGATTGTAAATGGAATTTGTTCCCTTAATTTCTGTTTCTAATCATTCGTTACTGGTGTATAGAAATGGAACAGATTCCTGTATATTAATTCTGTATTCTGAAACTTTACTGAATTCATTTATTAGTTCTAGTAGGGTTTTTTTGGATAGAGTCTTTCTATATGTAGTATCATGTCATTAACAAATAATGAGAGTTTTACTTCTTTCTTTCAGATTTGGATGTCTTTATTTCTTTTTGTTGTCTGATTGCTGTGGATTGGACTTCCAATAGCCAGTTGAATAGAAGTGGTGTTAGTGGGAAACCTTGTCTTGTTCCTGATTTTAGAGGAAAGGCTTTAAGCTTTTCAGCATTGACTATGACATTAGCTCTGGTTTATCATATATAGTGTTTAAAGAAATTGTTGATAGATATGTATTTACTGACATTTTGTTATTTATATTTTTACCATTTTTCTTCTTCTTAAAGAAGACCTTTTAGCATTCCATATAAAACTGCCTTGGTGGTGATGAACTCCTTTAGCTATTTTCTTGTCTGGGAAGCTCTTTATCTGTCCTTCAATTCTAAATCATAGTTGGTTACAGGTCCTTGCTTGAAGAGTTTGTGCCAATCCCTGCTGGTCTACCATTTATGTTGAGAAATTAGCTGACAGTCTTATGGGACTTCCCTTGTAGGTAACTAACTGCTTTTCTCTTCCTGCTTTTGAGATTCTCTCTTTATCTTTAGTCTTTGGCATTTTAATTATGATGTGTCCTGGGGTGGGCCTCTTTGGGTTGATCTTGTTTGGGACTCTCTGCACTTCCTGGACTTGTATGTCTATATCCTTCACCGAGTTAGGAAAATTTTCTCTCATTATTTTTTCACATAGGTTTTCAATTCCTTACTCTCTGTCTTCCCCTTCCTGTACCACCATGATGCAAAAGTTGATATGCTTGAAGTTGTCCCAGAGACTCCTTATACTATCCTTATTTTTTAGGATTCTTTTTTCTTTTTTGCTATACTTATTGGGTGTTTTCTGTTTCCTTATCTTTCAATCTGTTATTTAATCCTTTGCTTCATCTACTCCAATGTCAATTCCATGTAAAGAATTCTTCATTTCATTTAGTATATTCTTCATTTTTTACTGTTTTTTATCTTTTTTTGTGTTTCCTATCTCTTTGTTGAAGTTCTAAGTTCATCCATTTTCCCCCTAAGTTCACTGAGCATCCTTATACACAGTGTTTTGAACTCTGCATCTGGTAGATTACTTATCTCCATTTCGTTTAGTTCTTTTCCTAGAGGTTTGTTATATTCTTTCATTTGGGCCATGTTTCTTTGTCTTCTCATTTTGGTAGCCTCCCTGTGTTTGTTTCTATGTATTAGGTATTGCTGCTATGGCTTCCAGACTTAATAGAGTGCCTTTATACAGTAGGTGTCCTATAGGGTCCAGAAGCAAAGCCTCCCTGATTATCCAAGCTGGTCACTACAGTTACACAATTTATATTGGCTGTGTACACTACAGGTATGCCTCTCACGTTGGCAGTCCTACTGAAGTTGAGGCTTGATTGCTGTTAACACCTCAACGTGAAGGATTTACTCCCAGTCCAATAGACTGCAAGGATTAGCTGTGCAGGGGCTGGACCCATGGAATAGGACTTACTTCAGCAGGATTCTTGAGCTTACTGAATCGACCCTTTAAGTGTGTGCCTTGTGGAGCATATTGGGTGCTGCTTCAATGTGGTCTACAGCTGTCCGCCAGGTACATTGGCTTTGGGGCCTACTGGGAGTTGCAGGCCAAAGTCAGCTGCCCCCTGTGCCCTGCCTGGAGTCACCTGGCATGAACTACAAAGCAATCTGCAGATGGCTGCTACTTGTGCTGGGTTTGGCGGTACCCAGAAGAACCAAGGCCAGCTGTTGCTAATGTGGGTCTGGGGCCACTTAGTAAGAAGTATGGGGTACACAGAGGCCAGATGCTGCTTGTTTGAGAGATTTTAGGAAAGTCTGAAGTACAGGAGCCAAGACAGACCATTTGTATGGAAAAGCCACTTGTAAAGGCTTAGGTTTGGCCTGCAAGTTGGTAAGGTAGGATATTAGGGAATAACCAGGGTGGAGTTAACAGTGTTAGCCAGGTTGATGGAGACTGATTTAGACTCAGATATTATACCCACCTGTCAGCTCTTTGGGGTTAAAGCCCAGTAAAAGAAAAATGGCCTCTGCCAACAGCTCTGTCTGGGAGAAAGCTGCCCCTCCAGCTCTCAACCTGATGCCAGACTACTCAATTCCTCTCTGGATGTCCCTGGTGTCCCAGTGCTGGAACTCAGAGCGAGTGAGTCCAAGTAAGTTTCTGAGCAGGCCTTTTCCTGGTTCAGTCTTGGAAGGTTAATACTTCTAGAAACTTATCCACTCCTATATTGTCAAATTTGTTTGCATATAATTTTTCATAGTATTCTTTAATAATTATTTATATTTGTTTGTAACATTCTTTCATTTACCATTTTATTTATTTGGGTTCTCTTTTTTTTCTGCTGAGTTTGGCTAAAAGTTTGTCAATTTTATTTATCGTTTCAAAGAACCAACTCAATTTTTTTGACATTTTCTATTGTGTTTTCTTTAATTTTCTGTTTTGTTTACTTTCACTCTATCTTAACTATTTCCTTCATTTTGTTTACTTTGTGTTTTGTTTGTTTTTCTTTTTCAAGTTCCTTTAGGTATAGAGTTAGATGGTTTATTTGTGATTTATTTTTATTTCTTGAGGTAGACCTGTATAGCTATAAACATTTTCTTTTTCAAAACTGCTTTTGTTGCATCCTAAAAATTTTGAAAAGTTGTGTTTTCATTTTATTTTGTTTCAAGGCAGTGTTTTATTTCTTGTTTTATTGCCTCTTTTAGTAATTTCTTTTTGTTTATTTGGTTTTTTATTTATTTGTTTGTTTTTGTAGCATGCTATTTAGTTTCCACGCATTTTTTATGCCATTGTGGTCAGAAAAATTGCTTGATATGGTTTCAATCTTCTTGAATTTATTTAGGTTTGTTTTGTGGCCTAATACATGATCTACCATAAAGGATGCTCCATGTGCACTTGAAGAACTATGTGTATTCTGCATTTTGGGATGGAATGTTCAAAAATGTCTATTATGTCAATTTGGTCTAATGTGACATTTAAGTCATTATTCCCTTATTAATTTTCTGCCTGGATGATCTATTCATTGATGTGAGTGGGGTATTAAAATCTCCTCTATCATCGTAGCACTGTGGATTTCTCCCTTTATGTCCATTAATAATTCCTTTATATATTTAGATGCTCCTATGTTAGGTGTGTAGTTATTTATGATAGCTATATCCTTGTCTTGGATTGGTGTCCTTCTTTGTCCTTTTAAAAATTTTCTGTTTTAAAGTCTATTTTGTCTGATATGAGTATTGCTATCCAGCCTGCTTTTCATTTCTGTTTGCATGGAATATCTTTTTTCATCTCTTCACTTTCAGGCTGTATGTGTCTTTTGATTTGAAGTGAGTCTCTCATATGTCTATCAGCTGATTTCTGAGCAGCAACTTCACAGGCCAAAATGAAGTGGCAGGCCCCTCAAGGTGCTGCAAGGAAGGAATCTACAATCCAGGATAAAGGGCTTCCCAGACAAGGAAAAACTAAAACAGTTCCTCACCATTATGCCAGATTTACAAGAAATGTTAAAGGGTCTTCTTTAAGCAGAAAAGGAAAGGTCATATCCAGAAGTAAAATGTGAGAAAGGGAAAAATCTCACAGGTAAAGTGAGAATCAGACATTTAAAAAGCTACTAAGAAAGTAAAAAAAAAAAGTATCAAACTTAAACGGCGGTAAGTAGTTAGGAGATATACAACAGAAAAAGACCTAAAACATGATATCAATAACATAAAGCATAGAGCGGGGAGTAAAAGTGTATTCCAACTTAAATGCCCATAAGCTTAAAATAGAATGATATAGATACAGAACAATACACATAAACCTCATATTAACCACAAACAAAAAACCTATGAAAGATACACAAAGGACAAAGAGAAAAGAACCCAAACAAAATACTGAAGAAGACCAGCAAACCGCAAGGGAAAAGATTAAGAAAAAAAGAAAGAGAACTATAAAAAAAAAAAAAACCCTAATAAAATGGCAATAGATATATATTTTTCAATAATTACTTTAAAATGCCCAGGCTGGTGTGGCTCAGTGGATTGAACGCCGGTGGTGGATTGAGCACCAGCCTGCTAACCAAAGGGTTGCTGGTTTGTTTTCTAATCAGGGCACATGCCTGGGTTGTGGGCCAGGTGCCCAGTAGGGGACGCATGAGAGGCAACCCACTCTGTCTCCTTCCTTCCCCTCTGTCTAAAAATAATAAATTTTTAAAAATCACTTTAAATATAAATGGATTAAATGCTCCAATAAAACAACATAGTGTGGCTAAATGGATTAAAAAACAGGAGAACATACCTAAGGAATCTAGGACCCTGGCCTACCAAGCAGAGAGGACCTGGGTGAGGAGGCCAGGGGCATGGAGTAATGTCCCGGTGATCCTGTTTGCTCCCTTTGTTCAGAGCTGATATGTCCAGAATGCCCTGCAGTGGTGACCTTGCAGGTAGGCCAGAGCACCTGGATAGAGACCCTGTGTAAACTATGGAGGTAGGAGGATAAACAATGGCACTCACCAGCTCCTCTCGCCTCCAAAAGTCCCCACAGTCCCTGGAGAGCTTCCTCAGCTCCACAGCCTTCCCTAGTAAGTCTCTCACTTACTTGTTGTAGAGAAAGTGGTCCCCGCATAGAAATGACCTCTGTGTAGACCTTGGGGAGCCAACTAGAGACAAAGTAAGAACTTCTGGCACCTGAGTCAATAGCCTTTTGTGCTGGAGAATCTTCCAAAAGGGAGTCCAAGTGCTTGTGATGACACCCTGCCTACTCCCTGGAGCCTGAGGCAAAAGGCTCCAGGTGGTGTAGCTAGGAACTTGCCATTGTGATTTTGCAGTGAGGCCAAAGTGCCAGAATAGAGCTCCCGCTGCCCTATGGAAGTCAAGGGGATCATAAACAATGGCCCTCACTGGCTCCTCTGTACTGGGAGTTCCTGCAGCTGCTGGAGGGCTCCCTGGCTTCCCAGCCCTCTTATTTGGTCTCTTTCTTTTGTTTGTTATTCTGAAGCTGTTCTCTGTTTGTGTGGCCCTCAGTTGTTTCATAGGAATAATTGCTATCTATGTACATATATAGCTGAGTTTGCTCACGGGAGGGGCGAGTTTAGCCTGTCTCAGTGATGCCTCAATCTTGACTTTTTTCAAGGTCAGGAAATTGGATAACAAAAACAACTAAGTAAAACTGTGTGTCTTCTATGAGACGGGCCTGCCCTAGGTATTGAGGATTTAAACATGAGCAGGATCTGGTCCCTCACCTCGACGGCCTCATGGCATTGTCTAGGAGGCAAACACTTAAGGTGCTTTACAATAAAATGCCACAGTAGGCACAGGGTAAAGCTTGTGTGTGGTGGGGAAGCTCTGATAATCACCTGACTCAACTAGGGTGCCAACTTTAAAGAACCCTTGTTGACATAGTGACTACCTGAGATACCTTAAAAGCTGAGTGAGGAGAAGGCCAAATAGACACGGAAGGGAACAGGGATTCCAGGCAGGAGAAGGGATTTCTTACTCTCTGAGATTGCAAGGAGGACAGGAAGTGTGTGGGTGTAGATAAGCCAAGGGCTGAAGGGAGACAGGAAGTCAACAGAGATCAGACTTGAGGACCTCAGTGGTCACAGTGAGGTTGGATATCAGCCCTGTGCTGATAGTGAGGGGTGGACACTGGGAGGAGGAAATCTGAGGAAAGTGGTGAAGGTTTGGGCCTCTATCTGAGGGAAAAGAGAATAAAATGTAAGCAAAGGGAAATAAGTGGTTATTGAACAATTATGAGCTGATATTAGCACAGACATATAAGGATATGCAATTTCTTCTGGCACACACCAGCTGCCCAAGTGTTGAGAAAGTATAGAGATTATAGCATTCATCACGGGTTCTATTTTCCCAGGCAGGGTCAGCTGAGACTAGAGATCTAAGGAAATCAAGGACAACTGATATCAACTGTTCAGATATCAGCTTTTAAGTCCAGGATGGGTAGGGCAGAAATGAAAAGGAGGAAGTCAGTAGACTGGACGAAAATAAAAGTAGCACAGAATTTGATGTCTCTGTAAGGATAAGGGAAAGTGAAAATCTCTTGAAACTGTGGTAGAAAAACAGGCTGACCCACGTCTCAAACTTCTGAGTAAATCAAAGGAAATGCCCAGAGGATGAAAGGGGCAGAGGACACTAAACCCAGATGACATTGATTTCAATGGAGGATGACACTCACAAAATGGTAGGAACTCAGTGGGGTGTCGAGGGGATGCATTCTAGAGTGTTGGAGTTGTCAGGGTACAGAGTTGCAAAGCAGTAAGGGATGGACACACACCAAGGAGAGGAGACGACTTTAGTTTGCTGACTAAAGATTGCCGAAATGGGAGGAATGGTGAGAATAGATTGTTTCTAATACAGCTGGGAGAGAAACAGCTCACGGAGAAGACGCAGGCTTTGACATCAGACCAACCTAACTATGAAACTACAGGCGAGCACATTACTCTCTCTAAGCCTCTCTTTCCTCACTCATGAGAATTCTGCCCGTACAGGCTGTTGTGGCACTAAAGAAGGTAGTGCACCTTGGCCATAGTAAGTGGTACGTAACAAGTGAAGGCCAGGAGTTTTTCCCTCAATTCTGACTGTGGCTGAGAGTCCTAGGAGGTCTGGCCTGCCTATGCACACAAGGCACAGAGAGGTGGCGGTGCTCCGCTGCCAGGCAGGCAGAGTAGCGGTGGGGTCTGAGAGGACGAAGGGCTTCAGCTGGAAAACCAGTAGCAGGAATTGACTATCGACACCTACTTACAGGTACAAAAAATGGTGGATGGAGGTCAGTCAACATCCCCAATCACTCCTGCAAACACGTATCCTAAAATCAATTCCCTTTTCAGTCTCGATTGCTCCCCAAAGGGCTATTCTGTTGTCTATAGGTGTGGAAGAGGCATATGCATGGCAAAAAACAAGGAGAGGGAAAGGAGTTGCGTAAGGAAGGGGAAGAGATGAGGAAAATCAGTACAGAGGCAACATTGTCAAGGGAACGCAATCAAATTCGACAGCTCTGGGCTCAGGTTGTGTTTATGAGGAAAGGGCCGTTCATGAAATCCATGGGGTCTTTAATTCTCGTTATAGCTAACATGCTGGTTGTATTTATAAAAATAGAGTCATAACTGCATCTGGAGCTTTTACACAGAAATTAAGGTTGACGTATGTGCCAGATTGATTTATATTCCCTGATAAGATGGTCAAGTAAAGATTTATTTTACTTTGCACTCTTACAGCTTGGATTATTATTCATACTTCATTCTGCAAATTGGTGGTAACCGAAATGCAGCCAAATCAAGAGTTCACATGCCAAGTTTTGGTCTGAAAAAGTTTTTGCATTCAATATATCCTTGGCCCCCAAAATACGGGGATCAAATAATTGAAGAGAAAATAAAGTGTTTTATGTACTCTGGAGGTCAGAAACAGATGTGAGTAGTATTTTCATGGAGTGTGGCTAGCTAACATCTGGAACTCCCTAATGAATCTCACTGTCCATTTGTAAGTTTCCCCCAAGGTTTAATATCAACAGCTATTCAGGAACATAGGGACTTGCATAAAATATAAAATTTATAGATATCAAAGACAAAGTCAGAAAATCATTCTGCTCTTGGCGTCCATCCTTCCTGGGCAAGGACTTCATATTTTCTTTCTGTGATGCTGTATGTTTAATAAACCTCTGTGATTGGTTAGATTTTGATTGAACTGAGCTGAACTGAACATGTTTTGTTTTGTTTCTTCGCTATGATTCAGTGACAAAAGAAACATAAAGCCTTTTGTTTACTTTAATCACAGAACTCTGCTTTCTTCTATATAATCTGAAGAATTGGGAAAATTTCCTCAGAAGGACTAGTTGTGCCTATAATAGGGGAAGAAGGCGAGAAAGGGGTGTTGAAGAAGGTGGATAATTTAACCTATTTTATTCTCTTGGTACACAGTCTGTCTGAATTCTTGTTCCCTTTCAAATGACTTTCCTCCGCAGAGACAATTCCCACAAATGGCAGCATTTGTACGAAGATTTGCAGAGCAGAGCAGGTATGTCTGTATTTCTGAGCACAGAGGTTTAATTTACTGAGGGACATGCTGCAAAGCTGATGAAGAAGAAGCGACAATTTCCATTGCTAAAGGCAGCGATTAAAAATAGACATATGTTCTTCACCCCATTCACAGATTCATCTTGCATTATACCAGTTAACTATAATTTAGATATTCTTTGGCAGAACAGTCTGGCCCACAGAATTGATTGATTACTCACTAACTCAGAGATGACAACAAGGTATTAACTTGTGTGCCTACTCAGGTCCACTGGTAGTGCCTGCTAAGAATATGAGGCATTAGAAGAATTCTAAAGCTCTTCATAAGCTCAGTGGGAATGTGCCTCCTTGGTAGATTTTGGATGTCCGCCAGGGCTGTGGTCAGGGACAGCAGCAGCACTTGAACTACTTAGTTATCATTCCTGGTTTAAGCAAAGGTGGGTTATGAAAAAAACATCTGCTTCCTAAGGTTTGGGAATTTTTAATTTAAGATAACCCTGTAGTAAGAAATGCATATGTATATGATGCATGGATAGTAATAAAACAAACCATAGGATGCTGCTCTTTATCTTTAGAATAACTTTTACATGTGTCATCTCACGAGATTCTGAAGTGATCTGATGAGGGGATGTGTATTTATCCCTATTTCCAAAGGAGAAACCGCATTTCAGAGTAGATAAGCGATCCATTCTAAGTTGTACAACTAGTAAGTTAGAGAAGTTAGGAAACCTATTTTGTTGTCATTTGAATATTTTGTAGTCACTCAAATTTCTGACTCAAATTAGGAGTCAGAAACTGTAGAAACAATGGCTGGGACTTTCTGATGCCTAAATTTTGCGACAATATAAGATAAATGTGACTATACAGAAAACATTTACAAGAAATAACAAGTGGGGGATAGCTAGCCTCTGATGTGCATGAGAAACTGTATTACTCAGAGTTCTTCAGAAAAATATAATCGTCTATGTGTGTGTGTGTGTGTGTATAAAGATTTATTATAAAGAATTGGTTTATGTGATCATGGATGCTGGCAAGTCCCAGATCTGCACAATCCATGTCCCAGTCAAAGGCTGAAGAAGGACGGGCTGAGGTAGGACTCATAGGAGCAGCCATCCCAGGTTGAAGACCATCAGGCAGGAGGATTCTCTCTTACTCCAGAGAGGATCAGCCTTTTATTCTAGTCAGGCCTTCAACTCGTTGAAGGAAGATAATCCACATTATGGAGGGCAATCTGCTTTGTTCAAACTATCAATTTAAATATAAATCTCATTAAAAAATGCCCTCACAATTGTGATTAACCAAGTACCTGAGCAACCCATGGCCCAATGAAGTTGACACATAAAATTAATCATCACAGTCTAACCCTTGTCACCTTGTCACCCATACACTTCTCCTTGAGCCATACTTAATTTCAAAATAAGGCAACTAACAAGGTCTTCTACCTAACATAATACAACTATCCTGTGTACAACAACAAAAAAATACACCAACCCTTTTCTCAGAAGAAGACACCATATTTTTGAGTGATACTTTTCTCCTTAGTATCTCATACCTTAAGTACTGTGAGGATGGGATGTTATGGGTAGAATTGTGCCCCCTAAAATTTATATATTGAAACCCTGACCCCCAATGTGCCTGTGTTTGGAGATAGGGCTTTCAAGGAAGTAATTAGGGTTAAATGAGGTCCTAAGGGTAGGGCCCTAATCCCATATGACTTGTGTCCTTATAAGAAGAGAAAGAGACACCAGAGATTTCTTTCTCAATCAGCACACACACAGACGAAAGGCCGTTGATGGCACAGCAAGATGGTGGCCATTCTCAAGCCAGGAAGAGAGGTCTCACCAAAAATCAATCCTCGGGGCGCCTTGCTTGTGAACTTCCAGTCTCCGAGATTGTGAGACAGTAAGTGTCCATTGTTTAAGCCACCCAGGGTGTGTTATCTTGTCTTGGCATCCCAAGCTGACTGATACAAAGACAAAAGCCCTACCTGAGGTGTTTGTTACTATCACAGAAGAGGGAATTCACTTAAAGCATATCAGTCTAATAATTGTCTAAACCATTTTGTTAAACTTCCTGGCTGGGCATAGGCCCTAAATGAGGCTCCTTTTTAAAGGAAACCAGAAGACATACTTTCCTGGTATTTTGAGGTCTGGATAAAAATTATGAACTACTCAGCCTTCCCATGCTGTTTTAAAAGCAGTGTGGTGAAGCTGCCAATAGTAGGGGGTGACTGGAAGGGAGACGAGACAGTCTTTCAATTATAATGAGTGTCTGCCATGTGCCGAGCCTGGGAGATGCAATGGGGAGAAGACACATGGTCCCTACCCACAGGCGCTGTTCTACTTAAGTTTTAGGGTGGGGATAGACTATTTCTCCCTCTGAAACTTTTAGGTTGTAGTGTTAAAAATTTGATTTTAAAAAGTTTATTGGGAGGTTCTAGCAGAAACCCCAGCTATGTGTGTATATGGGGTTAACTCGAGGTTACTCCTGCCTGACTAGGGAAAATATTCTCCTTTTCACTTACTGTCTTTGGCTATTAGCACATGCCATGGCCTGGTCTCCTGACATGTGGAAACTGTGCTACCAGCTATGTTTTAGAAGACTTGATTTAGGTCTGAGGAGTATGCAATCAAAGCACATCTAGAAGATAAACTGGATTAACGAAGAATCGTGTGTGTGTGTGTGTGTGTGTGCGAGTGTGGTGTGTTTTAAATCATAACACACAACCGCTTATCAGATGTATCAGCAAACGTGTCCTCCCATTCAGTGGGCTGTCTCTTTATTTTGTTGATGGTTTCCTTTGTTGCGCAAACACTTTTTAGTTTGATGTAGTCCCATTGCTTGTTTTTTCTTTTGTTTCCCTTGACTGAGGGGATATATCAGAAAAAATATTGCTATAAGCAATGTTATGTTTTCCTCTAGGATTTTTATGGTTTTCAGTCTAACATTTAAGTCCTTAATACATTTGAATTTATTCTTGTGCGTGGTATAAGAAGGTGACCTAGTTTAATTTTTCTGCATGTGTCTGTCCAATTTTCCCAACACCATTTATTGAATAAACTATCTTTAGCCCATTGTATCTGTTTGCTTCCTCTGTCAAATATTAATTGACTGTAAAGTTGGGGGGTTATTTTTGGACTTTGTATTCTGTTCCATTGACCTGTATGTTCTTTTTATGCCAGTATCATGCTTGCTCTTTTGATCACTTTGGACTTACAGTAGTTTTTGATATTAGGCATCATGATTCCTCCAACTTTCTTCTTCTTTCTCAAGATCACATTTGCTATTTGGGGTCTTTTGTGGTTCCATACAATTTTTGAAATATTTGTTCTAGTTCTGTGAAATACATCATTGGTACTTTGAGAAGGGTTAATATCCAAAATTTATAAAGAACTTATAAAACTCAAGGCCAAAAAACCAAACAATCCAATTAAAAAATGGGCAAAGGACCCAAATAGATACTTCTCCAAAGAGGACATACAGATGGCAAATAGACATAGGAAAAGATGCCTAATGTCACTAATCATTAGTGAAATGCATATTAAAACCACACCTGTCAGAATGGCTATCAATAATAAGTCAACAAACAACGAGTGCTGGCAAGGATGTGTAGAAAGTGGAACCCTTTTGCACTGTTGGTGGGAATGCAGACTGGTGCAGCCACTATGGAAAGCAGTATGGAGATACCTCAAACAATTAAAAATGAAACTGCCTATGACCCAGCAATTCCACTTCTGGGAATTTATTCAAAGAAACCCTAAGCACGAATTCAAAAGAATATAAGCACTCCTATGTTCATTGCAGTGTTATTTACAACCACCAAGATTTGCAAGTGACCCAAGTGTCCATCAATAGATGAGTGGATAAAACAACCATGGTACATTTACACAATGGAATACTACTTGGCTATAAAAAGGAAGAGAATTTTACCCTTTGTAAGAATATGGATGACCTGGAGAGCATTATGCTAAGTGAAATAAACTAGTCAGAAAAAGACAAATACCATATGATTCCACTTGTATGTGGAATCTAATGAACAAACTGAACTAACATGAAAAATAGAGACAGACTCATAGAGAGCAGGCTGACAGCTCTGGTGGGGGTGTTGGAGGCTGAGGGGATTAAGCGAAGAAGAAAAAGGACTCATGGACACGGACAACAGGGTGGTGATTGCAGGGAGGGGAGTTGTGGAGTTGGAAGAAGATATAAGGGGGATAAGTAGTAATAGAAAAAAATACAATAAAAAATCATATTACACAACCTACTTCTGGGACCCTAATTTGTTGCAAGGCCCATATGTTTTTAAGGATGTGGTTTTTCATTCTTTGGGTAAGACTTTTTTTTTTTTTACACCAAGTAAAGAGAGCTCCTGAAATAGTTTCAACATTAATATAATACCTTTATGCTGGAAGTCCTAGAGAAAAGGCAAACACAGGGTGGTTTGTAGCAACACTAGGTATTCCAATTTTTCACTGTACTGCATTCGTGGATTTCTGAGATGACCTATGTAGCTATAAATAAGAGCAATACATTTTTTTCCTGTGAAACAATTTCTAAACTCCCCAATAGGTGCAGTATTTGATCATTTAACAGATTGATACAGACATTCTTTGGGGAAACTAAAGGTATTTTTCCCTTTCTGAATCAGAGTTGAAAATGTAGAAATACTGTACAGATGCCATGGCGTAGCATCTTTTCTTTTTATTGAACAGCAGTTGTGGTTTGAAGAGCAGCTTTCTTCAGAAAAGTGCGGAGGCTGCATAGCAATGGCTGTAGCTGTTTGGACTCTCCAAATTACCTAATGGAACAGGTAAGCTTTATTTGCTTAAAATAAGCCATATATGTGTATACAATATACCTATTATATACATATGTCAAATATATTATATATTATATATATACACATACATACATATACACACATACATACATATATATTCTGGCCAAGATGGAGTTGTAGCCAGGGGTGTCAAACTCATTTTCACCAGGGGCCACATCAGTCTCACAGTTGCTTTCAAAGGGGTGAATGTGATTTTAAGACTGTATACATGTAACTACTCCTTAACAGTTAAGTGAGAGCTCAGCACTGCCACTGTGTAGAAACAAGGTTCCAGGTGGGATAAAACAAGGTGGAGGGCCAGATTTAGCCTGCAGGTTTTCTGTTTGCCACCTGTGGTGTAGGCGGAAATGATTCGCTTCCTTCCACAACCAAAAGAAGCATAACAACCAATTAAAAAAAAAAAAACAAACCAGAACTGCCAGAAAATCAAACTGTATGGAAGTCCAACAATGAAGGAGTTAGATAAACATTCATCTAGATGGGTAAGAGGAGTGGAGACAGGCAGCCAGGCGGACAGGATACGTGGCAAGGCAGTGGACCACACAGGCCATCCCACATTTGTGCTCAGATAAATCAGGATGAACAACAAGGGAGCAAGACAGACCTCAAAACCCAGGGTTTCAATGCAGGTAACTACAGACTCAAAACCCCTGGCTGTAAAATTCTGTGGGGGTTGGGGTGGCAGGGGAAACTCCCAGTCTCACATGAAAGTCCATTGGAGAGACCGACAGGGTCCTAAAATGTCCACAAACCCATCCACCTGCTAATCGGCATCTGAAAGAGCACAATCTGCTTGTGGAAAACGAGGGAAGTGATGAAAAATGGGATGAGAGCCAAGCAAGTGACATCGTTCCCTGTCTGACCTCTCTCCCACATACAACTCCACAACAGAATCAAATAGGGTTGGCCCACCCTGGTGAATACCTAAGGCTCTGCCCCTTACCATATGACAGGTGCCTGAGACAAAGAAATATGGCCCAAATGAAAAAACAGATCAAAGCTCCAGAAGAAGAACTAAGTGACGAAGAAATAGACAACCTTTCAGATGCAGAGTTCAAAACACTGGTAATCAGGATGCTCACAAAATTGATTGAGCACAGTCACAAAATGAAGGAAGAAATGAAGGCTACACAAAGTGAAATAAAGCAAAATGAACCAACAGTGAAGGAAAGGAAACCAGGACTCAAATCAATGATTTGGAACAAAAAGAAGAAATAAACATCCAACCAGAACAGAATGAAGAAACAAGAATTTTAAAAAATGAGGAGAGGTTTCGGAACTTCAAACACTCCAACATCTGAATCATAGGGGTGCCTAAAGGAGAAGAGAAAGAACAAGAAATTGAAAGTTTATTTGAACAAAAAATGAGGGAAAATCTCCACAGTCTGGCAAAGGAAGTAGATTTCCAGGAAGTCCAGGAAGCCCAGAGAGTCCCAAAGAAATTGGACCCAAGGAAGAACACATCAAAATACATCATAATTAAGTTACTCAAGATTAAGATAAGTAGAGAATCTTAAAAGCAACAAGAGGAAAGGAGAGAGTTACCTACAAAGGAGTTCCCATAAGACTGTCAGCTGATTTCTCAAAAGAAACCTTGAAGGCAAGAAGAGGCTGGAAAGAAGTATTTGAAGTTATGAAGGGCAAGGACCTCCATCCAAGATTGCTCTATCCAGCAAAGTTTTCTGGAGAAGCCAAAGAACTTATATGTACGATCCATGGACATGAACCAAGAGGTGGGTGGGGAGTACTGGAGGGTGGAGAGGTACAGGGAGGAGGTGGATAAAGGGGAAGGAAAAATGGGAACTGTAATAGCATAATCAATAAAATATACTTAAAAAGCTTTTGTCTTGGTTGAAAATACACATACACATAAGCCTCTAGTACAGAACTTTTCAGCTTACATTTTGTATTGATCCAAGAATTACACCAATGCTGGCTTTGTTTCCCATAGAGCCTTACAAAAAATCTTATATCATATATGCTAAGTTACTGACTTACATCAAGTCGGTGCCTTTCTAACAACAACTATAACAAATTTCCAGGGTTGTGGTGGTGAAATGAGTGATGCAGGATGAATGGAAACAGTAGGGAGTAGGCTAATAGACAGTGATACTTTGCTCAAGAAACTTAAAAAATAGTCTCATAATCAATTCAATCCAATTTTAAGTCAAGGGCTTTCAAGAACATTTTTGTCATTTTCTAAAACTACTAAAAGTTGAAAATTTAGTCACAGATGAAAATATCCTTAATGGAATTAGCTAAAAATTGATTATAATAAATGAAAGTCTTGATATGGCTGACCATATAAACCTACCAAGGAATATTGAGCTCAGGATTGAGGCTTGGACATGCTGGCATGGAAGGTAGGTGAGAGTTCCCTTTCTCCCCACACTTTAAGCTCCTTCTCTACCCCTCTGCTCCCCTCTCCACACACTCCCCACACTCCCAATCCCACCCTGTATAGTGCTACTACCACTTGCTCTTCTGCATTCAGAGAGAAAGAGGCTGTTTATTCTTCACTTACCACCCCTACCACCTACTCTGCACAGGTCAAACTAGACCTAGCCATGCACCAGGCTTCTATGGAACCGTAACTCTCAAAGAATTTAAATTCCACCACAGTGCAGATGTAGACTGATGGGCACTAAGTGTAAAAGGGGAGAGAAATTGTATATGTCCACTGAGAGCAGGGCCCCTGATAGAAATCACTTGCCCAAACTGATGAAGGATTCTTGGTCTCTGAGTCAAACTCACTTGAGCAGCCTAACTAGGTGAGGAAAAAGTGTCCATGTGAGCTCCGTGAGGTCTTTCTGTGATGCCTCCAGCCCTGTTACCTACATACATTGGGTGAGCATTACAACCAGCTGTCACTAGGGAACCAGACCACTCCACTATGGGTCATCCCCTGTAAGTGCAGGGTGTAGGAAGGGAAAAGTGTTTTCTCTTGTCTTACAGAAGAGAACCAATGAAACAAAGGCAAGTGGTGAGGGAGCTCTAAATGCAATGAGATCCTAATGATGCTCCTGAAGGAGGTGTCAATAGTGGACCAATGTCACCAAGTGAGTAAACAGTGTAAGAGCCTCAAATCCGTGGCCCTGGCCCTTCCAGAGGTGGTCACCTGTCACAAGAGCACTGATCCTCAAATAGGGCAGAGGGGCTATCAGTTATATGCAGGACAACCATCTGCCCTCAGAGACTTGAGGAAGGGCTGTCTTGGTGGCTTTATCTACAAGCTGGAGAGCCACAAGCTGGAGAGACCCGAGAACATTCGAGTTACTTTTGTCTTAAAACCATATCAAATCAAGACATGTTTATGAGTATACAGTAAACCAAGTGTTAGGCATGTAATTGTGGCCCTTTCCTTCTAGCTTGATGGACCGCCTCCTCCCTTTGTCTTTTATGTTTGTTTTGCTTGGGTTGCTTCATTTAAAATTTTTTAAGTTTATATTTATTGACTCTGGAGAGAGAGGAAGGGAGAGAAAAGAAAGAAATATCAATGTGAGAGTAATATGGATTGGTTGCCGCCCTCATGTTCGCAGACCTGGGAATGAACCTGCAACCTAGGTATGTGCCCTGACTAGGAATTGAACCTGTGACCTTTCAGTATAGGGGACAATGCTCCAACCAACCGATTCATACCAGCTGGGCTGGGTTGCTTCATTTTTAATCAAGAAAGGGCAAGAGTGTGTCTATTTCATATTTAATTCTAAATCTTTTCATAACAAAAAAGATACCTTATTTTTAAATGTTGCACTCCTAATCAAATACTGTCTGCATGAATCATGATTTGTGCCTGGAGGTAAGAACCCATAGTAGCATAAAGGCAGAGTTGAATTCTGGGAATAGAATGTACGGAGAAAGAGTAGAGGGTTAGAACTCAGCCTTTGGGCATGTGGAGGAGCCTTAGGAGAAGTAAGAGTTCAAAGCCAGTTGCCTCAAAGATCAACCAACCCAGAAATCTATAATAACTAGTAGGAAAAACATTGATATTTATGTTTATTTTAAATATAGAGCTAAGTTGATTTATACATACATGTGTACATATGTACATGCATATGAATGAGGGATTTCTATATGAGAGAGATGTATATAGAGATGTGCATATATAGAGAAATGTATATATGGATGTATACTTGTAGATACATACAGACGTGGGAAAATGGTTTCCAGTTACAATACAAAAATGCAATAATTAATAAATAATAATACAAGATTCAACTTTGTGTTTTGCATGCTCACAACTATAAACCTACTTCTACTCACCCCTGTATATAGATGTATGTAAACCATAGATGTATATATATGAAGTGACAGCAGCAGGAAGGAGGAAGGTAGGAGAATTTTTTCCTTCTGATCCCTTCCTGTGTCGCCCCATTTCTGCCAGTGGCTGCACTTTGGGATTGCTGCTTCTGTCGGATGAACCTTGTTTCATGGCTCAAAGCTTTGTCTGGACTCCTTGCCCTTGTTCCTATCTGTAGGCCTAAAGGAGGTAACAGCTTCACAGTGTTATCAGTACCTACATGCTTCAGCACCCTCTATTGGTTCATTTCTTTCGACCCACACCTTTATAAACTGTTTCTCGTTAAACAGTCTCAGTTAACCTTTTGAGAGTGCCAGCTGTCCCATGAGGAGACCCTGACAGTGACAACAGCCTAGCCCACATTGATCTCCCTATCAGACATCCAAGTGAAGATATAGAAGGGCAATCACATTGTGTCTAGAGAAATCCTAAGGCTGGGAATGACTAGGATGCAGAAAACAACATTTAAAAGTCTTCAGCATGTAGATGTCAAAGGGAATAGTGATGACGTTTTGCTCCCCGGGAAACTAACCACCCCTTCTTGCTGACCTGCTCACCATCTTGAATTACCATCTTGTTGGATTCAAGGCAGCCCTAGACTGCCCTATCCTCACATTCAGGAAGCCTGCCATCTCTGATTAAAACCTGAACTAATTATCCCCATTCTTCTAAGTGTCTATCAAGACCAACCTCCCCATGCCTCGAGTCACTGTTTACCTTGGTTATGGACCGAAATCCAAACTCCCTGGTCTTCTATTTTTACCAGGACTCTCATCTTCTTACCACTGTGTACATTCCTATAATATGAACTCATTCTTTCCTCCCTTCTGAACTCTTTTACTTTAAGCAATTTTTGATTCTTGATCATATATTATTTAGCCTGTGTCCATAATAGACTATTCAAAAAACGGCTAACGTTTGTTCAAGATGAGAACAAAGTAAATTCAATTAAGCCATTTGTTCATAATCAAAATAGACACAATGTACTTCATCATTGAACAAACTCCATGATAAACCCTTGGCCATGGGGACAATGGGCAAAATCACACTGATCATTTCTTTACTGTTTTATGCTTTCACTGACATACATGGCTATACACAGTTAATTAAATCTATAAATACTCCCTGTTAAGATTAATTAGTTCTCTATGCAGAACCTCTGGTTATGATAACTGTAGTGATAATTTTGGGTAATTTTTTAAATTCCACAGGAAGATTGTTTTAAAAAATTGACCTAGAATACGCTTTGAGAGAAAAAAAAAAGAGATTAAAAAAATAAAAAGAAATTGGATAAAGGAGTGAGAAATAAGAGTATGAAAAGATTAGTTACTCTGTAAAAAGCCAATATGATTGTAGAAGTATTAAAATCCCTGTAGGAGATTTACAGAGAAGTCTGCCCTGGATTAGAATTTGATATCAAATAACTTAACTGAAGTCATACAATTTCTGTGCCATTTGTAGTTGAGTTAATAGCATATGTTCCTGGAGGATTACAGCCAATGATTAAGGAAATTAGGTTTTGTTTGAATTTAATTTAGTTATATAAAGCTGCTACTATAATTTACAGCTTTGATATTTAATATTTAATAACCCAGATCTTAGAAGAATACTAGCTATAGCTGTGTCATTATGCCTTGAAAAATTATTCCCATAAGTCATTTATATTTGCTGGCTGATAAGGATGTTCATCAACTAGATGGACTCAGCATGAGACCACTGATAAAGCCAATGCAGTTTTACAGTTTGCTGAGTCCCTTGTACATTTCCACTTCATTTCCCACACCTGTAACTTCTGAATCATAATTTATCTGGCCGGTCAATTGTCATAATAAAGAAACATTGCAGCCTTTACTTCAGCAGCCAGCTGTGGGAATGGCTCAACTCTGCCTTTCTCCCACATTTTATGTATCTGTGACTTTTAGTCATTAAAAATCATGGGAATTTTTCTGTAAATATGGCCCCCTCGGTATTTTTTTCTTGTATTTCTTTCATTGTTTTGTCACATTTTTTCCAATCCTTCTCCTTGACTGTTTCCCTTCATTTTTCTGATGTTCTGTAGTGTGGTAATGATTCCAATTTAAAATATATGTATATATTTGTTTTTTTATCTGATTTATAAAAATTAATCTGAAATTTCTGATATCATAGGCTAACTTTTATTTCAAACATTCTTAATTTTTTCTCCCTATGCAAGAACATTTATACTACTAAAATGGCTTTCTCTGTTAGTACTTGAGATTTAAACCTTTTAATGGCTTTTGTTGTCCTTACAACTTCTGAGAATCCTTTCCACCACTATTCTGGTTCAGTTTGTTCCTTTCACCTGCTTTTACCTCCTAGTTTGGGCTGCCTTCTAAGGCAGGTTAAGTTAGCCCTTCAGAAAACTCACAAGGCATAATCTCTAACCTCAAAGATTTTAAAGGTCTAAACAAAGGATTTACTAGGAATGCCTGTTTTAACGATTTATATTATATTTCTTTAGGTAGCAATCAAAGAGTAGAAGTTAATAAAACTGAAAAATTTAAAGTTGGTCAACAATTAAACATACAAGTTGGAACACCAAGAGTTTGTTTGAAAGATATTAAAAAAAAAGCATTAATATATTCTAAGACATGAGTTTCTTTGGTGCTTTCTTGCAGCCCTCTAAAGTTACCAAACTGATGATGACAATAATAATATGACAATGATGATGATAATAATAAAATAATAATAGTAGTAAAACATAGTGATTAAATATGGATTCTGAAACTAGATTGGCTGGCAATCAATCTTGGCTTCATTACTGTATAGTTGTGTGACTTTGGATAATTTATTTAACCTATTTGTGCCTCAGTTTTTAAATCTGTAAAATGAGGATAACAATAGTATTCTGTGACAAAGTTGTGTTAATAATACTTGTAAAATGCTTAGAGTAATTCCTCGGACATTGTAAACTCTCAATAACTGTTAGATATTGTTCTTTACTATTATATTTGTTATTGCTACTATAAAACATAGCACCAATTACAGCTGACTCTCAAACAACTCAAGAATTATGAGCACCAACCCACTAT
This sequence comes from Desmodus rotundus, assembly GCF_022682495.2. Taxonomy (NCBI): domain Eukaryota; kingdom Metazoa; phylum Chordata; class Mammalia; order Chiroptera; family Phyllostomidae; genus Desmodus; species Desmodus rotundus. The sequence goes on from NC_071390.1 coordinate 38,273,978, forward strand.
GCAGTCAAAAATCTGCATATAACTTCTGACTCCCCTAAAACTTAACTACTAATAGCTTACTGTTCACTGGAAGCTTTACCTATAACATGAACAGTCAATTAACACCCACTTTGTATGTTAGACATTATATACTGTATTTCTGTAATAAAGTAAGCTAGAGAAAAGAAAATGTTATTAAGAAAATTATAAGAAGAGGAAAATACATTCACAGTATTTATTGAAATAAATTCAACTGTAAGTGTACCAGTGCAGTTTACACCTGTGTTATTCAAGGTCAACTATGATAGGAAATAGCAGATCAAAGATCAATGATTCAAACAAGAATCACTGCAGTAACTGCATAGCCATTTACCTAATCCATATCTTTTGACATGTTTTTTGCTATATTTCTGAAGTTAAAAATTCTTAGGTGTTCAGTGGAGTAGCCCCAGCCCTCCAGTAACACACACTGAACATTATCAACATCATCAACAATCATTCTTTTTAGTTTTTTATCATCAACAATCGTTCTTCCTCACTCAAAAGTAATGAGGAGTTGAAGGGAAACCCTGTGTTGAACATATTTGAGATGCAAACATTTTTTCGTACCTGCTTCAAATTCTGCGAAGTTTCAAGCTCTTGTGACTGTTAAAAGCTCAAGGACTAGAGAAATAGTATGTTTGCATTAATGTAAAACCTAGAACTGTAAATCAACATCCAGAGCCAGATCAATGGATCTCTGAATGGAGATGAGAACTTCCTGATTGATTTGAGGAGACTTCATTGTGTGCTGGCAGTGTAGAAGGTGCTGACCTCCACCCAGCGAGGAAGTCACCCTCCCAGTAAGGAGGGAACTGGAACAACAATTCTAATCCTTAGAACCTAGTACAAAGGAAAGGGAAGAGAGAATTTATTATATTCCCATGAATCATGAAATAAATCAGAACACTCCATGAACAAAAGAAATTTCAAATTGATCAAGGAGAGAAACAAGATTAACGTTCTCTAGCTAAGTTTTTATTTATTCTTGAACTGGACCCTACAGAATACTGGGAAAGGGTGAAACTATACATAATAACTAACACCAAATAAAGAATCTTTAACTAAAGAGAAATACTGGAAGAATCTGCAAGACTTAGAAATACAGCAGCAGGGGATTTAAGAAATGTGGTTTTAAGTTGAAAGAAGAGAGAAGAATAGAGTGGCTAATATGGAAATTACTGGGGACAAGATTGCCGGTAATAAGAAAGAAAGCAGTAAAAACAGTCAGATCCAGGTCTAGTACAAAATTATTTTCGACCACATACACACTTTAAATAGCCTGATAGTTATGCAATTTTAGGAATTGCCGATATTTTTAAGTCAAAACATTTTAATGTGATTCACATACACATTTTAAATAGACTGATTGCTTTGAAGTTTTAGGAATTTCCAATATTTTTAAGTAAAACATTTGAATGTGAATCTCATCTATGCCATTTACTAGCCCCGTGATCTTGAGCCTCGTTCTCTTCATAATGAAGAAGTAATAGTTTCTACACATACAACCTTCTAGGATTTTAAGAGTAGTCAAATGACATTATACTTTGAAACATAAAGCATGTTGAAATGTAAATTATTAACATCATTCAGCTTTTGCTTGATCTTCCATTGGTAAGGATATCTCTATCATATTATTTATGAATAGCTCTAATTGTTAAAGGGAAAATGTCTGTCTAACATATAAAAAAAATCTAATTCTCACACTGGTCCTAGCTATATCCCCTGGTGCATCAGAATTAAATGTCATCTACTATCCAATGGCATTTCTTCTGATATTTAAGGATAGCAATCATAATACCTTTGAAGTTTTCTATTCTTATATTAGAGAGAAAAATTCAAGAGTCAGTTAATTGAGCTGTTTAATGGATTGGAGTTCTGGATTATGCCTAGTTCTGTTATCTACTCATAATAGGATTCAGTTTCCAGGCCCTGGAAATCTTGTCATTTTTTTCTAGATTCCCCTGACCTTCCAAAACTCAACTTAGTCAGGGAAATACACACACAGATAAATATATAAAAGCAGGACACATGTTGCTAGAGTGGTATAAACAAAGCACAATGGGAAAGTAAAAGGATGCACGATTAATTTCTACTGTGGGAATCTAAGAATACTGAGGTAGCATTTGAACTGAGTCTTGAGGATGAATACAGTATCTTTAGGGAAGGACAGAGGGATAATTACATTTATATAGAAATAGAAAAAAAGAGTAATAGGGAGCAATATAAACAAGAAAAATGGGGGTTCAAGCGATGTAATAAGCTGGGCTATAGAAAAAAGGTCTAGGTGAAGTCAAGAGTACACAGAGCTTTGGTTTCCATGTTAACACTGTTAGATTTTATTACCTTATGAGTGACAGAGTCATTCAAATCATTGAGCTTGGGTGTTGATGACGGTGTTGTCAGTAACATGACTGGTTATGGATAGGAACTGGAGACATAGAAATCTGTTAGAAATTTATAATGTTAGTCAATGTAACAAATAATATTGATGTGAACTTTGCCACAGCATTAGGAATAAAAAGAGGCAGGTTTGACCATGTCTCACAGGTTGACGTGGTAGGTCTTGACCACAAAATGAAAGTAGCCTACAAGAGAGAAGAGTTGGAGATGGCCCCAAGAGAATAATGAAGGAGTAGTTTTCAGGGAGGGAGATATATTGACACCTGAGAGATGATCAGAATACATTTGCATATGCAAATACCAGGTGTTGGTGGTCAGGTATATCTAAGGAAACAGAGCTTGAGGAGGAGGAAAACTTTGGAAGAACCAAGTGAAATAAAGGAAAGGAAGTTTTTGAAAGAGCCACATTATCCTTTTAGCAAATATTGAGTAAAATATGGTTACTTATTCCTGTTAAGTTTGTTATCAGTGAAAAGGCACCAGACTGTTACTAGAGATTCTACCTCTCAGTTCAGCCACCTTGGTACTTCAGTTCTGGCTAAGAAAGAATTCAGAGCCAAGTTTCAAATACAAGCAAGTTTATTTAGAAAGTCACAGAGGTAGAAGAAGTGAGCCTTGGAAGAAGTGAGGCTGTGTGGGCTCAGGAAACAAGTTACAGAGGCCAAAGAAAGGCACTTGCAGCTTAGGAGAAAGAAAGCAAGAATATATGTCCCTAGAGGGATGAGAGCGGGAAAGCCTCGGGCAAGCTCTAGAGAGAGCATTAGCTGGGGAAAGAGGCAGGTGGGAAAAGGTATGGACAAGCTCAAGGGAAAAAGAGAGCCTCCCTAGTGACATGGATGCACCAGAGGACGCAGACCCCAGCCCGCAGGATCTGCTATTGTGGCCGCAATATACAAATACACACAGATTACAGAAATCCTGTGGAGGAAAAGGGATGGTGTAGCCACTCCCTCAAGAGGAGAATGCCCCGGACCCTTGCCTTGACAGGCTTTAATTGTTTTTCTAAGCCCCTTACATCAAAGATGATCCTCCTTTACTATGCAAAGGTTTGTTTTGGGTGGTTATCTTTTGCAGACAAAGGAGAGGGTGTCACTGAATACATCAAAGGAGGATATTTGCAATGTAAAGGGAGAAATGGTTGAAACAGGCTATGCTCCATATCTGGAAGGTCTAGCTCAGATTTTGGGAAGATAAAGATACTCAGTAAACATTTGCTGCCTCAGGGTGAGGGAGTTTTAGCAAGAGCAAGTCTCATAGCAGTCTAGGTACAATGCAGGCCTGATCTCCCACTGGAGAACCTATCCATGGACATGGGTCCTGCCCACCAACCTCACTCACCAATGATTTTTCTGAGTGGGGGCTGAGCCACATTTCCCACGCTTGGAACAGTTCCCCACACCCTGGGTCTTCTATTTTGAGGCTTTTAAGGGTGGGGATTTTAGGGAGGTCCCAGAGGAAGATCTCAATAGGACATCCATTAGCTTTCCAGGTGTGTCCTTTAAGGGTTGTGGTCTCCACTGATTGGTTGGCACTAGGGTATGGGCTTATTAGTCATTAAAGCTGGACCTGATGTCAGCCATGGAGACACCCCATCTGGCCTTACTGCTTTTTGGGGCCTGCAGCTGAAACAGAACTGAGGCCTAGATATTATCTCTAGTTTGACCAAATCACTGTCTCTGATGTCAACAGACCCAAGGCTTTGTTCCTAATATTGTTTGATGTGGGTCAGCACCTCATTGTCCCAATGGCTTGATGGTTAAGGGAATGGTTAAGCAAGGGCTTGTATGGGAGTCTATGAGGCTATTTTCGGGCCTCCTTCTTCCTCCTCTAAGGAGGTCTACCATGTGACTAGTGACATACTAGGAGAGGAAATATCAGGGGAAAGTCCGAACCATATGATCAGCCATATGAAAATTCAGGGGGTCTAAACCACATGACCAGCAATATGCTAGGGGAGGAATGGTAACCCTAGGGGTAAAGTCCCACCCTAAGATTGCCCATTGCTAGGCACCATGGGCTTTCTGCTCTGGTGACCTTCCATATCTGGCCCACTGTCCTTGCTCTGCTAATGCCTACCTGCCTGCTACAAGATCACTTGTTGATTTAGGCTCATTATTCAACGTGACATGTACTATTTCTTGACTACCAGTTCTTGCACAGAACAGCTACTCGGTTTTTTCAATTTTCTTCTTTTGTATCATTTGCCTAATTTATTTAAGATATTAAATAATTGAATAAAAGGAAAGGCTAATAATTTCCCTGGAAATGGAAACAGTATTATAAAAAATCACGGAGCGGATGCTGTGCCCATGTTCCCATTCGGTGCCGAGGCTGTCGGTGCTAGATGTTGAGAGTGCTGGCTACTGACAGCACACAGCTGAGTCTCCCTCCGGGAATTGTCTGTGGCCCTGCTCCTTACGCTGTCTCCTCCCTGGAGGCAGCTTGTTCCATCGATTGGTCGATGTAGCCCCTTCGTTTTATTTTTATTTTTATTTTTATTTATTTATTTATTAATTCAACTGAGGATATGTTTGTTGATTGATTTTAGAGAGAGAGGAAGGAAGAGACAAAGAGAGAGAAAGAGAAACATCAATATGAGAGAGAAACATAGATCAATTGCCACCCACATACCCTGACTGGGGATCAAAACTACAACCAAGGTATGTGCCCTGACTGGGAATTGAACTCACATCCTTTTGGAGTACAGGACAATGCTCTAACCAACTGAGCCACCCAGCCACAGTGCTCCTCTGTTTTAATTCTGGTCAATTTGGAAGAATCATGGGAGCTCTATAGCTCCCTGTGATCGGCTGAAGTCTCTGTTGCAACGGCAGCACAGCTGCCTTTCAACTTTTTGTTTGCCTCCCTCACTGTCTCAAAGGTGTTATTCCCACAGGCACTCCCAATTAATTACCTGCAGACAAATCTCCATCTCAATGCCTGTTTCCCCAGAGGAACCCAACCTAAGATGAATTTTTTTGCCTTGACAAAACCATTTTAGGCATCATTTAAAGTATCAGGATTCTTCTTACATTTGAAAAAGAAGATTAATGGAGATAACTTTTCTAAAGTTATGTTAATTTCATCAGCATGGCACTGGTGCAACAATAAAGAGACAAATTAATAGATGAGAATAGATATCTCAGAAACAGATCCTACTATATACAAGAATTTATTATATTATCATTGCCATTGACATCACGAAAGTATCATAAAGATTAATGGCGTAACAAATCAAAGAGGAAGGGAAAGATTATTCAATAAGTGGTGCTGGGACAATAGTATGGAAAAGTGAATTTAATTCTTATGTCATGTATTGAAATAAATCCCAGATGAATTTAAAATGTTAGTCCAATTTCACTAATAATCAAGGAAGAAAATTTAAATATCAAGAAGATACTATCTTTTGCCTCTCATGATGGTGGAATGAGTGCATTGATGAGGGCGTGGGGATAGAAGGGTACCCTAATATGCTGTAAGAAAAAAGGCAAATTGTTAGGTTTTAATAGACAGTGTGACATTTACTATGAAAATATTTTAAATGTATAATTTTGATTTAATTTATTACACTTTTAAATTGAAGAATAATATACTACATTAAGAGTAACACATGTACATATGATACACTTTACATATCTTAAGGGTTCTTACACATTTATACACTTGTGCAAATGTTTTATATACACACATACACATAATGCCGGTGGAAATAGGATTCTTACGTGCAGTCATAGGAAATACATTTCAGGGATGCACGCAAAAGAAGACTGCGGTATAGTGGCAATATATTGAAGCCAAAACAAAAGACTGACCCCAGGTGCTGAATGTCTCATCCACGACCAGCTCTACCTCCCCAAGGAAGAAGTCCAGCCTCTGTGGCTGTCCTTACCCCAGGAGGAGGTCCAGGACCCAGTAAAGAGGCGCCACTACCAGGTATCAATACCGGAAGCTTCGGAAGCTTCAGTAGTCTATCTCAGTCTTTGTTCCAACCCAGCCTGCTTTCTACTCTGAGCTTTGGCCAGCGCAGCAGCCACACCCAGGCTCCCAGCTGCAAAGGAGAGATAAGGCAAGAAAGCAAGCCTGGGGCCTTTGTTAAACTTTGATTTTATCTCCTTGGGTTTGAGAAGGGGTGAGCTTTCTTTGAAACTAACTAACCTTCCTAATTGTTTGTGGGCTTGTGCAGGGCCATCCCACGACCCAGTCCTTTTCCTGGGTCCTCCTGTGTTGCATGCTCTTATCCTACCTGGTCTTTTCCCCAGATTTTCCCAGCCTATATTCCTCCCCTTTATGGTCCCACTGCCCATTCTTCAGCAGAGGAATTTCTCCTTTACCATTTTATCCCTCTCCTCCACAGTCTGTGGGAAGGGGTCAGTTGTTCCCTGAGGAGATTGGAAAACCAACACTTCCTGCCTATTCTCACATTAGCCACTTGGTGGAGGATGTGGCTGTCCACTGGGGTATCTGTGAAGCTGCCCCTTCCTAGTTAACCCAGCTTAATTAGATGTCTGGCCCCCTTCTTTGTATTAATATCTAACTAGTTACCTACTGTAATATAACCACCATCCCTATTAAGACAGGAAGTGTTTTGAGAACCTCAGAAGTTTCCCTGCTGTTTTATCCTGGGACTATTCCCTTCCCAACAAGCAACTGAGACAGACCATCTCCTCTCATGGATGGTGTACTAAAGGAGACAAACATTAAGTAAATAATTACACAATGATTATTTATTAATAATTATTTTTAAAATGGAAAATTAAAAGTGTTGTCCTGGCTGGTGGCTCATTTGGTTGGAGCATTGCCCCATACACCAAAAGGCTGCAGGTTCTATGCCCAGTCGGGGTGTGTAAGTGGAGCAACCAGTCGATGTCTCTTTTTCACTCTCTCTCTCTCTCTCTCTCTCTCTCTCTCTCTCCCCTTCTTTCTCTCTCTCAAATCAATAAAAACATATCCTTGAGTAAGGATTAAAAATAAATAAATAAAAATAAGTACATAAATAAGCAAGTAAAAGTGTGACAAGAGAAATCATATTTAGATTGGGGAAGAAGAAGGAAGATAAATCAGGAGTAATATTTATCAGGAATAATGAGCAGGAGTTATCCAGGAAAAGAGAGTGAAAGGGAACAGCATACCAAGGAGGGGAGACAGTGCATGTCCTGAAAGTGCTTCAAGGACCTGAAAATGAAAGTAGTGTTGGTTAGCAGAAGAGAGTCAAGGCAAGAGGCTGGAGAAAGAGGCAGGAGCCACTCCCTGCAAGGGATTATAATCTGATTAAAGATGGATAGTTTAACATTATCTTAATTCAAAACCACTTAATGCTTTTAAAGGACAGTATATTTAAAATAATTATTTTGGTCTACTAAGAAGATACAGATTGTGAGAAGATAGTGTGAAAACTAGAAGACCTGTATTAGGTTATTGCAAAGATGATGGCTCGAACCAGCAAAGTGGCTTGGGAACAAAAAAAAAAAAGGAGAATTCAAAATGTATTTGGAAAGTTGCATCTACTGAGCTCAGTGACTGACAGGATAAGGGTGAGGTCAAAGGAAATCGCATATTTATGTAAAAGAAAAGCTGTGAAGGACATGTATCACACTGCTGGCTGTTTGCTCTGGGTTTGGGTGAGGGGAAGCTAGAGACAGATTTTGACTTTTTATGCTGTGTACTCCAAACTAAAATAATGTGGTAGTGGTTCTGGTAATGGAAGTAGCAGTCTTTAGAACTATTGAAAGGACCATAGTTATCTCCAGTCACCCATTGCTGGATGCTTAGGTTGTTTCACATCTTGGCTGCTGTCCATAACGCTGCAGTGGACCCGGGACTGAAGCTATCTTTCTGACAGCTTGTTTTCCTTTTATCTGGATATACAGCCAGAGGTTGGATTGCCGAATCATATGGTAGTTCCTTAAAGATTTTTTGAGGAAACTCCCAGAAGTTTTTCAGAGTAGCTGTACCAATTTTTTATTTTAGCCGTACAGAGGGGTCCCCTTCCTCCACATCCTTGCCGGTGCTTGTCATTTCTGCATTTTTGATAACAACCATCTTAAGAGGTGCAAAATGTACCTCATTTTGGTTTTCATTTGAATTTTTCTGATGATTAGTGATGTTGAGCACCTTTTTATGTACCTGCCATTCATATGTCTTCTTTGGAGAAATGTCCAGTTCCTCTGCCCATTTTTGATCACATTGTTTAGTCTTTCTGCTGTTGATTTGTATGAGTTCTTTCTATAGTTTGGATATTGACCAAGCTGGGGTGAGTGGTCAGAGGAGAGTGCGGGAAGCAGTGCAATGGGCCATCTTAAGCATTAGCGCTGCAAGTTAAATGGTTGTGAGTTTGGCAGTTAGGTAATATTGTGTGTATGTCATTACAATTTTCATATTCTTTGACTTGAACTTTTACCTCAGGGACTGTATTCTAGTGAATTGAGAACAAATATAATGAGACCTTATGCATTCCATGTAGCCTTTATTCATCAAACAACATTGGAAACAAAATAATGCACAATTATGGTAAAAGGTTTATCCATGATTATCCTATAGTTATTTAAATTTACATGAAGAAATGCTTAAGCTATAATTTAAAGTGAAAGCCTGTTTTTATGTCTGCTTGATGCATTACCCTTCTATGATTCTGGCCTGGGCAGACCATCCCTAGCTTTAGTCCTGCCCACAGCAGCAACCAGATTCTACCTCGGTATAGCTGCTGCGTGCAAACCTTGGGCAGTCTTTGCACATCCGCTTCTATTCCTGTCTCCCTGCTCTTGTCTCTCAGATCTCCAACCACCCTAGAGACGGACGGCACTCACTGCCTTGAGGAAACCTGCAGTAGGATTCAGGTACTTTTGATTGCTGCAATCAAACTGACTTCCTATATGTAATAAGAAACACATTCCAGAAAAAAGCAAATTAGAAGTTGGAACTGTGAATCTGAAAATCTATTAAAAATATAAAGAAGGATGTTATCATGGTCAATGGAGATGGAAGAGAAGAACGGCCTGCTTGAAGCTAAGCAAAAAAGGAGGGTTGAGAATTCACACTTGTTCCTGTATTAGAACACAGGCGGCAAACACACCGCCCATGGGCTGAATCCGGCCCTCCACCCTGTTTTCTCTTCCCGGCACCTTGTTTCTACCCGGTGGCAGCACCGAGCTCCTTGTCCCTAACTAAAGAGTAGTTATATTTATACAGTCCTAAAATCATATTCGGCCCTTTGAAGGCAACCGCAAGGCTGATGTGGCCCCAGTGAAAATGAGTTGGACACCCCTGTATTAGATACGCTGCCTGTGGCTAACAGGAATTCAAAATCTATCTGTTAATGACAATGGTTTAAGTTAGTTTTTTCTTCACACTAGAAGGCAAATTATTTTAAGGCTCTTACCTGCTAAATTCCTTCTAGAGAAATTTGCACAGTGTTGAACAGTTTACATTCAAAGCGTGTTTATTCTATTCCTAAAACAGCTGTCCTTGAAAGCAGCAGCCTATGAAAGTATAGACTGACTAATCTATGGGGAACAGGAATGGCAGAGGAAAAGAGGAGACAGTCACTTTTTCACTTATTCCAATATTTCATTTTTACATTATAGTTTGTATTACCTTTTGACATTCCTATAATTTATATATAGATCATATTAAAAGGAAATATATAAATGCATATTACTATATTTTACATAACCTTTCATTGTTTTCAATTATATAGGTGTTAGAGGAATGTATGTGTGTAGTTTATCTCTATATTAATTGTTCAAACCTAAGGTGAGAAACAGTTACTTGAATCAAACCTGAGACAAAGAATACCGCTGCTGGTGGTGTGGTGGCAGTTGTAACAGCAGGGACAGAGGTGCAAGTAGTATTAGCAGCTATAGCAGGAGCAGTGGAGTGGCATGTATGTTAGTTCAGCCTTGTGGGTTTAAATGACTTTTATTAACACCTTTGTCCTATTAAACAGCACTGTGAAGTCATCGTGAAATCATTCCCATTTAACTACAAGGAAAAATAGTCTCATTTTTTTTTTCACGGACAAATGTTATACAGCTAGCAAATGGTAAAACTAATACAAAATTCTGTCATTTGGTTCCTAGGCCTGCCATAGTATCACTATTTTTCTAGGCACTTTTGTATTCAATCATCCCAAGTCGATACACATAACAAATCAGCACAAATATTTGGGCTAGTGATATATTATAATTTCCAGAGTGTTATAGTTCTCAATATGAAAGAAATGTTAACTATAATTTTAAATTATTTAACTGATTTATTCTAATCAATAAACCTAAAAGAAATAGTGATGACTACAGGATCTTCTCATTTTATTTATTTCATTGTTAATGACCTTTTCCCCAGAGAAGGTAAAACTGGACAAGTATAAAGATAAAGTTCGGTGTGTCCTTGGGACACATACTAATTTTGAAGTAGTTCTGCATAGGAAATGATTTACTATAGTGGTTGAAAATGAAAATTTCTGCAAGGTCATGTGGACTTCAAAATTATTCTAATGAATTCCAAGCTTAATACAAACTTTATATGAGTTATCACCTTATAATAATTTGTGCTAACAGACACCATCCCTGAATACTATCATTTTATGACAATAAATAAGCCTTATAAAAATTTTGTTTCTGAGCAACCCACCCCTTGCTAAAAAAAAAATAACAGAAACGAAAACTCTAAATCTTCACTTTAAACTACAATTTCTGCTGAGACAGACACTTCAGGAGTTAAATTGGTGACCGTTTTAGAATTGTGACTTTTATCCTCCACGAAGTCTGCCAGTTTATTTCCATGTTGCTGTGAGTCACTTCTAAATTGTCATTTCCTCTACCTTCTCCTGTCATTCTTAAGCTTTGCCACAATCTGATACTCACTGGCATACTTAATGCTTTGTTGTTTCTCCGGTGGCCAGGCCCTCTTTTCTGTGACAGGGGAACTTGTCCACCTTCTCCACCACCTTCTCCACCACCACCTCCACTGCCAGCCAAGGGACGCCTGCCCAGCAGTGCCTCCAGAGCATGCTCTGGGTAAAACCCGTGCCTTCCCTTGCAGAGGAATCAGTCTTCTTCTCGAGTGTTCAAATACTTTTTTTAAGTACATAAATAGCAGTTTTATATGTCTTCTTTGCATCAGTTGGCTATATTTTCTATTTATATTCTTGTGTCATGAAGATGTAGGAAAAGATGAAACTGACGGTACTGAGGATTTTGAAACACGAAGGCTGCATGGTGAGCATTTGCGACTAAACACCCATGCGGTGTGTTTCATTGGAGCGGAAGAATGAGCAAGGGGAGCTTAGAGAGTACCATGAACAAGAATTCTTAGAGTCCAGAAATAATTTTCAGCGTAAGACCTTTTAGAAGTGAACACATGCGATGAGAAAATACACCCCCACTTTAACATTCAGATGCAGTGCTCTATATTTGGGACATTATTTTTCTTAATCTAGCATGTTTGGGGGGATTAATTATATATCAAGCACACTTCCAAGCATTTTACATGTACCGTGTCATATAAATATCACAATAACTTTAACTATAGATATTATAATGTACATTTTATAGATTAGAAACAGACTTAGTGAATTTAAATAGCATCCAAATCAACAGCTAATAAGAAGCAAGACCCAAGACTGAACAGATCTTTGTCTAGATAGAATCCAAACCTTTAGTCATGTTTGGAGAAAAGTACCAGAAGCTTCTACTAGAGTCAATAAAATTTCTTTGTGCGACATAGTACCAAATCAGATTGTAGCTCTTTAACTCAGGAAACATGTCTTAGGTGCCTATTGTGTAGGGGGCACTATGTAGACCCTGGCGTTAAAGTGCCAGCATTCTGGATCTAGAGAACGGAAGTAAACACAGAGGAAATTGCGTAGGTTGAATAATGCAGTGAAAGTCACCAATATGGCACAAGTACTAGAAAGGACTGGTTATGCATAAAAATAGAGGAAACGACACAGGGCTTGTAGCAGACTGCACTATGAGTTAGAAATGCAATACTGTTTGAAAATAACGCAGACATACATGTAGTATTTGCAAATAATCTTCTATCTGCCTCTAGCTTTGGCTGAGCTTTTATTAGAACGAGTTGTTCCAGTGTGACCACATTATAAAATATGGAAAATTTAGGAGGTTCCTGAGGTCTAAAATGAAAATAATTAAAAGTTAAGAAGAAAAAAAGTCCTTGAGGAAATATTTAAAGATTTGAGGTTATTTTGTCTGAAGAGAGCAAAGGTATGAGCAAGGAGAACCTTAAAACGGATTTCAAAACTAAAAAAAAAGAATTTGTCAAAGGATGGGAAATAGTTCTTCCCCTTTTTCACTAAAGAGAGAAGAAAAGAAATGTGTGCTCCTCAGAGGATAATACCATAAAAGTAATAAAGAGGTCATTCTTTATCCTATGTACGAAGAGTCATCTCAATTCTCCCTCTAGAGGCGTGTGGGTAGGCAGAAAAAAACTTTCAAGTGGCCAGAAGATGAAAGTTTCTCTCCTCCCACCATTCCCAACACACTGAGCCAAAGTATTCACCTGCCAACCGAACACATCGACAATCACGTGCCATAACTGTTGTCCCCTTTCCTGAAAGAATGGAAAGCATAGGCCAGAGGTTTGAAGTTCTTTTGGTTGGCCACACATTTAATAAAGTAAAACTATCTAGCTGAATAAAATTATTTTTCATTTAGAAAATAGAAACCTCTTATTTCTCTAATTTCTAAAAAATCAGAACACCTGGCCGATCGGGCCCTATTTAGTGCTGGAGATGTGTAGTGAAGCCCATGTTAAATAGTACCTGTGCCCTCCAGGCAGCCTGAGTCCCTGCCATGTCCAAGAGTACTCATATCTGGCCTATTCTGCTTGTTCTCGCTACGAGCCTGGTGTCTTCAGACTTGTGACTCCATAGTCTTGAGTGTAAGTTCAAAGGAGCAGTGAAAGGAGGGCCATTCAGTGACTTTGCCAAACCTAGCTAGCGTACAGAGTTGCCCCGCGTGCCCTGGTGCCATCATTTTATTTGCAGCTGTGCAAAACGAAATTCCAACTGGTAAGAGTCCTGGGTGCATGAAGAGGAGGTACGGAAAGGAGGTAACCCTCCTGGGTCTTCCAAACGTATTCTGTGGAGCCAGACTTCTCCAAGATTGAGGTAGCCACTGCAAGCCACAGAGAACTGTACTGACTGTTCCTTCTTGGACTATTATTTTATTCAATGAGGAGGACTTTTATATTAAAATATAGTATATTATGAAGAATTCAAGAACATTTACAAGATAAAGCACAAAATCTCGAAGCCATTTGTCACTAGTAAGAGGGAACCAGGCTCGCATACTTCAGGCAGTTATGGGTATTTCGTTGGCAGAATTGAAGAACAAGTCTAGACTTCTGCTGACATCCAGTCATTGCAACTTCTACCCCTTGTGGCCTCAGCATCTTCTGAATCTCATTGGAATTCTTATGAGCATAAGCATGTATGTTCAGAGCACAAGTAAAACTAATTATAATTATTACCACAAAAAATAAGTAGTCCTCAACTTGAAATGCTATTTTCAATAGTATCTCCAACTAAAGCACCAGTCTGTTAAAATGTCTGGGTTAAGTACTCATCTCAGCTCAGATTGCCTAGGCTTTCTACACGCAGGAGGGGGGTGAACATAACAAGTAACTTAACCTCTACGGCCTTCAATTTCATCAGTTCTCCATAAGATGGTTATGAGATTTGAATGTCTCAACATTTGTCAGGCACCTAGAAAACTGCTTGGAACATAATAAGGGGTGAAAACCTTATTGTGGGGAACACTGAAGTTTTGTTTTTCTAAAATTTTATTTTTAGGTAGAAGGAATGTTCCTTTTCTATCAGGAGCTTCAACACCTCATCCTATGGTGGTAAACTTAAGTGGACTATAGCTATCCGTGAATTCGCTAGTGATCAAACCTTTAGTAGCATTAGAAGGGAAGGCAATGTGCCAAAAAATGAGAACTTCTAACTCCAAACAGCTATTTAAGTGTGTATTGACAACCCCAAAACAATAGAAAACTAGGACTTTTGAAGTGCTGCCAAACAGCATTTATTTCAGAAATATGAGAGGCTTGATCTCTAAAATTTATTTTGAAGAATCACATTCTTATATATAATTTTTATTATATTTTTATATTACCTTTTAGTCCCCTTATACCCACCTCCCCCCAGCAATCACCTCACTGTTGTCCATAGGGGCAAACATTTATTAACTTATTATATTCAGTGGTATTTTAATAAAATCAACTATGTACACTTGTGGCATGGGGTGGGGTAGGGTGGTGGACTGTGTTTTGTTTTTTGTCTGATAGATTGTATTCCAAAAGCCATATTCAAAACATTAACTATACCCAACTAGGTAACATCTCAAGAGTAAGGACTGATGTTTCGCTCTGTTGTAATACACTTCGCAATTAAATGGAAGTAAAAACATACCAACCTCAAGTTTTTGGATGAGCCTTGCCTTGTGGTTCTCAAGCCATTTGGTCTCAGGACCATGTTACACTCTTAAAAATTATTAGGAACCCCACAGAGCTTTTGACTATGCATATTATATCAATACAGATTTACAGATTGGGAATATTTTAAATAAAAAATTTAAATACTTCTATTTTAATGCCATTAAAAACGACATCAAATCAAATGCATGCTAAAATAAAATACGTACTTTTATTTAAATAATAACTATATTTTCTAAAGCCCAAAAGAAGAAAAACCATTAGTGACAAGAGTGCCATTGTTTCACGTTTTTACAAATCCTTTCAATGTCTGGTTTCTGGGAGCACAGTTGGGTTCTCATATCACCTACTACATTTAATCCGCAGTGATATATTTGGGTTGAAGTATCTGAAGACAATCTGGCCCTCACAGATATGTATTCGGAATGGCAAGAGTATTTTAATAGCCTTCTAAGATAATTTTGGATATTTTTTGATATTACACTCCAACTTAAAGGTTAGTTGCAATATGGAATCCGAAATGATAAAATTGAGCTTTTTGTACATGTAGTGATATCTATAGGACTGTCTTGCACTTCCAATGGATTTTCCACCCATGCATTATTTTGTAACATCATGCCTTGGTCAGAGCCTGACACTTACTAAGCATCCTTTAAATGTTTATTAAAAGCAAAGAATAAAAATAACAGGTAGCAAAATGATTTTAGTCATTACTCTTGGACTCTGCCATGTATTGCTCTGTGACATGGTTAAATCAGTTTTGCTACTGAGAACCTACTTTTCTTCATCTGTAAAGCAGGGATGATATTGTCCTCCTCACCTAGCATGATAATTCCATGGAAGAATAGGCAGAAAAAAGATGTCCATGAGTTAATCTCTGGAACCTGTGAATATGTTTTGTTACATGGCAAAAGATACTTTGTAGGTATAATGAAGAGTACAGACCTCAATATGGTGAGATTGTGGATTATCCAGCTGTGCCCAATCCAATCATATGGGCCCTTAAAGAGCAGAATTTTCTCAGGTGAGAAGCAGAAGGCGGGGGCATAAAAAATTCAAAGCTTGAAAAGGACTTGATCTACCATTGCTGGCTTTGCAGAAGGGGAAAGAAGACCATTGGTGAAGGAATGAATGTGGGTAGCCCGTAAAAGTTGAGAATAACCCCTGGCCAACAATCACAAAGAAACAGGGACCACAGTCCCACAATTCATGGAACTGAATCCTGCCAACAGTATGAATGAGATTGGAAGTGAATCCATGCCTAGAGTTCCAAGAGAGGACTATAGCTTGACAGATACCTTGATTTCACCCTTGCAAAACCTGATATAGAGAACCAGCTACTTCAATCTGAGCTGGTATTTTTGACCTACAGGACTGAGAAATAATATAGAGCTCTTGTTTTAAACCACCAAATTTATGATCATTTGTTATGGCAGCAATAGAAAACTAACAGATATGTAATATAGCATTTTTATAAACTAAAATATCAGACAGGTAAACTAAAATATCAGGCAGATCCTATAATTTCATATGTGATATTAGAGAGTTGGAGTTAAAGAATACACTGACCAAATACTGTATTTATTATAAAGAGAATAAGGGTGAGAGAAAAAGAAAGTGATGTTAAAGTCATGAATTTAGTTTGCTCTTTAAATGTTTAACTTTGAGGTTGCCTCTTTCCAAATCCCTGGCGATCTGGCCTTCCTGCATACAGAGAGGTTTTATTAAAGCTCAATTCCCTTGTAAAAGCTTTTAATAGCTTTCTTTAAAAAAAAAAGTCATCCTTAACTCTCTCTTCTATGCTGTTCTCCTAAATGCCAGAAAGCACAAAGATACTAAAGAAATACAGGAGACAAAATTAAATCAGGGGCCCTCCTAGCTCCTCCATTATTCAAAGCACTTAGTAGACTATAAATGATTTAAGTGTGATACAACAAGACTTCCCAGAGTAAATAATTTTTATTTTCCCAATTGGTAAGCAGGGGAAAGAAGATTCCACATTCCCATTAGCAAAGATTTTGAATCACCTTCTGCCAAAAATACGAGACCATCTTTCTGTCCAGTCTACCTTTTAAAAAATATGGAGGCAAATCAAGAGAAAAGAAAAGGATGTTACAACTTTATTACTGCTTTTATTGTATAGTTATGATGCCAGCAGGCTACTGGGTTCTGCCTGGAATATACAAATGAGACCTTGAGTACTTGATCTGTAATGTAAATGAAGCCAATCGGAATGTAATATTATTGCAAGTTTCAAACCAAAGCTATGATGTTTCTCATAACGGCACTTGGCACTTAGAGCAGTTGAAACTCACAACATGCTTCATAAACATTAATTAATTATACTGGGCTTAAATGTAATTCCTCCGGTGGATGGAACATATGCACAGATGATGAAAGAGTCAGCTGTAACCTAGAGCTCATTCTAAATCTGGATTGTAGAATCAGCTAATAATCATCATGATAATTGCTGACCCTAGTAATCTTCAAAATGTCCTTTAAGCATTTATTAATCAACCATCACACATCACTCTGTGGGAAAGATAAATATTATTCTCTTCGTACATAGCCTGAGAAATTGTGTTTCAAGTGGAATGGTTTTACCCAGGATTCCCCCATATACCTCACCCAGAGAGTGGAGAGTTAGAGTCCCCAAATTGACTAGGAGCAGACCAGAAAAGTTACCAGTTCCACATTAGGAGAGGAGGTTCAAGGCAGTGAAACTTACAGAGGGTTTCTATTACTGGAGAAAATGTCCTAGGTACATCTAGAAAAGAGGGAAAAGGGCAGTGAGTCAGAAAGTCAGTATGATTTCACAGAAAGTCTCCAGCTCAGGGAGTTTCCCTTGACTGCAATGCATGTTTTCCCAGCTCCTCCCGTGGAGTCCTGGAATTTTCACCAAATACGTTTAAAATAGGGGGTAAAAACTCCCAGCCAAATTGAGCCCACGGATGTAACTGACTGGCCCACAGATTGTTTTATTTTTAATTAAACATTTCAGGGCAGGAACACTTGCACTCTCTCCACTGGATATGAGACAATGCGTTTGACACCCCTGGCTGTTAGCATGTGTAGAGAACACCCAGAGCCACCACCGGCGCAGAGTGGAGAAGGCCACGTTTCTTGGAAGCATCCTTGGAAAGGATAGTGAGTGAGGGCGCTAGTGCATCTCCAGCTTGCTGTCACACTGCAGTACTTTGTCATCATTCTTTGCCCCACCTCTTATTTTCCTTCCTTTTCAGCCTAGGTCTTTCTTTCTACCCCCAAGTCTGGTCTTCTTACTCCCAATTCTGGGCTTTCACAGTGACTTTTCCCTCTGCAAGAAATGTTTTTTCTCTTTCTATCTTATTGCTCTATCTACATAAATGTCATCCCCGCCCCACCCCTTATGTGCTTCCTATCAATTTTCTCTCCTGCAATTATACTTGTATTTTGTTGGTTTAGCTAGTTTTTAATTTTCTGACTTTTCACTAGAATGCAAGCTTCGTGAGGACATGTGTGTTGTATTTATTGCCGCAGCACTTAGGTCAATATGTGATACACAATAGGCAGGAAATAATATTTGGTGAATCAATGAATCACTAAATTTGTGAACATAGTTCCATGTCAATACTTATATAGTCTACATTATTATTTTAATAGCTGCAAAATAGTCTACTAATGTATACATTTACTAAACCATCTTTTGTTTTTGAAAATTGAGGTCGTTTCCACTTTTTTTTTTTTCTTTTAAACTAGTATGACATGAAATCATGTTGGGGAAAGAAGAATGTAAAAAAGAAGGGAGAAATTAGGGTAAAAAACCAAAGCCACCCTGTTCCTTGGTAGTCCGGGACTGCTCTGTTCCCCATGACTCAGGTGATTTCTAGCTGCTTCGTCTCTATTAACCCTGACTTCCTACAGCTGCCTTCCCAGGTAGGATGTCTTCCTGCTGCTACTCGGTTCCCTGTCTACTTGTCTGGGCCCCACTTCCTGTGTGACGATGACGAGGTATGGAACTATAAACGTGAAGTATATTCTCTGCAATGCCAGTTCCTTTCCTGTCCCTGTGAAGGGAAAGGCGGAAGTTCATGATCCCTTTAGCCGGTGCTCTTATCCTTTTAGGAGCTAATCAAGGATAGAGTAATCTAATTACACGAATTTAGGATAATGCATTAATGCAAGAGGTTTAGAACAGCCAAATAATTATCTGCTGAATTTGGAGCCTTTGGGAGAGCTCATCAAGCATTGTGATTTTCAAAAACAGTTGTAGGCAGGGCAGGAGAAGCTAGGGGGCAAATTGAGGGTGTTAGTGGCTACTGTCAAATGAATCACATTATCTGGAAAATAGAGTACCAAGTTCACAGAGCAATCCCTTGCCTTATTCCCCCAGCTCCTGATTTACCTTATGGAGACTTAGCCAGGAGAATATTTTAGGCCTGTCCTCAATTCTGCCCTCAGTTTCTTGGCTGAAACTCAGCAGGGGAGTAACTGATGTTAGTGGTCAGGCCAGGTATGTGTTTCCTTGAGGATAGATTTTGATCTTACATTGCTAATATGCCTCCCCATTCCACAATACATACTAAAATATAGCTTCTGCTTCTCTTATAAAATGCAAGGTTGCTGGGCCTATTTCCTAGAGGCAAACAGTATTAATACCTGAAATGCTGTTTCAGTATTCATCTTTATAAAAGCATCTGTAGGTTTTGTCATAAACATATACTGTTTAAGGAAACTAAATTAATTACATGCACTTTAATATTGAAAGTACAAAATAAGAAACTCTACCTAGAATGCATATTTTATCTGTCTTGCTGAGAGGAAAAACAGATGAAAGAAAAATGTGTACTTAAGTATTCGTTTAATAGTGTGGATGGTGAGGGGCAAACATGTGTGAATGAAAAATGAATTCTATAATTAAATATTTTTGAGCTAAGTGAAATAGAAATGTTTATGGTTAAAATACAAGTATAATCTCAGACACTACTGAAACAAATATCACTAATAAGATATTTCTGGAGGCTCACAAAAATATAATCAATTTTTCAGTTCATAAAATTTCAAAAATTTGAATTTACATTTGCTAAGCCAATTAACAAATTCTAATTTACACAGTGTTGATGTTTCTAATTGGCAGCCGTGCATTTTTATGAGTCTTCTTGTTAATCTCTTATGGTAATCAAACTCACAAATTTAAAATTCATTGGTGTTCTTGATACATGTAACTAGTTAAAATTCTTAATTAAATTAGGGTGACTAAAAGAAAAGTCATTTTAAAAGTAAAATTATAAAGTGTTATGACTAATGCTGTACAAATTAGCATAAAGTAGGTTTTGGGAGAATCATTCTAAAGACTTTGCAATTAGGAGCACCTGCTATTAGTGCACTTGTTAAACTTTTATCAATTAATCACTCCTCCCTCAAATAGCAAGAAAAGTGGAATGTTGTGAATATGAAGAGAATGATTAATTGTAAGTGGCAAATTGCTGACTGGCTCCATTATTACCTGGGCTTTAAAGATTTTTAGAAATAAATGTCTATTATCAGTTTTATGAATACATAAATTACACTAACGTGTTGCATATTGGTTGGTTTTTCTGTCTTGCTTCTTCCATAATAATTGTTTTCTCAAACTTTTACAGACGGCTTGGAGAACATGGATTGTGTAATAGGATATTATTATGGCTCCATCAAAACCATTTAATGATTGATTAAATCTTTTTCTCTAAATATACACTATCCATATTTTTTATTGAAAAAAGCATGGGAAGAGGGACAAGTTGTTCTCCAATGGTGTAGAAATCAATCCCTATTTTAAGCACAATTTAGGATTAAGCCATATAGCACCATGGCTTCGAAATGTTAATTAATTCTCGATGTGGCCTGCTGTTCTCAGACCTCAGCAGTTAGATGGCAAAGGGCACTTTTGTTAAGACTCATTTTATTACAAGTTAAAATTGCGAAAAAAAATTGATTTAGAAATGTGTTTCTAAATCAATGCGGCAATGGCAGAGTACCTCAAGTATTTGCTAGAATGTACTTTTCATTATTCCAAGATTCACACAGGGATCTCTAATGGTCCCTGAAAATCCAGAGATTATCAAGAAATGTGACTTCAACTGCTATGAAATTGCTATCGCTATTTATCTTAGCTACTCATAGATAAAGCTGTCTAACTGTTAGATGGAAAGAGTCTCAAACATAGGAAAGACTTCTGCTACTTTTTCTATATTAAAAAGTGTGGGATATTGGTCTAAATTAAGAAGTGTGGGGGTGGGAAGATAGAAGTATAAACCAAATCTTTACAAATTCCCAATTCAACCAAACAGTAATACATATCAAAGGAGAATGCCTCCTTACCTTCTGGGAAAAAATACCCCCCATTGCATTGCCTCCCGCAGAAGCTCTGGGATCACAAACTGCCCCCTCTCATTGGCCTAAGCATTTGCACTGGCCTCTCAAGCCGTGCTTGTTCATGACCGCCTGAGCCATTAGAAAGAAGTCACTGATTTATGACAATACAGTCCTGGCATGAAAGGACAAGTCTAGATAAGGTTTCTCTACTGACATCTGGGGCCAGATCATTTTTGTTGTTGGGGGCTGTCTGTAGTGGGAGATGTTATTCAGCACCTGTGGCTGCGGTAGCCCTTCTGCAGTTATGGCATCCACAATGTCTCTAGACATTGTCAAATATTCCCTGGGGGGCAAACTTGTTCTCCATTGAGAACTAGTAGTTTCGTCTGACCTAAAATTCTAGATATTTAAAAATGTGGTAAATCAAGAAATGGTATCCCCTTTCAGTGTTGGCAGCTATACAGCCTGGATTCAGTGTCTAGTTCCGCAACTCACTATCCATCCACTTGACTTTGGTTATCATATCTAGACCTCAGTCTGTCTGTCCATCTATAAAATGGGGATAAGAAGTTTCAACTTAATAGGATTATTGTGGGGAGCAAATAAGAATGAGTATAAATACATAACACGGTGCCCTGTACATTATTAGCCCTCAATAAAAGTGTGTTGTTACTTTGGCATTATTATTTTTGGTGTTATTAGTCCAGTATCAAAGCCATGGAATCCTAGGTGTCTAGAGTTGCGGTAGAGAAAGTATCACGTGTAAATAATGGTGATAACATATCTGTTTAGCCCCGAGGAGGCCTAAATCTTATCACACAGTTTATTTTTTATTTTTCAACAAAGACTATATATTTAGGATCAATATGCTCAATTGTCTGTTGAACCCAGTGAAAGAGGTCAAAAGAAATAAAAGTCTAGTTTGGGGCTTCAAAGAACTTAAAACCTAGTCAGGAGAATTAATCTTTAACCCATAAAATCATTAAAGAAAAACAGATGGTGCTCTTCCGTGCATATTACTGGACTGCAAACTCAGTGAGGGCAGTTGTAGTGTCTTAGACGCCCCTTTATTCCCCCACTGGTACTTTAGAAGCAGCTCCATACACAATGGTGAGATGAAGGAATGGAGGAATGTCAGGATAAAACATGCAATTTCTTCTGAATTGTCTCTGACTTATTACATGGCCTTGTTGAAGTCAGTTATGTAAGTTGGTCCCTCGATAAGTGGAGAAGATAATAATTATGCCTAATATCTGACATTTATGTAGCCCCACATAGTTTGCAAAACATTTTCATTTACATTATCATATCTCATGATAATTTGTCATCAGCCCATTGTCCTCTATGAGCTCAGCAATGTAATTACTGCAGCCACTGCATGGGTCTTGGCCCTGTGGTGTCGCTTAGCCTAGGATATATTTCAGTCTTTAAATGACCTTGAGCCTATAAAAATATGCTTTAATAATAGCAGAGCAATTTTTAATACATATAAGATTAAGTTACAAATATAAAACCTCTTAGAATCTTTATCTGATGGTACAGTCCTAGAACTGGGTAGAATCCCACCAATCAATATTGTCTTATCCATTTACAGATGAGGAGATGAAGACCCATGGGGTAAGAGAATTTCCCAAGTTCTGCTGGTGAGTCACTGGCCAAGTCAGAATTAGAAGCTGATTACTCTTTCATTGTCTCATGGTGTTAATCATTACAAAATGCAGAGGATTTAAATCTAACTCAAATTAGTCAGGCTTCCTTTGGCTCCTCAAAAATATTTCACTTGTAAGAGCATGTAAATTTTTTAGCTTCTCATTTATTAACCCATAAACTAATGAGCACATAATTTAGTTAGCAATATGGAAAGTAGTAATGTAATGCACTGACATCCCTTCACCAATCATTTGCTTATGAAGTCCGAATGGAATTTTTTTCTCCTCAATTTCTGCTTTAATATCTAATATACACTGAGGTAACTGTCTTCATTAAGAGAAAACAAATCAACTATTTTCAAGCATTTTATGTACCCGTCATGAACTTTTATTTGCATTTCACATTCACTTGATGTTTTTGGAGGTTGGATTAATTATGCAAAAAGCTTTGTGTGGTGCTTTTGTGATGTAGCCCTTCACAGATTTAGACATGAGTCTCTTAGTTTTTTGGACACAGACGTGTAAAAGGTGGTCAATAAATATTGAAAATATGGGTAAATTTAAAGAGCACCAACTATTATTATGCACTTGGTCTGGTGAGCCATCTTCATATAATTTGAATGTTTATAGAGTTCTTTATCTAGAAAACCTTTCATAATAAGTATGTCAAATGAAAGACGAGTGAGACAACCAGCAGTAATTGATGAAAGGCTAGAACTGAGGACCTCTGTGAGTTTTGTAATCATTGGTGAACTATTAAAGAAGTTGAACTTTTTTCTAACACTTTCTGAAACGGGAAGCACTTCTCATGGTCAAGTTTGGCTGATAAGAGATTAATTTGGCTGGTAATAACTTATCACAATCTTTGCGATTAATTTTGAACTCCTAAGGGACTGAGATCACATTATATCCATTTCTACGTATGTGAGCACACAGTTGGTATTTAATAAACTTTTGTTAGCTGAAACAACGCCGTCTCTAGAATTTGGTCAGCTGTTAGTCCGCCTCTGAAATCTAAGGATAGTACAACTTCCAAGGAACCTTCTACTTGCACCTCAATACACAACTAGGTTTGACCGTATGGGTTACTTGTGTGGATGCTAACTGGTTGCTAAATTTACCTGTAATGTTTCTAGAAGTTAGGTGGGCTAAGCCTGGGCCAGCCTTGAGACTTCTCACTGTTTTCTTTTATTTTTTTAAGCCAAGAAAAATGACCTATTTAAATAGAAAATCCCAAATCTTCAATCCTAAATTAAGAGAAACCTGGATACCATGGCCAATTGTTGCAGGTGCCTCAGCAGTATTAACAAGAATTAAAGAGAACCTGGATGGAGTAAAATCATGGTAGAATTTTGTAAGTGGGACCAGTTGTGGGGGCCCTTTTAGTTTCTCGGAACCCTTGACAGGCCACTCAGGGAGCCACAGATGATCACCTTAAGGAGGAGAGGTTCATTGTATCATAGTCAATAGGCCTCCTTCTCTTAGGAAAAGGAGATGGTTGTGGCCGTTCTACAAGTCCTTTTCTATTATCTTCAAGGAGAAACAGTTAATGACCTGCAGGGCGATTCAGTCTTTGAGGGCTCTGCCCTAATAGCAATGCTCATCCCATCCAGTCACTTCTCTCATGGCTCCGTGTAAGATTCCCTGACAGAGGCTTGCTTGTTCCCCTGAAAGCCCCAACACAGTATTATCTAGCCTGTGGGCCTGCACCCAGCTTCAGGAACTGGCACCCTTCCTTCTTTTCCAGGTTGAGGAATCAAATGTTCTTGCTATTATCCCCATCTGAGCCCTCATCTATGCCCCAGGTAAAAATCCTTCAGCATTTTCCAGGTGTGACTAACTCACCAGTACAGGTAACTATCTCAGAAGTCCTAAAGTTTCAAAAATGAAAACTCTTGCTTAGAAATGGTCCCCGTGGATAAAACAAGATTGGTTTGCCAGGTCCCAGATGAGCTCCCCGAGGAGCAGCAGATGCAGGGAATGATTTCTACACAGTCAGTCCAACAGCTTCAATGCTCCGCGTCTGCTGGGTCACGTGTAGGTGCTTCGTGAAAGTAGTTTCTGTTATGGAAGTCAGCGTGTTGTGGGTCCCAAAGTTAAGGAACACAATGGGCTGAACTTGATGGTTATTAACACAATTTATGTACAGGATATTTAAATATCTTTGAGGCACCGATTTCTCCAGAATTGTTTGATGCTTTACCTGTTGGGAAAAAAATATTTTTAGAGCATTGTCCATGTTTTGCCTGGTTGGAAAAGACTTCCTGGTAACAAAATAAGCCATTAGCAAAGTTGGGAAGAACAATTTGAAAGAAACAGCTTTGAGCTGCCTAACTTATATAATCAGAACATCTATTCAGGGTGAGTTTTTATCTGGTATGATAGATGCCATTTGTTGTAATAGATAAATTCTCTTGTCAAGGAAAACAGCACCTGCCTATATGTGTTATTTTCAGTCTTGGCTGCACATTAGAATCACCTGTACAGCTTCAGAAAATACTGATGTCCAGGCCCCATAAAGATATTCTTATTTAATTGATCTGGAGCAATGCAAATCCATTAGTATTATTTTTTCCTACATCCCAAAGTGATTCTAATGGGTGCCCAGAATTGAGAACTTCTGCTTAGATTTATAATCTCTCTTTGATAATCTTTTAAATTTATTTAGCTTTACAATGTCCTACAAAGATAATCTTCCCTGGAGGACTGAAAGGTAAGATTAATGATAAACTCAGTAATTTCCCTACCTGAAGCCACTGGGGAATAGATTGGTCATTGCTCCGTACTGGGCCACTATTTTAGATATAGAAAAATTAACCTAAAAGGGATATTTATCATGGGATGTGTTCATGAACTGAACTTGGTGGTGCTAAATGGTAGACATAAATCCAGAGGACACATTACACTTGTCCCTAGATCAAACAGTCTCACTTATTTATCATCCACAGACATATTAAAAAATTCTGCCTTAGTTATTCAGGGAAAAGGTTTCTCCCCTCACTTTCTTTTAACAGATTAATGATGATTTAAACCTGGTCTGCCCTTGATCTTCTAGGGTCTGATTTGACAAGAAGGGCTGGGCAGCCAAGTGAGTCCCTGACCAGGTTTGTGTGCAGCATGTGAAGTGAAAAATAACAAAGGCCGATTGTCGTTTTTACACATTTGAAATCTTTCTATGAGAGGGTGCTCGGGCTTGGCCAAGGCGAAGTAGCCCTATTCTTCCCAGGCCCTGCTCTTCACAGTGAAAAACACGGAACATAACACAACACACAAAAGGAGATCTGTGGAAGGTGGAAGCAAGGCTGTCTGAGCAGGACCCTCAGGACCCGAGGAACAACATGGCAGTGAGTTCCCCTGGTCTCCTATTGCCACCCACGAATCCCAGGCAGGGCACTGCAGAAGCTTCCAACTGGCCCAGAGCAAAACAATTCCAAGAGAAGCCTGCCCACCCCAAGTCAAGGAAATGGGAATCGCCTGACCTAACATTAGGAAACCTTGTGGGTGCAGCCCGCCCTACTCTAGCCAACACCTAAGGAAAACAAAGCACACCCCACACCCCTGCGGACTCAGCCCTGAAGTGGAAGTTGATCTTCATCTCCAATCCCCTGCCCAGGCAAAAGCAGGCAACATTCTGACTCCGGCCCCCATTGTTGCTAGATGTGTGAGGGACTGAGCAGAACGCTGATCTTCCCTCCACTGCCGGAAGGAAGTAGGGAATGCGCCTATTTTCCCACCAGGGTGGTGGGACCCACTGGGGACCTGAGCATACACCTTCACGTATGAAGGGGACTGAAGAAGCAGGTGCCAGTTGGAGCTAATACATGCTTTATTTTCACCCCACCCTTGGATTCAGCCAAACTCAGTGAAGAGGTCAGCCTTCACACCCACCTAACATCCAGGAGGTGGAATAAAGGGGTATGAGGCAGGGGAGGAGACAGTCTAGAGAGTCCCCTTACCCCTTGGGCTCTCTTCCTTTGTATCAGGGGACCCATGTGGAGCCAAGCCCTCAACCCCACCTGGTGTGAAAGAGGGAGAAGAGGGAGTAGAAAGCAAGGATAAGTGGAACTCCACTCCTCCTCATCTGGTGTTTTAGGGACTTCGTGCAGAGCCAGGCTTCCAACCACACATCACAGGGCCCACTGTTGCTAAGGTAGGCAGACTAGGCCCTGCGAAGAGCTGAACATACCCTGAGGTGCACTTTAACAAGAGCACGGCCTGTGGAAAGTAGGTGATTAGAAAGGACCAGAGTCTCATAACATAATACCCACAATATCTAGGGTACAGCGGAAAATGATGCATCATAACGAGAATGAGGAAAATCTTGACATGAATTAGAAAAGCAACCAACAGATGCCAGTACCAAGATGAATCAGATGGCAGAACAATGTGGAAGGCAACCACCATAAAAATGCTTCAGTGAGCAGTTTCAAATTCTCTTGAAACAAATGAAAAAATTAAAAATTTTCAGCAAAAGGGGAAGTTATTAAAAACAAAAAGGAAAAGAACCAAATGGATATTATAGAGCTGAAAGATACAATAAGTGAAGTAAAAAAACCTCAGTGAATGTGCTCAAGAGTAGAATGGAGGATGATGAGAATTAAGACAGATCAGCAGAATTTACCCAATCTGAACACTGAGGAAATAGGTTGAAATAAACAGAGTCTTAGGGACCTGCGGGACAATAGCCCACATAAATGTAGAGATTCAAGAAGCTGAACAAAGCATAAATAAAATAAACACAAATGAATCCATGCCAAGACATCATAATTAAACTTTAGAAAACTGAAGACAAAGAAGAAATCCTCAAAACAGCCAGACAGAAATAACACATTACTTATAGGAAAACACCAATTCAAATGAAAGCCCATTTCTCATCTAAAACCATGGAGGCCAGTAGAAAGTGACAGTTTTCAAGTACTGGAAGAGAGGAACACAAGCACAAATTATATACCTGGTGAAAATATCCTTCAACAATAAAGGGGAAATAAGAACATTCTCAGAAGAAGGAAAACTAAGAGACTTTGTCAGCAAATCTACTGTTGAAGAATGACTAAATGAAGTGAACAGAAAGTAAATGGCAATAGAAGGCTTTGAACTTCAGAAGGAAATTAACTCAGAATAGGTAAACATAGGTGTGAAAATAATAGAATATCCTACTACTTATGAGGTTCTTATTTTGATGATTAAAGCAAAAATTATTATACCAGGTAATGTGGTACTCAATGTATATGGACAAATACTTAAGGCAATTTTATTTAAAGGGTGGAGAGATTAAAAGAATCTAAATGGAAGTAAACTTTCTAAATTTCACTCAAAGTGGTAAAATGTTGATAAGAACAGACTGTGACAGGTGGCATTTGTATGCTGTTGCACTCAGGATGCTCACTACTAAATCTAAAAATTCTTTTTTTTCAGTATATTTTATTGATTATGCTATTACAGTCGTCCCATTTTTTTTTCTCCCTTTTATCTCCCTCCACCCTGCACCCCCTTCATCCTCCAGCATCCCCCTCCCTTAGTTCATGTCCATGGGTCATACATATAAGTTCTTTGGCTTCTCTATTTCCTATACTATTCTTTTTGTTTTTAATTGTCATTCAATTATAGTTGTCTGCCTTTTCCCCCCACTACTGCCCCCCACCCCAGCCATCCCACCTCCCTCCCCTGACCCCACCCCCTTGGTTTTGTCCCTGTGTCCTTTATAGTTGTTCCTGAAAATCCTTCCCCCCTTTCCCCCAATTATCCCCTCCTATGAAGTTTAGAGGGAATCCTTAAAGGGTGTTATCATAACCCATGGAGGTGGAGAGAGAGAGAGAGGGAGGGAAGGAGAAAGACAGGGAGAAAACAAATATTTTTTTCTGTATTTTTTGCTGTCTTAAAAAAATATGTCAAGTGTCCATATAAGAATGTAGGAGTCAGGCCCACTCGTAAAGAAGAATCTGACACACTATTACTATTACCGAGGGTCTAAATTCAGCAAGTGTATAAATGACTCTTTTACAGTGGGGGATTAAAAAAACAGCACTCAAATTTTCTTTTCTGCTCTCAAAATGGTAGCTTTCATTTTGGTCAGTTTTTTGTTGTTCACATACCTCTCATTAAAATTAGTCCCACCTGGTTGGACTAAATCATTTTCTTTTTTTTTAAAGGCTACCTTTTACTCTTCCAACATTGTGGAATCATTAGCTTATTAGAAGAGCCACATATACCAAAATACTTAAAAATACTTTTATATAGGAGAAATAAAATATATTAATAAATTGAAAGCTCCCTGGCTGTTGTGGCTCAGTGGATTGAGTGCTGGACTGCAAAACAAAGGGTCGCCAGTTCGATTCCCAGTCAGGGCACATGCCTGGGTGGTGGGCCAGGTTCCCCAGTGCAGGGAGCGTGAGAGGCAGCCACACATTGATGTTTCTCTCCCTTTCTTTCTCCCTCCCTTCCCCTCTGTCTATAAATAAATATAATCTTTCTTAAAAAATTGAAAGCTAAGTTTCTCAGGCCAACCTTTTGCCAAAAGAAGAGATATTTAAGGTACATTTTTCATGCTCATCACTATTATATTTTTTAACCATCTGGTAAAATGATTAATTAAACTAGTAAAACACTATTGCTTTTATTAACATTATTATTTTATCTTTTTTTTTGTTTTTGCTCATTTGTACTTTGTAAGATTTCTTCAATAAGTAGGCACTGGCTTTACAGTAAGATGAAAATTCCAAGTTTCCATTGTGTAATGACCACTAGCAAATTCTAGTTCCTCTATGCATATTCTCCCCCAAACATGCAAATTAAGGGGACAAGCAAATACTAAATAACAATAAAATCACAGAGGATACTGAAAGAAGGAAAATATTCAAATTATTACTGTGAGGTAAGTATAAAATTGAAACAATAAATCTGGAAACTCAAACAAGTAAAACTACAGGTGATTTTACTTGTGAATATCAATGCAAAAATGTAAAATAAAGTATTAGCAAACAAAATCAAATAGGATATTAAAAAATAATATGTCCTGACCAAGTGGGATGTATTAAATAATTCAAGAATAGTTCAACATTTTAAAAAGCCATTAATGTCATTCAGCACATTAATAGATTTAAGGAAACAATATCATATATCTCCCTAAATGATTAAGAGACATTTGAAAATTTAGTATCAATTTCTAACTTAAAAAAAACCTTTCTGAAATAAGAATTAAGGAATTCATCCTTAACAAGATGTGTGTGTGTCTATTCCTCAAGCCGAAAGGTACCATTTATTTATGAAGAAATGCTGGATGGCCTCTAAGACTGGAGCAAAACAAGAATGCCTATCACTCGCATTACTGTATACTCTTGTTTTAGAAGTATCTCTAATGTAATTATTTTAAAATGTAAGACTATAATAATTACAAAAGATAAAAATATATATGTATGAATCATGATAGTATACTTTTAAAAAATCAACAAAAATGTGATTATAAATAATAATATAATGCCATGAGGTATCAAGATATAAAATTACCATGTAAAATTCACACTTCATAGATGCAAAAATTATTAGTTTGAAAATATGATAGAAGAAAGGATAGGAGAAAAAATGGGGGAAAAGAAAAATAAAATAAACAGTAAACATAAAATCTACACAGTTGACTCTTGAACATGTTATTGAACTGGGTCCACCCGTGTGTGGATGTTTCCAGTAAACATGCAGTTGTTCTCCCCTGTCACTGGGGCTTCGCTTTTGCAGATTCAACCAACCATGGGTGGGAAACAGTATTTTCATGATCTGTGGTTGGAAACCCAGGGATGGGCAGGGCCTACTGCATGCATTTTCCTACATTAATTCATTTAAGGAGGGACTTGAGTACCCATGGATGTTGGTACCTGTGAGAGTCTCAGAAGCAATCTCTAGCAGATACTGAGGGAGGACTGTAGTTATGTTTTGAGGGAATCAAAGTTATATATGGATTTTATACTGTGCAGGGGTCAGCACCCCTAACTCCCAAGTTGCTCAAGGGTCAAATGTACATGGAAAATAAAGCACTATTAAAAGATACAAAGTAAACTTGAACAGACAGAAAGATATCCTATATTCTTGGATCAGTTGATTCTATTCATAAAGAATCAATATTGTTAAAGTTAATATTAAAAATGACATGAGAAATGTGATCTCAATAAAAATATTAATGTTTTTGTGAAGCTAGAAAATTGAATTCTTAACATGCACAAGCAAATAGTCAAGACAATTTTGGAAAAGAAGAGCAATAAAAAGTATCTTAAATCATGCTATAAAGCCTCTGTATTTAAACAGTGTGATATTACTCCAAGAATAGAAAGATGAAACAATGGAAGAGAGTAGAAAGTACAAAAATTTAAAAGTATATGTGGTTATTTGATATATAGTAAAGGTGGCATTTCAAATTACTGGGGAAAAAAAGATGGGCTTTTAAGTAGATGATCACAGGACAGTAGGATAACCATTTGGAAAAATATATACAATTGAATCCATACCCCCCACTGTTATAAAAAAGAGAATATTATATATAATGGAAAAAATATGAGTAAACTAATTGTGAAGTGGTTACAGAAAATGTAAATTCAACAACAACAAAAAAAACCTTTTGCAGAGAAATAAAGAAAAATCACACCTTATACAAGTCAAAATACAGCTGTACTTACCAGCTTCTTTCTGTAAGGCTGTGCTGTGTAGCAAATAATCTCAGAATCTCAGTGGGTGGTAACAACAAAGGTTTACTTCTCATTTGCCTTGCTGAGCAAGTCTGGAT
This sequence comes from Desmodus rotundus, assembly GCF_022682495.2. NCBI lineage: Eukaryota > Metazoa > Chordata > Mammalia > Chiroptera > Phyllostomidae > Desmodus > Desmodus rotundus. The sequence continues at coordinate 38,305,601 of NC_071390.1, forward strand.
GGGCTGTGACCTCTAGGATGTACCACGGCCGTTCTGGTGTCCTTCAGCACCCCCACACGTGGTTCATGAGCATGCCAGCGGTTCCGCATCTTTGCCATCACTTGTGTTTAATCTTAGCCTTTCTCATGGGTGTGTAGTAGTATAGCATCACGGTTTTAATTTGCATTTTTTAGTGGCCAGTGAATGATGTTGAATAAGTTTTCCTGGACTTGTTCATTTGCAAAGCATTTATGCACTTTTTATTCAGTTGTCTTTTATTATTGAGTTGTAGGATTTCTCTGTATAGTCTGAATCCAAGATCTTTGTTACACGTATGTTTTGCGAATATGTTCTCTTCATCTATGACTTGTCACTTGATTTTCTTAATGGTATTTTCTGGCAAACAAAGTTTTTATTTTAGTAAAATTCAATTACAAATTTTATTTTATTTTTTGATTTGTGCATTTTGTGTCTTATTTAGTCAACTTTTGCTTCATCCAGGGTCACAAAGACTTTCTCACATGTTTTCTTTTAGAAGTTTTGGGGTTTTAACTCTTTTGTTAGGGTCCAGAATCCATTTTTAAAATGTATTTTATTGATTACGCTATTACAGTTATCCCAATTTTTCCCCCTTTGCTCCCCTCTGCCTGGTACCCCCATTCACTCAGCAATTTCCTCCCTTAGTTTGTGTCCATGGATCATGCATATAAGTTCTTTGGCTACTCCATTTCCTGTACTGTTCTTAACATCCTCCTGTGTAATCAATTTTGAATCAGATTTTGTGTTTGGTGTGAGGAAAATGCCAAAACTCCTTTTATTTTCCATACAGATATCCAGTTATTTCAGTATGATTTATTGAAAAGACAATTCAATCTCAATTGAATCATCTTGATAATTCATCAAAAATAATTGATCATATAATCAAATATCTATTTCTGAACTCTCAATTCTGTTCCATTAGTCTACATGTCTATATTTATGCTAATAACACACTATCTTGTTTATTGTACATTGGTAGTAAGTCTTAAAATCAGGGAGTATAAGGCCTCCAAATGCATTCCTCTTTCACAAAATTATATATCTGTATTTTTTGTATTCCCACATAAACTGTAGAAACAGTTTGACAATTTCTTTAAAAAATATTATTTGGGATTTTCACAGGGGTTGTGTTAAATTTATAAATAAATTTAGAGAGAATCGATATCTTAACAATATTCAGTCTTCCGAATCATGAACATTCTATGGCTCTCAAATTATTTGTCTTCTTTAACTTCATTCCATGATCTTTGGTAGTTTTCACCACACAGAAATTATACATATTGTTAAACTTATCTCTAAGCACTTTATGCTTTTTGATGTTATTGTAATTGTTTCTTGCTAGTATCTAGAAACACAATTGAGTTTGGTATACTAGTCTTGTGTCATGTGATGCTGTTTTTTTTTTTTTTTAATTATTGTTCAATTACAGTTGTCTGCATTTTCTCCCCACCCCTCCACCCCACCCCAGCTAAACCTACCTCCCTCCCCCACCTCCACCCTCCCCCTTGGTTTTGTCCATGTGTCCTTTATAGTAGTTCCTGAAAACCCCTCTCCCCACTATCCCTTCCCCACTCCCCTCTGGCTATTGTTAGATTGTCTTTAACTTCAATGCCTCTGGTTATATTTTGTTTCCTTTTTTCTTCTATTTATTATGTTCCAGTTAAAGGTGAGATCATATGGTATTTGTCCCTCACCACCTGGCTTATTTCACATAGCATAATGCTCTCCAGTTCCATCCATGCTGTTGCAAAGGGTATAAGCTCCTTCTTTCTCTCTGCTGCATAGAATTCCATTGTGTAAATGTACCATGGTTTTTTGATCCACTCATTTGCTGATGGGCACTTAGGTTGCTTCCAGTACTTGGCTATTGTAAATTGTGCTGCTATGAACATTGGGGTGCATAGGTTCTTTTGGATTGGTGTTTCAGGGCTCTTAGGGTATAATCCCAGCAGCAGAATTGCTGGGTCAAAGGGCAGTTCCAATTTTAGTTTTCTGAGGAAATTCCATACTGTTTTCCACAGTGGCCTCATCAGTCTGCATTCCCACCAACAATGTACCAGGGTTCCCTTTTCTCTGCATCCTCTCCAACATTTGTTTGTTGATTTGTTTATGTTGGCCACTCTGACTGGTGTGAGATGGTACCTCATTGTGGTTTTAATTTGCATCTCTCTGATAGCTCATGATGCTGAGCATCTTTTCATATGTCTCTGGGCCCTCTGTATGTCTTCCTTGGAGAAGTGTCTGTTCAAGTCCTTTGCCCATTTTTTAATTGAGTTGTTTGTCTTCCTGGAGTGGAGTCATGTGAGTTCTTTAGATATTTTGGAGATGAAACCCTTGTCTTAGGTATCATTGGCAAATATGTTTTCCCATACTGTTGGTTCTCTTTCCATTTTAATGTTGTTTTCTTTAGCCATGCAGAAGCTTTTTATTTTGATGAGGTCCCATTTGTTTATTCTTTCCTTTATGTCCCTTGCTTTAGGGGACATGTCTGTGAGGATGTTGTTGCATGGAATGTCTAAGATTTTCCTGCCTATGTTCTCCTCTAAGACTTTTATGGTGTTACGACTTATATTTGAGTCTTTTATCCACCTTGAATTTATTTTTGTGTATGATGTAAGTTGGTGATCAAGTTTCATTTTTTTCACACGTAGCTGTCCAGATCTCCCAACACCATTTGTTAAGAGGCTATTTTCGCTCCATTTTATGCTCCTGACTCCTTTGTCAAATATTAATTAACCATAGAGACTTGGGTTTATTTCTGGGCTCTCTATTCTGTTGCATTGATCTATGTGCCTGTTTTTATGCCAGTACCAGGTGTTTTGATTACAGTGGCCTTGCAATACAGTTTGATATCAGGTATTGTGATCCCTCCTGCTTTGTTCTTCTTTCTCAAAATTGCTGCAGCTATTTGGGTCATTTATGGTTCCATATAAATTTCTGAAATGTTTGTTCTATATCTGTGAAATATGTCATGGGTACTTTAATAGGGATTGCATTGAATCTATAAATCGCTTTGGGTAGTATGGCCATTTTGATGTTAATTCTTCCAATCCATGAGCATGGTACATGCTTCCATCATGTGATGCTGTTTTATTTACTTACTAGGTAGGGTAGCTTTTGATGGCCATCCTTAGGAAGTTCTATGTATTGTACTTCATGATGATATCTAAAAAGTAAAAACAGTTTTATTTCTTCTTTCCATATGAGTGTGTGTTTTTCTGTATTGTACAGGCTAGGATTCCCAAACAATGTAGAATTGGGTAAGTGTAAACAAAATTCTCGCCTTGTTCCCAGTCTTAGAGCAGGAAATTATTTGGTCTCTTTCATCAGTAAGTATGATGTTAGTTGAGTATTTCCTTCTCTTACCCTAATATTTACATTTGGCTGAGAGCTTTTAGAATTAGTGGATGATACATTTATAAAATGTTATTACTACATCTATAGTCATTTGCTTTTCTCCATTATGCTCTGTACATGGGGACTTTAGAATGTTAAACCAGTCTTAAAATCCTGGAATAATAATATTGGGTTGGCCAAAAAGCCTGTATGTTTTTTTCATAAAAGACACATTTTTCAGTTTTACCAATGACTTTATTGATTTGAATATTTTGAGTATGTTGCCTGTCTCCCACATGGTATAACATTGATTGTTCTCAATTAATGTCTTTATTTGATCACTATCAACTTCAACTGTTATACCCGACCATGTAGCATCATCCAGTGAGAAATCTCCAGCATGAAACTTCACCAACCACTTTTGATATATTCAGTCAGTCACAGCACCTTCTCCATACACTGCACAATTTTATTTTTGCATTTCAGTTGCATTTTTACCTTTCTTGAATTAATAAAGCATAATATGCCAAAAATGTTGCATATTTTCTTCCATCTTCAATATTAATATGGCTACACAAAAAATTATCAGTTTTGGTAAGTATTTTTTAAATGCACATTAATATGATGGCTGTCACAATTCAGTCTAACAAAATTGTTTCAAATGAAGTTAAAGACAACTAAGTGCTACTATAGCCATCTTACACACACACACAAAAAACCAAATGAACTTTCTGGCCAACCCAATAGTTGGTCATTGTCTACTGTCTCTTTTTTTTAATATTGTTTAATTTAGTTTTCTAATACTTGTTAAGGATTTTGTAATCCAGCTTTAAGAGGGATATTGGTCTTAGCTTTTTCTTTATGATGTCTTTGTCTCAGTATGGTATCAGGCCAATGTGGGCTCATCAAGCTCTTTGGAAAATAATCCTTTTCTATTTTTTAAAGAATGTGTGTAGTATTAGTATTTTTTTCCTTGAATATTCAATACAATTATCCTGTGAATCCATCTGGGCCTAGAATTTTCTTTTATGAGAGCTTTTAAGTAATGAATTTAATTTCATTAATGAATATAGAATGATTCAGCTGTTTGTTTCTCTGTCAGTTTTTAATTTATGCCTTTCAAGGAATTTGTCCAATTCATTTAAGTTCTCAAATTTATTGGAATAAAGCTGTTTATCATATTCCTTTGTTATCATTTTGATAAGTTTCAGATCAATGATGTCATTTCTTATTTCATTCCTCATAATGATAATTTGCATCTTCCCTTTTTTTCCTCTTGATCCATCTACTCAAAAGTACATCAGTTTTTTTGACCTTTTTAAATAACCAGCTTTGAACTTTGTTGATCTGCATTTTTAAAAATTTTCTCTTTAGGTGTGTTCTCATTCTCATGATTATTACTTACTTTAACCTAGGTTTTATTTCCTCTCTCTTTTCTTTTTTTAGCTTCTAATGATGGAAGCTTAGATCACTTAATGTATATTCTCCTACTTAATTAACACAAACCTTAAAAGATATAAATCTCTCTGTAAACAATGCTTTAACTATCTATCCCACAAATTCTGAAATGTTGTTGTTTTCTCTATACTTTTCCTAATTTCCCCTGTGATTTCTTCTTTGACCTAAGGGCAATTTAGAAGTATGTTGATTATTTTCTCAATAGTTGAAGATTTTTCAGTTACCTTTCACCCACTGATTTTTTGCTTATTCTGTTATAATCAGAGAAGATATTTTGTATGACTTCCATCTCCTCCAATTCAGTTTTAATTTGTCAGTTAATTAAATAATTTAGTATAAATTAAATCCATCTACTTATTTTGTGACCATGTTGGCCAGACAGAAAATTGACACTCAGGAGGTCCACATCAGAATCTCCAGAACCTGAGAGTCCCTAGAACTGACACATCAAAAGGGATTTTGCAGAGATGATTAAATTAAAGATCGTTAGCTAAGAAGATTCTGCATTATCTGTGTGAAAGTAGAAATATATGTGCAGTTTTGCTATACATTCGCTATTCCTTTCTGTAAAGAATTATACTACTTTGTATTGTCACCAGCGACACAGCATTGTCCCCATTTCTGCAGGCTAGCTAACAGCTTGTCAAATTTTTCAATTAATGTCAGTGTGGCCAAATCAAAATTTGTACCTCAATAGACTTTTAATTTACATTTAATTTATCATGATCATTTTAACCCTGCGTTCATATTATGAGCCATTTGCATTTCTTTTCTAGGTGAACTGTTCTTGTCTTTTATATTTTCTCATTCTAGTAGCTCTCTCAGTTTGAGATATCAGCCACTTGCCTGTGATACAAACAGCAAGCATTTTTTCCCCATTTACCATTTGTCTCTACTTTGCTTGTGGTGTTTTTTTGTCAGACATGTTTAAATTGCCTTTGACCCAGTACTCTGACCATATCTTAAAGAGAAAAAGGAACTGAAACAAAATTTTAAACCATACTTAGAGTTTTGCTGTTGGCAAACACAAGAATTTTTTATTTCGTGACTATTTAATGTGTATTGTAGAATAAAGTAAATGTGCTAATTAGAAACCAAGGATTTCAACACCCTAAATATGAAATAAAAGAAATTAAGAAAACTACTGTAATGCTAAATTTGAATTGGAAATAAACTTAATATTTAAATATATTTATGTTTATATTTACATATCCCTGGTTTTACTCGCTGTAATTATCTGGAGGCAATAATACCTCAATCAAAATGAATCTCCCGACACACAGATCTTAGTTTCTAATCACCAAATCCCACTAAAAGAAATCAGAAGTCCTTGGAGAAATGGATGAATTGAGACGCAGAGCATAGAAAATACAAGGTGAGGCTATAATATCTTTTGATGCCATAAAGCAAAACTTTAGTCAGAGACCATAAGCAGTATGCCAAGAGAACACAATCAGGCATGTTGAAGGGACTTACACTAGCCAATTTTGAAACTTGAGTACTTGGGTATTGAGATTTAAGTATCAAAATGGGTAATTATTATACTTGTTTGAGTATATGAAATTTAATAGCAAAAGTCATAATTAATTGTGAAGCATTGAATTAATAACACAAGATTCTCAAAAGGAAAGAGCAAAGAAAGAAATTGAGGTGACTAATACATGGAATTATTTTATGATTTACTATGCAATCTGTTACATTTTTGAGAGTGAACAGGAGCACAGTAGTATTTATGCTGGGGAAGAACACGCAGCCAGCACTGTCCTGGACAAAATGGAATGTAATGTCATGTTACTATTAAACCAATTCCTTACTCTGACAGCTGGTAATTACAAGAAAGGAAATGGGTAATTTTTATTTTTATTTATTTTTTTAATTCTTTTTTTAAAAAATTATTTATTTATTTTTATTCAGTTACAATTGTCTGCATTTTCTCCCCTTCCCTCCACCCCACCCCAGCCAGTCCCACCTCCCTCCCCCACCTCCACCTTCCACCTTGATTTTGTCCACGTGTCCTTTATAGTAGCTCCTATAGACCCTTCTCCCCACTATCCCCTCCCCACTCCCCTGTGGCTATTATTACAATGTTCTTAGTTTCAATGTCTCTGGTTATATTTTGTTTGCTTTTTTCTTTTGTTGATTATGTTCCAGTTAAAGGCGGTGAGGGACAAATACCATATGATCTCACCTTTAACTGGAAATGAGTAATTTTTATATTGAAGAATATTTTTTTTTACAAAAAAGCTTCAGTTAATAAATATAGAAAGAATAGTAGCACTAAAAAATCATCATCTTATGACCCCCATCCCCCATGAAATCAGTGATTCAGGCAAAGATCACTTACGAAGGTTAAAATCATTAGGTAAAATTGTACTGGAAGATAAGATGTACACGTGTTGCCAAGAGAAAATACGCCTTCTGATGGAGAGGTCTACTGGTCCTCAAATCAACTGTGTGATCCAAGTTAGCGTCACCTCTTGCTATGATGTAAAAACAAAGCTCACAGCATCACCTACGAAATATTCTTTTGCAAAATGTTTTCTGTGAATCTTTAGACCCATTTTCTAATTTTATAGAAATAAGGGATACAGAAAAAAGGTAAAAACACCAAAAGGAAATAATCAGATACACTCAAAATATGGGACAATCCATGAGAAAACTGACATTTTTTTTAAGTCAATGTAATTAAATACTCAGACAAATTAAAAGCTATGAGCTTGGTCCAGATTTAAACATAGGTACTCGGGACAAAGCAAGGAAATGGAAATATGGCCATTACCTATTCCTGAGTGGTTATGGTGGATATTCACTTTTGTTCAATTTCACTGCATGTCTTAATTTGTTTTTAGTTTTTATATTAACGTATTTTATTTACTTTTTTCACATTTTTTATTGTTGTTCACCCCCCACCAATCCCCCCACCTCAGCCATTCCCACTTCCCACCCTTGATCCTACTCCCCCTTGGTTTTGTCCATGTGTCCTTTATAGATGTTCCTGAAACCATTCCCCTTTTCCTCCCCATTATCCCTTTCTGCCTCCCCTCTGGTTACTGTCATTTTGTTCTTTATTTCAATGTGTCTGGTTATATTTTGCTTGCTTGTTTGTTTTGTTGATTAGGTTCCACTTATAGGTGAGTCATATAGTATTTGTCTTTCACCACCTGGCTTATTTCACTTAGCATAATGCTCTCCAGCTACATGCAAAAAAAAAGAGAAAGAAACTCAATCACCAGCTTACACCATATACAAAAATAAACTCAAGATGGATAAAGGACTTAAATATAAGTCATGACACCATAAAAGTCCTAGAGGAGAACATAGGCAGGAAAATCTCAGATATTCCATGCAGCAATATTTTCACCGATGTGTCCCCTAGAGCTGGGGACATAAAGGAAAGAATAAGCAAATGGGACCTCATCAAAATAAAAAGCTTCTGCATGGCTAAAGAAAACAGCATTAAAATGAAAAGAGAACCAAATCTATGGGAAAACATATTTGCCAATGATATCTCAGAAAGCGTTTGATCTCCAAAGTATATAAGGAACTCACATGACTCTACTCCAGGAAGACAAACAACCCAATCAAAAAATGGGCAAAGGACTTGAACAGACACTTCTCCAAGGAGGACATACAGAGGGCCCAGAGGTCCTGTATGAAAGGATGCTCAGCATCACTAGCCATCAGAGAGATGCAAATTAAAAACATAATGATCTCACCTTTAACTGGAACATAATCAACAGCAGAAAAAAGCAAACAAAATATAACCAGAGACATTGAAGTTAAGAACAATCTAACAATAGCCAGAGGGGAGTGGGGAGGGGACAGTGGGGAGAAGGGTTTTCAGGAACTACTGTAAAGGACACATGCACAAAACCAAGGGAGAGGGTGGAAGCAGGGGCAGGATGTGGGTTTGGCTGCGGTGGGGTAGAGAGGTGGGGAGAAAATACAGACAACTGTAATTGAACAACAATAAAATAATTGAAAAATTGAAAAAAAAATAAATAAAACCACAATAAGATACCACCTCACACTGGTGAGAATGGCCATCATAAATCAACAAACAACAAGTGCTGGCGAGGTTGTGGAGAAAAGGGAACCCTAGTGCACTGTTGGTGGGAATGCAGACTGGTGCAGCCACTGTGGAAAACGATATGGACTTTCCTGAGAAAACTAAATGTGGAATTTTTTATAGTAAAAAAATAGAAAAAAACAATCCACTTATTTGATAGTGTTTCCTTGACTGGAAATTTATCAGTTAAGTCAAAAGGGCCAAAATGATAGTGTATCAACTTTAGATATGGAATTTTCTTCTCTTTCTAATCATCTAATTAGTTATTAGGACATGCCACTTTAGTGACTTGTCTTATTAATTTATCCTATACTTGCAGAAGATACAGCAATGGCCATGTCTAAAAAATTAAAATATTCATTATATCAACAGGAATTTGTGCTTGATTTATTCTGCACAGATGATGGCAGGGTTGTGATTTGGGCAACATAAAAGGAATAGGAAGCCAGATAATTAAGATTCTCAAGTCTTTTATTCAGTTTTAATTGTGTATGTCACCCATAGTTCAAGCCAGCTGGCATGCTGAACTCAGAGGAAAAAAGATGACATTAAGCATCAACTCTGTTCGCCTTTGCAAACCAATGTTTTGTCTCCTTAATTAAGCTTGGCTTGTGACTATTAAGAAAAGAATTTCTAAAATTATTCACCCCTTTCCTCTCCCCCACTTAAAATTAAACAGGATGTTTTAAAGAAAGCTCTTTGATACAAATTCCTGGTAAGCAAATTTCATTACAGTTCTCCTTTTTAAAGTTTTACTATTTGTAATTTCCATTAACATTTTCAGTGCAAATAGGTAACAAAATATGTAGCTGAAAAGGAATTCTTATTTCTTCTCTCATGATTAGCAGTTTAAATATTAATTTCATTTAGACTATAACTTGAAACTCTGTCTCAGTAATATTCATATCAGAGAGTATTAGATTGGGAACTACTATAAAGCATCAGTAAGTATAAATAGGACTAGCACTAGGCAGACCGTGATAAAAATGAGATGCTGACTAGTAGGTTGTTTACTGATGCTCATTATTTGAGAGTGGTGTCAATTATATCATGGATGTGGGCTTTGATGATCTGCGGGACTAAGAGCTCTGTCACTATATTTTCAGTTGACCCTTTTCTGAGCATGTATGAGCAGTGATTTGCAAGGAGAAACAAAATATTGACCACAGGATAAAGAACATTCAAAATACCTTACTTCTTATCAATGGTTCAGCAACTGGTATCATCATCATAGACCAGAGATGGAAAATTTTTCTTTTCTTTCTTTTTCTGGAAAGGGCCACATAGTAAATAATTGAGACTTTGTGAGCTAGACTGTCTCTGTCACAACTGCTCAACTCTGCCGTGTAGTGCAGAAGCAGCATAGACAATACATGAATGGGGGGGTGTGGTTGCGCTCCAATCCAACTCCATTTATAAAAATAGGGAGCAGTCCAGAATTGACTTGCAAGCTGGGGTTGGCCAACCCCTATCACAGATGATCGAATCACTCAATTAGCACCTGACACAGAATTTGGTTCCTGAAGCAGCAGAATTGAGGAGGTTAAGATAAATTATTTTCAGAGGATAATAAATTACTTGTAATTTTCCTTTTTTTCTTCTTTATAAATTAATTCTTATTTGCTACTGGTATAAAGTGTAAAAGATTTTTAAAAATAGAAGGCCATATTATAGGACAAAGCAGGCAGCTAAATACATACATGTAACTGATTTGCACATTTTCGTTTTCACTTCCCATGCAACTATGCAAAGTCAACATTTCCCTCTTCTCAAAAGAGGAAAATAATACATTCTTGAGTTTGGGGCCCAAACTTTGCTGGACAAAGGTCAAAAACTGAACAATACTTTTATGTTCGGGCCCTATGTAGAAACATGGCAAAAAATATAAAAGGCATAGGATACTATTTCCTAATACATGAAGAATTGAAACATTTGGGGGCATTATAGAGAATTTTTTCAAGTCCAGCAGGAAGACCATTGTGGCCTCACTCTGACACATAACATTTCATGAGGATTGAAGAGTAGTCGTGGAATATCCAGCTCAAAGCCTGGCACACAGTTCTTAAAATAATAGCCATTAAGGGGATACTCTGAGAGGCCATGTACACCAGTTCATAGTATGGATTCTGGAGTGTGGTTGTAAATCACAGTTGTGTGACACTAGGCAAAGAGTAACCTGTCTGTACCTTCATTTCTTCATCTAAAATAGGGATAATAAGAGCAACTTCTTAAGGTTACCCTGAGGGCCCTGACTGCTGTGGCTCAGTTGGGCGATTCCTGAAAAGCAAAAGGATGGTGGTTTGATTCCAGGTAGTGCCCATGCCTAGTTTGCATGTTCAGTTCCAGGTGGGTTCCGTTCCCAGTCAGGGTGGATACAAGAGGCAACCAATCAATGTTTCTCTGGAGGAATAAATGAGTAAATATGTATAAAATGCTTAGAGACACTGGCATGTGTTTGGGAAAATATGTGTTGAAGGAATGTATATCAACTAGTTGTCAGTCTATAATTCTGAAGTTGGAAGTTCTTTTATGCATCATAAATAAAGAGAATAAGGAAACAGTGTGATGCATATCTATGCTTTTCTTTTTTTAAGTATATTTTATTGATTATGCTATTACAGTTGTCGCAATTTTTTTCTCCCCTTTATCCTCTTCCTCCCTGCACCATTGCCCCCACCCTCCAGCATCCCCCCTCCCCCCCACGCCACCCACCACAGTTCATGTCCATGGGTTGTACATATAAATTCTTTGGCTTCTCCATTTCCTATACTATTCTTAATTTCCCCCTGTCTATTTTGTACCTACCTATTCTGCTTCTTATTCCCTGTACCTTTTCCTCCATTCTCCCCCTTCCCCTCCCCACTGATAAGTCTCCATGTGATCTCCATTTCTGTGGTTCTGTTACTGTTCTAGTTGTTTGCTTAGTTTGTTTTTGTTTTTTAGGTTCAGTTGTTGATAGTTGTGAGTTTGTTGTCATTTTACTGTTCATAGTTTTTGATCTTCTATTTCTTAGATAAGTCCTTTTAACATTTCATATAATAAGGGCTTGGTGATGGTGAACTCCTTTAACTTGACCTTATCTGGGAAACACTTTATCTGCCCTTCCATTCTACATGATAGCTTTGCTGGATAGAGTAATCTTGGATGTAGGTCCTTGCCTTTCATGACTTGGAATACTTCTTTCCAGCCCCTTCTTGCCTGCAAGGTTTCTTGTGAGAAATCACCTGGTAGCCTTATGGGTACTCCTTTGTAGGTAACTCTCTCCTTTCCTCTTGCTGCTTTTAAGATTATCTCCTTATCTTTAATCTTTGGTAACTTAACTATGATGTGTCATGGTGTTCTATTCTATTCATAATAGATTTTTTAAATTTGTGACACATATCACTGCTATTGACAGAAGGACTGTACTTTCTACTTATTTGAAGTTATCAATACACATGACTTTTTAGGCCAATTATATGTGAGCAGAAGTGAAAAGCATGAGGGCATGTCTTTCTAATCTCAGATCTTTCTTTAGTAATATTCATCGTGATGGATATTCATCAAGTTCTGGGAAAATCATAATAAGCACCAACCCTTGATGTTATAATAGAAGTATGTTTATAAAATATTTGTTTTGGGAACCATTTGTAATTTATATATTAAGGAACCATTTATTTATTTAATATATAAAATTCCTAAGAGTGAAACTATTTAATCCCCCATTTGGTGATCACTCAGATACAAAGAGAGAATTCAAATTCTTGATTCCCAATGGCCAGCTCTCACTCTCCCTACTTTGTTGAACACGGTGGGCCAAAGGCTGTTTGAGGTGTCCCGTCTTGCCTTTCTTTTCCATCTCCTTGTAATAGAGCATTAGCTCAAAACCGGGCTTTTTGGAGGGGGAGGAATGAAATCTTCCATTAAAGAAGAAAGTTATAGATTTTAAGCAAAATTTAGAACCCCAAAGGCTGTCTAGAGATTTCTTTCTGTCTCATATAAGCATAGCATGAATTACAGGCATTAAGTGGCATTTACATGCCTGGTCAATCTGAAATGGACCATGCCCTGTGCTAAGCAGTTTTGTCATGTATCTCTTTCCGCATACTCAACAACCCTGCTCTGAGAGCCTGTTACAAATAAGTACACTGAAACTCAAAGAAATGCCATTCACTGACTCTATAATATATGCTAGGAGTCATGGTTACAAGAGTTTTACATATGCTATTTCAAGATCCTTCAAACTTTTCAGGGGAAGTATCACCATATTTTCAGGTGAGGAAATTGAAGCTCAGAGAAATTTTTTTTTGCCCCAAATCCAGAGACACTTTGACCCACTTTGATCCATATCTCTGTTCCTTCTATATTTCTATATTTCTTCAGCATTTTAGAATACATTTTTATTTTCAATCATTTTCTTATATTTCTTCCCCTTCCCCACCAGACAGGAAGCTTTATGGTAATTTATTATTCAGCAATAAATAATGAATACAACTATTAACCAAGTGACATGCTGGAGAACTGAAACCCTCCCACTTCTGCTTCCCATATTTGATTTAACAAATATTTGAGATTTCACATGCCAGGTATTAGATATCATCCCTGCCCTCAAGCAGCTTCTTCTCTAATGGTGGATGAAGGGAGCAAAAAATTGGGGTAGCTTTTAAAAAGTAAACCCAAAGTAAGTAAAAGAATAGAAATAATAAATAACTTGCAGAGATAAGTGAAATTAAAAATAAACAAGTAACCATAAACAAGCACAAACATTAATTCTGCAAAAAGATTAACATAGTCAAATAACCTCTAGCTAAGATGATTGGGAGGGACAGAGAAAACAAGGACACAAGTTGTCAATATCAAGAATGAAAAAAGGGACATCACTACAGATCATAGAAATAACTTCTAAAAAGATAATAGAAAAGATTTTATGAACAGTATCATTAAAAATGCTTTGTCAAAAATAAAAAATATAGAGACTTCAACAATGAAAACTACATAACATTGTTGATAGAAATTAAAGCAGACCTAAATAAATGGTAAGATAATCATGTTCATGGATTAGAAGACTCAATATCATTAAGATGTTAATTCTCCCCAAGTTAATCTAAAGATTCAACACAATCTTATTCAAAATCCTTATAAGAATTTGTTTTATATATTGTCAAGCAAATTCTAAAATGTAAAAAATGCAAAAGACCTAAAATAGCCAAAACACTTAAAAAACTGTTAAGTAAATTATATATACTTGATTTCAACACTTCTGATGATATCACAGTAATCAAGTCAATGTGGTACCAAATTAAGCCTAAATAACATAGATCAAAATAACAACATATGGAGTCCAGAAATTCACTCACTTATATATAGTCAGGTAAATTTGTACAGAAATATCACAGAAGTTAATAAAGAAAGAGAAGTCTTTTCAGCAAATGGTTATGGGAAATCCATAAGGAAAAAAAATCAATCACTATTCCTATTTCACATCACATACAGAAAATAATTTCAGATGAACCACAGACTTAAACACAAAAGCTACAATCATAAAACTTCTAGAAGTACACAGAATAATGTTTCTATAGGTTGGATTCAACAAAGATTTCTTAGACAGACCACAAAAAACATTAAACATAAAGAGCAAACCTTGTGCAATTGAACTTTATCAAAAATGAAAAGCTCCTGCTAATTAAAAACTACCATTAAGAAAATGAATAGGTAGACTTCCAGTCAAGATGGCAGAGTAAGTTAACACTGTGCTTGCCTCCTCCCATGACCACATCTGTCTTACAACTAAACTACAGAAAAACCATCATTGACAACTGCTAGAAAAACTAGTTGAACAGGAGTCCTCTTACTAGGGATATACAGAAGTCACATGGAGACTGGTAGGAAGGTCAGAGATGCCAAATGGGCTGGTTCCACAACCACATATGGCTGTTGAGAATTGGGAGGGATACCTCAGCTTTGGAGGTTCTTCCCGAGGAAGGAGGGCTCCCAGCCCCATACTGGGCTCCTCAGCCCAGGGTTCCAGTACCAAGAAGAGAAGTGAAATAAGTCAGATAGAGAAAGACAAATACCCACATGACTTCATTTATGTGTGTGTGGCATCTAAAAAATTAAGTAAACAAGAAAAACAGAAAGAAACTCATAGATTACAGGGAACATTTTGATGGCTGCCAGACTGAAAGTGGGTTGCGGACATGGGTGAAAATGGGGCAGGGATTCAAATGTGCAACTTGCCAGTTATAAGAACAGTCACGGGGATGTAAAGTACAGCATAGGGAGTACAGTCAATAATATTGTAATAACTATGTATGGTATCATATGGTACTATAATTATTGGGGTGATCACTTCATAATTTATATAAATGTCTAATCACTATGTTTTACACGTAGAACTAATATAATTTGTATGCTCATTATAATTGAAAAATAAAAAATAATTAAAAAATGAATAGGTAAATCTAATTCTGGGGGAAAGTAGTTATAGGACATATATCTAGATATACTATACATAAATCTATAATCTATGAAGAACATCTAAAATAATAATAAAAAGGTATGCAACACAAATTTTTTAAAAATTCAACAAAGGGATATCCAATGGAAAATAATGAAATTGGACCCCAATCTTAGACCACTCACAAAAATGAACTATAAATGGTAAGGACTTAAACATAAGACCTGAAACCATAAAACACCTAGAAGAAAACATAGGGAAAAAGCTCCTTGATATCAAAAGCACAAAAAACAAAAGCAAAAATAAACAAGTGGGATTACATCAAACTAAAAAGGTTCTGCATAGCAAAAGAAACAAGCAATACTATAAAAAGGCAACCTTTAGAATGGGAGAAAATATATACAAGTCAGATACATAATAAGGGTTAATGTGCAAAATATATAAGAAGCTGCTATAACTCAATAACAATAAAAAAATCTGATTATAAAATGCAAGTAGAACCTGAATAGACACTTTTCCACAGCAGTCATACAAATGGCCAAAAAATACATTGCTAGTCATCGGGAAAATGCAAGTCAAAACCACAGTGAGATGGCTGTTAAATCACTTCACACCTGTTAAATGGCCATTATCAATAAGACAAGATAACAAGTTCTGGTGAGGAATGTGTAGAAAAGGGAACCCTTGTGCACTATTAGTGGGATTGGAAATTGGAAACAGTATGGACTTTTGTCAAAAAAATCACAAATAGAACTACCATATGATCTGGCAATTCCACTTCTAGGTATTTATCTGAACAAAATAAAATCACTGTCTTGAAGAGATATCTGCATCCTCATGTTATGGAAACGACCTAAGTGTCCTTTGATAGATGAATGGATAAAGAAAATGTGATATATATATTTAAATATATATATATATTTAATTACTAAACTATAAAAAGAAAGAAATCCTGACATTTGTGACAATATGAATTGAACTTGAAGGCACTGTGCTAAGTGAAACATTAGAAAGAAAAAGACAAATACTACATGATCTTATTTATATGTGGAATCTAAAAAGGCCAAACTTGTCCTGGCTGGTGAGGCTCAGTGGATGAATGCTGGCCTGCGAACCAAAGGAATGTTGGTTCGATTCCCAGTCAGGGCACATGCCTGGGTTACAGGCCAGGCCCCCAGTAGGGGCATGAGAGAGGGAACCACACATTGATGTTTCTTTCCCTCTTTTTCCCTCCTTTCCCCTCTCTCTAAAAACAAATAAAATCTTTTAAAAAATTTAAAAAACCAAACTCATAGAAATAGAAAATAAATTGATGGTTGACATAAATGAGGAGGGGTTGCTCAAAGGGTACAAACTTTCAGCCATAAGATTAGTATTCTTTCTTCTGGGGCTCTAATGGACAGCATGTTGACTGTAGTTAACAACATCATACTGTATCTTGAAGGTTGTTAAGAACGTAGATCTGAAATGTTCTTGTTGCCACCATGTACAAAAGATGGTAATTATGTGAGGTAATGGATGTGGTAACTAGCCTAATTGTGGTAACCATTTTTGCAATCTATGTGTATCAAATCGTCACATTGTATGTCTTAAACTTGCACTACATTATATGTCAATTATATCTTAAAGATGGAAAATGATTTTTATTTCAGTCAAAGACTCGGGCACTTCAAAAAGAAAGATAAATGAATGGCTAATAAGATATGCCAAAGTGTTCAACATCATTAGTCATCAGGGAACTTCAAGTCAAAATGTCAATGAGATACCATTCCATAATCAGTAAAGTGGCTGAAATTAAAATTACCAGCATAGCAAAAGTGAACAAAAATGTAGAGAAACAGGAACTTTCATATATGGCTGGTAAGAGCGTAAAATAGTAAATATCCTTGGAAAAATTAGGTAGTTTAACTTAACTCTTATAAAGTTAAACATACTTACCCTATAACCCAGAAATTCCTTGCCTAGCTAATCATCAGAGAATATAGAAAATATATCTTCCCTTATATTCATGGCAAAATTAATCATCAAAAACTGTTTGTAGTAGTGAGACCTGCCTTTGGTATGTCTGGGATTAAGACATGTTTTAAAACAGTGCTTTTTCAAAGCAAACTTTAACTTGAAATAAGAAGTATAAATAATTTCCTGTCCATTGGGAAATTATTTCTGACTGAAAGAATCATCAAAGCAAAATTTTCAAAGACTGAATTTTTCTCAAGTAATTTTTCATGGGGTTCATTCTATTCTACCAAGATTATTTAATGTCTCCTATGTGCAGTCTATTGTATCAGAGTTCAAATGTTAAAAATTACCAGACTTCACTGCACCAATACCATAGTTGGGAAGATGAACAGAAATATCTTGTCTAAGGTAGACAATGATAAATGATATAATGGATATAGAATAAATTTGCTATGAGAATATAGTTGTGGAAGCAGAGATTAATTTGTCTGAGAGGTTAGGGAAATTATTCTGGAACAATATGGAATTTGAACTGAACTTTAACAGGCAGATATGGTGACAAAATAAAAGTCAATTACTCAAAACTTACTCCAACATCGCCCTAATTTCTTAAAGCTTTGATTAATTATGTTAAAATGTTAAATTAATTCACACAATAAATATTCAATCAACAAACATATGCTAAGGACCTAGTATGGCAAATCTGAGCATTGACATACTAGGTACTTAATAAATACTTACATTTCATATACCATTTCCACTACAGCAACCCCTAGTCCAAGCCACCAATGGTCTACCTGGACAGAGTGACTTCCTAAGTGGATTCCCCTTCTTTTATTTTAATATTCTCCAATGCAGTCTCTTCAGCACAGAACGACCTTTGAAAATCCTGTTAGAAACATGTTACAAGGCCATTAAGTAAGCTGATACTTGTTCTTGGAATATTCTACCCCTGCTTTTATGTGGATGTATCCTTCCAATACTGCACATTTATTTGGCATTCCCATCCATGTGCTTCCTTCTCCTGACAACTGTATCTAAATTGCTCTTTCCAACTCAAAACACGTCCTTATTTTAGCACCATTCCCACTTTTGATGTGTACTTAAACATTGGTCTGTCTCTGTATTTTAGGTCTCCTCCACAAGACTATAGGTTGCTCAAGGATAGGAGTTTTGCATTTTTGGCTACCAAATGTACACCTGGCATCTGGTATGGAGCCAATACATTGTAGACACTGAATAAATAGTTTAACATGCATTGTAGGAAAAATCAGACATGATCCCTAACTTCATGGATCTAACAGCCTATGAGTGAGGTGGATATTAATCAAATGATCACTGAAGTAAATGGGCAACTATAAATTGATAAGGACTTAAAATATAGCACATGATTTTAGAGAGCATATAATAGATAGATGAGACCTACCTAGAGGAGCCAGGAAAGTCCAAGGGAGTGTGCAATGAGCTAAGATCTGAAAGGTGAGCAAGTTACCAGAAAATGACAGGTGAGAAGTGCCTTTCAATAAGGAACAACACCCTGTGAAGAGATTTGTTGTGAGGTTGAACGTGATGGGTTAGGTCAACAATTCTCAACGGGGAACGTGGCAAGGTCTGGAGGTGTTTTGAGTTGTCATGTGGAGGAGGGATGTGCTACTGGTATCTAGTGGACAGAGGCCAGTGATGCTGGTAAACATCCTACAAAGGTGGGGATGGCTGGGGTCAGGGGGAGTGGGGGAAGAAAATGCAGACAACTGTAACTGAACAACAATTAATTAATTAATTAATTTTTAAACAAAGAACAGGACAGCTCTCCACAGAGTTATCCATCCAGAACGTCAATAGTACCACAGCTGAGAAGCCCTGGATTAGAGCTTTGCTTCTCAAACACTTTCACCTCCATGAGAAATACATTTTACAGCATAATCCATTAATAAACACACAAAATAAAAAGCATTTACATAAAATAATATTTACCCTTTTGCTTGTGATGTACTCTATTTTCTATTCTATTACATTCTATTGATTTTTAATGCTGTTTTCATAACATACTATTAAGTCTCAATCACCAGTTAGAAAAGTTCTAGGTTGAAGGACCTAAAAGAAAGCGAATGGCTGGTACTCAGAAACCAAGAGGAAGATTGGGAAGTGGTAGAAATGGGAGACGGGCAAGGGTAAGATCCTCAGGCACATAAAGGGCATGTTAAGGACTTTGGTCCTTATCCTAAGAGTAGCGGGAAGACACTGGAAGACTGTGAGCAGGGGCATGACATAATTAGACTTTGCTTACAGTATACATGAGCGATGACCAACAGCAATATAATGCATGCCACGTAACTAATCTGACATTTTCTACTACCTTCGTCATTTAAAGAGATAAAAAGAAGTGTGTAAAATTAATCTTATTATTATGTTTTATTTAACCTAGTAGATCATTTCAACCTGCAACCATTATGTATCACTTGATACCACGTTGGATCACTGAGTTAAAAGTCCCTTAGTGATGGGGTGCTAGTGTTTATCAGCATAAAGGCAGTAATTAATCTTTTCTCATCATCTGCCCAAGCAGGCAATTATTTGCTGTGTGTGTGTGTGTGTGAGGTGGACTTAAAAATCTATCCATGTTCTACCCACTAAATACGAAAAGTATTCTTTGTGATGTGTTAAAATCATATCAGAGCATACATCACGCAGATTTCCCGGCCACTCTGGGCTCCGCTCCTGGAGCTGTGGTTCACCCATCAGTCACTTTATCTCAACAAGAACAAGCATTTCAATGTCTTCAATGATCTTTCCTATTGTTACAGCATAGCTTCTTACCAGACACTCTTCAGATACAAATAGGAAACAAAACATCTTTTTAAAATTGATTTATTACAGAAGGTGTATACGTATAAAGTACAGATAGACTAAATGCATATATGAAGGAATAAAATGGGCTGACAGAATATAAATTGCTGTGAACCTTTCTTTTCCTACTTTGCAATGCCGTTGCCATCTTTCTATTTAACAAAGCACTCTTTGGCCTCTGTCTGTATCTACCAAGGGGCTAAGTTGCCCATCCTTGGATTTTAGATGACTTACAGCTTTTTTGGCTATTATAAACAATGCTGCATAAACATTTATGTCAGTGTTTCTGCAATTTTGTTAGTGTTTTTGCATATTTGTGTTAGCGTTTCCGCAATTTCTTGAGAAATTTTTTCACGTTAAAGGTTATGCAAATGTTAAGGGTCTTAATACAGCCAGCCTGCTTTGAGAGAGGTTGTGCCAGCTTCTCCTTCTCCCAGCAGCAGACAGCGCTTGAGCGCCAAAACCACACCCCTGTCCAATCAAGCGCTTGGTCTTTGCCAGTTTGAGAGATGAAAGTGCATTTCATCTTCGTATTAATTTGCATTTATTTTATGACTAGCAAGTCTGCATGAATTTTTATTCATGTGCATGTTGGTGATTTGTCTTTCTTTACTTGTGCATCTTGTACTTGTGTCTCTACTCCATTTTTCTCTCAGAGAGATGATCTTTCTTACTGCTTTTAATATATTAGAAATATTAATTCCTTATAGCACATTTTAAACATTTAAATATTAAATATTTAAATACAATGTTTTAAGTATTGGTCATTAACTGGGGGAAAGGAGGTTTTTTGTTATGTGTTGGCTGAACTTTCTGTTTTCAAGTCTATCAATCGTTTTTATGTAGCCTCTGTCTTAGTGCATGTGAGCAAGTCACTCCTCAACTAGGTTACATGAGCATTCATCAATATTTTCTATTATAATTACTTTTATGGTTTTATTTTTAATAGTTTAATATTTAATCCAATAGACCTAAATTTGGTGTAGATTAAAGGTAAAATTTGACTGTTTTTCCAAATGGTTAGCCAATCAGAACACCATACTGAAGATATCATGAATTCTTTGTTCATTGGTGTGATTTTCTAACTTTACTATGCAAAAACATTCTACTCAGTAAGAAGCAGTATAAGATTGAGTAAAAAAAGAGGATACTTTAACAGAAAGCTAAAAATAGGGGAAAGATCTCTAAATGTGAAAATAGATGTAATTTTTTCAAAATTTTGAGTATTAAGTAATGTATATGCAATTGTTAAAAGCTTAGATTACATATAAAATTAAGCCATAAAATACATTTTCAAAGTTATTTTTCATCTCTCAGTTATAATTCCTAGCTCTCTCAGTTTACCTGAAACAACTTTTATGAAGCAGAGGAAATTGAGTGGGAAGAAAATTTGTTAGTGTTAAGCTTGAGCAGGTAATTGAGGTTGTATGTTTAATGATATCTTATTAACTTTCTTGAAATATTAATCAAGAAAGGTTGAACACAAAAAATCTTCCTTTAATAAAGGAGTTCTCACAGTTGCTCTTAGTAACTACACAAACTTGAATGAATGGAAACATTAAAAAAATTTTATTATAAACATTTAAAAACAAACAGAAATAGAATAATATGATAAACTTCATATGCCCACCACCCACCTTCAACAACTTTAAACTCCTGGTTAGGGCTCTGGTGGTTACCTTAAACACAAAACCACCATCATTTTAGAAGAATGTAAAACATTGTTTTAATCTCTTCAAATATACACCATTCTTCATAGGTTCTCAATTGTCTTTTTGTCTCTTTTTGAAAAATTTGCCTACTTGATTTGTGATTCCAATAAGATGCATATGTTGCAGCTTATTGACAATGGCTTGTCTCTTTCCAGATTCCCTTTAATACTTGGGGTTTTTAATTTTTGTATATGGTTTTCATTATTGTTAATAAAACTTGCTCTTTGTCACACAGAATTCCCCCCTAGTCTGAATTTTGCTGATTGCATCTCCATGGTGAGATAAAGAAGAAGAAGAAGAATATGTAGATTCAAACTTTTTTATGTGTGACATAACTATTTTATAGGTTGTTTTATGTATTTCCATCTGAAGCTGCATGATCTTTATTACCTCTAATTTTTTAATGTGATTAGGCATTGATGATCATTACCAATTCAATACCAGTAGCATTCTAAACCTACCATTTCTTCTTCATTTATTAGCTGGAATACATAAAAAGAAATTTGGGTACCATACCATTTAGATATACCGGAAAGTCAAGGTAAATATTTGGATCTCTCTTACCAGTTTTTAAAATAATGAACTATTTTCTAGCATCCAAAAATCATAATGAATTCTGATTTTTAATACTTTAAATGTTTCAATTTCCACTGTTCTTCTCATCTTTGTCCAGTGGGAGCTAATTCAGGTTAACTACTGAGTTCTTTTGCATGGAGCCTATTTGGTGTCTTGCTTTCTATCTGCTACAAGATGTGCCAAATTTTCCTGGTATGTTTCCTAAACTAGACCCAGAATTTGGTTATTTCCCTAAAAACCTTGGTTTCCTCAGGTGAAAAATGATATTTCAAGACCCATTCTGAGTGCTGACATGACTCAACTGGATTGACCATTTTTTCTTGGCTTTTCTGTCAGAGGACCATTCTAGGAAAGATGTATTTTATTTAAAAATAAATGGATGGTCATACTGGGTCTTCCATTTCAAATCCAGGACTATAGTGTACATCTGTATCTCCTTTTCTCTGTGCAGAAAAGTTTGGCTTTCAATTAAGTCAATATAGCTACTTATTTGCTCTATCCCACACTGCACATAAAATAGTCTCAGAAAAGCGATACCACTGCCATAGATAATGTGATTACTTAAAACAATTTTTAAACTTTTTTTGCAGCTCTTTCTCTCCTTGGATTTCATCCAACTAGTAAAATATAGTAAAAACTCCTGAGTATTAAAGTTATTTGGCATAGTTGTCTCTATGAGATTAGGTAATACATGTACGTTCATTTGTTTCATTTTGTCTAAGATTTTAAGAGATTGATTTTTTATTATGTTTTCTCTTGTTATAATGTAACAGCTTTTAAAGGTTCCAAAGTCAAATCTTCAAAACACGGTATATTCGAAGAGATCTGTGTCTTCTACCCTACTCCTTCCCTCACACTATAGGTATACTTTGAAAAAAAAATTAATTATATGATTATCCTTTCATTGTTTTGTTAATAAGCATCCACATCCTTTAAAAAATTAGCATACTCTTATCATGGTTTGGTCCTCATGAGTATATCCTAACGAGTGTTCCATAGTAGTATATAGATATATTTTTCATTCTATGTTGCAGAACTCCATGATATAGATATAAAAGAATTTATTTAACTAGTTCCTTATTGATAGACATTTGGGTTGTTTCTAGTCTTTTCTATGACTTCTATTACAATAATAGTTGTGTGCATCTTTTCAAATATTTGCCAGTGTTCACTCATTATATATTCCTACAAGTGTACTTTCTGGACCCAAGGGTATGTAATTTTGCTAGATATTGGAAAATCCCCTCTGTTGACCCTATACAATTTAATTCTCACCAACGGTTCACACAAGTGTCTGTCCACAGCTTTCTCAACCAACTCTGTTATCTAACTTTGTGTATCTGCCCACCTGATAGCTGAGAAAAGTTTCTAATACTTTTAATTTGCATTTCTTTTTTTTTTTACATGAGGTTAAGCAACTTTCCGCATGGTTAGGAGCCATTTGATTTTTTTTTTTCTGTGAACGTTATGTTCATGTTGCTAACATTTTCCTATGGACTATTTTTCTCTCTTTTCAGGAACTCTTTATATGTTAGGGACTATTAGTTCTTGTCTGTAATTAACTGCAAATATTTTCCCAAAGTTTTTAATTTGCCTTTTTACCCAATTTAGTTATACAAACTTTTAGTTTTCTGGAATCAAAGTTACTTTTCATTTTTTTGTTGCTCCTATGTTACCAAAAGTCCAGATTACAGAGAAATTCATTCATGTTTTCTTCTAGTACTTGTAGTGTTGTGAAGTTCTTTCCACTCCACCACATTTGAATCTCTGATCCATTTGGGAAAATGTGTTGTGCAGGAAAAGTATTGGGATAATAGGTCACATGAAAAAAGATGGAAGTGAAAATATTTTGTGATACCCAATCTATAATTGTAAAGTTCTCTTTATCTTCTGCATTTCTCTACTATACCTTTTCTTATAGGACTAAGAGAAAGAATAACATGTTCTTTAATATAACTCCATAATTCAGTATCTTACCTTTAATTTTATTATGTTAACAACCAAACAGACAACTGATGAGCTTAAGCCCTGTAAACATGCCATAGAAATTAACGATGCAACACTTTTTACTTATCTGATAATTTCCAATTATATCTTAAATATATTATCTCTATTATTGCACTTGTACTTTTCTACTTCCACTTTATTATAATAGGTTAGGGATAATTATTTTTAAAAACATGCCAAACACCAGAGTTCCACATGCAAACGTGATGACAGTGTTTCCAAAACTACACTGTGAGCTAGAGGCATGATGCTCTAGCCCCTCATATTCAGTCATTGGCCTACATACGGAAACCTGGATTTGGCCGACTTAGGGATGTTAGTGCACAAAGTACAGAAAAATGTGTCACATGAACACTGAAAACTGACTGTTAAATTCTTAAAAATACATGGATCTGTTTTCAGGCTATCTGTCATGTCCCATTGGGCTATCTACTCTGTTGCTGGTACCACACTCTTTTAAATATTGTAACTTTGTATGTATTTTAATGTCTAGTGGAGGTCACCTAAGGAGCTAAGCCAGGACTTTATCTCTTTCCTTCACCTCCCTAGCTGGGCACCCTTCTGTAGGTTACAGTTAGAACGGTCACGTTGGGCAGTGGTGGGCAGGCAGTGGTGTTTTATGGTTCATTATGCTAATTGGTGTGATAGTTTCTAAGACTCTCTACGAGGGAGTGTAACTATGGATGGAACACAGAATAATGCCTTTCCTGCAAAATGTCCACGTCCTAATTCCCCAAATCTGTGAATATGTTCCATTGCATGGCAGAGGGGACCTAAAATTGCAGATGTAATTAAGCTGCTAGTCAGCTGGCTTTAAGATGGGGTGATTATCCTGAATTATGTAGGTAGGACCACATCATCATGGGCATCCTTGTAAGTGAAAGCAGGTGGCAGGAGAGTAGATGTGGTGGTACAGAATGAAAAGGAGTCAACGGGTCATTGCTGGCTTTGGAGATGGGAGGAAAGAGTGAGCCAAAGAACGTCGGCGGACTCTAAAAGCTGGAAAAGGAGTGGAAAGGGATTGTGCCCTAGAGCCTCCAGAAGGAAAACAGACCTGCTCACACCTTGACTGCAGCCCAGTGAGGTGTCATCAGGTTTCTCACCTCCAGACAGTTAAACAATACATTTGTGTTGTTTTAAGCCAATAAGATTGAGGTAAGCTCTTCCATCAGCTATAGAAAACTAAATACACCATGGAAGTCTTTCTTTTTTAGAGCATCCCATGAATAATGTACTGGGAAACATTGTACTAAAATATGCTTTGATTTGGATTGATTGGAGTTTTTCATTTATTAACTGGGGTCCCCAAAATCTAGGCAAAGAGCTAGATTGGCCTAGGCAAAAACTGTGTTACAATTTTATCTTTAAAATTAGCTATGAGGGAAACGCAAACCGAAAGCACAATGATACCACCTTCCTCCTGTTAGAATGGCTATTATCAACAGGACAAGTAATAGCAACGGAGGGGAAAGCACCTCCGTGGAGCAAGATGGTGAAGTCATCTGTAGAAGAGGTTACCTGTTCAACTGGAATGAAGGGGTGATCACTAATCAACACGGATACTACGTGAAACGCGTGCTGATGTCCCGGAGAACTTTTATAGGTGGGGTTTACAGACAACTCTGTGGTCTTTGTTGTCGAATACAAAGAAGTTAGGAATAACAGAAATTTCAAACCAGGATGGAGAATTTAAGACCAATTCAGAGAAAATGTCAGCACAGATGTGGGGTACTTCTGGAGAGAGAGCGAATTTTTGGAGCTCCTCTTACCATCCTCTGGAGTTAGAGGCCCACCTCATCTGAGTGCTGGATAACCCCAGGATAATGCTGGATAATACTCACAAATGGGCCATGAGGTACCCTCGAAAAAGGCAGTGACCTAAATTATTTTTAATGAGCCACATGATTCAGACAAATGCGAAGACTGTTTTCCCTGAGCTACTCTGATTGACTGCATTTCCAGCGCGTTAGTGACTGAATTCCCCCGTTTGGCTTTAGTTGCGCTAACACTGCTGAACTGCATCACTGAAGCCCAACCTGGAACTTGTAAGAAAAATGCTACTCAGACAACACAGGAGATAATAAAGGCAAAGGTGGCTTTGAAAAAAGTAAAACTGCGTATCTTCTTTCAATTACCTGATTCCTGTTCTGAGATGGGCTCATCTCAGATGGATCACTGAGGCTTTTACCATGAAAAGTATGACTTTTGAGCCTGTACATTTTGAAGAATTCTGAAAAGGCTTGGTTTGTCTCTAGTCTCACCCCTCATTGCCTTGGAATAATCACTCCCTACTCCTTTGCATCAGCAGTAACTACTAAGACCGATGGGTGTGGATATTATCAGAGCAGCCTTTTGGGGATGAAGAGCTGATGTAGGTGTAAGCTGACCAAGTCACCCTTGGATAGTCATTGATCCAAACACTTTCCCACCAAACCCCCAGGATTAGAAATTTATAACCCAAAAAGACTGTCACATCATCATAGCAATCAGTTAGAAGTGAATGCCAAAACAGAGTTATTGCCCAGTGGAGGGGAGCAAACTAGATTAATCTGAAGGGTTTTGTGGTGCCTAGGGATTCCTCCCATCTCCCTCTCCCTACCATTGCCTGTTCTTAAGCATTTCTTTTGTATATAGAGAGTTTTCAAACTATGGGTGTTGAGCCATTAGTGGATGATTAAATCAATATAGTGAATGGTGAGTAGTACTTTTTCAATAAAATCTAATTGAGCAGGAAATACCAGAGTGCATTGCTCATCATAAAGTAAATATTGTTTTGTAATATGTATAAAATATATTTACAAATATTTATAAATACACTTAAAGTGGGTTATGAGGTAAAATGTATTTCTGTCATAGAATAAGGTAAAAAAAAAGTTTAAAAGCCCTGCATGCTGATATCCCTAGGGTGGTATTACTACACAGACAGCTGTGAGATGCGAACTATAAAACAAAGATAATAAACAAAATGAAAATAACTATATGATGAAAAACTGTTGGAACAGATAATCTAAATAAGTATAGTACATATTCTTAGAAAATGGAGGATATTAGTAGTTTTAAGTAGTAGCAACAAGAAAGAAAAAAGAGAAAGATGAAATGTGAAAAGTATGATAGATGAACAAGGAACACCTGTTTGTAAAACAAGTTAGTGAACTGAAATATCACACTGAGAAACTTCCCAAAAGGCAGCAGGAAAAGAAAATGATGGGACAGACATATAAAGAAAATAAGACTTGTAGAGATTGGAAGTATAAGCAAAAACATATGGCTAATAGAAATACAAGGTGGACATTTTTTAAGTGTAGATGAAGAAACATTTGATAAAATAAGGATAATAAATTTGCTCAATTTAAAGAAAGGTGAAAAGATTGAAAGTAGTTTTCATAGAGCATAAAATAATAGCTAAAACCCTATACATGGCCATATTGTAGTAAAATGTAACAATATCCAAAAAATGCTTCCAATGAAAGAGCAGCTAGAGTAAAAAGAAACAAGAATTACACTGAAAAGAACAAAGCAAGAGGACAGTTTTATATTATATCTAAGCTGCAGAAAGAAAAAGCATGATGGTAAAATTTTGCATTTCTAATATGTCACTTAAATCTGATGGAAAAATACCCTTGGATTTGTCAGACCTCACAAAGTCTGACAAAGTCCTACCTTAGAACTCTCGGGCCGAGTACTCAGACAAGAGCAGAGCTGAACCCAGGAGAATAATTGAAGATATTGGGAAATAAATGTAGTCAGCCTACTTTTTTTATAATGTGTTGTCACCTAAAAACATAAGAAAAACATAAATAAAAATAAATCTAAAACAAACTGGAACTAAAATTCTAGAAAACCTCAACAAGAGAGGAAAAATGCATGAGGGAACTATTATTTTTTGGAGGGGAGATATAGATATTCAAGAAATCAATATAAAATGAATGGTATTTTAGAATACTACAACTTATAAAAAAATAACCCCAGTGGAGATAAAGAGTCTAAAAAGATAAGTTTCTATTCAAAAAAACAAAATAGTAGTTAAAGAGATCCCCCCCACAAAAGCACTAGGCCGAGAAGATTTCAAAGGAGAATTCTGCCAGCTCTACTTTTATGAAACAAGTACAACATAATCCCAAAACCTGATAAAGTTTGCTCCCCTCCAAAAAATTCAGACTAATCTCACAAGAAATGCTGCAACATTTTTATATAAATTTTATATGTTTTAGAGAACAGAACCCAACAACGCTAAAGCATGATTATTATGACTAAGTAGGGTTAACTCAAGGAATGCACATGTGTTTCAACATTAGGAAACCATTCATATAATTTATCATTATAATCAAGTAAAGGAGGAAAATAATAGTATTATCTTGATAGATATAGAAAAGGCACTTGACAAATTCAGTATCTATTTATTTTTAAAACAGTAAATAGGAATTGATGGAGGTGTTCTTAACGATATTTTATCTACCTATCGACCTACCTATCTATCTATCTATCCAAGTGCACATATATCACTTAAGAGGGAAACACTAGAGGCTGTCCTACAAAAGTCAGAGAGAGAAAAGTCAAGCCACTAGTTACCTTGTTATTACCTTGTATTGGAGTTAGGAACCAATGCAATTAGACAGAAGTATGTATTATGGACTAAGCACTTGTGTCTCCCCAAAATTCATATGTTGAAACTCTATCCCCCAACCTTTGAAGACAGAGCCTTTGGTAGGCAATTAGGCCATGAGGATGAAGTCTTTGTGATGGGATTAGTGCCCTTTTAATAAGGGAGAGGAGAGAGCTTGCCTCATTTCTCTCTACCAAGTGAGCACATAACTGGGAAGAGGGCCTTCACCTGGAACCAAATAGGTTGACATCTTGATCATGGACTAGCTCCAGAACTGTGAAAAATACATTTCTGTTGTCTATGGTATCTTGTTATAACAGCCTGAACTAAGACAGTGTGTGTACTATGCTGCCTCTTATACGGGAAAGTGGATGGACACACAGTGTTTGAAGTAGTTAACTATGAGGGAGTGGAGAGAACAGGTTGGGGGTTGAGATAAAAGGCTGGCCAAATATAGTCAAGTGATCTTTGACAAAGGAGCAAATATAATTCAATGAAGGAATGATACTCTTTTTCAACATGTGTGCTATAATTATTGGATATTCACATACAAAAAGATTAATCTGAATACAATCCTTATACCTTTCACATAAATTAACTAAATGAAGTTTTGCCATGCAATCCAGCCATTGCCTTGCTATGTGTTTACCCAAGTAAATTTAAAACTTACATCCACACACACAAATCAGCACACAAATGGGTATAGTAGATGTATTCACAATCGCCAGAAAACTGAGTATTTAAATCAATAGGTGACCTGCATAAACAAACTGGTAGTACACACACCAGAGCATTATTCAGTGATAAAAAATAAACAAGTTATCAAGTCGTGAAAAGACATGAAGGAACTGAGATGAATTGTGTGCTGCTAAATCTAAGAAGCCAGTCTGAAAAGGGTATATACCGTGTGATTCCCACCATATGACATTTTAGAAAAAGTAAAACTATAGAGACAGTAAAAGATCAGTGTTTGCCAGGATTTGGAGGAGAGAGAGGGGATAAAATAGAGAGCACAGGGGATTTTTAGGGTAGCAAAACTATTCTGTATGAAATTTTAATGATGAATACATATTATTATGCATTTGTCAAAACCTGTGCATCTATACAATACAAAGAGTGAATCTTAATGTAAATGGTAGACGACAGTTAATAATAATATATAAAGATTGATTTGTTAATTGTAATGCACCACACCAATCTAAGCTCTTAATAATATAGGAAGCTGGGGGAGGAAGGGGAGAGCGGTATATGGAATCCTGTACTATCTGCTGAATTATTCTTTATAAGAATATACTAAAATAGAATAATATTTTCCAATGTTATTGAGATATAATTGACATATGACATTGTATAATTAATATGTACAGTGTAGTGATTTGATATATGTATATAATGTATATATTAGAAAGTAACTTCCACAATACATTTTGTTAACACCCATCACCTCATATTCTTACAAATTTTTTTCTTATGATGTGACTTTTAATATCTACTCTCAGAATATTTCAAATATACAATGCTGGTATCACTAACTGTAGTCAGCATGCTACAGAACATATTTATCTTATAACTAAAAGTTCCTAAGTTTTGACCATTTTCACCCAATTCTGCCACTCACTACTCCCTGCCTCTGATAACCACCAGTCTGTTTTCTGTTTCTATGAGCTTGAGTTTATAAGATCCCACATATAAGTATGATCATATAGTACTTGGTTTTATCTGACTTATTTCACTTAGCATAATGCCTCAAGCTCCACCCATGTTGTCATAAATGGCAGGATTTCCTTCTCCTTTATGGCAGAACAATATTCCATTGCGTATATGTAGCATATCGTCTTTATCCACTCATCTGTCCATGGACACTCAGGTTGTCTCCATGCCTCGGCTGTGGTAAATAAGGTCGCAGTGACCATGGGGGCGCGGACATCTCTTTGGAACAGGGATTTCTTTTCCTTCAGATATATACCCAGAAATGGAGTTGCTTCACAATATGTAGTTCATCATGTCAGACTTCTATTAATTATTTCTAAAAATAAAATAAATGTATGTGTGTATTCAGCATGGGACATTACCACACATGACATATGTACCGAGTGACTTCAAAACATAGCTACTTGACTTTATACGCACACTGAATAAATCATTAGGATAAAATGACTGCAAAAAATGTTAACTACTTTAATACTCATGTTGTTGGCGGTAGTGTGGGTATTGTTCTTCTGATACTGCTGTGTGGGCAATGTGAAATCCAGCAAGTAGCCATTATTGGGTAGACTAACTCCATCAGGCCAGTGATTGGTAGCTGTGATTCTCATAGTGGGAAGGAGAACATAAAACTGTAAGGTGAAAAAATTTAGTAAAGAGCAAACCAACAAAAATTATGTGGTTCTCAAATAGAATAATAATAATAATTATTATTATTATTTACATATTCCCAGCTTTATCTATGGAAAAGTTTTAAAATAATAATCAACTCAGCAGTAAGTAATGTGCATCACTACATCCAGATTGTGGCCTTGAAATAGTATTTTACTCTAAGAAGAAGCAGAGCTTCTCAGATAAATGACTGATGCAAATTTAGAGCAAGAAATGTACACGATAAGTGTGAACATCAAAACCAAAGGAAGGAAGCCATCAAAAACTATTATAATTGTATTAAAATGTTTTAGACGCTAAATTTAAGAGTCCAAGGATGGAACAATTTGAGCATCAATAATGAAAATAATTTCTATCTCTGGAAGCACATCAAATATATTTAAATATGTGGGTTCATGATGATGAAAAAAAGAAAAGAATGCAAAAGAAAAAGGAAATGATTGCTCTTTGAAGAGGCCAGATGCTATGGTTAATTTTATATGTCAACTTGAATGCTCTATGGGGTGCCCTGATATTGGGTCAAACATTATTCTAGGTGTGTCTGGAAAGGTTTTTTGGGGGGGGCTTGGGGGTTATGTAATATCAACATGTGAATTAGTAGACTAAATAAAGTAGATTGCCCTTCTTAATGTGGGTGGCCCTTTTCCAATCAGTTGAAGGCCTACAAAGAACAAAAGAAGCTGACCCTCCCAAGAATAAGAACGAACTCCACCTCCCTGACTGTTTACCTGGGACATGATACTTCCCCTGCCTGTGGACCAGAACTTATGCCCCCAGCTCTCCTGGTTCTCATGCCCGCTTCACACTCAGTCTCAAACTACACCACCACTCTCCAGGGTCTCCATCATCATGTGAGCCAATTCCTTAACATAAATCTCTTACACACATGCACACATGCTGTATTGGTCCTGTTTATCTGGAGAACCCTGACACCAGGGAACCACGTCATTATTTTTGAAAACTTGGAAATAAAAAGAATCAAACATTCATTCTGCCTTTCTATATGAATAATATTACCATATAACCAAACAGTCAATGAAAAGTTTGCTTTACTTTATGGAAGGATTACAGCTAAAAACAAAAAAAAAAGTAATGAGAGAATTAAATATTATTTGCAATTTCTAATGACTTTGTGGATATAGGCACCAATCACCAGAGACAGAGTTGCAGTATGTACCTCTTGACTGAAGGACAAAATACCATGCTTGAGAAAAGGTTTATTGAGGCCCTAGATCCAATTATAAATTATAGGATATATATTGTCCAAAGAAATAAGTTAAGTGGCACTACAGGAATGCAATCTGTAAATGCCAACTATGAGAAAATCCATACAACAACCAATATAGCTTTATCCACAATAAAAACAAAATAGTACAAGAAAGAAAGAGTACCAATAAATTTTTTAAAAAATTCAAAGAAATAAAATGTACTAGGTGGACCTTATTCGGATTCTAGTTCAAAAATGAGGGGGAAAAATGAGAACTATAAAAATAAATGATTAACTTGCAAGTTTAAACTCTTTATGTTTGCTGATGTAATAATTGTGTTTTTTGATATTCCTTATCTTTTAAAGATACTTACTAAAATACTTATGGATAAAATGATTGAATATTTGGGATTTTTCTTCAAAATAATGGAAGAAGAAGAAACATTAATGGGAGGTATAGATGCAAAAAGAGGAGCCACTAGCTGATAATTGTAAGGTTGGTAGTAAGTCCCGGATACTCTGTAAATTTTTTTCTGCCTGCTTTTAATATGTTTTAAAATTTCCATGATCACACATTTTTATTTATATTACTAATGCATAGTAAAGAACAAGTGTTCTCTGAACTATTTTTAAAAATAAATCAATAACATTTGTCCAGTGATTTTAAAAAGGATGTACTTATAAAAAAGAAAGAGTGGAAAAAACAGGAATAGAAGCCAAACTTCTTTGATTTGTAGATTTAATGTTGGAACCATAAAAATATTTTACATATTATAAAATAAAATTCAATCAAAAAAGATCATTAAAAGTCTAAAAATGGAACAAATGGAACTAACTCCATCTCCAGCTGGTGGCACAAGCATGCAGAGAAGATCTATTCCAAAAGACTTCAAGATGCAATAATTTCATTTTACACTCTCAGTGGGGAGTAGTCTAAGAATAAATCATAAATCATTTTTGCTAATCATAGTTTTGGTGGTAATAATGGTATTATTATTCGAAAACTGTTGTATTTGTAATCCATGCTAGAGTAAATGAGTGATTTTTGTGTGTGTGTGTCACTGAGAACTGAGATTTTCAGCATGGGAGAAAATGATAGTGTCATAAACTTAATGAGGATAAGTAATATACTCAGTAGTTCTGAATTCAATGTGAAAGTAACAGTAAAAACACATGGTATATTTTATCTTCTGAACATAAATATATTTCCCTGCTCTAGCCATGAAAAGTCCTAGCAACAATGACCAGTGTCAGCAATGTATTAGAGTTCTGTTGCTGCTGTAACAAATTACTACACACTTAGTGGCTTTAAAATAGCACAAATTTATTCTCTTACAGTTCTGGATGTTAGAAATGCAAAATCAGTGTGACTGGGCTCAGTTCAAGGTGTCAGCAGGGTTGTTTCCTTCTGGAAGGTGTAGGACAAGATCAATTTCCTTGCCTTTCCTACTTTGCAAGCTGCCTGTGTAACTGGATTTTGCCTCCTTTTTTTTGCACCATTCTAACTTCTCTTTTGTTATTGCATGTACTACTAATTCAGATCATCTTGCCTTCCTCTGATGAAGACCGTTATAATGACAGTGCACCCAGCTGCATAATCCAGAATAATTTCATCTCAAGATCCTAAATTAAACATATCTGCAAAGTTTCTTTTACTATCTAAGGTAATATATCTGCAGGTTCTGGGTCTTAGGGTATGAATATCTTTGAGGGGCCATTATTCAGTCTATTACAGTCTGTTTTCCAGTCCCCAAGGACTTACATTCCTTCCATATCAAAATATATGCACCTCATGCCAAGATCACCAAAAGTCTCAACCCACTGAAGCATCAACTCAAATCCCAAATCTCATCTAACTATCATCTGTTCAAAAATTAAATATCTTCTCATCTAAACTAGGCATGGATGATATTCTCCAGTTCCATCCATGAAGTTGTGAAGTGTTGGAGCTCCTTCTTTGTTTCTGCTGCATAGTAGACGCGTAAATGTACCAGTTTTTTTTGATCCATTCATTTACTGATGGACACTTAGGCTGTTTCCAACTCTTGGCTATTGTAAATAATGCTGCTATGAACAATGGGGTACATAGGTTCTTTTGAATTGGTGATTCAGGCTTCTTAGGGTATAATCCCAGCAGTGGGATCACTGGATCAAAAGGCAGTTCCATCTTTAGGTTTGTTTTTTTTTTTTTGAGGAAATTCCAGTGACATAAGCCAGGCAGTGAAATACAAATACCACATGATTTCACCTATAAGTGGATCCTAATGAACAAAAACAAATGAGCAAAATAGAACCAGAGACATGGAAATAAGGAACAAACTGACAGTAACCAGAGGGGAGGGGAGAGGGAAAACAGAGGAAAGAAAGGAAAGGGCCTAGTCAAGGAACTTGTATAAAGCATCTACCATAATGGACAACAGGGTGGGGACTGACTGAGGGAGTGGGGAGGGCGGGGCAGGGGAGATCCTGGGAGGAAAAATTGGGATGACTGTAAATAAACAAGAAAAATAAATAAAATTTAAAAATACAAAAATATCAAAATAAACTAGGCATGTATGAGACTTTGGGTATGATTTATCCTGTAGCAAAATTTCTCTCCCCATGTGAACCTGTAAAACTTGAGAAACAAGTTATCTTACCCCAAAGTACAATAGTGGTGCAGGCATTTGATCACAGTGATAGATATTCCCATTTAAAAAGGGGAAAAATGAAAAGCAAATGGGAGTCATTGACTCCAAAAATAATTTTAATCTAACTGGGCAAACTCCTTTGATTTTCACGTCCTGGGAATGATCCTATGTGGTCGGCACCTCCACTCTTCAAACTCACAGCTCTGCCCTAATAATCATCTTTTTTCTTCTCATGAATGGCAGCATATGTCTGCAGCTGAGTAATTTTTTCAACCTCTTTCCTGCCTGTGGAACCCTGAGAACCCAAAAACTATCTTTTATTTTGTCCTCTGTCACTTTCAGTCTAAGTTTGCAATGTCTCTGTTGGTAAAACATTCTCAAAAAACATGTGGGTCTTTCCCATATTTCACAGGATTCACTACATTAAGCAACAACGACTGTATCAGTGAACCTCTCTAATATCACGCCAAAAGGAACAAGATTCATTGCAGAAATGGCTAGTTGTTTTGGATAAATAGGATACAAGATTAATATACTAGAAAGCTTATTATGCCAAAAAGTAGAGAAGTTGCAAAAGCCTACTAAATTCACACTAAAAGGATTAAGAAGCCAACCTGGTCTGATATGGGAAAATTTGAGTACCAATAAGGACAGTAACAGAAATGGATTGAAATAGATCAAATATGTTTAAATCCACAAGTAATGATTTCAAAAATGAATGAATAAATAAATGTATGAAAGGAATAAAAGCAAACAGAACATTACAAAACCAAAATTCCTTTGGGCCCTGTTAGCAGATGCTGTTGAGCAATTTTATTATTTGAAAACAGACAAAGTGAAAGAATCAAGAATTTATTCTATTTTCCTGATGTGATTTGTATCTTAGGGTAACTGGATAAACATCACAAAAAAGAGAGACAATCAGACATCATCTCCTGGAAATATATACTATCATTGATGAAATTCTTTTTAATAAATGTGAACCTGAATGTAATCCAAACTCTAGATACATGGATTTACATAAGGTAAGAGATGCCACTACATGCCTATCAGGATAGCCAAAATCCATAACACCGAAATTATCAAAAGCTGACAAGGATGTGGAGTAACAGCGACTCTCACTATCCCATTGTTGATGGGAATGCAACATGGCACAGCCACTTTGGAAGACAGTCTGGAAGTTGCTTACAAAACTAAACACACACTTACAATATGATCCAGCAATCACACTCTTCTATTTTACCCAAAGTGTTGAAAATTTACTGTCCACACAAAAATCTGCACATTTGTAACACCTGAGTTCATAAGTACCAAAACTTGGAAACAAACAAGATGTCTTCAGTAGGTGAGTAGATAAATATACAGTAGTTCATCTATACAATGTAGTATTAGTCCGCTCTTAGAAGAAATGAACTATCAAGCCATCAAAAGACATGGAAGGAAAAAATGCATATTAAGTGAAAAAAGTCAATCTGATTCCAACTCTGTGACATTCTGGAAAAAGTAAAACTATGGAGATAGCAAAAATTTCAGTGGTTATCTAGAGATTTTACTAAAACATATTAGAACTAATAAATGGATTTAGCAAAGTAGCAAGATACAAAATCAATATTGAGAAATGGGTGTATTTTTATACACCAATAACATACCATCAGAAAGAGAAATTTAAAAATAGCAGTCCCATTTATAATTGCATTAGAAAGAATAAAATAGCTAGGGATAAACTTAACCAATAAGGTAAAAGACCGGTACTTAGAAAACTATAAGACATTGAAGAAAGAAACTGAAAAAGACATAAATAAATAGAAGGATACATCATGATTATAGGTAAGAAGAATTCACATCATTAAACTGTCCATATTAGCTGAAGCAATCTATAGATTCAATGCAATCCCTATCAAAATACCAATGGCATTTTTTACAGAACTAGAATGAACAATTCTAAATTTACATGGAACCACAAAAGACCCCAGATAGACAAAGCAAGTTGAGAAAGAAGAACAAAGTTGAAGGTATATCAAAAGTAGCCAAGCAGTAAACCCAGAAATTAGACCACTTCCTTATACCATACACAAAAATAAACTCAAAATGGATTAGAGGTTTAAATGGAAGACCTGAAGTCATAGAACTCATAGAAGGAAACATAGGTAACATTGGTCTCAGCAATATTTTGGGGGGTATGTCTCCTAGGGCAAAGACAACAAAAGCAAAAATAAATGTACGTGGTTATATCAGACTGAAAAGCTTTTGTACTGCAAAGAAAATCATAAACAAAATAAAAAGACAACTTACTAAATGGGAGACACATTTGCAAATGTTATATTTGATAAGGGGTTAATATCAAAACATTAATAACTCATACAACTCAATACAATAAAACAATCATATTAAAAAATGGGCGGAGGACTTGAATAGACCTTTCTCTGAAGAGGATACAGAGATGGCCAACATCCACGTGAAAAGATGGTCAACATCACTAATCACCAGGGAAGTGCAAGTTAAAACCACAGTGAGATATCACCTCACGCCTGTCAGGATGACTGTCACCAATAAATCAACAAAGAGCAAATGTTGGTGAGGATGTGAAAGAAAGAGAACCCTCATGCACTGTTGATGGCATTGTAAACTGGTGCAGCCACTACAGGAAACAGTTGGAGATTTCTCAAAAAATTAAAAATAGAATTACTATCTGACCTAGCAATTCTGCTTCTGGACATTTATGTGAAGAAATCAAAAACACTAATTCAAAAAGATGTATGAACCTCTATGTTCATTGCAGCATTACTTGAAATAGCCAAGAGGTGGAAACAACCCAAGTGTCCATCGGTGGACTGATAGGTAAAGAAGACGTGGCGCATACATGCAATGGGATATTACTCAACCATTAACAAGAATGGAATCTTCCCATTTGTGACAGTACGGATGGACCTAGAGGGTATTATACTAAGTGAAATAAATCAGACAGAGAAAGATAAATACCATACGACTCCACTTATATGTGCAATCAAAAACACAAATGAATAAACAAAATAAAAACAAACTCATTGATACAGAGAACAACCTAATCATTTCTAAATGACAGGGAGATTGGTGGGACAGGCAGAAGAGGCAAAGGGATTAAAAAGTGTAAATTGCCAGTTATAAAAATAGTCATAGGGCTATAAAGTACAGCATAGGGAATATAATTAATAATATTTTAATAAGTATGTGTGGTGTCAAATAGGTACTATACTTATAGGGGTGATCACTTCATTAGGTGTATAAATGTCTAATCACTATGTTGTACAGCTGAAACTAATATAATATTATATTTCAACTATAATTTAAAAATAATAAAATTTTTAATTTTTTTGAAATACTGTATAATGTAAACATAAAAAGAAAAGTTCACTGATTACCAGTGGGTAGGAAGAGGGGTGGGGATAGATGAATAAGATAAATAGACAGGATATAGAGAATTTTTACGGTAATGAAAATATTCTGTGTGCTGCCATAATGATGGATACATGTCATCATATATTTGTCCAAGCTCAC
This sequence comes from Desmodus rotundus, assembly GCF_022682495.2. Taxonomy (NCBI): domain Eukaryota; kingdom Metazoa; phylum Chordata; class Mammalia; order Chiroptera; family Phyllostomidae; genus Desmodus; species Desmodus rotundus. Next base: position 38,344,369 of record NC_071390.1, read on the forward strand.
AGATTGTACAACACCAAGAGTAAATCTCAATGTGAACCACAGACTTTGGTAAATATGAGGTGTCCATGTAGGTTCATCGATTGTGACAAATGTACCATTCTGATGGGGGATGTTGATAATGCCTATGTGAGTTCAGGAGGTATATGGGTAACCTCTGTACCTTCCTCTCAATGGGCTATGAACCTAATAGGGCTCTAAAGAGATAAAGTCTTAATTAAAAAACTAAACTAAAATAAAAACCTCAAAAGGGAGACTCACCTTACCCAATAGTGACATGCTACAAATACATTATAATGAACAAAAATTACCCTTATAGGAATAGACAAATTATAAAATAATAAAGAGCTCAGAGACGAAGCATTTTTTATGATGAAACTTGTACTACAGGTCAATGGTGGGGGTGGGGAGAGACAGACTAGGAGATGTAGGGAGAAACTGGCTCATCACATGGCTAAACTAAAACTGACCTTTCACTAAACTCCATCACAAAAAGGAGACATGGGATGGATTAAAAACATAAATATGAAAGGTGTCAACATAAGGAACATCCAAACCTGTAGAGAATTTTTATGAGTAACTTGAGCCAGACTGATGACAATTGCCAAGAAGCAAAATCAACAGATTGAGAGAATGCTCCAGAGAATGCCAGTTTTGCCCCTTAGTGTATGTGTTACAGTCTAAGGAGGAGGTGTAAGAAGGGTTACATGAAACTTATTGGTGATAGATTAGGGAGTCAACGAGCAAAGCAGAGAATTCTCTGACACTGGATAAAAAGCAAAATGAATAGATACACACTTCTTTTACATTGGTGGGTACAGGGTAACAATGAACGTTTCCAGCACAGAGAGATGGTATTCGGGAAAGCAGGATAACAATGAGGGGCTCTGTGGTCTCCTGTTCTGGTGGGAGACTGTGTCCTGAGCGGTCTGGATAAAGGGGATTACTCTGACACACCAAAGGTATGTTCTCGCAGATGCAGAAAGGCAATAGGCTTAATTAAGGTAAAGATTGAGCTCTGTCAAAGATTCTGCCCTAAGACACGACTCACTTTAGTTAGGAAGGTTTAATTTCAAACCATCCTATGTGATTACTTTAGGTCTCTGGGTTTCTAAGGCCACCACACAGGCCTCTCCTGAGCTTGTCAAGTACAAGTATATGGGCTCTTTTTGTCCACAAAGATAAAACCACCAAGTCAAAGCAATTATAAACTCAAGGAAGAAAAACTGCGAAAGACACTAACTAGAGAGTGAATAAGCAGGAAAATGCCAGAGGGAGTGAAACACTGGGTAGCTGGAAATAGCATTGAGTTTTCCCCTTTTTAATTTTTTTTTTTTTAGCCTGAGGGTGTATCCATCAGGATTATTTGAACTGGCTAAAACTATAATGCAAAACATGCAGATTAGCTGACTTGAAGAACCAGAGGTCAGAGTTCAGAGCAAGGACCATAATAGGAAAGTGAGAAGAAAATTCCACAAAGTAGAAATTGGAAAGAAAGTCCCAAATTCTTTTTATAAACTTTGTTCAGACCTTTGGCTGATAACCGAACACCTGAATGGAGTCGATTTAGTAGCATAACTAATGATAAAAGAACTGAAGTTTTGGTTGCTATCCCCTAGAAAGGATGCAGACTTTTGCAGTTCGTGTTCACCTCATTTAATTGCCTACTAAAAGCAAAAGAATAAGAATCAGCATTCCATGTAGGAATGTAACATAACCCAGAGTCTCTACAACATATCATTTCTACTGTCCAGGAAACAGTTCAAGATTCCTTAAACAATAAAACAAAATGCTACTATTCTCAATAGAAAAGATATTTAATGGAGATGAAAGATGAGATAAGTCAGATGTTGGAATTGTCAAGGAAAAATTTTAAAATATCTATTTCATGATGCTCAATGATGTAAAAATATGCTTACAATGCATGAAAAGATAAAAGTTCTCAGCATAGAAATAGAAATGCTAGCTAGAAATTAATGGAGATTCTAGCACTGAAAAATTCATCTAAAATAAAAATTTCAGTGGCTGATTTAACATCAGAATGAAAATGGCAGAGGAAGAGAATATTGGCAAATAGAAATTATTCAATCTGAAGGTGGGAGAGAAAAAAACTAGGGGGGCGGAGTAACAGAACTTTAAGGACCAGTAGGACAATATCAAATTGTCTAACATATGTGTATTTGGAGTTCCAGAAGGAGAGGAGAGACAGAATGAAAGAGAAAAAAATATATATTTAAATAAAAAGTCGATACATGAGCTTGGAAAACGTCTTCATGTCTTAAGCTAAACCCCAGGCCATTGCCCAGGCGAAATGAGCTTTTAGACAGTTTTCGATTTTAATGAGGCCTCTCACTAAATGGAGCAAGTACTGTACCAGATTGTTAAACTCTGTGAAGCCCAAAAGTAAAGGCAGGTACCAGTCTTACTTCAAACTAACTTTCTCTTTTTCCACAATATTTCCCTCCCTTTGGCCTATGCATTTCCTTCTGCTAGACAATCAGTGTACTAAGACTGCTTCCTATGTGCTCCGTTCCTCTTATTGTGTCTACTTTCTCATGTTCTTTCTGACACAGCCCAATATGTTTACCTTTCTCCTCAATCTCTCCCTGAATCAGAGCCCATTGTTTCCTCTGTCCTAGCCACTCTGGGTTTTGCTGGTTACTATCTAACAGAAGAGAATAATGGTAGGAATGATTGATTAGCAACAGCAGAATCTGAAAGCCTTCCCAGATGTTTACACTGTAGCAAGGGCCCTCAGAGTCTGAACCCAAGTGAATGCATGACTAGAATAGTCCCCGTACTCAGGAAGAGTCCACAGAGGAACTGATTTTAGGGGGAGCCTTGCACAGGAGAGAACTTCTGTGGCCAGAGCTCCAAGGCTCTTAGCACCATTTCAGAAGAAGCTGATCTGCTTTTTCTTACTTTCAGGTTGGGGTTCTGAATAAGAATGAACAGGGGAAAGAGCATTTTACCACTCCAAATTTTAAAAAGAACAAAACACAAAGAAAAACCAGTGAGGAAGAGCGTTGTGGGAAGGTACTTCCTGACTATCCCTAGAGACTCTGTGTAGCTGTGAGCCCTGCCGACGCCTCCCCTGATGCTAAAAGGTCTGTATGCTCTGACGGCCCCAGAACCCGTGAGTGGAGGGGAAGCACCACTTTACATGCTGGCCTCAATGTCTCTACTTTCGCGAGTCAGCACGGCACAGTTATTAAACGCCCTTTCAAAAGAAAACATTTATACATAAACACACACACATCAAATCGTCCTCTCTCCAGCCATTGTTGATTGCTAACATTATTCCTCAGAAGAATTATAGAACTGTCATTATGACAGAATTAATTATTTTCTTTCCTTCATTTTAAAACATCTCTGTACTTGTTTCGGCCCCCTGCAGTGAACTAAGAAAATCTCGCAAAGGTTTATAGACACAGGCTGGTCTCCCTAAGCAAAGAGCACCGCAGGATGCCTTTATATGTAATGAGAACTCCCCAAAACAACAGTCTTAGAGCAACCCAGGTATCCAAATTACTGCTTCGTTAAATTCACTCAGGTAATACAGTAATAAATAAAATAACCTTTAACACAAACATCCTTGGCCAGTTTCTAAGAGTTTTCATAAATTTAAATGTATCTTCATAATCAAATTCCTTTGGTTTCCCTTTGTATTGTCTCAACCTCATACATATAAATTAAGATTTAAAGCTTATAGGTAATTTAATAAACATTTAATGTAGAGTGTTTATCATTAGAAGAAATGTTTGTCATTATACACCCGGTTCCGGTATTAAGGAGAGTAGCCAGAAATATTGTTTTCATTTCCTCAGCTGTTGAAGCCAGAGCAGTCCATGGGTGAAGTAATGCAGAATCTAGTTCAGCTGAAAGGTAGAGAAAAAAGTAATTAAAAAAAAAAAGAGGAAGGAAGGAAGAAAGGAGAGGGGAAGGGAGGGAGGGAAAAGATGACATATGTTGGATTCCAGTTCTAAACCAGCACTTTAGTTTTACAATATTTTTAAACATCCCACTAAGGGGCTTAGTACAGGATAATTGCAATGTTTGAGTCACTAAATCAATTTAAGTCACATTAATGATCTGTAAACTTTAAAACTGTTAGTTTTCGTGATTCTGTAGCATTCCTGATTTCAAATGAGCACATTTGTAACCATGAGAACCACTGACTTGATGTGGAAGCAAAGGGAGAGAGAGATCAGCAGTGGTCACACTACATTATTATCCAATTGTGCTTAATGGAGAGTTCACAGTGAATGGGAATAAGAGTTCTTGTGTCAGCCTAAATCAATGTTTTTCTTTGCTTAAGAAGTTACTAAAATTTTGAGTAAATGTTCCCCTTTAGTATCAGAGTATGCAATATAATTATGGTCTACAAAGTCAGCAAAAAGAAACCAATTTTAAACAATTATAATCACAATGTTTTTAATTTTTGTTTAATATTTAAAGATTATTTTTCCAGTAATAAAAGTATGTCTGAATTTGATTAATAAGTGATTAATAAATTAGATTATACTTCCTCTGCCCTTCAAATTCTTCTTCCTCTCTCCCTTCTTTTAATTAGTGGCATGACTACCTATCAATACATAATTAGTCTCTGATAACATTGACTATAAGTTCATAAATGAATGAAAAAATATAAAAATTATGAGTAACAATAACTGTCCTTTGAGAGGCCAGGCTCAGTGCTTAGCACCAAGATTCTTCCATGAATAAGATATGGATATGGCACCTCGTTGGAGGAGCTGAGAATTTAGAATCTCCACTAAGGACAGATTCCTATTTCTACCTGTGGTCTCATTAGAGCAAAAGAATAGCAGCTATTAATTCTTCACACAGCTATTCTGAAGGGATATTTCCCATGTCAAGCAAAAAGTAAATCCATAATGAGTCTCTAGACTCCAGCAAAATGGCCACTGAATTCTGTACCTTGGAAAGGATGGCTGCTTTGTGTGATGCTGGCCAAGCCATTTGCCAGGTGTGACTTGTTCTGCATCAACACCCTGTATTCTTAGCCATTAAAATGGATACTTACAAAGAGCAAAGGATATTCCTTTAAGGTCCCAAATTTTATGACCATTGTAAAAAAGCCAAAGATAGTGTTTAGCTGGAGTCAACTTTTAAAAATACATTTTGATTTAAAGTATAGAAATATGTCATACTTCCAGGCATAGCTGAAAAAGAGCTAATGTTTATGATAAGATGCTTTAGGATGATGACCACGAAGGATGGGCAATTGCCCCAAGTATGACACAAACCCAAGGTGGAACCCAGAGAGAGAGGCAATTACAGCTGTCCCCAGTATCTCCCTAACTTTTCTCTCCCAGTCTAGAAAATGCATTGGATGCAAGTGAAAATATTGAATAATATTTATAGAATTACCATAAGATCTCCTTTATTTTATAACTACAAGAAAATTTTGTCCACTTTGGTACAGTAAGTTCTTGTCATTCACAATTGTTTGAGATACTCTTCACAGAACACATCAGAGTGTGGTGACACCAAGGCTTAGAACTTGGAGTAGGTTAACTCTCTCCTCAAGTCATCCTGCCCAGTGTGTGACTGGGTCTTCCGCAGGGTTGGGCTGTGTTCAACTTGCGGTGAGCACTGTGGGTGCGTTCACCCAGAGTGCTCTTGTTACAAAGGCACGGGGAGCAAGGGCGGCCAGGTTCGGCTTAGGGATGTGTCTCTCTCATTGATGGTTGCTAAAAACTCCTCTCTTCTCCATTAATAGAAGGTCTAGTCTTAATATGAAGATGTGCTTCCTTTAAGTCCACCTCTTCTAGCAAATTCACAGGTTTTTGTTTTGGTTTGTTTTTTTTGCTATATTTATGCACTAACAAAAAGAGTAAATACTTAAATGCTTGATAGTTTTCTTTACCCTGGCTCACAATATTTACATACTTTATTCTAAGCAATAATACTAATGAATCAAGGTTTGATATGCCTGCTACATACATATATTTTAAAGATTTTATTTATTTATTTTTAGAGCAGGGAATGGAGGAAGAGAGGGACAAAAACATCAGTGTGTGGTTGCCTCTCGCACACCCCCCACTGGGGACCTGGCCTGCAGCCCAGGCGTGTGCCCTGACTGGGTATCGACCCTTTGGTTAGCCTTTGGTTAGCAGGCTGGTGCTCAATCCACTGAGTCGCGCCAGCCAGGGCTGCCTACTGCATACTAGGCAAAAAATACATATATTTTTTCTACTGCATACTACAATGTATTCTTATTCAAATCTATAATGTCTGTTAGTGTACCTCGCTAAAATATTTCATCCACTTTACCCAAGAAATGTGAGACTCGTTCCTAGTAAAACACTGATTTACTGCAATATGGGATCTGTCCCAATTGGGAAAATAGCATTATGAATAATTTTAAAAGTGCGGATATAACTGACTTTAACACATGGAAAAACAACCCTCAAAGTGCTAATTTGACTCACTTTGGGTCTCCCAAGAGCTTAGGGAAAAAATAGCATTTGTCAGCTAAAACAGTGATGTTAGGAATATTTTGTCTGAAATAATTGGCCTTAAGAATTTTTAAAATGTGTCCACAATAAGTGGACATTCACTAAGTTCTGACAACTTTCTTATGAACTTATTATAAGAGAAATGCCAGCCATCTCTTATAATACATTAACAACCCTATTAGAAAATATTTTCAAGTACTTTCTTCAGGGGCCCCCTTTCTCTCTAGAAGGAAGAACTTCTCCTGGTTACTCACGCGCACCGAACCCACCCGTGGCAACGCAGCGTGCATCACCGCATCACAAGGCCAGCGCCACGGCTGCTCTCGTGACCACACCCTCCTGGGAGAAGTGGTATCTGGTCTCACGCAGCCGACACTGCAGCTAGCTTGACGAGACCAAGGCTAACATATGTCAGGCGAGAGAGAGAAATAAAAGTCTATAACCGAGGGCTAAATCATGAGTCAGTGTCAATCAGCACCGAAGGAAAGGGAGATCAAGGGGACCAGAATACTTCAGAGGTTTCATGGAACAAATGGAACTTGGGCTGATGCTGTGATTGGTCACAGTCAGAGCAACAAGAAGAAGGAAAGGGACCGCAGAAAAGATAAAACAGGAACGAGGGTGAAATGCCAGCAGGAGCGAGCTGGTCTCTCCCGTCCCCTCAGGGGCAACGCAGGGACTGGACTAATTGTTGCTGCCAGCTCTGTGTTTGTTAAAATACATAACTGCCTAGATAAAAGCAAAAGACATGTAGTTTTCACCAAATAAAAACTTGGGGGTGGGGGGATGACTGCATTCCCTTAGGGTAAAAGAAAGCATGCAGAATTTCAACTCCAAAAGCAGGATTTGTCTGAGTTGGAGATAATAGGGGGAACAGAAGTGAGAGCCCTACGTAGCCCTTGGAGGGAGCGGCAGCTACGCGTTGTTTCCTTTCTTTACATGAACGTCACATCCACGCTCGCGTTTGTTTCCTTGGGGAGGGGTATCTGTTTCTCATTAGAACCCCTACTTTATCTTCCTTTGTGGTATCCTTTCTCAATTACCAAATGGTATGCCAATTAATCTTATTAATAAAAGGCCTCAGATTCAAGTAATATTTTCTTTTCCTTGGGTTTGGAATAGCTTAAGCAGACTAAGGCCAAAGTCTAATCAATTACTTCCCTGGGCATTGATGAAGAAACCATGAAGGGGTGTGGCCTCTGAGCCCGGTTCATGTTACAGAGACCCCGACACCGGGATTTTCTAAAGATTTTTTCACATGGTCCTTTGTCCTTCGATGCCCGCTGATGATGAATCCGCTCAGCACAGAATTTTTAACCTCACAGCCAGATTCGCTGGCCTGTCCACAGGGTGCTAACCATCTGCTTGAGAGGGAAAATACCAGCCCCAAGTTGACATTTTCAAATACTTCCTTGGGTGTTTGGATATGCGGAAGAATAATACATCAGGATTTTAGGACAGTGTTTATCCAAGTGACTTGACAATTTTTACTATTCCATTTGAATGATCCTAAGTAAACATGGATTCTTATTTGCCTATAATTTATTATTTTAGTATTACTACATTGAAAAATGGGAATTTAGACTTGAAAATTAATGTTAACATTGTATCGCAATCCAAATTTTAAAAAGCTTTTCTCAGACCAGTTACCTAATTTGCCTTCTCCCTTCTGAGTATAGAGCCATTTTGTCATCATTCGTAGAGAAATAATTTCTCTTCCTGGTGGAATAACCAATGAGCAAGCTGCAATATACAAGCATGTACATAGGGGACCCTATAGTAATGCTTTCAGTTCTGCTAACCTTGGCAGAGATCTTGACATTAACCTGAGACACACCCTCTCTCTCCATTAAAAACAGATGTACCCCGACCACTTTAACTTTAAAATAAAAATGCAGAATCACTCAATAAGCCTGTGTGAGTAATACAGTTCATGGCAGGGAGCTATATTTATAAAGACTGGACTAAATTGAGAGTAGGCTTCTGGACTCACATCGACAAGTAAAGCAAAGAAATTAGAGAAGACAGACCTATTTATTATCACTACCTTTTAGAAAATGCCCACCACCCTTTGCACCAAGATGTAAGAACATTTTGATGAGCGAGCTTGCTCCGGTGTCATGATGTTTCCAAGGAGAGGTCCGGCATGCCGACAGCACTCCCAGCAATAGTCTAGGGACTTGGTGTTCCTCTTGGGAAGCCATAAATCTTGCAGCTGTTTATTGTGAACCTAACAGGACCTCTCTCTGAAGAGACAGCAGGCACATTCTGACTCTAATCTCTGACCTCAGGCTGGGCCAGCTGGTAATGTGTGTTACAGAGAGCTGTCCGAAAGCTGTGGCACGGGACGAGTGTCACGACCCTGCCTTGCTTGGGCAGCCTAATTGCCTATCACTACCTGATACAGTAGGGAAGAGGCCCCTTGCCGGGCTGGAGAAACCCAGAAGGGGAAAAGGAAGTGCTCCTAGGACTATGTCTGAAACCAATGGAATGCAAACAAACATGAATTAAACAGATTTCCAACACCTAAAATCAACTCAATAAAATAGAAAATCTTGTAGACTATATTTCAGAGGATCTTTTAAAAAATGAGATGACAACAGAAGGTAGCTACAACTAATATGACAGAATGAAATAAAAACTGCGCAGTACCTGGGACACAGACTGTAAGAGAACCTGCAAGGAATCAGACCAGAAGAGCCTTCTCCTCAGATAAAGAGCACCCAGGAGACAGGAAGAGAAATGGGGTTGGGAGGTGGAGGGAAGCTTCCGGAACAAACCGTAAAAGTGCATAACTGGGCCTGCCAACGGCGGCATTAAGGAAAGTGGCTGGAAAATCAATATGGAAAGGAAAAAAAAATTTTTTAAAGAAGTCTTGAGAAAAATGAAAAACAGCCTCATTAAAACATTTGGAAGTGATTATAAAAACCACCTTGAAATAATCAGTGTTAAACACAGCTTCAGAAAAATGTACTGAGATTTAACTCAATTAACTCTTTCAGTCCTACATCTATGTCAGTTTTCATAGACACAACATTATGCTAAATATACCCTTCTTTTCACTGCACCAGTTTGAAATAGGAGCCATTAATGCAAAGGGTAAGTGACTCAAAACTGTAATAGATTTAAGTTAAAAAATCCATGCAAATTAACTCTGACTTTTTTATTTAAATTTCAGAAACCAAAAACAACCCCAAACAACTCAATCATTTTACATAAAAAGGAAGAGCTTAAAATAAAATGTTTGCAATTAAACTGTATTCTTGGATCAAACTTTTCTGGTTTATTTATTAAATGACACCATTTTCTCATCCAGAAAAGAGGTCACAATAGAAGCGGGGCTCAGCGCTTCAGCAAACCAGTGTCAGGGGTCCTCCCTGGCCTTTCCTCTGGCAACATGGTCCCCTGTTCAGGGGTTACTAATGCTCTAGGTCAGAACTTCAGGGAGCCCATGACCATCAGGAATCCTGGACTAAATTGTGTATTACACATTTGCTTTCCTGGGAAAAATGTTTATTGACCTTTTAGCAACATATCAAAAAGAGTTTGTGACTCAAAAAAAGTTAAGTTCTAATATGGGTAAGTGACTGCTTTACTATGTGGTGGCAGAGAGCAGGTAGCCCCAAGGACCACACCATAAAAATTCTGACACCTGTTCCCTTAATGCTGAAAATCCCACAAAATTAGAACTTTATTTTGTTTGCTTACTACTAAATTTTGTTAAAAGATGTATATGTGTGTATGTACCTATATATATATACACACACATATATAATCTAACATATATATGTATAATCTAACATATACCTATGTTAGATTGCAAGCATGCCTAGAGGCCAGCTTTTGGACTTTAATGCCATTCAATGAAAGGAACCAACACTCTCTGGAGAAATAGCTGACTCCAGGACTGGGGAGTGATGAGTGTGGAGCATCTGGTAGTACCAGGAAGCAAGTACGTGCTGAAACCAACGAGCAGACAGGATATCAAAGAGACTCAGGAGTTAACTGAAAGAGCTACCATGACCAAAGATGAAACAATTTGTGCAGAAAATAAATAAAATAGTATTGGACTATAACCCAAAGTATAAAATAAATATCCATGAATCCATATGGACATACATTATTGAATAAATAAATAAATGAATGAGAAGAGACAGATCTTCCATATAGAATAATTTCAAATAATTGATATAACTACTCCAAACTCAAGAGGGGGAACAAAACTGCCCACTCCCTAAGCATGAGTGGTGCATTAGCGATATTCTTCTGAGGAGCACAATATGGAAAGAAGAAGAAGATAGTAACTCTCCGGTGCACAAACCTGACAAGCATTACCTCAGCCAGGTGATTGAGGTCAGTATCAATAGTGATAAACCATGACATAGCGTGTAACCCTGATATGATACAATGAAAGCAGCACTTTATCTCTGTGGTCTTCTTCCCCCAAACCCATAACCCTAGTCTAATCGTGAGAAAATAGCAGATGAATTCTAATGGAAGGGTATCTTACAAAATACCTGACCCATACTCCTCAGAAGTGTCCACATCCTTAAAGACAAAAAAGGCATGAGCATGTCACAGCCCAGAGGGGCCTGAGGAGATGCAAGGACTAAACGTAATGTGATATCCTGATGGACTCCTGGAACGGGAAAAGGACATTAGATAAAAACCCAGCAAATCACACTAAAGCATGGGCTTCAGTTGTTTGTTTGTTTGTTTTTCTCCAATGAACCAGAGGGATACACACCCATGTGATGATACAGGCTGTGGAGGGCCGGGTTGGACAGAGGAATGAAGTAAAAGGGGAGTGAGGCTGGGTGGTATTTCAAAGAAATTCAAGCTGCATCCAACATGCTTTATTTCTGTAAAATAAGACTGAGGCTGTATGTAATGGAGGTTAACCTGGGTGGTGGGTGTATTATTATTCTGTACCGTTCTTTTTGTTTTTTCTATGTGTTTTAAATTAATCAGGAAAAATAAGTACATTTGTCCAAAGCAGGAAGCCAGTGACCCCCTGAGTTGCGAGTTGTCATCTTTGAGCAGTGGTTTTTGGAATGAGCTCTGCAGGCCTGTACTCCTCAGCACTGCCTCAGGAATCACAGCAAAGGTGCTGAAAGCTGAGTGTACTGGGCTCTAGGAAACCACTTCTGCTTCCACCAGAGCAGTCCATTTGATATGTTTTGTAAAATGGGGAAACCGTTTAATGAGTTATGATGTTTCCCGAAAACAGGAGACTGTTAGTTATTATGGTTTTTCCCCCCTTAGGAATAGCATCTTTCCATTTTAGCAGGACATGTGGGTACCCAGAATACAACTCACATTGCCCATGCTCACTTGAATACAGGTGTGGCCATCTGGCCATTGAAATCCTGGACACTCTGAGGTAAAGAAAGTGTCCTTGAAGAAAGGGCTATTCTCTATCTTCCCCCTTCCCCCTTCTTGTTGGCTGGAATATGGATGTGCTGAGTCCCGCTTCCAGACTTAGTGAACACCTTGGTCTAAGAGTTGACCTTGGGAAAGTCAGGAGCTCATGGTAGAGCAACAGGATAGAACATGAGCAAGAAATAACTTGTGTCTCATTCAGCTCACTACCATTTGGTTTTTAAAATTTATTTTCTTGCCGTCTAATTTAATTTTAACACCTGCAAAGAAATACTACTCATTTGGATGCCTCAAATGAGATAGACCTGGGGACCAAGAGAGGACTTTCTCTAATGTCATGGGCTAGAATGCCTCATTCTAAAGGAACTTGGTTCTGGGTGTAAGCTGTTTCTAAGGCAGGAAAATGCTCATGACCCAGGTCCCCAGACACGGGGGGCAGGGACTGACTTGGGAAAACAGCTCTAAATTATATAGTGAAAGAGCAACTCAGTGGTGGCGCTCTAAGAGCAGGAGCATGGGTAAGCAGAGCTCTGCCTAACACAGTGCAGGAGACGCATCCAAGGTCTACCACTCACCTAAGATGTCGGTGTGTGCGTGCAGGCCTCTGCCATACTTGTTCCGGTGGACACACACTACTCCGGTCTCTAGCAGCGACACCATGTGACAGCAATAGCAACAGCAGTGGAGATCTTGGCTCCTGGCCAACACATTAGACTATTTTGGTTTTTTCCCCATGTTATGTCATCCACTAAATCCACACTTCCAGAGTTCTTTGGCTTGTTATGGAAAGGAGAGTCCAAGGAAGAAAGAGATGTTTTTATGACAGCATGATGGGACTTGGGGTCATTTCTTTAAATATTCAAAGGAAGATGATCTTATTTTGAATCCTTAGCTGGTGAAGTGGGACATATTGGTTACATGCGTACAATTTCATTTCACGTAAAGTTTTACTGCTAAGTAAGTTTGAAAAATCACTGCCTTGTTGTGAATGAATGCTAAGGCCTTTATGATACACTGTGTGAAACTTCAGACTTCCCTTCAGACAACCAGCATTTGAATCCCATCTCCCTCTTTCTATGTTCATGGACAACTAATTTCATCTTTCAGAATCTTCATTTCTTCTCTCAGAGAGTCTGCATCTACCTTCCCTGGTTGTGTGTTGGGATGATATTATGCACAATGGGTATCTGTGTGTGATGTAGTAAAAGTGAGTTAGCAATCAAGTGATCAAAAGTGATTGGCTGTGGGTAGGAGGTGAAATAATGGCTGCCCAAAGATGTCCACATCCTAATCCTAAGAACTTGTGAAGGTGTCACCTTACACAGCAAAAGTGACTTTACAGATGTGATGAACTCAAGAACCTTGAGAAGAAAAAAGTATCTCAGACTATTCGGTGAGCTCAATCTAATCACAAGGATCCTCATAAGAGGAAGGCAGGAGAGCCTGCTTCAGAGAAAAAGTTGGAGATGTCCTCACAAACTGGTGAGCTGTTCCATTCACAGAGATGCGCCGAAGAATGCAGGTGACCTCTGGTATGTAGAAAAGGCAAGCATACAAATTCTCCCCTGGAGCCTCTGGGAGGAATGCAGCCCTGACAACACCTTAATTTTAGGGCTTCTGATCTTCAGGACTGAAATGCCTCTTTGTTGTTTTAGCCCACTGTACTTGTAGTCTTTTGTTACAGCAGCAATAGATACATATGCAGTAGCATTTTTCGGGGGGAATTTCAGCAGTTCCTTCCAAATTTTAAGGGATACAGTTTCCCCTTATGAGACAAGAAAGTCAAACAAAGTTACCAAATCAATACTAGTGTTGAGAAGGCATGGGTTGTAGATGAGTGATGGGTTTCAGACTATTCCTAGATACAATTTATTTTGTGAAGCCATCTCCTGGAAGAACTTTTCTCACGTCTTTTAAAGAAAAACTCAGGCTTCCTGAAGACAAGGGTGTCCCTTTGGATGCATGAGACTTTAGCCAAGACTCGTATCCCAGGAATGGTCTACCATGCTTCCCACCTATTCAGTGGTTGAAAAATGACTTTCATCCTGAGTTCAAGTCTAATATTTTTGTTGCCACCACTTGGAGCGCTGTTACAGAAGAAACTGAGACAGCCTGACTTCAGTGGGAAAGTGCCCTGAGTCCACAGGGATGCACAACCTAAGTATACACACCTAGAAAGGGAGTAAGGGCATACGTGGGCCAATACCTGCCATGTACTTAGCATTCTTGTTTCAGACTCATGTGATAATTTGCATATATAAGCATTTATCTTGTAAAGTCAAATGAATACAAGACAGTAACCAGAAAATTGGCTGTGGAAATCAGAAGTTTCCTGAAGAAGACTTTCAGGTCAAAAGAACAGAAAACTCATATATGGGATTTAACCACTCATTGACACAGATTCCAGGCAACCTCTAAATATTTGTTTGTCTCTATAACATCCAAATTAACATAGCTTGTATCTAAATGACTCTAGATAGTTAAATAACATCTATAAATATGAAAATCCGCAGACCATATCAATTAATTTAGTATCAACTTTCATCCTCTTTTATCTTAGGAATTCCCAATGATCACCATTTTGGGGACAGAAGAGGTGAAGGGCTGAGTCACCCCTAAAGGGACACAATTTATCAGAATTTTTTATCAAGTTTATTTTAAGTCTGAAGCTCATGGTGACTTCCTATGGGATTAAGAGTTAGTGAGTACTACAAGCCAAATCACCAAGAACAGAAGTGGGTATTTGGTTCTCTTTTCCCAATATTGCTCCACCAGGGCTTTCCCTGCAGACTGCAGTATATGAGCTAAACAATAACAAAAACGACAACAAAGCAAATATGACCCTATACCCAGTTATGAGGTAGATCAAGAAACAAGTCAATATGGAAATCGCATGAAAACTGCAACTCGAATTGCAACTTCCGGTCCAGACTAACTCTGTGATCTGCACCATGGCAAGCCAAGACAGCTGACAAATGTTCTACCGTGCTTATATATCGTGGATTGGCTGACGAGACCAAACCAGAGCATCTCTGCAGCATCACTCAAGTTAGTTCTCTGCTCCAGGTATCTCTCTAGTCTCCATTCACCTGCAATGTCATAGTCAACCTTACAGAGAAAAACAAAAGGCCTAACAAACCCTCTCCCAAGAATCCTTTTCAGATATCATCAGGCAGATTAATCTCTTCTTCTGAATTCATGGAGATTTTTAAGACTACTCCCATTAATGGCAGTAAAATTTTATATTTGTATATATGTATAAATATATATATGTGTATATAAATATACATATATAAACATAAAATTTTACTACCATTAATATATACATATATATGTATCTATGAGACTTATAGATGTGTGTGTGTGTGTATCCCTCATGAGACTTAAAATCTCCTAGAAAGCTTTCTGTATGCCCAGCAAGATTTAGCACTTTACACTGAGTATGTACTCACATCCCTTAAGACGTGTTCAGCAACAAGTAATAGAAGCAGTGCCCCCCAGATGTCTTAAATTAGGAGTTATATTTTCTTCACTGAATGAGAAGCCTAGAGGCAAGCAGTCCGCCCATGGCTGGCCTGCCATCTCACAAGGTCGCGTGGAGCCTAAGCTCTATCCAATTCTCTGCACTGCCACACTTAGGATGTATAATTCATAGAACTTTCTTGGAAACTCAGCATGGCTGTTCTGCATCTAGCATTGTACCCACATCGCAGAGAACAGGGTGACCCAATATGGCAAATGCTCTTTCCCTTAACCCTAATGAGCTTCATGGGAGCCCATCCCGGGACTTACCTTTATATCTCATTGATAGGATTGTGTCACATAGCTATCCCTACTACAGGAGAAGTGGGTAAACATAAATTTTAAAGCTATGTACATTGCCACATGAAGTGAAATTAGAGGTCATTTCATTAGTAAAAAGGGCAACAAATAGACGACACAGGTGACTAGGAGTGTTGCAGTGTCTGGAATGTTATCTAGTCATTGCATTCAATACTTGACTAATCATTTCTAAATGCTGTTTTTCTTAGTGTGTGGTTTGAGGATAATGTTAGCATAACAAAAATAAGCTATATGTAACACATATTTTTTTAGGCATAATCATTGGGATTGTTTCTCTCCCACAGCCTTCATCATTAGATGCAAATGTTAAGAAATTTTTTTTTAATCTGAGAATTATCTCAAAGAAAACAAGAGTTATTCACTATTAGATGAGTCTATTCTTAATAGACTTATTTTAAACATGATAGAGTTTAAAGACCAGAAATCCTCACTATAGGAAAATTAGGTGGTTAAATAAAAACAGGCTACAAACTATAATTATTCTCTAGATCACTTATTTGTCACTTAATTAAAGGTGTCCTCAACCATAATTCTGTTCTGTTCTATAGCACTATAAGTTCCCCTGAGGACTCCAACCAAAATCTATGGTTCTTTGAACTCTCAATACCAAGGGTACCCTGCACTCAGTTGATACTTAACAATTCCCTATTGAGGATTCTGGAGAATAAAGTATTCCTGAATTTACTGTTCTAAGCACTAAACAAATATGTTGTTGACACATTAAACTGAAAAGCATCCAGATTTTTGGAAATGACTAAGGCCCAATGGGAAACCCAATAAATGAGGTTAATCCTAGTTGAGAGCAATTTTGCAATCAGAATCAAAAAAAGATTATCAGTGTAGGTCATTTTATTAATTCTTCTGTCAACTCAGAGATGATGACAAGAATGTCTGTGTTTTAAAGGATCATGTTAGAACACAGGGAATTTAGCAATAACCTAATCCAAACCCTTTGTTTACAGGTGAAAAAACAGACTTGGAGAAGTCAAGGGGCTTGAAGCCACGTTAGCTCTTTAGTGGAAGGGGTTTCCTGGCTTCTGGGGCTCTTGATGAGATCAGTACAGTAGACTAAATATTCCGTCTTTATTCAAATGATGGCTTTCTCATAGTGTCATTTTGTTCCGCATGGCCTAATTGTTTTACATTAACATGTTTCATTAACACATCGGAAATGCCTTTTACAAATGCTGAAATGAGGTAAGTAGAACCATCTGTCTTTGCTAACCTTCATCAGTTCCATCCTTCCAGCTCTGAGGAATTACACTTTGGAGCTCAGTCACTATAGACAGGTGCTAGTCCAGCCTGCAGAGGGGATTGAGGCTTTCAGAATCACCATGGCAGTGAAAAGATTCTGAGCCACTATGTTATCAGCACTTGTGGTTGGAAGAATTATGCCACCACATATGTGACATGGCTGTGGTCATTCAAAAGGGCATAGGCACATGCTATACAAAATTAAATTCAAGGAAAGAGACTCAGAAGCAATGACAACTATCTGAGACATAACTTCTCCCAAGAGAAGGCCAGGAGTCACGATGGTGTGGAGGAAGAAAAATAATTTTCCTTCCTATTTTCTAAGTTCTTCTGGCTGGACAAACAATCAAATTAACATGAAACAGATTAACGGGAGAAAATGACCAAAATAATTACATATGTACACAAAGGGGTTCCATAAGAATATGAGACCTGTGAACAGACTGGCCCTTAAGGCTTATACGTCATCTTGAGCTAAGGAGAACGGAGGTGGGGAAGTTCTGGTTTGGGATTGCCAAGGGCATGGAGGCAGTTCCCAGAGAGTTAGAAATGTAAATATTTGGTAAATAGGGTTTGTTGGGCCATCTTTAACACGGGGCAAAGGGAGGACTGTGATCAAATGGGCTTTGCTAGGTTCCTCCCTGTCTACCATACCTCCTTCATATTAAACTATAGAGATCTATAATGATAGCTGCCTTTCTCGAGCAGGTTCCCTACGTCAGTTCTTTTAGGCAGTTAGGAGGAAGGTCAAAGTTTTCTCCTGAGTCTTGTTTTTTTAAACAACCAACTTAAATAATATTCCAAAAGTCATATTTTGGGATGGCAAGCTTAGCTTTCCTCAATGGCATGAAAAGAAAAAAAAACACCTTTCCTAACTCGGCCAGTACCAGTGTGACCCTTGGCATAACACACTCTGCCTCTGAGTTTTAATCTCAATGTCTTTGAAATGAGGTTGAACAGTACATATGTCTCTAAATTCCCTACAAAGTCTAATTTTAAAGCCTCTAAGTGGTAAGAATTCCATTTTACTGTCAAAGGGCTCACTTTATTAACATTTCTTTCTTTATGGGTAAACATGTAAAAAGGCTTATAACCAAATCACTTTCCACTCAAGTGGCTTTTTATATGTTTTCTTACTTTCCAAGAAAAGTCTGTATTTTACCAAATCTTACTATTGTAATTCCAAACATGAGCCATTATTGTCTAGACCCATTTGGCTTGGCTTATTGGACTATTCCCTAAGATATTATAAAAAATACTTGATTCTCATTCTTGTCTGTTGTTTCATCCAACAATTTCTTTTTTCTTCTCCAGCATTTTATTTGCCACAACCAAGCCAGTTGGGCAGGAACTGATTCACAAACTCTCTAATCTCTGAGGCACTGAGGTTTCTGACCAACATACCAAAAACATGAAATTCTGGGTTAGGTTGAAATAAAAATAAGATAATTTCCCAAGCTTATGAAAACTGCTAATGATATAGTCATCACAAAAACCAAACATTTAAATTCTAAAAAACATTGAGGGATAATAAAGTTATTACTTTTAAAGCAAAATGATTTAAGCTTCTTTTTCTTTCTTTTGTTGATTCATTGTTTCTAGTCCACCACTCAGCCTGTGAATCAGACTTCTCAGAATAACCTGACTGAGGCAAATTCAACACATTTAAGTTTAATTTTCTTCTATTCAAACACAACTTGCACAATGAGGTGAGTGTCTAACAATTCAAAGGAACAAACCATTAAATTAAAATTCCTAACTTGATTGTTTGAATCACACTGGGCTAAATTTACATCCTCCATAACACTGTGGGAATTCACTCTGTGGGAGATTTTTCTAGCTACATTTTTAAAGCAAACCTTTTCTTCCTCTTCTTTTTTTTTTTTAAGGGTGAATTACTTGTTGCTGTACCTTTAACAATAAGAAGAAAGAAATAAAACTGGGCTCCAGGAGAAAACAATGAGGCAATAATTTTGAAATTAAAATATAACACATGATATATCAATGTAATTGTCCTGCGCATGTGATGATAACTCTGCTTTGATGGTGTTATTTCCCGAGCACACAAGACCTAATAAAATCTGGAGGGCTGAATTGATGAGAAATTCAGCATTAGAGATTAGGAAAAACACGCACTAAAATAGCCAAACAAAATTACTGGAAAACAATTTTAGTGGCAAATTATTTATCTAAGTGATGTGGGACAATTTGTAGAGCTCTCCCAACATTAAAATAAATTAGTTACCTAAAACACCTAACTTCTTTGACAAAGTAAAATGTGATTATGTAATTATTTGTTTGACCTTGAGCAAGTCAGTCATATTTCTGTGACTCATATTTCTTCATGTTTTATTATTCATCCATAAGCATTTTTTTTTCTAAAATTTCTGTGATTATAACTTTGTGATGATGGGTTGTTCCCTTGTCCTTTATTCATCTCATTTATTCAAAATGCAATCATTAATTATAAAATTGAAAAGACAGGTTTGGTAATGATCGCTCACCAGTTGATGATATAAATACCAAACTGCAGTAGAATCAACCATGGAAGCTTCTAGAATGAAACATCCAAGCAAACATAAAGCAACCAAAGGAAAAAATCATCAAGATTCTACGTTCACCACAAAAATAACTGTTTTATACATTTGCTTGATGTAACCTTGGGTGTGCCATTTAACTGTTCTGTGTCTGTTTCCTTTTCTTCAGACACAAAATGGAGATAATAACAGTATCTGTCCCAGAACTGTTGACAGACTAAAATGAGGTAATGCATATATAAACCCAAGTGCCTGCAATACAATAAAAGCTCAATAAATAATTCCCACTGTTAACATTATCATCAGAATTATTACAGATAGACTTTCGTTTGTGATCACTATTTGGAGAGTAAATTTGAATGAGCATAACATTCCACTGCAAAGTGAACATTGCAATTTAACATTAGATAGGAGAGATTTGGTACGAGAAGCTCTTTAGCTCTTTGCTTATAAATAATAAAGCAGTCATACAAATAAGAAAGCGAGGCACCTTGATTTCATACTCATAAAAAAGGAATTTGCGAGCTAGGCTCTGCTATGAAAAAAGATGGAGGAGGAAGAATTTTCTTTCTATCTCTTGGCATTTGTCCCTAGGTTTTTAATTATTTCCCCAGCTAATTAGTTCTTTGTATTTCTAAACCCACTAATCAGACTTTATTAAAAACTCCAAAGTTTTGTTAATGTTTTTTATATTTGTGATAACCTCCACTTCTCCCTATCCACTCACCCTTTTTATACACACATACTGGTTTCTACTAGCTTACTTAGGAGACAGATGGTACATGTTTTCTTGCTTCTTTTGTCACACGTTGACTTATTTTATCAAGGAATTTCCCTAGCTGTAACCTGCACTGGTAGTTTTTAACCTCAAATTATTTGAGTGGGACAAATTTATTCATCTGGCGTTAGTGTAGAGATGGTTCATAGATGGTTGTAAGTATTAAATACAATAAATTTTTAGCTCAGGAGAGGATGGTTCCCAGGATGAAGGGGACAGAAATACCTAGTAAAATGGAGGTTTAGAAGCCATGCAACAGGAGAGTGCCCAATAAGGATGAGAGAATTTCATGGAACCATGGATGCTATACATCCATATTAAAAAATTTCTCATGCAAAATATGCAAATTTAAGACTTCCAGCCAAGACGGAGGTGTAGGTAGATATACTTTGCCTCCTTGCACAACCAAAAGAAGGGCAACGCAAATTTAAAAAACAAAAAATAATCGGAACTGCCAGAAAATCAAACTGTATGGAAGTCCAACAACCATGGTGTTAAAGAAGAAACATTCACTCTGACTGGTAAGAGGGGTGGAGATGGGCAGTTGAGATAGAGAGGACTCTTGGCAAGGCGGTGGCTGAAGGATCTGGGCAGTCAAGGAGGTGGCTGGGGGGCAGTCCCATATTTGGACTGAGACAGAAGGTGCAATTCAGGTTTTCAGTGTGGGGAAATAAAGCCTCAAAACCTCTAGCTATAAAAATATGTAGGGGTTGCGGAGGCAGCAGGAGAAACTCCCAGCCTCACGGGAGAGTTTGTTGAAGAGACCCACAGGGTCCTAGAATGTACACAAAACCACCCACCCAGGAATCAGCACCAGAAGGGTCCAATTTGCTTCTGAGTAGAGGGGGAAGTGACTGAAAACCAGCCAAGAGCCAAGCAAGTAGCATTGTTCCCTTGCTGACCCCTCCCCTACATACAGCACCATAGTGCAGTGACATGGGCTGCCCCCCTACCCTGCAAATACCTAACGCTCCACCTCTTACTACATAACAGGCACTCTGAGACAAAAAAATATGGCCCACATGAAAGAACAGATCAAAGCTCCAAAAATAGAACTAAGAAATGAAGAGATAGCCAGCCTATCAGATGCAGAGTTCAAAACATTGGAAATCAGAATGCTCACAGAATTGGTTGTATATGGTCACAAAATAGAGGAAAAAGTGAGGGCTATGAAAAGTGAGATAAAGGAAAATGTACAGGGAACCAAAAGTGATGGGAAGGAAACCAGGACTCAAATCAATGGTTTGGAGCAGAAGGAAGAAAGAAACATTCAACCAGAACAGAATGAAGAAACAAAAATTCAAAAAACAAGGAGAGGCTTAGGAACCTCCAGGACAACTTTAAATGTTCCAACATCTGAAACATAGGGGTGCTAGAAGGAGAAGAAGAGCAAGAAATTGAAAACCTATTTGAAAATATAATAAAGGGGAACTTCCCCAATCTGGCAAAAGAAATAGACTTCCCAGAAGTCCAGAAAGCTCAGAGAGTCCCAAAGAAGTTGGACCCAAGGAAGCACACACGAGGGCACATCTTAATTACATTATCCAAGATTAAAGATAAGGAGAGAATCTTAAAAGCAGCAAGAGAAAAGGAGACAGTTAGTTACCTACAAAGGAGATCCCATTAGACTATTGGCTGATTTCTCAAGAGAAACTTCACAGGCAAGAAGGGGCTTGAAAAAAGTATTCCAAGTCATTACAGGAAAGGACCTATGTCCATGATTACCCCATCCAGCAAAGCTATCATTTGGAAAGGAAGGGCAGATAAAGTGCTTTCCAGATAAGGTCAAGATAAAGGAGTTCATCATCACCAAGTCCTTATTAGTTGTTAAAGGGACTTATCTAAGAAAAAGAAGATGATCAAAAACATGAACAATAAAATGACAAAAAACACAACTATCAACAACTGAACCTAAAAAGAAACAACCCCAAAACAAAAACAAACTAAGCAAACAACTAGAAGAGGAACAGAATCATAGAAATGGAGATCATGGGGAGGGTTATCAGTGGGGAGAGGAGGAGGGGAGAATGGGGAAAAAGTACAGGGAATAAGAAGCATAAATGGTAGGTACAATATAGACAGGGGAGGTTAAGAGTAGTATAGGAAATAGAGAAGCCAAATAGCTTACATATATGACCCAAGGACATGAGCTAAAGTGGGGGGATGCTGGTGTGAAGGGCAGAGGGGAATAAAGGGGAGAAAAAGAAACTGGGACAACTGTAATTGCCTAATCAATAAAATATATTTAAAAATAGCAAAATATACAAATGTAAAACTCTCCCTGCTATATGTACCTGGCTCAAGTATGCTCCACACCCAACTTTTGTACAAATTTCTTACACACTGAATTTTGTGTCATTGGTTCCTTTGACGATGTGACCAAAGTGGAGCGTAGGGTAGAGATGACAAATCAATGGCAACAAGCTCAGAGATAGATATTTTTAAAAAGAAAGCTAATTCGATGACTGAAAATGATGTGATCCAGAGAAAAGCCCCCAACCCCAAGAATTTTTGGAGAAATTAGGAAGGATTCTTGCGATCCACTTCCAAATGTGGAATGAGAAGTCAGCTGAATTTTGTGTGGCAAGTACATATTCAGCACACTTAAGTGCTCAGTGTCAGCTATACTATTCATGATGGTTTTCTTTGTTTTGATTTTAGATGATTGTAGTAAGGATGAAGTGAGTCATAGACTGGGCACATCACATTACGCTTTATAAAAATTGCTAACCTTTCCTATATCCTGACCACAAAAGAATAAGAGCTAATTTTTGGTTATTTGCTCTAATATTTGCAACCTATATTTCCCCCTAAATAGCACTTACCAAAATTTGTAACCATTACTTATTTTTATAACCTAATTGATTGTCCTTCTTTAATCTGGTTGTCATTTTTCTAGAATAAATATGTAAGACCTCTTATATTGCTGCATACGCAGGAACAAACTTGTACTACAATTCTCCTCTTTACAAGGCAAGAAAACACAACATTTCACCATAATTGAATCAATTTACAGCTTTCTTTACCTTGTTATTTCTTCTGATCATAGTCTGGTTATCTCAAGTAGATTCCAGATATTCTCTAGTTCTGCAAAAGACAATCAAATTTCTACCCCAAGGGGAAATTTCTGCAAACATTGATAAAGTGGCATGTGATGCTACAGTAGATGGAGGGAGAAAGGAAGGAAGGAAATAGATTTCATAATCGGAAATCTGTATCAACTTCTAAATAACCAAGTTGTTTATCACTTAGGATTCCTTACTTGTAAGCAACAGAAGCCAATTCTGGCTAACTCAGACAAATACACACACACACACACACACACACAAATAGGATGGGGAAACTGCAGTTTGTTGCCACATCAAACTAAAAAGTCCAGGAGTAATGTCCTGGCATTGTTTGATCTACAGGTTCACATGCTATCCATAGTGTCTGATTTCTCTCCAGCTTCTTGTTCAGCCCTCATCTTTGATGTTTTTGTTATCAGGGTCCAAATAGTGACAAAAATGTTGCCGGAAACTCTAGCATTATATCAAATCAGGTTCAGTCTACTCAAAAGCATCTCAAATATCCTAGAAAGGACTTTGAACTTCACCAACTTGCTTTTGTCCTAACACAGCCAATCACTGGGACAGGTGCGGAAGGACTATATTGATTAGCTTAAGCTTAAGTCTCAGGTGCACACAAAGGCCAAAACATGGACTGAGAATGGAGAGGAGATTGTTCCTTAAAGGAAAATTAAGAATCTCATACCTGGAAAATGCGAATAACAACAATAATAAACCTAATATTTTGGTCCTTTCCATCTTACCGTATGCCATGAATTAGTCTATGTACTTCATATATATACTAACTCATTTAATCTTCACACTCTGGTTTATGTAATTATTATCTCATTTCACAGATAAGGAGATGGAGGTTCAAACAGTTAAACATAACTTGCCCAGAATTACCCAGATAGCTCCTGATAGAGTTGAGATTTGAACCCAGGTAGTGTGAAGCTAGAATGTCATTCTAATTGTCCCATATCTAGATAGAAAAAAAAGTCAGTTACAACTGTCAATTTTTATAGATTTCAGCTATGTTCTCATTCATTTACCCCTAGACTCTAAGGAATAGTATTTGGCATAAAAGGAGCATTTGTTAAATGAATGAGTTAGTGAATGAGTGAAAAAATTAATGAATGGTATATGAAGCTTGTTGTAAATACCTAAACAATCTTTAAACTCCAACAAAAATGCAAACTCCCAGGATAGTTACACATCATGTGTTTTCTGTGTCCTATCCAAAGTCAAGCACTGTGTGAAACATACAAGAAGTTCTTAAAAATAATAACTTCTAACTGTTGAAAACCTACCTTGCACAGTAAATTTTACTAATTAACATAATTCAGTCTTTACAACAGATGATAAGAAAACCGATGCTGAAAAATGTTAAGCCATTCTCAATGTCATATACTTAGGAATGAGAGATCTGGTATTACAACTGTTGTTTTACCCTGGTTGGTGTAGCTCAGTGGATTGAGCACAGGTCTACGAACCAAAGGGTCACTGGTTCGATTCCCAGTCACGGCACATGCCTGGGTTGCGGGCCAGGTCCCCAATAGGGGGAATGCGAGAGGCAACCACATGTAGATGTTTCACTCCCTCTCTTTCTCCTTCCCCTCCCCTCTCTCTAAAAATAAATAAATAAAATCTTAAAAAAAAACCCTGTTGTTTATTCTCCCATCACTGATGTTTGTTATAACCTCATCCTCCTTTTCCTTTGTCCCTGACTAATGCCTCATACTGCAGGAGGTCATCTGATGTAAACACATGTTGTCGTATTTACAAGTGCTCATCCACATGGAGCTGTGCATGCATAAACGTCCAAATGATTCACATGCAATATTTAATTTTAAAAAATGAAATTTTATAATCATACACTGGTGGGAGGGAGGTATGTTTTCTTTTATTATGGTAATAGAAAAAGGGAAAAAAGATAAAATTTTAAATAGAGAGAAAGTAGTCAAAGAATTTAATGTGATACCTTGTCAGGAAAGTGGACAAAAAGCTTTATCAAGTGAGGAGATCCAAAGACAAGTAACCTTTATTGAGAATGATTTGACTTGCCTTAAGTCACCTAAATTCAAATCTGGAATCTGCCAGCAGTGCTCAAATGTATTCAGCTAGTCAACTGCAATAAAGACAATGAATGGGCTCCAGAACTTTCTGTTACTTAACTCATTGTGAAAAATTTTAGGGTTTTGTTTCTGTATTAGATTACTTGTCAGATGAATCAAAAGTTCAGGACTAACAGTAAGGAATAAATCAGTAGAGAATGAATGCCTTTCTCCACAAAGACTTCAATAATATAAAATTACTGGACCTAGCTAAGTTGGAATATACTGAATAACTGAATATATTTATACATTACAGATGGTGTGGAATGCTGCCAGTGATACCTTGGGGATAACTTAAAGTCTGGCTTTACTAGGGGCAGAGAGATAAAATAGCCAAAATAGAATCCCTTCAAACTTGAATCAAAGAGATGGAATGAAAATGTAAACTCGTTTAAAAACTCAAAGGACTTATCTACCCTAATATAAACCAAGGGAATAACTCAATACCTTTGAAAAAATATATTGTTTCTTATCAAATAATCAGAGTAAAAGGTCTTTGGAAAAATAAATAGGCCCACAATGCTACCATACAGCTGAAAAACCTGAGACTGTGTGTTCAAAGGCAGAGTGGAAAGGAGAAGAGATGAATCAATTTTTTGTATAATTCACATAAACTATTCTCCATTTTAAAGAGACTGGAGGCTCCAAATTCACCAGATTGACAATGTTGATTTAATTAACAGAGCAATTTAGAATTTTATTTTTATGAGAACCAAAAGAACACTTTAAAAGTCTACACTGACCAATTCATTGTATAGCTTAGACAATCCAAGTTCAAAGGCAATTTAGCTTCCTGCCCTATATCACAACACAAGTTTAGTTGTAGAGGAAGAAAAATTATCAAGGATGCCTAACTCATAGTCAACTGTTTTTTCCAGCACACTATACTTGACATGATTTCTGTGCCTTTTATAATTTCTTTGGGCAACCACATTTATGAAGGCATATCTAAATATAAGCAGAAAACAGAATTTTAGGGAGCTGAATTTACTTGCAAAAGAGAATGTTAAATCTGAAATTCATTCAGGAGTAGTAATGTGGAACTAATGTCTCCTTAATATTAATCCTACTTATCTATATGATAACATAATATATTTATTAATTTAGTAGGACAAAAAAAATCCAAAGTACATGAATGCATATATCCTCTTGATGAGATCATGTTCTCCCTGTCTTTCCCATATATGAACTCATTGTTATTATAAGGCTTCTTGGCATGTTTAGAGTATAATCACTATACATGTTTAATTTCACAAAGATTATGCTCCACTAAGAAATGTATTTTATTCTTCCTTCCTTTGGTATAAAGCTTAGATATTCTTTTCATAAGTCTGACTCCTTGTCATCAGATAATCTATTTTAAATGAATTTTCCTCCTCTTGGTTCCAAAATGCAAATTGAGGCAGCACTCAGGAAAGATTATTCCCTTGTTTTTAGATTGCCTTTTTCATGTAAGATGTAGGTCTATCTTGCCACGCATAAGGGCCTGTAAGAACTTCAGGTCACTTGTCCTATAAGTATTATGAATAAATGTTGGACTCTAGTTAAGGAAACTACATTATGGTTTGAATTAGGCAGGACAGTTAGATGTTCTCTTGGGGTAGTTTTGAGTATCATAGGGCCTCCGTAACTATGCTTCATCCAGAAGCTGGACACCCTGCACAGAACTGTTATTGGTGAGAATTAAAAGGATTATGGCTCAGATAGGTTTTCAGTATCAATGGGAAAAATCGGGTCAATCTCCTGAGATGGCCACTGTTCATCTCCTGATACGTATACTCTTCTGTCTTTAATGGTATCACATTTTGGTTAGGAATTTCTTTCTGATGAATTAAGAGACTAGAATTAATAAAGCACAGAATTACACAAATAGCAGCAATCTCAAAGGAACTGTCAGCTCCAGAATTCGACTCTATTCTGAGTTTCTCCAAATAACAGTTTATTAGATCAAAAAATACTTTGCATTTGCAATGATTCATCTAAGAAGCTTTATGGAAAGTGGATGTATGGGTCCAGGCTTTAACCAGCATACCAAACACACCTTTTTGTGTGAATTCAAATTATCTCCAGCATTTCCCCCAGGTATAGATACAGAGCCACAGAACTGCACCTTTAAATATAAGAGGAATCTAATGAACAAAATAAACGAGTGAGCAAAAAAGAACCAGAGGCATGGGATCATGGAACAGACTGACAGCTGAAACAAGGGAGGAGAGAAGAGGGGGCTCTCTGAAACGAAGTGAAGGGATTAGTCAAGGAACATATATGAAGGACCCATGGACATGGGCAACAGGCTGGGGATTGACCATGGAAGTGGGGGTCGGACTGGGTGGAGGGGGTGAAGGGGAAGAAAATTGGAACTATTAACATAGTTAATAAATAATAAACAATAAATAATAAAAGATATTTTTTTAAGTAACTCTAAAATCTGTCACTTAAATCTGCTACTTACGGACGTCCACAGTAGTAATGTTCTACTAGGACAAGGAACCTTTCAAAGTATTAAGTCCCATATGGGACATACAGTCTTCTGCCCACACCTATGCCTCTTATTGAAAACTTAGAGTATTCCTGGGGTCTTCAATGGAGCAATCAGTAATAATCACTGTTTGGTTTCTCTAAAATCTCAAAAACGTGATTAAGTTAAGAGAAGTTGTTATTTGTTCACTTATTCATTTACTCATTCAACAAATATTGACCTGTGCCTGGCCTTTTAAAGTTTCTAATCACAAAAGAAGATATGGAAAAATATTATTTGCAAAGAACTTTCCAGTTCTACTTGTCAAACCCTCATATCACTAGTTTGTAACATTTCGGAGGAGAAACATAGGGGACTCCTTAGAGAAATTGTTATCTATCAAAAAGAAAAGAAAAACTCTACCTTTGGCCAAACACACAAATATCACATGCTACTTCTAAGGCTTTTAAGTGTTCCTGAAGTTTGCCTAAGGACACATGCTTAAGGACCACTGCTCTATATCAAAATCCTCCTATTAATTAGCTGTTCATAGGCCACACCTGGCCCGCATCATGCTTTTCTTATCCTGAGCATTCACTTTAATGCTGCACACGTCGGTGTTAAAAAACTGAGAAGTAAAAGCATTCATTGAGGTAACAGACACACACCCACCCACCCACCCAATGTTTGCTAAATTCACCACTTGTTAAATTTTTCTTAGTTGCTGGACAAAATATACATTCTCAAAAACTATTAACCATTCAGTAAAATGAATATGAGGAGAGTTGTTCCTTTATTTGTATAGATTAAAAACACATAAATTTTTAGGGGGTTGAAAAGAATTTTATAGGTCTTTAAAAATTATTTTAAAGACTAAATTATGATTTTAATGACAAACAGTACAAGATTTTTGTTAAGGAGAGGAAGAAGAAAAAGACATCAGCATAATCATACATTGATAAAATCAAGCAGTCCCAGACATTTTGCCACCTGGGGGACCTAGGAGTGACAGGCAGAAGCAGATTCTGCATGTGATAGTTCTCACCATGGAAGTCTTCATGTCTCGCAATTCCAAAGACATAAGAAGAGTTTTCCTTTAGCACATTAAGTGATCCTATATATAAATCAATTGGCTTTGCAAATTTCAATATCCACTAAGTAAATCAAATCTAATATATGAAGACAAGCATCTTAGCAAACATTAAGATGTAAGAGAACCATTGTTGTTTACTTTTTAGGTCTGATAATGGTGTTATTTTTGAGTAGTTCTTACCATTTCCAAACCTACTAAAATATTTATGGATAAAATGATAAGCTCTCTTGATTTGCTTTAAACAACCAGGCAGTAAGAGAGTACTGAAGTGTAGATGAAACCAGATGGATCAGAAATTAATAATGTGGAAACTATGTGATGCTACCTGAATTTTTTTATTATTAATCATTCTTTTTCCATAGCTTTGAAAGTTTTCACAACAAAAAATGTTCTTTGTTTTAAAAGAAATCACAAAAAAAGTAGAAACAACCCAAATGCCCTTCAACTGGCAAATGGATAAATACTATGTGGTATATCCATACAATGGAATATTATTTAACCATAAAAAGGAATGAAGTACCAACCCATGTTACAGCATAGATGAACCCTGAATACATTATGCTAAGTGATAGGAGCCAGACATAAAGGACAACATATTGCATGATTCTGTTTGTATAAAATGTCTAGAATAGGCAAATCTTCAGAAACAAAAAATACATTATTGGCTACTAAGACAGAGGAAGATGTGGTGAATTGGGGGTGATGGCTAAGAGAAATAGGGTTTCTTGCAATGCTAATGAAAATATTCTAAAATTGATTGTGGTGAAATATGTACAACCCTTTGGGTATACTGAAAGCCATTGAATTGTACATTTAAAAAAGCAGACGTGTGGGGAACAATTTAGGAAATTTGAATATCTACTGTGTGTTAGACACCTTTAAAAGGTAGTGATAATTTTGTTCAATGATATAATGGCATGGTAGATATGTAAGGAAAATTTGTATTTTTAATAATAACATTCTGAAGTATTTAAGGATAAAATGTAAACTTCATGATGTCTAGGATTTGCTTTAAATCACTTTTAAAAAAGTAAGGCAATATGGTGAAATTGAAATAGTTGTTATATCAAAGTGACAGGTATATGGGATTCGTTATACTTTTCTTCCTCTGTATATGCTTGAAATTTTGTAAAAAAAATATTAGAACACAAAAATAAATCAGTGGAATATGCGGAGAGGAGACATTTTTGTACCAAAATACTCATTCCCATGCAGAACTTGCCATTTTCCACAAAACATTATTAATTTCATGTCAATAATGATTACTGAAAATGATAGTATGTGTTTTAATAAATGAGAAACATGGTGTGAAATAAGACTGTAAGACTTTTCAGTATCTTTACCATGTGAATATACAACGTGAATCTCCAAGACTGAGGAGATTATATATATATAATGTTATCTCAGAAGTTCTTTTCCATATCTATGCTCTTTGTTAGATAACAGAAACAGTAAGGCAAGATATCTATAAAATGCAGACCATCATTTTGACAACTGTGACTTATCTTTTCATATGCAGCCCAATTTCACACTAGTACCAATACTTCACTTTAGAGGCAAGGGACTAATTATAGACTAGTTCAGTTTGTTTTCAAATCTCTCAAATCCCCATTTGCTTGAAAATTTGTCTATGACCCAGAACAAGCCATAGTACAAACCAGTATGCAAGGTTTGAATCACAAACTGAACACTGCAGAACTTGAACTTTATCAAATTCCTTAAGGTTTTACCTAATTGCATGGGTTCGATGAGCTGAAATTTTGTGCTGTTGGAGGAGTACTTAGTGTTGTTTGACCAAACCAGAGATTCAAGCTTCACAGCTTCAGCGCTCTAAGTCATTCCAGTCCTTCCGAGAGTACAGTGCATATTCACGGCACAGACACATGGAACAAGTTCGATGTGCATAACTCCCTGGAAATTTCATCATCACCTTATGTTAGAAATTATCCTGTCAATCACGGGATGAGGAGCTTGAAGTGCTACTCGATGAATCACACTTTTGCTTTCAGCTTCCTGGATCTTTTGGTGACGCCCTTAGAATTCAAACCTTTTTGCAGAAGAATCGCAGAACTTGAATTGCAAATTAGTTGTCACAGTTCTGGCTGCTACAGTGAGCTCAGATGTAATAAAATACACCTAAAAGACACTAAATCTTTGGCACAGGAAAATTCGCTTCAAGGTGATTTCAAGAATAGGTATAAACAATTCAACTTTCACACTAAAACTTAGCATCACCTAAACTAGCCCATTATGGTAAATATTGTTGAGGAGCTCTAGACAGAATGTTGTGTTACAGGGTTGAAAGTATCAGCTCTAAAATTAGACTGTGTTTGAAGTTCAGATGCACAGGACCTAGAACACCTCAGTTAACCTTTCTGGTCCTTAACAATGCTTGCGGGGGATATAATAGCACCAACTTTTAGGGCTTTTATGAGGATTAAACAAAATTAGATGAAATAGATAATATGCAATAGTGTCTGAACATGGTGTGTCTAAATGTTAGCTGTCATTATTGTTTTTTCTATAAATTTCTACATTTATTTTATTTTTTTCAGAAAATTAGTATTCCACTAAACACACTTGGGGATAACATTGATTTAAACAGAATCAACTTCTGTCCTCGGGGTCGAGAGCAGTAAACCTTGTATGGTGGGTGCTCAAAAGTTTATTACTGAAGGTGAGGATGAATGATTAAATCAGAGTCTTCTAAGCCTATAAATGAAAGTCATAAAGGAGTTTTTGAGCTGGAAGAGAAAGGAAGCCTCGCCTCATCTCGCTGAGTGTCTAGAGTGCATGCTATGTTAGCATCAGAATCTTTGAATCTGATTATTATCTTAAGCCGCATTCCAATGAGTCCAGAGTGTTCTGTGGGGAAAATAATTACTCAATTGCTAGTCGTTGGCAGATATCCCATTAAAAAAAGAGAAAACTTTAAACTTGGTTTTGCATTCCTCATTTCAATACCAGTTAAATCAAAAGTGGATCGTGATTTAAATGGAGGCATTTTCATGGACTAGCCTTTACAGATATATTTTCTAAATTATGTTTTTTGGGTCTTGTTTAACCAAAGGTTTAGTTCTTCTTGGATTTTTCTTTCCACCTGAACTAAATTTCAAGCCTTTTTTTTTTCTAGTGAGAAAAATATTAAAGCTCTACATATGCCCCTAAATGACATATGATCTACTGGTGACTTCACTCTGCTTCATTTTCAGACTTTACATTCAGAAACTACTTAAATGGAGAAGGCTTATTGCTTAAAAACTGACCTCCTTGTTTAAAATGTTCACAGAATATAGAAACTGACACACAGTTTGTTTCATCTTCAGAGGTACACATGTAATGATTTGCTTTAAAAGTTATATCTTTCAAGAAATATCACCATATAACATCTTTAATTTGCAGTCATCCTAAGGATTTCTAAACATATTTTCTTTTTTTCTTATTTTTATTTTTTTATTTTTGATTTTAGAGAGAGGGGAAAGAAGGGAAAAAGAGAAGTACAGGAAACATCCACTGGCTGCCTTATGTTTGCTCCCCGACTGGGAACTGAACCTGCGAATGTGCAACCCATGCGTGTCCAGGAGCCAAATTGATGACCTTTACTTTTGTGGGCCAATGTCCAACCAAATCAGCCACATGGGCCGGGGATTTCTGGGTTGAATTTCAAATATAATAGATAAATGAGAGAAATGGTTCTTTAAAAACTTCGAAAATATTTTAGTGGTCAACCATATATTCAAGCTTGGAGTGGCCTGGGGGAAATGAGATCCATGGTTTTTTCCTAGATTTGCCAAATATTAGCTATATTACTAGCATTGGTCACAAAGTCTCTCAAGGGTTCATTTTCCTCAGTTCTAGCAAAGGGGATAGGACTAAATGATCTCTAAAGTCCCCTTCAGTGCTATGACCCCATGTAGGAACCACACGGGTTATGGGAAAATCTAAATCACTGTAAACTGAGAAGAATGTGAAGGGAGCTTCTGATAGAAAAATATTCCGAAACATCCAAAACGTATTGAATGGGAATCGGGCTATAATGCAAACAACATCTGGATGTGATTGTTCAAAACCAAATGCAAAAGGGGAATCCAGATTATGTTAGATGTTACACTGACTAACAGCAGAACCCTGGGAAAAGAAACAATTTAAATGAAACAGCTAGACAGGAATGATCCATAAGGAAAGAGTGGTTACTGTAAACTAGGGAATACTTGAAATGGGGAAATGAAAAGATACCGAAGTCCAGGAAACTGATAAAACTGGGAAGATAAAATACTCTATCAATATAATCCTTTGTGTTGGCCTAATTGACTTCAGAGGTACTAAATAAATGCAAATTTATATCTCCTTGAAAGTCTACATGATAGGCATTACCCAGACAAGAGTTTTGTCTTAAAATTGTTAAATTAGATTTATGGCTGCATTTGTCAATCTGTTAAACATTTTTCCAGTAAAAACATTCTTAGTGGTTATGACTACTAAATGCTCCCAAGTTAGATGGAAACATTTTCACTGGTGGGTTTAAATACATGCTAAAATTTTGTTTTCTCTAATGTGACAGTATCACTCAAAGTTCCACAACAGCAGAATCTTGTGAGGCATATACCAAGTGAAAAGCTCAGGACTATGTGAAATCGTAGTAATAATAAAAATAGTGATAATAACTACCATTTTTACCACTTATTGAGAACCCCAAATATAAGCCAGTAAGTTACTTAGATGTATTAGGTGGGTGTTAACTCTACAGTGGAAGAAACTAGATTGAAGCTCAAGTATGTTAAGTTATCTAAAGTCATGGACCGGGCAAGTAGCAGGGCTAGAATTTGAACCCAGGTCTACCAATCTCTCGAGTCCATGCTCACTCCCCTAAGGCATGCTGGAACTGACAGAGGTAGGCAGGACATAAGGTCATATGTGCATGCAAAATGTGTGAACATGTGTGTATGCACATGTATGCATGAGCACAGGCCCATTCCTCTGTAACCAGAGTCCATTATGAGGATCAACTTGTAGAAGTACATGAGCCCCAAAGAATTAATAACTCCAGCAGTAAATCCAGCAGATCCTGGCTGAATATTTCATTTGTGGAAAACATAGGAGAGCTAGAAATTCCTATCCTTCATATATGATCCCCTCTGCATATTTTATATGTGCATAGTACTTTAAGTACTTTAAAATGTATAAGGCTCTTTTCTCATCCTCACCTGAGCCTTGCTAGAATCTCTGATTTTGCACAAGAGGAAACTGACACAGAGAGAGTAGTTATCTCATGTAAGCACTCAGCTCAACTGAAGGCTGATCTATCTCCCAGTCTGCACTTCACATCTAGTCCTCTTCCTTTTCCAGCATGACATCTCGGGTGGTGTGCCACCAGGCAAAGCACCCTCCGCATCAGAGCCTCTGCTCTCTCCCTCGAGCTGGGTCGCTCAAATTCCCTTTAGTTCCAACATTCTGAAATTACCTAGTTCCCTTCTGCATGCTCTAGAAAATATCAGAGAATCAAGGGAAGAATTTCCCAAGCCTTTCAGCTGTCCACCAGGGAAGGGAAGAACTAGTTTCTGTTGGAACAATTATATTTTAATGTGTGGGGTGTTTTTTGTCTTTTGGGTTTTTTTTTTTTTAAATAAAGTAAGGTCAATCCATCTCTTCCAGATTAAGAACAGATTAACTCTAAAGTAATTGCAACACACTATACCCACCCCCAAAATACTATTTCCCTTTCCAACCTACTAAAGAATCCAACTATTTAAGAAAACACTCTTGTTCCAATGGTTGTTGACTAAAACCATATTGCAATATTGGCAAATGCCTAATTTATAAATCTGCTTAGTGTCATATTTTTCTGACCCTTTCCAAAGTATTTTTTATATATCTATATATCTTTTAGGCCCTGTTCAATCCCCAAAATTAGTCATATATTTCACTATACGTTTAAGCATGCCAAATATACACAAATCTTATCAGTTGCTAGCCCAAAAATAAGAAGAGGGAGGCAATGGGGAGGAATGGAGGGGAAAATATAAATATATATTGTAGAAATGTGGAGCCTTCATAACTCTTCTGGAGTGGGTAGGGTGAGAATGACAAAAAGAGAGAGGAGGAGGGGCAGAGAGAACACATTATACTAGGTAATGTAGAACAGCCTGAGATCATAGCTATCAAGGAAGTCATGCAGGCAAATGATTCTCTCTGAAAGATCTTGTCCTTGGAATTACTTTGCTGCCTTTCCTCTGTCCAACCTATAGGCACAAAGTGGTGGTGTGTGCCTGGGGGCAAACATTAAGGTTTGGGATCCTATGAAGACAGTGACCACCTGCCAACTTTCCTATCTGTTCTACAGCCAATCTGAGTAAATCTCTACAGCCCTGCTTAGATAATTTGGAAACCAGTGATCAAAGATATTGCCTCTTGTGCAATGCACATATAAAACTTGTCTACAAGCTGCCACTCCAGATTTCCATCATAGGAAGGCAGCGAGATCCTCTCCTGTGTGGCAAGCCCTGTCAGGGGTCCCCCATTCTCAGCATGACAGAAACGTGTAGGGGGTGTCTTTTTGGCAGAGCACCCACCAATGACCACCACGCTTTGTCAGTGAGCGGATTCTGACTCTTAGATTCATGTCTTTACAGGCTCCTGGACATGCCTTTAATTGGTTCTCTGTGAACAAATTAAAAGCATAGCAGACTAATTTAACTTTTAAACAAATTCTAATTATTATTCCTTAATAACAAGATTCTCCTTTTAAGCTCTCTTAAGGTCATACCTCTAATCTCCTTCAGTCACACAGCCTGCTTTAGCCCCCCACTCAAATACGTCATTCATTTTCCTGTATAAACTTCCCTAG
Source organism: Desmodus rotundus (assembly GCF_022682495.2). Classification (NCBI taxonomy): domain Eukaryota; kingdom Metazoa; phylum Chordata; class Mammalia; order Chiroptera; family Phyllostomidae; genus Desmodus; species Desmodus rotundus. The sequence goes on from NC_071390.1 coordinate 38,380,198, forward strand.
ATCCTGTCTCTCGTTCCTGGGCTGTTTATAAAGACAGATAAAGGAAATGACTCCTCACTTTGTTCTTTTACCCATATGGCATAACTGTGTCTAAGAATGGAAGTCACAGGTCCCACGGGCAGAGAACAGAGGGAGAGAAAATGATTTATGATGGTCAAAGCGTGGGATGGTCCAGATAAGAGAATAAAGCAATCTCTTGCATGTGCCTTGTTCTCAAGATGATTAAAAACAAACAGCTAATCTTTCCCTCTGCTTGAGTGAAAGACTTGTACAGGCATGTGGGTAGAGAAGGAGGCCATTTCCTTCCATTAGCACTCTTGAAATCAAATTATTCAAAACAACTGTTTATCGAATATTTACTATGTACAAGACAATAATTTTACCTTCTATACTCGAACTATTTCTGCTTTGTCTCATGTTTACCTAACTTTCTGCCTCTCTTCTTATCCCTCCCGGATCTTCCAACCCAGAATCTTGTTCAGCTCCTGTTCTCTCATTTAATGCTAAGATAATGTAAGATTATATTAACAGTTTGCTGTTAGTCACCAAAGCTCTTTTTTCCCACCCCTGCGACACTGGGTAGTTGCTGTGGCACATACTTACCAAGTTCCTTGCACATCCCTTTCACCAGCAAGCTAAACATACATGTGAGTCAGGAGCTCGGTGCCAGCCTTAAGGGACAGGTGACTCATCTGCTCAAAAGATTGTTCTCAAGAATTCCCAAACCCCCAGAACTTTAAAACTTGTAAAGTCCTTAATGGTGAGACTGGGTCTTGAGTTTCCCTTCTATTCTTTATAAGCACAGGGGTATAAATAAGCCAGGAACTCAGTAGATACATATTAAATGGACCTTATTCATTCCTCTTCTTGCTGTTTTTCTTTTTCCAAAGATGGGTTCATATTCTCTCATTTTCAGCTGGTATAAATAGTTATTTTAATTCCACTTCATGGGTGGTATTATCTGACATTTGTCCAACGAAAATAGCCCAGCTTCACAAGAGAAAAGACAAATCCCCTTGTGCATGTGTGAATGTATGTCTGCATGTATGTGTGTATTGTATGTAATACATTATATGTTACGTAAAATATGCATATATAATAAGCAAGCAAACAATAAAAATAAAGAACAGTTTGTGGTGGATTTAGTGAAGAAAACATTTAAATGACAGGCAGTAGAACGGAGAACTAAAAGAACTAGTGGTGAGTAAAAGAACCCACAGAGAGAAGAGTCTAATGTGAGCAGAGGGACCTGGTGAGGGTTAAAGGAGGTAATACATGGCGAGCGTGTGGAAGAGCACCCAGCCCCTAGTGAGTGCTCAATAAAGACGATTCTTGCTCTTGGGTTTTGGCGCTTCCTCTGTGGCTGGAACTATGAGGTGCTGGGAATACAAGGGGAACAAAGGGGACTTACCGGTACTCACGCAATGCACAGCATACTGAGCGAAATAAACATGAAGCACACACACATGTAATGAAAATTTTCAAATTCTGACAAGTCATATGATAGAAACAAACAGAATGCTTGGAGGAAAAATAATGTGCAGTTTAGGGAAGGTCGGAGGAGGGGCTGTCACACTGGTGTGGGGACCTCAGTTGGGAAGGTGTCTTCTGCCCTGCCTTCTTGTGCTCCTTCTCCAAAAAAGAAAGAAAGAAAGAAAGAAAGAAAGAAAGAAAGAAAGAAAGAAAGAAAGAAAGAAAGAAAGAAAGAAAGAAAGAAAGAAAGGAAGAAAGAAAGAAAAGAGGAAAATGCTGTCTTCCCCCGTTGCTTAATTATATCACTAAATTACTGGTGAGCTCTATTCCCTTAGTTACAATTCTGTATAAACCAAGCTCGGTTCTCAGTTACCCCTCTGTTATGTTTTGGGGTTTTTTTTCTAACTAGTGATAAAGTGCTATGGTTTTTAGTATCAGACAGATCTGAGTTGAAATTCCTTATGAGCTGTGTGCCCCTGGCCATTTTCTTCATCAGTAACAAAGTAGAAAATAAAATTGACTACTTCACGTGATGGGATGAGATGAATGAAATCATTTATGTAGTGCCTTTATCACAGTTACTGACACAGTAAGTGTTCAATAAATAGCGTGTGTATAATAAGAAGTAGACATTTCAGGTCATTGAGAACATTTCAGGGGGGTTTATTACTGAAGAACTGTGGTCATATCACTCATTGCATTATTCCTGCTTATATGTATTTCACCTTCATTAATCCAAACACCTCTTTCCCTCCAAAAGAAAGAAAAAATGGTCAAAACTCATGCAAGTAAATATTTGCCAAGTTGCTTAGCTATTGATATAGTTTGTGGACACCTCAAGGAGCGATGTAAGATCTCATCTGGTTTGTCCCCTTTATGTGCCCTCCCAAGTGTCACCAAGTAGTTGCCGGTCACAAGAACAACCCATGCCGTTGTCCACATAAATGCTAAAGTTTCCAAAAGCAAAGCCTGTGAAAAGTAATGGAAAGGAGTTGTTCTCTCTGCCAACCCTTTTCATGAGAGAACAGCTTAGCTTCTTCCAGGTTTGTTAGAATGTAACTAACTCCTTCTTTCACATTTTTCTTAAAAAGGGGGAAGGGTCACCAAGGAACATGTATAAAGAACCCACAGACAAAGACAATGGGGTGATTGAAAGTGGAAGGTGGGAGTTGAACAGGGTGGGGGAGAGTGGTGGGGGCAGAAATGGGGACGACAGTAATTGAATAACAATAAAAAATAAAAAATAAACAGTACATGCATTTTTTCAAAAAAAATCATGGATACTCATTCGCATTAAAAAGGTGGCAATTGTCGCCATGAGGCATTTAGATTCAAAGCCAGCACCCACTCTTGCCATATTTCATCACAGAGGGTCTGAAGGCCTTCACTCTCCTTTCACAGTACACACAGATTCATCCTCAAACAATTTCAGAGTTCTCTACAATGACTGGAACAAAGGGACTCTTATATGAACTGTGGAAAATATTGTCCAGTGCTATTTTTATATATAATGAGAATCGTACTTTACTGCTATCCACTTACAAAGGCCACACATAATATAGGGAGTGAATATGCTTTACTTGACCCCGAATGACTTAAGTAATACCCTTACCAACAAGAGTTATTTAGGTCTCTAACCTTATCAAAGCTTTTAGATGTCTATTTATTCTATCTCCCCAGTTCTGTGGAGTATGGCAGCTGTCATAGTCCCAATTCACAGATGGAGAGAAAGCAAATTCGAGAGACTTTAGGGAATTTTTGAAAACCACTATCAATAATATTTACTATTTGCAAGTCACTCATTAACAGGCCATCTGAAAGGGTTTAGACTGGAATGCTCTCCTCATTTTGATGAAATAGGAAGCAAATGTTTTCAAGTAATGTTCAGTTGGGATACATGCTCAAAAAACAAAAAAGTTTACTAAGCTAGCATGTGTACTAGCTTGATTCTCAGAATCATTGATTGTGTCTGGTTTGGGGTTAGAGCAGGAAGACAAACAGGCTGGGTCACAGGAGTGGTGCTCTCCCAGGTGAAATACTTTCTCCAAGTGCAAATCTGTTTCCCTTTGAGAAAGGCCCCCTCCCCACTTTGAGGCCATCTCGCTGTTTCATAAGCCCATGTTTTTAGGAACAACTAGGTGAGACACTGTGACTGATTCAAAACAAACTCTTCACTTCTGGAAGTCTCATCTAAGCTTATGCCCTTTTGCCTCTTGGGTGTTAGAGGGGGCAAAACTTTACATCAGAAGAGACTGTAAAATCTTTGTTCACAGGAAAATGAAACTTGTAGTTCCTTCGCATCACCATAAGGGGGACATTTTTTAAGTAATATAAAAAAAACTAACCTCTGCCAGCCATCTGTTTTTGTAAATAAAGTTATTTTGGAACATAGCCACGCCCATGGATTTACTTGGTCTGGGACTTCCGTGCTATAGTGGCAGAGACTATATGGCCTGCAAAGCCTAAAATATTTACTATGTGGCTTTTACAGAAAAAGTTTGCTGACCCCTACTACATAATGCGGCCCCCAAATTTGAGACCCAATAATATCCTGCTTTAAAGCACAAGCTCAGGAGTCAGTATTCTGTTTATACAGGCTGCTCCTGGTATTGAGTAACTGGCACCTTGTACAAAGAATTGGACTTCTCTGAGCCCCAGTGTCGTTATCCGTAAATCAGGAAGATCAATAGCATCTACCTCAGAGAAGCATGGGGAGGATTAATTGAGATAATACATCTAAAGGGTTTTGAATATTGCCTGGTATAAGACATCAGCGTGAGTATCGCATTGGCAACAGCTGTATAAACTGGGCTCCAACAGAAAAGCTTCAGCTGAGTTTCAAATGGTACTTAAACATGCTTGTAAGAATTTCCAAGATACATGGCTGTATTATACAAAGGGGATTCTTAGCTTATTTCCAGTGACAAGCAAAAGGCTGACATAAATGACAGCTTAAGAACACAGCCCTTTTTTATCCTTCCCTCACTCTATCCCCAAACCATTGCTTTTGATTTCAGTAGCGCATGTCTACATATGTCACACTCAGACATTCAGACTTCAAATTATTTGATCTTCAAACTTGTCATTTTTCATGTTTTTCTTTCTCATCTAATCTCCCTTGGCTTTTTTTTTTCACCCCCAGCACTCATTCCTTAATGCTGATTCTGTAATGTCCACAAATTCTAGAAGGTATGGGGGATGCTGGAGAGAACCCTCACACTTTCACTTAAGCCAATGGTACTCAAAAGACAATGTGCCAAAATCCCTAGTGTAATTATTTAAAATGCAGGTACAACCCCCACAGAATCTTATTTCGTAGGCCTGGGATGTTTCTAGAAAACTGCTTTAGTTGGAAGTAATGCAGCTGATTCTTACATAGGCTCACGCTTTGTAAACCCTACTCCTCTTTCCCCAACTTATCAAGAGAACAGCCTGTCAAGCCAATGCATGTATCACCATGTTCCCTTTCTCTGAAAAAAAAAAAAATGACGTATATGTATTGGGGGCTGGGAAGGGTGGGAGTGGGGTTAATATTTTTATGGGCTTACACTGGTCCCAACAGGGTAGCATAAATGGCCTTAGCGAAAAGAAAACAGAGTTTTATGTCTGTGTGTAGGAAGAGTATAGATTTTCTGAGATGCGTAATGATGCATGCCATGTACCAGAGGGTAAAATTAAGCTCATAAGACTTTTCAGCTGTATTTGATACTTTGGAACATGAGGGTCCTTATAGATCAATTTAAACTATCTGGTTGAACTATCTGCTTTAGTAATTACAAGCTTTTTTTCCCCCGACTTTCCCAGTTTTGATTTGTAACTCAAAGTTTGGGAAAACCATCTCAAGTTAAAGGCTGGTTTTTAAAATCATTCTATGCACCACAACCCCCCACCCTTTCTCAGCAATGGAATGAATTGTTAGTAATACGCTGAGGGCATGCAGCTCTGCCAAGATTTACTTCCTGTTTCTACTTGGGCTGGTGTAGTATTATTTTCCAATGTTCCAGAATTGCATGTCAGAATTTATTTGAAAACATAATAATTTGGAAATGGATACCTTGCTGATTAGAGCATCTGTTTCTAGCTACAGCTTTTTTCTTCTTTTTGTAAAATCCTGATTTATAATGATCATCTCACCTTTGCAGATATTACAGTATTCCGGAGTAATGCTCAGCCCTGTTCTGTCTCTGGATAACATAAAGTCATCTTGGGTTATGCTATTATTCTACCACCTAAGAATTATCTCTATGCTTCGTTCCCTATCGGTTTGGTTTGTTGCCAAGTGGTGATGTATGCTTGCTTGCTTCCAGACTATATTACAGCAGTGCTTACATGTACAGACTGATTAGGCTCTGCACAGAAAGAAAGGAACACAGTTCACTTAATCAAGTGTGTTACACATAATTCCCTGCTTCCTTAGGCTTCCTCATGGTTTTGTTTCCTAAGGTGGGATATGGGGTCTATAGCACCAAAGTCAAAACCTCAAAATTCCTGTGGATAACGTTGAAGCTTACAGATCTTATGTTTCTAGGACTGAAAGTACCCCTTATATCCGGCAAAGCAAAAGAGCTGCTGATATTTTGATAATTGGACATTGTATCCAAACAGCTATTCACACCAAAATTGATTTTGTTTCTGCTTTTAGTTTTTATTGAGTTGTCATTTAAGTTTCGACACAATGTATACACACAACCTCATCTTTGTGGAGTTGAATCCTTTGGATTACCTGGCATGAAAGAAATAAGTTCGTGGAGAAAGAAGGCGTTTCTCACGTACTCTAATATTTCTCCTCCTGCAGGTAATCCTTATTCAGCATCCCTGACCAATAGCCATTCAGCATTCTTTCAATAATGAGGGGTTCAGTACTTGAAATGCATCTGATACCACTGTTGAATACTTATAGTTGTTAATTCCTTCTTCCATTTTGATAGGATCCCAAGCCTCCCACATGGTGATCTCCACCCTGTAGCTGAGTTTTATTTTGCTTTTATCTAGAGCTCTTGCTATCTACTGGGTGTTTATTTCACCAGTTTCATGTGTTGAAAACTCTAATGCCCATTGTGGTGGTATTTGGAGATGGGACTTTTGGGAGGAAATTAGGTCATGGGCGTTGAGCCCCTATGACGAGATTAGGAAGTGTCTCCTGTCTTTTTGAGAAGAGACAGGAGAGAGCTACTTTCCTTTCTCTCTCTCTACCAAGCAAGGATGCAGGAGACAGTCTTTCGTAAACCCAGAAGAGGGCCTTCTCCAAGAACTCCACCAGACTGGCACTCTTGCCTCTGAATTCTAGCTTCCAAAATTGTGAGAAATAAATGTTTGCTGCTTAAGCCACACAGTCTATGGCATTATTGTTATAGCAGCCCAAACTAAGACACGACAACCATTCAAATAAAAAGGCAGTTACCACATTTCTCTTAAACAAAACACACCCAACTTCTTTTGCTACACCTCACAATCGTAGTTTTCAAATATTCCACCCTTCTGTTCAAGTTTTTAGCGATAACTTGTCATTCTCAGTTCTCTCCCTGAAACTAACTAGCTCAAGCGATCCTGGTGATATTACTTAACCATTGCCTAACTTATGTTATAGCAAATTCACATAAGTTGTGCCTTTATCAAAATCTTTAGAGTCTAGGAAATCTACAGAAGAGACCAAATTCAAAAAAGACTTAGCAAACAAAGCACTCTGTACAACTCTATAGAAGAATAAATTGTAAAAATTATGTATATAATATAAAATATGTATTCCACAATAACTAACAGATTGAGGTTCCTATTACTCCTAAAAGAATGGAAGTAATATCATTTTTAAAAGTTTGACAGGATAGAATCCAAATTATAATAATTATGCTGAAGTAAAAGTATTATACTTTTTGTTGTTTTTGCTTCTTTGAAATTTCTAATTTTTCTACAATAAGCCAGTGTTGTTTATGGAACTCTTTTTAAGACAATCAACAAAGACCCAATATTCTTAGAACAATTTATCAATTAATTATTATGGCATAGATAACTCTCAAGTGTTTAAACTCTGGACATTAAAAAAAATGGAAATTTTATTTTAAGACTTTTTAGCATAAAACAATTACAGTTTTGTAATTGAAGCAGAATCATAAAAAATTGCATGACCCTTAAGTAAAGGCAAGACTTTTGAACAAAGAATTCATTGGAAACATTCAAGCAAAAGCACTGCCTCTGGGTACATTGATTTAAATTCATTTTTTGGACCCTTAATGTGAAGATACATACAACGATGTTAGCCTATAGTAACACACAACAGAAAATGTATTATTAAACTTGGAATACTTAAAAGCATCCTTAGACAAAAATGCTCAGAGTAGCTGCCTGAATTGAGACATCTGGAAAATGAAGGCATTATATGTTGACCTAGGATAATTTGCTATGATGCTGGTGATTTTCTATTCATTTTCTTCAGTACTTTTCAAAAGACTATTGTATTTAAAACCCAAATTGCTGGCACCATGCAATTTGAAAAAAAAAATGCATCAAGTACACAAATTACTAGAGAAAAATACCGCCTGTAGTTTCCAACCAAGTTAGATCTGCAGAAAATGTCATGTCAAAAATCCTGCAGGGTCATCCTTTATACATTTGTGGATGAATTTATTACTTCATTACCCAGACCAGCTGGCATTATAGACCAAAAGCTGCCTGTGTAATGGAAACTTATGCAAACATTGATTTCTTGTGGTTAACTTCCAAACGTCTTCAGATTATTTTTGTGCACTCTTGGAGCTTATCTCTTCACCCAGCAGCAGACAAGTGAGTTAATATACAGTGTGTGTATCCATTCCTATTGACACAATGCGCAGACTATCAGTCGCTATTAATTCCAGGAGAGTGAGGGCAGGGCAGGGGGCAGGCAAAGCAGAATCCTCCATCGAAACAGTAAAATGAATACGCACTGTCGGGTCTCTTCTTGTCCAGCAGTTCAGCTGGGAACCACTGATCTTGTAAAGTCTGTGTTTGCACTACCTTCAATTACTTGCTGAAAGCAGCACAGATTGGTTTGTACATGTCATTGTTTGTATAGCACAGAAACATGAATTAAATCTGTCAGTCTTTTGATCTGCATGCCAAGTCAATAGTGTAGTCATTGTAAGTACTTATCAAAAAAAAAAAGAGGAAAAAAGGAAACCCTCTGTATTCTGTCACAAAGAAGAGAAGGAACAATTTTTGCCCTTTTGCCTATTTTTTATCACTTTTCCTGTAATATTGCTTTTAAATGTGACATTTATTTGTCAGGCAAAAAAAAATTCTTGTCAAACACAGCTGTTAATTATAGATTTACAGGTTTGTGAAGGCTTGTGTTACTTCCTTTCCATTCAGTACATAACCACCAGAGTAAAGAGAGGTAAATAATAGCACAAGGAAAATAATGTTTTGCATTGGTCTTGGTACAATGGTGTACAATATGTCCCTTAGAACGTTTTATAAAACTGAATACTCTGGAAGTAGACAAGACATAAAGCAATCTTTTAGGAATAAAATGGAGAAGACACAGAGTTCCATTCAAGCTAAATTTTGACATTAAAAAGAATCAACTACTAGAAAAAATTACATTGGCACTCTCCATTTTGTTTAATCACCAAAAATAAGCATCCCTATCATGAAAACAATACTTAAAAAAAAGAGGAAGATTCTTTCCAAATCATGTCTTTGAAATCATAACATTTGAAGACCAAGATGAAAAACTCCCTAATTTTTTTTATTTAGGTAGTGTCACTTTAATAATAAATATTAATAAAAAGAATAACTGCAAAAAATTTTTACATTTCAACAGCATCAGATAATTAGGAGATGGAGAGCATTGATCATTGAACAATTTATAAATCTCATTTTATTAACTATTCCTGAGATACCTAATAAGTAAGAGTGATCTCATCTAGCCATTTGATGTGGAAGACAGCAAGATAGAGCAAAGGATCTCAATAATAATGTACATGATCAAACTCTAAATAATAGAGTAGGCTCTTTATCATTGCAAACCATTTTGAATTCACAACTAATCCGTATGCCCCCAAAACAATCTGGAGGTAAACCATCAGTTTTCAGCATGGAGAGTTAAGTCATTTACCATATTTTGCCATGTATAATGCATACTCCCCGCCCCAATTTATTGAGGGAAAAATAAGGATGAGTATTATACGTGAGTATAATAATCCTGTGTGTAATGTGCATAAAAATGTGGGTGCACAATATACATGGCAAAATATGGTATATCTAGAGGTTTAGGGTGAACATCGTTCATGAAAGCTACATTTATTTTATATGAGAAGCGTGAAAGAACTCCCCCATCCGACCAAGTGATATCCAGGCCAGTGGTGTGCTGAAAAAATTACTATGACTATAATTGGAAGTCACTACAAGTTACCTCTTTTAGACTGAGATGAGAACAAAGACGCTACCGAATTCGTTGTCTTAGGTCTTTCCGTCTGGCTGACCTTACTGTAGATGAAAGATCGGTGACAGCTGTAGCTGTGTGCGGCACACAGATCACTCGCGGTCTTCTGTGTAACACGCACGCACTTCAGCTCACTTTGCTTTGTTTCCAGAGGCATTGTATTCTCAAGTTTCAAAACTGAGAGGCAAGAAAAAGTGACAATTGGAAGTAAAAAACAAAACAGTGAGGAGATATACTTTAATAGCTTCATCTGCATCTCTTTGTTAACAATCTGTGATGCTGGCTTTTATTTCTCCACCGTTGGGATGAAGTACATCTGAGTCGCACACAGACATTGTTTCTGAATAGCAAGTTGTTGTAAGAGGGTAAATAATTTTTGGCCTCCGCCATTGCAGCATATGAAATTTGCAAGTAGCAATGGAAAAATTGCAGGTTTTTGTTCGAACTAGTTCTAGAGGCAGCTTCCACTGTTTGTTATCTATATAAACCAAATACTTCATCCTGCTAAAACGGGGTAGAAATCTCATGAGATCACACTTTTAACAGTATTTCTATTACTTCTCACTTTCTAACAGGCCAGAAATACTAAACGAATGCCCTCTCTCTTTCTCGCTCTTTCTCTGTCTGTGTGGGTGTGCTTCCTTCCACAAGGTCTGACCAGACCTTAAAGCAACATGAATCTGAAAAATATTCTTTTGTGCCTTTGTTAATCAACAATGCTTCCATTTGAACTTACCTTGCTGAACATCACGTCTGAATTCCCTCAAGTAAGCACAGGAAGTGTGACTAGTATACAACGTGACTGAGATTTGGAGCACATAACATTTCAGGGTTAATAGTATATGAACAGTTTTTTTAGTAAGTTAATACAATTGAATTAAAAGTACACTTAAAAAAAAACTGCCCAGAAAAAAAATCAGGGAACTTGGGTCTGAAAATGAAGATGATGCTATTTCCATGCCTTGATGAAAGGCCAAAAACAGAACGCACAGATCCTTTCATGTAAGTAACACAGAAACGGGCCTTCAATAAAGACAGCTGCTGCCATGTTTGGGGTCATGTTCTCCAGGCTTCGTAGTCATCCATAGTCAGCATCACAATAGTTGATTTAGTAACCAGCAAGATTCTGGGATATCTTGCCATAGCATCCCATACTTCCAGGTTTAGATGGATTGAGGCCCTATAGCTTAGGAGTTACAAATTTGGAATCTGGAGCCAGACGGACCTGAGTCAAAGCTGCAATTCTGCCACTTACTGGCTGTGTGGCCTTAGGCGAATGACTTTACTCTCTGAGCCTGTGTACACAACCATTAGAAGTGAAAAATATGAGAGCTTTACAAGTTTGTACAAGAAAGCTTTTGGATTTGCTGAAAGGATTAAAAGAAAATTCCTATAAAGCACTAGCAGGTAATACAGGCATATCACGTTTTTATCATGCTTCGCTTTTTTGTACTTCACAGCTGTTCCATTTTATACAAATTGAAGGCAAGACCCTCCACCGGCAAAAAGATCACAACTTGCTTCATTGTGATACTGGCTGTATTTTGGTGGTCTGGAACCAAATGGCAACATCCGCAAGGTCTTCTTGTAGGTGCTCAACAAAGGGCAACAACTTTATTCCATTATTACTGAATTAGAGCTTCTCTCACTAGTCACTGGACCCCCCTGTGCTGTGGTTTACTGACTTAGCCCAGAGTGCTACTGAGTATTACTAATCCTTCACACTTAGTGAAACTTCCAACGGTCCCTAGAGGAGGGAGCAAAAGCAGAGGGAGGCAGGGAGAATAGCCACGGGGGAAGAAGTGGAGGTGGGAGGAAAGGCACTGCTAATCAACCGTGTGATGTTGATAGGGACCTGTCCACCAAAGGGATAACATTAACCTTCAGCCTTTGAATTCCAAACTGTGAGAGAAAATTACAGGAGCGCCCTGGATGTTTTCCCACTTGCCACGGCAGATGCTGGGCAACTCCAGGTGTTTTAGAAACATAAACAGTAATGAGGGAACCACAGCTCAGCAAAGTCTTGGCTCCATAAAGATCGTGCAGAGTGTAGGATGTGGTACAAGTGAGGTGAGCAAGGGCCAACTTCAAAACCCCTACTGACAAGGAATTCTAGGCTCTGCCCTTGCATGTAATCCCTGCAAGCTATGCTCTGTAGCCTCAAGAAAACATTGCACACGCACACACATTCACGCTTATTCATGCAACACAAGCACAAATAGCCTTTTAATTTCAGAAATGGTTTCAGCACAATCGTTTAATTACCTAATAGACAGTTTATGACTTAAGGCTAAGAGTTTGGGCCCAAACTAGTACTTAGCACACAAACACTTCAGTATCAGTAGTTAATACAGAAACGCCCTAGATATAATACTTAATAGCTCACCAAATGGCTTCTCAGAAAAATTATTGTAATTATAACTAAATATCAGTAAATGTTAATCCAATGAATAGCACCTAGTTGTTCAAGCCAAAAAGGAAAAAGTGATTTCTCTATCCCTCGTCACATGCAAACTGATGGCAATTCTGGTTTTCTGTTCTAAAACAGATCCTGAATCTGGCCACGTTTCGCCACCTCTAATTCCTACCATCCTAGTCCAAACACCACTATTTCTTGCCTGGTCTCCCTGTTGATTCTCTCTCTCCCCGCCTTAGAATCCGTACTTCACACACAAATCAAAGAAACCACTGTAAATTAAATCAGAACACATAACCCCCTGCTTAGTTTCCTCCAGCGTCTCCTCACAAGGTACATTGACCTGCTGCTGAGCTTTTCGAACACACGTCTTCCTGGTCTCTCCCAGCCTTTGGTTCCAGCAAGAGAGCACTGGCTCCCACTTCGGGTACTTGGTACATTCTGTCACTGCGGCCTGGAACGCTTGCCCCCCAAACTTCCTGTGGCCCTCTTGGTGATATTATCTAGATCACATTTGGAATGAGGCTGTCTCGCAGCGTTCTTCACTAACCACTCATCACGGAAATAGCCGTCATCCTCACAGTCATTATCCACCACTGTTTTACTTTCTTCTTAGCTATTCAACAGTCTCTTGGTCATTTCTTTGTCAACTCGCTTATTGTCTGCCTCCCCAGTCCAGAATATAAGCTCTGTGAGAGCAGAAACTTTCTCTTACCACCGATTCTTCCAAATACTGTCTGCCATAGTAAAATAAGCATGTGTTGAGTGCTTACTATGGATAAGTTTGATGGTAAGCTCTTTATATGTATTATCTTACTTTAGAGTCCTCACATTTTAGAGGTGGTACAATTAGTATCTCCGTTTTCACAAAAGGAGTATAAGACTTAGGTAGGTTATGTACCTTGCCCAATTAGAAAGTAAGTAGATGATGGTACCCGTATTTTACAACTCAAGTCTATTGAGACATAATTTATCCATAGTAAAATATTCCTATTTTAAGTGTAGAGATCGGGTTTTGATAAATGCATATACCTTTGTAACCACAACCACAATTAAGACATAGAACACTGCAGTCATCCCGTAGGGTTCCCTTGTGCCTTTTCCAAGCTAACCCCTACTCAACCTGGCCCCTGGCAGCCCATGATCTGATTTCTATCAATATAGATTATATACAGAATGCACTCCCTTTTCTATATTTAAACCCACATTAGAAGTCACACTCAGCCGCTTTGGCCCTAAAGCCATTTCTGAAGTTTTCTTTGATGCCATGGACAGACGACATTCAGAAGTTTAGATAAAAATTTTATATAGTCCAACACTTTTATAATAAAAATAATCAGCAAGCATGAATATAGCTAAATAACAGTGTTAGAGCTACATAAGTAACAATCATTGATTAAGGTAAGATAATACTCAAAAACTAAAAATCTAGGTTCAAATTCCGTTTTTTTGTCTTACTAGTTTTGTGTCCTCAGATTAGTTTTTCACACACCAAGTCTTAGGTTCCTGATCTACCTATAAAAACAGAGATAATTGTACCCACATTGCAGAGACAATTAAAAAGATCATGTACTTAACACAAAGCACAGGAGCCTGCATTCAATAGGGCACGATTACCATAGTACTTATTACTATTTCTGTTACAGAAGCTAGACCGCACTGCCTTAAATCCTTAGTGGGCTGTCTTTTCAAAGTATCACAATGCATATAAAGACTCAGGCATTGCTGTGAAATAGGTAGAGAAAGAAATTATTACTCAGATTTTTCAAATGGAGAAACCAAAGCAAACATTCAAAGTGACTCTCACAGGCTGCAAACAGAGCTGTTGGCAGTAAGGTCAAGAACTCAGATTTTTCCAAAGACCCTCAAAGTAATTCATGTACATTATTCTTTGTCATTGTATTTTTGCTAAGCTGGTAAGAGGAAACTGCCTTTATTGTATTTGATAAGTGAGGGCTCTAGGCATGAGGTTGGGAAATCACCATACTAGTTGCTAATATAAATAATAACAAAGTGAGGACTAAAACTTTAGCTGTGGATTTGCCATTTTCTTATCCCTGAGCTTGTCTATCCCACAAACTTAAAACTGGAGCTTTATGAAAATGAATCACTAATCAGCACATTCAAGAGAAATGAAGAGAATAAAGAGACAGAAGGGAAATGGAAAGAACTCAAGAAATTTGATGGAATAAAGATAAACACTAAAAATGGTAGAAGTTGTGAATATGGTCCATATGTTCTTCTGGAGCCAGAAATTATCAGACAAATAAGTGGAAATACATGTCTGCTAGACAATGCACCAGAAGTACACATTTAGGGATATAGTAATCCATGTGTCATAAAGAAATGTGTCTTTGGGATCATGGAGAATATGCTACTTCAATAATGCCTCAGAAATTTCAAAATTCTCATTCTGTGGCTGCAGAAAATTAGTTATTGGCTTGAACGAAAACAGAGAAGACAGACTTGTAATACAGAAAAAAACTTCACTCCCTTTTAGCTAGCTTCTTGCAAAAGGATGTTGTGCTAGTTGGTGAGGAAGCACTTTCTAAAATAAGAATATCCATTTTGGGTACAGAACAATTCTTAATATTTCCATGTTTAAATGCAGTCATATCTCATGGTGCTTAAAAAGTAATAAAATATGATGTCCCAAAATTCTTGAGCCCCTTTTCTGAAGAGCAGAGTGGGGAGGAGGGTTTCCCTGGTATTAAGCCATGGGCTGTACAAGGCGTACGTAAGGAATGCCGGCTCAGACTTAATTTTACTCACTGCACGCTAACCCACTTCTCTTGCCCTTATACTGTCATCTTTCTGATGGAAATACAGAACTTCATTCTTCGAGAGGAGATACTTTGAGTATTTTTAAGGAGATCTTAGTCCCAGCAGGGCCTAACGAATACCACAGGTGCTCCTATGTCAAGAAAATTTTAAGAACGGTCATGCCTGGAGGCAGAATGTCAAGTCATAGTGGGAGGTGTTTGAATTATGCTGAAATTCAGAACATGCAATGACGCACTATAATATTTTACATCAGTTCATTCCTATCCCTAACTCTTAAGTCTAATAAAAAAAAAATGAGTAAAACAGCACTCCATGTTTCTAAACACTCTGAGATTTGTGGGATGTGTGTACGCATGTGCTTGGGGTTAGGGAGAGAATGTTCCCTCCTTGCTGATGTGACCCTCTCAGTGTTTGAGCTACATAGTTCAATTTTAACAACTGATCTAAGAGAGGATAAAGAGCTGGGGGAAGATAGACACTCAGCGAAACTGGGAAGTCAGCAAAAGTTATCACCGATGTCTTTCTGTGGTACCAGAATATGTGACTTTGTGATTCCCTTTATGTTCAAACTTCTGCATCCCAACCACCCCAACTTACCACCCTGCCCACACAGTGTTGTGTCCCACCCAAGAGCCATATGCCCGAACTTTCCCGAGCTCTTGTCACAACATTGAACTAGACCCTATTCTTTTCAAGGCACAACGACATGTGAGTGCAAATGTGTCTATTGCGGCTTGCCTAGCACCTTTTCAGACTTCACATACAAACCCGAATTTTGTATTTTACTTTCCTAGAGGAATGGGATGATTAAAAAATACTGGGCTTGTCATCCGGTAACACAAGAATCTCTAAGACTAGAGCAGAGGCTGGCCCTGTGAAACGGGGCAAACATAAGATAGTTTCTCAAGCTCCCAGAGGGTGCCCTCCACTCTTCTGTTTCCTGTGGGGCAGGGCGGGTGGTTAGGGACTTCCATCACTGCCAGCATCTACCACTGGAAGAAGAGTGGGTAGCTCCCCATCCAGAACTACAGAGGGGTGTTGAGAGGCCTGCGGCAATGGCCTCTGTGTGCAGAAGGTGTGTCATTATGGGCTGTATATCACCTATGGGTACCACCAAGTACATGCAAACTGGAGGAAGTCTTTTGTGTTTGTTTTGTTATTTGACCTTAGAGCAAAAATTAAATTAAAATAAAAGGAAGTGATCCAAGGACCAAACTATCCACAGCCCCATCACCTAAATAAATCAGTACCGTCTTTCAATTTCACCTGGAGACCTCATTCCTAGGCACCTTGACAGAACTGTGTTATTATGTGTATGTTCCTATTGCATTACACTATGAACCTACTTACGGTTGCTTTCCTTTTTTCTTGAAGTCCTCAGTACCTAGGGTAACGATACAAACATATGTCTATAAACATAAATATAGGAGCATTTTGTTAGGAAAAAAGATCACGCAATGTACCTTTCTCTGTAATGTGCTTTTCTCATTTAACAACACGCCATGTATAGAGGGGAGATTTATGTCACTCAAAACCGTGACTAAGTCTCACAGAGTGTCCTAGGCGTCCTTGTGCCCCTTCATAGAGGTTTTGTCTCTGAGTACAAGGCTGCTCCTCGTGGGAATCAGGTCCCCAGGCAGTGAGCACACAGCTGTGAGTTGGCTGTAGCCCAGGCCTGGCCAGCTGGGCCAGCCATGTCATTCAAAAACTGGGCTTTAGCATCAGGCAGACCTAAGTCTGAGTCCTTCCTTTGCCACTTACTGACTTGGTCACGCTTAGGCACAGTGCTGCTTTATCTAATAAGCCAGTTAAGGCACAGAATTAAGGTGCAACAGAATGAGGACCTCTCAAACAAGTGCACCTTTAGTTAACTTACCCAGGGTTTAACCATGAGAAAATTGGCAAATCAGCTATTTTAACTCTAGCATATATGTGAATGTATTGCGTAGTATATTATCTTTTCTTGAATTAGATACAGAAAAGTGTACCTTAATCTTTTTGGTGTTTGCTATTCTAAGACTCTTGATCATGTCACGTTTGGGGGTTTGGGTTTTTTAAATCTCCGATGAGAAAAAAAAATTGTCTGTAAATGACACTTTTAACACTGGGTTCACAGACGCGTCATGAGGATCAGAAATGACAAATTTATCAAAAGTTCTCAGCTCCATTCTGGCACTTATAGGTATCCCATAATAGTTCTCCTTAAGGCAGTCTGTGTTCCCTTCCAATTTTTCCCATCTCAGCCCTCAGGGTTTGGCCCCTGAAAGCTTCCCTCAGTAAACCTTTCTCCCTCTCCCAGTTTTTCCCTCCCCTTCAATTGCCTTACAATGTTCTGAGTCATTGTCTGCAGTTCCTAGTATCTGTAACTCAGCCACCCACCTGAAAGCTCCTTGAAGACAGGGACTGAATTGCTCCATCCCCAATGGTTCCTTGAACCAAAGACACCTAACTTCTACTCATAAACTGAGAAATCCAGACAAGGGGAACAGGAGGAGAGAAAGAGCCACTTCCAAGTGGAAACGTTAACGTGGCTACACTTCTCCAGTTTGCCACACTCCAGCTTCCTCTCCCTCCTCCTTTTCCCCTTGGCATCCGTGGCTATTTTCTCTGCTTGTAGTCAACCTACTTTTTTTCAGCTCAGTTCCTGGGGTACAAGTGTTAAATACCTCACTAGCACCTTTTTTATAGTGACTTAGAAGAGTAGATGCCCTCAAGTGCCTCTGAAGATCATAGTCACAGGCCAGGCTGTGGCACTGGCACAGGAATTGGCTCTCAGCCTCGCTGGCTCAAATGTGTGTGCAAAAGCAAAGGGCAAAACTTTGTTTCTGCCCCTTTGCCAGCTACCCCAACAGCTTTCATTTGGGGCTGTACCCAGCTTCAAGTGTTACAACCCAGCTTCTTCGTTCGTTCTTTTTTTTTTTTTTTTTTTTTAAGGGACCAAAGCATATCCTTTAGGAACTATTTTTAAAAATATGACCTTAAACACTTAAATATCTTTATAGTTTTGTAGTTGCTTAAAATAAAATTAGGTAGACATGCAATGATAAAAAGGATTTTAAGATAAATAGAAATTCATTGCCGTAATTTGTCTCCTAAATAATAACAATAGATGAGCAACAGCCTCTCTTATCTGAAATTTCAGCTGCCTTCCTGTACTCCGTGACACAGGGCCCAAGACCTACATTATTGCATTAAGTTTGCAGAGCAATCAAGATGCCCTTGAGTAAGATTCATCATCTTGTCCTAAATTCTCTACACGCTCCACTAAAAGCCTAGTGGCAGACTGAAGGGATTGTCAGAAAGCATAAAAGACAAAATAAAAATTTTATGCTCTTTTAGGCAAGTGAAGATTTGCCCTGGAGCAATTTCTGATATTAACTCATTAATCCTCACAACCTATCAAGAGGATAGATGTCGGGAAGGAGCAGAGACCTGTCGTCTCAATCGCCTTCAAAACTTGCCCCAAACTGTGCACTGGCCATTCCCCTGGGCTTGGCTGAGTATCCCCACAGAGCCCAGGAGGAGCTGAGACTGGATAGACAGACAGGATTCAAAAGTGTCTCTACAACTTCCTTTTCCTGTCACCAGGACCTGTGTGTGGTTTAATGCACTTCTGTTGTCATCTTGATATTTTTGAATGAATATTGAACAAGGAGTCCCGCATTTTCATTTTATATTGGGCCCCATTGATTGTGTGGCCAGTTCTGCCTGTCATGCATCCTAGGAGAAAAAGACATCAGGAGCATAACGTTAAGGCCAGGAAGTGTTTCCCTGATCTCCATACTAATGCCAATGATACAGGAGTCAAGTCCACATTTTCTGTGTCTCATCAGAACTCTAGTTTTGCTCTACTTGTTTGAAACTAAATTGGGCTATGTGCTTAGAATTTTAACTAAAACATAAGACTAGATATTTTTCTTTTCAATTCTATTTATGCCACGTTTATGTTTTCTTGGTTTGAAATCCTGTTTAATTTGCTTTATGGTGTTTTTAATTGGTGTCATATAATACCATACCTCCTTTGTATGTGGCATCTCAACAATGTGCAATTTCTAATAGTCAGCATGAAATCATAACTTAGAAAAACATCGCTGAGCTAATTACAGGGACTATCAAAATAAATCCAAATCTTTTCTGGGCCACAGTCCATATCTGAATCATAATAAGTGTGAAAATGTTTACAAATCATTACAAATTTTCCACAGAGTTTCAGTCAGTGTTAGGACCAGTCGTGTTTTTTCAGTCATCTGAGTCGACAGGCTGGATTATCTCCAGTGAACACTGATTCTCGAAAACAGTTTATCAGAGATTACAAAGATCAAAAGACAGAATTCAAATAGCCCTGAAAATGCAAACACTGAGGAACATTCTTCATGGAACTATTTGAATTCACCCATAAACACAATTATTTATTCTGGAAAAACATTTCACAGAAGTGATAAAGGCAAGAAATTGAAGGAAAGTAGTCAGACACTTTAACTACTTTGTATAATCTAATGAATTCACACATTAAGAAAGTTCTGTTTAGAAGCCTAAAAATTATATAATGGTAAAGTCGTTTGTTTGTGACAAAATAAATAATTATTTAAATAAGTATTCACCTCGTTTTACCTTTATGACATTAGACGAGCGAGCAACTACCTCAGGCGGAATTCTAAGACTGATTGTTTATTTTTACAAAATGCATTGCACCCGCTGTGTTCGGCACAGTGGAAGAATTCACCGATGCTCCACAGTTCTTACTCCCTTACGTGTTTTTGGTTCTGCTAGACCGGGCTAGTAGAAATATATTTTAAGAAACAATGAACTCAGTTCTTTCAACTTCTTAAAGCTATGCCCATAATAAGCCAGATATTAAACTTAAAAATTCAAAGAAAGAGGAGTTAGTGTTTCCATTCTAATAAAAAATGGTTTGTATATGCTTGGGTCTAGAAAAGAACTTTAGGGAGTTCCTAAACCCCCCAAATTGCATGTGAAATTTGGAGTGGAGGAGCATTTTCCTGGTGTGAGCATTGTAGCTATTGTCTGACTCCCAAGAAACCTTGGTTCTAAGCATTAATATACTGCCCACAAATGCCTTCTTGCAGGCTACTCGGCAACTATCGCGAGGCTCTGGTGCGCTCAAAAGCCATGAAGTCCAAAATGAGTCAGATTTCTTATTCTGAAAGTTCTCTGAGTGTGTGGTTGCGTCGTTTTGTTGCACTGGGCATGACGCAGTTCTGTGATTGTTTTTCCTGTGAATGAGGTATACACTCTTGGGGATGCAAATTACTCTTGAGCCATAATTCTATTTTTAGTATACTGCAGCTTGGATACATCTTGTAGCCTCAGACATTCATGCAGTGTCATCCATAGTGTTTAGAGAATGTCAGAATTGAGAGTATAAATTTCCTTGATAGAAAAGAATTTCCAACTTGACCAATATTTTGTTAAATACTGTGTGTGAAAATAAGAAGGATTACATGTTGATAACACTATGATTTGCTGAAAGTGGAAATAAGGCAGCCAAATGATTAAAATGAATTCATTCCACTCTCATTTTTATCTTGCATAATAAGAATTTTTTCTAAAGGAGAAAATTCAGTTACACGATAATACAAAATAATGCAAATAATTTGTCTTTGGGTTCAAAGCTTCAAATACCACTCTCCAGAGATTCTGCAAAGTGCTGTATTGAATACAATTAATTTAGACTTCCTGTCCAAATGTAGTAAACTCTTCTATAGGCCACTGCTTTGGGAGGAGATTGAGAAAATTTTAATAAAAATAGAAGTGATTCTTTAAATATCTCTATACTAACATGATTTCATGCATAATAATTATTAATCTTTGCAAAAGCAAAGAATTTGAAGATATATAAAGTGAAGAACTGTGGTTATATCTAACATTTGATCTCAAGTGTGGGAAATACTGCTTACTTTGGGGAGTTGTAGCAAGCATTTTGGTCTACTCATTATTTATTGTCTTTTTCTCTTAGTAAGACTATTCTAATTTCCTTCTGAGTAGGCTTCCCTCTCCAACACAGCATGCTTAGTGATAAGACGCTGACTTCTTCCTAACACCAGAGGCAGATTCTGACTGGTTAAACCAGTCAACAAGTCCAGTCTCTGATGTAATGACCAGAGTCTAGAGAGAGTCATTGAAACACAAGAAGATCTTTGCTGAGAGTTTCTGGAGACATAAATTTCCACCCTCTTCTTTGTTAACTACCAAAAGAGATTCTCTCTTGACTGCTAAGTGTGAATTAGGAAGCATTTAGTTCCCCAAAGCTGAGATTTTCTTGGATGAAGCAGACACTTTGGCAGGCAGAGAGGATAAAGTGGGATCTTTAATAACATGGTTTGATTTCCTTTTATTTTTTAATTATATTTTGTTGATTATTCTATTACAGTTGTCCCAATTTTTCCCCATTTGCTCCACACCACCTAGATCTCCCTACTCTCTCAGACAATCCTCACACTATTTTTCATGTCCATGGGTCATGCATATAAGTTCTTTGGCTACTCCATTTCCTATACTGTACTCTACACCCCGTGGCTCCTCTGTAACTATATGTTTGTACTTCTTAATCCCCTCACCTCCTCACCCATTCCCCCAAACTCCTCCCATCTGGTAACCATCAAAACGCTTTCCTTATCCATGATTCTGTCTCTGCTCTTCTTCTTTGCTTAGTTTGCTATTTAGATTCAATTGTTGATAGATATTAATTTATTTTTATTAGGTATAATTGACATATAACATTATACTAGTTTCAGGTGTACAAGAAAACAATTTGATACTTTATATTTTGCAAAATTATCAGTAAAATAAGTAAACATTTGTTTACATAGTTATAAGCCCTCAATGTCTATATATGTTATCACAAATGGCAAGATTTCATTGTTTTTTAATGGTCAAAATATATATATACACTCCACATTTTCTTTATCCATTCATTCATCAATGGAACCTTAGGTTGCTTCCATATTTTGGCTATTATAAATAATGTTACAAAAGACATGGGAATACATACATCTTTTTCAGTCAGTATTTTCATTTTCTTCAGATAAATACACAGAAGTGACATTGCTGGATCATATGGTAGTTCTGTGTTTAATATTTTTGAGGACACTTCATAATCCATCCTCTACCAACTTCTGAATCAAACCTTGCTTAAACTCTGACCTACCTTTGACTCACCAGCAATCAATAAATTACATTTTTGGCTGGGTCTTTTTTTCTGTATTATACAAATGAGGTCACAAAGTTTATAAACCTAAAAATATGACCAACGAGGAACACAGTTGAACACATTCACAAATTTTATTTCTAAATATTATCACTATCACTTTTTTAATAATACAAAAAAGAAATATTATTAAAGGTAGTGATGAAACATCAGAAATTTTTTCTACATTCAATTGACCAAAAAGCATTTACTGAATAACAAAATGAGAGCAATATTTATTGACTACCCACTTTGTTCAAAATAATAAATGAAAGCTATTTTCTTTATGAGGAAATCGAGGCCTGGATTAAGTAACTTCTCGAATGTCACCGAGCCAGGGCTGGAATCCACGTCTATCAGAAGGCAAAGCTCAGGCTCTGAGCCCATTATGTAGCCAAACTTCAGTAACTAAATATAACTATTGCTTAAGAGTAGTGTGCATCCTTAGGGACATATTCTCTTCACTCACAAGAAAAATAAAGAATCAAATCACACCAAAGCACAAAAAAATAATGAACCTGTAAAATCTCAGAGAATTTTTCAGATTTCCCACATCCTCAAGCAAGTGGCAGCGTGGCTCCAGGAAAAGACAGGCCTCGATGCAGGAAGGTGAGTGATTGAGCCACTTTCTGGGTCTCAAGCTCTTCTTGTAAATGGCCTGGTGGGCTGAATAATTTTCAAATACCCTTCCGCTTGGTCATGTCTGATAAGCCTTATCCAGTAAAGATTTCAGAGGCACCTCCTGTGAAGTTCCATTTTCATTCTTTAAATATGGAACTAAATTCATCGTTTCGAGTGATAATTATGTAGATATGCTTTTAATAACTTCATTAAAGGGGTTCTGAATCATGGCTAGACAATTTGAATGCCCAGATTAGTAAAAGAAATAATACAACAAAGAAATGAGATTCTGTTCAAATTCTGTTTTTAAAAAAAATGTGGCTAATGCTCTTCCATGTATGTAACATTGCTTGGTCTAGCTCTGATTTTTTCTGATCAATTGCTGGCTGCTTCTGTTATATTACATTATGTAGATCTTTAAATATATATCTCATAACACTAGGAGTTTTCCTGCCAATGACTTCGTAATTTTGAATTTCCAATAGGAAAATCAGGAAGATGAGAGTTTGTTGTTGAGTCTTATTATTTTCATCTTAACACACTGTTTTCCAAATTGGCTCACGAGCTGTAGATCAAATTCAGATGTTAAAGGAATACTCTACTCTGATTGATTGCTTTCAAAGGATCCAAGTTGGATACATGTTTCATAGTATTCCTTTGATGATACTGTTTTAGATGAAATACTAATATCAAGTCACTGAATTAGGACCAAATTTAATGTTTCAATAATACTTCATCTTTCTTAGACATCTATCAGTTTTAATATAAACCTGGCAGCATCTTTACTCCCCACCCCTCCAGAGCTCATCACCCTCATTATTTCATTGTTTTTTAATGGTTGAAATATATATATACACTCCTCATTTTCTTTATCCATTCATTCATCAAATACTTCTTGAAATTACTAATGGATAGATATTACACAGAAGCTTTTAGAGGAACACAATCTTTCAGAATGGAAAAAACTCCTAATAGTTTGCATCATTACACAGAATGACCCAATCTGACAAATTGACATACAGTAGAGCAATAAAATATTGCCAGAGAGTAGTAAATAAGCATTGAAAGTCTATGGATGACTAGAAGCCACATGAACAGTTTCAGGTCTCTTGGGTCCTATCTAGTACACAGAAGTCATTTATTAAATGAACATCCAGCCACGTAAAACCTGGTGTGTGGCTTCAAAGAGTACATTGCATGTTGGGAAAGTTTGGCTAATTGAACCCCTTTATAGCTCTATCCTTATCAATTTAATGAACTTTGTGGAATTTGAAAGTGACCCAGCACCTGTGACAGCCCTAGTAACTTATAAATTTGCTGTAATTCTTCCCTAAATTTTCCTCACAGTTACCACTTTCCACACAGAAATTTATTGAGATAGTTAACGGTAAAAGTTGGGTTGACAGGAAACATTGAGATATTTATTAAAATAACATTGAAGAGGTCCATGACACTCTGCATCACATGTAACATTGCATACTCACTATTATTCAATATTATATTAAATGGCAGGTGCCAGTTAATCACTGAGACGGCAAAGGCCTGAAAGAATTAATGCAATTGCCTCATTTACACTAAGGTAAGACTGGAGACTAGGAGAACCTGGTTCTTTAGCATCCATTCATTGCTGAGGGAGCCAGTTATCATTTCTTACAAAACTAGATACATCAGTCCTATTTCCCCCCACTTTCCAAGAACATATTTATTGACTAAAGTGGAGATTGACCAATGTTTTTGACTTGCACCATTGTCCCATAAGAATTTTCTTTCCTAGATAGATTGTTCCTCTCTATCTACCAAACACATTTTACCTTCCCAACACTACCCATATTTACACCGGGAAATGTATTTCTTCAACCTTGCCCCATTCATTCTATCCGTTAGATTTAGCCTTGATCTCTTCACCAAAAGTCCTCCCCTTTCTTCTGTTATCTTTCTATGTATTCAGTCCTCTCCACAATTAGTTCTTAAGTAGCTTAGAGAGAGAAACCATGACTTGCCTCTCTTGGCACACGCCACACTGTGTAAGACAATTTCTTACAATCTAGGCCCAATTTAGATACTGGGAAGTTGACTTAAAAGAGGCAGCATCTTCTTCTGATTAATACTCAGTTTGCAGTTGGCCCTAAATTGTTGGACACACCACTATGTCTTTATACAGTATCTTCTCTGATATGCCACTTGTTGCTTTCACCTCATGTAGGCAGTTGGGAGGTAACACCCAGTAGATGGCTCTTTTGAGAAGTTTGGCTATAAAGAAGAAAATAAACATACATCAATTACATAACAGAAGTTTGGGTCAAGGAAAGGTATTATGCTTTATGGACAGGACTTAGAGGGAGACTTGAGAGTGTGTGCAGGTTTGCAGAAAAGAGGATGGTGGAGCAAGAGCGACTGAAATGATGCCAGGTAGAGTAAAGTCTAAGAAACAATGAGAGAGGATGGGATCAGGTGCAATAATTCTATATACCTTTAAAAAATATACATTTGTGCACTGGGAAAAAATGGGGAGGGCACATCCAAGCGTTGAAACAAAACAGTTTAAATGAATGCCTATCTGAAACATAGTGTGAGAAACATGGTCCACGGCCAGCCGCACTGCCTGGGCATGTCGTGTGTGTTGAGTCCTCCTCATCCACCAGGCTCTGTAGCAATGCACTCTGACCTACATTATCCCATTCAATAAACACCCTAGCGATTTGGCATGCTAACACCATGACATTATTAAATGCAGTATTAAAAAACTTCCACTGGGGAAGCTTATCAAAAAGCTTATTTTGTTTTCTAACTGAGTTGTTGCAGAATGTCTTGGTGCCATTTACAGGAATTGAAGAGATGTAGTTACATAGTGACTGCCTCCAGAATAACTCCCTCCGAGAAAGTTCCCACAGGGCAGTTCCAGTGCTGTTCTGGAGTTGCAACAAAGCAAATGATTCAGTAAGTTGAAGCCTTCCATTGTGTGATTAACAAAGACAGAGCATTACACAGATCACTAAACTGATCACTACGCCACAGCACGCTGGGAGCAAAGTACCACCGCCTTGGTCTGAGAGCACAGACAGTGTGAGCACCCCAGTCCAGAGGAGACCCAGCCTTACCTGTAAAAGGCTCACTTTAAGAAGAGTCCAGAAACAGTGTTGTTGTTGCTGTTTTGTTTTGTTTATTTACTATTTTCTTTTACTGCACAGGTAAATCAAGCATCATTTTAAGTCACTTTTTGAAACAAGGTATACATTTTTCATCGATATTATTGAGAAATGCTCTCCACGTATACGTGAACTTCCTGGATGTCTTTCACTGGTGACTCTCAGTCATCCTAAGTGTATACATTCTAAAATCAAAAATCGTAACCAAGTTCCTAATCACTGGGATGAGTTATTATGTGGAAATGCAGCAAAGCAGAAAGGTTAGTAATAATAATTTTTAAAAAGCTAGAGAAGCTATGGAATATTTCAGAGCAGGCAGAAATAAAAAGAAGCAAATTAAATTTTAAAAGACAGCCCTAAATCAAGAAAGCAGGCCTAAATAAAGCATTGTCTCATCAAGATTGCTTTGCTCATAACATCAGTGTCCATGCAAGCTGCTCCGGATTCCCCTACACTCTTCCAGAGAGCCTGAGTTACAAAGCACAGACAATAAACTCCAGAGGACAGTCTCCCCTCACACTTCAGACACCACTTCCCTGATCAGTGCACAGGGATTCTTGAAACATAATCAAAACAGAGAAACTGAGCTAGACATTAAAATACAGAGAATGAAATATGAGTCTTGACAAAACCTACAGCGTTCCAAAACCCAAAAGGGAAAATCTACAGTGTGATGTGACTGACAAAAAAGAATACATATATATATGTATGTATATAGATGGATACTTGTTGCTTTAATTCATACCATAGAAAGATTGTATTACAGCCAGATTTTATTTTATTATTCTAGTCAGCGTGCATAGATTATTGAGGTACTATATCTCCATCGTATCAATAAATAACATTAAATGAAGTAGGACTGATTCATGGCTGGCATAAATTTCTCTGTATTACTCCTTTCCATGGACATTGCTGCTTTTGTGTTCACTCTCTGATATCAACCCCCCCCACAATTATAACCATAAACTAAATGACTACATACTCAGAATAGATGGCTGTTAGAAAATATTCTAATTGATAATGACATCATGCTGGTGTGCACATTACAATGCAAATGAGGCTTCCAGACTCATTTATGGCGCTTTTATTCAAAGTTTAGTACATATTACTTTTTTTCATGGTTTAGAAGTTTCTTCTTAAGGCTGTGGGATTACTTATTCCTGATGATTTTGCTCCTTGGAATTCGACCAAGAGTGCCAATTTTTAACTGTATTTTAAAACAGATGCTTACCAGCAATGAGACAGAATTGAAATGTCTAATGGAAACCACATTACTGAAAAAAAAATAAGGAAAGAGAACACTGATTAACAGATTTATCCAGGCAGCCATTTGGCTTTATTAAACATTTGAATTATTCTTTGCATCAAAATAAAATAACAGTTCCCATGCTTTTGTCTGAGTGTGTGTGAGGAGAAAACATCCAAATGAAGATCATATATATATATATATATATTTTTTTTTTGAAAAGTGGTTTAAAATCCATCTCAAACACATCTGTGAACCTAAGTGGCTTCCTAGGAATAAGATGCAGAACTCTGAACTTCCCCCAAAGTGTTTGTAAAACTCAGCCAGATTTAACAAAACCTGGAAAGAAAACAATGCTTGGTGGAATGCCCAGCTTTTCTTTGGCTCCTATTTGTGATGATTCATAGCAAGACCACATGGTTTCCCTATGTCTCAATTCCTTTTTTCTAAGAACTCCTGTTTCTAGAAGCCTCCATTATTCTCTTCAACACTAGGAAGTATAGAGGAAAGTCAGACGGATGGAGAGCCGGGGTCCTGATGGAGATGTAGAAAATACGTTTTCTTCTCCTTTAACTTGTAGGAAACTGATCAATCACACCGTTTTGTGGTGAATTCTTAAGTGCAAAAAGACTTCCTTTGGCTGAGTGTAACCTGTTTTCGAGGCATTCCTCTATATTTAAAGTAATTGCGCATTGCACATATAAATCACAGCACGGGAGTCATTGCCCAGGTACTGTTCACCTATTACACTCCTCATGATGGAGGGAAAACAACATGTGATTTCATTTTCAAAGGGCTGAAAAGTTTTTTTTTAATATAAGATTTACCAAAGCGAAGGTGGAGAAAACACTTCATTACCAAAAATAAATTACTGAGATGTAAAATTGGGATCAGGAATGATGGAAACATTAAGAGGAGTAGACTGTGATGATCTCACCAAGTGATATCACTGTAGTCGTTTTTCAGGGCAGCAGTAATTTGGCAGAGAGATGGTCCGACAGTAGCTCTGTGGTCTGCTTAGCTGAGAGCTTCCCGTGTAGCATAATACATCACGGAACTGAAAGCATTCGGCGTTGTTTTGCAATTCACAATTCAGCCCAGGTGGGCCACTATTACACAATAACTGTGCAGCTGTTAGTATCATTGCCTAAATTGCCCTTCCTTTTTAAAATTTACAGTATAATCTGCTCAACCAATAGACACTGATGTCCAAAAACTCAGCTCTTATTTACCATTTACTCCCTCTAAAGGTCCAAAATAACTAACAAATCATTCTCAAAGGAATTCCAATTATGCTGCTTGTTCCCTGAAAGAGTATAAAGGAGTAAAATGTCAGCATTGTGTGTAAGAAATAAAGCACTCACAACACCTGCTGACAATACACACTGTATGAAGCACTTAGCCTGTAACGCAGTTCTGGAAGTCATTTCAGAAATTTACAAACATCGTTCTTAGCGTATCGTCCCACTATTGTAAAGATTCTACCACATGCTACAATTTTTATCTGAATTGCCTGATTCACTATTCCCGATGTTACCATGGAGGGAGTGCTTTACAGACACACAGGTTATGTCGGATGGATAGATTCTTGCCAGTGAAGGCGCATCAGAATGAATGGCCTCTGCTGAAACTTTCTGATCCCAATGAAATCGTTCATTTATTTAACTGATTGTGTTTGTCTTCATCCAAGAGCGGTTGAGCACATCCGAAGAGCTTTGTTCAGTCTGACAAAATGATAAGTAGAACATGTGTTTACTCATTGGTTTTCAAGGCTTTTAAAACATTTTTTGATGTTCTAAGTGCCTTTAGAGAACACAATAAATTAAACAAATTAGTGGGCTGAGGACTGAAAGGTCAAACCCAAATGTACTCTATGTCTTGTTAATAGATAGTAGCTAAAATAACACAGACTAATATTCTATATATTTTGCAAGTGAGATTAACTACAGACCAGGGATGCCTTAGCTAATATAGTCTCTCTTAACTGGTCTTTTTGGAAATTTCTGTGGGACTTATCAGGAGGGAAACATTTTTATCATTGAATATCTGCAATGTCATGTTTGAAATTGGTTCAGAAACAAACAAATTTACTCAGCCTCTGAGCCCCATGCAAGGACCTTCCTTACTGTTCACACTATGGGGGCTTAACATCAATTTTCTGACACAAGTCATGTTTCACTCCGCTCTGGGTATTTCTCCTCCCAAGTATTTTACTAATGAGCACATGAATACACCTGCCACAGTTCATGACTATACTCTGGATGAGCCATTTCTCATATTGTGATTAAAGTTATCTGATCCTGATTCTGTTGTTTTCGGCTTCTCTTTATTTGTTAATTACTTGTTTGATATATATGAAATGTATTTACTGCCCAAGGACTTCTGGGCTTGTGCATAAAATTTAAACTAAATCCAGCAGCTAAAATCCCTCTTAAACTGTAATGAAATTAGCAAGTTAATGGAGCAGTGTAATCAAACCAGAGTTAATATATATGGTGTGGCCTTAATAGATGCCATAAGAACAAATGTCAATAGATATTGACAATTTGCCATGTGAAAGCATGACATTTATTATGTTTATGCTCATGTTGTCAGACATTTATTATTTTTATGGTCCAATTATACTGAGTGCATTGGAACCACAATATTGGACCTTATGGGAATAAAATAAACAATTTTCCATTTTCCAAAATTAACTTAGCCACAATTTTTAAAAAAACAACACATATTAAAGTTTGCCCGAAGCGTCAGTCCATCAAAATGCACACATTCCCAACACACAGTGTGAAAATGTGCCTGTAAAAGATGAGGAGTCTAGAGGAAAGGCTTTTAGTTACAAACATACCATAAGATGGTGGCTGTTGTACCTCTTCGTGTCTTTTATTTTTCATTGGGGAGAATATTTAAACTCATGGGAGTCTGCTTTTTGCATGTAAGCACCTAATCTTTTGGAGCAAACATGGCCCCTAACTTCTCTAGACACTTCTTAAAAACATCTGCTTGCACAGCATGTCCTGTAGTTCAGATTCTGAATTCATTCTGAATTCAGAAATGAAAGTGTTCACTGAACTGATTGCAGAGTGTACAGACCCTTTTACCTGAATGTGCTTTATCAAATTCTGCCTCATTCCTAAACTAGATGCAGAAAGAGATGGCGAGAACCACACACAACGGGCCATTTTGCATTTTAGATCTCGTTGTTCATAAGCTTCTTATTTGTGTATTCAAAGAAACAATGATAAACTTCCAGAAATCAAACATACATTTTTTTATTTTGCTTAAAAATGTCACATTGGTTTACTATTTTCATTAACAGCACTGAAAAGCTTTTACCTTTCTTTTACAAAAAATTTTGGGTGACTAAGACAATGATTTGGAAACAGGATTTGGGAAGTAGAAATAAAATATTTTTCAAGGGAAGATAGGAAAATTCTTTATGAATAATTATAATTAATAATTAATCCCAGGAGGTTTGAGCACAATGTTTTGTGGGTAATTGAACCTTTTAAAAAAATGTTTTAATACATTTTTAAAATTTATTTATTTGTAGAGAGAGAGAAAGGCAGAGAGAAAGAGAGACATCAGTTTCTTATTCCACTTATTTATGCATTTGTCAGTTGATTTCTTTGTATGTGTCCTGTCTGGGGATCGAACCCACAACCTTGGTGTATTGGGATGAAGACCCTTACCAACTGGTTACCCATCTATGGCTGATAAAAATGTTTTTAAAGGACTTTGGTTGATAGTTGTTGAAATGAAGTTATAGTTAAGTGAAGGATTATTATACTACTCTCTACTTTGTGTAAATTTGAAATTTTCCATTAAAAGTAAAAAATAATATTGCATACTTATTATGGAAAATTTATAAAGTAAAAGATAAAGCAAAAAGAAGAAGTGCAATGACATTAAATATTTTAGTGAACATTCCTCCAGTTCTTTTGTCAAATATATATATAAAATATATAATTACACATAGATTATATATGAGCATCATGCTGTTTATATCTCAATTTGTTCTGTAATCTCTTTTAATTTATCATGAACAATTTCTCAAGCATGATTTTTGTGAGCATATAAAATTTCACTTTATGGATCTAACATGGTTTATTTTAACTTTCTCCCACCATCAAACATTATTTCTCTCTTCCCCACTCCAAGATTATAAACAATGTTATACCAAAGATTATAGATGATTATGGCAGACATTCATGGTTATGCCCTTGTGATACATTTCTAGAAATGTTATTTCCAAGTCAAGGAGTATGTAAACTTTTATATTTTTATGTATATTGTCATATGAACTTCCAGAAATGCTATTAATTTACAAGTCCACAAGAAGTGTCCTAAGAATCTTGATAGGCAAGTGATATTATGATTGTTTTAACTTGCATTTCTTTTATCATTAGTGAGGTTTAACCTCTTTCATGTGTATCTGTTCATTAATATTTCTCCTTTTCAGATGTATTCATATACACTCTTGTCTATTTTTCTCCTGGGGGAGGGAAGATAATTTTTTGTTTTCTTATCTCATATCCATTTCAATAATTCTACTAATTTGGCACAAAATAAGTTGGGGGTTAATATTTTATGTTTTCATTTTTTACACATTAAGACATGGTTTCCACATGCATGAGGCCATTTTCAACATATTAATCGACTGCTGAAGACAACCAAAGTAATAATTATGGAAGTGAAACTATGAATATCCACTTCTCATCGCACTGACAGAAAACAGCTTATATTCTGCCTAGATAAGGTGGAATTTAGGTGTAATTCTGCGACTGAGTTGAGGGGTGAGGCACAACATTTAGAAGCCTGTGGACATAGCAGGAGCTATCTCAAGCTCCAGCAAATCGTCTCTTTGTCCCCAACACCCCAGCACTAACCTCCCTCCGAGCTCAGTCATCTAAAGTCAATGACTGAATGATAAAATTATGAGGTTTTGTACTATTCCATCTCCTTAGTGGTGCATTATATAGATTAAAATAGGTGAAAGAAAACACAAATTATTTTGGTCGTTGGACTATTTATATTCACAAACTGGAGCGCTATTTTCTAGTTTCATTTAGGGCAACTATGGACACAGTCTATGTCATTTCGTATTGCCATTTTAGAATTTACTTTCATGTTTATATCAATGAATATCAACCTATAACCCTCTCTTGCTACTTTTTTAAAATTAAGCTTAATATGTAAATACATAGATGAAAGTGTTATATTACTCATATAAACATATTCTCTATAGTTCATTTTAACACATGTATTATAAGTATAAACATATTTAGTTTCTGGAAAATATATTTGTTTATAACTATTAAAAAAAAGCATAGTGAGACTTTTCCAGCCAGGTCAGTTTCAATATTTAATTTATTCCAATATTCTGACTTGATCTGGTTGTATTAAAAAAGGAAATCTGATCTGCATACGTAATTGCAAATGGTAGGTTGCAAAAAGCAAAAAAAAAAAAATTCCCTGTACTCTCAGGATATTCTATAATTAAGCAATTCAGAGCTTAAAATAAAATCAAGGTCAGTCACTAATTGTATTTCAGCTTTTCTCAAAACGCATCTCAAGCTAACAAACAGTTCTAGAATTACTTTTCATGACATTACATAAACATGTGGTGGGTCTCCTTGTTAACGAGCTGTCGACAATCCCACTCTGATGAGAACATATAACCAGCGGACACGTTCCTGATTCTACCCTGTGAAACACATGAGCTACTTAAAATTTTTAGTTTGAACAGCATGCTAAGACATGAGTTTCTTCAAAATCACAAAATATTTAAACATTTCTAGCCAATAAAACACTAATACAACATCTAAATATGTGCACCGAGGCAGAAATCGCACACGTGCATAAAGGGCCTGGCGATTTAACAGGTTGAGTTCTCCGACATGTTAACGTGTGGGATACAGTGTATCTGAGCACATGCTCTTACACATAGCTTTCAAAATACGGCTAGTGATAGACGCTTTGCAAAACTAATGTCAGATCAAGTTTCAGTGCAACTCCAAACACATTTTGTAAACCACTGCTGTCAGACACAGTACAGGGTGTAACTCAGGCCCCAACTCAGGCAGTCCTGAGTTTAAATTCAAACACCTCTACTAAATAGATAAGTGACACTGGGTAAATATAGGGAACCGTTCCACATGTGGGAAATGTAGCCCAGCCCCCAATCAGAAAAGTCAGTGGGTGCAAGCGAGGTCTGGCACACGGGACCCATGCCCACGGACAGGTTCTCCCATGGGGAATCAGACCTGCATTGTACCTAGGCTGCTATGAGACTTGCTTTTGCTAAAACTCCCTCACCCTGGATTGAGGCAGCAAATGTTTAACTTCCTAAAGTCTGTGCTAAACCTCCCAAGTATGGAGTGTAACCAGTTCAACCACTTTTCCCCTTGATCTGTAATATTTTCTCTTTGAAGTAATTAGCAACATCCTTTCCTTTGTTGTCTGTAAAAGGTAATCACCTACATCTAACCTACGCATAGTAAATGAGGACCATCCTCAATGTAATGTACCCAGAAAAGCAATAAAAGCCTGTCCAGGCAGGGGTCGGCTCTCTCTCTTGGGCTCTCTCTGGCCCTCTCGCTCTCTCTCACTTGGAGAGTGGCCATCCTTTTTTCTCCACAGGGTTTCTGTAGTCCGTGTGAATTTGTCTGTTGCTGCCACAACACACAGATCCCATGGGCCAGGATCTGTATCAGGTAAATAACTGACTTCTTTTAGCTTCAGTAACCACGCCTGTTGTGAGATATAAGAAAGTTATGCACCAAAAGCAGTTATCCAGAAGGCTGGTGATGGTGATGGTGACGATAAGCTTTGTTCGGGTGTCATCTTTTCTCTAAGGCCTATCCTGACCATCCCACTTAAAACTGTAGCATGCCCAGATGCTCCCAGCCCCACATTTGGGATTCTTCATCCCACTGCTCTTTTTGTCCCCACAGCATATAACACTTTTTGCCAAACTATTAAACATCAACCAGTAGGATATGATTTCCAGTTAAAGAAACATCACATTCCATATACTATCAGTCTCTTTGCTGATCTTAACTTCTCAGATTCACATAGAGAAAAAGCCTCTTAGAATATTATTTAGTAGGTTCTTGTATCTTGAAATGGAATCTAGGGTTGAGAATTCACTAAAATGGAATTTCAGAGAGGACAGAGAGTTTTTGTTGTTGTTGTTGTTGTTGTTGTTGTTTTACCAAA
This sequence comes from Desmodus rotundus, assembly GCF_022682495.2. NCBI lineage: Eukaryota > Metazoa > Chordata > Mammalia > Chiroptera > Phyllostomidae > Desmodus > Desmodus rotundus. Next base: position 38,414,728 of record NC_071390.1, read on the forward strand.
TATTTAGTATAGTGCCTGACACATAGTCAATAGTCAATGAAAACTTGTTGAATGCATAATAAGAAAAATGCCTTATGGCACATTATTAATTTTAGATGGTTTAAATTGTGGAGAAAATTCCTTTTACTTCATTTTATGTTCCTAATATTCAGTGTAATCAGTTAATGAAGCTCTAGTCACTGAAGGTGTAATTGGAAGCAGGGCTCTAATATGGTGTTTATCTCTCCGTGTGTGGATGTAACCCGAGCCAGTTCCATGGATACCCCTGTAATCCAGGTTCCAGCAGAGAAGAAAGGGAAGGCTCCTCAGGCAAACGGGGAGGTTCAAGTTTGCCTCACCACTCAAGGCACAGTAGAGCACCTACTGCTGCCAGAGAAGTCTAGGCAGAATTGTTCCCATAACCTGTGTTTACAACAAAGATGTGCCTTCCCTTGTCCAGTGAAGGGAGGAGCAGTAATTCTGCCAGAGGGCTCCGAAGAACACAACGGCAACCAAGAAACTAGAATGGTGTCCTTCCCTATAGTCTTACGATATCCTTGAACCCTGGCCCTGTGACCATGGGGCTGCAATGGTCCTGGAGTCCTGTGTACGTAGTCTGACTCTTCTTGAGCACAGTCAATGTTCGATGAGAAGGCTGCCAAATCAAGAGTGGCTGGGCCTTCAGGAGGGGGCTGCCTACCAAGAGTAGCCCACTGATTCTTCCGAAATCTACATTTTCCACGTATCTTGAATACTTAATTCAGCTGCTGAATTTTAATCAACTTGCATCAGTTAGCCTTGTTTCTACGGCCGTGGTATCAACTATCTTTAGAGGGTCTAAATTGAAAGAAAAAAGTGGTCTCATTCCAGTGTATCATTTGTTTAGAGGATCTAGGTCCCAAAGAAGGGATTGTCCTAACAACCCTCCTGCAAATTACTCGGGTAACGCCAGGGCAAAGCCGGACCTACTAGAACATTCTAGCCTAATCTCAGCTGGGCTCACTCCTGACGAACAAAATGTGACTCAGTGTCACAGTGGTTGCAACTCAGCGTTTCTATTTGAGTTCATTTTTCTCTTTCCAAATTCTAATGATTACTTCTGTTCTGCCATCCACTTCCCCTTCCCTTCTTTTTCTAATCTTATATTTTTATTTTTCTATGCAAGTATTCTAAGTTCAGGTGACTTAATATGAGGAATTGTTTAATGCTTTCCTGAGAAGAATCATCAGTGTGACATGAAAGTAACTTCGTTCAGGTGGCCCAGCTGGTCCGAAGCCTCTCCTGACAGGGTTTACTGTACTACCTGACACTTCAGCTCTGTCTATCAGACACATTCACTGTGCTGCCTTGCAGCCAGGCTATGTCTATCAGGATACCGGTGGCCGTGAGGTGACACCGTAAGAGGCGTGTGGGACTATCATAATAACAGCATGAAGTCAACCATTAATCACCAATCGGCTATGATATCTAGTTTGAGAAATACCCCATGTAATCTCTACTGACCTAACCTTCCAGAAAATATAGACACTCGGCCACTCCAAAATAAAAAGAATTAGTGACTTCTCTTCTTTTCTTATAAAATAAAACAGAAAATGGCATAGTAAATTATGTGCTACTTTGATGTGCTCCTCTGAAAACAGCACAATGAAAATGTGAATTCCTGAGTATTAGGTAGTTAACCCAGTTGGAAGCACACAAAAATGCATTTCATCTGAAAAAGATACACTTCAGCCTTTTGGTGATATTGAAAAATAATGTTTAAAATTGTGACACTGACAACAACCTAAATAGACATTTCCCAAAGAAGATATATAAATGACCAGCAGGTACATGCAAAGATTCTTATTACTAGTCACAGGGAAATGCAAATTGAAGCCACAAGGAGATGTCATTTTAGACCTGTTAGAAAGGGCATCATAAAATCGACAGGGGATAACAGTGCTGGCAAGGGTGTGGAGGAAGGGAACCCTCGTGCACTGTTAGTGGGATTGTAAGCTGCTATGGAAAACAGTATAGGGGTTCCTCAAAAACTTAAAAATAGAACTACAATGATCCAGCAATTTCACTATTGGGGATATATCCACAGGAAACAAAAACACTAACTTGAAAAGATACGTGTATCTCCTTGTTCACAGTAGCATTATTTATAATGCCCAAGCCCTGGAGTGTCCTTTAAGTGTCCACTGATGGATGAAGGACAAAGAAGTTTTGAGATATGTATATATAGGAATATTATATATGTATGAATATTATTTAGTCACAACAAGAGAGGAAATTCTGTCCTTTGCAACAACAGGGGCGGACCTGGAGGGCATTTTGTAAGTGAAATGCCAGAAAGAGAAAGACAAATATTGGGTTATCTCACTGATAAGTGAAATCTAAAAGAAAACAAAAAAAAATACAAAACAGAAAAACAAAACTCATTAAAAAAATCAGATTTGTGGTTACCAGAGCTGGGGGTGGGGAAAGAGGGCAAATGGGAGGAAGGTAGCGAAAGGGCACAAGCTTGTAGTTATAAGATAAATAAGTACTAGAGAGACAGTGTACAGCATGATGACTGTAGTTAGCCCTGCTGAATGATAGATCTGGAAGTGGTTAGGAGAGTAAACTCTAAGAGTGTTCATCATAAGGAAAGTCCTTTTCCCTTTTGTGTTTTCTGCTTACTGAGTGCATATGAGATGCTGGATGCTACTCATATGCTGCTCATATGCAGCATGCTACTCATGTGGATGCTGAACTTACCATGTTAATCATGTTGCAGTATCTGTAAGTCAAACCATTATGCTGCACAGGCACTTTAAACTTATGCAATGATGAATGTCGGTTTATATCCCCACAAGACTGGGAAAAATATAAAGTAACTTCATCTACAAAACAAACACTGCTATGTCATCTATTATATTAGAATTGAGACTAATCGTAGCTATAAGAATATTTGCTATTGATTGATTTGCTTTTTCATCACCATGCTCTGCCTCTTAACTGAATGCTTACCAGACAGTGTGACAGAAGCTGTGAAAGGCAGAAGAAGTCATAATACCTCGTGACACTAGCAGGTAGAGGACAGCTGTCTCTGAGGCAAGAAGGTATCAGAAAAGACCTCCTACTTCCAAAATGCACACTCCCCAACTTGGGAATCCTGTACTAAAACCTCATTCATCTGAGCTGCAAGAGAATTTTCCATCTTTAAGAATCTGAAATACAAATACCCCTGTTAGGTGCTAAGCCGTATCATCTCACACTTCAGTTATTACTATATACTGTGGTGGATAACTTTCCCAGAGGAAAACACTAAATGAATTAGCAATTATTGCCAAGGCACTGGGGAAGGGGGGTGGGGGGAAAGGGGAGAGACATTGAGCGGAAAATGGAAAGGTTCTAGCGACAGACTTCATCAACCCGCCAGGTGCTGGAGTGCACAGCTGAGGCAGGATCATGCAGTGGAGCAGAATGAGCAGGCTGTGGGATCCCAGGAGCTAGTCCCCACCTGGGTTTGCCTGCTATCTACTCAGCCATGAGACCTGGGATGGGCCCTCCGAGCCTCGGGTCCTCCTCTGTAAAACAAAATAAGGCCATTGTATTTGCCAGGGTTCTCCATAGAAACAGAATTGATAGGATATGTGTTTAAAACATAGGCATTTATTATGAGGAATTGGCTTATATGATTCTGGAGGCTGAGATACCTATGGTCTACCTTCAGCAAGATGCAGACCTAGGAAAGCCAGTAATGGAATTCCAAGCCAAGTCTGAAGGCTTGAGAACCAGGGGAGCTGATGTCGTAATTCCTGATCTGAGTCTGAGGGCAAAAGAAGATTATGTTCCAGCTCAACAGTGAGGCATAGAAAGTGAACTTTATTTTCCTCTGTATTTTTGTTCTATTTGGGCACTTACGGGAGGGCCATCTGCTTCTCTCAGTCTACTGGTTCAAATACTAATCTCAGTCAGAAACACCCTCACAGACACACCCAGAAATAATGTTTAGCCAAATACCTGGGCAGCCTGTGGCCTAGTCAAGTTGTCACATAAAATTAACCATCACAAGTCCATCCTTGCCGATTTCGCACCCATATGCATTTCCTTGAACCATACTTCACCTCCAAATAAAGAAAATAACACGGCCATAATTCCACCTGACATGCAACAACTATTCTCTGTCCAACTGAAAACACAGTATTACTTCCCTAGAAGTTCAAGTCCTTGAGTGATGTTTCGTCTTCTCCATGATACCCTATAACTTAAATTACTGTGATGTAAACTTAATAGTAATACCTAAATACTGTGACATAAAGTCAATACATTTCATGTTATATAAAGGTAAACAAGAAGAAAGCACACATGTATTCTTAACAAAATAAGGAGAAAGTACTCGTGACCAGTACAGTCTGTTTCTGTAACCAGTTAGTGGTCATAGCATTTATAACTACTTTCTTCCACTACCCATTCTGTATTCCCTTGGTCTTCAGCGAGCACCTCAGCTGGTTGTGGTTCTTTACCTGGCACGGTGACCTAAACTTTCATTCCTGAAGGGTCTGGACCATTAGCTACCCTGACTGAGGTGAGTTATTGTAGTTTTCCATTGACCTCAAGCACAGGGCATGGTAATACAAAGAGAGGCCCTACAGGGTCTCTTGTACACCAGACATATTCTTCATTACCCCCATTGCAGAGCAGCAGCCCAATTTCCACGCAGTGGCCAGGATCAGTCACTCAAACCAACACCAGAATTCCCTTCGTTACCTGTTGATTCAGGCGCATGAGAAACCCAAAGTGATCAGGTGACAGTGTTAACTTCCAGTCCAGTGGGATTATTTTTGTCTCCTGACAGAGGCCTCTCTCTCTCTGGAACTAAGACCTTTAGGCCAGCAGAGCATGAAGTCCTGGGAACAGGAAGCAAACATTTTGCTAGTGAGTCATTAGGGTAGTAGTAGTGAGCAGTCTCTCTCATTTCCGCTCCTTGGTTCCTAAACCAATGAGTCCTGACTAGGGAAGAAAGAGCACCACATACTGGATGCTGATTCAGAGCATATACAGCCTCCTGGAGGGCCCTGCCATAGCCCTGCCAGGTACTGCCACCTAGCTGGTGCTCTAACTGATGCTCAAAAGGCCACCCCATTGGTCCATCAAGGCTACTTCCAGATGAGGTGAACACAGAAGACCAGTGAATCCATAAACAGGGGCCCATTGCCACACTTCTTTTGCTGTGAAATAATTTCTTTGATCAAAAGCAATGCTGTGTGGAATACCATGACAGTGGATTTTAATAATCAAATAAAAGAATGTATGTTATTTTATTCCCCTAGAATCATAAACATGCATATACTTCAGAAATGTTTAATAACAGTAATATGGTGTGTTTGTCAAAGTGAATGTTTCAGACAAAGAATGCTTTGGGAAATTATACTGTAATAGAATTTTCAGAGATAGTTTCCTTGGAGATTATCCAGCAGCTTTTAAACTTTTTAAAACTCAAAATCCTTCCTTATAATAAAATTTACCTGTGAAACAGGTAAAATAGACTTGCTATATTTAAAAGTGGAGTGAGGTGGGAGGTAATACATAGATGGGACAATGCTCACTCAGTCAAGGCACTTTCTAGGTACCCAACATCATATTATCAGAAATGTATTCAAAGGGCATGGGAGTCCCCGGCTACTTATTGAGGTCATTTTTAGGTAGTTTTGGAAGAAAAAAAATCAATGAAACTGTTTGGGGCATACATATTTTACACGTATAAATGGTAGAATGGATTTTGATTCTTACAAAAATTCTTTCTGGGTAACGCAGATCATGTTTTTAAAGTCTCTGCTTGCCCTTTAACTTGCATCAGTCTGCCTCGGACAATACTCTGGAAACAAGGAACAGTTTTTCTTTGTTTGTTTTTTTTTTTGTTTTTTTGTTTTTGTTTTTTTTTGTCAGCTGAAGCATTTTCACTTAATAAATATGTCATTGCTTAGGTTTTTAAACTTGTATTTTGCATTAAATTAGCAATCCACTAATATGAATCGATGACTCAACAGTAGTTCACTGAGGCATAAAGGGAATAATGAAAATGTTAAGGCAAATAACGACAATAAAGAACAGTTTGTAAGTGAAAGTAGTTAACTGGTGTGCAAATACAGATTATAAAGTTCAGTGTGCTGGGACAAGTGAATCTGTGAACATGCATTTTCACAAGCAACCTCCTCTGCCTGGCAAGTCCCTCCTAGTTTGCAGATGAATAGCACAACCTCACCTGCCATAGGATAAAGTTTTATTGGGAAAGGTCTAATCTTCAAGCCAGGATTAGCAAGAAGAAGAGGGAAGTACTATTCCTTCCCCCACTCTCCCCATTATTCATGGAGAGGTGTGCCAGTGCCCAAGCGGTCTGCTATTTTGCCTTTATATAGGTCAAGTTTTAAAGTTTTGCCAACAGGATAACTACACGGGCTGCTTGGCATCAGAAAATGAGGACTTGGGGAACCAGTAGCTCACACAAGTTGGCTGGGACAGAGAGCTGCCCAGGACATGGCCAGTACAGGTCCCATGAGTAGTCAGTTCCCCCCTGTCTACCATCAGTGCTCAGGGGAGTGGAGCTTGGGTGCAGCCCCTCCAGGTGAAAATGGGTGGGGCGCAGTTCTATCTAGGTCATTGTTCAAGGTGACTTGAGCTGCTCATTGCCAAACAACTAAGTGGTAGACAACAATGGTGTTGAACCAGCCAGACTTAGTCTTCTGTGTTAAATATTTTGGAGTTCATTTTTGCTGATTTCAGGCAAGGATAAGCCTTCCAGGGCATATTGTCAAGAGGAGAAGGTAGAGAGTGGGTAAGAGGGGCAAACTGAGAATGTCCACACACCCAGGAAGACAGGGCCCAGTGGCAACCCTTGAGAAGACAGCTTTAGGAGAGCAAAGGAAGTAGGAGACCAGTGGAAGGGCATGAGATTGATAAATGAGACCACTTTTTCAATATGTTGTTGATCAGGGACAAAATGAACAAGTTACAAAACTCCTAAAGAGGTATCTGGATTAAGAAAAGAGAGTATTTTCTGATTTGGGAGAAAAACTTTAAATTTTCATAGGAAGAGCATACGGGCCCACTGTAAAAGAAATGCCCGGAGACAAAAACAGATGTGCCCACAACAGGAGAGTGGAGTTTTAAAGACAAGTCGGGGTATTACATGAACGCTGTCAAAATCACACCCTTTATTGGAAATCTTTCCCTCCCCCAACGACAATTAGTCAGTCTTAGATGCATTCTGCTACAGTAGGTTTACTATGCCACCTTCTGAAAGTGTTTTAAGGTTAGACTTTAAAATGTTCTCACATATGACTTGAGTGGAGTAAGGCACTTGATTGAAATGAGAAGACCAGATTTAAGGATTAGGTAAAGGTTTAAGAAAACCTAACATATTTCAAGATTGATTAGCTATTGGAGTACTTGTTTTGCTGAAAATTAAATGTATAACAAAGAAGAAATTTTAATCACAAAATGCTTTTTATATATTCTTCTACATCCAACACTTTCAACATATTTGAAGGCTAAGATACAATACGTTACCTAAATTCCACCTCCAGAACTTCCTGGTCTCTCAATAACATTTGTAGGACAGATTGGAATCTTTCCAGCCTGATCCACTTAAGACAATCACGGGTGTTACTTAATAGATTAAAAACCTCTGGAATCATTGTTTGAACTACTAATAGGTCATTTATCCCATTAGGGATATTTCAGGTATTGTTAAAGTACTTTGTTCATACTTACAATGAGCCAGCAACATAGGAACCACGAAGAGTGGAGCAGAAATGTTTCCTCACCCTAAAAGACAGCTGAAATCTCTCAGCGTTCATTGCTATCTGTTGCCACACTAACCCATCCACATCCCTCACTGAATTACCTAGCCTTTTCTTAAATGTTTCTCTCGTATTTAAAAGTATGGTCTTTTTAAACATCCATTACTTCAGTTGGTAAAATAAAAATGCCCCTCTTCAGGCGAAGTTGACTCCATTGTTAATTACTCATAATTACAGAGGTGTGGAGACTGGAGTGCTTTTACCTGCACAGGAGCTGATCCAATTGGTCAAACAATAGTGTCAAGCTGCAATGTGGTAAAAGTCAGAGATCTTTTTTAAAAAGATCCATATGTTTCCTTTTCTCTTCCAGCCTAAAACAATAAACTAAGTAACAAATGGAATTTCTCAGGCTTTGGTTGGAAGCCTTTATCTTCAAGAGACCTGAGAAGGAAGAGTTTACTGACCTTCCCATGTAAGAAAGCACATCACTACTGAGAGGTGTCTCCTTTGTTGCACCTCCCTATGAAAGAAGAGGGAGCCTAAATTAGCTTCGACTTGTGAAAATGAAAAGTGACCTTCAGGCTGATAGGTTTTCAACATCACTCTTTCTGGGCAAAAATTGTGCCCCATAATATTAAATTACCTCCTCAAAACTGACTTCTCCAATAAGTTACAACATTAAATACAGTAAAATTGGAATTCCTGCAAAACAATGCCCCTCTCCCTGAGGTAGCCTTCCCATCACTATTAAAACTGACTTCATCTTTAATGGAGGACACCATCTCCTTCTGGGGTTCAAAATAGGGGAGCAGAAATCTGAAAACTGTCAAAGAAATGACATGACAAGTAAGAGCACAAAAATACATTAGATTTTTGAGGAAGTTAGAACTGTAGGTTAGAGAAACAAATGCTAAATTTAAGAAATGTGTGGAGTTCTTAGCTAGCAGGTAACTTGCTATTTTCAATGCCTTTGAAATAGTGATCAGAAGGAAACAAATAGTTACACATTGTAATGAGTTTGTAAAGCGGCAGCTCTTGTATCAACTCCGGCACTAAGATTGACTATATTTCCACTGATTGATGAAGTTCTAATGTAGTCTTTTTAAAATGGGCTTGGAAATCATAAATGCATTGGTGAATGAATACTGAGTATTAAGAACTAAACAAGTGTCTTTAGGAGGAAAAATACCATTACAGCCCACTTGAAAAATTATCCAAACACACACCAAACCACAGACAATGCTTGAACACAAGTTGACAGTAGAAACTGTGTGCATAATTTGAACTGGGGGACAATGTAAAGGAAAGGCTCTATTCTCCTGAGGTTATGTATGTAAAGCTAAGTGTTCAGTTTGGTCTGAAAGGCAATGGGAAGACATAAGAAGTGGTCCATGACAAAATACTATGCTAGTAGCTGTATACAAGATGGATTCAAGACAGGAGAAACAATACAAACTAATACTAACCTGAACAAAAAATATCTAACATTTACAGGCGCCAGACACTGTTCTAAACAATCCCATATATTACCCTGTTAAATTCTCACACTAGCGCTGGCCGGGTGGCTAAGTTGGTTGGGACGTCATCCTGTACACCAGAAAGGCTGCGGGGTCGACCCCTGGTCAGAGCACAAACCTAGGTTGCAGGTTCCATCCCCGGTCCGCGTGCATAGGGGAGACAACCAGTGAATACATGGATAGGTGAAGCATCAAATCCATGTCTCTCTCTCTCTCTCTCCCTGCCCCCTTTCTCTCTCTTAAATGAACAAACAAAAAACAATAAATATATCCTGGGGTGAGGATTAAAAATAAATCCTCACAGTAATGTAACAAGGCAGTTATTATGTCATTTTAAAGATGGGAAAACCGAACATTTAAATAATGTCTGATTTTGATTTTTACAGTAAGCTTCCCATACAGCAATCCCCATGCAGGTGATTACAAGCAAAGTACAATTTACTTTCAAAGCAGAAAAGAATATCCATACAGCCACTAACTATATTGTTTTAAAATGTTTTTATTGTGGAAAATGTCAAACAAATGAATAATATAAGGACTACTCTCGCCACCATGTACCCAATCTTAATTCATCTACTATACCTTTACTCCCCTTATTATTTTGGAGTAAATCCATACATTATATCATTTCATCATTGATTCATCTTTCACGGTGCATCTCAAAGATAAGGAAACTATTTTCTTTCTAAACATAACAATAACATCATAGCACCTTAAAATTGCAGTAAGTCCTCAATATCAAGAGTCAATCAATGGTAAAGTTCCAAGAACATATCTCACTTAAATATTTATTGAGAACTTATGTGTTAGCATTAGAAACTTCCACATATTAACTCATTTAAATTGCTCTTATTTAAATAGGTTTTCTTCTTTCTTCTTGCTTTCACTGTTACTAAAAGGAACGGGTCTGTCTCTACCCAAAGATTTAAAAGGCCTTATCGTCAGTGTCCCCCCTCCGCCCCTCCGGCGGTGGCCTCCCCGGGGTCTCGGCCTCCGGCCCCAGCCAGTCCCACCCCTTCCCAAGAGCGCCCGGAAGCCGCAGGGCGCTGCGAACTGCTCCGCGGGTTCGGGACCCCGGCCCCGCCCCGGTTGCCTAGGCGACGAGGGGCCGCTTCGCAGCGGCGAGATCATGGCGTCTTCCTTGGGGACACCTCTCGGGGTGACGACCCCCGTGGTAATAACCCCGGCGGGAACCTCGCCCGACTCGGAGGTACGTCGCCCCTTCTCGGTACCTACAACCTTCGAGCGCACGCCCTCGGTCCACGGCCCCCCGCAGCCCAGGCCCGTGCGGCGGCCGCGGCGGCGGCGCCCCAGGCCCGGTTGGGTGCGCAGCGGCCTTGAAGGCAGAAGAGTGAGGGCGGCGCGGGGTACTAAGGGGCGTTGTTAGGGTCGCGGAGGCCCCGCCCCGCGCTCCCCGAGCCTCCGGCTTGCCTTTTCCAACCCGCCTTGGCCCTCCGCCCCTCGTGCCCTGCAGTGTAAACTGTTACACTGTAGCAATTCCCCCATTGATTGGACCGTACGGTTTCGGGCCTAAATGACCTTACATCTAGGCGCTTCTTCCGGATTTGATGCTCTTAAAAAGGGAATTTTAAATGGACCAGTCAATCCCTTTTGGAAATTTTTACTAATTTTTTTCCAACGATCACAATTCCGATTTATGAAAAGGTGTCAGAAAATAACTTTTCATTGGTACGGGATTATATCTGAAGCCTAGGGCTTGGTGTTTCTCTTATTATTTTACCATTTTTCTAAATCAATATATGAGAAGAGGTTGGACAAAGGAGAAACGCTTGGGAAATCGACGTTCTGATTGTGGCTTAGTTGCTTATCACCAGCTTGTCTAACAAAGTTATTTAACCTCCTTGAGCCCCAGTAGTTCCCTGTGTACAATAAAGATGTATCTTCAACATAAGCTCTCAATAATAAATGGACTTTAGGTAACTTTAATTACTCATAAGCTTAGTACCCTGAGATATTTATTAAGAACATATCTGCTCTGCCAAATATTACTAAAAAACGTTTAAGTCTTCCAACACTGAGTCCACCATGTTGCTACTATGAAGGGTTTTTGTTTGTTTGTTTGTTTAAGGCCCAGAGGTAAATAATGTTATATTAACATTGTATACTCAACCCCTTTATTAGTCTAAACAACATTCTCTGTGTAGAAGGAAGTATTAGCTGCAATATTATAAATGAGCCAATAATTCATTTGCCTGCTCAGAGATATACAAAGTCGTTTACAATCCAGATTCTTCCCATTTCCCTACGCAGGCTACTAAGTCTCTCCTCTGAGCCTTTGAAACTAGCATACTTTAAAAAATACATGTTAATGTGATAAACTGGTTCCTAAGACAATTACGCCCTCATTATCTCTAACGTAATACAATTTCAAAAATGGCATAGGAAATTTCCCAATAAAATTGTTCCATTTATGAATACATACAAAAGTTTACTTATGGCAGTGCACAATTGTCTATGTACACTTAAATGTACTTACCCAGGTAGATAACATTCTTTCTAAGAAGGCTGATAATTTGAGATGTTAATGAACCTGTACTTCAAAAGAAAGAAAGCAAGTAAGAAATACCCCTCAAGTTTTTTAAAGATGCAAAGAAATGCCATGCTCCACAGGAAAAACCGTTCACTTTTTATAATGGATGATGAGTCAGGTGAATGAGCTAGTTACAGACCCTGGATGATTATCTGCCATGTTAGCGCTGTCAGTAGGCACACTTGTTCACTTGGAAGTGCAGGGTTCCCTATGATGATTCAGAATATGCTCAATCCTTTCGTTAGTAACAAACAAAAGAAATCCAGTTGGAACTTGGTCTCACTTAGCTGTGCTCAGGTACTAAGAGTAACAGGTTAATATGCTGCATGGTGAAAATTCCATGTTTCCCTTCTAATAAAAGCAGAGTTGCTGTAGCTCACAGAGAAGAGCTGTGTCATTCATTAGAGTGACAGGCTCTGCCAGCTACCCATTTGTGCTGACGGGAGGGTCAGGGGTGAGATGGAAAAGATGGCAAAACCTCTCTCTTGGAGTCTGTTCCCAAGGCCACAGCTTTTCAGTTAGTTACTGAATTTCTTCTCAGATCAGATTCTTTCCAGAGTTGAACCCCTGAGACCTGGTCCCTTATGGTGTCATTTCTGATAAATTCGGCATCCAAATTGACTTAGCCAGGAGACCAGGTAGTCATTTGAGCCAAATAGTAGTGAAATATTTCTTTTCTTGCCAAGTCTATTCCAGTAGTCTGAAGCTTCCCATTTGTTGTTTGTTGCCAACACCTAGAATAAAAACATCCACTTGTCCCAATCACATAGTAGGCACTCAATAAACTATAACTAATTAAAATCATAGGTGGTCTGACATATGCCAGTAGGGGTAGTTATCATAGACTAAAATCTAGTCTGAGATACTGTGAACAAGCAGGCATGAAATGCAGGTCCAGGAAAATATTTTTCCTGTGACATTGCATCAACTCTTCTTGCCAACTCTGAATTTAACATCGCAGGTTTTTTAGTAACATTGGAGTAAATGCCTCCCCTAAAAGGTAAGACTAAACTTTTGGCAGATGTCTGTATAAATGCACAAGAATAGAAAAATAACAAAAATCTGAAAATAAATATTTGCTGTAGTCATATGTGTAAGTGAAAGGAGCTTATAAGTGAATTTGTAAAGGAGTTTATCAGTGAACACCAAGAATTCAATCATCAATTTTTTATCATTAGTTTGTTCATAAACTGACTTTCTTAATATCTCCAAGAACACTATTTGGGAAATATAATCCTTTAAGTAGTATACTTAAAAGGACTATACTTCAACTCACATCAGAAACCTAAAGGAAAATGTAAATGCTGCTTCTGAATTATGCCCCATAGCGTTACCACACCCCTGATAGATGACATTTCCCGGGTTCATTCAGGGCTTGGTCAGCACAAGAGAACACCTACATAATCTTGAGTGGGAAGATGACTGTCATTTGTCTTAGAGATCCTCAGCATGTCCTGGAGAAGGCCATCGACGATTCTCTGTATATTAGGTGGTCTCTACAGACCTTGAAAACAGCCCCCACTCTATTATCAGCAACACTGATAATAGAGAGAAACACTTGGGGCCCATCTTGAACAGCAAAACGATGAGGTTTCTGCAATTTCAATATTACTCAAGAGGTATTTATCAATGCCACTCATAGCAAATAGTGTGAATCAACCTGTGCAAGGCTGAGGGGAAGATGCCAAAATATTGTTTAAAATATTGTTAAGGAAAAGTAGTGATGTACTTCAAGATGTTAATATACGAGTACGATTTATCAGACACTGAGAACCTCTGGGAATACTGGCTTTGGGTGTGGAGACACTGACAAACATTTGGGGTTGCCTTTCTTCTTACTATTGGTGTTCGGGTCTCCTATGTTATTTTAAAAGTCGTGCTTCATCTCTCCTCCAGCCTCTCTTTCAGGCGACACAAATATAATCTTCAATCTTTTCTGATATTTAGAGTTTTAATATACCAAAGTTAGGTTTTTACACAGCTAAAATTAATGTTTGATTGAAGTATATTGTTTATTTGAAATAAGGATCTCATTTTGTTTTCTTCTAGACATGAACCATCAATTATGGTACCTTCATTTACTAAGTAAACTACCCTCTCTGCTCTTACAGAGGATGGACTGACTGCCACTATCACATTAGGACATGTGTACACCTGAATGGGCACAAGAATGGACAAAATAGTCAGGAAGACAGAATAGATAATTCAAATGTGTAACAGACATTGCTAGAATTCAGCAGCAAACTCTCAGTAAAGTATGAATAGAAAAAGAAAAGCTACACATGAAAAAATTATTTGCCAAACATCACCATATTGAATGGTGAAATAGTGAAACTATTTGTATAAAAGTCAGGGACTAAAAAAAGGGATTCAGGCAAGTAACGTTATTGCAATCCAACATATTGTAGAGGCTCTAACTAATAAACTAAGAAAAATAAATGTGTGGTTTAAATCTTAGAAATGAGGCAATAAAAAAAACCTTTATTTGAAGATTACATGATTGCATACCTAAGGAACCTGACATTGTATTTCCATGATTTGAGCTAATAAGAAATTTGATAAGATGGTGACATATAACATGAGTACATGAGACCAATTGCTTTTCTCTATATTAGAAATTAATTACAAACGGAAATGGCAAAAACTTGATTAAACTGTACTTGGTTATAAACATAAGAAAGGCATGGGACATAAAGAAATTAAAAACTAACAAAAGTTTTTTAACAGGAATTGATAAAAAAAGATTTATTGGAAACCTTTAAATTTAAAAAATTAAATCCTTCCTACATTATATATAAATGCAATGCAATGTGACTAAAGATTTAGTTCCTACATACGATTGTATACTTACAAAGTTATGTTAGAGTTGTTTATGATAATTCATCCTTGAATTTCTGAATTTAACCTAATTTGGCCACAATGGCACCTTAGTATTCTTTTAGTACATTTTTGGATTCAGTTTTGTAAGACAGTATTTTATTTTACTATTTTTTGCAATTTTTTTATTGTTGCTCAATTACAGTTGTCCCTCCTTTTTCCTCATTGCTCTCCTCTACCCCTCCCACAGTCAACCCACCCCCCATTGTCAGTGCCCTTGAGTCCTTTATCCATGTTTCTTGTCTTGCCCCTCCCCCTTCTTTCCCCAGTTATCCCCCTCCTGTCTCCCTTCTGGTCACTGTCAGTTTGTTCTTTATTTCCAGGTATCTAGTTCTATTTTTCTCATTTGTTTTGTTTGGTTGATTAGGTTCCCCTTATAGGTGAGATCATATGGTATTTGTCTTTCACCTTCTGGCTTATTTCACTCAGCATAATGCTTTCCAGTTCCATCCATGCTCTTGTGAAGAGTAGGAGCTTCTTCTTTCTTTCTGCTGCATAGTATTCCATTGTGTAAATGTACCATAGTTTTTTGATCCTCTCATTTACTGATGGGCACTTAGGCTGTTTCTAGCACTTGGCTATTATAAATTGTGCTGCTATGAACATTGGGGTGCATAGGTTCTTTTGAATTGGTTGATTCAGAGTCCTTAGGGTATAATCCCAGCAGTGGGATCACTGGGTCGAAAGGCAGTTCCATCTTTAGATTTTTGAGGAAATTCCATACTGTTTTCCACAGTGGCTGCACCAGTCTGCATTCCCACCAACAGTGTAGTAGGGTTCCTTTTTCTCTACAACCTCACCAGCACTTGTTACTGATATATTAATGATGGCCATTCTGTCCAGTGTGAAGTAGTATCTCATTATGGTTTTGCTTTGCATCTCTCTAAGGGCTAGTGATGTTGAGCATTTTTTCATGTGTCTATGGGCCCTCTGTGTGTCCTCCTTGGAAGTGTCTGTTCAGGTCCTCTGCCCATTTTTCAGTTGGATTGTTTGTTTTCCTGGTGTGGAGTTGTATGAGTTCTTTATATATTTTGGATATCAAACCCTTATCTGAGGTAACATTGGCAAATATGTTTTCCCATATGGTTGTTTCCCTTTCCATTTTGTTGATGTTTTCTTTAGCTGTGCAGAAGCTTTTTAGTTTGATGTAGTCCCATTTGTTTATTCTTTCCTAAAGGATATCCCTTGCCCTAGGGGATGGATAGATGAAAATATTGCCATGTGGGATATCTGAAATTTTCCTGCCTATGTTTTCCTCTCGGATTTTTATGGTGTTTTGACTTATATTTGAGTCTTTTATCCATCTTGAGTTTATTTAGGTGTATGGTGTAAATAGGCACTCTCGTTTCATTGTTTTGCATGTACTTGTCCAGATCTCCCAACACCATTTGTTGAAGGGGCTGTTTTTACTCCATTTTATGTTCCTGTCCCCTTTGTCAAATATTAACTGACCGCATTGACATGGGTTTATTTCTAGGCTTCCTATTTTGTTCCATTGGTCTATGTATCTGTTCCTATGCCAGTACCAGGCTGTTTTGATTACAGTGGACTTGTAATATAGTTTGATATCAGATATTGTGATCTGTCCTACTTTGATATTCTTTCTCAAAATTGCTGAAGCTATTTGGAGTCATTTATAGTTCCATATAAATTTTTGAAATATTTGTTCTATATCTGTGAAATACATCATGGGTATTTTGACAGGGATTGCATTGAAACTATAAATTGCTTTGGGTAGTATGGACATTTTAATGATGTTAATTCTTCCGGTCCATGAACACGGTAGTTGCTTCCATTTATTTGTGTCTCCTTAATTTATTTCTCAGTGTTGTGTAGTTTTCTGATGAGGTCTTTTACCTCCTTGGTTAAGTTTGTTCCCAAGTATTTTATTTTTCTTGTTGCTATAGTAAATGGGACTTTTTTCCTAATTTCTGTTTCTGATATTTCATTGCTGGTGTACAAAAATGCCTTTGATATCTGAATTTTGTACCCTGCCATTTTGCCAAATTCATTTATTAGGTCAAGTAGCTTTTTGGTGGAATCTATAGGGTTTTCTATGTACACTATTATTTCTTCTGCAAACAGTGACAGCTTCACTTCCTCCTTTCTAATTTGGATGCCTTTCATTTCTTTTTCTTGTCTGATTGCTGTGGCCAGGACTTTCAATACTATGTTGAACAGAAATGGTGAAAGCAGACACCCTTGTTTTGTGCTTAATCTTAGGGGGAAAGCTTTTAGTCTTTGCCTGTTGAGTGTGATGTTGGCTATAGGTTTCTCATATATGGCCTTTATTATGTTGAGGAATGCTCCCTCTATTCCCACTATGCTGACTGTTGTTATCATAAATGGGTGCTATAGCTTATCAAATGCTTTTTCTGCATCTATTGATATGATCATGTGGTTTTTGTCTTTCGTAGTGTTTATGTGATATATTATATTTATTGAATGGCATATATTGTACCATCCTTGCATCCCTGGGATGAATCCCACTTGGTCATGGTGTATGATCTTTTTAATGTATTGCTGGATGCGGTTTACCAATATATTGTTGAGGATTTTAGCATCTATGTTCATCAGCGATATCAGCCTGTAGTTTTCTTTCTTTGTTGTGTCTTTATCTGGTTTTGAGATTAGGATAATACTGCTCTCATAAAGAGTTTGGGAGTCTTCTCTCTGTTTAGAATTTTTGGAATAGTTTGAGGAGAATCTGGGTTAGCTCTTCCCTAAATGTTTGGTAAAATTCTCCTGTGAACCTGTCTGGCTCAGGGCTTTTGTGTGTTGGGAGTTTTTTGATTACTGCTTCAATTTCACTAGCTGTTATAGGTCTATTTAGGCCTTCTGTTTCTTCTTGACTCAGTTTTGGAGGATTATATGTTTCTAGAAATTGTCAATTTCCCCCAGGTTTTCAAATTTCTTGGCATACAGTTGTTTGCAGTAATTTCTTA
Organism: Desmodus rotundus; assembly: GCF_022682495.2. NCBI lineage: Eukaryota > Metazoa > Chordata > Mammalia > Chiroptera > Phyllostomidae > Desmodus > Desmodus rotundus. Next base: position 38,432,366 of record NC_071390.1, read on the forward strand.
TGATTCTTTGTATTTCTGTGGTATCGGTTGTAATTTTGCCTCTTTTGTTTCTGATTTTATTTATTTGGGTCCTCTCTCTTTTTTTCTTGATAAGCCAGGTTAAAGGCTTGTTGATTTTTTTTATCTTTTGAAAGAACGAGCTCCTGAATTTATTGATCCCTCGAATTTTATTTTTAGTCTCTATATCACTTAATTCTTCTCTGATCTTAATTATTTCCTTCCATTTACTCCCTCTGGGTGTTGTTTGTTGTTGTTCCTCAAGTTTTTGTAGATGTAGGGGTAGGTCATTTATTTGAATTTTTTGTATCTTTTTTAGATAGGCCTGTATTGCTATGAACTTCCCTCTCAGGACTGCCTTCGCCGTGTCCCATAGGTTTTGTTTTGGGTTGTTGTGTGTTCATTTTCATTTGTTTCCAAAAACTTTTTGATTTCTTCCTTGATCTCATTGTTTACCCATTCACTAAGACAATATTTTAATTAGAATTTTTTATCTGAATTTGTTAATGATGTTGGCTTATAATTTTCTTCTTGTGCTATCCAGGGCTTTTTGTGTGTAGATTATTCTGGCTTCTTAAAAATGAATTATCTACAGTGTATAATTATTACACTTAACAGGCTTTACGTGTTCTTGTTTTTTAGGTAGGCCTTCACGTGTTGAGCACAGTGACTTTTTAAAAAGTAGACTTTCAGCGTAGTTCATGTTTGGTCAGTTCCATTTTCTCCCTCTCCCCCGGTCACGTTTGATAACTTACATATACCTACAAAATCACCCATTTCCTTGTTAATTTTAAATGTATTTCACTTATGTGGCATGTATTTATTTCTTGTCTATTTTTAATCACATTTGCCTATTTTATCCATTATTTTAAAAGACTCTTGCTTTAGCTCTTGCTTTAACTTAGCCTTCTGTCAACTTTTTTTTTCTTTTTTTCAAATATGCTGTTTAGCGCGGTCAGGACTGTAGTGAGGTGAGTGAGGCGCTCCCCTTGAGCACAAAATTTAAGGGATGTCAAAAATGCAGCAGTAAAAATAAACTATATTTAATGCAATATTTAAAAAATCAAAATTATTGCAAAGGAAATCCCGTGGATCAAAGTGTTAAATAAGAACAGCCTTGGTATGACTGATTTTTTTCCCCTTTTGCCTCAGGCTCCAGCATGGTTCTACGGTGTTGCTTCTTAGTTCATTTATTTTCAGGTTTAAAGAAAGTCTTTTAAAGTGTGGAAGTTGTAGATCACTCTATGTTCTCTATGACTGTGAAACCCCTCTTTAGTCATCTTTGGTGAGATGTATTTTTCTTTTAAGGAATATTCATTAAGAATCTTTTAAGTCACTACCAGTGATGGATACGAGATGCCCCCAGAAACCTTAAATTCTAGAAGGAAGACATATATACAATGTGGAAGGTTTAGGTGACATTAGAGAAAAAATTCAGAGAAAAGATTATTTGGCAAATAATATCAGGCTTTCAATTTTATTGCTTCTGGAAAAACTGCTAAAATCCACCAGCTGGTGGAGTAAAATGAGTTATACTGCAGTTTAGCTTACAGATTTTCCTAGTCAGAGATGTAATTTTACAGAGAAAGCCACAATTACATATCCACATTTTTATTAGTCTGTTCATGAATTTTCTATTGTATCTTCAATTTGTGTGAATTAGAATACATGTGTTAAAAGATTAAAGATTTTTAACCATTCTATAAACAAAGAAACAAGAAGAGCTCCAGTTTAAAATAGGTGCAGGAATTCAATTTAAAACAATGAAAACAAGAAACCAGAGACAAACCCTCCTACAAGATGATTATCTTAAGCTATCAAGTTTTATTGGAAAAAAAAAATGAAGCAGTAATCATAGGCATCTTAACTAGAATTATTATTATACAAAAGGTCAAGATTATTGTATTCTTTTTCATATAGTTCTTGCATGATCTATTTTTTTCTATGCAGAAAAAAATGAAAGATAATAAAATTGATCTGAATGTCTGTATAAGGTACCTTTCATGAATATCTTTATTCATTATTAATAATGATAGCAATCTTGTGTGTATTCAAACATATCAAAATGATTTTTTAACATGAATCCAAATTTAGGTTCATAGGGCTTGCTGTAAGTCTCAAAATTAATCAGTAGTCAAACCTCAGGGGACTTTCAGATCCAAGTCCAGCTTGTCATGGCACTGCGTCACCCAGCAGTGCCGTCCTGTGATGGAGACGAGTTCCGGCAGCCCGTTAGCAGCCTATGTGGACATGACTAGGATTTGTACAATTCTAAACAAGGTAAAAGATTGAATGACTGTCCCTGGAGAATTTATAATCTAATGGGATTAACAGTACAGGGATAATTATACTTTACTGCTACTAATAAAAATATTTATAAAAGGCAAACATTTAAACAAATATATGTTTATGTATTGTGGACTAAAATACTATCCTACCTAAAGGTTAGTGCATTTAATTTAATTTCCAATTATCCGAGTGCCTACTAGGTGCAAGGTATTATTATATATTAGGTACTCGGGTATCTTTGTCTTATTGAAATTTTAATCTCCTAGAATGATGTCATTTAGGTTATTTGCTAACCCTAGATTACAATAGTATAGCTATTGAAGTAGTATATTTTATTTCTAAATTAGATTTTTTTAATGAAAATAAAACAACCTAATTTAAATGTAAACATTAAGCTGATTGCCATTACCAATAACTGCTAGCTTTGAGGTTTTCCTACTCTGGGAAAAAAATAAGGAAAATTTGGGATATCTCATTAAGTATAGCAAAGCATTTATTTGCTTTCTTATATACTGGAGCCGATTCACGTGGAAGGATACATCACTGTTTGTTGACTTGAAAACATTGTGCACCCTCTCTCCCCAAAACCTCACAATCCTTGATTTTGGGGTGCTGCTGCTCTTACTCTGTGTCTGTCTCCCCTTCCATCCCATTCATAGCCCTTCTCTTCCTGCTCTGACTTTGGGCAGTTTCATCCATTCTCACACTTGCAGTGATTCCTAAGCCAGGATCTTCAAACTTGACCCTTCTGACTCTAGCATTCCTAATTAACCTCGAAACATTTCTTCCTTAATAGGCAGAGTCCATCTTAAACTCAACGACTGAAACCAAACTCATTATCTTGCCTTTTTGAAACTAGCATCATCTTCCAGGACTCCAATTTCTATTCTGTTTAACGAGCATACCATGTACGGTTTCTCAGATTGTACTCTGGACAAAAGAACTCGGCTGAGGGTTGAGCAGGAGCTGAAACTATACTGTCTTCACAAATGGTGCACTTGGGCCCAGGGCTGCGCCAGCCTTAAGCACTTCCTGCACCTAGAGAGGATGCCTATGTCTAGGTCACACAAAGGTGGCATACGTGCTGGTGGAGGAGGCCCTTTTTCTTCTAGTCATCTATTTCAGAAACTCGGAATCTCCATTCCTTCTTCCCTCTTTTAGCCCCCCATATATTGTATGTTGCATTCCCCTTTCTTTTCATGCACACTGCATATAGCCTAGTACTGCCCATGCCTCCTTCATGAACTGTTTTAACAACCCGTTCATTGAACTCCTCCTCTGTGTCCTTTCTCTGCTCCTGCCTTTCCTTCACCCTGCTACAGACTACCCTTCCATGAAGCACAGTTTTACCTTGCCATTCCACTGCTCAAAAACTTCATGGGTGCCTTATTGCCCCATTACAACGATTTTCAACTGGTGTGCTGCAAGAATTTTTAAAACATACACAACCTGACCATTTAATTAGGGGCACTGACCTCTTTTCCCTTAGATTGTCAAATGAAAAAATGGGAACCACCAACACTACAATACCCATCAGTGTGAATGAATCAAAATATGCCTATTTTTTGTCATATCAGCAAAAAATATATTTTTTGGTGAATCTCAGAATTTTAGTAGTGAGCTTAGGTGTGCCATGAGATGAAAAATGTTGATAGTCACTGCTCTATTAGTAAGAACAAACTCTTTAGCCTGTCATTCTTTAACCAGCCAAGGTATAAAATATTTATGGTTCTTTGTGCAGTATCTTATATTTTGTAATCGCTCAATAAATATTTATTGAATTATTAAATTTAAGATCTCCCACAATAGGTTCCTCTTGGTGACTTCCCACTTAGATCCAACTAGTCCCCTACTTGTTCCCTAGGCACCGTTATGAATTACTTGATATTTGCAGAACTAATACCCAACTGTCACTTCTTTGTTGCATTGGCATTGCTGATTCATCCACCCGGGGCATGAGCCATGCCGGATCTCACAAAGCCACTCCTGGACCTTCTGCCTGTAGACTTCCCTTGTCCCGTCCTGATTCTCGTCCCTTCATTTAGACTGCATGTCACGTTTCTAATGGTCTGCCATTTTATTTTCTTGTTTTAAAGTCAACTTGATTTGTTCCTCCCACTAGATGATAAGCTTCTTGAGGCTAGCAAGTCTTTCTTACTTGTATTTGCTTCCTCCTGAACCCCAAATTCAATGAGGAATATGTGGCTATTAAAAATATTTATTAATTGAAAACCATCACTCAGTTTTAAGTATGCACAAAAGATAGATTGAGTAGCCATTCAACTTTTACTTAAAAACAGAAAATAAAAAGAATTATCTAGGACACTGTTGTCTTTAAAATTTTTTTCCTGCCCTGGCCTGGTAGCTCAGTTACTTGGAGCATCATCTCATACACCAAAAGGTTGTGGGTTCGATCCTGAGTCAGGGCACATAACTAGGTTGCACATGTGATCTCTGGTTGTGGTGTGTTCGGGAGACAACTGATCAATGTTTCTCTCTCACATTGATGTTTTATCAATGTTTCTCTCTCTCTCTCTCTCTCTCTCTTCCCCTTCCTGTCTCTCTAAGATCAATAAACATATCCTTGGGCTAGGATTAAAAAATCATGACAGCAACTAGAGCACAGTAAGAAGAAATTTTGATATTGTTGGGATTAATATGTAAAACATATGTTGAGATAACTCATAGCAGTTTTGTTTGTTTGGGTTTGTTTGGGTTTTTTTTGTAGAAAGATGCTGCTGAATTCCAGGACCATGAAGAGATTCTGTCTCCAGATTTTCTTTCAGTTGCCCAAATCACAGAAATCCTAGCAGAGGACATAGATGGAGTTCAAAAGTAAGCACTTCAGTATTACAACCAAATAAGAACCGTTCTAGTTTTGCATCTATAAATGACCGTGATATTCTATTATGTATTTTAAATTTTTTTCTAAATATCTCCAGACTCTGGAATACAAAACTTCTCAAACAACTAACTGCAATGCTCCGCAGTCTTCTTTATGGGAGATACGCACTCAAACCAACTTGTTAATGCTGACTGAGGGTAGGGATTTATGAGATAAAAGCAGCCTGTAGCATATGCTGTTTTCTGTTTCTTTTCCCTTTTATTCATAAAACTGTCAATATTCACAAGAACATTTAGGTCTTGTGTTCATCATGAAAAGAGTATGTTGTATTTTCTATAATATGAATAATGAATATATTTTATTATTCTGGAAATTCTGACTATTAGCCATTCACCTGTGATTTTTATTGGATATGGAGCTATACCAAGTACTCTGATTTCATAAATTTACTTAAAAATGTGAGTATAACTGAGTTTATAAGCAATAATTGTAATATATATGCATCTTATTTTTAAGACCATTGATTTCTATAGTAGAACACATACTTAGAACTCTAGTCAGATGTATCCCACACACAAATTCCTAAATGGTGATTTTAGAAAGCACTCATTTTAAAAATCATCTGGCTTTAATAATGGAATCTTGATTGGCTATAATGTGTGGGACAATGTGATGTTCTGGATATTAATGTCCCAGCGTTAGATTTCTGCAGGCCAGTCCTCCAGATTTTAGCAGGATATTGTGGACTATAATGGACAAATAGAAAATGACTCTGTCAGTGGTTATCATTTGCAAATCTCTCAAATATTATGGAATAGAGGTGATTTACTACTGAGAAGGAAATATGACAGATGTACTGGCTGGAAGAGAAATCTAAGAAGGGAAGGCATATTAAGAGCAGGTGAATGACATTGACAGGCCTTTCCCAAGATGCTGTTCACCTCCAGTGCCTGGAAATCCTGCAGGAAATGCAGGCGATTTGTGATTTGGCCATGCTGCTATCTGCATCTTGATGAGTATTAGTCAATAAAAAATTTTACTGATTTTAAAACAAGTATTTCATGGTGATTTTACCATTGTTGTAGACATGAATGCACATTGGGAATTCCAACTTTGAGTGTCAGATATGGTTAGTAAAGCCCATTGTATTAGCCTCACTGATTATTTACGATTGAAGTAAAATACTGTTTTCCATTACTACACAATCCCAAATGTTGTTGGGCATAGAAATGCAAGAGCTAGGTATTTAATACTAGGCAGAATAATGTGATGCAGATACAGATATTTAATATAGTTTAAATTTATTTTTATTGAATATTATAAATAAAAGATGTTATATTAAATGCAGTTAATACAAATAAAAGGTATTGCGAACAAATGCTCTTTAGACTTATTTATTACCACATCCTAAGTTTCCCTGTATAGCATACCTTCTGTGACAATCTTTTTTTTCAATTATTGGTTATCTTTGTTGTTAAATATCTAAACTCTAAAAGTATTTTAATCTTTAAGAGGTGAAGTCTAGGACAAAGGAAATCACGCAGAGGGTGATACAGAAGTTAGTGGTATAGAAACAAGCAGGTTCAACATAGACTGACCTTTTAAACTGTCTCATTAATAGAATTCACCTGAAGTAATCTCAAATTTTAGGACATCAATTTGGGATAAATGATAGCAGTGTTATGTCAGGAGCCATTTCTTTGCAAAGTAATTTTCTTGAGGTTTTTAATATGATTTTTGTAACAGTAATCCTGAAATATTTGCAATCATTCACTTTCCATTTAAAATAACATTATTATAAATGGGGATCAGATACCTTTCAACATAACAGATATAATTTAAGTATCCTGTCACTAAGTGACAGAAGTATGCCAAAGCACACAGTCTACAAAGCTATAAACCTATTTAAATTAATTATAGGAAATTAGCACATTTTTCTACCTTTTAAAATTAAAACAATTATACTCCATAAAAGCAGCCAACCAAAGAAAACATTAAAGTACCATTAAAACATGTCTGTGGACTGCACTGCAAGTAAAGTTAAATGTCCAGGCACATTTCTCATCGTCTCCTAACCAGCATCAGTTATGTTGTAATGTAACCCTGATTTTATCTATAGATCTACCCAAATCTTTTTTGAAAAAATCATAGCAACAAAATTAAAAATAACTATTTAAACACAGAAATAGCACTAAGAAGTCTTTTAATAACCTTTCTATAACTGGGCTTTCACGAACTGTTCAGTTCTTGCCGTAAGGCTTATTTCTGCATGTCATCATATCTTAAAAAATAAAATGAGCATGCAAACATTTAAAGAGCATGCAAAAATAATGTAATATTTTTACTAAATTCTTGATGAGATAGTTACATCACCTATCACTGTAGTAAAACTTCCTAAGTCACTATGAAGCATCTTTCTCTTTCCCTGCATTTTCTCATTCTACAGCTGTGACTGTCTCTCCCCTTCCCCTGCTCCATCTCTCCTTGTCCCCAGAGAAAAAGCTTACAGATTTGCCAGCAGGGCATGGAAACTGAATTCGAACCACTTGCTCCAAATTCCTCCTTGCATAATTTCCTTTGGGGTGAAATGACTGAATGGAAAATAACAGTAAATATTTAGCCTTGCACTTCAAGTTGAAGGTTAAGATCCAAATGGTACTGGGAAAAGAGGTGGAAGGGGTTTGGGGAGAGCAAAGGCAGAGGATGCCAAAGAAATTGTACCAAAATACTCTTATGCAAGCAGTTCCCTTCACCCACATACAGTCAAACATGGAAAAAATAAAAATGAAAAGCAAAGAACCAATGTACCTATTCAGGCCAAGTATTTAGTTTTTTAAAATACATAGCATAGCGATGGCAGATGACGAGCACACTTAGAAGGAAGATTAACTGCTAGAAACAGAAGAAAGTGCCAGACAAAAGCTGGTGATTAAAGAGGGCATTGGTTCTGTAAAACTACGGATTAAAGAAAAGATGATAAAATATGTAAATAAAGAGCTCTTAGAACTAGGTTAAGAAACTAGAGAATAAAACCAATGGAGAACTTACCTTGCAGAAAATTAAGCCAGTAATGTGGAAAACATATTTAAGAAAACGTATACAAAATGCAGATTAAAGCAATTAGAAGGTGTTTGAATATACACCAACATAGTGAATTAGAAAAAAATTTCAACTTCATAAAATATAAACTTTGATTTTAATATTTTAATAATACTGTAAATACTGTATAAAACTTTATATATGACCTTATCTCTGGTATAAGGAAAATAACCTAGACAGGAAAATAATTAGGCAAGCCTCTGACTTTTCCTTAACAACAATAGGGAGCAGAAATCAATGGGGTGACAAGTAACCAAATTTAGGGAGTGAAAAGAATGTGACTCCAGAATAAAGTACTAATTTGCATGGTTGCTTTAGTTAAACCACCTGGATTTTACTTTAGTGTATCGGATGAGGTAGCATTTTATTCTCGATATGGCTAGTCATTGTTCCCAGCACCATTTTTGAAGAGCTCATATTTCCCTCACTGGTTTGAAGTACATTCTGTCATATACCAAGTTCCCATTATGTATTGGGCCCGTTTCTGGGCTTTCTACCTGTTCCATCGGCCTATTTATTGATTCTATTAAAATACTAGAAGTTTTTATTACTGTAGATGTTTCCTTATTGACTTTCACTTAAGACTAAATGATATTATACCTTAAACATGGGAAAATAAACCTTGCTGACTGATAGCCAATGCAAGTTGAAGATGCCTGGCTGCTAAGGTAACCGCTCCTTTCTGGTGCTTGTCTGTTCACACCTGTATCCACCAACTGAGTTCTATGCTTGATGGAATATATCAACTAGGATGCTTTCAGTTGCATGTAACACGAAAAACTGATCATACTGACTTAAAGATAAAGAAAATACACCAACACATGTATATATGTACTATCATATAACAGGACATTCAGAGATGGTCTGACTCCACAGTAAATTAACACGAGGCCCAACAGTGCTAAGAAAGGAGGCACAATCTTATGGTTATAAGTTGGCTCTCAGTAGCAATAACACCTAGTTATTTACCCTTTTGTATTTTTGTTCTACAGGAAAAAATGTCCTCATTCTTAGTTATGAATTAATTAGAACAATTCAGAAGAGTGCCCGACATGGACCAACAGTTATTACAGAGAATGCCATATACTGAATGGCATTATATGGCATTATGGGAAGGGGATAAGACTACCACGATTGGCTTAGAAGAGTCAGAACTCACTTTGGGGGTTGAAGTCTGCCCTGATCTGACTACAGATGAAGTGGATGTTAAGAGAGTTAAACACAATTTCAGCTTTATTTATTCTGAGACTTGTTCAATCCTGCTGCATTTATTACTCTGATCATGTAATTTACTTTAATACTGTGATTAGTACTTCCCTTTTTGCAAATAGCAGTAAAAAGTTGTCACATACTCTCTCAGAAATCACACATAAGCAATGAGGAAATACTAATTCCATCTTTGTTCCAAAAACAAGCATGCTGAAGGCCCAAGCCACAAAAAATAAGGATGAATGCCAGAAGCATTTAGATCAAGCAGAAGTGCAGGAGAGAGGACTAGGAGGATAGACATATCTGAAGATCCTAGAGTGAGGTAAAAATATACTTCCTCTGCTAGCTGAAGACACAGCCCCGCAGTGCCATTCCGAGAATTCTGTTTGCAGCAGCGGGACCAGGTGGTAAAGGCTTGGAGCAGGCCCTTCCCACGCTCACAAGGAATAGATTGTTTATGTCATAGTAAAGAAAACCTATCTTCCTTTTTTTCTTTTCCCCCCCACTAATTAAAAAATGTAAAACTGGAATCATTGACATCAACTTATTTCATACAGAAAATAGCTTGTAAACATGGCCAGGTCTGAGTACTTAACAAGAAATATACATACAAAGATATCACAAGGAAAAAAAAATTGAAGAATGGGAAAAAGAACTCACAGGCAAATTAAATACACCAGAAAAATACAGCCATGAGCTGATAAAAAATAAGGTCAAATATTTATCATGAATTTAATAAAAAACTTATGAAGCAATCACCACAAGAGCATGAAACAGAGATATACAAACTCAAGGAAGAGATAATAAGAAATAAAAGACGATGAATGTGTAAAACAGAGTAGAAAAGGCACAGTCTTGCAGAGGTAAAATTTATAAGCAGCCCAAGGGAGAATTAACATTCTGGAAACACAGAGGGACATAGAAGACAGTAATGAGAAAAGTATGTAAAATTAAAAGGAAATTGATTAGGAAAATTGTGAAGGTTAAAGAGAAAATTATAGCTATAGAAAAAAAGGGGCAAATATACATAATTGGAATTCTAAAAAAGAACAAATATTTAACAATCTAGCTTCAGAACATTGTCAGAAGGAAAAGAAACTTGATTGTATAATAGAAAAAGACATTGAATTTCAAAGAAAGAATCATAGTCATTACTTCAAAGATGGAAAAAGAGAAAGGAGGACTAGAAGGAAGAGAATTAGAAAGAAATGAAGTAGACGAAGAAGACCAAAAAGGGTTTCTCTCTTTCTCTCTTCTCTCTTTCTCTTTTGAATGTCGTTTTGGACTTCGAATTTACATATAGCTATGAATATTTGTAGATTATGAACATTAATGAATTTTCATTCAAGAAAAATACTTACATTTTCAAAACAGAAAAGCAAATGTTCAATACATCTGATTTTAATACCTGAATTTTTCTTTTTGTTACAGGAAATTGGCCATGTTTTTGAATTTCAAAAACCTTCAAACCTGTTTTAAAGAAGCCATTCTACTAGATTATTACGTATCTGGATTTTCGTGGGCTAGAGGCATGGACTTTTCTATTATTCAGTGTTCAAAATTTATGACTTTACTAGATATGCTGCTTCACAATCTTAGAAGTAAGTACTTCCTTCTGTTTTTTTAAAGAAAAGAAAATTTAGTCCACCATTTAAATTCTGTTGTTAAGCAAAAGTTCCTAATTATATTATAATTCCTTCAGTGAAAATTATATTTTTCCTGGATATAACAAAAAATAGAGTCTATATCTTCATTAAGTTGTAAAACTTCAAATAATGCTTAACACTGAAGGTCTCTTAATAATGGAGGGTAGGGTTAGAAGATAGAAGGGCCAAGCAAATAGGGAAAAGGACTCATGGACATGGACAACGGGGTGGGGATTGCAGTGGGGGAGGGGGATATATGGGACTAAATGGTAATGGGAAAAAATAAAATAAAATATATGATGTAGGCTTTTTCAAAAAAAATCAATTTACCAAAGATATGTTAATTTTATTTTAAAATCTTATCAGTGCTATCCATCCCCCCAAATGTCAAATCATTTGGATTTATTTAGGCATTTTTTCATTGTTTGAGCTGTTTTCATCTCATCTTATCTCAAAGTATTACTGGGATATCTCAGAATGACTGAAAGAGGACGTACTTTGGTCATTCTCAAACCCCCATTAAATAGACATTACTCACATACACTTAGAATTTGTAACTTTTTTCTTATATAACACCTCAATCAGGTACAACAGGAAATTTGCAAATTCTTCCTTAGAGAAATTTTAAATGTGATAACTTTTGTTTGAAAATAAATAAAATTGTTTCTTAGAAAGAGGAAAAGAAGGAGATTATAATTTACTGAATGCCAGCTCTGTGTTCTAGGCACTATGTTTGGATCTAACCTTTAACACACATTACTGACCCTCAGAGCATCTCCTTCAGGGCTGATGTTGTACCCATTGTCTCAGAGTTGAGCAAGAAGCCCAGAGAATGAGGGCATAGAGCTGGGAAATGGCTGAACTAGAATTTGGATCTCAGACTATAAAAACCGAAATGCCATGAGTACAATAAATGTAAAGATGTTTGTGTCTCAATTGAAAGACATGCTTGTGGCAGTTAGGATGCATCTTCTTTCTTCCTTCTTCTTTCCCTCTCTCCTCCCCTTCTTCCTTCCCTCCCCTTATCGCTCTTCCTCCCTTCATCTCCCCTTCTTTTCTTTCTTTATTTCATTTATTTTCTGTTTTATCTTTAGTTGTTTGCTTTTTTTAAAGTTTTGTTTCTATTTTTTATTGTTTTCAACAAGGAAGGAACAGTCCCCCTAAAGAATTGTCACCATTTTCCTAGCAAAATGTGTGGATGCCTTGTGGTCGCACAAAGCCTAGTCTGTTCTTTGTAGCAATTTCTAACTACACTGCTGCAAGGGAAGATTTACTGCGGTAGCAAGACTGTAAGGAATATAGACTATAGACTATATAGTTAGCAAGAGGGCCCTGTGCACTCTTCCTGCTTCCGGTCCTACTTTACAAGGGAAGGATCGGTAGTTCTCATATGTGGGGCGAAGAAATTATTATTTTCCTGCTCTTCAAGTGAGATAATTTCATCTTTGCTTTTACTTAAGTATGTATTGCCATGCTAAAGAAAAATAACTATGCCTATAGAAGACAAAATAATTATACTTGATAATGAAAACAAATATGATAATAACTGACTTCACATTACTCTGTGCATAGGAAATATGGTATAAAGCAAAAACAAAAACTGAAGTCTCAGGTAATTAGTCTTGAGAATTCAGTCTTTTCTATTACTACCATTCAAGAAACATATTTTGTAATTAAAAGGTGTAATGAATAATATAATGTTTCAATTTTAATTGTTAAACTACAACCTTCATCAAAAAGATTTTAGCTGTTTTTTCCCTTGTGACACAAATATTTATAGAATCTGAGTACTACATGTCTCTCTAAACATGTTCTTTCAACAGCATTGCCAAAATTATTCAGTAAACTAAGAACCATGTAAATCTGAACTTGCATGGAAAATTATAAATAGAAGCCAAGAATAAAATGAAATGGATATTGAGATTATATGCCAAAGACTTCAGAACAGCTATTATAAAAGTGCTTAAACGAACAATAGTGAACATTCTTGAAACAAATATTAAACTATAAAGAATCATGAAAGTAATGGAAGATAAAAAAGAAAAAGCAAATGGAAATTTTAAAACCAAAGTATATAATAACCATAATTAATATCTCACTGGATGAAATCAGTAGAAGAATGGAGAGGAGACACAGGGGGAAAAATCAGTGAATTTGAAGATAGAGTGACAGAAATTATCCAGTCTGACCAAAACAGAGAAAACATGGACAAACCCTCAGGAGCCTGTGGGGGCAACAAAACTTCTAATATGCATATCACCATCGGAGCCCCAGTAGGGTAGGACGGGGAGCGCAGTGCTGAAAAACATTTGAAGAAATAACAGCTGAAAACTTCCCAAACTTGGCAAAAGACATAAACCTATAAATTCTAGTCTGATTCGACCACAAACAAGCCAAACCGAAAGAAAAACATCATCAACTAACTGGGTCTAATGGGCATTTACAGAACAATCCAACTAAAACTAAATATTTTAGGAGAAAACATTGGAAGAAAATCTTCACAAGCTGGGGTTATATAAGAAGTTCTAGTAATGACCACCAAAATATGACCCATAAAATTAAAAAAATTATAAATTGGGTTGCATCAAATTTTAAAACTTTATCTAAACTACACTTTATTTTTTTAATTTTTAAATTGTTTATTGTTGCTCAGATACAGTTGTCTCAATTTCCTACCCACTACTACCCCCCTACCCTAGTCAACCCCTCCTTCCACCCTTGATGCTACCCTCCTTTGTCTTTGACAATGTGTCCTTCATACAGGTTCCTTTGATGACCCTTTCCCTTTTTCTCGTTATCTCCTCTCTCCTCCGCTCTGGTTACTGTTGGTTTGCTCTTTATTTCAATGTCTCTGGTTATATTTTGCTTGCTTGTTTGTTTTGTTGATTAGGTTCCACTTATAGGTGAGATCATACGGTATTCGTCTTTTACTGCCAGGCTTATTTCACTTAGCATAATGCTCTCCAGTTCCATCCATGCTGTTTCAAACGGTATAAGCTCCTTCTTTCTCTCTGCTGCATGGAATTCCATTGTGTATATGTACCACAGTTTTTTGATCCACTCATTTGCTGATGGGCACTTAGGTTGCTTCCAACACTTGGCTATTGTAAATTGTGCTGCTATGAACATTGGGGTGCATATCAAATTTGTGTTTCAGGACACTTAGGCAGTGGGATTGCCGGGTCAAAAGGCAGTTCCATTTTTAGTTTTCTGAGGAAATTCCATACTGTTTTCCATAGTGGCTGCACCAGTCTGCATTCCCACCAATAGTGCACTAGGGGTCCCTTTTCTCCACAACCTCTCCAACACTTGTTTGTTGCTTTGTTTATGATGGCCATTCTCATGGGTGTGAAATGCTATCTCATTGTGGTTTTAATTTGCATCTCTCTGATGGCTAGTGATGCTGAGCATCCTTTCATATGTCTCTGGGCCCTCTGTATGTCCTCCTTGGAGAAGTGTCTGTTCAGGTCCTTTGCCCATTTTTTAATTGGATTGTTTGTTTTCCTGGTGTGGAGTCATGTGAGTTCTTTGTATATTTTGGAGATCAAACCCTTGTCTGAGAATATCACTGTTAAGGGAATAAAGAGACAAGCTACAGGCAGGGAAAACACATTTGGAAATGACCTATCTGCCAAAGACTTGTGTCCATAATATATAAAGAACTCTCAAAACTCAACAATAAGAAAGCAAACAGTCCTATTAAAAATAAGCAAAGCCATCAAAACCCATAATTTCTGTCTAACCTTGAGAAAAACATCAGGCAAATGCAGATTGAAGAACATTGTACAAAATATCTGAGCAGTATTCCTCAAACTGACAAAGTTTCCAAAAATAAGAAAAGTCTGAGAAACTATCAGTGTAGGGGAATGCCAGGAGATGTGACTAATAAATATAATGCAGTATCCTGGATGAGATCCTGGAACAGAAATAGGACATTAAGTAGAAATTAAGGATATCTAACAAACTTATGCTTCATTCATTATGAAGCATAAATATTAGCTTGTTAGTTATAATAAATGTACCCTAATGTAAGATGTTGAAAATAAGAGAAATTGTGTATGAGATAATGCAAAAATTCTCAGCACTATTTTTAAAACTTTTCTATAAATATAAATTTATTCTAAAATAAAGTTTACAAAATGGCAAGGAATTTTAATAGAATTCTTTACCATGGAAGATAAAAGGATGCAAATATGCACATAAAATTTTTCAGCATCATTAGCCTTTGGGGAAATGTAAATTAACACCACTCTGGTAGCACTACACACCTATTAGAATGGCAAAAAAATTTTTAAAATACAGACCATCCAAGTTCTGAGAAGGATACAGAGCAACTCGAGCAAGAGTTTCACCAATGCAAGATGGCACAGCCGCTCTAGAAAATTGTCTGCAGTTTCTTATAAAATCATATGACATACTCTTAAGCATTATCCTAATAAAAGAAAAACATGTGTTCACACAAAAACCTGTACGTGAGGTTTTTGTAGTTGCTCTACGCATAAGTGCCCCAAATGGAAAACAGTCTAGATGACTGACTGTCAATAGGTGAACAAGGAAACAAACCATGTTCGTACACTGAAACTACTTGGCAAATCGAATGACTGAACCCTTACGCACACAATCGTTTGGATGAGTCTCAAAAGCATCATACAGATTTAAAGAAGTCAGTCTCCAAAGATTGTACACTGTGTGATTACATTTGTAGGATGTTCTCAAAATGGTTAACAGCTGTAGTGATGGGGAACAAGTCAGAGATTGGGATGGGAAGAGGACACGAAAGGAGAGCATGAGGGAGTTTTTATTTTGTTTTGTTTTATTTTGTTTTTTTAATTGTTGTTCAAGTACAGTTGTCTCCATTTTCACCCCACCATGGCCCCCAGCCCACCCATCCTCGCCTCCCACCCTCAAACCTACCCCCTTTGGCTTTGTCCATGTGTCCTATATACATGTTCCTTGATGGCCCTTCCCCCTCTCCCCCCGTTATCCCTCTCGAGGGAGTTTTTCGATGTGATGTCACTGTCTGCATCCTGTTTGGGGTGGTGGTGGTGACCTGATCGGTCCGAGTGTTTAAGTTCGTGGTACTGTACAGCAAAAGGAAAAGTCAATTTCCCTGTGTAATGATTTTTTAAAATAGGTGTGTATAGAAACAAATATAAAAGATTTAAGGAAAGCAAATATATATATTCTGGAAACAGATTAAACACATTATTTATTAGAAAGTGTTGCAATTATCTCACCTTTAACTGGAACATAATCAACAAAAGAAAAAAGTGAACAAAATATAACCAGAGACACTGAAATTAAGAACAGTGTAACAATAGCCACAGGGGAGTGGGGAGGGGATAGTGGGGAGAGGGGTTTACAGGAGCTACTATAAAGGACACATGGACAAAATCAAGGGGGAGGGTACAGGTGGGGAAGAGAGGTGGGTTTGGCTGGGGTGGGGTGGAGGGATGGGGAGAAAATGCAGACAACTGTAATTGAATAACAATACATTTTTTTAAAAAGTGTTGCAATTAATAAAACATAAATTTGTTGGAAATAAAAAAGGCCACAAAGGAAGTTTTTCAACATTTAGAAAAAACTCATGACATTCTCTAACTCAACAGCATGAAGATGCTACATCTCAAGTTAATTTAAAATATTAGTATTCCTATAAATACCAACAGATTTTTTATTGATATTTTTGCCCAGAGGTAGGTTACCAGGCAAGGTGATTCTCACAAAAAATATTGAAAATAAACAAATACAAGTAGCCAGAAAAACTGTCTTTAAAACTGTAAAAGCTGTCTTTAAAGAGTGTAATAAGCTATAGCATATATTGTTATTGGAAGTATTAGTATGTAGTAGTGTTTATAAAATCTCAAATATTTAAACACAGTGGTGAGTGACTAAACAGACAGACCAAAAGTTTAGAAACAGATCCCAGCAAGCACTGGAATTCAGTGTCTAATAAAATGGCATCTCGCATCTGTGGTGAAAAAATATACTTTTTCAACTAGACAACTAGAGATCCATCTAGAAGAAAATAAAATAAAATTGTATCCAAGTTTCTCTCTGTTCATAAACCAGAATACATTCCAAACGGATCAAAGACTTAAATGTAAAATAAGTGGAACTATAAAAATGTTAGAGGAAAACATGGTTTTTCTTTACAGCCTTAGATGAGAAGGACATTTATAATTATGCCTCTAAGCCATAAAGCCATAAAGACAAAGGTAGTTAAATTTGACATATAAAAGTCAAAAGTCTGCAACAAAAAAAATACAAGTAATTTCTTAAAGGAAAAATCAAAAGAAGAATAACAAACTGGGAAAATTATTGCATCTTGCATACCATCAACCAGTTTAGTTCTGAATTGTAAAAAGAGCATGCCAAAGCAGGAAGAAAAAGTCCAATAATGCAGTAGAAGAGGATGCCTAGGAAATGACTAAATAAGCACAAATGATTTTTAAGCAAATGAAAAGTTCAGCCATAAAGTTAATAAGAAAATGCTAATTAAAACTACACAGCAAAGTCATTTCTCATCTATCAGATGGACAAAACCATAAAATTTTGGTAGCGTTCTCAGTTGTCAAAGCTGGAAGGAAACAGATAGGCTTCTACACTGCTAATAAAGTATACCTGAAAACCCCCTATGGAGTGTGGGTTAGTGGCTATCTATCAAGTTTACAAATGTAGTATCCCTTTGACCCAGCAATTCCACTTTAGGGATTTTATCCTCCATATCCACTTGCATGCATGTAACCTGATATATATGTAAAGTCATTAATTACAGTAATGTTTGTAAAAGCAAAAGACTAGAAATGTCACCTGGAAGCATCAGTGTGAACTTATGTTTAGCAATATAGATATAGATGTGTAGTTATGTAATTAAGTACACATATACATACACACATATGTTTCTTAGTTCAGTCCACAGAGAGGGCCTACAAGCAATGACATCTCAGTAGCAATGAGCATACCCAGAACCCACGTCTGTTTTTTTTTTAAGATTTTATTTATTTACTTTTTAGAGAAGGGAAGAGAGGGAGAAAGAGAGGGAGAGAAACATCAGTGTGTGGTTTCCTCTTGTGCACCCCCTACTGGGGACCTGGTCCACAACCCAGGCGTGTGTCCTGACTGGGAGTTGAACTAGTGATCCTTTGGTTCGCAGGTGGGCACTCAGTCCGCTGAGCCACACCAGCCAGGGCCAGGTCTAGGTTTATCATTTCATTCTTTAATAAAGGGAATCAAGGCTCCTGAGAAATGTCTGTAGACCTGGAGTGAGGAACATAAATGGTGACCCTTGGGCAACGTTAGTGGCCAAAAGTACGTACTCAAAATGAAAATGAAAATCTCTAAAGTTGGAACAATTTGAACAAAATAATACATGTTGAATTATAGTCTAACTATAAAATTACCATCCATGAACCCACACTGGTATAAAGCAATGATTGAGTAAATAATGACCTGGGGTAATAGACAAGTCTCCCGCACAGAATTCTCAATACTTTATGTAGATAGTTCACCCTCCAGAAGTTGAAGCACAACTCCCCACCCCTGAGGTGTGAGCTGCACAGTGACTTCCTCCTTAAGAAGACAGTACGGAGAGGGGAAAGGCAGTAACTATACAATAGAGAAGCCTGATAAATACGGCCTCGGCCAGGTGATTAAGGCCAACATCATCACTGATGAGCCAGGTCGAATAGTAGAGATCCTTCCATATTGTGATGAGAATGGCACCGTGGTCTTCCTCCTGAAACCAGTAACCCCTGTCTAATCGTGACAAAAATAGCAGACAAATCCAAACTGAACAATGTACCGCATAATACCTGACTAGCCCTTGAGACTGCCCAGGCCATCGAAACAAGAAACTGTACAGCCCAGGAAGACATGACAACTAAAGGTAATGGGGTATTCTGGAGGGGACCCTGGAAGATGAAAAAGGCTTTAATAAAAACTAAGAAACCCCTCAAAAGTATGTACCACAGCAATATTAACAATAGGGAAAACTGTCGATGGGGTATTTGGGGACTCTGGGTGATATTATTGCAACCTTTCTGTAAATCTAAGACGACTCTGAAATTAAAGGTAATTAGTAGGGATTAGTCTGTCCCTAAAATGAAATACAATACAGCTGCAAAAAGGAAAGAATGAGGAAGCTTTTTAAGAATTGCACGAGGAACTGCATATTGTTATTGAATAAAGCAAGGTGCAGAATGGTGTGCTTTTGTTTATAAAAAGACAAAATGAGAATATATGTGCTTTCGTTTGTTACATGTATAAAGGAATGCTAGGAGAAGTCAGAAAAAAATTATCGAAATTTTCTATAGGGAAGGATGTGGGAACTAGGCAGGCTGGGCAGCAGGAATTGAAGGCAGTCTTTGCGTACTGCATTTTCCCATGCATTTTTTGAATCATGTGAATAGATCACCTACACAAAAATTCAACTGTAAAAGGAATATAGGGCATAAGCAGTCCTAACCATTGCAGCCCCCGAGCTGAGTATTCACAAACTAGAAACAGAATAAAGGGGAGTAAAAAAGTTTCATGAACCTCAATTCCCAATCTGACAAGATAGTTCCATTTTAAGCTTTTTCCACAACTTATAACTGACCCAAGAATATTTCTTTTATGTGAAACTTTATATTGTTGATATCAGTTCAAAAGTGAATTTTTAAACTTGAGTAGGTTCCATCCAACTTCTCATAAACTATGAGAGAGTGAAAGTACATATGTAAAACCTAACCAGAAAAAAAGCAAGGGACCTAGTTTTTCCTTCTGGCAAGAAAAAATCCCCTCAAACTTTTAAACCCAGCAAGGCTACAGTAATCATCAGGGACAGATGTCATCTTAGCCAAGGGAAGAGGTAAACTGTGTCTACACTTGACTAAGAGGTGGTGGAGTCCTGAGCACCGATGCGAATGCCCACCCAGCAACATCTTAATAGAAAAAGCGCACTGAAAAGCCCAGGCTGGGCTGTTGGCTGTGGTGTGGTCGATCATTTTTATTAATACAATTCCAGGGTGGGAACTGCATTTTATAGTGGCTCAGTTTCTGATCTGTTTCAAACTGGTGCTATGTTATCTACAAGGCATTCTGCAGACAACCCACCTGGATCGGCTAAATGATTGTGAAATATGTAGGATTTGTCCAGTTGTCTTAACAATGTATATTTCAGGGTCTAGTTTTTCCAGGGCCTGACCAAGGACAAGCTGTAAAGTATTTGAGAGATTGGATATTTGGCCTCTCTCCAGACCCATGGGCCTAGATTGATTCCCCTGTATTTAACCCGAATATTAGTAAATAACCATAGAATACTTTTTAGTTCTATAAAGTTGACTTGTTTTCCCCCAAACAGGAATGATAATAATAGTAATAGCTAAAATGAAATATGATTAACTTGTGCCCATCACAGTGTCATATCCTTGTCTCATTTAATTCACATACAATTTTATGAGATAGTTCTATTATTCTCTCCATTTTAAAAAGGAGAAACATAAATAAGATTCAGAGAGGTTAAATAACTCCTAAGACCAGTGAGCGAGAGACCATACTCTTGAATATTTTATCAAATGTGCCTGGCTTTGGGCTGAATTCTAGAAAGCACTATATACATGTAATATGCTCGTATATGTATCTTTTCAACATACCAAGAGTTTCAGATGTGTTTCTTTTTTTTTTAATTGTTGTTCAAGTACAGCTGTCTCCATTTTCAACCCACCTCGGCTCCCCACCCCAGCCATCCCCACTTCCCACCCTCAAACCTACCCCCTTTGGCCCTGTCCATGTGTCCTGCATACATATTCCTTGATGGCCCTTCCCCTATTTTCCCTCTCTCCCTCCCCTCTGGTTATTGTCAGTTGGTTCTCTAATTCAAGGTTTCTATTTTTATTTTGCTTTCTTGTTATTTGACCCTCACAAAGCACTATAACTTTGAATGTTGATACTACTTTCATTTACAGATAAGGAAAATGAACCTCAGATCAACAAGCTAGTCAGTGGCAGTTGTGAGGGATCATCTTACGTCTTCCAACTAATCCTATGTCTGGTTAGTGTGCTCCTTCATTACCCTGAATTTTCAAAGACAAATTTTATTTCTAACAGCCCTTATTATTTAAATAGTTTAATCTTTCATATTTCAACCACATCACTAAACGTAATTTTTAAAATAGCAAACATTTCAGTTAGATAAGTGAAATGATAACTTTCTTAATTTTTAAAACCATTTTCTATAAAAAGACATTAGAAATTAAAAAACAGTTTTAAAGAGTCAGTTATATTTCAGCATAAGGAAATAGTCACATAAATGTATTTTATGCTTGATAAGTATAATTACATGTAGAATTATAATCAATTATCTAAGAATTTTTTGCATCCCTAATTAAAACCATTTTGTTAATAAAATAATTCACATTTTTAATCCATTCATTTTTCAAATTGCTTTTAGTCAATAGATTTTTCTTTTCTGAAGTTACTCCCACCATTTTCAAAAGAAATTCGTTATAGAAAAAGAAATATGCAGTAATAATTGAACTCCACTCAGGATGGTATAGGAAAGCCTAGTGACCCAGCAATAATTTGTGTATCTGACATTCAGGAAGGATGATCTGGAGGGAGCCTATGAGAAATAGACCAGTTTTCATTCATTAAACCGATTTTAATTGTTATATATATTTTTGTTTCTTCCTAATTTCTACAAGTATAAAAGAATCTAAATTAAACAAATTATAAGTTAGTATTTATAATATCTTCCTAAAATTGTAAATTACTGTCATTTTATTAGTAATTTGGGGGGCATAGCACCAGAGAGAAAAAGTAGCCTGTGAAACCCAGAAATGGCAGCGTCCAACAACCTGCCTCTGTTCTCATAACTCCTCTGCATTCTCTGTTCCTACCTCTCTGAAAAAGTCACTCCACAGGCAGGAAGTAGAAAGTGTGTTGATGGTTTCCTAAGAGAGAGAGAGATGTGATTAGCACTGGGAGGGTGGGGCTCACATTGAGCAGCACAATTCTCCTGAGAGCCCATTCACCTCTCCCAAGCAGCTGCTTCAACCTTGCCTTTGCTAGAGCTTTTCAACTCCTCCCCTTAAGCCCCTTCAGTTTTCCTCCCATACAACCAACCATCACTTGTCAGCAAAGGACATTCTGGACAGTCCAGTTACCTGGATGCACCTCAGGACGTGGGGAACAGTGGGTCTGTGTGGACTGCATGTAATGTTTGCCTGCCATGAGTGAAACCCAGCATAATACCGCCCAACATGACAGAAGATAGAAGTTAATACTTACATTATAGACACTACAAAAGTTGTCTAAGGCTTTTGACATTTCCTTCTTTTTCACCTGAACAGACGCCATAAAAGATAGTGTTGCTCTATTGTTTGTCTTTTCCTAGTTGCAGGATGGTAGACCACATCATCGACCTGTTTCTTTTGGTGATGGTGGCACAGTGGTGTCCCTGTCACTCTTATCACACTGTCACTTGGCTCTCACCACCACCACCACCACCACCGCACTTAATCTGAGAACAGTTTACAGAAGTTACAAGTCTATAGCTTGGAAAAGAAAAATAATCTTGGTGTTTTACTAAAAAATCCATATTTCTGGCATCCATTGAAAATCTTCAAGCCCAAATTTCCACATGGTACAGTCAGTTAAGGCCAAGTGTTGGTCGACTGTTCATTTACATTCTGGGCTCTGAGTTCAGCTCCACTGTCCCCAGGGACTGAATCTACCTTGCAGCCAGCCTTCCTCACCGGCTGACCCAACCAATTTCTGTGTCATGTCCATTTGTGCTGTTATTTGAATCTCATAAAAATATTTTTTTCTATTTCAAAGTAATCTTAGATTTCAATTTTTTGTGTCTCAAAATAAAAACATAAATTCTTTAGACAATTGTGTAATGTTATAGAAATTTAGCTATTGGGTGTGTCAGCTGCTATTATTTTACTCAAAATATAATTATTAATTTATCATAAAGAAACAATAGTCTTAAAATTTGTCCACACAAATAATGAAAAAATATATTTTCTACCCTAAGGACCTCTTGGATTACTTTGTTCGAAAATATATCAGAATCTGCCTAACCCTTCTCTGGGCTGTGTTTCAGCTCTGCACGTGTCCTTAGAAGACAGCTTAAAGTGGCTTGGAGAGGTTATGGCTGAAATAGGACCATCCCATCTGCAGAAGAATGAGAAATGGAGCATCTTTGATATAAAACAAGCCAATGCTATTATTGATTACTTAAAAATCAGGTATGGATTTCTTTTCAGTAGTATTTCTATTTTATTTCATGTCTTCTAGAAAATGTCCACTAAATAGAAACCAATTCAATTTTTAGCAAAGGTTGACATTTACAGAATTCATGCAGTAATTAACCCAACCAATAATGATACTATTCCAATCTTCCATTGATAAATAAAAGTCAGGACATTGAATGATTAAGCTAACCTCACACTCTGAAAAGAAGGTTTGTGTTTGATAAGTATGATTTTATTTAGGATTACAATAAATTATCTAAGTATTTGTTTTTCTTCTAAATCTCTAATACCATTTTATAAACAAAATGATTCTTTCACATTTCTCAGACTTGATTACAATAGAATTTATATTTTAGGTAGTTAGCCTTGACATCAAATTTTTATATTTTAAAGAGCAACATTCATTTCCACTTAAACATTTATTTTCAATGATTTGTACTAGAAATTAAAAAGATTTATATATATACTTCCTCAGATTTATTATGTGTCCGGAAATATCTTGTAGTATTGACCAATTAAACTCAGTAAGTTTTTCTTTCTGCTTAGAAGATGATGGTATGTGGAGGGAAAGTATTTTTATTACTGTGATTCTTTGTTGGTGAACTAAGAAACCTGTCTTTTTATTTAATCTGTCACGAGGTCTGCATAAGAGTCACGCCTCTCTCCCAGGGGACGTTTTTTAGAGTTTGCAAATGTTTAACCAAGAGTTGGTAAAAATCTTTCTTTGTCTAGCTAAAAGCTTCCACAGAATATCTTTGATCCTTTAATACTGTATACTACAGTGTTTTCCAACTTTAAATTTTAAAATTCCTAAATAAAGCGTGCTTCATGATGTCGTAGACGTGCTCATGGTTTGCTTGGCAAGGGTCCTGGTTGTACTCTGGAAGCTTTTAAAATATTAATGTGTTTAATATGATGAGGTTTATATACTGGTTTCTGGCATGAATTAATAATGGTACATGATATGTTTTTATATAGTAGCATTTGATTTGATTTCCTAACATAGAAGCACACCTCTGATGTGTGTTTCCCATTGAAAGCCACAGTAGTCTTCCTATCAATTAGAATAAAGCAAGGTCCTTGTGTAGGGGAAGAGGAGGGAGTGAACATCCAGAATTGAAGGAGAATCTGATCCCCAAGTTCTTCCTGCATCTCGGGGCTTGGGAATCGCTGGGCAAAGGGCATCCTCCTCACATTTGTATAGCATTCTTCTCTCCCTTTCTCTCTGAGCCTGCTAGGTCTCTTGTGCAGAGCATACTTTTACCACTAAGTTCTACGCCCAGGAGGTTTATAACGGGCCCTGGAGCTGACTGTTAACCATAGCAGCAAAACCAGTGCGGGTGCTGAAATGACAGCTTCTAGATGGTGAAAGATGGTGTCTCTTTTATCCTTCATCTCATCTCTCTCATCAGTGAACTTCTTAACATTTTATTTCAGCAAATGGTTAAGAGGAGGTGTCAGTGTTAGTCACTGTTAGATCCTAACCAGGGTAACCACATACCCCAAATCCCTAGTCTCCTAAAAAAAAAAGTAATATTTGAGATATTAGTCATATAAAGTAAATCAGAACTATTTTGATGCGATTAAATCTTTATACTGTGATTTCAAAGAAATTATACATTTTAAATGTACCTGTTACAAAAAATGAAGTATCAGTTAGTAGGAAATCTGGGATTGATACCGAAATTGTATAAAGAGAAATGTGCTCTTCTATAACACCTGTTCAGAATGCCTCATAGATCCGCAAATGTAAATTTAATGGCAATTAAGTCACGTAATACTTTTTATTTTAATGACTACAAAGAAATTTTATAAATATGAAGCTAACTCAATTACTGAAAGTATAAGCATGCTTCAATTTAACCTAATATTAAATTTGCCCAACCAGTGAAAGCACTCGGCACTTTAGGGAGAGTAGTTTTTGGAACATGACCCCACAGCATATGAAACATAACTGGCAGTAAAATTGAAATCTCATTTGATACTGTTAATAGAGTCTAAATCAGCGATTTTCAACCAGCGTGCCGCAAGAATGTTTCAAACATGCAATACCTGACTACTTAGTCAGGGGCACCGACCTCTTTTCCCTTAGATTGTCAAATATAAAATGACAACAGCCAACAGAACAATAGCCACCTAGTATAAATGGATCAAAATTATACCTATTTTTTGTTAGATCAGCAAAAAAAAAAAAGTTTTTTGGTGTGCTGCAGAATTTTAGTCATTAGTTTATGTGTGCCTTGAGATGAAAAAGGTTGAAAATTGCCGGTCTAAATTGTATATTCCGTTTATTTGTCTGTGATTTGAAAAAAACTAACACCAAAATTCCTCCCCAACATTACTGTAAGTACTGAGGAATCTTCTTATGCAATATATACAGTTGTAAATATTGGATAACATACAAATACAAATATAAATACTACTGCAGCTCTTACTATAAGACATCATTTAGATGTATGGGTGTACCCAGTCCAAATATACTTCTGCCACTGTGTATCCTACCTACTCCCCAGGAATCGGGTGAAGGCAATGTGCAGAGGCATATGCACAGTGCAGGAAAGTCGACACTGCTCCTTCGTGCGCAACAAGGTATCACACTTTCTGGCATGGAGCCAGGTGTCTTGACCCATTCTCATTCTGGGTATTTTCCTTTTGATTTATGTCTAAGACAACATGTTTAACAAAAATAGTCTATGGGTTTGAGTCAGCCGGGAGTCTAAAGGAAGAGGAAGGAAATGTACTCTCATAGCAGAGGTATCCCTTGGCTCCCAGGGAAGGCCATTTAATATGCCTTGGGAAAGTTAAAGAACCCCAGCTAAGCTGCAGACCAGTATGGGGCAATGGAGGCAACTTGACCTGCCCCTGACTGATGTGCCGCTCTCCCCTCCTCTCTCTCATTCTCGTCCTGGCCTTGCCCCAACCTTGCATCTTTGACCGTGGCATCTAAGTCATGAATTTCCCTGTTGGCATGGGAAAGTCTAATTACTATATGTAATGAGGAGAATAAGTCTGAAAGATTACGAAATTTCAGGAAGGAAGACTTATGAATTAATTTCAAGATAGAAAAAGAAAATTTTTATACTAATTCTCTGAGAGGAAGCCAAACTATTTACAATACTTTATAGTTTTTAATTTTTCTACTCAAAATCAGTTACTGTCAGTGTATCTTTTCAACCTTAAAACTCTCTCTAGGTAAGCAGTGTAAGGGAGGGAGAATTTGAATTTATTTTGTTTCATGGAATTATCAAACTTCACTCATCTTGATGTATTTTTTTAGCCAACAAATCAAAGTAATGTAAAAAGCTGTTAATTTTCTGAATGTTGATGACTAATTTCAGTGTATTAGGTTTTTGCTCCCCCCAAAAATACAATAAGTGAGTCTGCACACCCATCGCTTTTTAATGGAATGCATTAGTTGTGAGATCAACTGCAAACGTAACTCAGAGAGACTCAGCTGCCTGAGGACTTCTTCATCGATTTCACATGAGTTGAAACTCTGACCCATTGCAGCATTCAGAAGAAGCCATTATTATACATGCTCTGTAGCCACATTTTGCAAACGTTAATTTCTCAGTTATATTAAAATCAATTTTCTTAAATAGCAAAAGGCACCAGAGTGAAAGAGAAACCACTAAGACAATTCTTTGTTCTTGGGCATTTTGCTGCGTTATGAGTCTATTAATTTTCCCAACCAGCAGGAAGAGAATTAGAAATATTCAAATATTATCACAAACAGGATATTAGAAGTCAGCCCTTCAGTAAAATTTTAACCTTTAATAATACATTGCTGAGATCTTTAAACTTACTAGAAATATGTGTTTAAGAAACTCACATATTTGGGGGGGTCTTTATAATTTTTATACACTGACCACTTGGTCTTTAGGGTAAGAATTGAAAAAATTATCTTTCTTAAATGAATTCCTCTCTTTGATACATGATCAAATATTCTACAAGAAAATCAGACATCTTCTAAATAGATTTAAATTCACACTGTATCATTTTTCAGGAGTTACTGAGATTAATTTAATCTTGAAACAGTTTCAGAATGTGAGAAGTAATTGATACAGCAGTAGATTATAGAATTCAGTGCCATTCATACCAGACTTCAGTTTGGAGCAAATATGAAAAATAATGTGAAATTTTTGTGTTATTTAGGGACAGTGTATTATTTAGTTGTAAGCCAGGAAATGTCGAGTTATAATTACTCCCTTATCCCAAACCTATCTACTTATCACAATTAATTTACTGGTATTATTTTAGATACTGTTCTATATTGTCAATGCCTCAAAAAGTAAACCTTTAATTTCTTAGTATTTATAAATAAAAATAAATTTATTCCAAATTTATTTTGTAATAAAGGAGCTGGTTAACTCCGTAGTAGTGTTTAATGTCTTTAGCTCAGTCAATGTGAACAGCTTACCTTTAGTAAACACTCTTACGTAATTGCTTTTTTTCCTGAAATAAATTTATCACAGTTGCGCATTCATTTTATATTTCAGCTTATTTCAACACTACAAGCTATATGAATTTCTGTTCTACTCTGCCAGGGAAGAAATTGTGATAGGAACGGAGGTAAGTAATTTATCTAGATGGGACTAATTAAGCTGAATCACTTAATGCATGCTGATCAGCATCTGGATCTTTAACTGCTTAAAGCAAGTTCTTGTCAAGATTACTCAAGTGTTAATATAACCAACTAGTGGTTTACAAAAAGAATAATTACATAAAGTGAGCTTTGGATTAAGAAAATAAGCTGTCTTTTGGCATTAAAAGCATTGTTAATCATGTATACTTTAGGTATTTATGGATTGATTATTTGACAAAGCTCAATTGGATAGGGTATGTATGTCTTCATAGAAATAAAATCAGGAAAAGTGAGATAAATTAATTCAGTTAAATCTCTTCTAATTTCACATTTATTTTCAGTCTACTCATTTAAGGCCTAATTCAAATCCCACTTCCTCAGTGAAACAAACCTTCTTTAATTGCATCGCATCTCAAAGGAAGGGTTTAGGCAAACTCTTCAATCACATTCCATTATTTTATTCCAGTTAATCTCTTCCTGCTGAAAATTGGCTACTTTTCCGCACCAGTAAGCACATACATATGTACTGTGTCATGTGCATTGATAATAGAGTCAGTACAACCTGACTATTATTTCCTTGAAGAAAAGGATCACCACAGCATGCAGTATAATGCAGGACATAGTAATCCCTCAACTAACACTGCGTAAGTGGTTCAGTGACAATGCATAGCGTAGCAGTTCTATGGTCAGTGGTCTACCTGCACACACTTTGAACAGCCTTACAAATAATCACATATCTAGAAGGACCAGAAATGAATTTCGTGTAAGGCAACACCTCTGAGGAGGCTAAAAATGCCATAAAAAGGGGCTCCTTAGGTGTTCTAGTACTTTAGGAGGCTGCATTGCTTAGAAGTATAAGGGATGGGGGTGGCTATGTTCAGAAATAAACAGTAAATAAGGGGATATTATGTTATCTTTATAGTTTTACTGATACTAAGAACCAGATGGAATGTGCCAGCTATTCAGCCTTCCAGAGGATCGTTGCTTTGGTGTTTATAAATTGCTTGCTTCATAAACATGTCAGCCACATTACCCTCCTGTTGGGTATTTGTTTTTAATGGTGCCCTTTTAAAAATGAGCTGAAGGAAAACAAGCAACTGTTTTGCTTTTGAGTTTCCCTAAAATTTCTTCCTTCCAGTGTCCTTGTAGCCTAAATTAAATGTCACTTGACAAAGTTTCACTGGGATCATACCATTAAGAATTACATCATCCAGTGTGGCAGCTTCGCCATGGTGGTCGGCTGGACGTACAGTCCTCCCTCAACCACTTGGCACAACTTTGGGAAAGCGGTGGTGGCTTCAACAGAAGCATGAGCAGATATTTAGAATTATCAAGAAAAAAGTGTCATAAAGAACTGCCTTTTCCCTTTGTTAATTGCACCATCATCCCTCTCTTCTCTCTTGTAAGGATATATTTAGGTGACCTTTATTCTTCTGGAAAGATAAAATGGAGAAATAGACAGGGATTGGCTCCTTTATTTGCCATTGTCTTTTGTATGTTCCCCAAGCTGATCTGAACTATAAAAATAATCTTGAAGGAAAAGATACTGGGTCTTCCTGAATTAGACCTCTCATGGAATTTTAAAGGCTTAACAAAAGCACTTACTATAATACAATATTTTGTGGCATTTTAGAATTGCCTGGTAACTGTTAGTGCAAACATCTGTTTTTAAATTAAAAATCTTTTATGGAAGAGGCAGGAGCCTTCCCCACTAATGGGATTATTCATGCCACCTCAGTGCTCTGGGACCAAACAAGGACCACAAGATGGCCACATAAATGGTCCAAACTTAACCGTCAGGCAAGTAGTCAAGTTCAGTAACTGATGGAGTTTCGTTTTGAAATTGTGGATGGAAGATTAGAACAAAACACATAAGTCACCTCTAAGAATACATGATAAATATTTTTAATTATTAATAAAGAATATAAATAATGTTCCCACTTTTCTTTTGTTTTAGTTTAAGTTGATTTTTTTAATTTAATTACTGTTTCTAGCTATTTCTACTCATTTTTTCAAGAAATTTCATGTTATTCTTAGATCAAAGAAGACACATTTCAGTAAATCAAGATTCTCGACCTGAGAATTTTTTGTAATTTAGAAATCTTTTTAATGGACATAATTTTATGATCAACATGTTTGGTCATTGATTCAGTGGTTTACAGTTTTTATGTGTTGAAAAAGGCAGTAAACAACCAGAAGGAGCTTGGATAATGATACAATGGATCAGAATATGGAAGCAGCAAATGCCTGTAGTTTTAGCCACCAGAGTAGATAAAGTACGTGGACGTCACTCACTTTATTTAAAGAGATGAGGTCTCCCTTTCAGTCACCCAAGTCAGGAGCTCTCCAAGTCTGTTGTTTCGACAATGCAATTAGCTGACAGACTCTCTGACGTAAGAATTGAAAGTAAACCAGAATCTCTTCAGGGGATATATATTTTCCTTGGCCTGAGCCCCCCACCCAGAAACCTAGAAACTGCTGTCTTTTGCTTTTGTTAAGTGAAAACTACAAGAAATATTTAATAACTTCACACAAAGAACTCTACTGGATACTGACAATGGTGACGATCAAAAACTCAGAGCAGACACCCAAAGTCGTTGTTCCAGCCCAGTGTCTACTGCCAGACATCAACTAAAATTAGATGCTGCAGCTATACGGTTGTTTGTTCATCGTTTCAGTGTATGTTATCGAGTTCCTGTTATGTTTAGGCCTTGTACTTGTTTTAGGTATACACAGTGACAAGCAGCAATGCTTGTCCTCAAGGAATTAGCACTCTGATGAAGAGAGCTAGAAGAATAAATAGGTAATTACAATATAGGACCCCAAATGTTATGATCCCATGGGAACAAATAGAAGACAAAGAGGGAGCACCTAACCTATAGATTTAAGACTCATGGGAGCTTCAAAGAAGAAATGGAATCGAATAGGAAACCTCAAGTCTGTAAATGAGTTAGCCAGACAGTATATTATAATTGGGGGCGGTGGTGGGGGGAATGAAAGAAATTCTGCTCAAAATACCTGGTAACCACGTGTGGTTAGCTGGATCTAAGTAGTGAAACAAAGTTATTAAGTGTGTATGTACATGAGAGTGCGCCTATTACGAATGCACGTGTCTCTTTCCCTCATCCCAGTTTTATTTCACCTCTATGATTCTCTCTGTTTTAGCCTCAGTCCCTTCTACTGCAGACAGGCTTCCTCCAACTGGCAGGAGGCAGGACACAGGCAGCTCTAGTTTAACAACTCCAGAAGAGAGGTCCTTCCTCACTGTGTTGATATTCCCGGCTGTGCTCGTGTCCTGTGTCCACCCCTGAGGAACCCCTGTGTCCAGCCCTGATTAATGTTATTAGAAGACCAAAGTAGGCCATATTGAATGGGTAACAGGATGTATACATACCTAAAAGAAGCAGAAAGAAATTTTGCAGAACAGAAAAGTGATTTTATCAAAGGAGTGAAGTGAAAATGTGTACACAACTCTTCTTCCAACCATAACCCCATGAGACCAAAATTTTCAAAATCCATAATGCTGTGGATGAAATGTTTTATGATATCTAAAATTATAGATTATTTTGATTAGATGAATCCATAGCCTCATATGTACAAAGAAGATGATACAGAGTTAATGAAGGTTTGTTAGGCATCCTCAGTTGACATGGAAATGGGAGAAAACTTTAGATGGAAAAAACGAAAGCAAGTAGGGGACTACTTTCAGAGCAACTGCACTATACAGCCCCTTCACCTTTGGTGCTTGAGCAGAGCACTGGGACTCCACAGTATTTGCTCCAAGCTAAAGAAACTAGTGCACACATTGACATCCAACAGGAAAGCAGCTCTGTAGTGGCTACTGACCTTCAGGAGAGATGACAAATACACGCTACATGTACGCTGCTAGCACACCTAACTACCATCATCCTTAGCCCCTTGTCTCTAGAAGCAAGCTACGGCAAACAAACACACCCAGACACGTGAACTGGAGTCATCTAATGTAAGGATAAGCTGGCAGCCCCCAAATCATCTAACAGTTGAGGAAAATAAAAACATACAGAGGCGTGAAACTCTACAAACAGATCAGGTAATAGCTAAGGAAGAGTTAAGCGAGCAAATGGTAGACGACCAATTATATTTTCAGGAAAGTTTGAAATTTTATTATACTTTTTTTTCATATTTTATTTTTATTTTTAAGCTTATTTTTGTTTTTGTTTTTTAAGTTTTTATTCAGTTACAATTGTCTGCATTTTCTTCCCATCCCTCCACCCCACCCCAGCCAGTCCCACCTCCCTCCTCCTCCTCTACCCTCCCCCTTGATTGTCAGGGGGCTTTAACGCAGCCCCCCGGTCCGCCACGGATGAAGGCCATCCGTGGTGATGGTGGCTCGAAGCCTCTGGTCTGTGCAGGTCCCTTTTCGGGCGCCAGATGTCGGGGAGCTTTAACGCAGCCCCCCCCCCCCCCCCGCCCTGTCCGCCATGGATGAAGAATAAGACTACCAAGACATGATCTGCTTGAGGAAAGGTGGCAGATCTCTCAAAGGAGAAGGGCCTTGATCCTTTCCCTCCATAGGCTTTTATTAGGTTCATTTGCATAGGAATACAGATAAAGCTCATCAATCATTGTCAGCCAGTAAGGGTTAAACAATACAGGATTTACAGAGAACCTTGAGGGCTTATTCTGAGTCACAGCCAATTAGTTAGAGGGCCATAAAACCTTAGGTGCCAGACTCATCTCAGGTCTGGACCCTTATGTTTTAAACTGAGGGTACAGATTAAGTAGGTTTCACAGGAATGTCCGTATTTTTCTTAGGCCTGATTCCCCAGGGAATCCACCCCTCCCAGCACAGGACTGCACTGCCCTCTGTTATTGCTTCAGGCTCCAGTCAGACAGGGAAGTAAAGCAGCCAAGAGATTAGGAGACTTCTTGCAGACAGAATGAGGACTCAGGCTATTTCAAAGCAGAGGGGCGAGGGTCCATCACCCCCTTTTGCCACAGCCCCCCGAGTCCTTCCCTGGGGGCTTATCCCTGGTGACCAGAGCCTGTCTTAGGTTGATCCTTCCTTGTGGATTCTTATCCATCATTGGCTAACTGGCCAAGCTCAGGACCAAGCAGGGTGAAGTGGGCAGAGGTGGTACACCTGCCAGGGAGACAAGCTTTGTCTCCTTTGTGGTTTATGGTCCCAACTCTCACTCAGCCTTAACCATGGGGGGTTACAGCCTCTGAAACTGGGCAGGGTGGTTCCCAACACTTGATTTTGTCCTTGTGTCCTTTGAAACACTGAACTAATAGAGATCTTAGAAATTTAAAATATGAGTTGAAAACATTTAATGAATTACAGGTACAATTTTATGTTGATAGATTTAAAAATGTAAAAAAAAAATGATTTCAGGGAGCTATAAATTACCAGTATTTTCTTGAGAAAATGCAGAAAATCTTAATAGAATGAATGATAACCATATAAAGTACTGAAAAATCCATGCATAGAAATGGCATCAGACCTAGAAGGTTTTATAGGCCACTTTTACCGAAATTTCATAGATAATTCCCTTTTATGAATTGCAGTGGAGGATAGGAGGTAGAAAGCTTTCAACTCATTTGAAGTTAGTATAATCTCGAGAAAGGCTATAAATTGGTAATGAATTATAATGAAAAATGGAAAAGAATAATGCAAAGCTCTGGGGAATCTCAGTTATGAAAATAGATGCAACAATCTTAAATAAAATTTTAGGAAGTGAAACATAGAAGAGGATTAGATGTTCAAATAGGGTGTATTCCAGATATGGAAGGATGGTTTAACACCGAGACATTTATTAATGTTTTTCATTATATTGTCAAATTAAGAGAATAAAAAACCGGTGAGCATCTCAATAGATATGGAAGAGCATTTAATAAAATTCAACATTAATTTCTGATTTTAAAAAGACTAATCAGTATATAGAATTACACTCTTGAGTCATAAAATATATTAACTCAAGAAACTCATTAGAAATGTTTTAATGAAAACCTTAAAATACCTACTTGAACAAGACAATGCTAATTATTATTACTCAATATTGCTATTTAGTTTCTAGCCAATGTAGTAAAACAAAAAAGAAGTCAAAAGTAGAAGACGAGGAAAGTTACTGCAAAATAACACACAAGCCTGCCATTGTTTGCAGGATGTATCAAATGCAAACAACAATAAGAAAATATCATTTCTCTATATTTTAGTAATAACCCATTAGAAAAGGATCACATCGATAGTGATGAAAACCATGAAATAATTAGGTATGAACCTAACAAAAATGTGAAAGAATGATGCAATGAAAATTAAGTAGTTTTAGTAAAGAAAATATTTTTCTTAAATTCTGAGTAAATGGAGAGACAAACATGTTCCCAGTTATGAATATTCAATTTTAGGAAGATATTTCACTCTAACCTGTAAACTCAAGGTGGTTGCAATCAAAATGTTATAATTGTGGCACTTTACCAAGTAAATTTTTTAAAGAAATTATTGTGGGACATATACAAAGTAGAAGAAATAGCATTAACCCTCACATATCTATTAACTATATTCCACAGTTTTGAACTAATGCCAATAATTGTTAAATATTTTAATATTGCTAGAATATAGTTATTTTAAATTTACTCTTTAATATCATCAAATGTGCAACCAATGATCAAAAGCCCCTGATTATCTTAAAACTGGTTTGTGTTTGTGTTTTGGTTTCTTCGTTTGAAGTAGCATCCAAATAAGACACCTACATTGCAATTAGTTTCTTGAATCATTTTTAATGTATAGGTTTACTATTTGTTTTTATTCTTCCCTTGGAATTTATTTGTTGAAGAAACCACATCTTCTACCCTCTAGAATTTCCCAAGGCTTGATTTGCTAATTGCATTCCCATGGTGTTGTTAACATGTTCCTCTGTCTTCCATATTTCTAGTAAATGGGTTGTTAAGGTTTAAAGATGGACCGGATTTCAGTTCAGACGTTTAGCAAGAACAAGTTCTATACACTTTTATTAGGAGGCAATAATGTCTGATTTTACTATTTTGTTGTGTGATCTCAGGAACCACTGAGCATCCTTGGCTAGATATATAATTTCATTAAGGGTTAAAAAGTGGCGATATTCTATTTATTATTTTTTAAAATTTATGAGATGGACACTTTTATGAATAAAAACTTTTACTCTTCATTTTTTTTAGTGAACTGAGATATAGCTCATATAGTAAAGATAGGATGAATGCTTGATTCTTCTTTCTTTAAAAAATAGTTTTCAAATAATAAGTTGGATTTTTAGTATCCTCCAAAAGTGATTCCTCCACCTCAAGATGCCTGCATACCAATTCTTGGGACCTGTGAATTTGTAACCGTACAGGGCAAAAGGTATGCAGATATGACTAAATTAAAAGATTCCAGATGGGGAGATTATTTTGTATTATCCAAGTGGGCTCAGTTTAATCATAAGACTCATAAGAGAAAAGGCAAGGAAGGAGACAGTCAGAGATAGGGAAAGAAATTCGAATTTGCTATACTATTTGCCTTCAGGACGGAGGAATGGGCCAGGAGCCAAAGAATCCTGGTCACGCCCAGGCAGTGGATAGGGCAAGGGAACAGATTCTCCTCTAGAGCCTCTAGAATGAATGCAGGCCTGTCAATGTGTGAAGTGAAGGACTTCTGACTTGCAGAACTGTAAGATACTAAATTTGTGTTATTTTAAGCCACTAAGTTTGTGATAATTTGTTATAGCAAGAATAAGAAACTAACGCAGATTTTGACTAATGGCACACATTTGTTTTAATTGCTATTCTTATTAATGCTCAGGTTGTCTCATCTTTGATCAGTTACCCCATTGGTCTATTTGCCAGTTCCTGTCTGAATACCATAGTGTTTTAATTACCATAGCTTTGTAGAATGTCTTGTTTTCTGATATGGCTATGCCTTCTCATTGTTGTTGTTCTTCTTCAATATTTGGTTGATTACATAGTTTATATGTAATAGATCATTTTTTCTTCCATATGAATTTTAGAATTATACTCATGAAGATGTGTGTTTCTTGCATATAACATTTACAAGTATTTAGAAAATTGGCATTTAAAAATCAGTTGGGATAATTGGCTACATGTTTGATGAAAAAAAGTTAAATTTCTACCTCATCCCAAACTTGAAAATAGGTCTAATTCATTAAGAGATTCATTTCTCATAATCACAGATATATCCAATAATAGAAAACTATAATTTTGTCCCAAACTTCCATTGAAAACAGCTAGAAAAATTGGGCAAGATTTTTTAAAAGACTCAAATATTTGAAAGTATTGAAGCTAGCAAAGCTTAAAACAATTTATGGGTCAAAAAGTGAGCCTGACAAAAATCTTGGAATTATAAGAGGAGAGATTTAAAACAATTATGATTAATAAGCTAAAGGTTCTAATGAGTAAAATAGACATCATAGAAAAAAAGAAGGCAAATGTAAGCAGAGAGATGGAAATCCTAAGAAAGAACTGAAAAGAAATGCTAAAGATTTTTAAAAATCAGTTAAGAATAATGAAGAATGACTTTCATGGGCTTATTAGTAGAATGGACACAGCTGAGGAAAGAATCTCTAGGCTAGAGGATATTATTAATTTAATTCTCAAACAAAAAAACAAAGAACAATACTGGAAAAAAACAAAGCAGACTATTCAAGGAACATGGGACAATTTTAACAGGTGTTTAACATACATATGTTGGGGATATCAGAAGCAGAACGAAAGAAACAGAAAAAGTATTTGAAGCAACGATGACTGAAAATTGCCCCAAATTAATGTCAGACACCAAGCCACAGATCCAGGAAGCTTAGAGAACACCAGGGGTGATAAATGTCCCCCAAAATTACACCTAGGCATATCAAACTATACAAAATCAAAAATTAAAAGTCCTGAAAAAAGCAAGAGGGAATAAAAACATATAGAGGAACTCATGTAAGAATTACATCCCAATTCTCCTCAATAACTGTGCAAGCAAGAAGTGAGTGGAATGAAATATTTTAGTTTTGAGAGGAAAATATAAGGTACCGCCTATAATTCTGTACCCTCCAAAATTACCCTTTAAAAGTGAAACAGAAATATTTTTTCAGACAAACAAAACTTGAGGTAATTTGTTGCCAGTAGACTTGCATTGCAAGACATGTTTAAACAAGTTATTTAGAAAGACAGAAAATAATATAGGTGAGACACTAGGACCTATATAAAGTAAGGAAACACATCAAAGAAGGAATAACTGTGTGTATAAAATGTATAAGTGAAACAAATGGCAGCAAGGATACAACAGAGGAGAGGGAAAATAGGATTTTGTTATAAAATCCTCACACTACCCATGAAGCAATAAAGTGTTATTGTAAATTGGATTTGGATTATCTGTAAATTGATATTGCAAACTCTAGGGAAACCACTAAAAAGATATATAACTGATACACTAAGAAAGAAAAAAATGGAATCCTATAAAATGTTCAATTAAAACTACAAAAGGCAGAAAAACAGTAGAAGACAGTAAGAACAACAAAGAACAAGGGCAACAAATAGAAAACTAACAAATATCATAGATACTAATCCAACTATAAGAATAATCACTTTCAAAGCCAATGGTCTAAATGCATCAATAAAAAGAGATTGTCAGTGTGCATCCAAAAGCAAAACCCATCTATAAGTTGTCTGCAAGGAACCCACTTACATATAAAGACACACCTAGAGTAAAAGTAAGTGGATGGAGGAAATTACACAATACTGACATTAATCAAAAGAAAACAGGAGTAGCTATGTCGATTTCAGATGGAGCAAACTTCAAGCAAGGTAAATTACCAGATATAAAGAAGGACGCTACTTAAGGATGAAAGGGTTGATTCCCCAAGAAGAAACAAGTGTAACATGTATGTGACTAATAGCAGGGCATCGGACTACGTGAGGCAAAATTGCAAAGAGAAATACAAGAATCATCTATCATTGTTGGAGATGTCAATCCCCCTCTATTAGAAGTGCACAGATGTAGTTGGCAGT
Source organism: Desmodus rotundus (assembly GCF_022682495.2). NCBI lineage: Eukaryota > Metazoa > Chordata > Mammalia > Chiroptera > Phyllostomidae > Desmodus > Desmodus rotundus. The sequence goes on from NC_071390.1 coordinate 38,470,277, forward strand.
AAATCGGTAAGGACATAGTTGAACTCAACAACACCATCACTCAACTGAGTATAATTGACATCTATAGACTACTTAGTCCAACCAAACCTGCAGAATTCAAACTCACATGGAACATTCACCAAGACATTCTGGGCTATAAAACACACCTTGACAAATTTAAAAGAACAGAAATCATACAATGTTCTCAGACCACAATGGAATTAAATTAAAAATCAATAACAGAAATATAACTGGAAAAACCCACAGTGCACAGAGATTAAACAACACATTTCTAATAACACTGGGTCAAATAAGACATCTCAAGAAAAATGTTAAATATTTTGAACTAAATAAAAGTGAAAACACAGCTTATCAAAATTTGTAGTCTACAGCAAAAGTGCATAGAGGAAAATTTATAGCATAGAATGTGTGTATTAAAAAACAAGAAAAATCTAAAATCAATAATCTAAGTTTATACCTTAAAAAAACTAGAAAAAAAATAGCAAATTGAATTCAAAGTAAGCAGAAGAAAAGCCATAATTAGAATTAGAGCAGAAATCAATAAAATTGAAAACAGGAAATCAATAGAGAAGAGCAATGAAATCAAAAGCTGGTTTTTTGAAAAAATCGATAAGCCTCTAGCAAGGCTGACTAAAAAAACAGAATGTACACAAATTAACAATATCAATAATGAAAGAGGGGACATCACTACAGATCCCATGGACATTAAAAGGGTAATAAAGGAATACTGTGAGCAATTCTATGCCCACAAATTTGATAACTTATATGAAATGGACCAATTCCAAAGATACAGCATGCCAAAACTCACAGAAGAAATAGATAATGTGAAAAGGCCTATATATACTAAAGAAGTTAAATAGATTATTATTAACATTCAAAAGGGAAAGCAGGGGGCTCAGATGGGTTCACTGGTAAATTCGAACAAACATATAAAGAGGAAATTATACCAGCTCTCTACAATCTTTTTCAAAAGATAAAAGCAGAGTAAATAATTTTTAACTTAGTCTATGGGGCCAGCATTACCCTAACACTAAAATCAGACAAAACCATTCCAAGAAAACTGTAGAACAATCTCTCCCATGAACATATATGCAAAAATGCTCAACAAAATATTAGCAAGCTGTATCCAACAATGTATTCACCATGATCAAACGGATTTCTCCCAGGTATGCAAGGCTTGTTCAACATTCGAAATTCAATTAATGCAATTTTTCACAACAGGCTAAAAAATAAAAATCATATGATCACATCAGTAGCTGCAGAAAAAGCATTTGACAAAATCCAACACCTATTTATGACAAAAACTCTCAGCATATTAAGTATAAAGGGAAACTCCCTCAGTTAATGAAGAATATTGATGAAAAAGAGCCCTGACATTAACATCATACTTAACAATGAGGAACTCAAAGTTCTCCTAGTAAGATCAGGTACAAGGCAGGGATATCTCCTCTCACCACTCCTTTTCAACATCATACCAGAAGTTTTAGCTAATTTGATAACATAAGGAAATAAAAGTTATATAAATTTGGAAGGAAGAAATCAAACTGTCTTTGCTGATGACATGACTGTCTATGTAGAAAATCAGAAAGAATTTACAAAAGAAGTAAAAGCTAGATGAATTAGTGACTATGGCAAACTTGCACGATACAAGGTTAATATACCAAAAATCAAGTGCTGTCCTATATACTGCAATGAACAAGTAGAATTCCAAAGTAAAAACACTTTACCTTTTTCATTAGCACCCCGAAAATGAAATACTTAGTTATAAATCTAACAAAATGTGTACAATATCGATATGAAAACTACAAAACTCTGATGAACAAAATGAAACAAGAACTATATAAATGGAGAGATGTTACGTGTTCATGGATAGAAAGACTCAATATTGCCAAGACGTCAGTTCTCCCCAACTTGACGTATAGGTTCAATGCAATCACAATAAAAATTCCAGCAAGTTATTTTATTTGTATTGAAAAACTCATTCTTAACTTTATGTGGAGAGACAAAAGGCTCAGAACAGCCAACACAGTATTGAAGAAGAAAAACAAAGTTGAAGGACTGATACTACCCAACTTCAAGACTTACTATAAGCTATAATAATCAAGACAGTGTGGTATTGGTAAAAAACAAAAATCAACAAATAGATCAGTAGAACAGAATAAAGAATCCAGAAATATGCCCCCATAAATCCATAAATACAGGGTGGACAAAAGTAGGTGTACAGTTGTAATACAAATAAATAATACAATAATTAACAAATAATTCAGGAATAAATTGTATTTTGCACACTCACAATGGTAAACCTACTGTTGCCCACCTCTGTATACTCAATGGACCTTTGACAAAGGAGCAAATGCAATACGATGCCTCAAAGATAGACTTTCTAACCAGTGATGCCGGAACAACTGGACATCAACACGCAAAAAGACAAATCTAGAGACAGATTTTACAACTTTCACAAAAATTAACTCCAAATGGATCACAAGCCAATTGTAAAATACAAAACTATTAAACTCCTGAAATATGACATAGGAGAAAACCAAGATGACTTTGGGTATGACAATGACTTTTAAGATACAACACCAATGGCACAATCCATGAAAGAAATAATTGATAAGCCAAAAGTCATTAAAATTAAAAACTTCTCTGCTGAGCAAGTAAGTATCGTGAGAATGTAAAGATAAGTCACAAACTGGGAGTAAATATTTACAAAAGACACATATGATAAAGAGCTTTTATCCAGAATATACAACGAACTCTTAAAACTCAACAATAAAAAACAAACAGCCCCAGCTGGTGTGGCTCAGTGGATTGAGTGCTGGCTGTCAAACCAAAGGGTCACTGGTTCAATTCCCTCTCAGGGCACATGCCTGGGTTGCGGCCAGGTCCCCAGTAGGGGAAGCATGAGAGGCAACCACACATTGATGTTTCTCTTCCTCTCTTTCTCCCTCCCTCCCCCTCTGTCTAAAAATAAATAAATAAAATCCTTTTAAAAAAAAGAAACAACCTGATTATAAGTTAGGCCAAAGACCTTAACAGACACCTCACCAAGATACACAGATAGCCAAAAAGCATTTGAAGAGATGCTCCACGTCATATGTCATCCCAGAAATACAGATTAAGGCAACAATGGGATGCAGCCATGCACCTAATAGAATGGCCAAAATCTGGAACAACGACACCACCAAATGGTGGCAAGGATGTGGAGTAACAGGAACTCTCATTCATTGCCGGTGGGAAATGCAAAATGGAACAGTGGCTTTGTAAGGCAGTTTCTTACAAACTAAACATACTCTTACCATACAATCCAGTAGTCCTGCTTCTTGATATTTACTGAAAGATGGTGAAAATGTGCGTCCCCACAAAAACCTGCACACAGGTGTGTACAGCAGCTTTATTCAAACTTCACCAAAACTTGGAAGCAACCATGATGTCCATCAGTGGATGAATGGATGAATAATGGGTGATGCACCCAGACAATGGAATATTATTCAATGCTAAAAAGAAATGAGCTGCGAAAACATAAAAAGACATGAAGGAACCTGAAATGCATATTATCAAGTGAAAGAAGCCAGTCTTAAAAGACAACATGCTGTATGATTCCTTATGTGACACTCTGGAAAAGACAAATCTATGGAGACAGGAAAACGATTAGTGATGATGGGGAGAAAAGGCATACAACTGTAATTGAATATCAGTAAAAATTTTTAAAAAAAGATTAGTGTGTGCCAGTGGTTGAGGGAGGGGAAAGGGGTTAATAGGACAAATAGGAGGAGCACAAAGGACTTTTTACAGCAGTAAAAATACTCGTTATGCTACCGTACCATATCTATATGGTACCATGGATACTTGTCATTATACTTTTGTCCAAACCCATAGGATATACAACACCTAGAGTTGACCCTACTGTGGCCTATGGACTTTGGGTGACTGATGTGTGAACGTAGGTTTCTCAGTTATGACAAATACACCACTCTCATGAAAGATGTTAATAATGGAGGGTGGTAATGCACGTGTGGATGCAAGGGACATCTGGGAAATCTCCGTACTTTCTCCTCAATTTTGCTGCAAAACAAATTGCTCTAAAATATAATAAAGCTTTACATTTTCTTAATTAAAAAAGTGTGGAAAATAAAACCAGCTTTGGTGAGGAAAACAGTATATTTTTCCTTCAAAGTATAGTAAGATTGACAACTGACTCCTCAACAGAAACATTGAAAGCCAAAAGACAGTAAGGAAACTTCGAACTGTTCTAAGAAAATAACTGTCAAGGCAGAATTCTATTCAAAGTAGAAATTTTCTTCAGAATGAAAAATTTTAAAGAGGTATCTTCATTCATTTACTGGTGGGCACTTATGTTGCTTCCAGCAATTGGCTATTGTGAATTGTGCTGCTATGAACATAGGAGTGCATAGGTTCTTTTGGATTGGTGTTTCAGGGTTCTTAGGGTATAATCCCAGCAGTGGGTCAAAAGGCAGTTCCATTTTTAATTTTCTGAGGGAATCCCATGCTGTTTTCCACAGTGGCTGCACCAGTCTGCATTCCCACCAACAGTGCACTAGGGTTCCCTTTTCTCTGCATCCTCTCCAACACTTGTTGTTTGTTGCTTTGTTTATGATGGTCATTCTCACCAATGTGAAGTGGCATCTCACTGTGGTTTTAATTTGCATCTCTCTGATGGCTAGTAATGCTGAGCATCTTTTTATGTCTCTGGGCCTTCTGTATGGCCTCCTTGGAGAAGTATGGGTTCAGGTACTTTGCCCATTTTTTTTATTGGGTTGTTAGTCTTCCTGGAGTGGAGTCATGTGAGTTCTTCATATATTTTGGAGATGAAACCCTTGTCTGAGGTACCATTTGCAAATATATTTTCCATATGATTGGTTTCCTTTTCATTTTGCTGATGTTTTCTTTAGCCATGCAGAAGCTTTTTATTTTGATAAACACCCATTTGTTTATTCTTTCTTTTATGTTCTTTGCTCTAGCAGTGGTGTCAAATTCAATTTCACCTGGGGCCACATCAGCCTCGCAGTTGCCTTCAAAGGGCCAAATGTAATTTTAGGACTGTATAAATGTAACTACTCCTTAACAAGGGGCAAAGAGCTTGGCACTGCCACTGGGTAGAAACTAAGTGCTGGGCCAGATAAAACAAGGTGGAGGGCCAGATTCAGCTCATGGGCCTTGTGTTTGCCAGCTTTGGTCTATGTGTTTGTTCTTATGCCAGTACCAGACTGTTTTGATTACAGTGGCCTTGTAATATATATAGTTTTATATCAGGTATTGTCATCCCTCCTACTTTGTTCTTTCTCAAAATTGCTGTGGCTATTCAGGGGTCATTTATGGTTCCATATAAATTTTTGAAATGTTTTTTCTATATTTGTGAAATATGACATTGGTATTTTAATAGGGATTGTATTGAATCTATAAATTGCTTCGGGTAGTATGCCATTTTGATGATCTTAATCCTTCCAATCCATGAACACAGTATATGCTTCCATTCATTTGTGTCTTCCTTAATTTCAAAAAGAAGGAAAAGTATTTTTAAGTATAACATTGGCTAATAGCAAAAAGATTGATTAAAACCCAATACTAATGAGGGTGTAAGAAAATTTAGCTCATGCTGAGATATGATGGAAGATTAAATTTATGAAGGCACTTTGGATAGCAGATTAGCAAAATCAAATGTGAATATACTTTGCTCCTCGAATTCTAATTCTAACAGTCTTGCCCATGAATATACCAATATTATATCAAGCTATTTACACACAAACATTTGTCAAAACATGGCTTATAACAACTAATAATTGTGGAAGGTCAATTATAAAGTATAATTATGCTATAGAAAATTATCGAGCCTTTAAAAGGATTTCAGTAGATTCCAGTGTGTGATTATGTTAAGATCTTAAACATATTCTTAATGAAAAGAGTATAGAAGAAGAGCAATATGAGTAGGTTTTCCATTTATTTTTAAATGCAGATAAACAGGAAAACATATAGACAAGTATATGTATTTAAGTGATAATAAAAGGAATAAGAGGGTTTGTACTAATTAACATGGCATACCATTGGGTAATGGGCTAGAAATAATAATTGAATAGCTGTGAAGAGAAACATTTTATTTTATATATTTCATTTTTATGTTAATCTTTTATAATGTGAATATCTCCATGTATTACTTATGCAATAGTGAAAATGATCCCTAGTTCATTCCAAAAGTATTGAGGCACATTTTGTACATTAAGTGTAGGCGTATAAACAAGCTTCCATACTAATGTATTGACAGACAGGCAGAGAGATAGTATCTGGGTGTTTAGAAAATGAAAGGCCAAATAGAAAAAAATAGGTGAACTTTGGATCCATAAAATTAAATCCTTTACAACTATGTTGATGCCATATTTTAATTTTAAATATAAACTGGGTTTATCTGAAAAGTCACTTATAGAGTGAAAATCTGGTGGTGTGCTATAACCTCCCAAATTTTCCATAAGAAAATAAAACTGGAATCATGAATTATGTATATATAGCACATTTAAAAATATTTATTCAGTTTAATTTCACCAATGTGACAACATATCACATCTTGAATAATTTGTATTTTCAAAGGTTTTAAGTATTTAAATACACACACTCACACATATACACATATTTGTGTTTGGATGTAAAAAAAACCTCATTAAGATTGTCTGCTTTAATAGTTTTCTTAATTTACAAAGTGTAACAGATGTAGTTTCATTCTTGTTTAAGCCAGTATACTCAACACGTGTCGGAATTTTACTTCATGACATGAGCATTTTCTCGCAAACTTCCTTTGCACAATTCCAGGGGGCACCACTCACATTGCAGCCTATGTGATTGATGGAGTAGTCCATTGCACAGCCTGTGCAGCCGTTGGTGGAGGCCCTGTTTTCACAAGTGGTACTGTAGTAGAAGCTGATTATTATAAAGTGATAAACTTAGACATTTAAAGAGAATGATAAATATACCTAAGTAGTTACCTTGCCTAGAGTCATATTTTGGCAGCCTTTCATAACCCAAAATAATACCACTTAAAGTCAGCAAATACAGAAAATGCAGACCTCTCTGAAAGTAGTGAATGTCAATTGTATATAATTTTATGTTCTGAGCACTTATTCCTAAAGCAAAAACAAAATAAAACACTTTTTTCTATTTCAAAACCAACACAGATTATGGGTGTTAATGACACTGTACTTAAAAATTGTTGGGTTTTTGAGAGGAAAATAATCAGGTAGAAATAGAAATTTTATTTTATTTCTTTAAACTATAAAGTTTTGGTTTCCTGAATAAATAAAATGTGAGACTTATGTAAACACCCTTTTATGGGGGGGAAAAAGAAAAACAACATTGCGTGTCTCATCATATTTTGGAGAGGAGGAAGGCAACTGAAGCACAGCTATAAAGATATCTTTTTCCTCTTCAGTTTACCCTTGAGATGTTCCTATCAAAATAATCTAACCTTATCCGGATGATGTTTTTAATCTTGAAAAGGCTTTTTTTTTTTTCTTGTTGGATGATTGTGTTAGCAAACTGCTGGAAGGGAAAATCATACAGAACATAATTTGTAGTTTGACCTACTCACATTGGGTGTTGCTAAAGAAAATGAATCAAAACTTGTTGTGTTAAAATAACTCTATCTGCTTTCCCTGGCATGTGTGACTAACTGACTTTAGAATCTATCATTTAAAGAAAATGGTTGACACTTGGGTGTACAATTTATCAAACTTCCACCTAGTCCTTTTTCTCCAAAGCACAGAAAAATAATCATCCCTCCCTAAATATAAATCTTTTAAGAGAAATTCAAGGAATCTTTCTCCAGTAAAATAATTGATGAATGGCAGGAGCATAATTTAAAGATGGTTTCCATCACAGATCATATGGCACCTAAACTCTTGAACCTGTCACTCAAATCTTTCTATCCATTGGCCCATTAGCATTAATCTTAGCTCCTCTGTGACCAGTTCTCTGATTGAGTTTTATGTTGGTCTTTCAATAATTACAGGTTTTCTGCTTATTTCTGCCTTGAAGTAAGCTCTACCTACTATCTAAAAGGCTATCCATCCTTTTTTCTGCCAACCAAAATGTATTATTCTCTCACAGCTCAGTTTGAGGAACACATCTCAAAGGAATCAAAGAAAGAAAGAGGGAAAGAGGGTAGGAAAATCTAATATTACTTTTTACTTATTTCTTCAGTATTAAATACCTCCTATTTATAGAGTAACATCTGGTGGGACTAATCACAAAGGTCTCTGAAATCTGGGTTACTGATATTTTTTCTTGTTTTTTTTTTCTGTATAGAAACAACAGTTGACTCTTAAGCAGCATGAGTTTGAACTGTATGGGTCCACATATGTGGACTTTAAAAAATAAATACACAGCCCTGGCTAGTGTGGCTCAGTGGATTGAGCACAGGACTGTGAACCAAAGGGTTGCTGTTTGATCCCCAGTCAGGGCACATGCCTGGGTTTTGGGCCATGTCCCCAGTAGGGGGTGCACGAGAGGCAACCACACATTAATGTTTCTCTCCCTCTCTCCCTCCCTTCCCCTCTCGAAAAATAAATAAATAAAATCTTTAAAATTATATAAATAAAAATAAAAATAAAAATAAATACACACTTAGCCCTCCGTATTTCTGGATTTTGTAACTAATGATTCAACTAATCTCAGATAAAAGAGTATTTTCTGCCCCTGATGGGGACTCCCAAAGGAGAGGGCAAACTATGTGCATTGTTCTATACCATTTTATATAAGGGACTTGAGCATCTATGGCTTTTGGTATCCTCAGGGTCTTGGAACTAATTCCACGTGTTGTTCAAGAGTCAACTTTACATACATCACCCAGTTTTCAATAACTGTTTACTAAATCAGTGTGGAAACAGGAAAATTTTATTTCAGTGATTAATTCCAAAACATTATATTTGGAGAATATTATTTTGGTGTATAGATTGGATATCTAAATTAACCTTTTAAAATATCAATTACTAAACCCATTACTAGAAAATTAAAAGCTGATGTGACAATAAAATATGCTTAGATTAGTCATTTTTTAATTACGGTCTTACTTTGTATGGACCACCTTGGGAATGTTTAATGTATAAAGGGTATGCCTATTATAAATTGAGACTAAGCGCTAAGAAGCCACTAATATTTTTGACCACATCAAAATGTAAAACTTCTATTTTTGAGGAACAGAGTACCATGAAAAAAATCACACAAACTGTAAAAACAAAATGTGTAGTATGAATGACAGGCAGAATATCAATAGTTTTAATACTCTATATAATGCTTTCTTACAAATCAGTGAGAAAAAGGTGACTATGCTAGTGGAAAATCTAACAAAGCATACTTAGAAGAGAAGATATAGAAATAGCCAATAAACTTGTGCAAAGATTTCCACTCTTTGTAGTACTCAAAGAAATGCACACTATTCAATAAATTAAAACTATCACATTCTTAGAAATTAAAATGATGACACATTGTCTTGTGAAAGTGTGGTGAACTGGCACTCTCATGTGCTGATGGGAAGAATCTAAATTTAGTAAATTTTTCAAGAACAGTTAGGCATGATATATCAAATTTAAAAATGTGTTTCTTTTTTAAACAAATACTGCACTCCTTTTCTGATTATCTCCTAAGGAGCTAATCAGAAAAATGGACAGAAGTATGGGTGCGTACATTTGTTTAGAATAGAAGCAAAAACCTCAAATGATGAAGTACCAAATATCTATCTTTAGAGAGAAGTCTTAAAAACTTGTGGTACCTCATTATAATTCTGTCATCATTGAGTGCTCATATAGTATTGCACTTATGGTGCGACATTATTCACACTGTGTTAATTAAGTTAAAAAACAGACCATTAAATGTGTCTATTGTGATTGCGGTTTATACTTTCACATCCACACCTGTTTCTAGACGTGGAGAATAGGTCCTGAAGGACACAGTCAAATTGTTGGCAGTAGTCACTCGATGTTGATTGTGTACCAGCGAATCTTTGCCTTCTCTCTTTGCTTGTCCATATAAACTGAAACCATTTTTGTCATCATCATGGGTCATAGTATGCAGTTGTTTTTAAGAGTAAGGGCTTAAACTATCAGAGTTTTATTCTATTTCCTTTTATTTTCCTTATTCAGCTTTTTTTCCCCCTTCTTTAACTTTAAAAGATTGCATAACATTATGAAAATGTCTGTTTTATTTTGAAGAGATGCATTTCATGTTTATGTGATTAGGCTGTATTCTTTTTCCCTAAAGCAAAAGGTTTTTATTGTAAATGAAGATTTAATTGTTACTTGAGGATGAGTATTTTATTATTCATGAGTTACATAAATCACCAAAATGTTCAGGGTGATCACAGTGAAATCTGAAAAACAAGGACTCTAGCTACAGGGGTGTACTCTATTATTTAAGATACTATCTGACTAATAGGTGGCAAGAAATAGGGGAATAAATGGAGTCTAAGAAAAATCAATATGTCTCTATTCTGTGATTACATAGATTACATACTCAACAGAATCCATTAATAATCCAAGCTTCTAGTTTAAAGAAAAAGCCCAGACATGTCTAAAATAGACTAAATAAATAAGCTTCAACAACCCACATTTGAAAAAGGACATATTCAAATCAAAATGTGTTCACAGGAAAATAACCTGGATTTTCCAGGACCAGAGGCCTCTGAAGAAGAAAAAATTCAGAGAAGATTTAATTACTGTCTTCGAATCTAAAGGTCTGGCAAAATAAAAAAGATTTGTCTTGTCTGTATAACTCCCAGATGGCACACCAAATACCAGAGGCTGGCTCTTCTGGGGGAAAATTTTAACTAGTATATGCAGTCACTTTCTAAATAATGGATGTATCCAGAAATGGAAAGGTTACGAAGTGCCTTCCTCACTTTTATACTACCGGCTCTCAGCACAGGCCCTGGCAAACAGAAGGCACTTAATACACGGTATTGAATGAATTGAGAGGTAATAGGTTATACCCTCATATTTTAAATTTAACTACATGATTTTTGTTGAAAGATATTTTGTAAAGTTTTTAAAGCATTGGTTATGAGATTAAGCCAGGTCATCTATAAATATGTGGCCATCTATCCCATATTTTTCTAGGATTTTCTAAGACAATTCCAATTTAAACTATTCTTCCCATAAGTATGCTTCCGAATGTTCTTCTTGGTAGTAAAGCTCACAATTTATGATGAGCCTGTCTTACTCTGGGTAGCATAGCTAGTTGAATAACAAAATAGATTTCATTCTAAAGCCTGGAAATCATACTGGAGTGCTATAGTGGTGTGGATGGAGAACTACAGTTGTTTCTAACTAGGAAGTCATTTACTATAAATACATAGCTAGCTGTCTTGGTGAATACAGACTTAAATGTTCATAAATTTATGTAATCAAATGTAAGTCAAGCAAGACTAGGGTGATATATTTTTATTGATTACTTTCTTTAAAAGAATTTTGGTCACAGTTCTACAATATTGGGCCATATACCAATATTTCCATAGTGTTCAAGATTGATTACTAGGCCACCCTTAAGGCTTGGTGAGTGTTTGACAGATGGCTGAGATTATGCAAGTAAGTATGCATTGTGCAAAAAAGTGAAGAGTCAATCACAAGAGAATACACATGCTTAGAAATAGGCCACCTTTTTGGTATTCTGACTACAGAATCGAGCAACTTCCTATGCAAATTAAGCAGCTGCATCAGCACCATCGACACTATAGGAGAGAAGAGGGGAAAAAACACAAAGTTTTCTGTGGCGAACTAGCTCTGTGCTTGCTCAAGAAAATAATGTAAGGGTAGATGAGGTAGATTGTTTTTTGTTTTGTTTTGAAGTTGCTTATTTCTTCTGTTTGCTCAAAGTGCTAATGACCACAGCAAACATGGCAAGTTTAACTGATGAATATGGAGTTTCATAGCTCCCAGAGCATGGCTTCGGACTAATAAGAATTTAGATGGGAACAGCAACCTACTTTCCCTTGTTTCAGGATTTGCATGCCTGCTGGTACACACAGAATCAGATACATGTGCCACAGCTTTGGGGGAGATATTCTCCATTATTCAGAGAAAGTTTTTCTGTCCTACATATTTTTAAAAAAATTTTTATTATTCTTCAGTTACAGTTGTCCCCATTTTTCCCTCATTGCTCTCCCCTGACCTGCCAAACGCCCCTCTCTCATACTCAGTCCTTCACCTGCCCCGTTGTCCTTGTCCATGGGTCCTTAGTACATGTTCCTTGATTTGCCCCTTCCCCTTCTTCCCTCCATTATTCCCCTCCCCACCCCTCTGGTCATCCTCAGTGTGTTCTTTATTTCCAAGTCTCTGGTTCTGTTTTGCTGGCTTGTTTGTTTTGTTGATTAGGTTCCACTTATAGGTGGGATCATATGGTATTTGTCTCTCACCACCTGGCTTATTTCACTTAGCATAATGCTCTCCAGTTCCATCCATGCTGTTGTGAAGAGTAGGAGTTTCTTCTTTCTTCCTGATGTGTAGTATTTCATTGTGTAAATGAACCAGTTTTTTGATCCACTCATTTACTGATGGGCACCTAGGCTGTTTCCAGCACTTGGCTATTGTAAATAACACTGCTATGAACACTGGGGTGCATAGGTTCTTTTGAATTGGTGATTCAGGACTCTTAGGGTATAATCCCAGCAGCAAATTGCCAGGTCAAAAGGCAGTTCCATTTTTAGTTTTTTGAGGAAATTACATACCATTTTCCACAGTGGCTGCACCAGTCTGCATGTCCTACATATTTAATGTGTAGCAACTTAAAGATTTAGGGGCTTTCAACTAAAGAGATAAGTATTTTAGATGGGGAAAAAATGACACATACAGCTAACAAATAAATGAAGATATTTTTGTTCTATTTAAGCAGTGAAAATATGACTTGAATTATCTTTTGTCAATAAAATGCAAAATACATTAAATAAATACCACATAGCAATATTTAAAATCTGGAACAACGTGTGCTTCTTCTTCGAAGCCATTCCTGACTTCCTGGACCATGTTCAATTCCTCCTCTGCAAACTACAGGATTCGACACTAGGGCACGATGCCTTGCCGTCTTGCTTGTATGGCATCTGACTATGGCTGGGTCGCCTTGAAGTTCAAACATACACACTCAGGCACACACACATATGCACACAAACGGTTGGTTCCTAGGAGCTAGAGTCAACTATGACTCTTTATATCTTTAGCTTTCTTCAAAAGGTCAGCCCAGACATAGTACCTAAAGCATCACAAAGGGATTTGTGTATTTCCATTTCCCTCCATGGTTCTTCTATCACCTTTAAAAATATGTACACAAATTAAACTTCTCAAGAGATGGAGCTTAATTTCCCTCTCCTTGAATGTAGGCTGGACTTAGTTACTGGCTTCCAGAGAATGGAATATGGTGGAAGTAATGGGATGTCACATCCAAGCTTAGGTTATAAAAAAACTGTGGCTTCCACCTTGTGGTTATCTTGAGGCTTGTACTCTTCTGCTGTGTCTCCCTTTTGAATCATTTGCACTCTGGGAAGCCAGCTGCTATGTGGTAAGGGCATATAAGAAGCTTCTGGAGAGACCCACTGGGCAAGGTCCTGAAGCCTGCCAACAGCCACTTGAGTGAGCTAAGATCTTCCCCAACACAAGCCTTGATATCTCTGCAGCCAGACCAACAGCTTGACTGCAACTTGGTGACAGAAATTGAGCCAGAACCACCCTGCTGAGGCATTCCCAGGTTCCTAACACACAGAAGAGTGATTCTAACTGTGTGTTGTTTTAAATTGCCAGATTTGGGGACATTTGTTACATAGCAACAGATAACTAATATACTTCTCATTCACAACAGTAGCTGAAATCTCTCTTTCATGCCACATTTTAGTCACCCTAAAAATGCACACTTCTTCATCTTTCATTTTCTGCTCCCCTGTGTCAGGGTCCTTCTATACAACCCACTCTGGCCTGCTGTTCACTCCTAAAGAAGCCCCCTGTAATTCTTGTGAAAACTCAAATTCTCCACGTGAATGGCTTACTTCCTAAACTAGATTTCTCATAAAAGGTACTTAATAAATATTTGTTCATCATGTAACCAAATTTAAATCTCTTTTGACTCGTGCAAACAAAAATCACTCATTTGGAAAAAACAATATATTCTTCCTACCTCAGACTAGAGTTAAAAGAGAAGCGTTTAAGTGTGTGAAGCTAAGCCTCTTTATGAGCAAGGCTTACTACTGATAACTATACAACTTCCCCTGGTGCCTGGGCCAGGCAGCTGTTGGATTCAGTGCACTCTTTGGCTTCAGGAACAGGAATAGGTATGCAGTGCAGTTCCAGATGGGCACAGGTGCCACGCAGTTAATGTTCAACAAGCTTTGCCCTAAGGAGCAATTACAGATTCCAGATCACTGTCTTCCAAATGCAGGTTTAGTTCTAAGTGTTGCTTGTAATTTCAGGTTGGTGTCTATTGCCACCTTTAGTAATCAAGATATTTATTAAGCAAATGTGGTACATGTACCAGACTCTAAAACAAACAAACAAACAAACAAAAAAACCATTATTCTAAAGAGGCGTATGAGAGGGCTTTCTCTAGTCTGGGGATCAGTGGGTCACAGAAGGGTCCTGGGAGCTAGGTATGGAGATCTAGGGACAATAGGAGCTGTCTGGGCTCAAGTTCAGGGGAAGGGAAGTTAAATTAGTTCAGCATTTACTATATGCCAGGAGCTGTCAACGCACTTGAAGTATCAACACATGCCATCTTCACAGCCATAGGATGTGAAAAGACATGAAACCTGAGGCCTAATGTCCACATGCTGAATTAACTACTGTCCCAGATTTCCTCTGCAAAGGCTTTGAATTTGTCCCTGGGGGCACCAGCAAAAGTCTTGAATGAAAGAGACTGTATAGAGCACTTTTAAGTTAAGTACCATGTCATAATATTGATTAGCCACAGAAGTTCCAACAATTAAAACCCAAATAAAAGAGGACAGAGTTTAACTTTATTACCCTCCAAACATGGTCTCTAAAAAAATAAAGGATGATATAAATAATATAACTAAGTTATATAACTTAAATTATTATAACTAATTTTAAATTATTCATCACTTTTACGACCTTTGCAATTTCTTTATGCTTTCTACCCAAGAACCCCATGATGTCCTTTTTTATATAATAAATACTGCTAAGCAGGCATGTATACTGCCTCTTAGTTTATGAAAATGGACACTCTACTATATATTCAATAATAGCCAAAATTGAGAAAAGAGAAGGGAAGTACTTCATTATTCTTTGTTAAATAATGAATGTTTTGAAGTAATATGGTCATTAAATACAAATGAGCATAAATGTGGTACAAATGTAAATTTTTTAAAACTAGAAATATTTCTTAAGATAAACTCTTTGGCTGAAGTTCTGAATATTTAATCGTTCCATTTACACAAAACGTGTGCAGTCACCTATTTAACACAATTAGTTATCTAGGAAAAAAACTATTATAATTGAACATAACTAGTTCCTAAATACATTTTAAATACCATAAACAAACAATCACACATTAAATATTTGGTCTATTGCTTGGATGTAATTTCTTAAATTTATTTTTCAGTTATAGTGACATACAATGTTATATTTGTTTCCAGTGTACAACATAGTGGTTAGATATTTACATGTGGCTGATGAAATGACCACCCTGATAAGTCTAGTACCTAGCTGGCACCATCATACTTACCGCGATGTTATTGATTATATTCCCCATACTGTACTGTACTGTACAGTGGTTATCTTCCATTTGCCCCTTCAGGTCCACTTTCTATGCTTTCTACCCCACTCTGTGCTCAGAAGGCCAGAGCTTATGGAAATTATCAATACCCTCCTTTACCCTCTGACTTCTAGCTGGACCGGTTGGTGAAATGGGTGAGAAAAGGGTGAGGTTGACATGTTTTTACTCCCAGCTCTCTTCCAGTTGGGTCACTGTATACTGGGTGTGTCTTCTACAGAAAGTTACTTCCTGTCCTGTCTCTACAGCTCTTCTTTCTTCATTCTGGAAACCACCCCCTCACCTTCCCACTAGGCCCAGCAGGGAGAACATATAGGGTACCAAACCACCCTTGTTACTTTCCCCTAAACTGCCCTGCATGTTTGTACATAGCCCCTTCATTAAGCCCTCTTCCATGATCCAGCATCAGTGTGCTGTTTTTCTCATAGAATTCAGACAGTATAGTAATTGATAACAGGAGTGACTGAAGGAAACTCACCCTCAAAAGGGATTCTGAACTCGATTGTCCACATATGTGTGTGGCATCCAGATAACTTACTGGGCAAGAGTCAGGGGAAGTAGAGATGCAACACTAAGGAACATGGTTGAGTTGACTTTAAGGATATCAGACAAAAGAGGATGAGACTAATGATAAAGTGATAGATATTGAATAGGATGAATGTACTCATGTAGATGCACTCATTCAGAATTCAGGACTTGGAAGGATGGCTCTGGCACCCAGGAGTGCTTTATTAGTCTGCTAGATCGGATAACTGAAGAGTGAACTCAGTGGTGGCCTACAGTCAATTAGGATGCTGTGCCAGAACTCCCCTGCCATAGGTAGAGGAAGGATTCAGATAGTTCAAGAAGATGAAATCATGTGCATGTTCAGCTACTTGCTAACCATATCCCAGGGATTGTCTGGAGGACACACTCCTTTTATCAAGGCATTCTGAAATTCACTGGTGAGGGGGTCATCACCAACACTGGTCAGTCAGTGGTGGCTGTTCTCTGTAGGCTGACTTTTGAGCAAGGGAGTGGGGTGCTGGGGACCATGTTTGATATATAGATTACATTTTCCATTCCTATGGCATGTTTATACTTCCTTAACCACTAAATGAATTTTTAATAATATTAGCAAGAAAAGAATGCTGAATGAAATGCTTTAGAAAATTCTCCAGTAAAATCTACACTGGACACTAATGCTTTAATGAATACACTCTGTATAACTGATACAAAAAAGTACTGAGTCCTATTTCAAGTTTAGCACAAGGTGAAAACAGAAGCTGATGCATGAACTTGGTTCAAAGGTAAGCCCTCCCCACTTACTAGTTGGGTTATTGTTGACAATTCTTTTAATCTCTATGAAGCTCAATTTCTTCATCTATAAAATGAGGGTAATAATATCTGCTTTCCATAGTTGCAAGGATAAGCAGGATAGAGGAGAGCAGCTCAACTAACAAACTAATTAAGTTTCCCTTTTTCTGGACTCAGCATCTTGGGCTTTCCTCTCTCATAGCACTTGCAATCTAATACCACATACTGTTTGTACTACAAATTCCTTGAGTTCAGGATCCATGGCCACTTATTTTACCAGTACATTCCCAGCGCTCAACATGCAAACAGACACAACTGTAGGAGTAATTAAATGAATGAGTAAATGCCTTATTTTTATAATGCAATGGAAGTGGTCAGTTTATGATTTACATTCTTTTCCATTCATTCCTCTACCTGTATTTAAATTCCATCTCCTTCTGCTGCCTTTATAATTGTGGACAAACTACTTAACCCTACTAGCTGTGAGCTCCTCATTTTTAACATTGAGATGATACCTCCTATAGGAGTGTTACAAGAAGTAAATTAGATAACAGTTAAAATATCTGGAAAATAGGGAGTACTCCATAAATTTTATTTCTTTTTCTCTTGTCCCTTTTGTATCTCAAATGCCTGGAACGTTATAGGCACTGAAATAATGTTGTATATGATGGTTCGTGCATAGAATTCTAATTTTTAAAGCTTATAGTCCATTAATTCCTTTAAAAAAAAAACTCTTCTAAATATCCGATTACGGACCACGGGATTGGAAAATATTTTTTAGCCATTTATGGTTAAAATGCTCTCAGAATTTGGAAGAGGCCCCACTTCTGAAACTTATTTCAATAAATCCAAAATGAATAAGAGTGGAAAAATATTTAACATTCAACAGTTAATTTTGAATAGAAGACATAGTTAATTTTATCTCTCCTCTACAAATCATAAGAAAAACAATTTGGATAAGTTACTTAAAAGAGGCTCCCAAATCATTTCTGATGGGATGTGTTAACTCAAGTGTTGCCCAACGATTATTCTTAACAAATGTACATACTGTTTGACTTTACTTGGAATAAACAAAAATCTTAAAATTAGATTATTGCTAAGACGCAGACCCATTAAGTTAAAATAAGGCCAGACATTTGGAATTAAGTGAGTTTAAGATAGTCACCTTTGATTAAAACATGGCTAAAATATTTGGATTGTGTTATTAGTTCTATGCCATAGCATAAACACTCAGTTAAATTTTCACAGTAAACGCATAGTGCATTTATACAAACTCACAAATACACAAAATCAGTGCCTTCACACAGTCATTTTACATACTAAAAAAGGACTTCAACAACCACTAAAAACAAATACAAAAATAGAAACGATTTTTTTAAAGTTATTTAAGTTGCTATTGGCCTGACTTCCATTCTTCCCTACAAATAGAAAAAACATACGTAAATGCCAAACTTAATTCCATTTTTCTCATTTTTCTTAGGTCTCCAGCACTGCATCACTATCTAAAATATAACTAATTTAAACTGATTTAGAGAAAGAAGCTTTACTTAGAGCTTTATTTGAGTTGAGTGGCATATTTAAAAAACATATTTTTCAGATTAAAGGAAATGTTTGTGGTAACATAAGCTCCACTTGCCATTTCAAAATTATAAAATGAATTAAAGGGTGAAGGACATGAATTAAAGCATGAGCGACTTCATAAAATGAGCATTTTACACAATGTGTAAGTTTAAGTTTTTGTATACAAAATGAAGACAATGATTTAAGAACTCTTTGTATTTATTTGCCAAAAACAAGAAGAAACCTATCTAGTCACTATTTTAAATAGTATTTTTGGTGAGCTTTTTTGTGTGTATAGTCAATGATAACCTTTTGTTCTCTGCCGAAGATTAATTCCTAACACAGCGTTGTGACTGGAGGCTTGAGATGCTGAATGCGTGTGTGTGCACACATGAGTGTGTGTAGACATAGATACAAAGAAAGAGGTAATGATAGAGACTTCATTCTAACATCTTCTCTAAGGAGCCCTTACAGTTTACTAAAGAAAACTACATTTCTGTTGAACACAGTTTGTGTCCTAAAAGCAGTTGTGATGCTATTGGCATTCCCTGAATATACAGTGAACTCTAAAATATTCTCATTGTTCAAAACAGTGGAAATATGTTTTGGGGGCATTGAATAGTAAGGCATAAAATTTACAAATAATTACATATCTCTCCATGTGAAAGCGCTTCATTCAAAAAGCAATCACTCCTGCCCGTGTTTCCAGCTCTGGAGGAGTATCAGGTAATGGATCAGGCTCTCATCAAGAACAAATAGAAAAGTGGACGCATTTTCCAAAGTCCATTGGAAGGCTTTTTGAGATCTTCCAAAGAAGGATTTAAGAGGCCATGGTCCCAGAGAGAAGCGAGCCAAATATTTTAAAGTCAGCCCAATATTTGTGTGTTGCTTTTCCCTTAGGGGAATTTGTTTTAGGAGATAGATACAAAGCAAGAAGTCTAGAAGGAGGCAGAGGGCTGCCCCTAAGAGGCAGAGAAGCCATGCAAACGTTTGGTGATTTCGTAACACTAGAAGACAAAATTAGAGCTTGGGCATGCCGAGGCAGCCAGGATTAAGAGAGAAAGGTCTCAAGAAGCAGGTGGGTGTACAGGAGTGAGCCTGACACTCAGGACAGCTCTCTACTGCAGGCATGCACTGAATCTTAAGACATCACTAAAATTTCTACAAATATTAGAAAGAAGATAAGGGAATATTATTGTCAGAAATTGTGAAGGGTCTGAGATAACTTTTCAAGTTAGCATTCAGTTTTATGGAAGTGGGCAAAAAAGACCCCAGACTCCTGAGCCAGAGATCAAGTTAGAGTAATAAAAAGATTAAAAATGCCAAGTGACACTCAAAGAAAGGATAAGGAAGGACATTAAAAAGCCAACAGCATAAATTAATGAAACAAAACATACAACCAGTACAGAAAATTAACAAGCCTATTTGGTGATTCTTTACAAAAACTAATAAAATTGATAATCTTCTAGCAAGGCTGTTTAAGGAAAAAAGAGAGAGATGGCACAAAGTATATTGTCAGTAACAAATTGGGGCATCTTGAAATATCACACAGATATTAAAAGATAAGATAAATGAGCAACATTATATCTAAATTTTATACTAAATTAAATGATAAAATTTGGAAAATACTAATATAACTATGGGAAAGAAATTGAATTTAAAATATTTTTAAAAATGAATTTAAAATATTTTCCACATGGACATTTCCAAGGCCATATATCTTCATATTTAGGAAAGAAATGAAATTAATCTTATATAAACTTTTCAAGTTAAGAAAAATAACAACATAACCTAAACTTGACAAGGATCTTATAAGAAAGGAAAATTCTTGATGTATCTCCCCTATGAACATACCTATACAAATTCTAAGCAAGATGTCAACAAATCAAAGCCAATGGCAAATGAAAAGATAGAACACAGTTAAGTTTATTTCACAAATGCAAGCAAGGTTTGTTTAATATTTCAGAATCAGTCAATGCAATTTAACACATTAGAATAAAAGAAGGCAATCACATGACCTTCTCATTAGAAGCTGAGCAATCATTTCATAAATTTAACACCTAATCATTATAAAAATCTGTTAGCAAACCTGGAATAGAAGAATTAATAATTGTAATTATCATAATTAATGGTGAAATATTGAAACCTTTTCTCCTGAGAATGGGAATAAGGGTGCGTGCAGTCACTAATTGTATTCAATATGCACTGGCAATCTTAGCCAGCACAGTATGGCAGGAAAAAAATGGGACTATAGATGTGGGAAAATAAGATTTAAAACTTTCATTTTTCACATTTGACCTGATCGTATATTAAGAATGTCAAAGAAGCTACAGAAAAATTGTTCAAACAATTTCATGAACTGATAGACAACTGACAAATATAAGAAAAAGTCTGAATACTAGCAAAAAACAATTAGGAAATAAAAATAGAATGACAACATTTACAATAGCAACAAAAGCATGAGATATCTTACTGGAAATGTGTAAAATATACACACACACAAAACATAATTGAATGAAAGTAAAGAAGGTAGAAATAATGTAGAAATATATAATGGACACAGATTGTAGGAATCAATATAATAAAAATGTCTATTCTTTCTAATTTGATCTACATATTCAACATAATCTCATTAAAAATCCCAGCAGGTTTTGTGCATGTAATTGACAACCTAATTCTAAAATGTATAAAGAATTGCAAAAGGCAAAAAAGAGATAAAACAATCTTGAAGAAGAAAATTAAAGGGTTTATACTGCCATGTGTCAAGACTTACAAATTTGTCAGAATTAAAACATGTATTTGGCCTAATGATGGACAAATAGACCACTAGAAGAGAAAATAGAGTGCAGAGTGGGACCCAGAGTTACGCGGTCATTTAGTTTATGACAGAAGTGGCAATGCAGAGCAGAGGGGGAAACGCAGCCTTTTCAATAAATGATGATGGGTCAAGTGGACATTCCATCAGGCAAATAATGGATCTGGAATCTTAGCTTACAATGTAAGCAAAGATCAATTGGAAATGCACTGTAGATATAAACATGAAGGTAAAACTTTTAAGCTTATAGAAGAAACCAGAAAAGTATCATCATGGTCTTAAACAGGTCTCAAAAAATACTACCCATAAAAGGAAATGCTGATAAACTGTACCACATTAATATTAAGGACTTCTTTTAAATGACAGACACAATTAGGGCAAAACTTCAAGTAGATCAGGAAATGTAGGTGATAAATGATATATCCACAATAGATAAAGAACTACAAAATCAATGAGACATGAGATAGATAAACCAATAGGAAAAAATGGGCAAAAACTTGGATATACACATCACAAAAGAAGATACCCAAATTAAAAGATGTGTCCAATTTTATTAGTCATCAAGAATATGCAAACCACTGGAAGCTGACCTGTCTCTACAAGGCTCTGCCCAGAATCTCTCCATGCGGCTACCTGGGCTAATTACACTGCTTGGATCCTAAAGTGGGAGTGAACAGGAAGGAGGAAGCAGAAGCTTCCGGTCCCCTTTGAGGCTGAGCTCAGAACTGGCGTGGTGTCATTTCAACCATGCCCACACTGCCTTGCAAAAAACAGAGAACTAGCTAGCATTCAAAGGGAGGGGAAAATATGTCACCCCGCAATGTGGGGAGTGACAGAGAATTTGCAGCCATCCATAATCCATCACATCTTCCCACCTCCCTCAAATATATACTTGTCCAAAACTAGTTCCATCATCAAAGTTCACTGCAAATTCTCTCTCTTTTATGAATTATTAACCCCCTAAACTGAAAATAGCTCCTCCATTTCCCCCTGTGAACTCTCGTTTTATCTGTACCTTTCTTGGGGCACTTTTAACTTTCAACCTTGAATTATTTATGTCTTATCCCCTCTACATTTTAAATAACATTATTTCTAGTTGCTGAATAAGATATTCATATTGTAGAAAATTATAAGGATGTATTTCTGAATAATATGTCCCTTCCCATACTGCTTTATACATATGAGATGATTAATAAACATTTATTGAGGAAGGTAGGAATAAAATCCAACCTTTCTTACAGGCAAATAGTAGGTACTTCTGAGGGCATTTAGCTTGCTACTTTAGTTTTTATCCTTAATCATATTTTTAGACACAAATAGGCAAAATAATATTAAATAATAATTTTATATATTTTACCAGGTTCATATTGTAAGGGTAGAGGTGGATACTGTTATAATAAAAGAAACAAAAGAAAATAACACAACAGCTAACACTTACTGAGATCTTAACCACGTGCCAGGCACAGCTCTGAGAATGTTATTCTCCTAACAGCCCTGGAGTGTTTTGAAGAAAATGAAGAAATAAGGAACAAAGGAAAGGAAAGAACCAGGAAAAAAGTATATCCTATAGAACTCTGAAGGGTTCCAGGACTTCTGAAAATCTGACCGAGCTGGCTCCAGGATGACACCCAGACTCTAAGAACATGTTCAGGAAGTGGCTTTTGGGATAAATAAAGACATCTTTCCTCTGAATTAGACTCTACCCTTCCCATGTTTGCATGGAGTATAGTTTATCTTGTGAATTCTTATTTTTAAAAAACAAAATCATAGATTTTCTACCTTATTAGATCTTTGAAGGTTTCAAATTACCTTAGTGTTGTTTTCAATATATTGTTAAATCCTTTAAGCATTTACACAGGAAAAGCAAAGCCTAACAATAACTTTTTTTTTTTAACTTGAGCTCTACCTAGAAGTAAAAATCTACCTTATAGAGAAAATTAAACACATTTCTGATCCTTTTAACAACCCCAAACTATTATGTGCTCAGTGCTATGCTTTGTGCCTGTTTGTCCAATTTTTTTAAAAAGGTGTGGAACACAGCTCCTGACATCAGAGAATACTCAGTCTACCTGAAAAGGCAAAAATTAAACACTTAGCGCATTAAGAAGAAAACTTTAGTTGAAAAAATAAGAAAAGATCAGAAAAGAGAAGAATCACTGTGGAATTTGATGGCAAATTAAAACTTTGTTTCAGGAGTTGAGAATGGAAGAAGTAGGCCTACAAAGTAGAAAAGTTAGCAAAGAACATTTCAGACTTGAGAAGGTAGAAATTGTTATCAGTATGAGCAAGGTCACAGAGACAGAAACGATTGCTACATTTGAACCAGCAAACAGGGAAGAGACTACACTCATCTTGAGCACGGATATGTAATGGAGAGTATTGGAAATATAATTTAATAGGTAAAAGGCTATATTATAACAAGTTTGAAGTGCATGCTAGTCAATGTGGCTCAGGCTTAGTGCAGTAAGCAACCTGAAGCCTTTTACATACTTGACCATGAGAACTATAAATGAAACTTTACTGAGTTTTAACATAGGAAAATTCTTCCTGACGCATAGTTGGAATGAAGTCTCCCTACTTGTTTGGCACGAATGCAGCGTGATTTTCCATAAAGAGATTATTATTTTTGACATGAAGTAAAGGTCAGTGTTTGGGTGGGTATTTGTGCCCATGAACACGATGATGTGTGTAGGTGTTTTAATTTCCAAAGTCGGGGTCAGGTTAGGCTCAGTTGTCTCAGCAACTGAGCAAGCTGTCCCGTTCAGTCCAAAACATAGTCAGTTCACTAGAATATACTGTTTAAATTAAAATAATTACATTTTTTATGAAAAGCAACCCTGATTTGTTTAAAGAAAGGTATAAAAATAGTACATTTTTCCATAAGTCGTTATTTAAACATAAAGCAAAGGTCAGAGTTTGGGTGTTTAGTGTGTGTGTGTGTGTGTGTGTGTGTGTGTGTATGTTTTAATGTCCAAAGAGGGGAGTCTAAAGGCAGATTAGTGCTACAAGTGAAGCCCACCAACCAAGCTGGTCATTTCAATTCACGAATAGACAATCTGAAGGAAAAAGTTCAAAAACCTAAGTTTAAAATATATTTACCAATTTATTGTGAAAAGTATTAATACAGGTATTATTTTATGAGATCTAACAGCTTGTCACTTTGTCATAGAAGTAAATTTGATTGATCTCATGGGATACATTTCTCAGGAAAAAAAATGTTAATTTTTACCAAATGCCTATATCTTCTAGGTACTTAGAAGTTGATTTCCGATTAATAATAAAAAGCCAGCAAAATTGCCAAATGGAAAACTTTCATGAATTACTTTTTATTTCATAAATATGCTTTGAAAACACTTTGTTAATTTATTAAAAAGTCATTAATTTAAATAAATTACCTTTTGGATACACTTACTGATGGAGTAAAATAATTCCAATATATAATTTGCCTCTAAATGCCTAGAGTTTCAGGAAGTATTAATAAAGCCCTGACTTCCTGTATCTTAAACCAAACATTAAGTCTGATCATTGCTTTCCTGGGTCTCAGTAAAACAAATTATGAAAGCTACAATGGGCTTCTTGGAAAAGTAATGACACAAGCATGTTTCCAAAACTCTTTTCTTTGATTTCCAACTTAAACTTGAAAAGGTTAGGCCTCTACAATAAATGCCCTAGAACAACTATTAGGTTCAACACTATTTAGGCCACTCCGGAAGAGGATAATGAGAGCCACACTTAACATCTCCAGTTTACAAACACAGTGCAGACTTACAGGTGATGTATGATAGTAAATCAAAGATTCTCATGTTTTTGTTGTTGTTTGCCTTGAAATGGCTAGAAAATACTTGGCATAATTCCTACTCTTCTACCATTGTTGAGCGAGACTGGCAAGTAGGTGGGAAATTGCTTCTCCAAGCAACATGCTGTTACCTCTGACCTGTCCTTTTACTCAAAAGTGGTGCCATGTTAGGGCGAACGTTGAGCTGTAGAATTATGAGGGGCTTCGTTCGGTGTTTATCCTCTAGATTTTTTGAAACTTCAAAACCAAAGAGTGCTTCTCTACATTAGGAGTTTGTTCTGTTTTGTGGTTTACCCCCTTAATTTCCAGTTATTGCTTTGGGGTGACATTAATGGGTACCAGAAAGAGATTCCTTCAGTCAAAAATAAGTACTGGTAAGCAGTTGTTTAAAAGAAATGGATCTATGATTTAAAACAACATCTAAAAACAGCTGAAAAAAGGAAGAGAAGGAAGGGAAGGGAAGGAGAGAAAGAAAAGACAAAAGGGAAGAGAAAAGAGAAGGAAGGGAGGAAAAAAGAATTTAATAAAAACCAAATCGGCTCACTAAATGTAGATGAAGATTTACTTGAGAAAAGAAGATTGTAAACTATAAATGCTATATACCCCCAAAGAAATTAAGAAAACACTTGACCTATAAAGATATAAAACAGAATGAAATGAAAAAGGAACTGCTAAAGAGAGAGAAAAATGATGACACTGAAGAACTTTAAAATATTTAGAAATAATGAAGAATAGAAAATGACACTAAGGAAACCAACTTATGACACAGAGAATGAGCTTTAAAAAAAATCACACAAGAAATTGTGATGGAAAGGACACAGCAGAATGAATGGAATAAAAAAATCATTCAATGATATAATTGAAATAACATTTCTAAAGTGAAGGGAGACAGAATATGAAGAACAAAAGGAGTCCCTGTTCTAGAAGAGAAAGGTAAAAAAATGACAACTGGCACACATCCCAATGAAGTTATTGAACTTCAAGGTTAAAGCATCCAAGCAATAAAAATAAATTACCAACAAAGGAAGAGATAAAAATAAAGGAAAAAATCCACAAACTTAAAAATTCTCATTAGTACCTTTTGATGTAAGAAAATTGTGTAACAATGTCAGTGGAGTTTTGGGAGAAAAAATATTTGAATTACATACTCAGCCAAATTGTATTCAAATGTCCAAATGATATGAAATAATCTCAAATGTAGAGAGTTTGAGGAAGTATATCTCCCAGCTATCCAGGTAAGAATTCTGAAAAATTTATTTTTCAATACAAACCAACCAATATAGAGATTCATCCAAATAAAAACTACAGAAGTGGCAAAGTCATGGGATGAGAGTTGGTTAGTGAGTACTAAATTCAGTTGAGCATAAAATTAAAGCCAAGTTACTAATTAACAAAGTATAAGGCAATGTAATTTTTATAATTCCTGAAAGAAAAACTACATGATGTTGAAGGGAAATGTTGATAAAAGACTCAAGTGCTGGAGAGGATGTGGAGAACAGGGAACACTAGTTCACTGCTGGTGGGAATGCAGCCTGGTGCAGCCACTGTGGAAAACAGTATGGAGTTCTCTAAAAAAATTAGAAATGGAGCTGCTGTTTGCCCCAGCGATCCTACTTCTGGGTATATGAGAATCCAGAAACACTAATCAGAAAGAACAGTTGCACCCCTATGTTCAGGGCAGCATCATTTACAATAGCCAAGATCTGGAAATAGCCCAAGTGCCCGTCAGTAGATGAGTGGATAAAAAAGATGTGGGACAGCATGGATGAACCTGGACAGCACTATGCTAAGTGAAATAAGCCAGTCAGAGAAAGACAAATACCATATGATCTAACTTCTACATGGAATCTATGAACAAAATAAACTGAAGAACAGAACAGAGGCAAAATAAACTGAGGAGCAGAGGCATGGATGATACACGGAATGGACTGACAGATATCCGAGGCAAGGGGGTTGGTGGGCACTGAAAGAGATTAACCAAAAAAACATATATGCGTATATGCACAGCCCAAGGACACAGACAACGATGTGGTGCAGGCTGGAAGGTGGTGCATGTGGGATGGGCGGAGGGAGGCAAAGGGGAAAGTGGGGGACAAATACACACCCAAACAGCAGTGAGGAAGGGATCAATACCTTTGCTAGATTGGATTACTGTTCATTCATTTCTGCTTCTTCTGGAGGAGACTTATATTTCCCTGATCACTGACATTAGACTTGGTCATTACCTGTCTGAGCCAATAAAATGTGAGCTGAAATAGATGGGAAGAAACTTTTAAAGCCAGTGTGTGCTTCTCCATTACCTGGACCTCAGACTGGACATTAGGAAGCAACACCACAACCAATGAACAATAAATAACCTTCGTAGTGGGAAGTGACTGAGATTTGGGAGTAAGTTTTTACAACAGCAAATCTAGTCTTCTCTTACTAATATATACTACCCCTAAGCCTGACAGCGAAAAGGAATGGCCAGGTGTCGCTAGAGTCTAAGGGGTGGGGTCATGAAAGAGGAGCCACAAAACTTGAACTGAAGTAATATAGAATCACAAGCCATTATTACATGAAATGTTAAAGGGACTTATTTAAGAAAAAAAAAAGATCAGAACTATGTACATTAAAAAAGGTGACAAATTCACAACTATCAACAACTGAACTGGAAAAAAAAACAAAAACAAAAACTAAGCAAACAACCAGAACAGGAACAGAACCACAGGTACGGAGATCATTTGGAGGGTTATCAGCTAGGAGGGGGAAGGGAAAGAATGGGAGATAAGGTACAGGGAATAAGATGCATAACTGGTAGGTACAAAATAGACAGGGGGAGAGTAAGAATAGTATAGGAAATGGAGAAGCCAAAGAACTTACATGCACAACCCATGGACATGAACTAAGAGGGGAGGGATTGCTGAAGGGAAAGAGGGTACTGGGAAGAAAAGGGAAAAGGGGGAAAAATCGAGGCAACTGTAATAACATAATCAATAAGATATACTTTAAAAAAGAGCACACTGTAGGCCAGAACCATAGGGAATGGGGCAATAAATACCTTGACTTCCCTTTCCTCCTGCCCTCTCTCTTACATCCTGCTTGTGTCTCCATTTGGTCAAATCTAACTGGAAGCAAAGGACTAAGGATTGATGGATTACATAGAATTCAGAGTCACAGTTGGATATCCAATAACCAGATGATAAGATAGAGTTTTGAGTACAAAATCTTTACTAGGGATCGACACCTGTGAAGGGAAGAGGGATAAAGGGAGATTAGACAGAGGAAGACATGGCAAAACATTGTAGAGAATGAGCTACAAAACCTCAGGCAATCCATCAGAGAGCTCTGGAGTGAGAATTACGCATCAGCATATCCCACATAGGGCCAAAACGGCCAGCCATGTGCCCATCATGCCAGCACTGAGAAGGGTGATGACAAAAGCTAATTGATGTCAACTCTCTGAGTCTTTTGTCTACTGCGTTAGTTCATCCATGCCGGATGGCCTCCGGTGGGCATTAACATGTGATACATATATACACACAAAACTATATTTGTATTTCATCTGTTGTGTACAGGGAAGACATTATTTCAAGCAGTCATCAAAAAATATATATAATATTTTAGTCCCCAAAGAAAGCCTCAATGAATTCCTGTATTATAAATAGTACATAATAAATACACTGACAATAATGCATTAAAATTAGGAATGAAAAACAAATGTATAAAGAAATAATACAATAGCTGCTTGCAGAAGTTAAAATTTCCCCTGGAATTACTCTAGCCAAAGGTTAAATCTAAACCAAACTTTCTAGAAGAATAGCCATCTAAACACTAATTGCCAAAACTAGGGGAGTTTAGAATATAAACAGTAATACCAAAGAAATCAGAAGAAAATCATTAATTAAGATAAAGGCAGAAATTAATGAATTTGTAAAAGATAAGAGTAGAATGAATAAATTTAATAATTGTTTCTTCAAAAAGAAAATATAGTGGCTGAAATACTAGCTAGCTTAAATTTTAAAAAGGGAAAGCACTGATATAAAAGTACATATGAATCAGAAAGCACAATTGGCCATACACCAGTGTGGAGAAATGTGATTGAAAGGGAAGAAAAGTATATCAAAATAGACACAAGATAACATTGAAAGCCTAAACCAGCCAATAGCTTTAGAGTAAAAACTGAAAACAGAAGTCTTCAGAGATAAATTTTTAAGTCTTCAAGTGATAGTTGGCATGTGTTTAAACTTCCAGGGCTATAAAAATAAGGAAGACTGCTCATATTTTTTATCATGACAAAATAATGATTCCAAATTTTGTTAAAAGTAATCTAAAAGAGAAAAAAACTACAAAGCAGTTCAGTTATGAATATTGATGCAAATGACCTAAATATAATTTTAGTAAATAGAATTCAGTGATACTTTAAAAAAATAACACACTATGATCAAGTAGAGTTATTGCAGGAATGCAAGGATGGTCCACTGACATAAGTCATCCCTGAGTAGAGAAGAAAGAAATACATTATCTTCTTGATAAATATTAAAAAGCACTTGATAACATTTAATATTCACCACATTGCTGTTAGGAACTTGTTCAAATAGGCATAGAAGAATGGATAAAGAATATGTTACATATATACAGGGTCCAGCACAAATAACACCCCTTTTATTACAAACTCTTTTATTACAAAATCATAAGCATGTAATTCTCTAACATAACAATATCACATTCAAGCACATTTTAGGTGAAATGTGCAAATTAAAACTCTAAGTTATCACACCCATATTATTACCCTACCAACCACACTTAGGCAGGCCTTCTGCCAGACCCTGTATAATAGAATCAATATTATATATAATGGAATATGGAAAATATGTATATTTTTCATTATACAGAGTCTTGCAGAAGAATATATATAATGGGGTATTATATATATGTATAATGTATTATGTATAATGTATAATATATATGTATACATATACATGTATATAATGGGGTACATGTATATAATATATACATGTATATATTGTATAATGTATAATATATATGTATACATATACATGTATATAATGGGGAACTTATATTCCATTATATAAGAATGGAATATATTCCATTATATTCCATTCTTATATAATGGAATACTATTCAGTCATAAAAAAGGTGAAATATTGCTATTTGTGACAACATGAATGGACCTTGAGAGTTATGTTATATGAAATAAGTCAAAAATAAAAGGGATAAATCATGTGATTTCACTCATGCGGACTACAAAACAAAACATTCGGTGGCCACCAGAGGGGAAGGGGAGCAGAGAAGGGCAGAATGGGCAAAGGGGGTCAAATGAATAGCGATGGATGGAAATGAGACTTTTGGTGGACTCAGACATCGAAGTATAATGTTATATACCTGAAATACATAATGTGAATTACTGTCATGTCAATTTAAAAATAATATATTTAACAATATAAAAACATGCATTTCCTGAAACAAAAGCTGAAATAATAAATAGTATAAACATTCTCATTAAAATATGGTGACAAGACAAGGGGTTCTATGATTATTTAACATTTTAATGACATATTAAACAATGTAACTAGAAACATGTTGGAATAAAAGCTCCATTTACAAAAGTAAGAAAAGTTTTAGATGTATATGAAAAAGTGAAAATAATATGCAAAACCCAAGAGAATAAACTGCAAACTTTACTGAAGAACATAAAGGAAAGCTTGAACAAAAGAAGAGGCATAGTTTCTTTGACAGAAAACCTCAATATTGTGAAAATTTAAGCTATTAGTGTTTAAATCCCATGCAATGCCATTAAAAATCCTATTAAAATTTTGTGGCTAACACACCCTCAAGGTGGGACATGTAGACTGATGATAGAGTATAAAAAGGCTATTCTTCCACCTGGAACCATAGAACTGTGATGTAAGGAAGCGAAACTTATTCAGCCGCATACAGTGTTTACAGGATCTGGAAAAGAGCAACAGATCAGTGTGGCACAGTAAGAAGTTTAGAAGTAGCTGTGAGCCTGCAAAGCATCTTAATATGTGATATAGATGACATTCAAAGGAGTGGTTGAAATACGGAAAGTGGGAAAATGTTCATTATGGCTTATTTGTTATATGAAAAAATTCCAGATAAACATATAAAGTTAAAAAATCAAACCATACTAGAACTAAATGAAAATATGAGTGAATTAATTTGTTTATAACTTTGTGTGGGGCAGCCTTTCTGAGCATATCAAATAAACCAGAAAGGGAAAAATTGATAACTGTAAAATATCAAAATTACATTTTTAGTAGAAAGAGGGACCAAAAACAAGTTTGAAAAAGTTTTTTAAACAGAAATATTGTTTGCAATGCATGTTAAACAAAGGACTAGTAATATTCCTAGCATTTCACAGGTGAATAAAAATAAAAACACCCCAACAATAAAATAAACAACATAAATAAAATTTACAACAGAAGAAACAAAATGGCCAAAAAACATGAGAAAACATTTAGGCTCACTAACAAAAAAATACAAATAAAATAATTTGATACTAGTCTGTCTTTATTAGATGGGAAGTCCTGAGTGTTAGCCTGTGTGTGAGAAACTCCTGCATTGTTTGTGGCAATTTAAACTGGTATTCTTCTAGAGTTTTATTTGTATCAGAATTTTAGAAAGGCATACCTTTGATCTGGCAATTCTTATGTTAAGACTTGTTTCCAAGAAGAAAATCCAACGTGCACAGAGGCGTGTCTGTGAGGGTTTTCACCCTAATGTTACTTTTACAGCCCTGACAATTTGGAGAGCTGTCTTCGACGGGAACGTGACTAAGCACATTGGCACGTCCTTCCAATTCAAGACCACAGACCCATTAAAAATGCTGAACTTGTTCATTTTACATGAGATTAAAAAGGACAGATTACAAAATACCTATACCTTATTTTGTAAATAAATATATATACGCATAATACTAAATATAGCAATACAAAAAACATGGGTTTATTTGTATGTGAATATTTGATTACATAGAAAAATATCTAGGGAAATGTTTAAATGCTAATGATTTATGTGATTTGGATGAGTCTTCACTTTTTCCTTTTATATTTCTGCTATTTTATTGGTTGCTTGACCTCTTTCACAATGATTCTGTTTGTTTGTATAATGAAAAAACAATAAAATCATTTTCATTGATGGGTAAATACTATGATAGAGGATATGTTACTCATTTTTAATAGTCAGAAAGTACTATTTTTATGGAATCATATATGATTGCCCAGAATTAGATGGCTTCCTTTGAACTCCAACATCATTTATGACACTTGTATAAATTATAATCATAAAAGGCAAAGTGTGATTTTTAAGTTATTACCTTTTGTTTATATTACACACTTCTTGAAGTTAGAACTATTTCTTATTTAATTGACTCTTCTACAGATCTTAACATAGGGAAATACTCAGTAAACATTTATTGGGTTGAACCAATTGAACTTCTGCAACCATTTCAAAAATCATAATCTTTATACTTATACTAATAAAACTAGAATTTTTAAAGATTTTAAATTTTAAAATTATTTTACTGTCAAAAACCAAACTCTGCATACTGAATAAAACAAAGCAGAGAGAAGAATTTACTCCAACGTTTCAATGTGCAAGCCGGGAAACTCAAAGCTATAGGAGCAATGAGTTCCAAGTTGCTCACATCACAGATTAAATGATAGTATGGGATAAAATAAAGAAGTTATTTGGATTTTTTAGCTGCTTGGTTACCTAGTGGTTATCTTTCTTATTGGATTATGGTAGCTGAATCACGGGAACAAGGAAGTCCAGACATGATGTGAACAAGCCTGACATTTGGGGATCGCTATTGTCCTCTGGATGTCTGAGAAGAGCTGTAAATTTTACTAATGCTTTGCTAAGTTTCCTTTATGAAACTTCATTGACCATCTCAATGTTGTTGTCCTTGACGTAAGTGACTCCAGTTTCATTCAGTTCTACACAAGTTACAAAGGGAAAAGACTTATAAATAGGCCGATGCATAAATCTCAAAATAATTTTTGTAGTAGTAAAGATTTTCAATGGTATTCTCAGAATATTTAATAAAGAGACAAATTTTTGCAAGCTAATTAAAATGTATCTGAAAGAGCATTGGAGTTCAAAGAATGTACAATTAAACCCCTACCTACACCCAGTATTTCTCTCAAATAAAAAAATAACTAGAAATGTCTGTTTTTCACCCATAACTGTCTTCAATTAGCAGAAGCTGTGTTTTTAAAAAAATGATTTTTAATGTATCTAGAATAAAAGGAAAACAGAAATGCTTTTCTGATACTTGTCTGTCATTCTATTCCTTTTTCTGTATTTTCTGTAATGTGCATGTATGATGATCCAGAACATTTTCTAATTTTATAAATGATAAGCATGACTCGATAAAAAAATAAGCCAAAATAATTTTGAACACCTAAATGTAATATTTTCAAATATTCCTTGAGCTGGAACAATTAGATGTTTGAATTACATACTCTGAATGCTAATGTATGAATATTTTCTCCTGTTCCACATTCATCTCTCTATATATAAACTATTTAAATCACAGTATAATTATGGAATATGTTAGTAGAAGGAAGGCAAAGTGTTTTATCAATGCCTGTAAGCATCATTTACATTAGCATCTGTTTCAGATTGGTTTAAATTGTATTTCTAGAGACTTAAAATCTGTAGGTCACAAACATTCAGTGTTTTTAGACTATAATGTTATAGGACTAAAACTGCTTTTTCCACCTTCCTTTGTTTCAACATGCTTTTGTATGTACCGGAGGTATGGCTACTTTATCTTCCTATCTATTTGTTTAGAATCTTTTAGCTTTGTAAGTCTTCTTTTGTATTGTTGGATTTTTTCTATTTTTATTGTTTATTTTTCTTTTAAATATACAAAGTTAATTTTTACTCATGTTTATATTCAGGGCCTTTAACACTTGGCATATAAATCCTTAGATGTCTAGCAATAAAAATATCTTTCTCGAAAGGTGGCAGAATGAGAGAGCTCCGCCGGTGCTGCACCTGGCCTGCCTGTCTACACGGCAGCACCACACATTACCAGGAGCTCGCAGACCTCCGCGCAAAACCCTATCAGTAGGGAGCTAGCCTCAGAAGTAACTTCATCAACTATCCCTTTTCAATTAAAAAAAAGAATAATTTATAATATTCCTATGCATTTTTATCTTCCTTCCAAGGTGAAAGAATCTATTGAACATGGGATTACAAGGGAAAGGGAATGTAACAGTATTAGTTTCTTTTATATACTTAGATATGTTTTTATAGCTAACCCAGTCATTTCCATTAATATTGAATAGACTCCAAAAGATGATTTCAGAATTTGGGTTTTCAAATTTTTTGACCAAGCTTAGCTGCTGCCACCACCCAGCAGGAGCCTGGAGAGATACAGTGTATCCATCCAGGGCCTAGCTTTCAGGTAACACAACTAGAGCACTATAGGGGGCTGGCTACACTGCCGGAGCCAAGATTCTTAAGGCTTTCCACCTCCTTGCTTTCTTCATCCACTTCCCATTCCCTTTCTTGGAGCCTGGCTGGGGGCAACTGGGAGGGGGAAGGGCAGCAGGGCAGCATATGTCTAGGGGTGAACTTTTCTGGCACAGCTTTGAAAATCGGTTCCATATTGGGGTTGGGGTATTGAGCAAATAAGTAAATACAACAAGAACAATGGGCTTTGTCACTATAGGAGAAGAGAGTTAAATATTTGGTAAGGGGGAAGACTAGCATTAACTCTATGCTGTTGGAGTTTATCGTTGTGAACTAATGGATTTTAAGATAGGTGATAGATTAGACAGAAAGATAGATGGATGATCGTAATCATAATAAAATATAATGTACAGTCTTTTTCTAATTTTGTCTGCTGAAATGACCCAGAGCAATGATACCGTGGTAACACGCACACTAAGCACAAGCCCTCTGCTCTTGCTTTCTGAATACTGTTGTTCAATAGAAGAAACGAGGTCTCCAAAAGAAATGCCGACTGGCTTTAGGGAAGGAAAGGATAGGATGAGTCTGGGATATGTTATTGTGCTAGACAGTAAAGAAGCAAACAAAGAGTGGTGGGGTCTTATCCAAAAGACACAGAATTGCCCTGGGCAAGTTGGTCAGTTGGTTGGAGTGTCGTCCCATCCACCAAAATGTTGCGGAGTCAATCCCTGGTCAGGGCGCATATGGGAGGCAACCAGTCGGTGTCTCTCTCTCCCTCCCTCTTGCCCTAAAACCAATAAACATATCCTCAGGTGAGGACTGAAAAAGTAAAAAGAACAAGTTTTTGAAAAAAAGAAAACCAAGGACACAAGGTCACCTTGAATGGTCTCTTATTAACCAATTTGAACATCAAAATAAATTATGATGGTAATGGGCTATAATTATTTAAGTAAAATAACATATCCATGAAGCATTACTGTTATAAATACATGAATCTAAAAAATAGATATGTCAGAGAAATGAACAATCCAAAAAGAATAAAGTAGAATATTACCATTTGATAACCATTACAATAATAATTGATTTAGCTGTGAATGATTAAGAGTGCTAAAAGTGAAGGTGTGTGATGAGAAACTGAATATTTACATAGTCTCTATCTTCACATAGAAATTATTTTTATCAAATAATAAGGAAAACATAGTGAATAATTAACTTCACAGCAGAGAATCTTGATCCATATAATGTTAATCATGTAATAAACATTAATATGAGAAATGATGCAAGTTAATGTTGGTGCTTTCTGATATGCCGCAGTGGGAAGAATATAACATCACTTCTGGGGTACTTCTGCCACAAATACATAAATCATGAGGAACATCAGATAAACTCCAAAAGAGGAATATTCTAAAAAGTAACTATTCTAGGCCCTTTTAAAATGTCAAGGTCAAGGAAAATAAGCAAAGTCTGAGGAACTCATAAATTGAGAGAAACTAAAGAAACATTTAAATACAAAACATGCTTCTGGATTGGATCCTGAACTTATAAACAGCATATGATAATTGTCAAAACTCCATTGGAGGCCAGGGATTACACGGCAACATCAGATCAACGTTAATCTCCATAGCTGTTCTGTGGTTAGTGTCATTGTACTTAAATGCACATTGAAGACCGATGAGAAATGCACATTAGTCTGCAACTTAGTCTCAATAGTCACCCAGGAATGCTGTGTTATTTCGATAGCATATGTGAATTAGAAGTTATTTCAAAAGAAAAGAATAAAACAACAGAAAAAGATGATTTTGCCCAGATTTTTTTGTGTTTTTTAAAAATTTAAGGTCTGAATTGTTAGGGATACTGGCAATATTCACGTGGGCCGTTAGGAGAAGCTACTTCCACATTTTCTAGATCCCGTTTCTATTGGATTTTGTTACATAATCCTGTATAACACAAATGGATTACAAATATATGAAAGTTGCTCAACATCACTAATCATTAAAGAAGTGCAGATTAAAACCACAAAGAGGTATCACCTCACACCTCTGAGGGTGGTTATTATTAAAAAAATAATAAAGAAAGAAGAAACATGTTGGTGAGGATGTGGAGAAATTGGAAGTCTGATATGCTGTTGGTGGGATGTAAAATGATGCAGTCACAATGGAAAGTAGTAAGGAAGTTCCTCAAAAAAATTAAAAATGGAACTACTGTATGACCCAGCAATCCCACTCTAGATATATAACCAAAAGAATTGAAATCAGGATCTCGAAGAGCTATCTGCACTCTCACATCTATTGTAGCATTATTCACAATAGCCAAGATAAGAAAACAGTCTAAATGTCCATCAACAATGAATGGATAAAGATAATGTGTCATGTGTATATAATGAAATATTATTCAGTCTTAAAAAAGGAAGGAAGTCCTACCATTTACAACAACATATAGATGCACCTGAAAGACATTATGCTAAGTCAAATAAGCCAGTGACAGAAGGACAAATGCTGCGTGATTCCATTTACATGGGGCATATAAAATGGTCAAAGCGAAACAGAATGCTGGTTGCCAGGGAATGAAGTTGGCCAGTGGATACAAAGTTTCAGGTCTGCAAGATGAATAAGTGCTCGAGATCTGCTGTATAGCGTCTGTAGTGAACAATAGGGTGTTCTGCACTTGAAAACTTGCTAAGAGGGTCGATAACTGTTATTACCACAAAAATAAATAAA
Organism: Desmodus rotundus; assembly: GCF_022682495.2. Lineage (NCBI taxonomy): Eukaryota > Metazoa > Chordata > Mammalia > Chiroptera > Phyllostomidae > Desmodus > Desmodus rotundus. The sequence goes on from NC_071390.1 coordinate 38,507,673, forward strand.
TGAAACAAGTGGGGACACAAAATCTTTTGGAGGTGATGGGTGTGTTTATTTCCTTGACTGTAGTGATGATGTAATGGGTGTGTGTGTACATATGTTCAAGCTCATCAAAATCATCCATTAAATATGTGCAATTTTTACATCTAAAAATGTACCTCCATAAAGCTAGGGAATCATTTTAAATATAGAAGTTCTTAAAAAAACAAAAAAATCCAGTAAATTGAATGTTCTGGTTAGTTTTGATTCCAGGTTAAAAAAGCAAAGGAAAACTTGGATTGTGTATGATTTTATTATTTAAGTATCTGACTATATAATTTGCCAATATTACATAAAAATAATATTTTAAAGTAATTTTTATTATGTGCAAGCCGATTACCCAAGTCTTACTTTGTTATTTTTATTACTTTTAAACCTACTTTTTGAATTCTTTATTGGCTAAAGAATCTGTAAGTATGAGTTAAAAGAAAAGATATTTAAATTAGAACCGGCTGCTTAAATCCCCAGGGGAGTGATGAACTAATATTTTAATTATCAACAAATTTAATTATTCAACCCAGGTGTGAACCATCAAAAGTTTAGAGAACTCCTCTGTTTTAAGTTAAGTGTTTGCATTTGTATGAAAATATGATTCCATCAATATAGAATGCAGATTCGAAAAGCTGTCAGATTTGTACAGCGGTTACATTTTGATTTAACTATAAATTCCATAATATTAAAGCTATCAATATTAGACTATAAAAAGGCATATGTACCACCCCAAAGTTAAGCCCTGATGATATAAATAGGGATTTTCACCATTTTCACTTTCTACCAATCCTTTCCTCCTTTATTAGAATTTACCTAAATGTCTTTTTTTTTTTTTTTTGCAAAACTGTAATGAAATGAGTAATTTCCCCAGTGGAAACATATCTGTTATGTAAAGTTATAGAACTGTGCAATTATGTCTATAATCTCTGCTCTTGTTAATCTTCAAATCTGATTCAACTCTATTTAATACAGCTTTCTTGGGCTTGTAAACTTTCCGTTAGTCCTCAAAAACTCAAGGCAAGATTCCCAAAGACACATGGCAACTGACAAGATCACAATTACTTTTACATTGATTCAACTCTAGTAAAACATCAGAATATTTCATCTCCTGAAGAACAACTTGAAAATACACCGGTGAAATTGAAGTTAGGACCAAAAGCATTTTAAGAACCTTAATTTGGACCAAATCTCCATCTTTATCATTACAGTGAATGTTTTTAGAACATTATTGGGACAAGGTGAACAATTTGTAAATGCTTTGGTATATATATGTTTTGATTATATTTCTACATTCACTAAGATTGACTTACCTATCTACTGTCTAGTCATCTAGACATCCCATTAGAAGTAATATTTATATAGACCATTTACACATACTATTTATAAATACATACCACTTATACGTAGTGAATACATTTATCAGTTGTAATGTCTTTCCATTTTGATTGCTTAATAAGATGGTTCTAAAATACTACTGATTCTTGTTAAAGTATTACATAACTTCGAACTATTTCGATTTTGCTTCACCCAGACCATGGATCTTACAAATTTTGGTGTTATTTTGAGATATGATTTTATGTTGAATAAATGTCACAAAATAAAGATTAATTTACCTATATACCTTTTTTACCAAATAAAAAATATTTACCGCATGTGAGATCTACCTATCTTGAGTTCTGAAAAACCAGAATTTTCTCATTCAGGAGAAGGACGCACTATTTTAGATGTTTAACCAAGGGCCAGATATGACAGACTGGATTGCAGTAGTTTCAATTTATACCAGAGTCACACTATAGTGCCCTCCTGTGGAGGTTTGGTTAAAACTTCATCTTTGTGCCCATGAGAATGATTTTCAAACTAAGTGACAAAATCATTGCATTCAAATGACTGAAGTTTGATATAGTTTGGTCATTTTTTTCATTTGTAACTAGATGTTAAATTACTTTTAACATGTAAAAGCAGTGACGGTTGAGGAAATTTGCAGTTCAAAATACAAACTGAGGCATGTTGTCTTTTTTATCTACATTTTTAAATTGTTTTATTTAAATGATTTCTTCCTTGATTTTTCCATAAATAATTAATTAATAAAGAAGAAGGAGCATAATCAAATCCTTAGCTAGAAAGATAAACTCTTTGGCTAAGGTATTTTCAGATTTATGTAATGAGAACAGTTTTATTGTTGGAAGCATAAAGATTATATTTTTATTTTTTGAATTTTTTAATTTAATGTTTATCGTATGTTTTCCATTACTATTTAGTGCCTTTATACTCCCCTATCCCCATCAATCACCACATTGTTGTCCATGTCCATGAGTCTTTAAGATTATATTTTTAAATTATTAAAGAGAAAATGACAAAGTTTAATCTAGAATATACACTCATTTATATTTACAAATAAAATATGAAGAAGGTGATTTTTTTCAAACTCAAGCTTTTTTTCCCCAGATCAAGATTTAAACTGTCTTCCTAGGGATAAATCAATGTTACATATTAGATATTTATTTCAAAATACTTTGCTTTTCCTCTCAGCTCTAAGTTTCCTTTTAGTCTTAGTTTCAGGGATGTGGAAATGTGCGGTTAATTACCATACGTGGCATGCACACACACACACTCACGCCCACACGCACACGACATTTTTACTCTTGGTGAACGTTGATAATCCAGTGCAATGTGCATAAAATTCTCAGATCGGGGGATTTAAGTGTCTAGTAGTTCCTGTTGGATTTAGTCTTTTCCTCCAGTGGCCCACTGCTTTACTCCCCAAGCTTTTCCACTTGCTAAGGCTAAGGATGCCTGCTAACCACTCAAAACCTAAAGGCCACCTTCCTTCTGAAATGGGAAATAAACAAGTGTTAAGAGCCACTAAAACCAGTTAAAACTTTCTTGAAGAAAACGGGAAAAATCACTAAAAAGAGTTGAAACAAATCCAGAAAGCTCTCTGTAGCATTTCATGTCAACAATAAATACAATGGATTTTTGTCTCTTCATGTAAATCTTGGTCTGTCTTCTGCAACTGAAAAGGGAAAAACATTGGCTTTTCAAAGTTTAAACGTCTATAATTACAGACTATTAGGTAACTGGCGGTATTCATAACTAGAGAAGTAAGTGGAGCTCTTTCTGAAGCAATGGCCATGATCAAAGAGATTATGAGTAAGCTCATCTAAATTAGAAGTGTTGAAAAAAAAATAGGGTGAGATAATATGGAACAGAGTGGAGGACAGAGTTTGTTTCCTGCAGTGAAAATAGCTTAATTAGTTAGACCTGGCAAGATTAGAGCCATCATTGAGAAACTAAATCTAACCTAAAAGCAGCCTTAATATTTTAGTTGAAACATGCTTAGTACTGAGTATCCTTGTTCTATGTTCTAAAAAGAATCCAGAAGAATAGAATTTTCTAAGGCCAAGAATATAGGGATTTCCATTGTCAGGCAATGATGAAATCTAAGGTATCTTTGTAGGACAGTAAAATCAATGGAATAAAATTGGGGCCCAGCCAGAAAATGTCCCTCAAAGGGATCCGGGATAAATCCCAAAGCCATTTATAAAATGAGCATCACGTGGTCCATAGTCAAAATGGAATGTGTAGGGCTCAGAACACAACCTCCTCGGAAAGCTAATTCAGAATCAGCAGAAACTCCCTATCTCTTTCCAGACTCCAGGCTGGCCTGAGAGCAGTTTTCTGTCAATAAAATCAGGTGAAGTCAGGGAGGCGAAATCATCTAATGCTAGGTAATGGCAACCCTTAAATTTCGAGTCTTAGCTTCCCACCCAAAGCCCAGGAGCAGCCAGACTGAACCAGTAGCTCCTCCACACTGACGTTCCTTGAGCTTCTACCATGCCATAGACCCTGGAGTTCCTCTTGAAAAGATGAAGGCCTTGCCTGCCAGAAGTTTACTTCATTGCTGTCAGTGTTATTATTATCAATCACCTAAGTTCCTTGCAGGAAACTTTTCTCTTTTTTTCCTAGATTTCTTTTACCCTCTTTACTTTGTCATGTGGGCTGTAGCCAAACCACTCTGTAGGCTTGAAGGAAGGTGGGAATAAGAAGAACTGGTAACCAAGTCAGTTGAATTAGGGAAGAAAGGAACATTTGAGGAGATGCTAACAATTCTGACTTAACCTTTCCTATGGTCTTCACCCTTATCAGTTCTGAATTTTGGCTCTCTGTCACTTTAACAGCTAAATGCTAACCAAATACACCAATGTCACTACTTTGTATTGTGAACAAAGGTGCAATTTTTAAAATTACATGAAGAACATAGTAATTCCTGAATCAAATATTATCTCATAGTTTCTCCCTCAGAATATTTATATTTTTTATATAATGCTAACAGAAAAATTAGTATTATATGTTAACTATTATATTGGACAATAGAAGTTGCAGCCTGAACATTTTTGCAAGTTATGAAGAGTACAGACCTCATTAATTCAAACACAAAAACTTCGACTTTCAGACATGTCATTCTGGTCTGCACTAATAGTGAAACTTTAGTCTATAAAAGAACAGAGACGCGATGTAGACAATATTACATGAAGGCTGTTTATAAACAGCCCCTTGCTCTCTGAAGTGGGACAGGGTTTGAATTTGGCAGTATCCACTGTTTATATGCAAATAGACATTGCTAATTATAAATGAAGTGGGGGATTTTTTTAGTCATTAAAGTAGATCCAGACTCTCTACTTGTAACATTTCATTAACACTTTATTCCAGTTACTATACCAGTGTTTTTAAAAGGAGTCCTGCAAGAGAACTAAGACCTCCAGAAAATTATATATAAGTAACTTTAACTCTTCAGAAATTTGAGCTCATTTTTTAAATACCATTATAAAAAGCAATTTAGGATTGCAGTTTTTAAGCATATGACTGGTATGATAAAAGAAGTATTTTGAGCAAAGTAACTTGGCAATGCTATATACAAGATTTTGAAATGAAAAGTGATTAAGGACAGAAAGATAAGTTAGGAAATTAAGAAATTATAAAAACAGGACCAGTATACAGGAATGGGAATGGAAAGGAATGGACATGTATCACAAATATTCTAAAGAAAATGTAACATAGAAATTATGACCATTTGGTAAAGACAGATTAAGAAGTTAGGGTCAATCAAAACTTACACGACTTTTCCCTGACCAGTGTGGTCCAGTGGGTTGGGCATCGTCCCCTACAGTGAAGGGTCGCCGATCAGGGCCCGTGCCTGCGTGCTGGTTCATCCCCTGCACACGAGTGGCAACCGACCGGTGTTTCTCCCTCATAACAGTGTTTCTGTCCCTCTCTTTCTCCTTCCCGTTCCCTCTCTTTAAAAATAAATAAATATATTTTAAAAAAATCTTACACAAATTTGAGCAAAAGGATCTAAAAGTAATTATGCCATTCACATAATTAGAAAAACAATTTTTCATAATGATAGGAAAAGTTGCAATGATGACTTACGTGTTAAATACATTAGGCTTAATGTATTACTGGAATGACAAAATATAAACTTCCGACACAAGTTGGACATGTAGAGCTAGGTAAATATATAAGGGTCGCTGGTTGAATTGGAAGAGGGAACTCTTGTGTAATAAACTATAGCTATCTTTGTGCAGATATAGCTTCCACCACCCACTAGGATACCATGATACAGAGGTTCAGGGTCCAAGGTCATATTGCAATGTGAGTGTGTCCTTCAGGGCCAGACCTGGACATGGTTAAGTAGTGGAGGACAAACCAGGTATGAAATGTATGGAGCTAGATGCTAGTCTATGGAAAATTCTAATAATCATCGGCTGTGTAAAATGTTATTCAAGTCTTGCAATAAGAGCTAAATGACATTTTAAGAACTCTAAAATATATTTTTGAAGACTTGGAATAAAAACTCAAGTGCAAATGAAATGCTAACATTTTATTCAATAAATTTTGAATATACCATTTTAACTGCAATTTGGGCAGACTTTTGGAATGTTTTAGTTCAACAAGTGAGAAATTACAGTGTCTGATTTGGGCTTATATTCAGAGTGCCTTCTTTTGTCATCTTCAAATTGATTTATTAAAGAATTGAGAAAATTTCAAAATATCATGGAATATAAAATAAGAGCAATACAGATGAGCAATTAAATTCAATAGAAATTATTCTGACATCAATGAGTAAATTGTAAACCCATGAATCAGATCAATAAGAAGAAATACATTTTAAATGGAAGCAATAATAGGCCTCCAGATTGCTTGATAGTGCAGTTAGTGAAGAAGAGTGAATCATATGAACACCTTGTAAAAAGAGTTAAATTCTTGCATTGTTGTGAAAAATACTAACCTCCTTGAAGAGAACACCCAATGTATAATACGCCTCTACAGTGAAGACATTGACACAAATTGGTTAATGAGTGTCATCCATTCAAGGAGGAAAGAATATTTTAAATTGTTTGCTGCATAAAAGAACCTGAAAAGAACCTTGAATCTTGCAGTTCATGTATGAAGGAAACTTGTGCAGGTTCTCTGAAAGTTGACATCAATTTTAAAATGTATGAGATGTTTCCAATAATGAGTTGTGAGTCTGTTTTTTAAACTATATCACTAATAAAAACAATTTTCCTTAACCAAGCTAGAGGAAACACTAAATAATCTATTCTTTATGTGGAAAGTAATATTACAAAGTTGTTGGTATCTGAACAGCTGATTAGATTATAAAGCCCAGAAAGTAGATTAAAACATATTATAGGCCAATCAATGATTAATTTTTAATTTATTTGCTGTGATATTTGTGGAATCTGTCATCTTTTTAATGTACAAACTTTTGTTAATTAATTTATCATTCTACATACTCACTTTTGAAATTTCTATATATTCACTTTTGTATGTGTTTTATCATAATTGACTTCAGGCTTCACAAAACCTGCTCTGCCCGTTCTTCATACATGGTTCTGGCTGGGTAGAGGAAACGAGGAAGCCGGTTGGAAGGGGATGGTAGGGTGGTTTGGAAAGGATGGTGGCAGGGAGGTAGAGGTAGATTTTATATCTATTTCAGAGCAGATCTGACAGGACTTGATCAAGAATTTTATGTGAGGGAAAGGGGGGAATCAAAGATGTTCCCGGGATTCTGATTGGAACAGCAGGGTTGGTATTAGCACCATTAACTGGAGGACTGGAGGAGGAACAGGTTTAAGGGAAGGAACAGTTTCTTTGGACATAGTGAGTCTGTCCTGATTCTCCCACTATACTACAGTGCCTTCCAGGCTTCCCTATTACACCTTCTACTATAGTCATACACACATTAAACTCTAGACTCAAAGAGGGCAACTGACTGCTCTTTGCCCTCTGAGCATAAAATTTTTATTCAACTGAATTTAACATGTATTGCACCAACTACATATAACATACTCTACCAGTAAATCCTTTGCATTAAACTCTACCTACAAAAAAAGCAAATGGATAGGAACCCAGGTTTAGAATGAAATACGACCATGAAATGTAGAGTGAAATATGGCATTACCACCTTCGGTTCTGTCACCTGATAATCGTAGGATCTTGAAATGATAACATAACCTCTCAGAGCTCCTTCTTTCTCATCTAAAAATGAAAATGTCCATAGGATTATCACGAAGTAAAAGTAAAACAACATATTCAAACTGCTTAAGTGGTAGGATGCACTGGCATTTGCTTTTCATGCCAATACAGATAGTATCTATATCACAGACATGACAAAATCAGTGTACTGAAAAACGCTGAGAGAGAAGTTGAGTTTTTGGTATAAGAACATATCTTAAATAATTTCAGGAGAAGGTAAGAGATTTCTGCACTCTTCAAGTCCTGAAAGGGGGAGGGGGACCAAAACGCTCTATGAGCAAAAATAGAATGAATTTATCCAATTCTTTCCTGCACTATTTAACCTCTGCTTTCTTAATCATATGCACAGCAGGGGAAAGGATGTGCTAAAACAATTCATGTGTCATGAACAAAGCAGCCGCAGACTCTAGCTCAAAAATCACACTAGGAAAACCACCAGTTGGAAGTAAAGTAATGAGGCCAAATTTATTTTTTTAATTGAGTCTTGAGTTACAAGCAACCCTTTAATTACATTAATCAAGTAGGCTTCCTCTCAGCAAATGATGAAGGAAATACATTGTTCTAACTTCTGCTAAACTTGTTTTTAAAATTGCTGGATGTTATTTGGACATATGGAAAATAAATCCCTTGAATTTTTATTCATTTTTTGATCATTTCTATGTAGCTATAGCAAATGGCAAACATATACTTACTTCCAGGCATAACTTACTCTAAAAGACTATAAATCACATTTTAAACTTAAAACATTCACAGTATTTAAGTATTTAAAACATTAGCACTCCTAAAATAAAATTTTCTTTTTTATTGTTAGACTTTAACACCCTAATATTTATTTCTATTTTTCTGATTTTTAAATTGTTGATATGTTTCCACAAAATGTCCAGGTGAATGGACTCTGCCAGTTTGATGTGGGTCAAACTTGACCCATTTGACAGGTGAAAAACCTAATGCTTATAGGAAAGTAAATGACTTGCCCAAAGGTTGGGTCGTTATTACATAAATACCAGAGCTGGAGCTATACCCAGGCCTGTCTGACCCCAGCTCTTCACCAACACCATGTGCATCTCTTGTCCTGGAATGCTCTTTTTATGTCTCTCTGCTTTTGTACATCCCGTTTCCCCTCTCTGTCTTCTTGCCTGGGATTTTTTTTTCTCTCTATCCAGCCCTATCTGCAAACTAATCCCTATTTATCCTTGAAGACTCAATTTAGGCACCATCTCCCCTGTATGCTTTCCCTGAATCCCTTCCTGTCTTCCTTTCCACTAGAATGAAACAGCTGTCTTTCCTCTGTATTTCTAGGACACCCTACCTATAATTCTAATTATTATTTTATTCTGAAAATTCCCTTGTGTGTCATCCCTACCAAGCCCCATCTCTAAACATGCACACTAGATCATAGCCTGCCTTGAGAGTCTATGAATGTGTGTTGGTCGCCCATGAATCCCCAGGACCTAACGGCGGTTGGCTTGCAGTGCGTGCTTAGTGAAGGTACCCTGATAATGACTGTATAAATGAGAGTTTTCAAAACACGGAGTGCCTTGTTTTCTGAAAAATGTGTGAAAGCTTTAAGGAGGAGCTTGGAATTTAGCTGAACTTTTTAAGACATGGGATGTATATAGGAGAGGAAGGAATGTTAAAATTTAAAGCAAGATGTTTATAATAAGCCCTGAATTGAAAATTTCCAAAGTATAACATCATTACAGGAAATGTAAAGAAACTTCAATTATATTTGTCATTACCAGTCATACTGTGAGAATAATTTAAAATAACTGATATTTTACAGTAAGAGCCCTAAGAGTATACATTAAACATTTTATGTTTTCTGACCTTTACAAATGATTATTGCCATGTAAGTTACACTTTGTTCAAGCACGTACAACTAACATGGCATCTTTTTAATCAGTGTTACCGGGCAGCCCGGCAACAATTCATCTGACCTAATATTTCATAAATGAAACTTGTTTGAGCCAGATCATCTCTAATAACTTGGTTGGTGATGAAACAACTAGCTCAGTAGCAGGAGGCGCTCCTCTGTTGCACTGGCATATCAGCCCTCCTTCCACTGGGAGGCGCTAAGGAGCCAGCGCAGATATCCTTGGAAAGGAGGTGCCATCAGCCCCGGTACTTAGTCACTGCTGCACATCGTACACAAGCTCAGGTCCCATCTAAGAAAAAAGTACTAACACCACAGTTGTCTCAGTAGGAGAAGGGAGTTAGATAAGACCAGTTATTCACTGAAGTTAAAACATGGCAAACACTTTGGAAAGGAGGTGCTGCAGGGTGCGTTTTAATTCCAAATGCATACCTATATTCTACAGATACATTTAAGTAGATCAGGCATTTGCTACTCTTTTCTTGGACTAATGTCTAAGAGTAGCAGCATTTTACTGCTATTCCTGTGTGTGTACAGTCAGTAATATTTGTCAAGAGCTTTAGGAGAAAAAAAAGACTACATAAATGTCAGTAGTTATTAATATTTGGATTTTTTTATATTTAGCTATCAAATGTGTTTTCCATAATCTGTGACCAGAAGCCTATTTGTGTCCCTCCAACTATAAATATTTTAAGTAAAAATAACCATTAACCAAAAATATTTCTTCTATCCTTCTTAATACTAAAACAGTGATTTTCAGCCGATGCGCCATGGCACGCTGGTGTGCTGCAAGAATTTTTAAAAGATCCAATACCCGACTATTTACTCTGGGGCGCTGACTTGTTTTTCCTCAGACTGTCAAATAAAAAATGGCCAGAGCCGACACGACCATAGCCGTCCGGTGTGAATGAATCAAAATTATAGCTACTTTTTTTGTCAAATCGGAAAATAATATGTTTTGGGGTGTGCTGCAGAGTTTTCATAATTAGCTTAGGTGCGCCGTAAGATTAAAAAAAGGTTGAAAATCTCTATAAGAAGACAATATTTCAGCGATTGACAATTATGCATAACCGAGTTTATTTTAGCATGGCTTTTATATTCAAATGATTTAATGTCACTTATTCCCCTGCTTTCTGTAATGATTATAAAAATTAGCTAGCTGATCTTCCCTTCATTGCTCTTCTCCTTGTCTGTCTGATTCCATAACTGCTACATCATTCAGTCGTCAACTAAATAAATTGTGAATGACCCAAAAATACCCTGTTCTAGCCCATGTGTAGCCCTTTTCACATATTATTATAATTTATTGCACAGGTATCTGTATCCCCTGCCTTCTAACTTTGCCTTCAGACTGTTTCGCCTGTGAAGGCAGAAACCCTGCCTATGAAGTGTATACCTGGATAGAATACACCCAGACCAATTAAATTGAGCCGATACCTAAATTTTACATAAGAGGCAAAACTCTTCTTTAAATGTGTGGTCTGGTACAGCATAAATCTTACTAGCTCATAGCAAATCCAGTAATTTTTTTTTATTTTAACTTTTTCATAAATGGTATTTCCATTCTGTTTTCTTTGAAAAATCCAACATATTTTTAAAAAGTGGTGGGGGGGGTGTCTGTGAAATAGTTGGGTTGACCTACAACTGGTTCTTGAAACTAGAGTTCAAATTCTAGTTTAGATTAAAAAACAAAATAGATTTGAGGGCTTCTTGCCACATGTCCAATCCACTAATGCATTTTTTAAGAATCACACAAATTCCCATTTTTGGCATTGACTCATAAGAACAAAAATAGGTCAAAAGTTATTGGCAGAGCTACACAAAGCAGTCTACAAACACAGGCCTGTACTCCTGGCTCAAGCTAGCAACATTAGCCCTTCGCTTTTATGGCCACTAAATTTCACTCTTGTTTTAATAATAAGAAGAATAAATATAAAAATAAAATCTTGTTTATATAAGAGGTTCAACTTGTTAAAATGCATTGAGGCTCGTGGTACTTTATAGAAGCCAATTTATACCCCTTTGATGATTTAGAGGTGATAACTTCATGTGATTCATTGCCACCTAGTTCTGAATTTTAATAATATAATGATTCATCATGGTTTTTACATTTCTCAGTGAACCAGCTTGGTTAAAACCAGCGTAGTTGTTTTTACTGGGGTCATCTGAACTACAGTTCCCAGAATGTTCATGAAAGGGACAAGCTTATGTGTTCTGAACAGCTGTAATCTATCATGGCTGGTGCCAGGGCGACACATGATGAGTTTACAGTGTCAGCCCAGTGAATTAAAGCTTTGTTGTAGACCAGTGTGCTATGCAATTATTTCCAGTTCATATCCTATAAATCATCGCTCTTCACGTGACAATCAGCAATTTCCAGCTAGCATTCTAAGCATAGACGCTGTCTTAATTGTGCCGTCCGGCTCTACACCTGGAACCATGTGACGTGACTGGTACCGATAGGTCAGAAAATAAACTTCACTGTACCTAGAACCTATTTAAGGAATCATCTCTACTCTCACTTCTTTTTGTCAAGTCGTTTGGTGTTTACGTTGAAATAATAGGAAATGAATTTAAAATAGAAACACTTCTCATGTCTTATATCTGCAAACAAAGAAAAACATAATTTACAATAAATTAGCACAGCAGTTGTTAGTGTAGCTCAGCTTTATTTTGCAATTCTCACACCTAAGCTCACAAGATGACACTTTCTCTGATAAGGTAATCTTTATGAGGTAGTTCTGTAGGTGATTAAATCTGACAGATGTTAGTGAGATGGTGAAGTTCTGAGATGTAACAGCAAATGCTTAAAAAAATTCTTGTTAAAATAGTGTCATCTACCAGTAGAAAATCAGTCTCATAAAAGAATAAATCAGTTACAATATTGCATTTCTGTGTCTAAAATCAAAGTAAAAGTATTTACCAATAAGGAAATAAATAAACTAGTTATAGCAAAATAAAATGTAAGGAAAGGAATATTTTTAGAATAAAGAATTACTGTAAAATATTATCTTCCCAGTCATTTCTTAGTGTTTACCATCATTGCTGAGCCAAACAAAATAAAATGTTTCAGATAGAAACAGAAGCTGCAGAAGTTGAATGTGTCTTTTCATAATATTTTGATACTCTATCTGTTCTTCAAAACATGCCTTGAACACTGGACCCTTCAAAGGTAAAACCTTCATCTTCCCCTGAGGCAATGATGATAACCAGGTGACTGGTATTTCCAGTGATGCTCCAGTCTGAATTCTGTTAAGGCTGCATTATAGACAGTGTAATTAGATAAACCCAATTAATATTATGGCTTAATTTTGCAATGTACCTTTGTCATTTGATGGTTTTAGTCCTGGTTTCTTATTTCCAGCAAAAAAATTTTGCAACAGTAGTTCATTGTCCTTGCTTGTTTTTGATTATTTAAATGATGTTAGCTTTGCTAGAATGAATTGATATTATAATCTGTTGGAGCAATATATTACAGCATGTGCTGTTTTCTGATTTTCTTATCTAAATATCAGTTGCCTAGTGTACGGAATTCATTTATAAATACCGGATGTTCCCCGAATTGAAATTAACATGCTGGGTCAGATTCTCTGGCTTCATTAACAACTCTTTACACCAACACCGTGTTCATACAAGTGTGGAAATCAGAATTCAAGGGTTTTCCTGGCCACCACAATCTACTCGTTTCATAAAACTCCATCTAGCATAGACAGGAAGGACCTGACCACTAGCAGGGGAGAAATAGGGGAGAAGTCAAAGAGCTGGGCCGGACACGCAGATGAGAAGTATCTTGTGTTATAGGTCATAAAGGGGGGAAAGGGTGGGACTGAAAAAAGAAACTTTAAATTTAGTGTCCTGTATCTCATTAGACTATATAACAGGGTGAAAAGTAGTGGTAAAATGATCTATTGACCATATGAGACCACAGTGATTTCTTACATTTAGTTATTCAATAAATATTTAGTACTTTCCCACATTTATCAGCCACCTGCCAGATAATGAAATGGGGAACAAAAGAGACCAGCTCCCTGCCCGTGGAGAGCTCTGTTTAGCATTGTCATAGACATAAATATGTGAGATAAAAATCTGCAGAGAAACAAGCTTCATACTTTTAAGCTCTTCCTACATGCCAGGCACGGAATTGAGAGGTTTACGCATGTCAATTTCATCCTCACAAAAATGCATGTGGTGGGTAACCAGTGTCGTCCCCATTTTCCAGATGAGGAAACGGCGGTCCTTGCTGTGGGACCACGAATGGGTGAGTGTCCTCAGCTGCAGCTCTGCCTTCTACTGGCAACAATGACAGTGTTTCAAACTCGCAGATGATACAGATTATTGGTACAAAGGATTTTCAAATAATATTCATTCATTCCCTGTTTCCCTATCAAAGAAACAAATGGTTCAAACTATGTAAATAGGTGCCTAAAATCCATAGGACTGAAACAACACTATAGTCCCTAAAGAAAAGCTGTTGAGATAAAGCCATAGCACCACTGGGTCATTGCTGAAACTGTCACGTGGCACAGCTGTCTAACTCCCTTTATGAAATGGGTGGACGTGACCAGGAATTAGAGCTGCAGGGTGGATGATGAAACTGGTCCACAGCAGAACTCATAAAGTCAGACCTAGGTTTGACTCTAAAATTATATCAGTCATTAAAATTCTTCCACTGTCCTCTGTCATGAGTAATTGAGCTATATTTAATTTTAATCATTAAAATGTAAAAATAATTTAAAACACCACCAAAATAGTCTATAGTCAATTTTCTGATAAAGTAAATTTGTTTTTCTTTCCCCCATTTGTGATTTTAATGGCCTCCAGAAAGTTTTTGGGACTAAGCATTAATTAAAACTATGGAAATGGATGTCAAGCACGTCGTAGCCCACGGTGGAAGGACAACCACGGGAGATTTGTTCACACAGCCATGCCCATTTTTCAATGTGTTTTTTAGCTGCCTAGGTCATTGGTTATTTGTCTGCATGCCTGTTCCTGGGAAAAAAAACTGTTATTCCAGTGAAAACATCCATCGCAATCACGATGAACAGGGCAGACTGCTGTTCAGCAGGAGCACGCACTTTTGGTCGCCGGAAGCGAACTGATGCTCCCGTGTTTCCTGTTGACATGAATGAATTAGCATGTTCTCAGACTTCTTTCTAAACCAAATCCTTTTTATATCTTGTCATCTTTAAAAAAAAAAAAAAAACAATCCTCCATGCCCCTTCCTTTCATTGACTGATTTTGGAACAATGCTCTGGAATGCTGTGAGAAACCAGTGAACAAATTCTCTGAAATTCCCGGAGAACTTATGCCTTCAGGTCCCTAGTGGACATCTATCATTTTACTTTCCTGAACCGCTGCTTCCTCACCTATAAAGTCAAAAGGAATATTCCAGGGGATCATCAAGAACCAGTGAGGTTCCATTTGCCCCTACGGATTAGGCGTGTGAGCTCTGGAGCCAAATAGATCTGGGGGCAAGTTCTGACAGAATTCACTGTTTTCTAGTTGTGTGACCTTGACCACGTTACTTAACCTCTTTGAGCTTTAGGTTCTTTATTCAAAAAATGAGGTCAAAAACCCTCTCCTCACAATTCAGTATGAATTAAAGGACCTAATTTATAATCTGCTTTCTCACTAGCCCAATGCCAAACTCAGAATAGGTTCTCAGTAAATAAAAGCTGGGGGTTTGGGGTGTTTTTTTTTTTTTTTTTCATCATCAGTGTTCATTCCCCTGGATAGTGGCAAATGCTGCCACAAGTCCAATGGGTATCTTTCACATTTTGGGGGTTGAGAGTGCCGGGGGTGAAGGGGATGTCTTATGGGAAACAATGTGAATAACGGCCCCTGGACCAGACAACTCTGAAAATCTAGAGATTTTCTAATGTGGGGACTTCCGTCAGGGCCTATGCGTGAGGACTGGTATCTCTGGGGAATTTCTTAGAATTTTAAACTGCACTGTGTCTATAAAACAGCTGTTAGT
Organism: Desmodus rotundus; assembly: GCF_022682495.2. NCBI lineage: Eukaryota > Metazoa > Chordata > Mammalia > Chiroptera > Phyllostomidae > Desmodus > Desmodus rotundus. The sequence goes on from NC_071390.1 coordinate 38,523,086, forward strand.
CAGTTTGAGCGATGCAGCCAAGTCTGTGAGAAGCTGTTTAGTCGTTTGGCATTATGCTAATCACACAAATACTTTAGGACTCCATTCATAACTAAGAAATGCAGGTATTGCCCTCACGTAATCAATCATTAGGTTTTCTCCTCCAGGTGGTATTATTTTCATGATAAACTTTTTAAACTGAATCACAGCTGATCAAACTGGCAGCCCCGGACATTTTTACATGAATGAGTACCCTAGTGGAACACTCAACACCTAATGAATGCCTCCTATACACAAAGACCGACCCGACCTAGGGCCCCTCAAGATGAGTAAGACACGGTCACTGACCTCACGCTGTTTCCACAAAGTGGTGGGAGATCATTCATGCGTGGCTTTAACTCAGGGTCCAATGTAACATGTACTACACAAGAGGAACAAGCAAAATACTCTGAAACACAAGGGCGATCAAGAACAACGTCACTGAGGTGCATGAGCTGGCCCAGAAGGCCAAATGGAATATCGACTGGCAGGAATGAGGGAGGAGCGCCCTCATAGCAAAGTGAGTAGCACAGGCAAGACTCGGGCCTGGGGGTGCACCTCCAACCATGATTTCTTTCTTATTTTTTTTCTTTTCTTTTTTTATGTAACAAATTTTGATTGAGCCCCTACTATGTTCCAGGCACTGTGTGATTGGGAATGAGTAAGATTGGAGCACAAGACAAGAACTTGGATCTGAAGATTACACAATGGGCACTGTGATGAAAAAGAAGGGGGCAGGTGTGACAGGCATCACAGAGATGCCCCCGAAATGTTTTGTGGTGGATTTAATGTTAGGAACAAGGAAACAGGAACAACTGAAGACAACTGCAAGGTTTTGAGTCTGGTCACTAAGAAGCTGTTGATGCCACTGAGAGATAAGGAAATGGAGGAGGAGCAGGTTTCAAGAAGATAATTAAGGAGAGATGAATGGACAAGCTTGAGCCTGTAAAAGATTCCAGTAAGCACTGGGTGTGGAGTCCAAATATTCTTCTACATCACTACAGACAAATACTGAGTCAGGATCCTCAGAGACCGGCAACTTTGAGTCTTGTATAAACAGAGAAAAAGCCACTTGAAATTTAGTAAACTAGGATATAACATCTGTAACTAGACTAGAGATGACCTAGCCCAACCCCTAATTTTACAAGCAAAGAAACCACATCTCAGGCATACTCTCCATTGAGTGGGAGGACCCATCCAGGACTCTACACACTTAAGGGAAAAAATCCAGATTTCTAAAACATTCAAATCGGGAATAAAGATACCATCTAAATCTTTCAGAGTTGTTGTTATTTTGGTTTGTTTGGTATTAACTAAACTAGCATGACTTACAGATTACAGATGAAAGGTCCTTTTTGAGAGAATCTATTGTCATGTAAACCATTGTCTACAAAACTACTTTTGAATTTAATTTCCAAGAATTCACATTCCATAAGAAGCCTCAGAGGCTTAGAGTTCCTAGAGCTGTGTCTTGCTTGGGAAGACACGACTGTTCTTAGGTCTTTAAAATGATGACACCCCCACGCACATAATAAGGGGATGCATAGGAGGAGAGGGTTGGTTGCTTCCTGAAAGAGCCCGGTTTCTAGAGTGCCGGGCACGTAAGAGTCACTGACAGCAGTTTCCTCCTCTGAAGGAAGAAAACCATGCCCTGCTGCTGGCCAAGGAAGAGTGCTTCACAGTCACAGAACCAGTTAGTGGAGATTTGAAAAAGGAGGGGGAGGCGTGGTGGAGGGGAGCTGAGCAGAGAGGGAAATATTTATAACTGTGACAACATGTTTCCCTGTAATAATTTATGAGCCCACTGAAGAAAAAGGAAACACAGAAACTATGAGTAAAATATCCAAAATGTAAACATCATGCCTTCTGCAAATTTTCTTTAGTTAAAAATTAAGGTTGAGGTTGACTAAAGTAAATGACTATATTTTCGTGGTCTCTTATTTCCTTGATGCTAAGGGTTACCAACTGATTTACAACTTCCTGTGTTGTTTTTTAATCTATATTTGTCAGCACATATTTAATGTCAGATTACTTAAAATAGACATCTTGGGTCTAAGAGAGCAGGAATAATAATATTATGTTGACTTCTCTAAAAGTTTCATAGCACTTTACAAACATTCTTGTTTTGCCTAAAAAAGCTTTGTATTTCTAAATGAAATTAGTTTCAATATAGTTTTAAGAGTTTTTTTAACTATTAGTTTTCCAGTGATGACTTCAGGACTGAAAGGCAGTTCACTAAGTAGGCTTTGAAATTAAGTAAATTACATGTACAACTTGATTCAAAAAAGGTTTCAGCCTCCTCTTACTCAGGTAGCTTACCTGTAAAAAATAACAGGAAGCCCATGAAAAGAGAAAGACTAGAATCGTGGACTTAGGGCCCTTCCGTTATAGTTTCTCATCTAACTATTGTGGTTTATTATCTTGTGTGATTTCTGCAAATTATGATACTTGTTCAGAAAGAATATTCTCAAATATAAAGGCCATAAAATAGCTTCATCTTTATATAAGCTACCTTAGGATGTAATTAAAGTGCAACATATATAAAATAAAATATTTAAATTTATATTTGATAATTCAAAACAGACTTTCCACAAAGATAAGTGCGTAACTCATCTTTATTATTCTGACTAATTGACACATACTGATATTTAATTCCAATTCTTAAAACAAGAGATAATATAGAGTATTTTCTGCTAATATTTTAAATACTAAAAACCTCAGCCCTGACCAATATGGCTCAGTTGCTTGGGTATCATCCCTCGAAGCGAAAGGTCACTGATTCAGCTCCTGGTCAGGGCACATGCCTGAGTTGCAGGTTTGGTTCCAGGTCCAGACACATGCAGGAGGCAGCCAATCAATGTTTCTCTCTCACATCAGTGTTTCTCTCCCTTTCTTTCTCCCTCCCTTCCCCCGTCTCTAAAATAAATAAATAAATAAATCTTTTAAAAAAAACTTTTACCAGGGCAAAGAAGGGGAAGGGGCAAGTCAAGGAACATGAATAGAGGACTCATGGGCACGATGGGGTGGGGGCACGATGAGTTGGGGGTTGACTGTGGGGGAGGGCGTAGATAGGAGAGAGCAACAGGGAAAAGGGTAGGACAACCGTAACTGAACGATAATAAAAAATAAATTAATTAATAAAAAAGAAATAGAACACCCTAAATGGAACAAAAACAAAAATTTATCCATGATCAGAATTATTTGAAAAAATTTACAACTGAGTTCAAGGATATGCCTTTTAGAGTATAACTTAGTAAGCTAAACAAAGATACACTGAGTGGCTCCTAAAAATATTTTTGAAAAGCATTAGTTATATTCTAACTGTTTATAATGGAACCAACCATACTTTCCGTCTCTCACATTGAAGAAGTTGGAGAATAAGATCAGTCAAAAATACAATCTTGAATTTAGTAATTCCAAGAGCTCTGCTATTTCAATTTTCAAAAGAAAGACTTGTTGACAGTTTGCCCTATATGCCCTAAGTCTTTCCTTTTGATGAAATTTGTTGAAGGAGATCTTTTTGAAATGAACTCAATCTGGACAACCACAGACTACACTGGATGCTGAAAAACAAAAGATAAAAAGAGTAATAAATTGAGCTGGGGGTGGAAGGGAGGCAGATTTTCTCATCTGTAAGCTAGATGTACATACTCTCCTTTTCTAAGTAGGAGATTTGCCTTCGTGCCGACCGTGCCACGTAAGTACCTGGTCATGCCATGCTATGTAGGTCTCAAAAAAGTTGTTTGAGTCCACGGAATTCTTCAAATAAGGTGGCTTTGGGTACATGTCTGGCATTACCAAGACTGTGACTATACAGAAATAGGGTGATGACATGTTCTCATTAAATTCTCCTGAGTGCATTAGACTGCTTGGGCAATATTAACAATTCCATATAGAAATAACATGAGGCGGTGTCCTCAATATGGCCACTCCAATGTGTCTTCCAGTGCTCGGCATCACAGAGAAGACTCTTTCAGCAACAACAGTAATTATAAATAATAATAATAATAATAATAATAATATACCTTTGGGTTTAATAATACTTTCCCTTTGAAGAACTCCCATCATTTTCATTCACATTATCTAATTTGTGATTGAAACAATTCGAAGAAGTAGCCAGGTGGCAATTATCATTATCCTCCTTTCACAAATAAATAAACTCAGGCCTAGGGATTTTCTTAGCATCACACAATTAGGAGTAGAGCCAAAGCTAAAGCCTATAATTCAGTGGCCTATCTTCCAGATTACTGCCACTTTTGAAAGTATCTGGATATCTGAAGGACGGTTCTGCCCCTCCGGAAATATTTGTATCAGAGGCAGATCTTTTCCTTTTAAATTGCATTTACCCTAAGAAGGCACTCTTTCCCAAATTCATTACAGAGGATTTTGTTTTCTGAGGTCATTAAGGTAGGAGTACTCAGATTTCTTTGCAAATTGTGTTGGCCTGAAGCAGAAGTATGCTTGAAATACTAAAGATGTCTAAAATTCTCTGGAATCAGTTTAACTATCTAAATTCTTTTTTAAATTTCAAAACCAAGTTAAACAAAATCAAATCAAGACATATAAATAAAAATGGGCACGAGGTGTTAACTGGAGTGTCCTAGCCAGGTTGCAAATTGGTTGACTGTGGCCTGCCAACCGAAATTCCTCCTTGCAGCTTCAGCTGGAATGAGTCGTCTTCGTTTCCTGTCCTGACTTGTACTGTGTTACCGTTCACTGTGCAGGTGATTAGCATGTGGATCTGATGGTCTCAAAGCTCTATTAAGTTATAAATGTTCAAACTACCAGTGTGCTAGAGTAAAAATAGAAGTTGCTATTAGATGTCTATTCATACCCTGCAGAAGCCTGGCAACATTCTGAACCTTTTCAGAATGTAAATACTGCATATTAAGCATAGGAAAGAAAATTAATGTGCTGCATTTGCAAATTTATTTCCAAGTCAAAAATGCAAAGGAGGAGGAGGATCTCCTAGCAGAATTGATATTCTACATTTATGAATGTAGAAGGGCATATTAAGGAGTTTGTAATGGCCTGAACACAAAAGAAAAACACTCCAGAAATGAATTAATTTAGTTTCTCTGATAATCTTTGCTTTTGAATTTACTCTCTTTTGATTTTAAATTTATGGCCTCAGTATGACATTACCAGAGTTGACTGCGTTTCGCAGGTGGCATTCATATGTTGTTCCTTTACGTGCAGTATATTGTGGGCAGTGGATTACAATTTTTTGTTAAAAATTTCCAGAACCACTCAAGTATTTCTTAATTAGACTTGCAAATCAGCAATGCCTTTCTCTTGTGGGGGAAAAGTACTTAAATCATTGCAGGAATTTTGTACCTTTTTTCCTTGGTATTGGGAAAAGTTTGCAATAAAGTTTGCTTTTTGAAACTTTTGACATTTTTTAGTAAGTTCTGATTTACATATGAAGTCATCTTTTGACAATTCCAAACAAATGTCTTTTTAAAGCAAACCAGAGTTTTGTATGTGTTCCTGTAGCTCCAAAATGGTTTAACATATTTATCTTGCTGTCTGCCATTCAAAACAGGGGGAAGTTGTCATCTGAATGACATTTTTAATGTCTTGAATAATTTAGTAATTAACACTTTAATCATAGATTTCAGCAGTACAAACACTACCCACAAATCACCTGTACTTTCTCCAGAGAAAATAATAAGCAAATAAGATAAATAGCAAAAAACAAAAACAACAGAAACCAAATAACAACAAAAAGAAACAATAAGTCAGAGTTAACAGGATTAATAATGTTATCATATAAAGTAGGGGGAAAAAGCATGAAGTAAGATATTTTTCAGATAAAAGCTTTATAATTCTTAGACACAGTAAGATCTGAAAGCAGATTTTAATTCCTACAAATATGTTTTTAGATCTAAACTGACCCTGTACTTAGTTCCAGGAGGGTTCAAAATTCTTATCATTTATTCCCACAATGGAGGTCCAGTTCATACTGAAGATATAAACTCCTAAAAGATTTCTAGTGATTTTATTTGCCTAGTAAGTGAAGACCTTGGATTTTTTTTAAGCTGCGTAATGGTCGATGATGAAACTTTGTTCTTACGGGTATTAAATTATGCCAAAAATCCATTTACTTGATATTCTTTAAATACCATAGCATGCTTCAGCTAAAACTCAGATTGTAAACTGTCTTAAATAATACTAATGAAATGTACACAGAATGAACAATATAACTAAATTAATTTTCATGTAACAGATAACATCTGGGGGAAAGGTGTATTGGTAAGTTATCTAAAACTAATTTTCTAGCGACCACATCTGTAGATGTTATTTATTGTATGTCCCCTTAACAGCCAATTATTCAGTTTAGAAATCTATTCTCTTCTTTATTAGAGCTTTTAATGTACTCACCTTGGTTCAAATGGTCTGCTCGTTATCTGAAAAAATATAAATGGCATTCACATGGAACAACATGATTGTTTTTTATTATATCCATTTGTGTGCAAGCATTCAAAAATGGCAAGAGAAACACATTTATTGCTTTACATTCAAAGTAATATTTAGGGGGTATTTGAAAGTCAAGCAAAACCAATCATTTGGCCAAATGGATGTATGTGTATAATCAGAAACTCCTGAGTTTTAATCTCAGCATTAGGCCTCAGGCAAGTCACTTAAAGTCTTTCCCTTTGTTTCTTGATCGGAAGATTATGGGTGCCATTCTCCTAGAGAAGAGGGGGGGTTGCTGAATCGGGGTACCAAATAGGAGTGTTGTTTTAATAAACATACTTGATCCTTTTTCTGCTTTTATTTCTCTAGATTTAAAAGGTAACATGTTAGACTTTTGAGGAAAAAAATATGAGACAATTACAATTCTACAAGAATGTATAAAAATAGTTATAAAACTAGCTTTATTTAATTTGCTTCAGCTATTCATAGACGAGGAAATTATAACGTTCTTTCAGAAAATCTAACTTAATAAAGCTGACCATGTCTCTCTGTTTTAAATAGATTTTATTACAGAACCAGTGATGTTGTAAAACATGAGGTTTTGTTAAAAAAATACAAAGGCTTAATTGTATTTTTTTAAAGTATTGCATCAGACGGTTTCATTTAAACATATTTGCTGGCTCTGTGCTCTCACCACAATTATTGATTCTAATTTTTCTTAAACTTGTTTTTTAAAAAATACTACTTAATGGGGAAAAATTACTGTTATGCTTCTGGGAACTGTGTTTATTTCAATCTATATATTTGACTGTACACCTTCATAATATTAGTGAGATGACTTTATATTTATTCTCATCTAAAACGAGGGTCCTTTTTTTTCCCTTGCAGTATCTTCCTAACACACAAATGTAGCTCTTCATGAAAGAGAAAAGTGTAGCCATGGCTTGGTTCACTGATAGTGTGCCAAACACCCTAAAGAAAAGAAGTGCTCACCCCCAGCTTTTTGCACAAATTAAATCAAGTGGCTCACTGTATGAGCTAAACTCATAAAAGTCAAGGAAAAGAAACGTCGACTCTCAGTCAGAGCTTCAGGTTTGGGGGATAAACAGGAGCTTCATTCCACAAAAGAAGTGACGTGGACCTAGTGAGGCGCTCCGGGTTTCCGAGTGTGCGCCCAGTGTACGCACACCCCAGTGCCAAAGGCCAGGGAAACTGGGTGACTGGCGAGTAGTTCAGATTAGCCTTGTAAAGAAAGCCAGTCCACAGGGCTATGCGGGATAAAATAAGAGATTTGAGCACAAATATCTGTTTACACTTATGTGTATACGCCGGTGGAAGAAGGGGCACAGGTAGGTGGGCAGATGATATAATCTGCTCCTGACACGATGGAGAGGGAATCTATTGAGAACTTCCACCAAGAGCTGAGAGAAAAGCGTCAGAAAGGCCCATCCAGTACATGGAAAAGCATAGCATCAAGACAAAGGTGGCAAGAGCAACAAAGAAGAAAATTTGGCTTCATTAAGAGGACATACTTGTTCCTTGTAGATGGGCTCACGCTTGCTTGCTCGATACCTGCAGTCAATTCAGTAACCTCCATTCAGTTCCTTTCTCCTTTTTTCAATGTGTCACTCACCACCACTCCCCCCAAATTTCTATTCTCACCCTATTTTACAGTCTATACCACTAATCATCTTCCCTTGTCTCTGTATCCCCTTGCGCAGCCTATTTATTTTACCTATAATGTTTCAGAGGACACTAAAATATATTTAGCTGTTTCGTTTCCCTAGCTTGGTAAAATGAAGGGCAAGATAAGGTAGAGGATGAAGAAACAAGCATGGTGAAAAAAAGGTGCAAATAATTTGGTAGGAAGCTGCAAATGCTTGTATGTTCCATCTAGGAAAAAAGAACAGTGGCTTATGAATGTGATGAGAGAAAAGAACTGTTCTGATATGTTTCTTGATATTCTATTTTGATTAGTATTTAGTCAACTTAAGATAAACAATCTGGCATGATGTCATCTGACAGAATAGAGATTAAGTGCTTAATAATATCAATAGTTTCCAAGTATGGCAACATGATGACATATTACAGTTTACTGAAAACTGGATAGGCCGAGAATTCGGCACACCAGGGTTTAAACTTCCAGACCTGCTACTAAGTAATTATTTGTCTAAACCAGTTGTTTAATCTCTTGGTTTCAAAATTTACTTGACTGTAAAGTTAGGACACTTCAGTTCTTCTATATATGTATACTAAGCAGCAACTTTTTATAATATCAAATTAAAATTAAAAATATGGCTCTGACTGATGTGGCTCAGTGGATTGAGTGCTGGCCTGCAAACCAAAGGGTCGCTGGTTCAATTCCCAGTCAGGGCACATGCCTGGGTTGCAGTACAGGTCCCCAGTAGGGGGCATGTGAGAAGCAATCACACATTGATATTTCTCTCCTTCTCTTTCTCCAGCTCTTCCCCTCTCTCTAAAAATAAATAAATAAAATCTTTAAAAATTAATAAATCACATTACCTATTTAAAAAAATAAAATAAAACAAAAATATGAATTCAATGTAAAATACATTGGTATGGCCAAGCAGTAACTTAGTCTCCAGTACATTTCAAAACTTCTCTAAGTGAAAATAAATATTAACATTCAAATGAAATATTATAATATGTAAATTTATGTGAAATTAGAAATGCATGTATGATGATTTTAGGGTTTTTCCAGGCCTCATGGAATGGTAATGATTTGAATGTATACATTTTCAGAATACTGTCTTCAAACTTGTAGGCTCAGAGCTCACTTTGTCAGCATAGAGTCGGTGTGTTCATCTCAGGCCACAAAAACAGGCTGTTGGAGCTCACTATACAAACTGGAACATCAGTTTACAGATTTACAGTAGGGAATGCAATAAGCGTGAGAATCAGAGCACTGAACGGACATATCTTTACAGATCGTTTGAGAAATGCACAGTCAGATTGTGGTCAAAACAGTTGTTCAATGTGGAATCAGAACGAGAGGAGCTAATAAAATGATTCAGATATTTAATGACATCAGTACAATCGTCTCCTCTTTCTCTGTGGTGAGCTGGACACCACTGAAGTTGACTTCTTCAACTCCTGTTTCTTCTTTCCAGTGCTAACCAACCATCTTCACCCTTCCTCTGTTTGACACACTCTTGCTACAGAATTATGAAATGCTCACAGTGAAGTCTTGCCTTGCCCTCGGGGTTTCTGGTTGGTTTTGTAAGAATCTCTGATTTACTGTGTGCTAGTTTTATACGTTAACCTTTAGTGACGTAATCAAGCTCATTATCAAGTTCCTGATGGTCACTTTACTGTTGCCTCCAAGAATAGTTACTTGTATATCTTGCTGAGTAATATTGAAGATCATCAGGCTGTTATGAATGTTTTAGTCATATAACCTTCTGCCACAACTGGAGAAGGTATGCAGGGTATCTAAACCACTGTCTCTACATACAGAGAGCCTGGAAGCAGCAAGCTCAGGAAGGAGACACTGACCCATGAACAATGAAAGCTCAGAGAAGCACAGAATCAAGTCCTAAACCATACAGTATAGAAAGGGTAGAAGAAAATGCTAATTATCCAATACAGAGTTGAAATGGTAAATTGTGGTTACACACAAAAGGCTTTATCATAATACAGCTCTTTTCTTCCTCTTCAGCAAATGATAGAAATTGTCAAGCCTTCGGGTGGCCTTTTCCCCAACCCTCTAGAAGAAGGGATCTCTTTGGATATTTACTCAACGTTCATAGAGCCGCCCCCAACACTGGATACAGAAATGAAGGTATGTTTCCTTTTGTCTCTTAATTCACCCTATTTCAGCATAGCATTCCCTATGGCCAAGAGGAAAGGAAGCAATTGCTTTTCTATTTTCTCTCACTCTGATTTTTCCCAGCTAAATGTAAGTATTTGTTTCACCATTGATTCACAGGTGGGCCAGTTGAGGGTGGCTCAGCAATTTTAATCTTTCCTACTCCATTTTCCCCAATCTCCTTCACTTTCCCAAAAGTAAGCACTGTTGGCGCCTTGACATGATCTGTCAGGATACCCATAAATAATGCAGATGCAGGATGACATCGAATTACAGCCTCCTGATAGATGGGCCTTCTTCCTGGTAGAAGAGCACCTAGGGGAAGTTCGAGGCCACATAGAAACCCCTGAGTGCTCCAGAAGTCACCTGAGCTCTGTTTACTTTCAATACTCTAGGGACCGGATCAAGAACAAGTCCCTGAGGAGTCCCCGCCAGAAGCCAGTGCTTCAGACACAGATGCTTTGGTTGGTTTCACTATTGAAGATGTAAAATCAGTGCTGGCTCAAGTCACAGATGACATTTTAATCGGCATTCAGGTACTCGGCCTTGCTAGTGTGCTCACTTACTTCATTACTGGTTAATTAGCCAACCTCATCCTTAATGTGTGTAAGTAATACCTACATTCAGTCAGCAAGAGCGACGCTTATAATGGAGGAGTTCAATTTAACATCTCCACATTATTCTCAGTTGAGTCATCTGAGACCCAACAAGATCACAAAATAGATCTGCTAATAGCACATAGTGCCGTGTGTGCTTTCAGTTTAAAAAAATCATTCAGCATCGAGACCAAAAAAATAATAAAGACTTTGCGCCTTGTCACACTAAAATTGCTCATACAAGAGTACAGTACGTTTCTGAAAACAGTAAACACTGGTGATCAAAGTATAATTTTCAGCTATTTTCTCATCAAATTTCCAAAAAGAGATTTTCGAATCTTTGAACTCCCTCTCAGATAGTTTGTTTCTTTTCACATGTTACTAATAGCTAAGCAGTTTACACCAGTGGCTGCGTGAGCCCGGTGATGGCAACAGCCGTCTCAACAGCAATTGCCAATGATGGATCCGTTGGCTTGGCTTTATGATTAATTTTTTTCCATCAACAAAACAAAACAAAACAAACATTTCTACCTACACAAAGACTTGCATCAGTGCCCAGGCAAAGTGATGAAATAAGTGAATTGCATATTTTGAGAGGATTTATAATTTCTTGCAGAAATGACCATGAATCAATAAGACAGTTTACTGCATGTTTAAAATATTAATGCATCTTAGGGAAAGATTTAGTTGATATCTAAACATGAGACTGTATATAAGAAGCTCACTGTATTAACAACTAATTTAGAAAGAGCAAAAGATTAGCTTGGCATAAGCATAGCTTGTTACTTGTTTAATCATCAAATGTTAATGCACTATTTACATGAACATTTAATGATTTGATGCCAACAGAATCAGCCAAAGTCCTTGGCTTAATAAGGAGTATTTAGTGTTTACCAGAAATAGTGGAAGAACACGTTTCACACAAAGCTTTATTGTTAACAACCCCATGAATGTAATAACTGGTTACTGTGTGGAAGGGCAGAGTGCAGTGAATTAAGCTGAGCTCAGAACATATCTCCTTTTTAGATTTGATAACACTTCATCTAAATATAGTTTATGTATAATCATGGCCCTGGGCTCCTTTGCAATCCCGTGGCTCTGAATTATTGCTGAGGAACTACTAGACAGTAATAGAATTGTTTGCAGCCCCCCAAAATTGAAAACATTTTACCAAGGCTATGTTCTGTGTAGTGAGTATATTTTTAACTACTCATTGATTTTTTAAAAATGTTCGAGTCTGCAGCATTTATAACACTATAGCAGGAAGAATACGATTGCTGTATATGCCCATGATTGCCCCACTGGCCTGCAGGTATCCTTAACTGGGCTTGGAAGCTCCTTAGCTGGTTCATCTAAGAATAATTCAACATAGAAAGAACTTGGACCAGAGGTGAAGGATGTAGATCCTTTAGGTGCTACAATCATTTCCATATTAAGTGAATTCATGGATTAGCTTGGGCCAAATCACTGCCAATATTTCAATAAAATGACATGATGGCGTGGATTTATTCAGTGTTTCAAGACAGCAAACCCCTTTATGTATTTTCTTCCAACAATCCTAGTACACGCTAGACAACTTAGGCAGGCACTTCTCCGGCAAATCAATTGAGAAATGAGAGACACAAGAAGACTGAGTCATTTGTCCAGAGTTTCCAAGATCAGAAACTGATGAAAGACTCTGAATGAGAGCTGTAAACTGGGTTCTAGTTCAAATTCCAGAGTTATCCACAAAAAACACATACCCTCTAATATCACGACCAGACCACTTTGGATTTTAATGCCCCCGTGGTGTGGCACTCCTTCAGTGTTTGCCCTTGTGTCTTGGTCAGATTCCAAGTTGGGTAATTACTCTCCACTTACCTAAATTTCTCCTCTTGTTTTAGATGGGTAAGTTATTTTCCAGTTCTAAAATCTGCCTTCCAAGGTTTCTGGCTCTTAAAACTGTTGCATCCCTTTTCAAAGGTACCCACATGCCAGTGGCCAGTGAATATAAGCCTTCTGAGAACAATGACCTGCTGTAGAGACATTTAACAAATTATTATTTAAAAGATGTTTAAAATTTTCCAATAGTTTTTCTTCTCATTTATTTAAAAATCATACTGTTATTATATTTTTGGAGGAAAAGGCAGTAGAGAGATCATGTTTTAAGCATAGTGTTTTTCAGGGCTCCTTCTCCAGTGTGGTTAGAGGCATATTTCACTTTATATAATTCAGAAATTTCTAAAAATGTAGTGTGAATCCTTAAATTCTTTTACACTAATCTGTTTACTTTCCCATTGACTCACTTTATAGTTTTAGAGATTTATTAAGATTGAAGTTATCTTGGCCCTGAGTCGTTAATTAAAATTATACTGAATAGAGCAAAGATTTTAAGGTTTATAGTTTAGTTATTTTAATTTTAAAGATACATTCAAAATGAAATTATTTTGGCCCCGAATTGTATAATAAAAAATTATACCCAGTGGAGCAAACTTTAATATATTTAAAGAATTACATTTCAGAAAAATATGAATGCTAACACTAGGTTCTTGCTGTTAAATGCTGGCTGTTGGCCCTGTCTAAGCAATAGGGTAAAATCAAGTGAAGATGTTGAGGGAAGCTTGCCGTCTTGGGCCTACAGGTATTTTTAGGTCAACTTGAATTTCCAGGTTAGAAAACCTGAGAGTGAGATCAAGGTGGTGGCCACTGAGAGGCTACTGAACCCAGGCCACATGTTTCCGGTTCTTACTACAAGGACACAGAACACCCCAATCCTGGCTGTTGTGGGACAGCTTGTCCCTTCAGCAGGGTTGGAGGGAATAACAAGGAGAGATGGTGGGCTAACGACAGTGTGCTCTGGACCAGACAAGGAGTGATTTCATCCAGCTCTGCTGGTCGTGTCTGAAGTACTGATCCCCACAGCGGCCTGGAGATCTTAAACATAACTCCACGCTGTTAGATGGACACCTTACCTTCATGCTTCCTTTCCCCAAAGCCCACACTTACGCAGATGAATTCCATTTCAGTGAAACACCAGAAAGGTCTCCAGGTGAATGTGAAAAAACCCTGGCGAGACAGTGAAACAGAAGCTGGAAGATGATAGTACCTCTGGCCCTAGTTGAAAAGAAATGAGATTATTGCTGGACGTAGAACACATGATGGTCAGGCACTGCTTACTGACAGAGATACATTCTGAGAAATGTGTCATTAGGCAGTATTGTGCAAACACCACAGAGTGTACTTAACATCAGACATCGTAGAGCCCGCTGCACACCGACGCTCTGTGATATAGCCTGTTGTTCCTAGGCTGTAAGCCTCTGCAACGTGTTGCTGTGCAGAACAACCGGAGATTAATGAAGCGCAAGGGAGAATGATGCAGTCAAGAAACACAGTAAACACAGACGCGTGTGAGTCTGATCCCCGCATAACACAGCGTGCTGTTAAGTGGAAAGGCTGCACTATGATGTTAAGTGTAGTGTGTTAAATACATAGACCAGTAAAATAGCTGTTATTGTTATCAAGTAGTATGCACTGTGCACAATTGGTGCGTGCTGCACCGCCACATTGCTGGCAGCACGGTGTGTCTGTCTGCACCAGCACCACTGCGGTGAGTCATGGGCGAGGCTAGGGCATTACAATGGCTATGACGTCACTAGGCGATAGGAATTCTCCAGCTCCATTATAATCTTAACGGGGCCACGGTCATCCACATGGTCTGTCTGGGACCAGAACATCCTTATGTGGCACGTAATCGAAAGTGGGAAAAGTCACTTAAGTGAGAGCAGTGCTTCCCGAGTTTTGGAATTGTGACAAGATTATTTCCTCCAACTGCTTTATGCTGATATGGCCTAATATGTTGCGTGACATAAAGAAGTAAGAGTAACATATTTTTTTGATTTAATACTTCTTTGCTTTTATTAAAATAGTTCACTGTTACTCTACATTGGCCGCTCCAAAATATTACTAGGAAAGCATCTTAGCAGTTTTATTTACTGTATGTGTTCTAGAATAGCATAAGTATTTGAGGATAGGACAGTGGGCCAATAAATGAAGTATTATATATAGAATACAAATAAAAGTTTATCGTACAAGATTAAGGCCTTCATATTTCATATTTCACTAGTAGGCTAAAGAAAGACTAGGTAATTTTTAAAAACCTTCACTTCCTACCACCTCCAACTATCAAAATGTTCTGACCAAATGTTATCAAAACAACTGCTATCAGTAACACTAAGCCCTTTAAAGACAACTATGCCAAATGTTATTTCTTGGCATAGGCAATCTTCACGGCATGGGACACTGTGATCTTAAATCCTCGCAGAGCATGCTTTTAAAACATTTCACAACATCATATCACTGAAATGTAACATTGGTGAATATATAACAAAATTAGGAGTTGGAATTCTCAGTTTAAGAGCTGACATGTAATATTAACTAGATAATTTTTAACTGCTTCCTATTTCAGGTAAGGACTAAGACCCTAGGTGGTTAAGTGTCTTGCCCACGGCTGCAGGGCTAACCCAGCCCCTAGGTCTCCACACTCCTAGACGTGTGCTCTTTTCAGCTGTCCCAGAATCATGCCCAAGGGATTAGAGATTTCTGAAAAATGAAAGTTTCTCTGTAACCTGGAAGAACATGTTCATCCCTCCTTGCCTCCTCCACCCAACCACCAGGAAAGGAAAAAATGAAAAACCAGAGGACAGAGTTTGATCCAAAGCTTGATAAAACTTAAACAAAGCAAACAAACAAACAAACAAACCTGGTACTCAAATGAGAATCCAGAATTATTTACACCAATGTGATCTTTTCAAAAATATCAATTCTTAGTGTGAAGGTAAAATAAAATTTCATCAGATAGAGCAGCTAGGGTGTACATTTCAAAACTATCTATTATGGTCAGAAAGAAATAAATAAGAATGAAAAGTTATATCTGGACCTAAACAGTATTTGATTTTTTAAATTTCTTCTGTATAAATTAAAATAAGTTTCTCAAAATACAGTTACCCTGAAAACTTCAAATTATGTTATAGACATGAACATTCTAAACTTCAAATTAGTTATAAACATATATGTATAAACTACTCTACATATATTAGTAGATTTTTTTTAAATCATGTAAACAAGAACACCAATTTTACCACGTCACCCACCACTGGTTTCTCTATATACAATTTTATTATCCATCATGAAACAGAGAAGACATTTCCAGAGCTACTGCCTTCAGTTAACGTGAAAGTACTTCTGGACTTGTGCGGGTGGCCACGGTAGCCCACAGGTCACCACTGCCAGGAGCTAAATACTGTCGCAGCTGTAGCAAACACTAAAACCTGTCAGCCACCACTTATCTTTTTTTTTTTTTAACCAAAACTGTACTACAAAGTGGCATAATTCCAGGAGTTATATTGTTTGATGAATACTTTTAATTATCAAAATTGTTCTAATTGTAAGATTATTTGTGTTGTTATTTCACAACAGAAGCTTTCTGGGATCCCAGTTAGAATGCGTTACACAGGAGACAAAAACATTTATTGCAAAGGGGTGGGGAGACCAACAACATTGCAATAACTGAGCCCTGAGCAGTTATTCTGACTCGGTGCTTATTGGTAAAGTCTGTCTGAAAATACAGATAAATTATCCTATCTTCCAGCACAAGGCTGTGTGAAAAATGGCTGTCCAAATACCACTTCCTGTTTGCAGCAGACATGCTATACATTGGGAATGTGCAGAGAAATATGATAAAGTGTTATCACATCACTACAGGCTGAAACACAGCTATGTCTGCAAAACAGGAAGGTGTGTGAGGGATAATGTCTGTCTTTAGGCACTATAGTATGTCAAAACCACAAAGACAATGTGCAGCAAAAGATAGCTCCATCATAACCACTTTTCTATGATTGTCTTCACAGACCGAGATAAACGAAAAGCTGCAAATACAGGAAGAGGCCTTTAATGCACGAATAGAAAAATTGAAAAAGGCCTGAGGACTCGGTACAAAGAGACTGATGCTAAACTTCACAGAAACAAACAAAACCCGTCAGAATGACAGACCCTCTAGCGCATCGTGTCTCCTATATTTAGTTTAGAGAGGAAAACCAAGCCCCACTTTTTATTATCCTAAGTAATTAGAAAAGTATTGGCCCCAATTTTGCTATCTCCTGTCTCATAACAGCCTCTGAATTTATTGCACTAAGTGTAATAAGAACATTTTGTCTACAAGAGTTTGGAGAATTATATATAAAAACACAATTACTTTTACAATCCTCCTTTGACATTTTGACTAATAAATGTTATTCATCTTCAAGGAGAATGAAGCCAACGTTTTTAAATAAAGAAAAAAATAATAATGATTTTATTCGTATTGACCCAAATGAACTGCCACATTAATGGAGCACCGTGAGCAGATACCACTAACCACACCACTGAGGATAAAACTTGCTAGACAACAGCTATTCAAATGCATATATTAGGGGTTTTTCCTTAAATCGTTTGGTTTTCTTATTTAAACGTTTCAGTGTGAAACCAATTTTCTGAAATTATATAATGTAGTTTGAAGCACTTTAATTTATTCTGTACTGTATTTGTTATTTCTAATCTTGTTACTCTCCCAGGAGAATACATGACCTATATAAAAAGAAGCAGTGTATAAATGGTTATTAAAGACCAACCTATATATAGATTGTAAAAATCTTAAATATAAATCAAACTCACAGAGCTCTTAAAATTAACCATTATATTGCAGTAGAGTGGTTGAAAACATCTCAAGCCTTTAAATACATTTATTAAGATATCATTTCAAAAGAAAAATATCCACTTACTAACGGATTGTCCCTAGTTGGACAAATTAAACCAGTTACAACTTAGGCCCTTTCCAAATGTCTTAGACTTCAGAGTATTCTACAAGGGAGAGTGTTGCTAGAAGGGACAGTTCCTTCAAAAAGTTTCCAGTTCATACTGGAACCAAATGCACTTGCGTCTTGGAGACACTTGGTCAAATATGTCTATGTTCTAGCCTCCAGCTATAACCTTACCCTCTCCATCAGTGCCAAAGAGATTACCCAAAATGTGTTTATTTGGGGCACAGACAGATAGGACAGCATTTGGAGATTTTCTAACTACACCGACCAGCGATGTAAGAGGGGCCCGTAAGACAAAACCATGCTTATTGCTCATGCAGTTCCAAGACTGGAAGGCCTGGAGTTGTGCCGGGATGTGCTTTTTCCTTGAGCTGTCCTGCTAATTGAAAATGGTCACAGCCACGGGGGAGCACTAGGGGGGCTCCCATGTCTTACGCCATCAGTCTTTTCTCCAGGGAAAGCAGATGAAATTAGAGAAACCACAAACCGGAATAAAGGAGCTTCTAGAAATCACCAAACACGGTGACTTCAAATGAAGTCATTGGCACAGAGTGGCCCTGCATTCTCTAATAAAGAGTGCTTATTGTGAGCAAAGGTACTGATAGTCCAAAACTGAATAAGAAATACAGGAGAATCCCTAAATGCTACACAGAGACAATACATTATACGCGTGCCTGAAGCACATGACCATGCCTAAGGCGTGCCTCCAGAGTGAAACTGCGAGTCTGATACTGGCCTCCCCAGTGGCTGCGGTGTGACTTTGGACAGGCTACTGAACCTCTATTTGCTGGTCCAGTAAATGGGCATAATACTTATTTTTGAGGTAGTCATGAGGATCCAATAACTACATATTGAATTGATGTTTTCTTGTAAGGTTTGGTTTCTATTTACCTCCTAGGATACCTAAAAGGCTACTGTGCATCTCTAGTACCCACTGGCCAGTTGTTGGACAGCCTCTGTGCCAGAAATGCTGGCCTTCCCTGTCGCCCCACTGGCGCCTGTGTGAGCTCCCCCAGTACCCATGTGGCCACCCCGCTGGCCTACACCTTTCATGTTGGCGCAGCCCAGGGCTCTCCGTGGGAGCCTAACTTTAATATCTAATAATAAAAAAAAGAAAGAATAATCATAGTGGCAGTAGCTATAAATTTTAATTCACAGTATTTGCTCTTTTAAATTGATTTCAAATTAATAAAGAAATATATGCACTTCCTCTCATTATATATAAAAAAAAGTGTATACAGTGGAATTGCTGGGTCAAAAAGCAGTTCTCTCACCTACAAGTGGAACCTAATCAACAAAACAAATAAGCAAGCAAAACAGAACCAGAGACACTGAAATTAAGAACAAACTGACAGTAACCAGAGAGGAGGTAGGAGGGGATAATGGGGGGGGAAGGGGAGGGTTTTCAGGAACATTATAAAGGGCACATGGACAAAACCAGAGGGGGGTAGAATCAAGGGTGGGGAGTGGGGATGGCTGGGGTTTGGGGACTGTGGTGGGGGTAAAATGGAGACAACTGTACTTGAACAACAATTAAATTTTTTTAAAAGCATATACTATGAAAAATAACTTTTACCCTAGCTAGGTACCTTCATTTCTCTCCCTATGAGGCAACAATAGCTTTCAGTAAGTTCTTAGAAAAGCATTTTTTGCCCATTTAAACAAGTGGACGCCTGTAAGTTGTGGTCTTTTTTATTTTTAACACAACTTAAATTGTTATTTACACTGCCTTTTTAAATCAAATAATGTAACTTAGAGATAGTTCTCCATCAGTATATTAATGATCATATAGTATTTCATTATAGCAATTCCAAAACTTTTTTAACTAGTCCTATTGATGAAAATGTTATTGTTTCCAGCACTTCACTCTCACGATGCTGCATTGCCACCTTTGCGAGCATGATTATACCTGTATGATGAATTCCCAGAAGAATAAATTTCTAGGTCAAATTCTATTTGTGTTTCCAATTTTGATAGATATTGTCAAAGTGCCTTCCAAGTTACTTCACCAACAATGTGTGAAAACAACCTCTTTGTCTACATTGTTACCAGCTTCATGCATTACTCAATTTTTTACATTTAATGTTCCGATAGATAAAAATAATGTCACACTATTGTTTTAATTTGCTTTTGTTGTTTTACTCTACATGGACTGAGCACTTTTCATATGTTTATAACCAAAATATTTATATGTATACTTAAATTATATATATGTATTAATTTTCCTAATAACCCTAAGAGAGAGACAGATATTATTACTCATCTTATTTATAAATTATGGAACCTTAAGCTTAAAGATATTATTAACTTGAATCAAGTTACACAATTACTAACTGATGGATCAGGTTTTGAAACCCAGGTCTGACCTATTTTACAGATGAGGAAACTGGAACCCAGAAATTTTAAGTAATTTGTCCATGATCACACAGCCAGAAAATGGTGGAGCCAGGTTTGGAATTTAGACATGTATGATCACAAAACCCACGTATTTAACTTTTATCTTCATCTAGCTACCCCATAGTCTGGATGAAAACAGAGTGAAAACTGACCTTTTTTGTTATTAGTTATAATAAGGGCACAGGCTTATTTAAATTGTTAACATATTGTTTAGAAAGTGTGTGCAAGGATGGAATGTGTCACCCAGCTCCGTTCATTCATGCATTCATTGTTACACTATGTAGTCATTGAATACCTACTATATGCCATGGCATTCAGCAGTGAGCCAAATAGAAATGATCTCTACCTAATAATCTAGTGGGAGTGACAGTTAACACTAA
The DNA here is from genome assembly GCF_022682495.2 of Desmodus rotundus. Classification (NCBI taxonomy): domain Eukaryota; kingdom Metazoa; phylum Chordata; class Mammalia; order Chiroptera; family Phyllostomidae; genus Desmodus; species Desmodus rotundus. Next base: position 38,543,559 of record NC_071390.1, read on the forward strand.
CTGTGAAAAACACAAGCTTAGGGCATTTAAGTGTTGAACAAAGAAGATTGATCTGGTCTAGAATGTGAGGGAAGCAACCTTTGAGTTGTGACATTGGGCTGCGATCTGAGGGATAGGTAAAATTTAACTGGACAGAAAAAGGTGAAGGAAGATGGATTTCAGGCAGCGAGAAAAGCATGTGCAAAGCCCCTGGGACACAAAATGAGTCTGCACAATTGCCCGTGGCCAGGGCTCTGGTAGGGTGCTGTAGACCACGGACAGATGTTAATTTTTACCCTAAAAGCAATGGGAATTTGTTGGTAAGTTTTAAGTAGCAAGTGACACCAGATTAGTATTTTTTAAAAGGCCATCTCCGTGGTGCCAGGGTATCTATCCATAGAGATGTGGGGGAAATATTCCCATTAAAGAATTCTTACTGTTAATGGTGCCATAGCTGTACATTTTGGCAATTTCCAAGAGCAGGAGAAATAAAGAAAAATGTTGACTTTGTTACAGTCGCAGGATCGAGTCTCTGGCACAAAGGCAGCCCTCTGAAGGGCGGATTAAAAAACAATACCAGCCTATCTATTAGGCAAGTAGCAACCTTTCACTTATCATCCACAGTAAGACATCTTTCTTCCATTTGCAGGAATAATTAAGGGTGTTTTTTTCTCACCCTCAGGATAAATTTCAAGGAGTAAATATATTCATTACGTTATGAACAAGCCACAGCCTGCCACCATTACAGGTATTTGCAGGCACTATTGCACCTAAATATAGCTGTGGAGTCATTTTCCCAAAATCCAAATATAAAGCCCCTATTTCTATCCTCCATTTGATTGGAACCATTCAACCATCCTGGTAGATAATAAGTTTGCATGTTCTTAGATTGCATTTCATTATGCTTCAGTTCCCCTAGAGAATAAATGTGCTCCTTTTCCAACAATTGTAGAGGAGAAATGCTTCTGACATCTCAAATTTCAGAGTCTCGAGAAGACGTCCCTCTTCTAGACATCAAAGTCTTTTTTTCTGGATATTGATTTGTTAAATAAGAGAAGTCATGAACCCTCTGTGGCAGCCAAAATACCTCTTAATTCAAGTTTCTTAAGCAAAAAATACTCTAGATCTGAATAATACCATCTTGTTGGAAATCAAATTCCGAAACAGAGAGAGAATACTAAAAATCTCTTTTTGCTTTTAGGATTCCACCCCTTTTCATGGAAATACAAGCAGTGGACATCAGCTTAACATTTTTTGTCAGAGCTGCCAAAGAGTATTGTGTTATTTTATTTTGGTTTTGGCTCCAGACAGTGTTCAGTGTAGATGTCTCCAGTGGTCATTTTGGCATTTGTTTCTTCCTTTTAATCTAATGTGTAGTTTATTCTGGGTATTTTCTAGGCACTGAGATGAAATAAGATATGGTCCTTGACTTCATGAAGTTCATGGAATTGATAAAGCTTATGGTCTAGAGTCAGATGATAAGCAAGTGGATCAATAAGGTGATCTGAGATAACAAATAATGGCAATGATCAACACAAAGCCAATGGGGAAAAGGTTCTGGGATGTAGAAGAGCTGCTTTACCTAGGGTGCTCCAAGAGCCCTTCCTGTAGGAGATGACTTGTAAGCTGACCAGAATGGAAGGAACTAGCCATGGGCAACACCATGGTACACCACGTTCCAGCTAGTGACAATGGCGAGTGAAGTGACATTGCCAAGTAGAACCTGTGATCACTCAAAGCGGCTTCCAGGGGAAAGGGCCTGACTCCTGGGAAATAATCAGATTGGTTTTTATCTCCAGACCTTCACATTCCTAATCTAGTGCTGTTGCCATTCCGCCATGTTGGTATGGTCATATCGCGTTTATTTTTTTTTCAGAAAAATGCAGAATTATAGCAAGGAAATGCTTATCAGTATGACTCCCAATCTTAAATAAGCCCACCTACTTAAAAAAGAATCTTGGTCCAAATCTCTTTTGCAGGAGAATTCCAAACAAATTATGTAGGTGCTCCACTCCAGAAAAGGAGGAAAATAACTCCCACTCATTGTATGTGGGCTGTGCATAGCGGCTTCCCGCCAGATACAGTATGGAAAGGCGGAGGGGAAGAGTGTCTTCCCACTTAAGAAACCTGATCGACGCTACTACTGCCAGATGATCAAGGTCGATATCAGTAGTCATAAATCATGTTGACGGCATGTTCACTTGATATGAGATCATGAAAACAGTGCTTTACTTCTGTGATCTTCCTACCAGAAATCATACCCCCCGTCTAATCCTGAGAAAAAACATCTGGCAAATTCCAATGGAGGAGCATCCTAATATATACCAGATCAGCACTCCTCAAAACTGTCAGGTCATCAAAAACAAATCTAGGATGAGAATGTGTTGCAGCCAAGAGACGCTTAAGGAGACATGACAACTAATGGAATAAAAAATTCAGGATGTGATTCTGGAAGAGAAAAAGGAAATCTAAAGAAATATGTATAAATTATGAATGTTAGTTAATAAAAATGCATTAAAACTGGTTCATTAGTTATACCAAATATACTATATTAATGTAAGATTAGTAATAATAGCAATTAGTAATAATAGGGGAAACTGTAGGGGGGGAAAGGGGACAATAAATGTGAATTCTGTACTATCTACTCAATCTTTTTGTAAATCTAAAAGTGTTCTAAAAAATAGTTATGAATTTCCAAAAATCTTGATGAAAACAAACCAAAATTAGTTAGAAAGATCCCCGCCATCAGATTTTGCCATTGATGGAATGCTACCCCTTTATAAATGACACATGAAAAATCAGATGTAGCCACTTTGAACACTAGAGTAGAAAAGATATGCTTATGAAGAGGATAAAGTGGTAAACAATTCCATTTTATTTATTTAAATTGTATTTTATTGTTTACATTATTACAGTTGTCCTTTTTCCCCCCTTTTGCCCCCTCCACCCAGCCCCACTACTCCCTCAGGCAATCCCCACAGCATTGTCCATGACCATAGGTCATGCACACATGTTCTTCGGCTGATCCCTTCACCTTTTTAAAGAGGAAATTGCTAACTTCATCAGTCCTGGGCCACTCCTTATTTTCTCAGTTTCATGGTAGAAATTTAAGCTTTCTATGAAAGTATATAGCTTATTAAAGCAGAGAGTAGATGGTTTCCTTTAAATACCTAACTCTCTCAAATATAACATGATAATATGGTGTATCAGCTAAAGAAAAGAGATCAATCACTATGCGGTAGAATGGTCTCTGAAGCTTCTCTCAGTGAGGTAAGTCTCCTCGGGATCCTACTAAGACTTCTCTAAACAAGCATTCTTCGTCTTATATTACATCAGAGATGCTTGTTAAATGCATCAGAGGTAAGTGGGTGGGTAGATGGATAGACTGTAAGAGAGAGTGAGAGAGAGAGAGAGATCCAGCAACTTGAAATCAGGCTTGGTAGTGATTACCTGCCATCCTATTATGAAAAAAAAAGTTAAAATAGCCTGGGTACTAATCTTTTAATTGAATATATATCTCAAAATTAAATGGGGAAAATACAGCTCCTGTTCTTCTACTGGTGAAATTTTATGTTAATGCACTGTCAATACATGGTTTTCATAATACCAGGGCCCAAATTCAACCAGAATAAAAGGAACATAATCCTTATCTTCTGGGCCCATACAATGACCAACAAAAATGCTTCTGGATTTTACTTTTTTATCTTTTACCGTATAATAATTGATGCCGTTATTTTTCATCCAATCTCCTTTTTGGTTGTTATTGGATCTATGGATTAGGATTAAGTTAAAGTCTGCACTGAATCTGTAATAGTAAAAAATTCAAAATTAAAGAATAAAAAGTGTTCTCACTCGACCTTGCCTGATTCACAACTTGTCACATCTGCTTAGGAAACAAATGAGTGATTGAACAAACGTGATGACCCAGAGGACTCAATTTTAAAATAGTAATGCCATAGAATCGTGGGGCTAAAAGTCTGAAATATCACTTAATTGAATCCTTTCACAACGAAGGAACTGAGGCCCAGGAAAGTGAAGACTTTGTGACAGAGACTTTGTGCTCTTTTGTGGCAGGAAATAGAACCCAGATCTTCCTACCTCCCTTCCTCTCTTCATCCTTCCCCTCTTCTCCCCTCCCTTCCTTCCTCCCTTCCTCCTTTCCTTCCTCCCTTCCTCCTTTCCTTCCTTCCTTCCTCCCTCCCTTCCTTCCTTCCTTCCTTCCTTTCTTTATTCAAACATGCTTATATTTAACAAATGTTTACTGAGCATCTTTTATAGGTCAGAAGCAATGCTAAATGTTCATAAGCAAAAACAATCACTGACCTCATAGGAGCCTAATGGGAGAGGCAGATTTTAATCAATCACACAATTATAAAAGAGTAAGTGTAACTAGTGCTGTGATAAAAAAAAAAAAATATGCTCTACAATGAGAGCTTATTTAGAAGAACCTGACTAAATCGAAGAAGATTCAACTGGGAGAGTCGTACTTAAAGGATGAACAGGTGCCAACTAGGCAAAGAGGGGAGAAGAGAGTTTTCAGGCACAGGAGCAGCAAGTGCAAAGTGCCTGTGGAAAGAAAAGGTGTAAAGTAGAGAATGTGGAAAGGGGGTCCAGGGGTCTAGAACCTCAAAAGAGAAAAGGAGCACTTTCCAAAATTGAAAATGAATAGGTAAATGAACACTAGATTATGCAGAGTCTTGCATGTCAGGATAAAGAGTTTTATCTTTGTCCTAAATACAGTGAAAGCTTATTGAAAGGCTTTAAGCAGAGACATGGAGGCGATTGGTGAAGGACAGGCACGTCCGTGGGGAGAAAGGAGAAGAGACCAGAGAGGAGGGGTCACCCCAGTTAGGAGACTTTTCCAGCTCGATTCTTTTTCTGTTACACTACGTACGTGTCAGAAGCTGTCTATCAAAATCCAGGTTCCCGGTATTCCTAAGCGCATGCCTAGATTTTATTTCACAGATCCCTTTGCAATTAGGTGTGACCATATGATCAAGTTTCAGCCAGTGAAATGTGAGCAGAAGTGAAATGTGCTACTTGGAGGGTGTTGCTCAAGACTATACAGCACCTCTTTCACACCCTCTCTTCTTCCTCTCTGAGGGCTGGACAGCAGCGGGGAGAGTGGCAATCTGAGGGTAGCAGAACAACTGTCTGCCTTGGTTCCTGTGCCACCATGTGTCAGGAGACGCTTACCAACCTGCATGACTCTTCCAGACTGTCTCATGAGGGGGAAATGCACTTCCATTTCTTGGGGTGACTTCATCCTTGGGTCTATCTGTTACCGCAGTTTAGCCTGCCCTAATTAATGCAAGAATATGTCTGTCTGTGTTTCTGCATATGTAACATGTCCCATGTGGGTCAATGTCCACAAACTCAGAGAACAACTAGCAAATTCATTTACTAGGGACCTACTTATAGTTTTATTGCATAAGGTAATTACTTCTTAGTTTATATAAGCCTACAGTCCCTCCTAAACTGACATTCTATGAAATAATTGACTGAGCCGTATAAGTATGATGAATTGTACACTCAGGGATTTCCCATGAGAGGACACACCTTAAATACTTGCTACTTTAAGTGAGGCTAGTAATTTTTTAAATGTCTGTGGTTGGTTTGGGACTTCTCTAATATAATAAGAAAAGTACAAACAAGGTTCTAAATAATTAGTTTGATGATAGTTTTTCCCTTAGGCCAAGGCTATTTCCTCAGCTGAAATATTCCTTAATTCAATAAAAATTATTTAGCCCCGGCTGGTGTGGCTCAGTGGATTGAGCACTGGCCTGCAAACCAAAGGATGGCCAGTTCAATTCCCAGTCAGGGCACATTCCTGGGTTGTGGGCCAGGTTCCCCGGTGTGGGGCATGTGAGAGGCCTCCAAACATTGATGTTCCTCTCCCTCTCTTTCTCCCTCCCTTCCCCTCTGTCTAAAAAATAAATAAATAAAATCTTTAAAAATAAAAATTATTTACCAAATTCCAATCCAGGACTCTGTCTAAGGCCCTTACCAGAGCAAGTATTGATATATTAGTTACTATTGATATTAACTATATCCAGGTCTAAAGGCTAACGCATTATTAGTAGTATTAATAGTATTAATATAAATTATTATAACTTGGATAGTAAATAGTTCCATAGTTTAAATAAAAGGCACAGTCAGATAATAGATAAAGTTGGAAATAGAAACAGAACTTAGTTGTTCCCTCCCTCACCATGCTCAGTCTCTAATGCACTTGTTATCAGTGACCTCCTGAATCAGTTAGAATGCTTTTGGCTATGAACAAGTAAAATTCTAAACTCAAAATGGCTCAGAGGTAGGAATCATCAATGACATTATGGGAAGCCCAGATTATTTCAGTCTGTGGTGCCCTCCTTAGCATCTTGGCTTTCATCCTCAGAGTTGTTCCCTCATATGCCCAAGATGGCAGCTACATTCTCATTAAGGGACCAAAAGCTCCAAGAAAATTTTTTTTCTTTTCTTACATTTCTTTTTGAGAACAAGAAAAACTTTTCCCAGAGCCTGCCAGGAAAATCCCTCCTAGGGAATTGTATCACTTGGCCAGTCCTAAACCAGACACCAGGAAGGGAATAAGAATTATCAGGATTGATTTGGGAGAGTCAGGATTCAGCTACTGGAGCTGGGGAGTAGCTGAGCAAAATTGGGAATCTATCGGGGTGGAGGGGGGAGGAAAGATAAATGGCTACTGGGTAGGCAACTACCACTCTAGTCCACCAAGTGATTTTGCCTGCATCACATTTTATACCTTGGAATGTCCTACCTTCTCAGCACTCTTCAATTTTAAATTTAGATAGATCTTCTTTTTCAAAGATTACGCTACTGGTGCTGATTATCATCTCTATGGTGGAGTGGGGTGTTTTGTATTAATACAACTGTGTTTGCGGTAGAAGAAGCTACTGCACTTCCAAGATGTCTATGAAAAATAGCTAGAAATTTTTGAAATCCAAGCTTTTCTGCTGTTAAGGTGCCAGGCTCATATTGAATTACTATTACCACTTCCATCCTGCTGAAATTTGATGACATGGTTATCATTCATTCAACCAAGTGTGGCCACTTCAGATTCAGTTAAGTGTCTTCATTCAAGGTGTCCTCATGGGCTCCTTTATTTGCTAGAACTATTTCAAAATTAACAGCCAGATGAATCAGCAGAACACCGCAAAGCAAAATGTATGGGTCAGCGTTGAACTGAGGAAACAAAACAAACAAAAAGGTGAGGCAATTACAGTGTTGGGAAACTTTTCATGATATAATATTAACTGAAAAGAAAAGAGGTAAAATCTATCATTCACCGTGTGTGTTTTGTGGGGGGAAATTGATAGGGAAAGAAAAGGCATTCAAACAAAATGGGGGTTATCTCTTAATGGTGAGATTACAGATGATTTAATATTTTTTTTGTATTTTCATACTTCCACATGAACTTTTTTTAATGAGAAATAAACACGGCTTCTGATAGGTTTATGTGACACCCTAGCCTTCAGTGTCATTGCCCTTTTACCAGCTTCTGGACCAACCCACTGGAGGCTTGGGCATTTCCCCAGCCCTCTCTGGAGCAGGTAGGCTGTTCTAGCTATTTACAGTAGCCCTGAGAACATGGCAAGTTTGGATTCAGGGAATCGCAAAGAGCTGCCCATAAATGGCCCCTTTTGTGAAGAAGCTTCCAAGCTAAATTGGATACACTGACAAGTATTGGATATACACATTGCCTCCACAGTTCCACAACATCATCTAGAGCTGAATTCCAGAGGCTTCTGTCTCAGCAAATGTGTAATGTGAAGTTTGCTGCATTCCCTCACTGAGCCTCGAGTTTCTTATTTATAAAATGGATGGGTTGGCAGTAGGTGAAAGGAGGCAAAGTTGAGATGCCTCTTCCTATAGTTCAAGGGACATCTCTGACTTAAAAAAAAAAAAAAAATAGAAGGTAGCCTGAAAGGAACACGGCATGTAGAAGAATTTCTCAAATTGGAGTAAAGTTGAAATGTCAGATGCATTCCCACTGAAGTCAAGAATGGGTTATAACTAATGAAATGATTGTATAAACACCTATTTAATGTCTGTCCAGCAGCCTAGGCTATTGCTCTAGGAGGGTAGGGACTGAGTCTGTCTTGCCCATACTCTCTCTCAAAGATCCGGCGCGGTCCCTGGTACAGAGTGGGTACTTCCTAAATATTTTTGTAGAAGAAAAAGCAGGAGCCAAACAGACACACTGGCTGCTTGTCTCTTTTCAGCACTGGTATTTAGCTTTTCTTAGCACTGCAATAAAACAATACAGAGAAATTTAAAGTATAATTAACAAAGAGCTAAAAGTCATTATTACATATAGATTATAAGGTTATGTACACTGAAAAACCCATGAGCAAAACTATTCTTAAAAAATGAATAAGTCAGATAAAGATAAATATTAAAATATAGATCTTTAATAAACTAATAATGGTTAAAATATAATGGAAAAAATCTTTTACCATAGTAACAAATACACAAAACACTTAAGGTGAAAAGAGGAAATGTAAAGGACCTGTCTGAAGAAAAATATAAAACTTTTCTAAAGGGCATTTTGCTAGATGCAAAATTTAAATATAGTAAAGATGTCATTGTAAGTGTAATTCCGTTGAAAATCGCAGGTTTTGTATTTGCTAATTTTAGTCTGAGGTCAACATATATACTGAAAAAGTAATAAAGTGCAAAGGCTCTCTGCTATAATACTTAAAAGTATGATATTATTTGCAAAAATAGCAGCCAAATTAGTGAAACAATAGATAACCCAAAAAATGCCTTAAACTAAGAATTTGTTTTATAGTGAAATCTCCATGGGTGACTGAGTCTGTGAACTTTGAACTCACTAAGGTTTAAGATCCCCTCTCAGATTTGCCCCATGTAGACAAGCAATTTAAGCTATCCCAACCTCAGTTCACTCACCTGTAAAATGAAGATAAATGTAACTACGCTAGAATATTGTTGGAAGGACCAAATGCAAGGTATATTCATTAACATTTAAAATTCATTAAAACAGTTTACACAGATCCAAAGTATACTGTAAATGGCAGTAATCAAACCAAGAAAAAGTAAAGAAATCCATAAGAAATTGTGCTGGGACAATTAATTTTTAAAAGAAAACTGTTTATATGTTACATATTTGTTTTATAAATTACATTTTGCAGAATATGTCAACAGTTTGGATCATTAAATGTAAATATTAAAACTACCATATAGCTAAAAGGAAGCATGAGAGATTTTTTTTTCTGGGTATCCTGATGGGGAGAACTTCAATGAATGAAAGTAATGAAACAGCATCACAGAGAACAGGCAGAAAGAATTTATTTTTTTATTTTTTTATTTCTTTTATTTTAATTTTTTATTGTTATTCAATTACAGTTGTGTGCCTTTTCTCCCCATCCCTCCACCCCACCCCAGCCAAACCCCCCTCCCTCCCCCACCTCCACCCTCCCCCTTGATTTGGTCTATGTATCCTTTATAGTAGTTCTTGTAATCCCCTCTCCTCACTGTCCCCTCCCCACTCCCCCGTGCCCATTGTTAGATTGTTCTTAACTTCAATGTCTCTGGTCCAAAAACTATAGTATATTTACACAATGGAATTCTACGCAGCAGAGAGAAAGAAGGAGCTTATACCCTTTGCAACAGCATGGATGGAACTGGAGAGCATTATGTTAGGTGAAATAAGCCAGACGGTGAGGGACAAATACCATATGATCTCACCTTTAACTGGAACATAATAAATAGAAGAAAAAAGGAAACAAAATATAACCAGAAAGAATGATTTTAACTACAGGAAATATTTGAGCTGCTCCATGTACAAGAAAGCTCACTGTATGTAAAAATAAAAGAAAGCAAAAATCTGATGAAAAATACTTTCAGCAAGATGTATGACAAATACGGAGTTGATAACTAATATATAAATAGCTCTTTAAAATAAATTTTAAAATCCTAAAAACTCAGTAGAAAAATCACAGTGGATCTAAACAAATAATTCACAAATTAAAGAATAAATACAAATTGTCAACAATAATGGAAAAGCACTTGAACTTCCAAATTTTATATGTTTGGTATATTTGGTATATGTGTTTGGTATATTTTAAAGCCAAAAATCCATAAATTAAATCACAGAAATTAAAGTATTTTTGTATATCTCTGTGTCAGGAACTGCCCAAAATTGACTCAAATATGAGAAGCATCGTGCAGCTCTCACATCCCTGTGTGTTAAGGAGTACTTTACATTTTTAAATGAGATACTAGAACTCGTTTTTGGTAAATTGCTAAGTGCCACTTAATCACCCTCCCTGTCACCCCATATTCTGTGCTACTTTTCTAACATGGCACATATAGCTTCCTCATGTGACAATTTGCATGTCAAAAATACTGATCTAGATGAGCATGGACTAAATACACGACCAACAATCCCCGAGGAAAACATGAAGAGATCCAATTCTGAGTCTTGCTCTCTCACCCCTCGCTGTGAGCCAGGCCAGGGATAAGGCACATCACTTCTCCAAATTTGAAATGATTAAACTAGTATTTCTCCCAGAAAGGTCTATCATTCCTGCACTTCATAGAGCCCTTCAGAATCAGAAGGCAGGACTTGGAAACTGGCATTTTAATAAGCACCCCAATTAACACCTTGGTACTTAAAGTTTGAAAACCATACAATGGCAGACCACCAAGTTCCTTCTATTGTCCAAAATTGAGTGTTCCTAAGGAAAAAAAATGTATATGCATGCTGAAACACAGCTCTTACTCTGTACATTTGAAAGTGACCACCCACTTCAACTCTCAAATTTGGATTCTCAGATCCTTGTTATGTTGGAGATAGCCTTGATATCTCTTTAGGTTTGTTCTTTCAATCCCGTGCATCAAATTACATTCATCAAAGCTGCCAGTCTTGAAAGTGCTTTCAGAAGGCACATAAATTCAACCCTGAGTCCTTATGATTCAGACATTTAATCACACCATAAAGTTAATGGAATCCAATTTGAATGTAGACACCTCAACAGCTACACTGCATTGAATTCACAGCATTCATAAAACGTGGGTCTCAAAATGAATCACCAGCCTAATGGAAAGTTCAGAAGAGAATGCTGCCCTCTCATTGGTCACTGTCCAAATCTTTAGTTGCCAGGAAAAGGACCAGAGCTGTCAACACAGCCCTGTAGCCCAGGCAACCAGCCATGCCACAGGGAACTTTTCAACACTTAAAACACATAAAAGCTACATAGACACTTTCAGATGTTCTTTAGATTGTTTGGAAAGGCCATGGTTTATAACAGTGATGATGCCCAAGGTCAGACTTTGCCTGTCACTTTAGGGCTTCCTGTCATTAACAGCCCCAAAATGGGTTGCCTTAGGGGTGCTCCAGACCCTTGCCTGATTGCCATAAAGTGTGCTCCTACAGTGAGGCAAAGCCTCTGGGCAACAGGGAAAAGACACTGTTATTCCAAGACCCCAACAATCCACTACTTAAACAACAGGAAAGAAAAATGCCACTGGCCCTCCAAGCATGCAGATGTGGTCTCAGTGACGTTTGGCATCTACTAGGTAAAGACATCTGGATGATGGATTGATTCTGAGCTTTCCATCCAGACGTTTAACCACAGTGGCAGCTCAACTTTGAACTGTGGCTGGGTGGGGTCAGCAGTTATTACGAAGCAATCCGTGTGAACTCCTTTTACTGGGAATGTATTTTCACGTTAGCATGTCCACCTCGGATAGGATGGCTTTTCCCGAAACAGCCTCATGATCCACAGAACTGCTTAGATCCACCTCTTCAACTAACTAGGTGGAAGGAAGACCAAACTGTTTCCTAATTTTTTAAAAGAAGACCACTGCTGGAATCAACTATTCTTAACAAGTTATTTATCTAAGGTGAGAACTTGGCATGTAAAGGGGAGCAGGGCTCTCAAAATGTCTTCTATATTTTTTGAGTTTAATACGCTGAACTGCAAATTTAATCCACTGAAGTGGTTTCATGTAAACGCTCCTCTCAAATTCCTTTTGTACAAAATCTTGATGCATAATGTATAGAGTCTGAAAATGGATTAAGCTACATTTGGAGATGGTTTGAGTTGCTGTTTTTTTAAGCAAGCATAAAACAAGCAGGCTTTTTAAAAAAATACTTTATTTATTTATTTTTAGAGAGAGAGGAGGGAGAAAGAGCGGGAGAGAAACATCGGCTGGTTGCCTTTTGCACACCCGCACCTGGGGACAGGCCCACAACCTAGGAATGTGCTCTGACCAGGAATCGAGCTAGCGACCTTTCAGTTCATAGGCCGACACTCAATCCACTGAGCCACACCAGCCAGCGCAAGCAAGCCTGCTTTTTGTTGTTGTTGTTGTTGCCTTTTTTAACCCTTCTTAATCAAGCAATCTCACGTGGACTCTGTCTTCTCAAAGCTGCCTTCCACACAATGTTTCCTGTCTCATTTTCCCCTGTCAAAAAGCTTGAAATGTCAAAAGTTTTCATTGTAACTGTGAAGAGTGAATTAGACTTGTTTCCTTCAGATTTCCCAAATAAAGCAAGCAAATAGAATGGTAAAACCTTTTTATTTATTCCAGGAAGATAATTCAGTAACCAAGTAAGCATGAGTGGAATCTTACTGAATAAAAAGTTTCCGAGTACTCCACAGTTGAATCACCTTGAAGCCTGTGGACACAGATAGAATGCCAGTCTTTGTGTTGGAGGTAGCAGGTGTCACAAATGCCCAGAGACCATTTCTACCAGGGCCAAGCAAGGTCAGACCGGCGAAAACAGAGATAGCCAGGGCAAGTTGTCAAAAGCTCCAAAAGAATCACAGAGACTTGGCTACAATCTCACACTTATATCTCCATGGGTCAATAAATTGTAATGTTCTGTTTCATCATTTACTTATTTTTACATATCATTTAAATGCCACGTCAGTTATACTGGCAAGAGAATTGCAGCTGGAATGAAAGTTAGACTCAAGTGCTAAGTCTGACCTTACACAGTTACGTGATCTTAAATTCACTTGCTCTCCCTGGTTTCAGTTTCATCATCCGTCAAGTAAGAAGCCCCATTTCCATCTAGTTACCATCTGCATCTGGGGTCACTGTAGGGACAAATGGGCTGGGTGGGAAAGTACTAGTCTCAAGCTGCATGGACCCTGCTAAATTCTTCTCTGTCTTGGGTTAACTCCTGTTTCCTCCTGAGAAAATAGTGGCATCCTTGTCTCCTTTCCCCCATCTTCACCATCCACATTTCCCCCAAAGCCACAGGTGAAGTGAACAAGATGTTCTGAGAGGGACTTCCAGTGGCTGCACAGGTGACCACTTCCGGTGGGATCCCTCCACACAGCCCCAACAAGAGCTTGTAAGCAGACAAGGCCCTACTCGTGACACTTAAAACCACAGCCTCAAATAAACACAGAGAAACAATACCCCCCATCCACCACTTCTCATGGGCTCCATTCCATCCTGAATCCCTTTGACTCACCTTGTTCCTGACCTTGTGATTACCATTTTGCGGTTGTTTGCCTCACCTCTCTTGCTTCAGAGATGGTTCCACTATTCTGGCTTGGGTCTTCTGCTTCTCTTCTCCATCATGATTGGAATGATTCACTCAATCACGCTCCCTTTACCCACTCCACCTGGGTCCTAGCACCTCTTACCCCAGCTCTATGAATGGGACATAGTCAGAAAAGGAGTTACATGCAGATGTAGGAGCTGAGATGTATGTGTCTCCCAAAACAGGCACTGTAAGGATTTCTGCCTGCCCTGGGGACATTTTCTCTTTGGGAGCTATTGACCTTAAACAATTGGATGATTTCAAATTCTATAGAACAGGCACCTTAGGAGAAGGTGACAAGGGGGAAAGGGATAGTTTTTACCCCACTCGCCTTACCCTCCTACTGTAAATGTTACCACACACTAGCATGTGTCAAAACTATGTCCTGTCTGTGTCTCCCCGCACAGCGTTTGACTTATGGGTGGAGTGTTGAATGGGAAATGAAGGCTCAATCAAATTAAAATCCATTCCCCATGATTTCACAATAATACAGACTTGACTAAACATTTTTCTTTAATTTCTACGGTGTAGGGATAGCAAGACCATGCCTGCCTTGTTCGTGGAGTATTTCTAGAACCCAGCACACAGGACGTGTTTAAAAAGATTTGTTGCCCGAGCAAATACAGAAGAACTAAAAACAAAGTAATATTTGAAATATTTCTTATTATCTGATGCTGATAGAGAGTAAAGTTAATGATTTAGAGAACAAGTATCCAGCAGTACAGCTCACTAATACCTTTTAAAATGTGTTGATGCTCATAAATCCAAAATAAACGACCTGTAAAATCACTTAAGAAGAAATAATACGCATTTAATCAGGCTTCCAGAGGAAAGTCTGAGGAAAAAGCCGAGAATTTTAAGAAGAATTATTAAATCCCTTCAAATTCAATCACTGGCTGATCACAGACGCGCCACATGTCCCTCTGCCCACAGAGCTGTCACATTAGGCGATCTCGCTCTCCCTTCATTGTGAAACTCCTAAATTACAGCCACCTCTGGGAGCCAGAGGGAAAGGCTTTGGATCAGCTGAAAAGGGTAAGTCCTCTTATAGGTCTACCCAGCATGCTTTTCCACATTCCACACAGGCAGCTGGAATAAAGGGGGAGAAAGAGAACGCATCCCCTGCATCCTACAGCCAGCATCTTCAAAGTCTCACACATGGCTTTAGCTTCATGTCAAGGGGCTCTTCCTCTGGCAAATAAAATTCAAAACACTGTGAAATGCCAATCTGAACCTCTGCTTTATAATCCTGTTGAAGTTTTTGGAATTTAACAGTGTTCTAGTATCTTCCATTCCATCCTGGGTTTTCCCTTTTAGTCTGTTAATGAGAGTTACTTTACCTTTCCCTGAGTTTGATTAAGTTCCTGAGGGTGGTGGTAAAATGGATCCATCTTTTTGTTACAAACTCAATTAGCAGAAGTTGGAATTGCTCTCTTCAACAAAGTTAAATAAATTGTTAATGAGAAATTTACTTTTACTTGATTCGCTGGTTGCCTTATTAGCTTGAAGTCAACACTATTAAAAGAAAAGATGTTTTTATTAAAGCTTAAGGTGTTTGCTGGATTGAATGTTAAAAGGGAGACGGCAGGAGAGCACCACTGACTGTCTGCTTCCAACACCCTGAGGGGCTCCCAGGATGGATCCCATGTAAACAACTCACAGCCCTCATTTGGAATCTTCATATCTATTTACCCAGTAGGCCAAAGTGCCCACGCCTCTGGGGAGAACCTAAACCTTCTCTTTTCAGCCACTGTCCTGAGAGCACTTGCTAGGCCAAATGAGCACTGGCCTAAAGGAAGGTCACTCAGTTGAAGGTGAGTTTGAACACCTTTCCTCCTCTGGGAAGGAGTGAGCTGGACCCTGGCAATGGTGTCTCCTTATCTCCTCCCCAGACTTTGGAACACAGGTTCTGCTCACCACTCCCACAGTGGCAACTGTTGTTTTTAAGTGCGCAGCCTGGAGGGAGCAATGTGTTGTGAAGACCATCTGGACAGTATATGTGACTGGCCCACTTAGGGCCTCCGTGAGATCTTTTAAGGTCCTGGCTGATGGGTTCGGAGATCTATTCGTCTTGCAGTCACCCAAGACAAGTCTCCTGTGTAAGGTCCCTTTGCTTATTAAAACTGCCACCTACCAATACGCAATGATCTGCCTCTTTCTTCAGCCTCTCCTTGCCCTCCATGTACAAGGGCCAGTTCGCAGACCAGTAAAATACCTGCTGCCATACATGTCAGGGCCATAGGAGAAGGAGTCTATTAACTCAAGAAGGTTTACATGCAGACCTCAAAATCAGCACCCCCCAGAAAACCATAATATCTCTCTGATGTGGCATTCCTGAAATGCCTCATCTTAATAACCAGGACCGGGCTAAGTTGTGAGGTGACTCAAGGTTGTTTTCAGCACCTTCTCCATTTCTCTCTCAAAAAATGCTCTCTTGCTCACCCACCATGTACCCCTGTGGCAAAACCCACAGGCTGGTTAAGTCTAGTCCATCCCAAAAGCCCCAGAGTCACTGTATGGCCCTGCAGAGGCTGATAAGCTAAATGATCTCATTCCCCAGAGTGACCTATAGCGTAGGTTCCACATGAGACCAAGTGTCAGCCAAGTGGACACTCCCCAAGAGATTCATATGGTGGAGGGAGACATTGATGTGGGGGCTGCACTCCACTACTTCTGCTAGCCAGCACAGTGTGGAGACATGGGGGGACTCTACCAGAAGCCCCAGGGTCAAGACGCCAGCACTGTGGCTTCGAGAGCAAGTGGACGGTATCTGTTCTGTCTGGAGGGGTTGGGATGGATGTGATGAGCACAAGAGCCAGCAGTTGGAGCGGTGGCCTCCTCCTTCATCACCTTGACCCTAGTGGCCTCAGAGGGCAGCTCTAAGTTATTGTTCTAAGATGTGATTCTCGGAAGTTCTGCTGAAAGCCCCTTCCTCCATGCCTTCTAGGGTTTTTTTAAATTCCTTATGCCTTGTATGAAATCCATTTCTGCTAAAAATAGTAGGCTGGATTCCACTAACTACAGGTAACTCTTCAGGAACAGGAACAGGAACACTTCATCCTACATAAGCAACCGGGTTCCTTCATGTTTGTTCCTCCCCATCTTAGATGACATGAGTTGATAATCCAATTCACCATAAGTACATAGTTAATAACTAAGAAGGTAACTTCTTATGGGCACTTGTCTTAACCAAGCAAAAATATTCTAATGGTGAATTTCTAACCATGAATGGCTTACAATGTTGATGGGAAATTTTTTTCCTGGATAGGGAGGCAAAGGTGTTTAAAACTGTAAAGAAGTTGTTGTTAGTTGTTGATGATGATGGAGACACTAACGGTGGTGGTGATGTGTAAAAGCATGAGGGAGCTGATCCAGCCTATAAGGCTCCCTGGGCCAACACCTGCAGCTCTCTCCTCCAGCCCGCTGCACCCTCCAACCAGGGCCAGAAACACCGCGGTTGCCACTCAGTTCCACACCTCTCACTGCGGACCTCGGCTCTGGAGCCCTGTGTACAGTCACCGGGCCTTCCGGGAAAGAGAAGGCCTGCATCGGCAGGAGATGAACAAGGAGTCCAGACTCTCCTGCAAAGTTGATCACATACTCTCAGAGAAGAGGAAGAAACAGGCAGGTGAAGGAGGCAATGGGACAGAGAAGTGAATGATGACATCCATCTGCACATCCACAGGCGTTCCTGGACCAGCTCCATCCTGACCCCTGCAGAGAGGCGAGGCTCACCTTGGCCTGAAAGAATTGAAAGTACAGGGTAATAATAGAAATTGCCATTTCTTGTTCACTTCTGTGTGACAGACATTATCTCCACTAATTTCGTTCACTCAGAAAACATGTTGTGACAGCATGAGCAAAGGCTTTGAGGTGGGAAGGAGCTTCAGCCAATGAGGTACATAGTAGCATAATCCCCACTTTACACATGAAGCGATAGAGACCTAGAGAGATTAGGTAACTTCCTAAAGTTCCCCAGAACAGAGGTAGTGTGAAACCCATGATAGCCTCCTCATATAATCCAGCCTCCCAGAGCGGTAGAGACAAAGATGCTCAGCAGGCTTTAAAAATAATTATCAGGAGACCCTGGCGTGCCCTTTAAGACCACCCTTCCTCCTAAAGGAGCTGAGGACAGATTTTCATTTTCTCACTCTGCTGGGCTCGAGACTAAATTAAATGAAAAACCTGCTATTTCTGATGCAAAAGTCCTGGGTGCTTTTGGGGAATGAATCTTCTTCCCTCCTCCCTGGGGCCTTTCATACCATTCTGGTGCAGTCCCAAGCTATCAATGACAGTGAGAAAATGGGGCTTTGCGGTAGAGAAAAGAGCCTATTCAAACCGCTCCTGATTTCTATAAAAGAAAGATGTTTTGATCTTTGAAACAGCCAAAAGGGCAGTTTGATCTTCCTCAAACTCATTTATTTTAGATTCTTGCAAATTTCTTTTCCGTAGGTTTACTTCCTTAGAAAACGCAATATTCAATTGAACAGTGACTTTTATATATTGAAATGCAATATTGAATAGCTGAAGCCTAATAAATGCCATCCTGGCTATATACGGTATTTTAGAAATCATAAAAGGGCCGATTGAGTCCGATCCAGGCAAAGATGACAAAGCGAATTCAATGCTTCTTTTGAAAATGAGTCATGGTCAGAAATACTCACTTTGACCAAAAGCATTTCTTTGAATGCCAGAGGTAAATTTGCTCACTTTCATTTTCTGCCTAGGTTTCAAGTCGGCCCTGCAGAATGGAACAAAATCAACTGCAAGAGGCTCTGGCAGCTGTTCCAGATGTAAATGTGAACAGGATAGTGAGGTTGGGCCTATTCCCTTCAGTGTGTTACTTTCAAATTATGCAGATGATATTCAGATAGAAATTGATCAGGCTTTGTATATTTTTTTCAGGCAGGAGTAAATCATTGCTCTCCTGTGCTGCCTTAACATTCCCTTTCTTTTACATAGAGAAAAGGATGTTTTATTATCATGAACTTCCAAATTACTGGCAAAAAGAGACCCTGACATTTGTTCCCCAGGGGTAGGGGAAGGGGGCACTAGGCCTCAGGGGAGGACAGGCACAACATACTCAATCAATTAACCAGAGGGAACAGCCTTTGATGTCAGGGAACCTTTCCAAAGTTCATTTAAGACGCAAACAATCTGTGTGAAATCAAAGTTCTCAATCAGAATGTCTGCCCCACTCCTCTGGGTGTAGCTGGGCTGGAGGAACTTCAGCTTTAACTATTTGTAGATGATTACTCAGTTTGAAAATGTGTTCTTCTCGAGGCCCTTTCAACATTAGCCTCTTTAAGAAGAGGAATAACTTCATTCTCCATCTTCTTGTCATGTGAACTTTTTCCCTCACACGTATATTTTAGGAAAATGCAGATTAACGTTGTCAAAAGCCAGGTTGTTTTGTAGCAAGCCTCTCCTCGGTGTGACCTCAGAAGAAGGTCTGGTTTTACAAGAATGCCTATGTTTTGCACACTCCTAGTATCAACTAAAAAGTGGATTGGAATTGGGAAAGAAACTGGGACCAGGAAGATCAGGAATGATAATCATCCGGAAGAAGGTGATGGGAAAAAAGGAGGAGTCAGAGACACGAAGAAGAAGGTGGGTCCCCACTCTCAGAAACAGCAAAGTCCAGAGGAAGAACCAAATGTGATTTCAGTTTAGAGATCACAGTCTGGACTTGAATAAATTTGATTTTATGTGTTTTGGGGGTATCCAAGCAAAAATATCAATTCTTAGGCACTGCGTAAGAGCCTGAATTCCTTTGGTATTTAGTGGCAGATGTTTCTCCCATAAACAGAAACATGAGAATGTTTCAAAGAGCAATACCTGAGGCCCTGCATGCTCTGCACTGGTTAGACATGTCTAGGAAACCACTCCACCTTCAACGTGACCATTATACTTCTAGTCACCTGAGCACTGTCAGTTCGTCAGGCTGTTTTCTTATATAGACCCTGACTGAGCTGGAGTTTCTACAGACAAGCGTAGTCAAGGTAATAAAATGCCTGGACAGCAGTGAACCCCCTAGAGATGTTTAACCTTAAAAGGAATGACTTAGAGAAGATAAGACATCTCCTGAAGACCTGTTATGTGAAGAGGGATTTGATGGGTTCTTTCTGTTCCAGAATGCAGATTCTGTGGAAGTTACAGGGTTGGGGACATAATATTCACAATTACAGAAATTCCAACTAACGTCTTGCTAAAGTGGTGAGTTTCCTATCATAGAAGACAGTCAAGCAATAGCGGGATGTTCTCCCCACTGGAAGGGAAGTTATAGTAGAAGGAACTCCCACGTGCTGAATAATATCAGAATTGGAAGGGACTCTCAAAGTCATGGGTTCAATTGTTCATGGGCTATAAGGAAACCCTGACAATCCCCTGTAGCACTTACTGCCTTACAGCAAGTACACAATTTTCTTGTGATGTCAGGATTTCAAAAACATTCTTTGGGAGTCAGTTACAAAATGGCTTCAGTATCTCAGAGTCTTTTGAGTCATTTTTCATCTTCAGACCATCAAAAACAATTCTATAGCAGAAAGTCCCTCTTTATCCAACAGTCACATGCTGGGTATATATCCAAAGGAAATAAAATCAGTATATATCAGAGAGATATCTGCGCTTCCATGTTCATTGCATCATCATTCAAATAGGCAAGATATGGAAACACTCTATTCACAAACAGATGAATAAATAAAGAAAATGTGAGGGAGAGAGAGGAGGGGGAGGGGAGAAAGAGAGAAAGAGACAGAAAGAAAGGAAAGGAAGGAAGGAAGAGAAAGAAAGAAAGAGAAAGAGGGAAAGGAATGGAAAGGAAAAAGAAAAGACAAGAGAAAAGAAAAGAATGGTGGAATACTATTCAACCATTAAAAAGGAAGGAAATTCTTCCAGTTGTGTTCTTGCCAGTTGTGACAACATGGATGAACCTGGACACTGTTTTGCTAAGTGAAATAAGCAAGACACAGAAAGATAAATATGATTTCACTTATATGTGGACTCTTAAAAAGTTAAACTCATGAAACCAGAGGGTAGAATGGTGGTTGTCAGGGGCTAGGGATGGGTTGGTCAAAATGTACAAGCATTCAGTCATGAGTAAGTTCTAGGGATCTAATGTACAGCATAATGACTACTGTTAATAGTGCTAGAGTGAATATCTGAAGTTTTCTGGGAAGACATCTTAAGTGTTCTACCACATGGATGCGCACACTTACATACGTAAAAGTGAGGTAATTATTGAGATGATGGATGTAGTAACTAACTTGATTGTGGTAACCATCTATCAAGCCATCCCACTGTACACCGTAAGTATATGCAATTTTGTCAATTACATTTCAATAAACCTGTAAAAAATAAAAGAAAGTCTCTTAGGAGTGGGTAACCTATCCACAGTTTAAAAAAGAATGGTTGATGATTAATGTTCATAAAACAACTTGAAGTAGAGGACACCGAGCAACTCAAGGACAAAGTTCTGAGCTAACTGAGTATACATAGGCATGCTCACAACTGTTTTGAGGGACATTAGCTCTCTAATAGCTATGTAGGGAAATGGACTAATTTTTTAGAAGCAAAAAAGAAGCTTCACTTCTTTTCCTTAAAGGACATTTTTAAACAAGAAAAAAAATGCCTAGGTTTCTAAACACTCACAAATATGTTTCTTACATTCCAAGGCCTAGAACATAAGTCAGCCTGTTCCAAGACAAACATAAGATACACAACAGGTAATTTTTCAAGGTATAGTAATACAAATCAAATACAAAACAGCACCACCCAGGTCCCCAAACAGGCCTGTGCTCCGCATCCAGACTAAAATCGGTTTGGATAGCACTGCAGTGACAAGATTGCCTTTGTCACACAGTTAGCTCCTCTTGTCTCCTTTTATTCACTTTGCTGTTTCTCAGTTGTAATTTTATCAGAAGGTTGAATCAAGCAGTAGCCTTCTTGAGGAATAACACCCCCAGACAAACACCCAAGAGCAGTGTGAACAAAGTTTTAGGTGCCAGGAACAAGAATGTTGGGACTGAAAAAGTAGAACCAAGTAGATGTATACAAATGACAAAGAGAGGCTGTCCACCTAGTTAGAATGGGAGGTGGATTATGAGGCAAGTTACTTTAAATACTTAAATAGGAGAAAAATGGAGGAATCTGACTTCAAATAAGTAGGACCCCTTCTCCTATCAGCGTTGTCCCCATTCCACTGCAACCCTCTGCAAGACAGACCTCCTGCCAATTGCTCTGGTAAGAGGTGTCACGAAGCAGAGTGGATTTACTGGCACAGATGTTTGTTGTGCCATTAATTCTAGGATAAAGTTAAAGAAAAACCCTCCCATGCAAAAGTCAACACTAATCTCTGTGGCTACAACCCTTCAATATCCAAAGACCTCCTAGGCAGTAAGTGAGAGAGAAAGCAGCAATGAAATTCCAAAGCAAACATATAATTTTGTTAAGCACTATTTGTAAATATAGCAACAGGGAACAGAGTGGGAAAATATTCACTGATAATAAACAAAATGCTAGACTTTTGCCTCCTCAAACCCTTCTCCCCAAACTTCCTATCAGTAAAATGCTATCAAAACAAGCAAGTACCAAAACATTCCTATTTCAATTTCTATTTCATTACAAAATAGAGCTCTCAAAATGTCAGTGTCATCTAGTTTGGCCTTTCCAAGAATGTGCGTAAACTTCAATGGACTGAAGTGATTGGAGGATGCCATTTAATTGAATTTTCAGGTTAACTGGGGTCTAGGCAGAAAACCCTTTTTCTCTTTTGGTTCTATTGGGAATCAATAGAACATATTGATGGAATGGAGATGATTTTGTCCAAGAGATCCAGAAACCTACATCCACAGACAATTCACTGAGGAGTCACGTGCATAAGAAACTAACGCAAATCAACAAACAATACCTTGTTGTCAGTAGTGCTTGTTGCATCCTTAGCTCTTACATAGAGCTTTCTGACAGCGTCAGCTCCAGTGCATGTCACATGTCAGGACTGCTGGACCTTCCCCTGCCCATCAGCCTAAACTCAAATCTTATCATTTGGACATCACAGGACAAAAGAGGAGAGGAAAGAACATGCATGATGAGAAGAGAGGACAAAAGGACCTGGCTATGTCCCATGTCTCATAAGAATGTCCCATTCTTTCTTAAAAGAAAGAATGCTTTTTTATAACTAGCACATCTCCCTTTGGTTTACATTGTAACAGCCAAACAGATTTTTATGTGATATATGAATACTTCACAAAGAGATTTTTATGCGAAGCACATATAAACAATGGGTGAAGAACATATATTTCATTTAAAACCTGTGATTTTACATTTTTTCAACTCAGTAGGAATTAAGATCCTAATCTCATGATCTTAAGATTTTGCTGTTTGTATCTTGAATTACAAACAAGGTCACCTCTGATATATTTGAGGCTGTGGTCTTGCTCAGGAACACAACTCCTAACTATAATACTGTTTGAGGGGAAAGTATTGTTCATTATACAGTGATGCACTCAATGATCCAGTTTCCAGGAATATGTTTTGGCAGAAAGCGAGGACTGAATGTCAGCCTCCCTGCTTTCACTACTAACAGGTTGTCCATGAATCAGGAATAGAAAGCAATTGATAAGTGTACTGATTATGGTAAACAATCACCAAAAGGATCTTTATTTGCATTTTATCAAGGGCTTCTAGAAAAGAGAGATGTTTCCACCCTTCTGAAGGTCCATAGTGGAGTCCTCACAGCACTTAGTGACCAACGCCCACCAACCATGAACTGCAGCCCCTTTTGACTCTCCAGCTACCTAGGAGGGCAGGAAGTGGTCTCCAAAGAGAATAGAAATGTCGTGCCTGTCTGGATCTAGGCATGAAGCTCATTCATGTTCAGTTCTGAGACCTGAGTCTACAAACTCAGGAACTTTGAGGTCACAGGGCACCCTTCCAGACCCCACTGTCCCTCACCACTGTCCCACAATTTAGTCCAGGACACCAACAGGTAGAGTATGGGCATGTGGACAAATCCTTATAAAATCATCAGCATTCTTGGAGGAATTTTAGGCATGTGCTCAGCTCAAATATGAGCTAGGACACATTCAGCAAGCTTATTGTATGACATTAAACTTGAGAAAAATAAGTCAAACACATGCTTGCTTACTTAATTTCTGATTAACCATCGAAGTCAAATTACATGGATGCAAAACATATATGAAGAAGTGAAAGTATAAGGCAAATCCACAAAGGAACAAAAAACACTAATGTCGGTAAAAATTAACATGATATGTTGTTTTCCACTGAATTAGGCAGAACTCTATCAATCATTGACGACCAGCCAAAATGCAGCTCAAACTAGCTGCAACAAAAAGTGGAATCTGTCAGTCATAAATTTGGAAATTCAAGGGATCAGACACTGCTAAATCCCCGCTTCATCACGCCTTCCTTCTGTTACCATCTCTCAGCTCTCATCGTTCTCTGACGGCCTCACTGATCTTCACAAGTTCCCAAAGAACCAGCAGTTCCGTGCATGATCTTATCTACTGCTGCAGCCTTCCAAAGAAAAAGAGATCCTTTCTTACCTAAGTGTTACAGAAGTCCCAGGGTTACCAGCTTGGGTTGAGTGAGTCTCCCTATGCTTGTCACTGAACTCTAGGCATGGAATATGCTTCTTAGGCCCAAGATGTGACCAGCCCTGACTGATCACTGTTAATCGAAAGTGGGAACAGACAGATCCCCAAAAGAAAAGTGGGGAGGTGAAGGCAAAGTAGGAGAAAAAGTAAGATTCTTTTGGACAAATAGATAGGCACATTAGCTACAAAAATTCATGTGGTGTTATGAAGAATGAACCTGGAAATACCTAAAATTCTCTGTGCCCTCCTTGAGTAGTCCTCTCTGGCATTTTTTCTTGAACTCAGTGATCCAAGTCTCACGAGCCAGAAGACACAGACACAATGTGCATCATTTATTTATTTCACAAGAATTTCTTGAGAGTCATCCCAGTGGTATTTTAAGGGTGTTGTGGGAGCACAAAGGAAGAAACCTTGGCCCAGACTTGGAGACCAGGGAATGTTAATAGAGGAAGTGAAGTCAAAACTGACATGTCAAAAATGGGTGGGAGTTTAGCTGATCGAGGGGAGAAGTGGGGTAGTTCAAGCAAAGGAAACAGCACATGCAATGTCCCTAACTCAAGAAAAAGCACAGTGTTTTAAAGGAACAGAAAGACATTTAAAACCAAATTATTTATTGATATGAATGTCACAGAGGGCAAAACTCTGTCTTACTCTCTCTTCCTGATCCACAGTTCACTCGCCTCTTCTGGGTTTCCCTCACAAAGTTGTTAGAAGAATCAAATGTAATAATGTGAAATACTTAGTAAATTTTAAATTCTTTAGAAAAGATGACTTAAGAAAAGATGACTGGCTTGATATAAGTGAACTACTCAAGAAAAACGTGTTGTAGATTTATGATGTCTACTTGGCCACTCAGGCTCCCTTTTACTCATTGAGGGTTTTAAACTAAAACCTTTAGAACAGCAAAGACAGGGGTCCCGTGTGCTCTGCACCAGGAGCCAAAACTTCACCACAAGGGAGTGGGTAACACGACGAAGAGTGTGCTGTCTTGGAAAACAATGGAAGGGTTCAAAGAATGTGGGCACAACATGGTGTTGGCAAGGTATCCCTGGCAAACAGACAGATCCTGAAATTTTAAAAAGAAAACAAGAAAAAGCTTTCTTGCTAATGTTCTAAGAGTATACTCAACAACAACAGAAAGATGTGTTTGGAAGATATCTAAAGGGAAAAAAAATACAGGGCAGGAAATGAGTATAGAAAGTTACAAATCATGCGTCTATGAGAAGCAGAGGAACTAGTCTGGGGGATTTGTACTTTTAAAAACGTCAACATAAGGTATGTTTAAATTGTAACCCAGGCCAGAGAGTCAGGAATAATCAGTTTGTCTTGGAGAATTCAGGAATTATAAACAAAAGGTTTCAAAGCATTGTCCAAGGTAAATATTGACATGACTGAAGAGGAACTAGAAAAACTTTGAATGAAGCCAAAAATACTGCATCTGGGGAAAATGTTTCACATTCTTATAATAAACACTCGAGTACATGAAGTTTAAGGACAATGGGTAAAAATTATTGTCCAGTAGGCTGAAAACTTGAGTTAGAACAAAGGCTTTCTCAAATTTAAAAGAGTAATACTATAAAAACATAAATATTAATTTTTAAAGCCATGTTATTTCTTAAAATAAAGACAACTCTCTCTGCCAAATATCTATTTGCCCTCAAGTATGAGAGAATTAGTACTCATATCCTGAAACAACCATCCAGTTTATACTGTGGCTGACGCTTTCTTCAACAACCAGCTGCCTAGGGGTGACGTAGTCTGGGAAGTCCCTTTACACCAGCTGGGCTTCTCTTCAGACTGGCCCCTCCCACCAGAGTAATGACACACCTCCTGCCCTGCTGGGACACACCCCTCCCGCCCCCATCAAGGAGAGCAAGGGAAGGACTGCACTGCTGCCTTTGGTTTCATACCTTGCTTCCTTCCAGAGGATGTTCAGGTGGGGTAACCTGAAACTTAGAGTAAACAGAAGCCCATTATTGCTGCTTAGTGGGAGCTAGTGAAGGATCTTGTCAGCAGAACTGCCATGGCAACCAGTTCTTCAAAGCATTTTTTAAAAATACAAGTCGAATTTCATCTGGAAACATCCCAATTACCCAATTAGTCTAAGCTGTGAAGTCTTTTTAGAATAATCTCAGATCATAAGTGAGTGAATAGCTCAAACCCAAACCATTGCTTTCTGATACTCAGAAAATGCGAGTTGGTTGGGACTGTCTGCATTTCCACAGGATTCTCAGTGCTGAAGTAACATATGACTCAATTCCGTTGGGAGCCATGAGATTCTGGTTTGATTTTTCCCACTTAACAGATGGGAAAACTAAGAAACTATAAGTAGCCTCATCTCTGGGGACAGAAAGAAGGCAGGTGTAATGAAGCAGGATTTCTCCTGTTCCGTGTGTGTGTGTGTGTTTCTCTGTGGAGGTGGTGAAGGCAGGCTCCAGACCCTATAGAGTCCACCTCTGAAGTGTCTCATCTGTCACCTCTCCTCTCCATCCTTTCCCTACTGAGCCGGGTCAGACTTTCAGCTTTATCACTTGGACCAAGCAATCTTGTCCTGGTGCTGCTGGGCACAGGTCAGATCATAGGTTTTCCTGTGCTCAAAGGATCAAAGCTTCCCTGTGGTCCATAAAACAAGTGCACTGCGCTTAGGATAGCAGTCAAGGTCCCTCAAAGTCACAGATTAATAGAATTCATAGAATTGTCCACTACACTCTCACCCACCACCCAGCCATACTATCAACTTTCAACACTATTAATTTCCCAAGATATTCTCTGTCAACCTGAAATCAATTTATCCTTATTTGTTTCCTATTATTTATTCCTTAAGGTCCAGGCCCAGGGTGCCCTGTACCTTGTGGGTGTATGTCTAAGAATTGAGACACACTCATCACGAGCCAGATTCTGTGCAAAAGCACTTCCTGTGCACGGCCTCATTTCACCCTCACAGCTGTGCTATAGGATGGGTGCCCCCACTGATCCTGTTTCATGGATGAGGAAACAGAAGCACAGAAAGGAGAGGCAGTGTGGCGGCCATCACAGAGAGTAAGTGGCAGCCTCACTCCAGAGCACCCACGGTCCCTTGGCTGTGGCACCTCTTCTTGGGTAATGTTCGCTTGGGTAATGCATTCCCACTGCACTTTGAACCTCCATGGGAGCCATTTATTTCACTCTCCTTTCTTTGACAGCTGAGAGTGGGGATGTGTATAGTGGCAAGCTTCTCTGTGCCCCAGGTTCCTCATCTGCAAAATGGGAATAATAATTGATTATATGCTTTTGTTTCTAAAGACTGCATGAACTACTGCATTAGAGGAAAACATGCAGAACTATGCCTGACACATAGCAAGTTTAATACTTGAAGAATGTTAGATATTAACTGGTTAGATTACTGTTTCTCCAACAAGAATGTGAGCTCCTCTGTTCAGCTTACCTCGGTGTGCCCAAACGCTGGGAGCCTAAGGTGGTGTTCTGGGCATGTTGGGCACTAGGTAAATAGCTGGTCAAATGTTCATCGAATTAGCCATTAGGAATAGATAAAACATATTGATCACTCCTCTTCTGATCACAGTTAAAATAAACCCTAGTGTCTACCCTTCCCTACCCTGGCATTTGACTAGCTGATCCACCTCATTTCCCCCTTTCTCCCTCAGACTCCATCCACTCCCACCTTGCTTTTCCTCAAACACAGCTAACACAGTCCCGTCGCAGAGGCTTTGTTATAACCTTTCCCGTACTCTGTGCTATTTTTCTTTGAACTTGACGGTTTCTTACATATCTATCTATGAATTTATTACCTGTGCCCCCTTCTCCACTCCCATTAGAATTGGAGCTCCCTGAGGACAGGGACATCATTAGGTTCACTGCTATACTCCCTGTACCTAGACAATGAGTGGCACATAGTAGATGCTCAATAAATATTTAACGCTTGAGTGAGTGCATAAGTGAACAAATAAACCTCTATATCCCACAACAGTGCTGAAAGGTAGGTTTTACATACCCATTTACAGATGAAAAAACTAAGGCACCGAGATATTTATTAAGTAATTTTTCCCACAGGCGCACATTTAGTAAGAGGTGCAACTTAAATTTTATCTGCATCTCTGTGAGTCCAAAATTCATTCTGGTGTCTCCTAATCTTAAGGCATTCAGGTGCCAGCTTCCACATTGCATCTGAACTAATATTTATTTAACATTTTTATTTAAGTCACATATATTATGTAAATAATTTTATTTTAAAAGAAAAGCAATCATTTCCATGGCATAAATCACATTGAAATAGATGCATATCCATTAAAGTTAAAATATTCATCAGTGTATTTTGAAGTAGGGATATGCTTCCTGCATTTGAAAACACCGATCCTGCCTTATTCTCCACACCCACAGGGGAAGTCCTGAATCCAGTCCCCCCAGGGGTCAGAACCCTCTCCACCGTACAGGTCTGTCATCTTCTCAGTTCTTGGTCACTTAGCTCCTTGCTCACAAGTCCCTCAGCTCTTTCACAAAACATTCTTCACTGAGAGAAGGCCAGCAAGAGCTTTCAGATGCCTTTAAAACACACACACACACACACACACCCATGCACGCATGCCTCATGTGGGAAGTTCACATAAGCTTGTGAACACTGCAGCTCCCCAAGTGAAAGCAGAAGCAAGATGCAAGAGGTGGGGAGAGAAATTAATTTAAAACTTGAGGCTGTCAAGCCATACTGAGGAAAATCTCTCCCTGACTTAAAGATCAAGGACAGAATCAAGAAAAGTGGCTTCTATAAAAGCTTGATTGTTGATCAACATCTCCAGTCACCCCCAAAATAACTGCTTGGGTGGAAACACTGAGCAATCCGACTGGTGGGCAAGGAGCAGCCAGCGCCCCTCCACCCACAGCCCCTGTTCAGTGATGATGAGCTGAACCTGGTGAAGGAAGTGGATTGCCTCATTATTTTCTGCTTTGATGTACAGGCATATTTCTCACGGATGTTAACTCTCAACAACATAAAGGAAGCGTTCATACTCTTTGTTTCTGCAGTATTTTTGTTTCCAGGTCAGTGTTTTATAAATATTCAGTCTGGTCTCTTCCTGGTGAGTCACGAGGAATGACAAAGCGGGCCGTGAACGCTGCTGTGGGCAGAGCCACGGGAAACAGCACTGTGCGAGAGCGCCTCTCTGAGTCCCCCAGACACCCTTCCAAGTGGGTCCTCCCTGTCCTTACCACAGTGCTACCAAGAATGTAAACATGACCCTGACTCTTTTTGAGCTCAAACTCTTCAGCTACTCTCCATTTCCTCAAAAGAAAATGTCTTCTTTAATGTGCTGTACAAGGCCCTTCCTGTCATAATTTACTCTTTGCCTGCCTGTTCCAACTCCCCCAAATGTCTCTTGCATCAGCTAAAAGTCCTTCATGTTCTCTCACACCTCTGGGCTCATCTATGTTGTTCCCACTTCTTAAAAGGCTCACCGAACTCCTCCCCTCACATTCCTTGCCTGCCTTGGAAATTTCTATTCATCCTTCAAGACCCTGCTCCATGAAACCTTCTCTTACCGACCCGCTGCTTAAATTAACTGACTTATATGAGATGCACAGAGCCTTGGAGAACCTCTCCACTCAGCAGGCTCCAGATTCTCATTGTCTAAGGCTGGCTTACACTCCACCCACCTCCTTAACAAAGTCTTCCCTGACTGTTGTTGCTTTTCTCTTTTTTTTTTATTTGGACCACACAGGTCTCTAACTTTTCTGTTTTTTCATTATTGAAATCTGTGCCCTGTATCAGAACACTCTTTCCCACCCCAGATTTGAAGGCATGCCAAAAATTCTGTCCAATTCATCTTCTTACAGGAATCTGTTCTGAGGAAATAATAAAAATGCTAATGAAAGATTTATGTACATGGACATTCATTGCATCATTTTTACAAAAAATTGGAAACAACCTAAGTGTATAACGTGGGAGGAGGTTATAGAAAAATATCTCTATACAGCCATTAAAATTATTTTGAAGAACGTATAAGGACATAGAAAAATGTCTATGAAATAATGTTAACTTAAAAAGCAGAATCTAAAGTTGTATGTGAAATATGATCCCAGGTTTTAAAAGAGTATATACATCTTTTTTATATACAGGTGGGATAGCTGGTGAGGAGTATGGACTTCAGAGACAGGCTGTTGGGTAGGTTTAATCCTGTGGCCTTGGGAATGTTACTTCACAATTCATTACCTCCCTTTCCTTATTTATAATATTAGGACAATAATAGTATCTTCCATATAGGGTTTCCATGATGATTAAATTAGTTAATTCTGGTAAAATGTGTGGAATTACAACTTGCAGATCATAAGTGCTAAATAAGTGTCAGTCATCTTTGTTACTATACATTGAAAAAATACTTATCTTTTCTAGGTGATGAACTGTAAGTTATTTTCATTCTTATCTTACATTTATCCATCTTTTTTCTCTAAATCACCTATAATGAGCATATGTTACTTTTTAAATCTAAAAAACTTATGAGGTTTTCAAAGAAGTAAGCTCCATTCAAAATTGATGCTATTTTTGACTCCCAAGGTCCAGCATGGATTCCTTCCTTCCTTTCTTTCCTTTTCTTTCTTTCTTTTAAATAGAGAGAGAAAGAGTGTCTTATCAGCCAGTTCACATTGTCTATTGATGATTATGTCCTGATGAAAGACTGTATCCCATTAGTACTAATGGGTATTATATATACATTCAATTAAAACAACCTTTTCTGAGACCAAGAGCAAAGGAGAGGCTGATAATACATTACCAAGGGAGAAAGGAGAAGCAAAATAAAACACAACCACTTGGACTCTTAGAAGAAAGATTGGCTATAAAATCTAGCTGTCAAGAATGTGAGCATCGTAGGCCATAGAACATGGGCAAGTCACAGACTTCTCTTAAGTCTCAGGTTCCTCATCTGCAAAATGGAGGTGGGGAGGATTCCAACTTCTTAAAATAGATGAAGAAACATAAAATTGAATAAGAATGTTAAGCATCATAGTCACTCAGTCATCAAAACTCAGAATGGATTTGGTCAGTTGATACAAGAATAATGGAAGAAATGGGCCAGACTAACTTGGATTTGAATCAAGGCTCTAGTTCCTACTTGCACTGTGGCACCCAAGGTCAGGAAGTTTGTCCTACCCTGTACCTCCAATTATCCTCTATCTCAACACCCTATTTATTGCTTTTGGAGCACTTGCCACTATTTATTTTTCATTGATTTATTTCTTTACTTATATTTTATCTGTTCTCCCAAAGATTGTAAGCCCTTTAAAGTCAGGGATCAAATGCATTAACTTCAGTATAATGCCAGAACAAACTAGCACTCATTCAATAATTTCTAGTAAAACAATAAATGGTCAAATAAATGAATGAACTTGGGCAAGTTATATCAGTTACCTTGTCTATTAAGAAAACTAAATAATACAAGGCAAATTTGATGCCTGACACACAGTAGGTGCTCTTTCATTTTTAATTTCTTCTTTCTAGGTATTCATCAGATTAAAGTTTATGAGATCCACACATTTTCTGAAATAACACTGACTGTGTGGACAAGTGCTGTTCCCGATGCCTCTTAAACCATTATCCCTGGGCCTGAGCAATTTCCTGATAATGGGAATTTTTTTCAACAGAACAGAGTAAAAGAAGCTTTGAAACTAGAATTTGTACAGCTCACACCCCATGCATGCCATACACAGAAACCACTTTAAGCCACTAAATGGTGACGTCAAAAACATTTTTTTTATGTAAAAATGCAGCAGTGTGTTTTGGCAGCAAGGAGAAGATGTTTCAATCTAAAAAGGCTTGTCATTTCAATTTTTACTGCCTTGATTCATTTCTTAAGCAGAGGGTTAAAAAATGGATGATTAAGATGTGTAATGGAAATATTTCAGATCAAAGTGAGGAGGTGACTAGAGAACATATGTTGCCCAAGAACGGAGCCTTCAGCAAACGCTGGAGACGAACAAGTGTGCTGATTGCATGCTATTGGCGATTATGTCCTCGTGAAAGAATACATCCCATTAGTACTAATGGGTATTACACACACGTACGATTAAAACAACATATAACCTTTCCTGACACCAAGAGCAAAGGAAAAGCTGATACTACATTGCCAGGAGAAAAGGAGAAGCAAAATAAACTGCTGGGTAAGAATATTTCACACACGTGCACATTTGGAAAGACCAAATCCCTAATTTTAGTAAAGCAATGACTCTCTTAGCATGCTATGTGAAATCATCTCCCTCCATCAAAAATACAGAACGTGTTGTGGCTGTAGCAATATAAACACACCTACAACATAAGGCATATCAGACCTTGTGATTTACCTTGATTCTTGGAAGTCAACCCAAACAAGAAAACTTGCAGTTAAATCATGCAAGAAATAAAAGCTCAGCACTCACTAGAGACTTCAGCGACCAATGCTGGCACAAACTTCCAGGCAAAGTTTATTTCAATTCACCCAGGAGGAGTTTGGGCAAAGTTTTCAGCATCAGGATTTAAACTGTGGCCATGTGCTTCCATTAGCCAATGGTATAAGCTCAGGCAGTCCTGTCCTATAAATTCTACCTAAGACATTGCCCAAGGTCCTTGGCAGCTAGAAATCTAGAAGTTAAGACCAAAGTTGGTCAGGTCAAGCGTCACAGGGAGGCTACCCTTAGTTACTTCTCAGGCAAGGACAAGTTCAGTGACACAAGTCAAAATGAAGTTGCAGTCAATATCCAGGGGGGCTCCCCAGGATTTCTATAGGTGATTCCATGCACCTGAATTGGATGAACACGTCATTAGTGTGAAGTGGCAACTGGGGGAATGGGGGTATAGCTACTCTCGGTCCTGGAGAAGGGCACTTTCTGCCTCAGCACTGCCCCCAGCGACCTGGGCCTTGATGATGTGGTTGTAAGCATTGAAAACATTGTGACCTAGGGTAACACCTGCATGAGGCCAGAGATCATATTGTAGTTTCCTTTTTCAGTTTCCCATAGTTTCCCATAGTTATTGTGCTTTGTATACATTAGGCACTCACTACACAAAACTGGTGAGATTATGAAAATAACTTTACATCAAATATTCATCCTTTTCCTTTTATCAGTGGCTGTTCCTCTCCTGCAAGTTTGCAGTTCCCTCAAAAATGTCACTTAGCATCTCCACCAAATCTTAAGGCTCAGTCAGACCCAAGTAGAAATCCCGTTCCACTACTTAATAGTAGTAAACACTTCTACCATGCCAAAAGGTGTCCGTCACTAGTCTAAATATTTGCTTATCCCAACTCCTTTTATTCCCACTATAACCCAGAGGTAGATACTATTATTATTCCCAGATACACATGAAGAAACTAAGGCACACAGAGGTAAAGAGTTTTGTCCAAAGTCACAAAGCTAGAACTCTGGAGCCTGGGTCAAAATCCCAGCTGTGACACTTACTAGCTATGTGGCCTTAGACAAGTTACTTAACCTTGCTGAGCCCTGTTCCTTCATTCAACAGATAGATATTGAGTGCACACACTGTGTAAGGAATAAAACAATGATGTCCCTCCCCATTAGTTAGGGACTAATCAAATACAGACAATGTACAATAAATAGTATTATTTAACGTAAAACAATAAAGAAAATAAAAGGTGATATGATAGAGTAGAAGAGAAAGCTCTTAGTTAAAGTGGTCAAGTTCTCTCTGGAGCAAATGAGGTGAAACCCAATTGATAATCCAGCCAACCTACTGGCCAAAACCTAAAACCTAAGATTCCCCAGTAAAAAGATATTTGCTTGCCAGTGCTGGTTTGGGGCTGGATGATCTCAGGTGGGGTTTAACACAACTTACAAAGATCTTCATACTTCATACCTACTTCTACAGGCTCATCCACATGCCTCTTGCCCAGATCTCCCCCTCTGTCTCCTACTCTTGCTCATTCCAGTCAACCAATCCAACCATTTGCCATTGACTGATTCTGTGTATATTTGTTCCGTGCATATTCTTACCTTGGGCCACTTATTTTTTCACACCAAGTGGTGGCCTCAGTGTACCCTGTGATGCTCTGTCCATTGATAGCGTCTTGCCTGACTGTTATCTTTCACTGAGCAGGACTGCAGTGCAGTAGTTCATTCTTGGCTTCCACCCATATATTGAGCCAACTTACCTGTGAACCAAGTGCTGCTCTTTTCTCCTTTGACAACTGGTCATAAGGAACCCTCCACCTGGCCATAGGTTTGTACTGAGGGAAAGGGATTGGGACAAAAGTGAGAATGGCACAGGGGTCTGGCCATTTGCTTGTGTGGCTTATGCCTTCTGACCCTGCTTATGCTCAATGTCAGGTGATAATGATGACGACCACAATGAGGAGGGTGATGATGCTGATGATGGTTTGCTGATGAGTCCACTCAACCATGGTGGATCTGAGAAAGCTCATGATGGGCAACTCTGGCCACAAGGCCACTTACTGGTACAAAGTTACATCCTCTGTCTTCCCAAGGACAAGTAGCATGTCAGGGTCCCTTTCTGAATGCTGTCTAGTTCCTTACTGTGAGTGGAATGGTCTTGCTCTAGAACTTGAAGGATCAGTGGGTCTTGCCATAAACTCCTCGTAGAGTCTTTCTGCACCACACAGACTTATATTATCGTAGAGTCTGGCAGCTGTTACAGTCCAAGTGGCAGGGCGGCTTGCACTGCAGCCTGGATCTGCTACAGAGCCCTTTCCTGCTCTTGGCCCACTCTGAGCTGGCCGCACTCCATGTCACATAGTAAAGAGATTGAAGCAGTGTTCCTAACTGTGGGGTATGTTGCCCGAGAACTCAAAAATGCTCACCAAACCCATTTTTAGTGATTAAAGAGGAGAGATGAAATAAGTTGCCCTTTTCTTTAGAGGTGATGTCTTGCCATGACCCAAGACACCTGACTTCCAAAAAATTCACCAACATAGTGATTTATATTTATAAAGTTTCCTTCCCACCCTCTGGCAAACATGTATCTTACCAAAACCTCCACTTACTTGCTACTTTTTGTTTATCTGCTCTAATAAATGATTTTAATATGATAATATTAAATAAGAATAAATAATAATATTAAAATATTCATATTAAATAATATTTAAATAAGAATAAATATTCTTCTTATTGATGGGGACACTCATCAGATCAATGACCACAGTCTGGTCTTTACATGAGTCCAGGTTAACTTGCTCTAGCACTGACATCGTATCCAGCATCACAACTGCAGTTGGGACTACCACTTGCTTGAGACTGGGGATCTGCCATCAACTACCAGAACCCCCCCAGATTTTGTAGAGGTCAGACTAGTAAGGTGGATGGGGATATGATGGGAACCATCAACGCTGCAATCTTTAAATATTTAAGAGTAGCTCTAATCTCTGCCATTCTTCCAACATGCAATATTAGTTTTGATTTACTGTTTTGGAGGGTAGTAAAGAGGCAGTTCCAGAGGTTCTCACTCAGACTGCTGCTATAAGATAACTTTAATCACCCAGAGCAAGAAACTTATGTGATAGCTCTGCTTACCACCCAGTATATCCATTCCAATTAGATAGTTGAAGTCCAGGGAAATGACCACAGAATGGAAGCAATGGACCCACTGTTGACCAGACAGAGAGAGGATTCCATTTATTGCTTGCTTCCTAAACACTAACATGCTAATTCTAACCCTGTGTCCAACATTCCTCAGAATGCCTGGGCAATCCTCTTACCTCAGTGAGCCCCAAAGAACTGGGGTATTAATATTGCATACACTTTCTATGATGTCACAGGCTCTTTCTCAGGGAGACCAGACCTCTTCTTTAGTTAGTGGGTTTTAGGTCCAAGAAGCAGTTTAAGCCCAAAAAATTGGTAAAGAATAACAGCTTTTTTTTTTTTTTTACTGTGGTGGCTGTCTTCAGCTTCCTAACCTTCTATCCTTTATTTCTTTCAATGGTCTAAATGCAGTAATACCCTTCTTGGCTCCCCGTTTTTCTTGTCCCTAAAGAACACCACATTCTATCAAATGTCCTCAAAGCCCTTTGCAAGCCCAGCCCCCCAGCAGCCACTCTGACCTTGCTACTCATCACAGTAACTGCACCTGCCTCGTTCCTGGTGCTGTGTCACCAGGTGCCCCTATCATCTGAGAATCCTATCACTCTTGTTACTACAGGGAAGCCCAATTTTGTAACAGTGTCACTTACTGTCATTTCTAACTGTGGAGGACTGACAGCACTGAACTTCTCCCTGATACCAGTGCTCACCTCACCAGCATATTCCTCATCACTTGAGTAAGAGTGTTCACTGACCCTTCCATGGAAATAGTCAAGTTAATGGGCTTCTGGCCTTGTGCAGTACATCCATTCTAGTGGACCCCCTTCTCTGAGTCTTTTGATCACTTCCTCTACCACCGGCCTGGGCCATTCTGACATTTCTGCTTCAGTTGGTGATGGCCATTGGAGTTTCCAAAGTTCCAAAAGCCATCCCAGCCCTGTCTTCTGGAGTCCTTCCTTGCCAGTGTGTTAAATCCTGTGTCCAGGGAGTGTTCACATTTGTTTACTCTCTCTTATTCAACTTTATATTCCATCTTGTGGTTCAGGACCCTCCAAATCCAGAGTCTGTCTTGGGTCCTATTCCTTGTAACATGAACTCTGAGGCAGATACTTGCACACAGGTCACTTACTGGGGTTTGCTCTTAGGAACAATGCCTCTAAGACAGTGAGGGAAATAGGCCTGAGCACAAGGAGAAGTTCAACTGATACACTTGCAACAGAGGCCTTACCTGATCCCATGGGGAGAATTGGAGCTGGCAGGGCCCTGTAGAGTGGCTTTTGAACCCCTGCACAGACAGTGCCTGAGTGCAGAAAGGGAACATACTGTGGGGAGGGCAGCTCCCTTCCACTAAACACAATTTCTGAATAGCAGCCAACACTCCCAGGAGCTGGAGCATCAGTCACTACAGAGCCCATTAGACACCAACCCATACGATAAAATGAAAACCTTCCACAAGGCTAGGTTAGCAACATCACCTTTAGGAGAAAAGCAGATACTGAGAATTCCAAAGGATAAAGGCCCCAAATCATAATTTACAAGGGTAAAATATATGAAAGAAATGTAAATATGTGTCTCCATAAAATAATGAATCCTTTAAAAAGATTCATTGTTCAAAGAAGTATTTCAATTGCCTCCACAGTATGGCAGCTTCACAGACAAGGAAAGCAGATATGGGCTATTTTGGTCCCTGCTGAACCAGATCAAAAGCAAAGTTTATGATATAACTCAATGTGGGGTGTTTGCATGTTGTCACACGCCAATCATTTCCAGCTTCAGATTTCCTCCATATTTTGTGAGTATCCTATGGAACAGAGGCCTTTGTGAAAGTAGTTTCCAGCATAGCAAGATGTAATTACTTTGGACATCAGAGAAAGGAGACCTGGGTTTATTCACAGTTGTCTAGCTAACTGTGTAACCTCAGGCAGGTCACTTCCCCTCTTGTAGCCTCAACTTTCTCTCTAACATGGGCAAATACATAGCTTGCACATAGTTCACCCTTCTCACTCATGGGAGACATTACTAATCCATGAAGATACTCTTTGCTCCTGAACCTAGGTAAGAAACTTAGATCCCTTCTCAACAAAGTGCTTCAGGAAACTACTAATTCATCTGTGGTGATGCTCAAAATGAAACCTACAGACACCTCTGAACTAAAAGGTCCTTCTTGCATCTACAGGCTATGATTGCCTCTCAGAGCCATGTATGAAGAATCGCAAGCTGAAAGAGTCCAAGTGACTCTGATGTGTAAATGTCCTAAGAGCCCATGGCATCAGCAGGATCCTGGGGACACCCAGCTGTTGAGGTGGAAGTTCCAGACTATGATCCCCCTTTTTCAAAGGCCTTTCACCCCCTCTGCCTCTTGGTAGTCTAGGGCCAGATATCCCATCCATAAGCTTAGGTGTTTCAGCCCCATACCCCCCCTTACTTGGCCCACTAAGGAAATCCTCAGGTAGAGATGGCCCCAAAGGCATGTCAAACAATCACACAGGGTAAGGCTATCAGAGAGAAAGCCTATTTAAAATGTGTCATCAAATTACTACAAATTGCTCTGATCTTTATTTGTCCTTAATAGACTTTTTGTTTCCACAAGCAACTTAAGTACCAACAAACTCCTACTTTTCCTACCCTCACAATTTCAAGAACATCTCTTTCCCCCATTCCCCAAAAACACACACTAGTAAGAAATGAACTGATCTGTTCAGAGCAAAAGTAATCTTCCTCGTTCCTAGTGCATTTGAGCCCTGTCCCTTCCCCAATTCTCCCCTCCTAACTATTCTCCTTTCATACCACCTGCCTGTCTTTAAGTAGCTCCTTCTACATAATGAGGGCTTTGCAAGACAAACCCTGTGGTTCTTAAAAGAACCTACTGTCCTCATTAGCGTCGATCTTTTAAGGCCCTTCAACTATTTTGAAATTCTTAACTCTGTCCTTGTTCCCTGGTACGTCAGCAATGCTGCCAGATGCAATGTATCATTTAATAAATCCAACTGCTTGTCAAAAATAGTAACTGAATTCCCCATATTTCCAATCAAAGCTTGATCTCCTGAAGCACAAATACAAAAATATATTAAGCTCCACTGGATTCAGATTGCATTTGGAGATTTTTGCTGATAGCCGCCAGTTCCCAGGACCCCAAGGATTAAAACCAAGCCAGAGTTAATATCTCATTAGGTGAAAAGTATGGCAGAATATAGAATGTCAGGGCTAGAAGGGACCTCAAAGATCATGTAGTTTAACCCTCTTGTTTTACAAATAGGGAAAGTATGCACGAGAATGTTAGAGTTGCTGTGTGATTCAGAGTCACACAGCAACTTAGTGACAAAGCAGGAATTGGAACCCTTGCCTTCCTAGAGCCCCACATTTGCATATGCATGCCCACGCCCATCATCCTTTGTCATTCCAGATAGTAACAAGTGCCCATCTTTGGGGGGCCGTGTTCCAACACTAACTGTCCTTTGGCAATGTTATACGTTAAAAGTTAATGGCCTACCCAGCAGCCATTTGCACACCACCTTATTTTTTCTTATCCTAAAAGAATTAAGAAAATCCAGAGTAAAAAATACGTGAAAAATTGTGAGTATACATTTCTGTTAAGTCCAAAGGAAGTGTAGACCTTATCAAAAGGAGGTATAGTCTGCTTCATTCTTGGGGCTTTGGGTGCCCATTGAAAGCTCTCCCTGGCCCCAAATATTTCCATTTGCTGGCTGTGGTGTCTACGGGAAAGGCTCTAGGGAGGGCTAGGAATTAATGGGTGCTCAGGAAAGATGGCACTTACAAGGTGACAATTGAACAGAGGCCCAAAGGATGTGAGGGAGCAAGCCAGGTGGATATCTGGAGGACACATATTCTAGGCAGAAGTAATGGTAACTGCAAAGGCTGGGTGGCCAAACTGAGCAAAATGAGCAAAAAGGAAAGTAGCAGATGAGAGAAGTAGGTTGGGAAGGGTCAGGAGCAAATCCCGTAGGGCCGTAAAAGTAGTTTTAAGGACTTCAGATTTTACTATGAATGATGAGCCATTGGGGCACTAAGAAAAGGGAGGTGACATGTTTTAACTTACATTTTAAAGGAATAGTCTACCTAATGAGAGATCACACTCACTAGCATAGCTATAAACAAAAAGTCAGATAATAGCAAGTGTTGGCAAGGATTGGAAAATTAGAACCCTCATGCATTGCCAGTAGGGATGTGAAGTGATACAGTTGCTTTGGGAAACAATCTGGAAGTTCCTGGAAAGGTTAAACATAGAGTTACCATATGACTCAGCAATTCCATTCCTACTTATAAACCCATGAGAAATGAAAGTATATGTCCATGCCAAGACTTGTACACAAATGTTCACAGGAGCACTATTTGTAATAGCCAAAAGTGGAAACAACACACATGTCCATTAACTGATAAGCAGATGAATAAAATGTAACAGATCCATACAATAGAATGTTATTTGGTAATAGAAAGGAATGAAATACTGATACATGCTACATAACATGTAGGAACCTTGAACACATTATGCTATGTGAAAGAAGCTAGTCACAACAGATCGCATATTATATGATTCTGTTTATACGAAATGTTCAAAATAGGCAAATCTATAAGAAACAGAAACAAGATTAGTAGTTGCCTAGGGATGGGAGAGGGGTGCAGGGGAGGTCAGGATGGTATAAGTGACTACTAATGGGTATAGAGCTTCTTCGGGGGGCCAATGAAAATGTTCTAAAATTTATTGTGCTGACAGTTGCACAACTCTGTAAATATCTCAAAAACCATAAAATTGTATACTTTAAGTGGGTGAATTATATGGTATGTGAATAATATACCAATTAAGCTATTATAAAAACTAAAATCAGTCCATCATCAGGGCTTCCTGGATAAAACTATAGAGTGCCAAAGGCAGAAGTATGGAAACCAATTAGGAGGCTATTGCAAAAACCAGGTGTGGGTGATGTCCAATAAAGTGAGTGGTAAAGGTGGGAGAAGTCATCGAGTATCACATGTATTTTGAAAGGTAAGTTAACATCCTGCCTTTCTGATGAATTAAATGTAAAATGTGAGTTATAGATCAATTTCAGTTTTGGGGTCTGAGCAACTGATAGAGTTGTTATGTACTATGTAGGAGCTATTGCTGGAAGGAAAAAATACTGGAGGAACATGAGATGTGGAGTTTAGGGTTTTTCTATGTTAAATTGAGATCCTATTAGACATCTAAGTGAAAGTGTCAAGCAGGCACCTCAATCTGGCATTCATAAGAGAGGTAAAAACTGAAAAATAAAATAGGGATGGTCAGCATTTAGATATTTTAAACTATGATTTGGAACATCACCCGGAGAATGGAAGTAGACATAAAAGAAAAGAATTCCAGACTCAGTCCTGGGACATGCCAGCATGCAGAGGTTTAGGAAATGAGGAAAAGTATCAAAGACTATGGAGAAGGATCAGCTATTGAGATAGGGTGTAAAGCAGGTTAATAAGGAGTCTTGAAGCCAAAAGAAAAAAGTATTTCAATACATAAGAAGCAATCATTGTGTTGAGTATTTCTCATAAGTCAAGTCAGATAGGGACTGCTAACAGAGCAGGGGACTTAATAGTTTGGAGATCATTCATGTGACCTTCACAGAACTAGTCTCTGTGGAGTGCTGGGTGGCCAAAGACTGATTGAGAGACTTTAAGAGAGAATGAAAAGAGAAAAACTGGAGAAAAACAAAAAGGCAATTGGTTCAACTAGTGTTTCTTAAAGATCTGAGAAATGGAATGGCAACAGAAAGAAGTGTATACAGAACAGGGTTTTTTAAATGAAAAAACATTCTTTAAAAACATTTCTATGCTAATGAGAAGTACTTGCTAAATGAATAAATAGGGGCCATTGATGATGCTGGAGAGAAGGGGGCACTGGCAGAGTCAACTCTTGAGTAGGGAGAATAGCCCTGGTCTGGTGCCTGGGAGGAGGGGTGGCCTTAAATACATGGTCCGCCCATTGATGGTAAAAGGAGGCCTGTGAGGGGAATAGCACGGATTCCATTAGATAGGCAGATTAGAGCATGTGGACATCTTCTTTTGATTGCTTCTCTCAAAAATAAGAAGCAAGGTCATTCTCTGAGAGTGAAGAGTGGAAGAGGAGAGAAGGCCATATCAGACTTCTGAAGAGGAAAAAGTAAAATAATCCTTTGTAAGGGAGAAGTAAAATAGTCCTTCATTAGGGAGGAAATGACCAAACCAGGTACTTCAGGTGAGTGGCTGTTAGGTAAAGTGTTACTGTTCACCATGCGTGTTTTCTTCAGCAACGTTTAACTGTATGGGTCCAGGCAGAGAGTGCAAGTTAATCAAGGTTAAAGTTTTCCAGAAAAGAATAACAAAAAAAGAGAGGGTGAGTAGTTGATAGAATGCAAGAAATGATTATAATGGAGGCCCAGGGAGTGTAAGCTTATAAAGAGTGAACTGAGGACATTGAAAGGACTGAGGGACTGTGAACAAATGGATAAAGGGCGTGTAGGTCCCAATGGGGAGGGAGAGATTTGGAGAGCTCGAGAAGGGGGAAGCACATTAGGCCATTATCAGATAGCACCACTTCTGCTTGAATTCATGCACAGGCACTTATTAAATGGAGTTAAATTTTAATAAATACCATCAGCAAAGTTACATGGTCTGTTAGTTTCCTGGGACCAGGTGGTTTAAACAACAGAAATGTATTTGTTCACAGTTCTGGAGGCTAAAAGTTAGAAGTCAAGAGTTGTCAGGGTTGATTTCTTCTTAGGGTAGTAAGAAAGAATCTGTTCCATGTCTCTGTCCTGGCTTCTGGTAGCCTCGGGCATTCCTTGACTTGTAGATGGCATATGGCCTGTGTCTTCAACAGTTTTCCCTCTGTGCATGTCTGTCTCCATGTCTAAATTTCCCCTTTGTATCTAAGCACATCAGTTGTATCGGAGTAGAGCCCACCCTAATGACCTCGTTTTAACCTGATGACCTCGGTGAAGACCCTATCTCCAAATAAGACAACAGTCTGAGGTGTGAGAGAGTTAGGAATTCAATAAACTTATTTTGAGGGATACAATACGTATGCTGAGAAAATATACAGGCAGGTGTACCAACAGGATAGTTTAAACTGAGAACGCTCAAACTTAAACCTAAAAAAATTCTTCAGTTGTTTGATGTCATTGGAATAGCTACCAAGATATCTATTACCCTTTTGCCTGGGGGCAATGGGGAGGTGGAGATGCAAGAATTTGGGGTGAGGGGATAGAAAACTCAGTAAAATTACGTAGTTGTCCAAACAGGGGCCCTGGGTAAAAGTCACACAAAGACTTTTAGCCAAGATGCTCCAACTATGGATCCGAGAAACAATTCTCCACCAGGGTCTGAAGCTCCCTTGCCTCCCTCAGCACTGTATCTATGAAGCGCGTTGGTCATGCGTTACTGGTCTATTGGTCCACAAATGGGCTGACATTCTCACAGCCTTAGCAAATATGATGCTAACCACTAGGTCAGGGCAAACCACGGAAGCCCTCAACACAAGGCACTTCCCTCTCAGTACTAAAGCACCTGGAACACCAAATGCATTCTCATAGATGATCAATAGATGATCAATAGATGATCAAGTCTTTCCACAAGGACTTTTTGGAAAGTGTGTAGGAAGCAGATGACCAGTGTCTGGGCCCTCAGTTGTGGAGATCCTGGCCAGATCTATCTAAATACGGGTCTAAGGAGAAAATGTTGGGCAATCTGGTTCACCAGACTTCTAGAACAGCAATTAGCAAACTATGACCAATGAGATACCAGTGGATGAAAACTGATCCTGATTTAATTCATAGACTTAAGGACTACTTACTACTGTGTGGGCAATTAGGGTCACTAAATTTTATTCTTCATAAATTCAGTTGAGCACATTATGAGTTGACTGAGGATTCTAATTCATTGCTCCGCTAACAATCCTGGCTCCCACACAAGGCTTGGCAACACTGCAAGCTCCATCGCGAGCTCATGCACATACAGCTGGAATTCCCACGAATTTCAGGAAGGATCCTTTACTGTCAATGTATTATCAGTGTTCTCTTGGGTTGGTTAGTTGGTTGTAGCTTTTAAATTGCTGCTGTTCTTGGTTTTTAATTACAAATTACTGCGGTTTCATTACATCATTATTAATTTAGTTTGTTGTCAGTTGTTTGGTAAACCCTACTATACTACATGTAATGGCGCATATTTGCACCAAATATTTTTGGCCAATAATTATCTAATAACTAGGCTTTAAGGCACATATATATTTCAGTATGAATCATTTGGATTATTATTTCTAAAGCAGATTTTACCTATGTATGTACATGCACAAATATGTGTGTATATATGTTATATATTAAAATACATAATTTTATAAATATACACACATAATATATTTATATATTAAATATTCACACAAAATTTGCTTATACATTGACCTTTTATTGATGATAGATATTTGGGCTCTTTATATAACTTCCAAT
Source organism: Desmodus rotundus (assembly GCF_022682495.2). Classification (NCBI taxonomy): domain Eukaryota; kingdom Metazoa; phylum Chordata; class Mammalia; order Chiroptera; family Phyllostomidae; genus Desmodus; species Desmodus rotundus. The sequence continues at coordinate 38,587,667 of NC_071390.1, forward strand.
ATAGTATCAAGTTAATAGTGTAATATAATAATTGGGTTATTTTTCTAGGTGTAGGACATTGTTTTACAATAAAAAGTCATATGTATATGGCTCTAGTTTTCTCTTATATGATAAAAAATAGGATTTTATAAATTGAAAGCTATAGGTTAATTATACATTCTTGTTTTGTTCTCCAGAGTTTGGGAGACCACACCTTGCTTTCTTGCACATTTGATTCCTACAGGAGCCACACCTGAGGGATCTGAAACTCTGGGGTGACAGCTTCACAACAGTTATTGGGGTGAGGATGCACAGGAAGGTGCAGCAGTGAGAGCAAAAGTCAAACCCTGGCCAGACACTATGATGTGACCACAAGAAACATTTTCAAGCTGTTTACATTCCAGCTTCCTCATCTGTAAATGGGGGAAATATATCTACCTCACAGGGTTGTTACCAATTTAAATGAGATAGAGCATGTTAAATGTCTAGCACAGGGTTTAGGACTTAGTATATGTCCCCCAAAATGGCAATATTTTTATTGCTGGCATTACTACTTTAACTAATTTATCAGGCAAGATGGGCTAGATTATACCACCATAACAGACAACGCAAAGAAATTGGATTTATTTATAGAATTCACTGCATAGCCATGCAAGTTGCTGCAGCTTTGCCCCACCTCGTCTTTGCTCTGGGACTCCAGCTGGAACATTGCTGGCTATTCTGGCAGAGGGAATAAAAAAAGGAAAATATTGCTGGCTCTTAAAGCTTTTGCCCAGGAGATATACGTTACTTTGGCCCATATTTCATTGACTAAAGCAAATCGTAAAGCCACACGTAAGTTTAACAAGGTGGAAATGTATAACTGCCCCGCAGAAAAGGTACCACAAGGAAATGGAATACTTGGTGAGCAGTAATACTATCAACCACGCTATTACTAACTGAAAGACAAAATGATGCAGGTAACTCACTAAGTGATTTATCCAAGGTTTATTTAGAGAACGCTGAGTAAAAAGGAATGGTGTCTGGACTTGTTTACTGAAGGTACAACCTTTAGTCCCATTTTCTCAAGTCTAAAAGTTGATCCAGCTTGACTAATAGTGTTGAAATCTCCTGCCAGTGCAATCCAATCTGTATGTAAGGATAGTCTCTGAAAAGATCCTATGTTTAAGGGGACCATCCAAATTTCTCTCTTATACACAGATCCTGGCATGAGGCAACCTGAGCTACTATTTCACAAAAGCTCAGAGCAGTGAGTCCACTTCTCACTGCTCTGACTTCATTTCAGCCGGATTCTCTATACCAAAGCTTCTCCAACATCTTAACAAAAAGCGCTCTGCAGAGCCATCCCTGTTCTTCCATCTCGATTTCTTTCTCCCCTTGCTCCCTGAAGCAGCAGGTCTTGCTGAACCATAAATGTCCCGAAGGCACGTGCAACTAAATAAATTGTGGGGAGAGATATATAAAAAGGTAATACATTTTCCTGAGACCTGAATTTACCGAAGTAGAAGAGTGTCCACTCTTAAAGGATTTGTTTCTATCTCCACCACAGACCTTCCAGGAGCTAGACTAGGAGCTAGATTCTGGGTGGGCTCACTTCTCTGTCGGTTCACAGTCTAAGAGAGAGTAGCCAGGAATTCAAGGGAAGGATTTATGGATGGGAAAGCTGGACAATGCCAAATTGAGCCAGGGAACAGACCCATATCTAAAGCAAATCAAAATTAGAGCATAAGTCATTTATCAAATGCAAAAATACGGCCACCCATGGTAACCCCTCCCTCAAAGGCCTCTCAGATGTGGACTCACATTTAAAGACTAATAACTCAGGAATCCGACATTGCCCAGGCATGACTCAGTGATGAGAATAAACAGATTAAATTCCCCCAAATTCACAAGCAGTCTTGGTAATCATGGCAAACCACCTGAAGTGTCACTGAAGTGACACCACAAGAGGTCTAGTCTTGATGTTGGCTGCAGGGAGCTAAGGCAGGGTTGTTGTACCCCGTTAGTACGTGAGATGAAGATCACTGAGAGAGACATGTAGATGGCGAGCTAAGCTCCAGCTTCCTGCCTCCATGTCTGGGCCTTCCCAGGCTCTAGCCATTCTTCTGCTACCTTCAGAAGCCATGTCGTAGCTATGTACCATCTGCTGTACTGTTTACTTAATCCTTTTAATGTCAAATTACTCTTTTTAAACTGAACTTAAACTTAACTTTTTCCTAAACAACAGCTGTGAACTTGTAGCTTTGATGTGATAATTATTTTATCTGATATACCTTAAATAACTAACTATTCAAATATTTTTAAATGCACTCATAAAGCCCCCAAATCACTTGTGTTCTACCAGGGATGCACATACTAAGCCTGGGGAGGTAAACTCTTAGACCTGCTGCCCCACACAGGGCAGTGCAGCAGAATCTTTGTGAGTGCTCTGTCCTTCCTCCCCTTCTTCCTTCATCCATAACCCACACCCAGACTAGGCTTGATTTTTTACCCAGGGGTGCTTCAGGGAATTATTTCACAACTTTGCTTTCTCTAGTGGACTTTTGTATTTCCTTTTTGAACCTTTAGTTCATCTGAACACCACATGTATGTTTGGAGATTCCATACCTTATTGGTCAATCTCAGCACAAAACATGCCAGGAACTCATTTTACCAGCTTCCCCTGCGATAGGACACAGTCAGTTAGTTCAGACTCTGCTCATCTGATGACCCCACATGAATGAGACTTTGAATTCAAAATGTGGTTACAGTAAGAAGTACCACCTAGAGCCTATCTACAGAAGGCAGCAGTTACATAAGCCCCTCTGCTTATTGAGTTCATAATCTAGTGTGTTCCAAAGAGGTGGCATTGGATTACCCAATACAGTGAGAGAGCTACTCAAATCAGGGCTTATACAGATCACTTAATGCAGGTACTTTCAGGGAAAATTATCAAGAAGGTGATGCTTGTGTTAGTTCATGAAGGATAGAGTTTCCCAAGGAGATAAGGAAGCAGGGAACTCAATAAATGTTATCTATTATTATTATCATTCTTACACAAATTTGAGTCAGACAGACATGGGTTCAAGTCACAGCTCCACTGGGAAGGCCAGTTTCCTCATCTATAATATTGCATTATTTGGTTCAGCGAAGAATAAGTAAAATGATTTAAGTAAAGCACAGACTGAAATAGTTGACACACGGGTTCTTCATAAACACTATTTCTCTTCCCATCTCTGATTTCTTTTTTTCTAATTGAAATTCCCTTCTCTCCATTTCCATTATAGAAAAATCCAACCCATTATTCAAATTCTACTTGAAACACTGCCTCTTCTGTGAAGTTTTTATTTATCCAAAAGACACAATTTTCCCTCCATTGAAGCCCTGCTGAAGTTCATCTTGACCTCCATAATGCTTGGCTCGCAGTTGGTACATGTTTGCTAAAATGAATTAAATTGCTGCCATTCTGACTCCTGTTCCTAGTCTTTATGTCTGCTTGTTTTCTTTTTTGTAAATTCCTGCTATCTCCCTTCCCACATCATGACCACACTAAGGCAAGGCTCTGACGTGTTAAAAAGACTTGTCTAATGGTCCAGGTGACTAAATCACTATGTGTTTTCCACCCCAAGGTTCTGCATGTGCTTCCAGTCCTGGCCAGGCTCATTCTAAACTTGTCTTCCTCTCTCTACATGATAGACATCTACTGAGCCCTGTCTTTCTACCAGAGCAGGTCATCAGCACTTGGCATATGTCAGTAATAAAACAGACGTTGTTCCTTGTCCTTGCTCTCAAGAAGCTAACGCTCCAGTTGTGGTAGATGGTCAGTAAGCAAATAATAACACAAATAATAAAAACTGTGGGGAACCATTCCAAGCATGGGAAATGTGGCTCAGCCCCCAATCGAAAAAGCCAGTGGGGAGCAAGGTTGGCGGGCAGGACCCACGTCCATGGATAGGTTCTCTAGTGGAAAATCAGGCCTGCATTGTACCTAGACTGCTGTGAGACTTGCTCTTGCTAAAACTCCCTCACCCTGAGGCAGCAAATGTTTACTGAGTATCTTTATCTTCCCCAAATCTGAGCTAGACCTTCCAGATATGGAGCATAGCCTGTTTCAACCATTTCTCCCTTTACATTGCAAATATCCTCCTTTGATGTATTCAGCCACACCCTCTCCTTTGTCTGCAAAAGATAACCACCCAAAACAAACCTTTGCATAGTAAAGGAGGACCATCTTTGATGTAAGGGGCCAATAAAAGCCTGTCAAGGCAAGGGTCAGGGCACTCTCCTCTTCAGGGAGTGACCAAGGCTCTCAGGGGCGTTCTCCTCTTGAGAGAGTAGCCGCACCGTCCCTTTTCCTCCACAGGATTTCTGTAGTCCATGTGTATGTGTATATTGCAATCACAACAGCAGATCCTGCGGGCCGGGATCTGCGACAAAATCTATAATAATAAAATACACACCGGCTTATCTTAGGCCCAGTCTGTTCCTTGCCTTTCCTCATCTAACCTCTCCTCCTACTATCATCCTCTCCACTCTCACCCCATTGTCTGTAGGCCCAAATCCTTACCCTTCAAGGACTGTTCCAGTGCTTTCTTCTTCATGAACATAAGACAAGGTAGAGAAAGTAGGGTGTACCATGTTAGCACACAGATAGATTTTTATGTACATCTCACCCTCCTGAGGGCAAGGTTTCATATACTTTATCTTTTTTTACACATAGTTTTTTTCCTTTTTATTGATTTATAGAGATGATACCAGTTAACAAAATTTCACGTTTCAGGTGCACAATTCCACAACACATCATCTGTACACTGTACTGTGTGTTCACCACTCTAAGTCAAGTCCCCTTCCATCACCATTTATCAAACCCTATACCCTCCTCCAATTCCCCTCACCCCTCCTTCCCCTGGCAATCACCACACTGCTGTCCATCTCCATGAGTTTTCTCTCTCTTTTTTTGTTGTTCAATCCCTCCTATCCTCCACCCAGGACCCCCAAACCTCCTTTCACGACAGCCTTCTCTCTATCTATGAGTCTGTCTCTATTTTGCTTGTTAGTTTATTTCATACATGAGATTGTACATATGAGTGAAATCATATGATACTTGTCTTTCTCTCATTGGCTTATTTCACTGAGCATAATGCTCTCCAGGCCCATCCATGCTGTGGCAAAGGGTAAAATTTTCTTCTTTTTTATGGCCAAGTAGTGTTCCATTGTGTAAATGTACCATAGCTCTTTTATCCACTTATTTACCGATGGACACTTAGGTTGCTTACAAATTGTGGCTATTGTAAATAATGCTGCAGTGAACATAGGGGTGCTTATATTTTTCAAATTAGTGTTTCAGGTTTCTTCAGATATATTCCCAAAAGTGGAATCACCTGGTTATAAGGCAAATCCATTTTACTTTCTAAAGTAACTCCATAGTGCTTTCCACAATGGCTGCACCAGTCTACATTCCCACCAACAGTGCCCAAAGGTTCCCTTTTCTCCGCATCCTTGCCAACTCTCATTGTTTGTTGATTGATGATAGCCATTCTGACAGGTATGAGGTGATATTTCATTGTGGTTTTACCTTGAATTTCTCTGATGATTAGTAACGTTGAGCATCTTTTCCTATGTCTGTTGGCCAACTGTTTGTCCTCTTCGTACAAGTGTCTATTCAAATCTTTTTTTTTTATTGAACTGTTTTTTGTATGTGTTGAGTTTTATAAGTTCTTTAAAATTTTTGGATATCAACCCTTATCAGATGTATCATTGGTGAATATGTTCTCCCATTCAGTGGGGTGTCTTTTCATTTTGTTGATGGTCTTCTTTGCTGTGCAAAAATTTTTTAGTTTGATATAGTCCCATTCATTTATTTTTTCTTTTATTTCCCTTGCCTTAGGAGATATGTCACAAAAATATAGCTACAAGAAATGTCTGAGATTTTACTGCCTCTATTTTCTTCTAGGATCTTTATGAGTTTGAGTTTAACATTTCAATTTTCAATCCATTTTGAGTTTATTCTTGTGTATGGTTTGAGAAGGAGGTCTAGTTTTATTTTTTATTTTTTGCATGCGTCTGTCCTATCTTCCCAACACCATTTATTGAATAGACTATCTTTACCCCATTGTATGTTCCTGCCTCCTTTGTCAAATATTAATTGACTATAAGGATATGGCTTTATTTTGGGGCTTTCTATTCTGTTTCATAGATCTATATGTGATTTTTATACCAGTACCATGCTGTTTCGATTACTATGGTCTTGTAGTGCAGTTTGATATTGTGTGGCATGATTCCTCCAACTTTGTTCTTCTTTCTCCAGATTGTTGTGGCTATTCAAGGTCCTTTTGGTAGGGATGGAACCCACAACCTAGGTACGTGCCCTGACCAGGAACCAAACTTGCAACACTTTGGTTACAGGATGACACTCCTACCAATTGAGCCACATCAGCCAGGACCAGTTGCATTTTTATACACCAGTAATGAACTATTAGAAAGGAAAACTAAGGAAACAATCCCATTCACAATTGCTTCAAAAATAATAAAATACCTAGGAATAAATTTAACAAAGAATGTAAAGAAAACCTGTACTCAGAAAATTATAAGATACTGAAGAAAGAAATTGAAGAAGATACAAATAAGTGGAAGAACTTATCATGTTCATGGATAGGAAGACTTAGCATCATTAAAATGTCCATACTACCCAAAGCAATCTATAGATTCAACTCATACTTTATCTTAATAGTGCCAAAGGCTTCCAACACAAACCCAAGGAAGGAAGTACTCAGTAACTCTGTGAAATAAACAAAGGGTCCCTCCCTTGTCCTGACAGACGGCACTTAAAGAACCTTCAACTATGCTCCCCGTAGGAAACCGTGCTCTGCTTCTACATCCATTCAGGAATACAACTGATCCTTGAACAACAACAGGTTCGAATTATGTGAGTCCATTTATACAGGATTTTTTATGATAAATATTTTCTTTTCCTTATGATTTTCTTAATAAAAGTTTATTTTCTCTAGCATGCCTTGTTGTAAGGATACATTGTATAATAATATGGCATAAAATACGTATCAGTTGACTTTATATTGTCAGTAAGGCCTCTGGTCAACAGTAAGCTATTAGTACTTAAATTTGGCATGAGTCAAAAGTTACAAATGGATTTTCAACTACACAGGGGTCAACACCCCTAATCCCTGCAGTGTTCAAGGGTCAGCTATATACCCACGCGAAACGTAAACAAACACTCACAATCCAAGGATACCAAGAACTGAGAACATTCTACATTATGTTTCCCACAGTAACTAAGGTTGTACCCAAAAATCTCTGCCATGATAGTATCTTAATCATATTGTTAATTCTATTATTCTGGCTGTAATAAATGGTTACCTGGATTGCAATCTGTGGAATGATATTCTACATTTCTAAACCCACCAGTCCACCACATAGTTACCATGAATATAAAGTACTATTGACCAAAAGAACGTCTGAGGTTTCAGGGAGCTGTGGATTAGGTCAATGCTTAGTGCCATCAGTAAATAAGTAAGAACTCACAGTCCATTAGGCTGAGATGTGCACATATTTACTCCTCTGTTCGCACAGAGCCTGCAATTTTCCACCATGTATTTGGGTTTTATCTTGGGCGCCATGCACAAACAAAGCCATGTGCACTGCTGGGAGGGGTGGCGGATGCGCATGCCTCTGTTTGTTTGGGGAATGTAAGAGCTGTGGGGTTTTAATTACCCTGAGCTGGTAGAGATCAATTTGGAAAACAAACATATTAGTAAACCGAGCACTCTTGTGCTGCCAGAGGATGACGACTTGAAATCAGAGTATCCTAGAGCTTTAGAGCTGGAGGAAATGGCAGAGCTTAGGGAGGCCAACTTCCTCATTTTGCAAATTGGAAAACTGAGCCCCCAAATAGCATGAAGAGTGATCAAGAGCTTGGGTTCTAAGACAGACCTGGCTCAAATCCCAAGTCCACAACTTACCAAATGTCCTTGCCAAGTCACTTGACCTTCCTGGGCCCCTTTTTTTTTTAATCAAAAAAAAAAAAGACAGGCAATTATACAGTTGTGAGGATTAAATGAGATAATGAATATAAAGTGCTCAGTGCAGTACTTGATATAATAACTAACTAATAATGCTAATATTTATCATCATCATCACCATCATCATCATCATCATCACTGTCTAAAGTCACACAACCTACTAGTAACATTGCTCTTACCTAAACTAATACTCTCTTACACATACCTGGCTGTATTTTGATGGATAGTAAGAAATAAATATTTTATAAGTCTTGTTCCAATAATATGATCCAAAATTATTTTCCAAATCAAGTTTTACAGTAATTTAGTGTTCTCTAGCAATTATTGAATCTTTCCAATACTTGTTTATTCTACATTGTCACAGTTCTGGAAATGTAGTTCACTGAGCATGAATATATTCCTATCCTGAGCGTAGTCACTCAAGGACTATTAATGATTTACCTCAATGTTTTTACTTTGAAGAGTACGGAATCTCTTAGGATATTTGACTAGAATTCTTTTACCCTTCCCAAAGGCCTCAAATTAACAAAACACGATGCTCTTTGGGGCTGGATCCAAATGAATAATCTGTGAGTCAGATAAAGATGATTTCAGAGTGTGACATGCAAATGCAAAATTTATGGCTGTTTGTTTAAAATCTGGACCCTTTTCCTTGACTGCATTTACTATAATTAGAAGACTGGACCTTCTCACAAGGGTTCCAAATATACCATTGGCAATGTCATACGTGCGATGACAGAGAAAAGATTAATACTTATTTCGTAAGTGGGTAAAAGCTGTCGGCCCCAACACAACTTGCTGTCTTAGAGAGAGAGGGAGAGAGAGATTCCAGAGAAGGAAAACACTGAGCATTTGGTTGACAAACAATGCTCAAGACAAGAGAAGGCTCTACTAGATTCTCCGTGCGGTGGTGGGAGATAAGAATGGAAGGACTGTGTGGTGAACTAGTCTAGAATAACATGGTGCTTGCGGTGGCAGGTTTGAGCTACGGGGCCCAAAGCTTATGTAATCGAGAGGAGGTTCTTTACGTAAAATAAATGGAATTATAAATAAAAACTACTAGGGCATCTCCAAGGGTCTTAAAAAGGACCCTGGTAAGTGAGGGAACCTGAAATTTCGGTCTCATTAGCTTCATAATAAATTGGTTCTTTGGTGCTTGATAGTTTATACCATTTAATCTCTGCAGTTCTCAGCAAATCTTTGTGCATACTCTCTGTTGACAGAAAAAAAATAATTCCTGATTTACAGATTTCCAATTTAACATTTCCACACAAATGTGTTCATTTTAGTAATGCATTGTAAACATCCCCTGGCACTAGCCTGGGTTTATAACAGGTGCTCAATAAATACTTTTAGTGAATTAATAAGGTTTCTTGTATGCCATCTCCCCCATTAGGATGCATGCGTCTGAAAGACAGATTAATGTATTACTCATTACTTGCTCCCTTGCCCCCATTCTCTCAAGTGATTGGCACAGTATCTGGTACACGCTAAGGGCTCTATAAATATTTGTTAAATGAATGAAGTATTGATAGCAGGACTGTCAACCTTCATAGCTTCAAATTTTCTTCTGCTATATGTTCAGACCTCTTATTACATAAATCTTTCATGTCAGTGCATTACAGTACTTAAGAATTTTCCATTTGAAGAGCTCACCAGAGAATATTTTCCATAAAGAGGAACAGGCCCCTATATTAACTTATTACTCACTAATTTCATAAGAAGTGCTGGTTTCTGAATTCCCCCAACAAGCTTCCTCCTTGTTTTGCACTTTGTCTGCTACTATCTGCTTGGCTGTCAGAATGTCTCCTCAATCTGTGGGAGCCACAGGCAGCCACCAGGAGCCAAACCTTCCCAGTGAAAACACTCTCCTTCGGAAACGAAATCTCTCTTCTTCATGTCCCAGTGCAGCACACCTCCCGAACTTCAGTGGCACCCCTTCTGACTGAAGGAATTTCCGTTTACCACATCCAGCAGGCACCTTTACAGATTGATGACTCAGCAACTGACTTTTAACACTAGTCATTATGTGCTATGTTTCCATCATGTGATGGTCAAATTTAATTTAAGACAAAGAGATTTCTTCACATCCTCATTCGATTTTGCTTTAGTTTCCAAGGCAATTTGTGTTTGTACAGAACACAAATGTGCTTTGTGCAGGCAGATGGATGCTGGTGTTTTATTCAACACGTGCCTACCCACTACTTACCTACCTACCTATCAACCTACCCTCTCATCTTTTTTAGCCTTAGTTTCTCCCTCTGCATAAACCTGTTTTTTTTATTTTTGCAAGCTACTGTAAATGCATCTGAAATAATATGGTTATGACTCAATGTTATATATTTATACATAGGTATTGATATATTAGATATAGATAGGAATAGATATAGATATGCCTGGCACAGACGTAGGACCAAACCTAGACTTAGCTGCCAATGCCCAGACGCTAGGAACCTTGCTAGAAAAATGAGACTTATTTGAACAATGGAAGGAAATGAATGGCAGACACAACACATAAGTAATAGGTACCTAGAAGGTTATGTTTGAAAGGACGTTCAGAATCATCCAGCTGAGACTGGGATTTGCCTGAAGTCACATGAGTATTTAGTGACAGAGTTGAAACAAGTTCTTAGATCTTCTAACTTTAAACCTTATGCTTGTTTCAGGTCCCTGGTACCTCACCCAGTGCTTAGTATTAGACAAATGTACATAGTAATCCATTAAGGCAGGTCACTCAGCAGATGTGAAATAAAGTGTCATCTTAGAGCTAACACCATGTATTCTCTAAGAGTTATCCAAGCAAATTTCTGCCCCTAATCACCAAGTGTTCTTTGACATTTTTTCCGGAGTCTAATGGAACTCTCGTTACTATTTTGATTGGCTGAAAGACTCTCCATGTTGATTCAATTTAAATTTATTTTTTAAACAGTCATCTCTCTCCAAGAAGCATTTGAAACAGCTTATGGAAGGAAAAATTAAGATTAACCAAATGGCAACAAAAAATGAGATATGTCTTCAGAAAACATTCAGTAGTGATAATAGTTGTTGCCTTTTCACATTAAATGTGACTCTGAGCTTCCTGGGAGCCAAATCAAAAAGGGAAACACAGTTTGTTGCATTGTTCTCTTTATCTGAGAAGCAGGATCTTATTTTCTCAAAAGAATTTTTCTTATGTCAACTTCTGAGATAATTTTCTCACAGGGAGCAACATATGGAGGAATATAATAAACTATTTTCAGTAACAACTCTCAGCTAAACCAGGAACAAAATCCACACAACTTTTTTTGTATCAATTCTACCTAAGAGAACAAAATAATGTCTCAATAATACAATAAAGATTCTGTGAGGGATGTAGCAGTCAACTTGATTAAAGGAAATTCATAGATAATGTAGAGAAAAGGGCAAATTACATGAGCCTTAACTTATCTTCCCTCTATTTTTTTCTTTCCCAGGGCCCTTGACAGACTGTAGGTATTACACAATTTCAAGACCTTACTCTCTAGCAAGCACACAAAGTGCAGTTATTCTAAAGAAGACTGTTAACTGAGAGCAAAGTTAAAACTTTGACAACACGTAAACAGATGTGACATTTGACATTGCCTCATGCAAGCTTTCAAGCCCATGCCAAATTCTTGCCTGAGTTGGAAAGCCTACACCCAGAGACTGGTTAAACTTTCTAGCCAGGAAGCAAGTTTGAGGACTCCAAGATGCTTTACTGAGGGCTTCCTTATTTCCTCATCTGCAAAATGGGAATAAGAGTTGCCCAACTCACAAAGTTACCCGTGGAGAGTAATTGTGCTAAAATGTGATCATGCTTGGCACTTAGTTGATTCTCAATAAAATGTTTGCTTTATGTATGCATAAATTTGTGTCAATTGATGCTGTATTCTTCCACTGAATACTGAATAGTCATCATTCCAAAACACACAACAAAATTGACCTTTAAAGGACATGTATGTTCTCTCTCCTTTTAATGTATTGTTGTAACAGATATCCAAGTATTTGCAGCAGAAGTTGGCAAACTACAGCCCTTGAACCAAGCCCAACCTGCTGCTTGTTTTTATTTTATTTTTTTATTGTTGCTGCTCCTTGTTTTTATAAATAAAGTTTTATTGGAACACAGCCACACCTATTCATGTACATACTATCTATGGCTGCTTTCCTGACATAACAGCAGAACTAAATAGCTAAAATAGAGCTAGTATAGCCCACAAAGCCTAAAATATTTATTATCTGGCCCTTTACAGAAAAAGCTTGCTGACCTCTAAACAGAGCACATATCCTTTGATTTAGGTACCAAATATTATTTCAAATGCAACACGACGCCAGTTAAGATATTTTTCCCTGAGCATGTGTGTTCATGCACACAGGTGTGCACACGCAGACCTCACAATTCAACTTTCCCTTTTCACCTTATTATCAATTCGGGTCCCTATCATTAATCCTCCTGTCCTCTGAACCCAGTTGATTAAGTAAATCCTACCATTTCTATTCTTTTAAGAACTTTCACAGCCTTTCCATTACACTCTCACCATAGCCCAGACTTCCATTTTTCCCCCCTACCTCTGCTGACATAGTCTTTAATCCATTCTCTATGCCACTGCCTCAGCCATTATCCTAAAATGCCATTTTTACACTATTGCAATTCAGCTCAAGAGCTTACAATGGCTCCCACTTGCCTATTACATGAAGTCTGAATTTATTCTGTCCTTTGAAACGGTCCACAATCTGGCTGCACACTACATGTTAAGCTTCAAGTCCCACCTCTTCACAGTCTGTACTGAGCACTCAGATCTGGTCCATCTCCATTAGCACTCAGCTTGCTGAATCTCACTTCTGTTCTTCACTCCTACGATGGTTTCTGTCCTGGGTTGAAATGAGTCCCCCAAAATTCACATGTTGAAGTCTGGATCACCAATACCTCGGAATATAAACTTCCTAGGAAAAGGGGTCATGCAGATGTAATTACTTAAGAAGAGGTCATACTGGAGTAGAGTAGGCCTTATGAGTGTCTATGAAAGGGGGAAATTTGGAAACAGAGACACGAAGAGAACATGTGAATATCAAAGCACAGATCGAGAGGTGCATCTACAAGACACGCCAACGATGGCCAGCTAACCACCAGAAGCTGGGAGACAGGCATGGGCCAGATTCGCAGCCCTCAGAAGGATCCAAATCTACCAACACCTGGATCTTGGACTACTGGCCTCCAGAACTGGGGGACAACAAATCGCTATTTTTAGTCAAATTTATTGAGGTGACATTAATAAAATTAATAAAATTATACAGGTTTCAGGTGTACAATTCTATACTATGTCATCTGTATATTGTATTGGGTGTTCACCACCCCTAGTCACGTCTCCTTCCATCACCATTTATCCCCCTTTACCTTCTTCTACCTTCCCCACCCCCCTTTCTATTCCATAATCGTAATCACCGTACTGTTGTCTGTGTCTTATGAGTTTGTTTGTTTGTTTGTTTGTTTTGCTTAATCTCTTCACCAAGCCCTCCAACTCCCCGCCCCTCTGACAGCTGTCAGCCTGTTCTCTGTCTCTGTCTGTTCCTATTTTGTTTGTTAGTTTATTTTGTTCATTAGATACCACATATAAGTGAAATCATATGGCACTTGTTTTTCTCTGACTGGCTTGTTTACTTAGCATAATATTCTCCAGGTCCCTCCATGCTGTTGCAAAGGGTAAAATTTCATTCTGTTTTATGTCCAAGTAGTACTCCATTGTGTAAACCTACCACAGCTTTTTCATCCGTTCATCTACTGGTAGTTTGTTAGGGCAGTCCTAGCAAACTAATGCAGCCTCCTACCTGCCCAGGGCTCAGAAGACTTTCTGAAAACCACAGCTCTAAAGGCCTTGTGACATGTGGACACACAAATGAGAGAGGTGAAGACAACTGCAAATGGCAAGGGAGCAATTCGTGAACCAGCAAACTTGCTTGAATTCTTTCTTCCAAAAGGAAGTCCTGACTGCTTCCTCACAAGTCTCAGAGGCTTTCCCGACTTCATCCTGCTCCTACGGGGTCAGAGGGAGAGCAGGAGTGAGGGAAGCCCAGATAAGACAATGCTCTCCAGGGACCTGCCTTTAGTGTGTTGCTTTTGAATATCCATGCTTCCCCGCCCTTCCTTTCCTCCCTGAACACTTTAAGCCACCACTTTTGTAAGGAGTGAGTTCTGAGCCAAGCAAATGCACTTCAGGAGTCCAGTGCTGCCCTGCTTCTGTCCTGGAAGTCTGAACGTTTATCTGGAGAGTCCACAGCCCTTGAATGCAGGCCACCTAGGAGAGGCTGCCAAGGCCTGAGCATTGTCCAGGAATGTCAAGGAGGCTAAATTGGGATGTATCAAACCATTACAGAGACTCCTTGCAGGGAATGTGGCCCAGGGGATTCATGGCAGGCAGCATAGAGCTAGGCCGTGCTGTTTGGCTATGACACATAAGTCCACAAGACTCTGGCTGGGTCAGTGAGAAAATGAAACCTCCTCCAAGTCTCTGGACTCTAGGAGGCCAGAGGCCAAACTAACCCTTCAGCCACCAAGTTGCCATAGACTGGGGATCTGTGAGTGTGTTATCCTTTTCCCTGAGACCTTTGCTAAGTCCAAATGGTTTAGCAAACTGCTTATCTAAAATGATGTCGAGCGAACAGTGATCACATCATCTTTGTACCAGAGAAAAACAGAAGCAACGCACTGAAGTGAGAACATGACTAATTAGGAGGGAGAAGCAGAGCCAGCTTCATGGGTGTGTGGCGTGTGCACAGGCCCCTGCGCACAGTTTCATGCTCTGCTCGTGCCATCTTAAAACTCTCAATAATCATTGAACAAGGGACCTTGCATTTTCATTTTACTCTGAACCCTAAAAATTATGCGACAAGCTCTGGGGAGAAGCATGTGTGTGTGTGTGTGTTCATGGGTGTGTGCGTGTTGGTGTGCATATGTATGCTTATGTGCCCACCTGTGTGAATACATGTGTGTTCAGCCCAGGGTGAGGGTTGATGATGACTGACGAGTAGAGAAGGAATGGCTCGATTTCAAACGTGGGAGTAAACAAGAATGAGAAGAACAGTTGATTCTCGACATTCGTGGTAATGTTTGATAAAGTTGCTGCACACAGTGAATTAGTGAAAATTGAACCAGTGTTCCTAAAGGAAATTGAGAGTTAGGTTCCTGTGAGCCTCTGATCACAACATTTTCAGCAGCTTATCAATATACAAGCTACTTTCATATGTGTTTCTGTTTAAAGACGCACAACTTAATATATATTGTTGATTCATTAACATAAAACTCACAGCCAACAGCTCTGTAACAAAGCTGAACTTATACACATGTTTTCTCCACCACGAACATCACAGTCTTTTTGTATTAGGAACAATAGCAGGCACTTCAGCACTAGCTGGAGTGCCTAGTAGCAATGACTACCGTTGGTAGCAATGGCTGCTACCTCCTGGCCTTCCATTTTAAACAGTGAAATCACACCAAAAAAGCACAAAAATGTGAAAACGTGGCACTGAACACACTCATTTACATTATGAGAGAGGAAACAAGAACACAAAGTAGAGTCTTGCTTGACTTCAGTTGGGAACGTGCCTGTCTGGCAACTCAGATTCTTCCCCACTCCTCACAGGTCCACAGATGACTGTGGAAATGCCCCAAGTATTGGTCCGAAGTTACAAATAAATTTTAGTGAGTGGGCGAATTCACAAATACACAATTCACGAATAAGGAGGCTTAACTTACGCTCAGAGACAACTCAGTGTCTGCTTCGTCACTGCTGTGTGACATTCAGTAAGCTATTTACCCTCTCTGTTGGTTTCTTCTCCATCTACTGAATTTCTTTCTGTTCAGGCTCCAAGACAAACAAAGCACCATCTCCTCCATGAGGATTTCCTAATAACTCCAGTTGAGGATGAATTGTGTCTTTTTTCCCTGAGTCACCTCCTTTCACAGATACCCACCACTCATCTGTCACTGTGTCTCAGATGATGGCTCCTTTCTTGGAGCAAGGACAGCTTTATCCCCCACACACTGTGCTGCTTGGCTATTCATCTTTGCCTTCTTCAGTTGCAATGGCTGCTACCTCCTGGCCTTCCTGGTCTATGACCGCTGTGCAGCTGTGTGCCCGCCCCTGCTTATGTCTATATCATGGTGCAAAAGGCCTATTTGGGTTAGGTGGTTGGGGTTGATGTCGATCACATGTCATCAGTGCCTTGTGGATAAATTGTTTCTTTCTCCTAAATATTCCTCATCATTTGGCCTATTCTGCCATTATAACGCTGATGTAATTATACTTTTATTATAATTCATTGTTGATCTTCCATTATTCCAATAGGTAGATTGTAAAATCGGTTAGGGCAAGGGTAAGATCGTATTCACCTTCCTATCCATAACACCACTGAGGCCAGCTTTTCATAATGCAGGTGATGAATAGGGATTTATTAACTTGAAATGGAAATAATAAGCCTGGCCTTATCTACCATCATTTCTTTATTGTGGTAAACTCAACCAGCATAAAATTTACCATTAATAACATTTAGTACGTTTATAATGTTGAACAACCATCACAGAATATCTCATCACTCCAAAGAGAAGTGTTGTACCTATTACCATATTTTACTGTGTATAATGTGCACTTTTTTGCCCAAATTTTTTGAGGGAAAAATAAGGATGCACATTATATATGGGTAGTACTAATTCCATATCTACATAAATGTTTTTAATTCTTTTATTTATGCTTGTGTGTTAAAAGTGTAACTCTAGAAAGCAATAATGATAGCTATGCAAAATAATATCCTGGACTATGATCATCCATTTTATACATAAATAAAAAATTGAATTAAAATGAAAGATTTTTTTCTTGCAAGTTTGGGTCAAAAACGTGGGTGTGCATGATCCATGGCCAAATACGGGAAGTAGTCATTCCTCATTCTCTCCTCCTCTCGGGGTCTGGCAAGCACTAATCTACTTTCTATGTCTACGGATTCGCCTCTTCTAGTAATTTCATATAAATAAAATTATACCATAGGTGGCCTTTTGCCTCACTTCTTTCATTTAACATGATATTTTTGGGGTTCATCCATGTCATAGCATATATTAATACTTTGTTTCTTTTTATGGCTAAATACCATGCCACTGTGTTGGAGATACCATATTTTGCTTATTTCATTCATCAGCTGAAGAGCATTTTGGGTTGTTTCTACCTTTTTGCTTTTATGAACAGTCCACTGTAATAGTTTAATAATATGATTGACTATAGAAATATTAGTGATAAATATTTTTGTTACACCAATGGATTGCTTGTGTACTTGTCCCTACCCCTCCCCCCACTAGACTGTAAGGGCCTGAAAAAGACTTTGTCTTGTTCCCTGTGGATTCCCCAGGGCCTTGGCTGCTTCTGACACAGAGTACATGTTCAAGAAATCTGTTCACCAATGAAAGACTTCTGCTTGGAGGATTGATTGCCCGATGATAATAGATATGAGATGTAGCAAAAGTCATTCTCACAAAATCATAGAATATTAGACCTTGCAGCAGGGACCATCTGGTCCAAGACTGTCATTTAATATTCTTGGTGGCACCACTTAATATTCTTGGGCAAGTGTCTCCATCAGTTACCCAGATTCTTTATCTATAAAACAGAGGCAAAATAAATTGTTTTGATTATTAAATGACTTACTACATATTCAGTGCTAATTATTAGGAATGAAGAGTTAAGATCAAAAAGGGTAAAAAACAAAAAGTACTTGAGACTGCATTACTAGTTAGAGGCAGAAGTGAAACTATAACCCCTATCTCTTAGCTTGCCCATCCTTCATGCGGTCATTTGAAGGCTACTCAGAGCCTGATGGGAAACAGCTTTCCTCTATAATGAGAGCAGTTCTGCTCTCACAGTCACATTCTCTGGGGCCAACATCTTCTTCTTTGGACAGGTGGTCCTGGTTTGTTTTTCCACTCCTTCCGCATTCCCAATCTAACCTCATGCCTGTCTGTTTCAGAAAAGAGAAAGATTCTGACTGTCCACCACTCAAAGCAATTTTCCCATATGTTTCTCAAAATATTCATTGTATCTAGGGTAATTTCTAGGTTACGGGAAAATAAGATGCCTTGAACAGATAAGTTTGAGAAATAGGACATCTCTGGGAAATGGAAAAGGCAAATTAGCATATAGAGGCTACTGAGAAGTTCTGCATCTAGATACCTGCTCACCCAGCAGTTCCAGAGCATAAATATAAAATCTTTTCTCAGCACACTATCTATCACCATACTTGGAATGCCACTGACCTCAATTGCTACCCTTGGCATCAATTGGAAGGGTCATATTTTCATGCAAGCCTCTGGAAGCAAGCTGGTTTTGTCTAGTTTTTCACTGCTGGGACAGAACTTGGCACACAGTAGAAATTAAATGATTATTTGATGAAGAAATAAATCTCTTTTAATGGAAATCACAGCTTGTGATTTGAGGTGTCAGCCACTGGTAGAGAAGAAGCCAACACATCCGCTGTTGGGTCTTCAGTCTGGTTGTCTTCAAGCAGAAGATCCCCATGGAGTTTGGGATCTTCTCCCTCAAGAAGGAGGCTCCCATTCACCCAGTACTGGCCTCCTGCCCTCCTGGTTCACTGGACCCCTTCCCCATCATACCAGCATCTCCAGGAGTACTAGTCTTCATGACTTCCATGCAAAACTCAGGTGCCCATACAGATCTGTTATGAGTCAATAGGCTCTAACCTGAATGCTCATCAAAGAACGAATGCCCCGAACCTGGCCTCAGCCAGCCCTTCTGGGCTTATCCAGGCAGCAGCCAAGAGCACTAGGGAAAGGGAAGGGTGCTTCAACTTCCCTGGCAAAGTGGCCTTCCTTTCTAGAAACTTTAGCTCAGCTTAGTGGAGACACCTGGTGTTTGTCATTGCAATTTCAATATAATACAACAAAGACTCCAGGCAGAAAGTCAGGCTCCTCATGAAAATTGCTTCGTTCCCTAAGACAAATGGTAGCTCACCTCACCCCTACCAGTCCTTCTTCCCTTTCAAATTTCCTGCCCTCCGTATGGTTTTACTCCATATTCTTGTCTTTAAAACGTGGAGAAAAAACCACAATTACAAGGCACCCAAAATCTGTGAGTAGCCAGGAAGAAGGAGAAATCTTTTCCTGGTTGCTTCATTTTGTCAGGCATTAAATCAGAGCGCTAACTTTTGTGCAGTAACTGTTTGGTAATACTTAATAAGTAGCTGGTGTAGCATAGTTCCAAACAGAATTTTTTTGAAGCCTATACAAGGCCAAAGGAATATTAAAGTTTCACTACAGAAGAAATATGGCCACTGCCAAGAACTGATTAGTCATAAAATCCACAGCATTATCTTCATCCATCATTGCCTTTCTTTTAATGACTGAACTAAAAAGAGAGACATCAAAGTTTTCAAAATAAGGTTATAAAAACGCTGTACGCAGATGAGGCCTCCAAATATTTTGATAGAACCCGAACAAAAAAAATATAGAAAAATCATTGAAACAAATCACAAAACATATGTTGTTATGTTTTGCTCTAAAAACCATGAAGTTTATCCAGAACCCTATTATGGTAACTGCTTTGCTTTTCATGCATTCCTAAATTACCATGTAATCTAAAACCTTGTTTTCAGCTGCCCTATATTGGAAAGTCCCTTAAAATAATCAGGATGACTACAGGCCAGTACGCAAAAAGAAACTTGCTTGTATTATTATAAATGAAAGTGTTATTTATCAGGCAGGCTCCTTTAAAAAAAAAAAAAAAAAAACCTACCTCTGAAACACAATGTATTCAGGAAATACCTAAACTGAGGATTGCATTTTGGGCTCTACATTTTCAAACACATGGATAGTTGGTGTAAAAATATGTTCTTTTCCTGCAGGGACTTGACTGTAATTAGTGTATGCCAAAACTCTCTCACAGAGATTTCATTGTCTTATCTACTTACATCATCTTAATGCGATTTTATTTTACTTTGTCAAAGTCATATTAATGTAAATGTGTTCTTGATAGCAGAGTTCTTTTTTATGCAAAACAGGATTCAGCTGACTCTAATAAAACAGCTTGCAGTCTATTAGACTATAACAGTAATGTGCTTATTTTGTTTCTCAAATCAAGACTGTGTCTGAAAGCTATAGATGGAGATTTGTCTTGTTTTTCACAATAATTGCTAGGGTGGGGTTACATTATGATCTTTAAATGAATAGTATCGCTTAGAACAAACACTTCATATATCTTTTATCTTCCCCTGCATACAGTTGAGTTTTCTTTGAAAATGCTGCGCTACTTTTCCACATAAGTCACCAGAATGTTTCCAAAGAATTTTAACTGCCAGATTAATTATATCTTGCAAACAAAGATAGATTGCTTACATTCTTTATTCAGAATTCCTGCCAGTATGGAGCAACTGGCAACAAATTAATTTCTTTTGCAACCATGCAAAATGTTTTGCTATGAAAATCTTTGGAAGGTAAATGGACCCTTTGAAAAAAATCAGGTTGCTCATTCTAAAAGGCTAATCTGTAAGCAAAGAACAGAGGATTAAATGAACTGAACTACTCCCCCCCTCCAAGCCCTGGCTTTTTTTTTTTTTTTTAAGCATCTATGTTATAGCCTTTCATTAATGTATTCAGTTAATTAAGTATTGCTGTGACCTGGTGGCAATTTTTGAAATCCAGGGAATTTTTCCCCCTTTAAATTCTGCCTCCCCCACAGAGCAGAATATAATCTGTTTCCAGTCAGTCTGTTTGTGTCAGCTGTGCCTCTACTGCAAGCCTCTAAAATGTTTCAATAAATTTATCAACCAAAAAATATTACAAATATCTCATTTCTTTTGATACAGATACACATACACACCAAAAAGAAAAAGAAAAAAAAAGAAAAGAAACAAGCTGCAGCCTTCATTGCAAATTCTTGCTGGTATGAATCATTCTAAGTAATATTTGCTTTAACTTTCGTGTGGCTCTACAAACAACCTTTATATGGCTGCACTTCAAAGCTAGGAGAAATAAAGGTTAGAAATGCGATAGGAGTAATCTATTATTAGGCATGAAACATTAAACCACTTTTAGCTATAAGTCTTAAAACCTGAATAATCTAGGTTTTTAATGTAGTGCATATTTATTGTGCTTTCACTCACACAGGCATTTATCACAGAGGCGTGTTTGGAAGAGAAATATTTTCCATTGCACTATGCACCACAATTTGGTTTAATTTTTCCTAATATTTAATTTAGAAAAACGGTAATATTATAACAGGGTTCTCATGTTTCCTGGCCAAAATGCTTGGTGTTCCTCACAGAGTAAAATTAATCTGTTACCAGCCCGCTGACCTGCAAGTCAGGTTTCAGTGAAGTAGGCACAGAGCAGAGTGGGGAGGGTGGAGGAAGGGGGTGGGTTAGGGTGGGTAGGGAGATAAGATCTCTTTCTTTGACTAGGAGGGAAGAAAAAAAAAAAAGCTTAGAGGAATGTCTCAACCCACCCATGCCATCAAATGGCAGAAAATAAGCTGAACGTGTATTTGAGCCAAGGAGTGTTTGAAAACATTTATTAGCTCCATCCATAACGGCATCCACTGCAGGAATGTTAATTGTTAAAATCTGTACTGCAGTTATTTCTTTAAGGGGGGGGTGCATTGTGTGGAAATTCAGCGTCTTGTTTCTTTTTTTTTCTCCGTATATATTTGCACTAAAAAAAAAAAAAACCTAATGTTATGAAATAAGTCAGATGTCAGAGAGCTTTCTGCACCAGGGAATGCAATACAGTGTTAAGGATATAGGCATGCACAGGAACAAAAAAACCCAACATTGGTAACATTTTGTTCTTGATTAAATTTGTGTTCCTAATACAGTAGATTAAAAATAAGTCCAACTGTTAAACACATTAGTGTTCAGCCGCTCCTGATGTGCCAGGAAAGCAGCTATCACTCTGGCCCTGGCTGGACTCTCTCTGTGGCCTTGAGAAGACATAAGAAATCTGACCCTCAGGAAACCTGACCCCTTAGTCCATCAGTGACCCTGCAGTTTAGGGAGTCCTCATTTTCATCTGCTGATTAAATCCCAAAACCTCCTTCATATCTTCTCACTCTGTAGTCAAAACCAGTGTCTCTCAGCAAAGCTGAAGGAGAATTGGGGCTTGGAAAGATGAAGGAAAAAAATGTTAATAGCCAGCCACAATCAAGGCACTCTTTGAGGAAAATTAAAAGTTGTAGTCTATTGGGCAATTATTTGTGCAACTTGTGTCCTTTAAGAAGATTGTCATAAGTTTCACCTTCCACCCTCCAGGAATTTTATGACTGGGGCTAAAGATAGGATAGAATCCCAAAATGCCTGAACTGAAAGGCACTCCAGAGATCGTAGCCAACTCCGTCGTTCGTGGACGAGGCCCAGAGAGGTTAAGGACGGGGCAAGGCCGGGGTGTCACAGGGAGGCCTGACCTAGCTGGACACAGGACCCAAGCTTTGGCTTCCCCAAACCTGTCTGTGTTGCGATACCACACCACCCTCTCAGTTTGTTCAAAAAGGCTGAAATTAAACCCATGGGTAAGAGAAGTAATATATTCGTTTAGGTAATTATTGTAATGGCTATTTACTTAATCTTTGTGCTATTACACCTGTATGTTTTCTTAGAATATGCGTATCTTTTAAAACAAAAATAATAGTTCTTGAATTCTTTTCCCCTCCTTCCCCCACATAAACCCTCCCCTTCGGCTGCCCCCACTCCCTCTCCTGAGTGCTCCTTTGTGGTCTTTGGTCAGTCTGGTTTAATAGGTTACCTGTGGCTGACACTCTCACTTCACGTAGAAGTGGAGTTCTCCGCTGTGACATGCTTTCTGGAAGCAGAGGGTATGAGGCTGTGACGTTTGTAAATCTAGGAAGTAATAGCTCCCCAAAAGCAATGCAGAGAGCTGCAGATATTGCCGGGAAAGGAAGACAGTTCATTGGAACTATGTGGGGCATACGGCATTGAACGAGGAGACGGTTTCTGAGCAACACATATCTAAACATGGCTTGCCAAAGACCTGCACACTTTTAATTTGCTCTACAAATTTGGTTAGCCCAATAAAGTGTAAACATCAAACACTGGTCGTGGAGAGTGTTAAACATTAACCAACTGAGACCTTAAAGACTTGAGAAGGGCATTAAAATTAGAAGAAAAAGATGTGCCAAGCAACTCTGGGAAATTAGGTTAAAACTCCAAAAGAGAATGTTTGTTGACTGAGTAAAAATAAAGCAAAAACTATTTTGAGATTGGTAACCATTTGTCTCTGTAGACAGGCCATTTCCCCCTGAGATTATATTTTTAAAGTCAAGCGAACTTACTAAAGTCAATTTAATTTTCTGATTGTTCTCCAGGATGAAATGTATATCTGAAAATGAACCCTGAGAAGGGGTATTTTAAATGCTGTTCCAAGACCCATGAAAACATGGATCTGTGACTTTTATTCATTTTGTGTGTTTGTGTGTGTTCCATGTTGCTCAGCCTGGGGTCCAAACCTCGCCAAGGGGCAGTCACGACTGTTGAACAGCAAAATGAAAATGCCCTCTGAGGAGACAAAGATGGCTCCCAGGTTCGCCCGACCTAACTTGTTGAACAAAGCCCAACAAAAACCTGCACAAGAATGGGATATACGGTCCTCTCAACGAAAGCAGTGAGTGCTTCAGAACGAAGGAAACAATACCATGTGCAAGTACCTTGTTCTCTAAGTATCCTTTGCCCCAGTGGGTCTCACAAAGTAAATTCCTGCAAGGTAAGACCACATTTTTCTCTCAGGAGACCGTTTGGTCAATTATTTTTTCAATATCTACTAACAGGCTTAGGGGGTGTCCAACCTTTTGGAGTCTCTGGGCCACACTGGAAGTAGAGTTGTCTTGGACCACAAGACAACTCTAACAAACACTAACAAAAACTGCTGAGTGAAAAAGGATTTTAAGTAAATTTACAATTTTGTGTTGGGCTATATTCATAGCTGTGCTGGGCCTCATACAGCCCACAGGCCGTGGGTTAGACACCCCTGGTAGAATATTGTATTAACAGTTCTCAATAACCCCAAATAAGTAATGAAGAGGCTGAGGTAAAAATAAGTTAAACCACTCCTAGACCAAGAATTAACTTCTAAGACAATTTAAATATGGCTGCCTGTCTTCATATGATTCAAAATATCCACTCATGACAGAACCAAAGAACTGTTAGGAGCCCTGTCTTAATTTGTCTCAAAAACACACTATGAGACAAGGATTTGAGTGCAAGGAACTGATCTTGAAGACAAAAGAAACACCAGTTGGAGACCAGGAAAATGAGACAGGATAGGAAAGGCAGCCAATATGAGAAGTTATAATATGCCGGCTATCATTGTGGGCAACTGGAGCTTAATCTCAGTGGAAAAAACTCTGGGAGCACACCTCAGAATGATCCCACCAGAGAGATGGGAGCAGGGGTATTTGTACACCATTTGCCTTCAGTCTCTGGGCGAGGTTGTTCCTCAGAGGCATTAGTGGCAGGGCACTTGCAGCGGGCCACGAAGGCAGGCAAAGCAGGTTTTATAGCTGCAGGAAGCTCTCCAGCAAAGCAGTGCAGGAGACGGCAGTTGTTAAGCAGGCCAGCACGCTCTAATGTCATCAGGGCAAGGGACTACGGGCAGAGCCCTCACAGTCCCCGCTGGCGGAGTATCTAAATATCAGCAGTAACTTCCAAGTTTAACCGCAGTTCTCTGTTGCGTCTAGGAGAGTGGTTAACATTATAGGAACTTGATGTTAAATATTTGTCAACTGAATATTTGTCAAATGAAGGGAGGAAGGTCAGAATAAGAAATTAGTTAATAATTTTTTTAATACTTCACATCTATGGTTTGTGTTCTTAGTTTAAACTTTTCAAATACGAGCTCAGGCTTGGTATCTGACAGACCCCAAGTTTAAATCCCACTTCCACCACTTTCTAGCTGTGAGAGCTTAAGCAAATCACTTCTTTGAGTCTGAGTTTCTCCATGTGTAAAATGCCTATTTTATGTTATTAAATCATATAAGACTGGACAAATATGTGATATACGGCTTGGAACAGTAAGCGACACATGGTAAGTACTCAATGCTAGTAAAATGACTCAAAAGTCAATTCTTAACTTTGAATCCCATTTACGTCACCAACTATTCATATTCCTATGAGCAAGTCATGGCCTCTCTGGTGCAAGATTCTCCTCATCTTGACAGTGGAGACAAAAATTACCTCCCGCTCATTGTCCGGAGAAAGAGGTCCTAAGCAGATACCAGGAGAGGGAGAAGTCACACTCACTGACCACTTTCTGGTTTACACAGTCCTTTTATATGTATATCTCGTTTCTGAGCAGGAAAGGATTTTGTACTTACAAATCATTCTAGCGATGTAGGGGAGTGCGTCTTCATTTCTCCAAGTGCTCCTAAGTCTTCTTTAGGTTTGGATTAGGTTATAGACTGTGAAATGATCCAGAGACTTACAGACGCTGCTTGTAGGTACCCAGAGGAAATTGGGCTTGACTTATCAATGCTTGGCCAGACAGTCAGAGAGGGCATGAGAGTGTGTCCCGCAGGCACATGTTCAAGTGGATCTTACAGGCTCACCTTCAGGGTGGAGTGTTTATAAAGATGCCAATGAACCAAAAGTAGCATTTATACCCAGAGCCATTGCGCCATGAAGTCATGTAGTCAGGGATTTAATTGAGCCTGTCTGGGATGGGCAGGCAAGGTGGGTGTCACACACACCAAACCAGGAGACAGAAGCCTAAAACTTAGCCTGAGGATGATTCCTTCAGAATATCTAAGCACTAATTATGTACCAGGCATGATAGAGGCTACAAAAGTGAATGCCCTTTTACTATCCCTGCTCCAGAGTTGATAAAACCGAGAGTTAAAAGAAAAATTATTTGCCAAGATTTTGTGAAACTGTAGTCTAGGTTGGCCTGATGCCAATGAGGGGGTTTTAAATCACTACATACACACTGACTTTTTAGAACATCCTAACATTTTGATGCCACTCAAGGTAACTGTAATAAATTTTTTTAAATAAAGAGAATCTGATAATGTTTATTTTTAACTATTGTATATACTTGCCCTCAGAATCCTGAGGGGAAAATATTTCACAACAGAGCACTTACAGTCACTGGACTGGGCATTTGGGTCATGAAAATCATGAAAATACTCTACAAAAGAAGACAAGGTCATGGTCACAACTCTCCAAATGCTCTTATTCTAAGGTGTGGCTAAGCCTTCCACAAGAATTCAGCTTATTTGTCATCAGTTATCTTCAATGCACCTCAGTGAGCTCACGTTAAGGGGATCTAAAAATAAAATAATAATTGCTAACTTACTGTTCATTTACTGAGACTTTGTGACAGGCACTAGATTATCTCCTGTAGTTCTGTCGCCATCCTTCTGAGTTAGGTGCTATTGGGTTTCCCCTTTAGTAGATACTGAACTGAAGCTCAGGGAGGTTGCAGAACTTTTCCAAGAGCAAGTTAAACCTAATAAGTGGAAGAACTGAGATGCAAATCCTGATGCCTGATTCCAGGACTGAATCCATGGTGCTACACTATCTCTGGAGTCTTGAGTCCAAGTGATGGAAAATTACCCATTTTCATTTAGACATTCCCTGTTCCTTGGGACAAATATGGGCTTTTAAGTATTATAAACAACTTTTTTTTTTTCATGTACTTGAGCTAACTTACTTCCTAGGAATTCCTGAGAACAGAGTTTAAATTCCAAAACAAAACAAAGCTTCCCCAAACCAGTCTTTTCATGATATAATTATATAAAAAAGTAAGATATACAATTGCATGCAATATATTACCCCAATATCATAAATAGTTTTCAAAACTTTTAGTAAACATACATTTGTAAAGTACACTTTCAAAAAACATTATATTTTATATGCAAGTTTATATCCCTGACTTTTACTTAACCTTACTTTGTGAGTATACAATCTCTCTAATATTCAGCATGAAAAAATTCTGAAAAGGAATACATTGAAAGTCAAAATGTGGTCTCTGTTTTTTATCTAAAAGAACAAATGTTACATGTATCATGAGGAAAAAAGAACATTAATATTTGCTCTTTGACATGTATTAGGGACAGGACTGGGCTTTACAGTTATTGTTTCAACTAATACCCACAACAAACTTCTGATGTAACTATTGTTCTATCCATTTTATTAATAAAGAAGCAAGGTTCAAAGAAATTAAGTGACTGTTCCAGGTCATGCAACTGAAAAGTGGCAGAAGCAGGATTTCAACTCCTCCTTGCTCGGGACTGAGAGTTTTGGGCACTGCAGCACGCCTCATCATACAAATATTTATGTTTTCATCCATGCCTGTCTCTGTGACGACATTATTTCCTGAGATATTAATTTATGGCATGGTCCTGATTTTATAGATGACTAGAAGGGGGGAAAAAGGCATTTTCCCCTCCCTAAATCAAAACTGTGGAGGGGGGCCTTCCAAGGTGAGAGAGATTCCAGGGCAGACGTGATCTGCAAATGGAGAAGACCTGGGCCTGCTGGAGGTGGGGAAGGGTGCTGGGTGCTCAGGGAGGCTGCCCGCCAGGCCCCCAACACACGCGTTTTAGCCAAAGATCCTGCTGCCTCTGATTACCAGCTACACCTGATAAGTGAGGCTGCTCGTCTTTGAAATAAGGAATCCTAAGATGGCTCGGTGTACAACTTGAAAAACTCCAAACTAAAGAGTTTAAATAATGGAAATGTCTTCCTCTTTGCCAGCTAAGAGCTCAGATGTAGCAGTAAGGTGCTTGATTGAACATAGCCACAAATCTGGCTTCACCAAGGCCTCTACGGCACTGAACTCATTGTCACCATGCCAGGGAATTCACTCCCTTTGGAAGGGACAGAAGAAGACACGAAATGCGGTAAGTACTCCAACAGTCCAGTGTTTGTGTTTCTTTCTAAAGCTTCTCCTGGGGCAATATGGCCGCCCTTTGGTGTGACAGGAGTCAACTATCTACAAGAAAGGAGTTCAACTCCATGAGGCTTGTGCACCATTGTTGAACCCCCTCACCCCACACCCCATTCTAACAGAAGCCATTTTTCCGTCACTCCTATCAGCTACTCCACTAGCTGTGGCCTTTTTAGGGCTTCCACTCCAATCATTATCAATAAGTAGGAAAATGCATGAAAGCCCAAATAAAAAAAAAGTCTCCTTTTCATTTACAACATTGAGGGTTTTTTTGTTTTGTTTTGTTTTGTTTTTTTGCTTGTGCTGTGGCTAATATCAGGCCACAGAGTGGTAAGGCAGTTCCCCAAGCCTGTTCTGTTTCCAAGCTCATTAAACTTCAGTATGGGGTTTGTCCTTTGGGTGTGCATGTGTTTTAAAGCTGTTTTATGACACATTGTCAGGAACTCAGGTACTGGGCCCCTTTAACTCCAGCTTTCAGCAGCTGCCTTTGCACTTCCCTTTCACATAATTAAACACCCTATGGTACTTAACAGAGTAATAAGTAGCACATCAATAAAGCAATAAATAATTGTATTCAGGAAAACTCCAGAGCCATCATCCATTAACCAGGAGCTGTGAGCAATAGTTTTGATTAATCAATAAGGTTATATAATAGGAAAGCAAAAGTCAGTCAAGGCCTGGGGAAGAAGCTGCCAGACTTCAAGCTATGAAGGAGCCCTGTCTCTGAGGTAACTTGCAGGGAGAACATCAGTTGGAAGCACCAGCCCAGGGAGTAACTGCAGCAGCAGGAAGCCCCACCTCCCAAAACTAGTTAAAAATTCTAGTTAAAAACAAAGAAGCAGGACTATTGGGCTCTCAGGCAGTAGGGCTGCCCACTGAGAATATGGAGAAAGGGCTCCTCAACCCATAAAAACATAATGTTTTAACTTCAGAAAACCAATACTGGCAGCTGAGGAGCGAGGAGGAGGAGGAGGAGCATGAGGGCAGACAACTCCATCCGTGTGTCCACAGTAAACTTGCTCAGGTGCCCTATGGGAGAAGGTTCTTCAGCCTCCTGCTAAGAGGAAGACCCTACAGGAATGTTGTTAAATTATTGCTCTGTGGATCAGAGCTGAGAGAATAATTTGGGTTACTATCCTTATAGCCCCCAGAATCACCTGTAGAGAGTTTTGGTTCACAAGAGTTTGCCTGGGCCCCGTGCCTGCAGATAGGAATCTCTAGAGGGAAGACCTAGGAACATGTATTTTTAATGCAATCCTCCCCCCTCCCACCTTAGGTAGTTCTGCTTCATGGCTGATGTGAAGACCCTCTGGTTTGGAGACTTCCATGGGCTTAGTGGGCTGGATCGGCCCTACCATGCTGGGCCACAAGGCTGTTAGCTTGCAATGTGAAGTGGATCTATGACATTCTCTTTTTGCAAATAAGCCATGAGCTTCTTGGTTTGCACCAACAGTCTCTAGACTGTGAAGAGGTCCATGGGGCACAAAATGTCAGGGGTGGTGTCTAGGCCTCGGCAGCGCAACACAATGCCCCAGTGAGTCTGACGACAGTCAGGTTGAGAAGTACTCCTTCATTCCACAAAACGGTGAGGACCTACTGTGTGCCACACTCTGTTCTAAACACCAGGAGTTCTTCAGGGATGAAAAGGAACAAAACTCCCTGCTCTCAGGCAGCCTCCTTGTGGAGGTATCCAGAGATTTTCCCGGGCTGTCAGCACCTGAGACTGTGGGGACTGAGCCAGTGGAGGCTTGCACACTCCTACCTCCGTTTTAACAAGACAGCCACGTTTTTGTTACAGAAATGGTAAAGCACATGTAAAGGCAGAGAGAGTGGTATAATGAACCCCCACCTATCTCTTTACCTTGTTTCAACAGCTATCATCAACTCATGGCCATTCTTCATAGCCATACTCACTTTCACCCTTGTCGCCCAGATTTTTTTCTGAAGCAAATTGAGACAACATGTGATTTCAACTGTGAATATTGTCAACATGTATCTCTAAGACATAAACACTTTAAAAATAACAACATACCAGTAATCTACCTAATAAGTTAACATTAATTCTATAATATCAGGTTTGCATTCAGTTTACACTTGCAGGAGACAATTCCCCCAATTGTCTCCTATAAGTGTATGCATTCAAATAAGGATCAAGATAAGGTCCATACATTGAAATTAGTCCATGTATCTCTTAAGTCTCTTTGCTGTAAAATATGAGGTCTGTCCAAAAAGTATACAGCCATGTACTATGAAAAATAGAGACATTTACTGAAGAAGATAAAACGATTCAAGAAACATTGTACATAGGACAATGATGCCTCAGTCCCCTTAAAAGTACGTACCTTGGGACCTCACACAGTTGTCCCAAGCACCATCAGCTGCCTCCTTGAGTTTTTCCTGAATCTCTTCGACAGTCTGAAATCTCTTCCTTTTCAAAAGTGATTGTAGTTTTGGGAGAAGCCAGAAGTTGTAGGGCAAAAAATCTGGGCTGAGTCACCTAGGTGATTTGATGTTTCGCAAAAAAACTGCACAAGACATGATGCATGAGCAGGCATATTGTCATGATGAAGCTGACGATCACCAGTTGCCCACAGCTGTGGCCTTCTGAATCATCTGAATAGATTCCGTGGAGGAATGTTCAAGCTTAATGCAAAATCTGATGCAGATTCGTTACTCTACTCGCTCAGTCATTTTGAATGTGATGGCCACACAGTACACATGCTCACTCAACAGTGTCTACTGCCCCCACTGACTAGTACAATGAAGTTGTCATTGTTCACACATACGAATTCCAGTCCACTCTCCTTGGCTGCCAGGTTACATCAATGTCACTCAAACTATTCTCATTATCTTAACAATGGCTGGACTTCTCCCAGAAAATATATTTTTTTTCTCTCTCTCAAAATTTGCTAGAGTAACCATGTTCTTCATACTGTATAGTCTGTATTTTGCTGATTGCATCCCCATGGTGTCATTTAACATGCTCCTCCTCAGTTGTGTGTATTTCCCGTAACGTAGTAGTTATAGTCAAAGATTCACTTAGAGTTAGTTTTGACTTTTTGGCAAGAGTATTTCAAAGGTCTATCGGGAGGCTTTTAATAGCTGGTTGATATTGTGTTCTTTGTGATGTTAGCAGCCACGTATGGTCATTGCCTACATCCCCTATTTCATGAGGGACTCATGAAGAGATCCACAGACCACTAAGAGAATTCATCAGAATCATCACATTAGATCTTTTATTTAGTTGGTGACATTCTAATTTCAATAACTTTATTATCAGTTGGATACTTCTGTGATGAAAACTTTTCCTCATCAGCTTTCTGGATACCCTGAAGTATAGGAAAAGCAGAATAAATTATTAATTTCTTTATTTTTCAGTTTTCAAAATTACTTGATACCTTAGCATCAATCCAGTTTTTTAAGTATCATTATAAACCCGTGGATTCAAACAATGTGATGTGTTTTAATTCATTATAGTTAGTGTCCTTCTGGATTCTGACATCCTCACATCTCTGTGCAATGGGAGCTCAGATTAGCTCCTAGGTCCTTGCTACATGAGCCTTGCAGTCTCTGAGAACTTTTCCTCTACTATGTCAAGATGTTCTAGGTGCTTATTGTACCTTTCCTGCCCCAGATCTGGAATTAGCCATTTTTTCCAAAGGTTCCTGTTTTATTTTTAGTGAGCAATGGCATTTAGATACCACAGTCTGCAGCCCCACTTCATACCTACTGTATTTATTGAACTTTGGTGTGAGAGCCCCATTGAATAAATGGTTTTGCTACTTAAACATTTCTTTGAATGTCACCTGTCTTTGGAAGAAAAAGTTAACAAATAATCCCAAAATTAATTTAAAATACAAATAACTGAATGGAAATATAGGCAAAATTTCTAAATAGGAGATTAAGAGAAAAGAAAATGCAGATGCACAATAAACTCGGAAAAGTGTTCGACCTTCTGGCTGTCAGAGAATTACAAACTAAATCACTAATGCTGTACTAGTTTTCAGCCTTCAGTTTGGCAAAAATGTAAAAATTTGGGAGTTGCACTTTAAGTGGTTCCAGAGGTAACAGAAACAGGCACTCTCACACACCAATGTTGGCAATGTTAATTGACCCAGCTTTTTCTGGAAAGTGAAATCTTTAATGTGTACAGACTTTGACCTCATCATCCCATGTCTAGGAATCCAGACTACAGAATGAAAGTGCACACCATGCTAATGGATCTTGTTGCAGCGTGGTTTACAATAAAATCAGAAGAAAAACACATAAATGTCCACTAGTAGGGCACTAGTTGAAATTATGATACACAGTATAGAATGTTATACAGCTATTTTTTTAAATACTATAAATTTATATCTACCAGTATATAAACATTTAGACTAATATTGGTAGAATGATCCCACTTATATACACACATACATATGATAGATAAAGGGATAGAGACAGAAAGACTTAAAGATAACTAAGAAAAGATGTAAATGTTGAGTGGTAGGTGGAATGACTTGGGAATGTCATTTGAAATTTTTTTAATTTAAAAAGCATTTTATTGTTGTTCAGTTACAGTCGTCCCCATCTCAATGTTTAATTTCATGTTATTCTTAATAAAAAGTGGTGACAGTAGGAGTAGTCTTAGTTCTTTTTTTGGTTTTTAATATAGCAGCTTCCCTCCCCAAAAAACGTACAACCTTACCACCAGCTGAGACAACACCATTTGTCAAAACTCTTGACATGGATCAATCAAATTTCTTCTTCATAAACCCATTTCAGGTAATTAAGGGAGAGCACAGTGCTCAAGAGTAATTGCCAGTCACTTCAAACTTGGTATTTGCACCATTGCTTAACTTCTACACCCTCAAAGCCTCTGTGATCATAGTAGGATGAGATGTTCCTCAAGGTGCCCCTTCCTTGCACTGAGGTGCCTTTCTGTGCTATTGCATCTTTCTGTGCAGGTGTCTGGGAACCTCTTGCCAACAAAACCATCGCCTCTGACAACTTCGGAAGCTTCAGAGGGTGGGATACTGAATGCTGTTGCTGAACTGTAAATCTGTAAATCATTAATGGTCTCCCGGGACTCTCCCCATGATACACTGTCACTGATCCCTGTGGACTAGTCAAATAAGGTTTTTACCAAGTGTTATGGAAATTGTTAAGAAGAATATAAAATGTAATCAAAAGCATTAGAAAGGCCAGTGGCTGGCATTAAGTTTAATGCTCTTCATTAGGTGCATAACAGCCTGTCATGGCTTCCCCTCTTAGTTCCATAAATTTTCAAAAGGACAAGGTGAACATGTGGCTCATCATCCTCTTTGAAAGTTTATAGAACCTTTGATCATCAATATGAGGTTAATCTAACCTAACACCCCAAAGACATGGTTCAAGGTCACAACCTTAATATGGAGATCTAAACACTATATTGCCACTTCCTTGAGTCCCAAATGTTGATCTTGTTGGATCAACATGCTCCCAACATGCTCCCAAATGTTGATCCTACCAATATTTGATCTCTCCCTTCTTGCCATCCCCAGGCCATTAAGTCCTCAGATGTTCCCCTTTTGCCTAATCGTTAGTGATATCATCTTACTGATGATTACCTCCTTCTGAGTTCCATTCACAAAATACCAGCCACTTACAAAGTCAGACACTTGTCCTTTGCCATTCCAATTCCTTTCAAAAGACTCCTCAAGATGCCTCCAGCTCTTAAAGAACAGGCCATGAGTTCATTTCTTTGAATTTATGGAGCACCTGCTATGTTCCAGGTGCTGTCTCTGTCCCAGCTCCCTAGTCTTCTAGAACACTGGGACATTTGGGGTCTAGAAGGAAACTCAGTTGCAAGCGGGGTCCCCTATTATTAAACACCTGAGGAAGTAATTAGGTGGCATGATTTGCAATGTGTCGTAAGATCACAGCTGTCGCAGAAACACTAAAATGTCATTCTCCTGACTTGGTCTAAGCACGTATTTTACTCCACTGTGTAAATTTGACTCCCTCTCTAGCCTTTTCTTTTTTTAATGTAAACATGTTCATATTTTCTGCACTCTTTTGGCTCAGACTTATCTCCAATATTTCCTTTCTGCGGGAATTCTCAAAAATCCAGTCCCCCTCACCCCGAAGAGCTTTTTCAGCTCTAGATTCTGTTTAAATGCTGATACGGCTGAGGGTGACACAACAGAAGAGGCTGGGACTTCTTGAGATGCCTTTCCCTTGGTTTGTCTGGACAAGAGCAATCCCCCACTCATCCTTCAATACCCTCCCTGAGTATTCTGTCTCATCTTAGCTTTCCTGGTCACACCCTTTATTCCTTGCTGGGCAGAATTATTTTCCTTCATTTGTGCTATAGTCATTTTTAGCCTGTTGATCTTTTCTGCTAGGCTGTGAACTCCCTCAGCAGTAACCACATCTCATTCATTTAGTATCCTTGGGGCCCAGTATAGTGTCAGGCATATGAACAGTGGTTGGTAACTGCTTGCAGAAGCAGAATTCAAGGATAGCTACCAACTCTCCTAATGAATTCTTCATTTTCTCCAATATTTATCTCTTATCTATTTAACTTACAATCTCTTTATAGCACTGAATAGTTTCTGCTTTTAAATGCTACATGCTACCTAAATATGGTTGGGGTTAAAAGCATTTGTAATCATACAATACCGTCAAAGAACGGGGTGTTTCATATAATTTTTTTTTGTTTTCTTTCGAGCAATATTTCCTATTTTAATTAATTGTCAATAACTTTTGTAAAGAACATTGTAGACAGACTTCCTTGCTTTCTTAAACAGAATATAATATAATGTATTGTTTTCCTGATGAGTTAGGCAACTTTATGCACATCAATTACTATACTCTGATATCCTACACTGAAGTCCTTGGGGGCTATTAAGGCAAGTAGAATTACTGGACCCCATAGCAAACAAACAAACAAAAAAAACCACCTAAGGTTTCTGTGTTTTTAGAGGTTGAGTGTGATTTGGAGCTTCATGTTTCCTTATTCAAAGTATAAGTTGTAGCATCAATAAATGAGACCTGCTTTTCCTTATTTATATTTTGCTTTCAATAAGTCATTGTTGAATTTGGCAAATTGTTTAAAATGCAAGGGCTTTTTTACAGTCACTCAGTACTTGTTCTTGTTCTCCAAGGAAAAGGAGCATTATCGATGTGAGAACAACCAGTCAGCAACAGAACAGGAAAAATATTATATAAGTAGTGGGTATAAGGCTTATGATATGAGAAGCGTTAGGGAGGATACGAGAGAATTGGAACATTCTTAAGGATTGCAAGGGGGAACTACACAAATGTTTCACTCACTGAAATTCCAACCTCCCCCACCAATGTCCAATTCTTATACCGTCAGACATCACTAAGTCATCTTGTCTTTCTTTCTTATTGGAGAAGGCTTTCCAATCCTTCTGAGCATTGATCTCCAGAAAGCCACTATCAGCCAAAGAGAGCATTAGACAGTTCACCTATTTGTTCTTTACCCACACAGTAAATGGGTCTCATTCACTTCAGAGATATTTACTGAGTGAATACTATGAAGCAGGTACCCTTCTAGGTTCTGAGGACCAAGGGGTTAACAGATCCTACAGAGATACATAAATAAATGATCATAGAGCCATGCTTTGGGATAGTGATAAGGGCTCCAGACAAAAAGAAAGGAAGTAAAAAGACAGAAGACAAAAATCAATGTTTTAAAATGCACCAGGGATTTTGTCTTTATTCAGGTACAATGAGGCCAACAGGTCAGGAGATCATTGCCACTGGAAAGACAGTTTGTTACTCACAGTTCCCAAGAGGAGGGTGCGCACCATAGCACTCAAGGCCACCCAGGGAGCCCTGGGGTCAGTCAGGAGGCAGGAGGGAGGGGAAAAAGGAGGCAAAGGCCTTCATTGTAGTTTTCGTGGGAAGGAATGGGTGATGCCAGTAGGTAGCTGAGCAGGTTTAGGATTAGACAGTTTGAATAATTTTGGTGGACTCTGAGCTGTACCGATGGTCTCTAAGTACCTGGACATGGGTGATACAGGGCAGGGGGGATAATGCCTGGGACTATAAGACCTTGATAAAAGGAGGGAGTGGGGATACCACTCAGGTTTGGTTGCTTTGCATGCTGGTACTGAAGACAAGAGTTTGCTATCTCTACTAATTAGCCAGCCCCAGAAGGGGTGGTCCTTCCCTGGGTCAACAGGGCCTCAAGATGTCAAAGCTTCTTAAAATATAGACAATTAAAAAAAACATGATTAAGTACCTAGGAATAAACTAAACTAAGGAGGTAAAAGAACTGTACTCAGAAAACTATACAACACTGAAGAAAGAAATTATGGAAGACACACACAAATGGAAGCATGTACCATGCGCATGGATTGGAAAAACTAACATCAATAAAGAGGCCATACTACGCAAAGTGATTTATAGATTCAATGCAACCCCTATTAACATACCAATGACATATTTCACGGATATAGAACAAACATTTCAGAAATTTATATGGAACCATAAATGACCCTGAATAGCTGCAGCAATTTTGAGAAAGAAGAACAAAGCAGGAGGGATCACAATACCTGGCAACAAACTGTATTACAAGGCCACTGTCATCAAAACAGCCTGGTACTGGCATAAAAACAGACACATAGACCAATGGAACAGAACAGAGAGCCCAGAAATAAACCCAAGTCTCTATGGTCAATTAATATTTGACAAAGGGGGAAGAATCATAAAATGGAGTGAAAATAGCCTCTTCAACAAATGGTGTTGGGAGATCTGGACAGCTATGTGCAAAACAATGAAACTTGATCACCAACTTACACCATACACAAAAATAAATTCAAGGTGGATAAAAGACTTAATTACAAGTCGTGACACCATAAAACTCTTAGAGGAAAATATTGGCAGGAAAATCTCAGACATTCCATGCAGCAACATCTTCACTGATATGTCCCCTAAAGCAAGGGACATAAAAGAAAGAATAAACAAATGGGACCTCATCAAATTAAAAAGCTTCTGCATGGCTAAAGAAAACAGCATTTAAATGAAAAGAGAACCAACAGTATGGAAAAACATATTTGCTTATGATACCACAGACAAGGGCCTGATCTCTAAAATATATAAAGAACTCACACGACTCCACTCCAGGAAGACAAACAACCCAATTAAAAAATGGGCAAAGGACTTGAACAGACACTTCTTCAAGGAAGACAGAGGGCCCAGAGAGATATAAAAACATTCTCAGCATCACAAGCCATCAGAGAGATGCAAATTAAAACCACAGTGAGGTACCACTTCACACCATTGAGAATGGCCATCATAAATCAACAAACAACAAGTGTTGGAGAGGATGTAGAGAAAAGGGAACCCTAGTACAGTATTGGTGGGAATGCAGACTGGTGCAGCCACTGTGGAAGACAGTATGGAGTTTCATCAGAAAACTAAAAATGAAACTGCCTTTTGACCTGGCAATTCCACTGCTGGGATTATACCCTAAGAACCCTGAAACACCAATCCAAAAGAACCTATGCACCCCAATGTTCATAGCAGCACAATTTACAATAGCCAAGTACTGGAAGCAACCTAAGTGCTGGATCAAAAAATATGGTACATTTACACAATGGAATTCTACACAGCAGAGAGAAAGAAGGAGCTCCTATCCTTTGCAACAGCATGGATGGAACTGGAGAGCATTATACTAAGTGAAATAAGCCAGGCGGTGAGGGACAAATACCGTATGATCTTACCTTTAACTGGAACATAATCAACAAAAGGAAAAAGCAAACAAAATATAACCAAAGACATTGAAATTAAGAACAATCTAACAATAGCCAGAGGGAAGGGGGAGGGGACAGTGGGGAGAAGAGTTTTCAGGAACTACCATAAAGGACACAGGAACAAAACCAAGTAAGAGGGTGGAAGCAAGGGAGGGAGGTGGGTTTGGCTAGGGTAGGAGTGGGGAGTGGTGGGGAGAAAATGCAGACAACTGTAATTGAACAACAATAAAGTAATTTTTTTAAAAAAGAAAGAAAAACAATATAATAATAAATAATAATACAAGAAAAAAACATAATTAACACAATTGAGATTTATGGAAAGACAGTGCTTTGCAAGTAAGAATTGAGCCGAGGTTAGGTCTTGGGAGAAGCCTCAGGCAAAGAGAAGACCAAATGCTAAAGCCTGTGCTTGAAGAACAACCCAGGAGGCCAACGGGAAAAGGACTGAGAGTGGGGAGGATGGGGGGATGAGGGCGGTGTGGTACACAAGGACAAGGAGTTTGAGTGGTCTTCCAAGTGTAAAGGGAAGGGGGTGGGAATTTTTGGTTTGTCTGCATGGAAACTTATTGTTATAGAAAATTTCAAATATTTACAAAACTGGATAAAATAGTAGAACAAATCCCCATATTGTCATCAACCTGCTGCAACACTTGTCAACTCAGATGGCCTAATTGCATTTAAACCTGTGTCCCAAACCCTGGTATGACATAGAAAGAAGTCTTGACTTCATATCATTTTAAACATAAATATTTGAGCATATATATCTCAAAGATTTTTTAAAAGCATGACCATAACATCATAATCATACCTAAAAAATAAATAAAAATAATTCCTTAATATCATCAAGCATTCAGTAATGCCCCCCCCCCAATTTTTATTTCAGTAATACCCAGATAAAGTCCTTATGTCTGTCTCTTAAGCCTCTTTTAATCAGTAGGGTCTTTCTCCCCCTCCACCATCACTGAAAAGTGACCAACCATCTCAGTTTATCTGGGATGGGGGACAATTCTAAGAGGCTGGACTTTCAGTGCTAAAACCAGGGACATCCTAGGCACACAGGTACGAGTCAGTCCCCCTTTTTCCTTCACCCCTCATTATTTATTTATTGAAGTAGCCAAGTTATTTGTCCTGGGGATTTTCCCAGAGTCTGGATTTTGCTAAATGCATTCTCATTGTATTATTTATTATATACCTCTATCCCTTGTACTTGTTATCAATTGGCAGTTAGATCTAAAAGCAAGACTGGATTTGAGTTTAATGTTTGGGCAAGAAAACTTTATAGGTAGTAGTAGGTACATCCACACATGTCAGGCTCTCTCTCTCTCTCTCCCTCTCGTCTAAAATTAGCAGCCAATGGTGATTATTACCTAGATT
Source organism: Desmodus rotundus (assembly GCF_022682495.2). NCBI lineage: Eukaryota > Metazoa > Chordata > Mammalia > Chiroptera > Phyllostomidae > Desmodus > Desmodus rotundus. Next base: position 38,626,720 of record NC_071390.1, read on the forward strand.
TCTTTTTTTACTAGGGAGATTTTAAAAGATAGTTTTCTAACACTATCATTGCTTCTTTGTTTATCAGCAGAAATACTTTTATTAAAAGCTTTTTCTCATCCACTCTTGCTTACCCCGAGACACAGTTGTTGGGGGTTCGGGCACACACGGCATCTCTGGATGTTTTTCTGAACATCACCCTGGCTGCTGGGGGTTAAGAATAGAATCAGTTTTCTAGGAACGAGGTGATAATGGCTTGAACGAAGATAGAACCAGTGGAGAGGAGATAAAGTAGTCAGATCCCCTGGTGGACAGCCAGTGCTGATGGGTTGGATGTGGAGTGTGAAGGAGAGAGGACACATGAATGACTCCAAGGTTCTGAGTAACTGAGTGGGTGCCAGTGACATTTACTGAGTTGGGGAAAACTTGAGGAGAAACAGATTTGAGTTTAGAAAAGATAGAAAGTAATACAGTGAAAAAAATCTTGAGGCCTGAATTGCATCAAGAGATTTGAAACCATTCCAGAGGACCTTAATAATCTCAAATTCAAGAAATCCCTAGGCTGCTAAAAAGATCAGTCTTTTCTTTAAGCTCTTTTCTTAAAATCTGTGATTCTTGCTTCCAGCAAGTTGACTTCTAAATACTTAGAAGATACCCAATTTCCAGTATATAACCCAGGCTACACCACCACTGCCATTTGTGAGAGCTGTGACTGTCAGGACTCCAAAATGCCCATGAGGTCCAAATTGTCACAAACACTATATTCACACATCTCTGTAAAGCAGCCGAAACTGTTAGAGCAAATCAACTTGGTCTAGAGTCTAAACTAACATTTCATGGAATCTAAGAGCAGGCACTTGTCTCCCTGTTGATGCTGCTTCCTTTCCAGGGCCACGGTAGACAGCTATTGTACAGACACAGCACTAGGGAGTGCCTTTCGCATGGTGGCCTGTGTTCCTCCTTCCCCTCAAAAGTGTACTTCCTTAGGAAAATCCAGAAGAGAAATGAAAGGGCACCTCACCTAAGTACAGGTAGTGGCTGTTTTCTATGCATCCAGAAGAGCCCTCAGCACCTCCTCTTCCCACAGATCGCTGTTCCTGAAACACCTGCTTTTAGTCACACATTTGTGGGCATGCTTTCAAAAAATGAAATAGAAACAGACTCATAGATATAGAAAACAGACTGACAGCTGTTAGAGGGGAGGTGGTTGGGGGCTGGGTGAAAAAGGTGAAGGGATTAAACAAACAAACAACAACAAAAACTCATAGACACAGACAACAGTATGGTGATTATCAGAGGGAAGGGAGGGGCAGGTAGAAAAGGGTGAAGGGGGATAAATGGTGATGAAGGCTTGACTTGGGGTGGTGCACACACAGTACAGTGTACAGAGGATGTGTTATAGAATTGTATACCTGAAACCTATATAATTTTATTAACCATTGTCATCCCAATAAATTCAATATTTTTTAAAAAAAATGAAATACCACTACTCGTGTATTCATAAGCTAAAAAATGTCTTTCACCCAGAGCTTATTTATAGGTCCCCTTTTGTTTGATGTCACATGACCTTTTGAATTTTACAATCTCTGGTGCATTAAACCAAACGTACGGTGGAGGCCAGCAGATATCACCAGGGGAAAGGGGAAAAGCAAACACACTTCTTCATGCTTCTCAGCAGGAAAATGCAATTCACTCTATAGTTGTTAGCGTAGGGAGTAAGGGAGGGATGCCAGTGAGTATGTTCCTACATTTATCTGTAAATCTATTCCCACTGATGAGCCTACGAGTATCCTACCACGGGGCTGGAAGCTATCTTGGGAAAAGGAAGAGGTACAAGGTATAAAATATCACAGGACAAAGGTAATAATAGCTCAGGGGTGGGTAACATTTTACCCTTGAGGAAGTTCTTTCATATCATCTCTTGAAACCTGCAGCAAACTTGTGCATTAAGCAGAAAAGGTAGAATGTTCCCATTCTAGAAATGAGAAAACAGATTTAAGGAACACAAGTGATTTGCCCATGACCCCACAGCTCATAACCACAGGGGGAAGTTTTACCTCCACATCTCCTGACTTCAGGGTCTTTGGATACGGGGGAGCCTCTTGCTTGAGGAATAGCAAATGCTGGACTTGAGGCTTCCGTGGGGTAGACATGTCAGGCCTTAGTCTTTCCCAGTGCCCCCTTCAAAAGTGGTGGTGCGAATGGCCACTCTGACCACCAGCAGAACAGGCCAAAGGCTGGCCTCCACCCCCATGCTCCAGATGTGAGCCCCACAGCCAGTGCCCATCTTCTCGGGAACCTCTTTCCTAGAAAGTCGACATCTCTCAGAAAGAGCTGTTTTGGTTTTTCTTTTATAATGTACCATTTATTCTCTTCTAATTTTAAAAAGTAGTACAAGTTCATTGTTTTTAAAAATGGAAAATACAGAAATGCTGCCTTGTTTCCAAGATAAAAGCCATTCACAATGTGCTATAACTCATCTGGAATTATACAATGCAGATGTTTCAATAACTAACTCTCCATACTTTGGGATCATAATACTATTCTGTTTTATGGCCCTTTTTTTTGACTTTATAGATTATGAGCATATTCTCAACCATTAAGTGTTCTATAAAAATATTATTTTTGACTTCTGCAAAGTAAGTTTAGCTTGCCATATGGAAATACCATCATGTATTCAACCAGTTCCTTTTTAATGGACCTGTCAGTTTCAGTTGTTTGTTTTCCTTTTTACCTTTTATTGTAAAAAATGAACAGATTCATATGCATCCTAACATTTGCCTTATGCTTGACTCCTCCCTCCCCCTAGTTCCACACATCTGACCAATCACTGAGTCCTGCTGCTCTCACTCCTCCCTTCTTGCTCTGCCTTGTCCCCTCCACACCTGCTGCAGTGCTGCAGTCAGGGCCCTCTCACATCTCTTTCATGGCCCATTGCGCCAGCGTCTTCCCAGGGCACCCTAAAGTCCATCTGGACCCACCCCAGGTACAGTCGTCTTCCCAAAACTCCAGTTGGACCAGGTCATTCCCCTGCTTTAAAGCCATCCCGTGGCCTCCCATAACTGAAGGATAATGCCCAGTATCCACGACATGGACGAGGGGCCCCTTAGTGACAGGGTCCCTGTGAGCACGTCTTCAGTCTCATCTCCTGCCACTACAGCCCCCAACTTTACACACCAGATATGGCAAACGGCCCTCAGCCCCCACTCCTGCAGTCACATGGTGCATTTTCTGGCTCTGTCACCTCTGCCCACGCTATTCTCTGCCCAGAAAAAACCCTATCACCGTGATAGCTCTTACTAATCATTCATAACTCTGCTCAGGAAAGTTTCCTCAGGGAAAGCTTCCCTTGATGCCTCCCCCATCTCATCCCTTATCCCCATGGCTATGTCGGGAGCCCCTCTGTGGTGCTCCCACAGACCCCTGAGCGTACATCCATCAAAAACTTGGCACATTGTGTTAAGATGACATATGCATTTGCGTCCCCTGCCAGACCATAAGAAAATCCGGTGCTTGGATCAGCTCTCTTAAACTTCAGTACCCAGAGGCCTGGCCACCACACTTGGCACATTGTAGATGCTGAAGAAATGTTTAGTGAACTCAACCAACTTTTTCCAAGTTTCCTTATGTGCTTTATGTAAAACGTGTCCTACATCGTTTCTCAGTCTCATTTCTTGAGAGTTACTTAATCTGATCATCTACTTTGATGGTTTAGCGATTGTCTACATGCTGTGCATTTTCATATCCATGACCTCATTTAACCTTCCCACAGACTGGCTGTGGTAGACAGCTGGTATTTTTGTCTCCTTTTAGCATTCACTCTCCCTTCATCTCACAAGCTTACTCCCATTTTTCTCTGTGGAACCGCCCATCTCCTACTCTAGGACCAAGAGATTTGGGTGGAGTGAGGGGTGCAAACAGGACCAAGACTAAAGCCAAATATCGTATCACATTCCTGGGACCACAGTAATTGTCTCGGGAATGGGCACATGGCCAAATGAGCCAATGAGAGACAAAAGGAAATGCAGCTGAGCTGCGAAGGTAGACTTAGATCCTCTTCCCCCCAAAACGCATGGCCAAACCACTCTAGCCAACTTGCCCCAGGGGAGCCTCTGAATGACACCAACAAAGAGGAAGGCGGAGCCAAGAGGGGAGACATGAGCCACAATGGTGCTGGATAAGCTGGGCTGGAGCCGCTCCTGTGATCTGAACTTGTCGCTTATGTGAGCACATCAAGTCCCTTTATTTACTTAAGTCAGTCAGGATTAGGTTTTCTATACTTGTAAACCAAGAGTCTTAATTTATAAGACTATAAAAGAAGTACTGAAAATAATTATTGTAAATTAAGACTCCAAAACATCACATTAGGCAAATTATAGCTAATAAACAGTACAGCTAAGATTTGAATTTGAGATTTCCTAATTCTAGCCTTTTTATCAGTGATGAGGTAAAACACCTGACACAGGGTGGATAAGGGAACACAAACACACACACATCACTATACCTTACCGTGAGATGTTTAAATAACCTCTATGGGTCAATCCATTACACGTCCAATCAAAGTGTACAATTACACTAGCTAACTCTGAGGCTGTGACTCACACGGTACAGATGAATATGTATTCCTATAAATGCGAGCACTCATTATTTTTATTAGCCAATTTTTATTGTGTGGAGATGTCTTTATTTAAAGGAATTTTATGGTGATCCTACTGCAAGGTGAAGAATCTTAATTTTGAAAAGCAAATTAGTTCCCTAATTTATATCTGGGTATTAATCAATCAGGATTTCTTAAATTAAGTCTGGTTTATAATTTAAAGAGAAAGGGAACCCTAGCAGCATGCAGGCCATGTACAAAAGACCACTTTCCTCCCTTCTGTTTGAAATGTTTGGACAAAGAAACCATTCAAAATGTCCAAAATGCTTCCAAAGATCTCACCAGTTAGAGATCCTCAACTGGGTCGGGAAAACTTGACAAATCTTCAGTTAAAACAATTGACTTACCTAGTAATCATTCATTTTTTTCTTTTACTGTAGGTTTCTTTTAGCACCTACTAAATTCTGAGGACTGTGCTATATTCCCGGGACACAATATTAAGCTTACGGTATAAAAGGAACCTTCTATGTTCTGTGCTAGAAACTGGGTATAAAGAGATCAGTAAATCTGACACCATTGCTGCTCGCACAGAGCTTGACCAAGCACGATATCTCTAAGCTTTTGGGGTGGTTTCACGCCATTATTAGAAAAAACTCTTGACCATGCATCCCTGATAAATGTAGGTTTACTTGTTTATAAATTTTATGCTTGCTCTACCTTCAAATATCTGTAGTATAAAATATACACAGAGAGAAAGCAAAAAGGATGAGACCAAAATTTAGTATAATTCTAATATTTTCTCCCCATACCCCACTTTGAAGACCACCAGTCTAGTGGGTTGGACTTCCAACGCCCAAGCATTGACCTGGCTTGAATTACAGCACCCTTTAAGGAAGGTCAAGGATTGACCTATATGCTGAGACTAGGACTGGGCTGAGTATTTCTTCTTCCCATCCAGGGAGCCACCAGTCTCTGCCTGGCCAACATCACTGGTCCTGTCTGAGATTTGCAGACCCCTAAAATCACTCTTGAAATCAAGGCAACCACAGTCACTTCAGTTGTTTGATTTTTCACTTTTTAACCATTTATTTCTGCCATTGGGTAGATGCACTGCATGAGTGAATATTCCTCACAGAAGACCTCACACACCAAGAATAGCTGGTTTATTGACCAATACCAGAAACCTCAAGGGCTAAGAAAAAGCTCTGGTGCATTCTCTCCAGAAACACACTACCTGGACAAGGCTGGCTGCACACTCCCACCAGGCCTTCGTTTATGGAGCATAGGTATTCTCGTCATCCTCTATTTCCAAGGCGAAACTGTGCAGCCCACAAACTACAGAAGAATGTTATTTCCTTACACCAACGTCTACTTGCATTTCTGCAAATTATTTTTACTGACATTTATTGACTGCCTACCTTCAACAAGACACAACAAATAGGAATTTCTTTTTACCAAATGACTTGAGCCAACATATATACATAGCTTAAGAGATGCAGTTATATACAGAGCCTCTACTTTAAGAAAATTATTTCGCAGAAAGCGATTGCTAAATGTATTTTGCCTGCCCAACCCCTGGCACCATTGTGAGCATATATTAGCAGCCAACAGCATGCTTCTTTTCCTACAGACACAAATCAAAAATGATACATTGTCTCTTTTTTATTTTAAAGATTTTATTTATTTTTATTTTATTTATTTTTATTTTATTTATTTTTTACAGATATTTATTTACTTATTTATTTATTTATTTATTTATTTATTTATTTTTAGAGAGAGGGGAAGGGAAGTAGAAAGAGAGGTTGAGAAACATCAATGTGTGGTTGTCTCATGTGAACCGCCACTAGGGACCTGGCCTGCAATCCAGGCATGTGCACTGACTGGGAATCGAACTGGTGACCCTTTGGTTTGCAGGCTGGCACTCAGTCCACTGAGCCACACCAGCCAGGGCTACATTGTCCTTCTAAAACCAAACCAATTATTCTTGTTTTTGTTGAATGGAAATTTAGCTTGTGTTTAGTGACAGAATAACTAAATCAGTCTTATTTGGAACCTAAACATCAACGTAGACCCGGTGGCTTTGCTGACAGGAAATGTAACCCAGATAGCTTATTTGATAAAACAAGGCTATTTTGGCTTTGAGACAAACAAACAACAAAAAAAAATCCCTCCACTCTTGCGAATGAACCAAGTGTCCCCAGCTCCATCTCTGTCCCTCCCTAGCGATGGTCCTGACGCCGCGAGGAACGAGACGACATTATACATAACAAGCAGTATCTACTCTGTGCTGGCGTACAGACACCTACCTGACTGAATATCACCATTTCAGAACTGCTGCCTAATCACATTTTTTCAAGCTGTTTGAACAAAATAATGTTTCTTTAATTATGTGAACTCTTTATTTTTGATATTTTAATGACATTTTAGAAGATAGAACAACCGCTTCTCTTAGATCGGGTGGTATTAATCAGGTGTGACAGCTAGTTATTTGATACATTTTTAAATCCCCCTTGTGTTTTCACACAAGTAATCTGGGACTTGATTTCTCAGTCCTAGGTCTGTAATGTCACTTGTGTTTTTGCCCATAATGAGCAAAATAATTGAACCAAATTAGCGCTATCTATAATTCAGTGCTAGCTTAGAGGCCCTTTTATTTTTTAAATGAAATTATAAAGCATTCTCCCCTCAGGATAAATGTTAATAAACAAAAGGTCTGTGAGATATATATCTTCACCAGGTGTTTGTCCAACATCCTTTCCCCTGGCGGCACCCAGCTGTCTGGCTGTCAACATGGCAGGCCTGTTTCATCACCGAGAGTGTGTTCTGTGCTGGGGAGACACTCAGGCGCTGGTAGGGGCTCTTTTACTTGGGTCAGAATACTGGGGACCATCTAGTGTATCTTGGATGCTCTTTTAGGATCACAGGGTATTAGCATCACGTAGGACTTGGGCATGTGTTTGTCATAAGTGCCATAACTGTTCATTTGTCTCTCTCATATGCTGGACTGAGAGGACCCAGGGGACCGGCATGAGCCACCTATGCCTCATTGGACTTTGTAGTCTTGGCACCCAGCATTATGTTGGAGGCACTTGCCCAGAGGCCACACTCTGATAGGAAGTGTTTCTGTGAAATGCAAAGTACAAATATTGCATGTTCCTCTCATTTTTCGGAGAAAGGTGATGAGGCCCAGAGCAGACTTGATCAAAGTCACAATGCAAATATGCTTGAGTTCCATTCCCAAATCCCAGGTCATCTTCCACTTACTACATTGGCCTTTTTCTGTAAAGCTGAGGATCCAAACGTTCATTTGATCATAAGAGTTACAGAGCAGTGTTTCTCAAACTTGAGTGGGCATATGAATCACTTACAGAGCTTGTGAAAATGCAGATTCTGATTCAGTAGGTTGAAAGTAGGGTTGAGAATCAGCCTAAGAAGCTCCAGGTGATGCAAAGACTGGTGGTCTGTGTACCACACTTTGAGTGGCGAGGCCAGAGTGTAGTGCGATTAATCCTGTTGGCCGTGGGCTCAGACTGACAGGGTTCAAATCCTGACTCTGCTACTTTCTGCATGTTACTCTACTCCCAGCACACCACAGCTACTACAGGCCAGACTCTACACTGAAAAGTCTACAGGGGCCAAACGAACAAAGCAGCAGTAGGGAGTGTGGAGGACTGCGGAAAACTGGAACGTACATGCTCTTTCTAAGGTAGTGGTTGCTGTTTATCTTTGTTTGTTAGTTACATCAGAGAAACGAGGGTTCTGTGCTGCCAGATCTACTGAATGTTTAAAGAAAATCATTGCATCATGGATTTCATATTTGGGGAAGTCAAGGATGAAGAAAGATTGTAGATATATAGATAAGTAGATATATGATAGATATTTTGGTGATACCTTGTAATTTTTCAAAGTTCGCAACTACTTATGACATTTTAAAACAATTTTAATGCTACCCATGAGCTGGATTCTGCCTCCAGTTTGCTACTTCTTTACAAACATATTCTCACTAATCTTCAAAGCAACCCCATGAGGTAAGTAAATATTTTTTACCATAAAGGAAATTGGCTTAGAACCGTTCAGTAAATCCCTCCTTGTGAGGGACTGGATGGAAGCAGAGCCAGACTGAAGGCAGGAATGACTGATTCCAGAGGTCACTCACGGCACAGCAGTAGTGACAGTCACCAAGTCCTGCCCAAATCTCCCCAGTCTCTCAAATGTCCCCAGACCAGGGCTGATACACTATGTTCCTGAAAAGGCGGGGGGACAACAATAACCAATAGAAGAAGTTACCCTCTAGGCAAATCCAACCAGCCCAAAAGATGCAACACGAGCCAGGGGCCACCTGAGCGCTGTACTATCTCCCTCCAACCACAGGCTCTTTCCTCACACTGATTGAAGGTAATGGAATGAAATAACTGAAAACTCCACCTTGAATCTCAGCTTTGCCATCCGCTTAATGTATATACATCTTAATTTACCAAAATGCCCATTGCATTGGGCTAATGTGAGAATTAAATGAGAGTCGTTCCCATAAATCACTTAAGCCAAGTGTGTAAGTGGCACTCAGTAAATCACCGCCATGTGCGCACGTGGTCCCTGCAATCTTCAAGGCTTCTCCTTCAGAACCTGAGCGTGCCATCTGCACGACCCTTGTTCGTCAGGAGCTCTGATCGCAACGTACATTTTTTCATAGCCAATCAGGAGGAAATCTAATGACACTTGAGCAGTGCCTCATGTCCCAAGGCTATCACATCTAGTCTCCCTGTCCTGTCTTCTCTCCCTCTACCAACAGCGCCGCCATTCTCTCACTGCAGGCCGGAAGCAACAGTGCATCACAGTGTGACTTTGAACAGTCTGAGACCGACAGCAACCGGGTTTGGAACCGGGTCTGGCAGCTCAGTTATGTCATCGAAGCTGTTGCAGCCCAACAGCCCCAATGGAGAAAGAGACTACTAATCCTTAGCTCCTAAATTTCTTTTTGTTTTTGCAGGAATTAAATGAGATGAAGTGTAAAGTGCCTGATACCTAGGAAGCACTTTGCAAATGTAAGCCCGTAACTGCCCTTTTAATTCCTCTATCACTTCTGGCGAGCCTTGTCCTAGAATGTCACTGAGTAAAGAGTGAGAAGGTTAGACCAAACTATATTTTTTCTCCCAGCTTTGAAGAAAAGAAGGCAAACTTGTACCACATTCATCCCTGGACTGGGAACTGAGAAATAAGACATTTATAAAAAACATGGAAGCGCAAACTATCACTTACCCCATTTTAAGGATGGGGAAACTGAGGCTGAGAGAGGTTAAGTCACTTGCTCCAGATCACTCTACTAAGAACAAGGACTCAGAGAGTCTCGGCACACACCACAACAAGTCACACCTTTTCATGGAAGTCTTAGTTTCTTTATCCATCACATAAAGATATTAGAAATATCTAATCATGTAAGAAATTCATATTTCTGTTGTGTTCCTTAGGGGTGTTCCCCATCGAATTTCTCACTGAGACCACATGTATCCCCATTGAAAGGAGCCGACGGGCCATAGCTTGCCCTCAAGCACACTGTTCTCAGGCAGTCCTATTAAAGACAGGTCCTGGCTGGTGATCTGCCCAAGTCTCCTTTCAAGCTGGCCTGTGTGGACAGTTGCATAGTCTCAGATCTAAACTATTTGCAAGTGGTTCAGATTTCCACTGTGGAAAGGATCCTTTTGATACAGATCAAGTTCAGCTTTGATCATTATACCTTTCCCTACTTCCCTGTGAATTTTCACCAAAGCAGGGAAACTGAGCCAATGCATGTCAGCTCAGAAGAGAGGCACAGGGGAGGTGGCAGTGCCCCCTAAGCTGCATGAAGATACCCACTTTAGGACCAAAATCCAAGGCAAAAAGAGACACTTTAAATAGAAGTCAAATGCTGCTCCCCTTTCTTTCTCTCTCTCCACTGCCTTGCAGATAAACACGTAAGGTTTATGATTGGATAAAGTTTTGGTTTCATTCCAAGCATAGAAATGGGTTTAGAAGACTTCAGTTTCCTGTCTCCTAGCTTTCCTGACCACAAATATTTTTTATTGTAAGCCATGAAAGCAAAGGGTTATTTAATAAATTAACACTTCAAATGCCTTTGGTTCAGCCCTCAGTTAGTTCTAAGCTCAGTTACTGGCCTCCTATTCACTTAGCTCCTCCAGTTAGTCCTGCCTTAACTGTCTCTTAATTCCTTCACCTAGAAAGCTTTAGTTCCTATCCTTGCCGCATTTTATGGTTTTACAGTACTTTATTGAATTGCTATATTGCAATATTTCTGCCCTCCCCCACCCCCAAATAATCCTTTATGAGGAAACGTAGACACAGTCTGGAATGCAGTGAGGTAAGCACAGCAGTCTTTATAGCCTTTTACAAATTTCTTTTGGCCTCAGAAATCACAAAATAATCACATAAAAAAAAAAAAAACCCTAGCCTTTTGCCTGCAGGACAATGCATGGTATTTTATTAAAAGAGGAATTTAAATTCCTTCTGTGCACAGAATGTTTTAACTATAAAGACTTAGAAAATTAATTTTTGCCTATAATCTCTTATAGATAATGCTATAAAAATAGTTCCTCTTTAAGAAGCATATTTCATGCAAATATCAAAAAGCCTTTTATCTGTGTTCAAGATTTCTTGTTCTATTTCTGTCCCTTATTTCCTTCTCTTAGCAGAAAATCAGACTTCTGCATCCCAGAATTTACTGCTGGGAAGCAGCGCTCAGGGGCAGCCACAGGTTGGCCGGCTTGATTTTCTACAAACAGGGAAACTGAGGGTCCCAGCTGAACTTCCTACTCTGTGCTGGGCACACTTCCAAGGGATGGGACAGAGAAGTGGCGGATCCAAAGGGCAAGGGAGGCAAGGTTCCAGCCAGAAATATCATGAAGGCATTGTGCTGGAGCAGCAGAGAGGGCTGGCAGTGCAAAATGAGAAGAAAGGGAAAGACATACCATTTTTAAGCAATGTTGCTCAAACTTCCCTCACTCACAAGCTACATCCAGGATTTTTGCACACCCCAGTACCACCTGTATTGTTATTTTAAAATGCTTTTCTTTAGATGATTCACTGTTTTACTTTAATCTAGACTCATCTTAGGGAATAACGTTGTTGAAAGTCACTCTTTAATGAGCTGTTAGGTATTTTTTTTCCTGAAAACACATTAATGACATAAGCACTAAAAACATGTTCATGGGGGTGCCCCTAAATGTTTTCTGAGGTATACCACCAGTCATCCCCACAACACACCCTGGGAAACCCTGCTGCTATGGACTGAAAGTTTGTGTCTCCCCAAATTCATAGGTTGAAATCCTAACTACCAATTTCATGAAGATGAGACATGGAGTCTTTGGGAGATAATTAGGTCTTGAGGGTGGAACCCTCATGAATGGGATAAGCGCCCTTGCAAGAAGAAACACGGGAGCTTGCTTCTCCTGCTCTCTACTTTGTGAGGGCACAGTACAGAGATGGCTGGCTGTGGAACAAGGCATAGGTTCTCACCAGACATTGAATCTGCTAGTGCCTTGATCTTGGGCTTCCCAGCCTCCAGAAGTGTGAGAAATAAACGTTTGTTGTTTATAAACCACCCAGTTTGTGGTGTTTTTGTTGCAACAGCCTGAACTGATGAAGGCACCTGCCTTAAGATATAGAAGAAATCAAGAAGGGACAGGGATGAAGAAGAGACAGCTAGGACTTGGCATTTGTAGAAAAAGAGCTTCCAAATTGGTGTCTGGAGTGTGTGTTGGGTAGGGGGCTGGTACTTGCCATCCATATATACCCCCCCAAATGAAGCACTGAAGTCAGAAGCTCAAGATGCCTCCTTCTCCATCTGGTGCCCTTCCACCCTTCTGTCCCCAGAGCAGACACCCCAGGAGACCTAAGGCCCAGACCCTGCAAACTCATACTGTTTGACAGACTGGTGGGCCTGGGTACATCTGCCCAAACTCATCGTGATCACTGGAGCACCCTCCCAGCACACATCCTGTCTTTATAGTCCATGCAATAAGCTTTCACTGGGAAGCAAAGCAGTGCTCATTGTTACATGCAGCTGCCATCAACACGGTCAATTTGATGCTCATGAAGTATCTGACACCTACCCATGCCCCACGTATTGGAAGTTTTGCTTTGCTAATTTTCGGAATGCATCTGTGGGATAACAGAAAGATCCAGGGTATAGAGTCGAGTCTGACTTGGCATTTCTGCCCAGATACTGGCCAGATGTCTGATCTTGGATAAGTTACTTAAATCTAGTGACTCTCAACTTCCACATCTGTAAAATGGAGATAATGATATACACATCTAACAATTGCTTTTTTGAAAGGGGAAGACCATATGCCTAGTGTGTGTAAAAATATAATGCCTAGCGCATAATTTGAAATCACACAGCAAATATATTTTTAACATGGACTATGCAGCCATTAAAAATGACAAAGTCACAGTAATGAAGACTATCAAAGAAATATTTTAAAATCCTTAAGATAATTTAAAAATAGTCCAAATATTCTAATATTTCAATTTTAATTACTCCAGTGTGCCACTGTATATTTCTTATGTGTAGTCACTCTAGTCTCACATAAAGCAACTCTGCACACTTACAGACAAAGACAGAGAGAAACATGGAAAAATAAAATTTTTGTGTGTTCAGGCTGACAGACAGTTTGATATAGAAATTAAGAACATTGGCTCTTAAACTGGGCTTTAATCCCAGCTAGGCCACTTCCTAAATAAATTATCTTAGCTAAATTGTATAGTCTCACTGAGCCTCAGTTTTCTCTTCAAAAAACCTGGAATATTAATAATAATAGCAACCTCCTAAGGTAGCTTAGCTGGTATTAATAAAGTCTGGTGTTTAGTAAATTCACAATCAATAGTACTGATATTAAGATGGTAGGATTATGGTGATACTTTTATCTTTTAATAAGGGATCTTTGTTCCTAATAGAAACTGCGAGTAGCCGAATCATAACTACATTCTTTGAGTTTCTATTGTTCACCCCAAAGTTGCCCTGTGGGAAAGAGACCAAAGAGCAAAGGTACCACCCCCAGTGGGCTGCCCCATCAATGCTAGCCCACACCTGGGCAGCTCGTGACCACACCAGAGGGACAAAGATTCACCTCCCACCTCGCACAGTTGAATAGGACCTAATGATCCAAGTGCTTTTTTCTCACACAGAACAAATGCTTCTGAAATATCCCTGGGCTGTGTGTCCGCCACTGCCACTTCCAATTTTACTTTACAGCTGCATTGGAAAATTTTAAACCCTCTTCAACTGAGGCTGCTTTTATTTGTATTCAGACTAAGACAGAGTGTGTGTGCCAGGAGACAATGTGACCGTTAAAAAATATTCTACTTGACTACATATATTTTTATCAATTTGGGAAAGCTATCAAAGCAGGCATTTTCACTTAAAAGCTTGGAAATAAAGCTGATATCTGGTTAAGGGAGGACTGAGGAAATTACTTATAGCAAAAATATAATAAAACCCTTTTGTGTATCCAATTTCACATCGCTGTTGTCACGTGCAGGATGTATATTCTAACGTGTTTGCATATTCTAAACTGGTCATACATCAAAATTAGAGCCATATTGTTCCTTTTACAGTGAAACTGTTTATATAGGAAACATTGTACCAAACATTCCCTGCCTCCACCCTGGGTTATGACTGATTACAGAGTGAGATAAAAGCGCGTATGTCCACAAACAGGAGGAAAGCCGATACACATGCAAGAAATCAAAAAAAAAAAGTGTGATTTTTAACACAAGCACTATTATCAACAACAAAAAAGGAAGAATTACTAGAGTTTATGCAAATGCAGAGGAAGCAAAATGCATGTATACACACTGACGGTGTGAAAATTAAGGCTGGATTAGATAACAGTACAATTCAGTTTGCTACAGTTCAAAACTGCCCCTGGATGCTGTTCGTTTCCGGGTGACCAGCCGAATTAGAGTCATTTACAAGAGACAGATATGGCTCAATAAGGGAAACCCATTTCCTAATTTACAATGGGAAAGGTATTTCCAAGCTGTCCACTTGGTTCTTTCATGTATTTTCTGCAAGGGCTGAGTTGGTTTCAGTAAATTCAGTTGAATTTTCCCTCCTCCACAGTCAGCCATTTTTTCCATCTTCTTGCTCCAAAGCTTGCTCCAAGTACAAAGCGAAATGGGAAGTTGGCAATTATCCTGTAAATCCGGGTTATGTTGTTAGGTCAACAGAATTGTAGGTTTGATGGAGCTTAAAGGACTTTTAGAGATTATCCTCTCCCACAGCTTTCAAACTTTAAATATTTTGTTAATGAAATCATGTAGAACTCCAACATATAAATTAGGTTTTAACAGTATTTCACTAGAATAAATGTAAAAAGCAAGCAAGAAAAGAGTCCTAATGTTAACCTTTACTTTTATTAAGTCAACAAATAAGAATAAGACTGATTTGATAAAATCAAAATATTGAAATTTGGGATGAAGAATGGTAGGTAACACTCTTATATCTGCCTCAACATCTAGTGTATTGCTATTGAGATTTCTCACACAAATAAGTAGTGAAAAATAGTAACAGTTTTGTATTTTTAAAAAATGTAGTCAGGACAATTTATTCTAAAATTTCAAATGTCAGATGACATGCTATTCCAAGGTCTTCACAAAAACAAGGCAACCTGCCACATAAATAAAAGATTGATAGACTTTAGAAGTTTGGGGAACGTGATTTTTGTTGTTGCAATTCTTAAAGTTGAATAAAAATATATTCTGAAATAAAATTCAAATTAAATGGTTGCAAGACCCCTGAATATGGCTTGAAAAACCACTTATCTAGTCCAACCTCCATACTGTAGAAATAGAAAAAACAAGACCCAGAATTGAAATGACTTTCCCAAAGGCATATTGTGAAGTAAGCAGCAAAGCTTCCTTATTACCTGTCTTCTTTTTTTTATCTCTTATTTCTTCCTCTCTATAGATTATTCTTTGAGCACTAAAAAAAGTCTTGTTATCCCCCAACTTTAAAACAAACCAACAAAGCAATAAAGAAACAAAAAGCCTTAATGAACCAACACCCCAACATCTTTATCACACTATTACTTACAAACCCTTTCTATGCTTGCTTTTTGACTCCTAGAAAGTATCTACAAATGCCGTCTCTGTAACTGTCGCCAATCTGATCACCCCTCCAACTCTTCCACCAGTTCCAGAGTCTGCTTTCTTCTTGTTAAATTTTATTAATCTTTCGCCTACGCTAGATTGCAAACTTTATTATGACAGAAATAGTTGTGTGTTGTTCATTGATGCATACTGATTACCTAGTCCAATGTCTCATTCATAGTAGGTGCTTAATAAATATTTGTTCACTATACTAAAAAGTCATGTTAGAGTCCCTCTCATTTGTGAATAAAGCAGATTACCAAAAATCTCTAAGACAGAGTTGTATTTTCAAATGGCACTTGATAACTAAAAAAGAAGACAATTAGTAGGTCAAAAGCAATTGCCCTTCAAATATACCTGAACTAATTGTTTTTATTTTTTTTAATTAAAAAATAAAAAGCAATTGCCCAGGAAGCATCACTATAAAAATAATCATTCACTGGCTTTGTAAACACTTGAATTGGTATAAGTGAACAAGTTCTAACCTGACTTTGTCACTCAAAGGCCTTCTCAGTTTTGTGTTTTACATGACAAATACTTCCATTCCCATAAGCCTTGCCATTTGGAAGCTTATATATGCCCTTTTGATTTTGCCTGTCAACCTGCCAGTTCGTTTTGAAGCTCTTTCTTGTCAAGTGCAGCCAAAAGAACCAAACCATAGTAGTATTTTGTTTCCAAACTCCCACACTTCTAAGTAATCATAGATGACATTTTTTACCTCTGTATATTATGTTATTTCACCTCTGCATAACACAGGATGCCATTTTTCCATCCTCCAATAACAATTAGTTGCTCATTAACCAGCCCCGAATAGCACATAGTTTGGCTATGCTTCAGTAAGAAACGACCATACAATCTCAATGTCTTATGGCAATAAAGGCTTATTTCTCAGTCATATTACATGTCAGCAGCAGGACTCAAACCTCTTCCATGAGTGTTTTTTATTCTAGCATCCAGGCCCAGGGACAGGCACCTATGAGGGACATTTCATTTTACTGACAAAGGAGAAAAAAGCAGTGGTTCTTAAACTTCTGCTCAGACATAGCATGTGACATTTCTGCTCACATCCTGTCGGCCAGAACAATCCACATGGCAAAGCCTGATGCCACTTGGAGTTGGAGTATATTCCTGCCATGGAGAGGGAGGTCCTGCAGAGGAAGAGGTCCTGTGAAGGAAGGCGTCTTGTAAAGATGGAAGCAATAAAGAGGACACTAAATGTTAGCAAAAAAAAAAAGTAATAATACTATCCCCCACAGTTACAACATGAATATTGGGAATGATAGAATGACGAGTCCAGAGGGATTCCCATGTTCCTAGTTAGGGTAGGGCACTTGGTGGTGCCATTTCTCCAAGTCAGAAGTATACACAGAGGAGCAAGTGATGAAGACAAAGATTGTGGGTTCCATCTTGAATATGTTGAGTTATTAATGCCTTGAAATCTCTGAATAAAAATGCCTATTTGACACCTGGTTTCACTAACTTAGATTTCAGAGACAAGAACTGTGCCAAGATATGGTTATACTATCGTCTGCATGTAGATTGTGGATGGAGCCACATGAGTGGATAAGATCTCCCAGGGAATGTGAAGAAGGAAAGAGATGAAGACCTTAAAAATCACATTCTTAGAACAACAAATTCAGTTGTCAGCAGTGGAAAGAGAACCTACAAGAGAGACTGAGAAGGAGAAGAAGATGTGAGAGAGGGCCATGCCATGCAAAGCAAAGGAAGGGGTTTCAGGAACTTGTCAACAATATCAAAATACTAACAATTATCTGATGTTACTAGATATCAGTTACTGTTCTAAGCCTTCACACATAGTATCTCAATTAATATTCATGACAGCCCTAGAAACTATGTTTTACTATGTAGAGGAAAACACTGAGAATAGAGAGAAGCTAGGTAACCTGCCCATGGTCACACATAACTAAAGGCAGAATGATGTGGAACTAAATTGTATAGCTTCAAAAATCAGTCTAGCACTTTGCTGTTCCCTCAACTTAGAAACATGGGTTTCATTCCCCACTCCATCCATGTGTCCCAGCATCCCCAGCACCACCAACTGGTCTCTTCCTCATTTCCATATTGCACCATTTCACAGGTACATTAGACAGAAAAGAAACAGAATTTGAGCCAATGGCGAGCAGGGATCAGAGCCCATCTGTCTTCAGCACCATGTAGGCACTCCATGGCACTCCATCAAGGCACTCCATCAGCATTAGGTAGGCAGATCTCATCTCTAATCCTCACTAGATTTCAAGGCCATGTAGAAATCTGGCCCCAAAGGGCTTTACCATCTCATGATCACATGCCAGTGCTACCATGGTCATTGTCAAAGAACGCTGCCATCCTACATCAGATTTGGGATCATCAAATGTCAGGATGGGACAGGAGGGTGAGGCCTGGTAGGCTGTTCTCTGGTTCATTTTTATTTTTTCTCTTCCAGGAAGGATTTCCATTTCTGAAAGAGTTCTGCTACTAAACAGCTACATAAAGGTCTATAAACCACTGAAGTCTCATGAGGTAAGTGACTTAATCTCCAATCCTCAATTTTCTCAACTGTAAACTATGGGAAATAATATGTTTTTTCCTACCACACAGAATTATTGTGATGCACAAATGAAATCATTTTCACAAATGTGGGAGGTATGGCCATTGTTATCTTTGTCACTATCTACTAAAGACCAACATGAAGACCTACATCAAGACCCATGCCTCAGCATCATGTCATCACGGGGCATATTCCAGGTCGACCATACTGGAAGCAACACCACATTATTTCAGATTTAAAATAGGCAGGATCTCTTTGAAATTAAGGCCTTGGATAGTAGTAAAGTCTTAGGAATACAGGCTTTGCAAATTCAGAACATAGCTCAAGTACAATGTACATTTTCGCCAATTATGAAATAAAGACTTTATGTTTAAACAAGGCTTCAGGGGGAGTATTGACCCTACTCTTGAGTTAACCTTCAAAGCATTTTACTCAGAACTTTAAAAAGTATTTTCAAAGAACCTGTTCCTATAAATAAGTAATACAGCGGTTCTGAAATATTCTTACCTCTCTTTTACAACAATTCCCATAAGGGCCTACTCACAGATCTTTTGTTAACTGAGTTTTCTTAATTAAAATAGTATTTGCCAAAAAGTACTTTATAATTTAGACTTTATACCAGGAATAAAAATTACCTCATTTATTTCTGAGTGCCCATTGATGTTAGGCCACTGTTTAAATGTTTTCACACACGTACCATTTCACTTATGACAGCATGACTATCCCATGACATTATTGTAGAGGTGACTTTTTTTCCCAATAGGAAAGCCAAGCTCAGAGAATTTAAGCAACTCACCCAACGTCATGAAGCTAAACAGTGACAGAGCTGGGATACAAACCAAAGGTTATCTAATTCTAAAGCTCCATCTCCTAACCATTTTTCTATTCTGTCTCTTAATTAAGATAAGCTTTAAGATTTGGTCTATGATAGGCCAGTTTTGTAGGGTCTTTGCTGCTACAAAATGTGCTAAGAGTTTCAGTTTTCATACCATCAGCTGGCACGTTCCCAGAAGACAGTAGCCACCTTTGACCAAATCTTTATGAAGTCCATTCCACCTGGATGGGTGTCATCACCTGTGAATGCCACGGGAGGTTGGACACTTATGATGACTTCAAGCTTCTCTAATTGGCAGAGAACTGATAAGTTTAAGAAATGACTTGTGTAAGATCACAAAATGACCTTGAGAATGAAAAGTGGGCATGGAAGTTCAATGCAGGGTCTCTTAGGCTCACCTACCATCTTCCCCTTGACCCTCTGCTGACATTGCTCCACACAGCTGCCCTGGCACTGGGAGCGAGGGAGAATGAGGGATAGGAAGCATTCGTCTTTTTTGATCCCTCCTACCAAAGAAAAGAGAACCAGCTGGAAAGGCCAGTGCAGTTTTTTGCAGTAATGCAGGTTTTACAGGGAGCTGGCCCCCATCTCAGGAATGTGCAACTCTATCTGCAATTGATTTTTCCCCAGAAGAGACCCCCTGGAATGAACACTTAAACCAATAATCGGATATTTCTTACAATGCCAACAATTACTTTGTTATTACAAAGAAGAAATCTGGGAGGGAGACCGCAGATGGGCACATCTGACAGGGGGCCGGGAGGAAGGAGCAGTGCTCCAGGTAGTGGAGGAATTGTACAGACAACTTGTGTGTGAAAATATAACCCCTATAAATCTGCCAGAACCAACAGGGGTGAAGACGAATCACTTACAAAAATGTGTCCTCTCTCCCCAGCAAAGCTAACCACAGGCTTAATTTAGGTGCAGTCCTGTTTGTGCTGGTTTCAGATTTTTTTTTTAAGTGAAGCATGGGCAACAAAGAAATAAATTGGTATCAGTTCCCCTGCCTTGTCCCATTAATAGCATCTTTTGCCTCCTGGTATTTTTAGAGCTTTGATTCAAAATATAAAAGTCTATGCCATAATTCAGACCAGTGAGCATATCATTGCCATGGCAATAGAATATTGGCCTAGGAGCAAGAGAGCCAACTTTTGTTCCCAACGCTGCCATCAACTTTTTTGTTCTTGTCGGCATGACTAAAAGAATGGAAGAGCTGATCCATTATTTATCCAGTTAAGAACTGCCTAAACTGCTTATTTACCCATTAGGAAATAAGTCATATTAGGGCAAGAAATTTTTCTTTCTAGTTCATGCCGTATCCCCAATGCCTGGACCATGACTAGCTCATAGTAAGAGGTCAATCATTATCTGTGACACTGATGAATAAATTATCCATCCATTTATACATCTTCAAAGACTAATACAAAACATGGCTGGGTTTTTCTTCCATGGAATTGCAAATGATGCTCATTATCTCTTTCAACGTTCTCTCTGAGACCATGGGTAAACATACTTCTGTATTACTTTAACTGCTTGTCCAAGATTTTGAAATAGGAACTCATCTCTGGGAATATCGTGCACCAACAAATATTTCCACTTAATTTGAAAGCCCTCCTCTACCAACTCTTTATTGCTCAGAATTATTGCTGTCTAGATTATCAGATTCCAGCTTTATTCCATCAAACTTTTTTAAATGAATCATCTGTCAGCTTTTCATAGGAGATTTTAGAAGAAGGACTTTTGATGTGACCTTAGTTAAGTCACTTCTCCTTTCTGGGACTTCGTGTTCTCATTTCTGAAAAAGACAGCTGGACCAGATGAGAGGGACCAATATGGCAACACTCAGAGTGGATGGAAACCATAGACACATTTTTATTTGACCTGTGCAGAGGTTTTTGGTTTCATGTTAGTGTATATGTGGCAAAAGGTGAGAGAGAAGGTAGGGGAGTTCAGTCGCTTAGTTGCCCATAGATAAAGAAATCTTCATATAAAAATCAAGAAATCCAAATTTCTGTCTTTTCTTTAGAAGTCAGATCTAGGAACACTGAGTGCAAAGTCTCGCATAAAAACGATCAGGGGCTACCCCCTTTCTAGATAGTTTGACTGCTCTAGTTCTCTCAGCGCCCCCAAATCCATGTCACCACTTGATGTTAGCTATCTGACCCCTGACCTAGGTGAGCTCTGAAATTTCTTCCATGTTGAGCAATCTTTTATTCTACAGTTGTATGAAATACTGCCAATTGGTATTGGGCTATTAATAAGCATTTAATGGGGTCCACATTGGGTAAAAGTCTGTGTTGTCACTATATAAGATTTTTTATTTTTTAAGATCATGGGTAGCCCTGGCTGGTGTGGCTCATTGGGTTGAGCACTGGCCTGCAAACCAAAAGTTTGCTGGTTTGATTCCCTGTCAGGGCACATGCCTGGGTTGCTGGCCAGGTCCCCAGTTGAGGGCGTGAGAGAGGCAACCCATTGATGTTTGTTTCACACCCGAATGTTTCTCTCCCTCTCTTTCTCCCTCCATTCCCGTCTCTCTGAAAATGAATAAATAAAATATTTTTTTTAAGATCACGGGTACATTTCATGTTCTGAGTCTCAACTTTTTCATCAGTAATTAGGGGAGTGGCCTGCTAAACAAGGGGCTGTGAGGCCCAGAGGTCCCATGCAACCCACTGACCTCACCATGAATTTATGAAACTAAAGGCTTAGAATGCTACCTGGGCTGCTGCTTCTCAAATATGCCCAGATTTTAACTTTGAATGACTATTAACTATAATAATTTTCATATTGACATTCTTATACTCAATGAAGTAAACACTAAAAGTTGTAAGACAGTACATTTTTCCAATGAGACTCGATCAAGCTATTTTTATTTTGAATGGAAAATAAATATGGTCCATAAATTTAGTTTATTTTTTCTGAGTAAACCCTTCCATTTCTTAAATTCTGTGATTCTGGGGGAGAGGAGTTATGCCTTTCTTCACCCGGAACTGGAGATAGGTTAAAAATATACTGGTACAAAAGAATACAAATGAAATTGCCTAAATATTCTCTAAATGCTTTTCAATACAACTGTATTCTATCCTCACAGGAGCCCTGTGAAGTATATATTATCACCCTGCTTTTACTGTGAGAGACCAATAAGAGCTGAAACTAACTCAGTGTGGTCTGACTAGAAATCTCAAGCTTTTCCCTCCATACCTCAAGGCCTCTTAGAAAAGTCTGTTTCCCAAACTGAAGACAACTACATGAGTTGAATTACATTAATGAGTTAAATATCCCTCCATTACTATAAATAAATAAATATATACATACTTTTCATCAAGAAACTTATTTTAGGTATAGAAATTTGTAACTCTCTGGATCATCATAATTATTCTTTATTGTTGAGGGTTTTTTTTAATATTTTAACAATATTTTTGTTTCCATTGTACTTACTTTCATGGTTGTCTTCTGCTTATGGCAAGTGACATGATTTTTCTCTTAGTCATAAAAGATGTTTAAAGGGAGTCAAAATAAATAAATGTATAGGGAGAAACCATTCAGGGGGTAAATTGATAAGACAAAAATCAGAAAGGAAACATGCCAATGTCCCAAGTTGGAGAAACACCAGCCTGAAGGAGGAGCTGTGTGGTCAAGGCTCTTGAGAGGAGCCTATTGTATCTACAAGTTGAAATCCCTCCCTAGAGAGCAGCCATCCTATTGGCTGAATATGGAAAACGGCCTGAAATAATTGTGTCAATAAGAAAAGATGTTAATCAAAGAAGAGATCTCTTTTTGTATTCTCAGTGTTCCTCTTCAATCCACCTCTGTCCTGTCCCTACTCCATCCCACCCAGAGCTTACTATTTTTCTATTAGGAAGCTCCTACATTTTAAAATTCAGCTTAATTGGTTGCTGACATAGCTGGCTCCTCTCTTCTACACTGAAGTCTCTCATCTCAAGTACAAATTTTCTTTTTTCCTCAGTACAGCAAGTGGAAAGTATCTGCATACAAAAAATAACATAGATAAATAAAAATTCCTTCCACAAGAAAGAACATCAACGAGAGCACAAGGCAGAAAACACCAAGCATTTAGAAAGACAACATCGGCTTCATTTTATTTGAATGCTCCATTGTTTGTAATAAATACTTAATAGCTTGAAAATCTAATTTTTTCCACTACCAATTTTATCCTTGGCCACTTGGCAAAAACTGACTATTTCTTTTTCTTTTCTGCTTCTGTTATCCCAGTGTAAAGGCTGGAGCTTTGGATATGTGGATCCTGAATTAGGAACCATTACAATAAAAATATCAACTCTGTGTTAGGAGCAGCACCAAGAGGTATCAAGACCTAGACTGTTACAGATTATTGGGAGCAGACCGCCCCTCCACCCTACTATAGACCAGACACTCAGAACACACACAGAATAGAGACAGAACATCTGTAGGGATATTTGAACTGTAATGAAACCCTTTTAGAATTCAGAAGACTCATTGTATCTAACTTTTACACTAAACTCATCTTACTCATTGCATAATTATTGCTGGATTAAAAACATATAACAAATGTGCTATGAACCCCCTACCCATACCTAGCAGACATTACTAATTAATCGTTGCACTCTTTACTGTTGGCACGGGGCTGGGAAGGAGGGTCATAAAGGGCAAGAATCTCCCCTATTCCTGGTGTTTCTTTCTTGTGAAGTGAGCACCATTAGTGCGACACTTCTGGTTTCACTCTATTTCCTCACTTCTGCTTTCCCAAGGAAGGAAAAGAGGCAATCTGCTCAGTGAGCTTTGAAAGAACACCAGTCATGGCTGCCAAGCCCACTCACCCAGAGATCATGTGCCTCTGATCCTTCTCTACCAGCTAATGAACGTATCAACGAAAGCCTTGGCCTTGGCCTGTAGGAGAGACTTGAAGTGACTCAGTACTGCCTAAGACTGGGTGTTGTTTCTTTATTGCCTGGGGTAAGAATGAGAAACCCACTTGCACAATAGATATAACTCACAATTCTTCAACCAACTGCAATAATAACAAAGACGATGTTTTGACTCTTTCTCTCTTTCTCTTTTGCCTGGTTTTAATTGTCAAACCTTGGGCCAAAAAAAAAAGGGTGTGATATTTACTGTATCTTTCAAGATCCTTACAAATAACAATTGATTAGGGTATTCACAGGAAATTAATGTGCAATCTAATATACTTCAGGACCCATGAGGTGCTCAAGTTTAAGTTAAAGAGAGACATAAAGTCGATGTTGTTTAGGGAGCTCTGCTGACCACCTAGACAAGACCCTCCACTGGGGCAGCTCTTTTGTCACCAAGTTCCAGACACTTTGCAGTCCAGAGAATCAATCTCATCCTTGCTGCAGGCACAACCTCTCCCAAGCACCGAACTCAACTGGATCAAGCTCATGAGCAACTCCCATATGCTTCTCATGGACATATAAATTGGTATCGTTTTTATGGGCCAGTGTAGCCATATTGAAAATGTATTTACACTGTGTCATGGCAATTCTACTTCTGTGTATCTATCTCACAGAAAATCACAGAATGCACAAGAAATACATGTCCAAGTTTACTGCAACACTTACTGTAATGATGGAAAGCTGGAAACCATCTAAATGTCCGGCAATAGAGAAATAGTTAAATAATTATGGGATATGATACAATGTTTAGTTTTTTAATGCAGTATATCTACACTATGCAATATATCTACACTATGCATCAGCAAGTGGCATGGGGATAAGTGAGAAAGAACATCTGATTATTGTTGTATATTTCTTCCTTTTGAAATTTTAAGTGAATATGTATTAATTTTATAACTAGTCATTCATTAGAAAAATTGATAGTTTTAATTCACAGCATTTGTGTTTCTGAGCACAGGATGCTGCTGCCCATGATTTAGGGTGCACATTATCACAGTTCCTGGAAGCTGAATGAGTAATCAGAACACTGGTGGGTGAGCACAGAACTGGGGCCAAGGCAGCAGTTGTCTGGAGGGAGAGCCCTCCCAGCCCCAGATGTGTCTGACATGTCATGAGTAATTCGCTATAGAACATTCTGAAACTACCAAAAAGCACAAAGAAATGCCATTGACTTAATTCTACTATTGACATGAACTTGGATGTTTTAAATTAAAAATATTTTCTTTTTAAAACACTAGTATTGTGAATATCTTTATGTCAACAAACATGTTTCTATTACATTCTCAATATATGCATATTTTCCCTTATTAGGGTTTCACCAAGATTTATTTAGCCAATCTTCTGTTTCAATTACTTATGTTGCTTCCAACTTTTTGTTATTTTAAACAATGTTCTGGTATGAACTTTCATATTCCTTTTTGTAAACTTGTCCAAAATTTCCCCCAGCATAAATTCATAGAAGTTACATTTCTGAGTCTGAGGGTACGCTGTACCTAAAGGACTTAGTACACACTGCTGAGTGTCTTTCACAAGGACTGTATAAATTGGCACTTCCCCCAGCAGGGCAGACTCCATTCCCTCACTTCTGACCCATCACGGACTACTATTTAAAATATTTGCCAAGTCGAGAGGTCGTAGATCTAATCTCATTTTGTAATTTAAAATTTAGTCACACAATAGTTCTGGGAGTGTAACGTACAGCATAGGGAACATAGTCAATAATACTGTAATAACTGTGCAGGGTGCCAGGTGGGTACTGGAAATATCAGGGGGACCACGTTGTATAGTATATGACTGTCTAGTCATTATGTTGTACACCTGAAACTAACACAAAATAATACTGAACATAAACTGCAAATACAAAATAAATTTTTAAAAATTATCAAAAGTGATAAGGAAACCATTTAATACATACATCACACACGTGCATGTATCAAAAGTGAGGAGGAAACTGTTCAGTACATTCATCAGGCATTTGCACTTGTTCTCGTGTGACGTCCCTGACACTGTCAAGGCGATGGTAAAATGTGCTGTTAACAGCACAGACTGGACGGATGACCTGAGTTTGAGTCCATCTTCTATCTCTTTCTAGCTGTGTGGCCTTAGGCAAGTTACTTATTTTCTCTATGCCTCAAAGTCTCCATCTAAAACGTGGACAGTGCTTACCTCATAAAGTTAAGCACGGACTAGCATTTAGGACAATGAACTGCTGTTATTGTTAGCCCACTTTTCAACTGGTGTGTTGGACTTCTTTAGGTAGACGTGGCGAAGAAGGCAAGTTAGGGGATATCAAGACAAAGTAACAGCATAAACAAAGGTATAAAGGAATATTGGGTGTCATGCTATCTCCTACACTTGAATCTTTCCAATATTTTCATGTGTTTTATAGAACAAAGAATAATGATTTTGTGTGTTGTTTTTTATTGATATACCATGAAATCCATTTAAACCCAATGGGAAAAAAAGAGTCTTAATAAGTCATCAACATTGACAAGTCATCAACATGAAATTTTCTTGGTCTCTGTGTGACACTGTCCTCCTGGGTCTAGCAGCTCCCCAGTTGTGATGTCTTTCACCTATAATGAGACAGTATAGGTGATGTACCAGGGGGACCAAAAAAAAACCAGCATTATCTTCTGGAGGGCAGGCCCCTTGTAGTAGACTTCCCCTGCTAGGTGAGTGTTCTGGGAAACCATTTGTATCAGTGTACCAGCTGGCGTTGTTGTGAGAGGCTGTGTTTGGCTTCAGTAAATTTTTCTGAAAGCTCAATGCAGTTGCCCATTTCATGACGGGTGATTTACAAGTGTACCTGCCTACACCGTGCTAAGTGTTCATCAGTTTTTGACCAAAAATGGCATGACCCCTGTGCATCGCCCTCCCTATTCACCTGATCTCACCCCTGGAGACTTTTTTTTGTTTCCCCAGATGAAAAATGTTCTCAAAGGGAAACATTTTGCTAATGAGGAAGAGGTGAAACAAAAGCCAGCAAAAGCACCAAAAGTCATCAGAATCAATGAGTTCCAAAAATGTTTTGAGCAGGGGGAAAAGTCTTGATTAGGTGTATTGCGTCAGAAATAAGCACAGTACTAAGAATTTCATGGAGGGTCACAGGGAACCTCAGGGCTCATCTGGTTCAATCTCTTCATTCACAGAGAGGCCTTCTAACTTTGAGAGTTTAGAAGTGTTCCTTGTAATTTGTTTTAAAATGTTCAAACTCAACCCCAGTATTGATCAGCAAAAGATGGAGGAGCCACAAGTCCTCTACTCCATTTGGCCCAGGCATGGTGTCCAAAAGTGGGTTGAAGCATTTTATGAAGGTGGAATTCCACAGCATATTTTGAGAACCATTTGTCTAATGACAATCAGCCACCTCTTCCTCCCCTCACCAATATCCTGAACCCGTCCTTCCAGAGCTTCACTTTACCTAAGTCACCCACACCACTTGGCATCTCTGGGTCTCAATTTCTTCATATGTAAAACAAAAGTGCCATTTAAAACACATATTCCAGAACAAACACTTTGTGATTCCATTTATAGGAATGTACATTGACTCAAAGAGCATACTTTCCTGAGACAAAGTATTTTATAACTATAGAAAATCACCACCCCATAATCACTACTACTATAGAAAAATAGCCTGAGAGGTCAGTACAAATTCTCAGCCAGACACAGGATGCAGCT
This sequence comes from Desmodus rotundus, assembly GCF_022682495.2. NCBI lineage: Eukaryota > Metazoa > Chordata > Mammalia > Chiroptera > Phyllostomidae > Desmodus > Desmodus rotundus. The sequence goes on from NC_071390.1 coordinate 38,654,412, forward strand.
CAGGGCTCCTCACTCCCAGACCTTGACAAGCCAGGTACACTCAGAATGGGTACTGGCTTCAAAAAATAAAAGCACAGGTACTAACTCAGGTAAGAAGGGATTTAAAAGATGAGCTTATGCAATTTCACAAACAAAACTTTTCTATAATTCTGAGTAAAACTTTCAAAGCTACTTTTAATACCATCTCCTGTGTGATGTCTTCCCAATCTGCTGCAGTCCCTGACCTTTCCCCGTGGTCTACAGTCCTTAGTGGCCAGACCTGGAGTTTTCGCCTATGGTTGCTCATTAGAATTCTATACTTGGGGGAAAAGGGAGGAAAAAATCCCATGACCTGTATACCCATCCCCAGAGATTCTAATTTAATTGACCTTGAGGTGGGACCTCAGGTTAATATCCTAAATACTCCCCCAGATGAGCATAGTGTGAAGCCAAAGTTGGTTGCCACTGCTCTACAAGAATTGGCTCCAAAGTGGGGTGCATGATTCATCAGCATGCTGAAAAAAATTAAAATGTAATTTTATATTTTCATCTCATTTTTTAAAATTCTTTATCATTTATATCTTGAGTATATTAGTATATATTATTAGTACATTTGTAACAAATTAGTGTAAAAGTAAATGTATAATTTATAAACAAATACACATTTATCTGGTGTACATTCTAAAACAAGGGTTTTCTGATAGAAGTATATCCTCTGAAGTTTGAATCTAAATAATTCATTTGCTCAGTAGCCATTCCTACTGACTACTAGGTAGGCCTCGTAGGCATTTCTTTAATTATAATTAAATTTAATTTAATTCCTACTAAGTAAGCATTTCTTTAATTATAGTCTTTGTCTGCTCTTAGCTAACTTCTATATTGTTATTTGCCTTTCATTTGTGCGTCATGTCTAGTACCCCAAAGTAGGTTTTAAATGCCTTTAAGGCAATGATTGTTTTCTGCTTTTTACTGGTCCCCATATTTCTTGGCACGATATACGATCCATGGCTGTTCAACTTTGGCTAAGCCTTAGTTTCCTATTCAAAAAACATTAATAACAACAGTACCAAATTCACAGCATTATTATGAGGGTTAAATATGAGACAACTCATACCTAGTCCCTAACGTATATTATGGACTCAGTGAATGGGATTTATGTTTATGCTTGCTTACTGGATCGAATTCCTACACCCCACACACATGGAATGCAGGCACCATGCTAGAAAACAAGGAAACAACTGTGCACAAGGCAGGGCCCCTCTTCAAGGAACTCATAGTCTAACAGCGACACCACCACTCCGGCATTTAAACATTCAATTGTAAGGACACATAGTGAGTGCTCAGTGCTCAGGCTGACATATGTGTACAGTCCTATGAGAATTTAGCTAAAGGAGTGATTGGCTTTTCCTAGTGCTTGAAGCACAAATAGGAGTTTTGTGTAGACAAGGAAGAGGCATATGCGGGGAAGAACAGCACAAACAACTGTGTGGAGCCCTGGTTCCCACAGTGTAGTCTTGGGACCAGGGAATCCCCGAAACCATTTTAGTTGGTCCAGGGGGTAAAAGTAATGACTATACTAATGGTAAGATACTATCAGCTTTTCCCCTTGTATTCTTTCACAAAGCATAGTGGCATTTTCCAGAAGCTGTGTGACTTGGGATATTCAACAGATTAAATGGAGAAGCAGCTATGAGAATCCAGCTGTCATCCATTAAAGATATGTATAAAAATGTAAAACAATGCCTCTCTTTTCACTGTTTCTTTGTTTCAAAAAACATAGTTTCTTGGTAAAAATATGGTATGTCAACATGTAATGGTTTATTATTGCTTTTAAATAAGTTAATGAATATTAAGATATATATCAAGATATATATTATATACATATTGTTAATATATATAACCATCATAAACAAAAGCTCTTTGAGGTCCTCAAATATTTTCTAACGTTAAAGTTGTTTTGAGACCCCTAACATTAAATTGCACGGTGTGTTCAAGGAATAAATGAATAAATGAATACATGCAGCTTGCTGCCTCCAGTTCTTTTGGAAGTAGACAGAGTATAAATTATAAATATATACATCATACATTCATATACAGTGAATATGATTATTATATTCTCTCAGCCCATGAATAACAGATAAAATACAGCAGAATGCTGAAAGGGTTAATCTGAATTTATTGGTAATTTTTGGAAAGGAGGAGGGAGTAGATTTAGTTTATCCAGCAAAAGTCATCACATATAAATTTGCAAACTAAAATACTCCCTGGGCTGAGGTCATGTGTTTAATTTTAGCAAGTAGGGTGAATGTGTTTGGGCAGGCATTTATACTAAGCAGTGGACTGAGCTGGAGATGGGTTTGACAGTGGAAACAGTGATACAACCTTTATTATTTTCAATGCAAAAAAATGAACTATTAATGTGATGTTCTGGTTGAGAATTTAAACTCTCAAAAAATCTGGAAATTCAAAGTCATGGTACCCATAGCAACCATAACTCTGCCCCCTTGCATGCCCAGTGTGGAGTATTTTGTATTGCAGTACATGCTGTGAAATCTATGCCTAAATGTGCTATATAGCAGAGTTACAGTTGCTGTGGGAACTGTAACTTTGAATTGCCTGCCTTTTGTGTCATTAAACTTTCAGCTGAAGTATTGCATTAAAGGATTTTTTTTCTTCTTCTGCATTTCCTCATTTTAAAAAAATTGATTGTGTATATTTTTTAAAGGATGTAAATGATGTTAGACCTAAATGGAAGAATAATACATTCTTATTTCCAAGATCTATGCACTGATATAGCATTAGAGAATTACCACATTTACATATTTCAACCTGCAATAACAAGTCATAAAATAACCCTCTATTATATAGCACCTTTAATCCTGAAGACTCCCATCACACACATAGACATAGTAACCGAACCACCTTGAATGAGAAAACTCAATAAATATTTAACATCACCCAACAAAATTATACAGTGCTTTAAGACAAGCAGTAAGGAAGAAAGGCATTGTTATCCAGTGATCAGAACACAAACCAAGGAGTGGTAAATCCCACGCTTCATTCTTACTTGTATGATAACATTATCTCTCTCCTGACCTCAAGTCAACGAGTTGAGTCCCTCCCAGCTGTGGGTATCCCATTTTCCATATCTGTTTACTGAGGAACTATTTCTAGGGCCAATGACAACAAAAGACGTCAATGGTCGTTTGGTTGTGTCTACTACTCCCAAGCAAGGAATGTGTCTACATATTCAAGAACAGGCAACTTCTACTCCAAACTTCCACTACAAAAGGCAAAATAGTAAATATTTTAGGCTTTGAGGGCCATATGGTCTGTGTCATAACTACTCAGCTCTGCCATTTTAGCCATAGACAATACATAAATGAATGAGCCTGGGTGAGTGCCAATAAAATGTATTTCCGGACAGTGAAATTTGAATTTCATATAATTTTTATATATCATGAAATATTATTCTTCTAGTGACTGTATTCCACCATTTAAAACATAAAACCCATTCTTGACTTGTGGGTTGTACACCAGTGAGGGGTAGGCTATGCAGTATGCCACCTCTGCTCCAGAAGTGGGTTGCATGTCAGGCTCAAGCTGCCTTTAGACAGAGATGTGCTTCTAAATATTTAACTAGCTCCCCACCCCCCGAGTGTACGTAATTGTTTGCTTATAGAGATCTAGATGTGTACATATATGTGTGGTATATGAGTTCATTATACATTTTACTAATACACAAGAAGTGCACATAAATGTACAAACAATAATAAAATATACAACATTCTCCACTGAGAATTCCATACAGCCAATCTGTTCTCACTGAGTGCTTTTGTTAACTATTTGCTGAACTCCTGTATCTGTAGCTAACCTATGACTGTGGTTAACAAACGAGTACCATTCCAACTTGAATGTTGGTTGACATTTTCATTTATAATAAGAAGTAAAACAAAAGTGGTAAAAACAAAGATGTATCCCAAAACTTTCCCTTTTTTGTCAATGATATGAACAACCTCCTTGCTAAATCAGATAATAGCTTTCAAATATTTCCTCAATTTTTTATACTATTCATAATATAATTGACTGCATACTTGACATATATTTAAGCTATATTTGTGTATTTGTCAGGGTTCTCCAAAGAAACAGATCCAAAAGGGGACATACATACGTGTGTATATACATACATATATATATACGTGTGTGTGTATATATTCATTTATAATATAAATAAATATTGGGCCGCCATGGTTTACGAAGGCTAAGAAGTCCCAAGATCTGTAGCTGGTTCCCAGGAGACCCGGCAGAGCTGATGTGTATTTCCAGTCTGAGCCCGAAGGCCTGAGAACCAGGAAAGCATATGTTGTAAGTTCTAGGCCAGAAGTTGGCAGTTTTGAAACCAATGAAGAGTCGATGTTTCAGTCTATACCAAAGGCTGGAGGGGAAAAAACAAACAAACAAACATGTTCCAGATCAAGTAGTCAGGCAAGAATTTCCTCTTACTCAGACTTGTTGTTCTACTCAGGCCTTCAACTGATTGGATCAGGCCCACCCACGTAGCAGGGCAGGGGGCAGCCAACTTGCCTTACTCCATCTACTGGTCCAAATGTTAATATTATCCAAAAACATCCTCACAGGTATATCTAGAATTTGACCAAATATCTGGCCATCCCATGGCTAGGCAAATTGACACATAAAATTAACCATCACAATCTACAATATTAACATCTTCTCCATCACTTTCTTAAGTCTAAGCAATCAACAACACAATAAATTAAACACTGATTTGTAAGGTTTGCTGAGTTCCATGGTCTAAATCAGGGTTGTCAAACTCATTTTCACTGGGGGCCACATCAGCCTCGTGGTTGCCTTCAAAGGGCTGAATATAATTTTAGGACTGTATAAATGTAACTACTCCTTAACTGTTAAGGAGTTGAAATTACATTCAGCCCTATGAAGGCAACTACGAGGCTGATGTGGCCCCTGGTGAAAATGAGTTTGACACCCCTAGTTTAAATAGAGCCACCACAACCAATTTCAAGCTCCCAATGTAATGCTAACAGATGGGTTGGGAAGAGATATACAGTAGTGCACCATTGTATTGAACTGCAACCATAAAAATACAAAAGGTAAAAATAATCTCAAGAATATAGATAACAGTAAAACAACTAGAAAGTGATATTTTGAATATGCATTATCCCTGTTTTTAAATAATTTAATTGCAATTTTTTATAATTTAATGTTTAATAATAGATGTGTCTAACAGCCACCTTGCAAAATTTCTAAAAATGTAACTATCAGCTCTAGTGAGCCTATGAGAGCTGCTTCTAGCACAGTCTGAGAATCTCATGTGTAAGCCCTGAGTGAGGCTCATCTGGTCCCCTACCTTCTTTGTGAAAAGCCTGGCCAATTTCATTTGGCTAAAGCTTATTGATGATGAGAACAGAAACAATCTCACTATTCTTCTTGTTATTATATTTCCTCTAAAGTACTCAGATTTCTTTATACCCTTAGTGAATTACTACATTTACATATTTCAACCTGTAATAACAAGTCATAAAATTATCAGTCTGTGGCATGACAAAATGTAGGTGGAAGCAGCTGAGGGACTTGTTGGCACTTCCGTGGGTCTGGTTGATGACCCAGCACAGGGGGCTGCCACTACACAGATGACCACGCTGGATAATTCTGCCACAATTATCTGAGAAATTTCAACAAAGCCAGAAATAGGGTTTGAGTCCTGCAGATAATTATAGCCATGGACAAGGAGACATGGAAAATCAGTGAAGAATGGTCCCCTTGACTTTCGGTCTAGTGATTTACCTACCATACCCACTCTGCTTCTAAGTAATGAGTTACTTAATGCTTGTCAAGTAATTTAAGATATAAATCACCAAATACCAGGCATCATTAATGTCCATTTGAAACTGCACAGAAAATTTTTTAGTAGGCAGCACATGAGTCCCCCAGTGGAGCCAAGACTGCATGTCTGTACATTTCTTGTCTTCGTGTCTAAAAATCAGGTATGGCAAGATGTTTTAATAAACTCAGATGGCTGGAACCTCTGTTTTTGAAATGATCTAAGATAGCTGTTCCCAGAAATCCCTTTAATATCCAGCTAGGGGTCAATTGATCAAATTCATTATTAATATGTGGATCACAAATAAGCCTGAAGAACAAGAACCTATAGGTCATCCCCACCCTTCCCGCCAGCATCTCACCACCTAAGATGGAATGGTGTGACATTCCGGATATAAGGACAAGGTCACAATTTAGTCAAAAGTCATATCTAAACCACTGCAGTGCATGCAATTTTTTTTAAAGGAAAAAAAAAAGATTAGTTATTCCCAAATTAAATAACTCATAAATGTCAAGGGCACTCAAAGGCAATGAATTGTTAAAATTAAAGGGTGTTTGGGTGTATTTGTGATCAGGGTGAGGGAATGGGACTTGGGTTTAATTTACAAACAAATTAGGAAAAACAGACTCAGCATTGCTATTGTAACTGGAAATGACTTGGACAAATTTAATCCAACTTCCCTGAGAATATTTGATTAATCTCAGACCTACGAAGAAAATCAAGATAAGATAGGAAGTCTCCACCTCTAAGGGCAGAGGAACTTCGGGCCTCCAATGCCCACAAAGGGTATCACGTGACCCCCTCCCCCGGGGTGCATTTCTCGGAGTTCTCTGCTTATTTCCTGGTTGTGACCTTAAGTCCATGAGAAATTATGTCCCAGGCTACCGACCATTACTGCCTGGACCCGAGTTGGAGACGTTACCCCATTATAGCCCAGGAGAGGCGACAAATAGGAGGAGCCCTAAATTTAAGATGTAGCTCAACCTTTGACCACTAGAGGTCTCCTGAAAAGCAATGACCCGTGTAACCCGGTTTATCCTCCTTCAAACCAGCAGACTTGTTGCACTAAGACTTGGCGAGCCTGCTCTGCTGGAGGCCTCCTTATTAATAACGCCACCCACCCCCACTGCTCACTATGGCGCCAGTCTTGCCAGGGGGAGGGGACTGGGCTGTGGCTGACCCTAAGACAGTGCTAGCTTTTCAATCCACGAATCAGTCTCAGACTCTGGAGCTACCCCCTTGAACCCCCACTTCTTGACTGAGTAGGACGGGAGAGAGCCCCTAACAAGAGGTCCCCAGGTGGGCATTACGGAGTCCAACGAACTCACAACGATGGACTAGCCACAGGACCAGTGTGCAGAATCACCTAGCATCAGATCCACCAACAGAATTCACCCGCCCCGCGCTTCGCCCCACTCATTCCTCCCCGCCCCCCTCCCTTCACCTCCTCCCTCTGCCTCGGGATCGCCAAAGTGATCCGAGTTAAACCGGTGGAAGGACGTGAGGGAATCATTCACCGGCCCTGTTCTGATCCATGCGGTATTTTCTGGAAAAATTAGCGGCTTCTAGCTGGAAAAAGAAAGAAAAAAAGAGCGGGCGGGGGCCAGTCGAGGGGGAGCAAGAAAGGAAACAGCCAGGTTGAATTCCCAGTCTTTATCAAGCAATTCGCTCACCAATGAGAGAAAGCTGCAGTGGCAGATTCGAGCCACATGCGGTAGTGTGTAGCAATTAGTAGATAAAATGCTGACTAAAGTGCTAAAACATGAAGTATTATTGTAGCCAAGGTCAAAAATGCTTCAGTTGATTTTTGCAGTTTGGGGGGGGTGGGGTGAGGCCCAGAGGTGCGCAGAGAGGTTTGAATTTTCGAAATGGTCGCCTTCTTTCTTCAAACTGTACTTTTTTAATGATCCTGTTTATTATAGTCCAATCTGCCTAATTATGTCACTGCTGGTTTTTGCAACTAACTTAATCCTCCTGATCCTTTATGAAACGATTCATAGACATTGAATAATGTGTCCACTGCTCCCCTACCCCCTTGAGAGGCAAGGCTGATTTTTAATTTTTTACCCTTTAAATAAACCACATAGCTTAAAACTGTTGGATTTTTGACTAGCAAAGCAGCAGGAATATATATGTAGGTATAGGCTCCTATGTTTCAATATAAGAGCCCAGAAATAGTGAGTCATATAAACATACACTGCTTTTTTTCTCCAGTCCTCTTTTATATACAGTAAGTCCCAAATACAAGCATTTTTTTAAATAGATAAATAAAGCAGTTGCTTTCATGATTATAACTGTCCTGAATGGATTGTCTTCTTACAACATTCAATCTGTTTATGAGTATTTACTTTACATTAGCCCAGGGACCCTGCACGGCAGGAGTTTGCCTCTATTCCCCTGGGTGTCGGTGTCTCAAGTCTTACATCTGCTCTGTGATTGATGGAGCCTTGAATCCACGTTATTACTCTCTCACAAGCAGAAATCAAACAAGCTATTAACTACATTACTTCAAAGAACTGTTTCAATTCAAACTCCTTATCTTAATTGAAACTTTCTTTGTATGGATATTTGCTACACAGATAATTTACAGGTGCCTATCAAGCATCATATTAAAGAGACAAAATAGAGGGTGGGGTTTTTTTGTTTTGTTTTGTTTTATAAACACACACCATTGTGATCTATGATTTTAAAAGCCATTCACAGTATTGGACCCAAGGTTTGATTTATTGCATTTTATTATGTTTATGGAGATGGTGGTGGTGGTGCTGTAAAAAGGGAGGGGAGACACCCCTGTGATTCAGTTTTGAAATTTAACATTCATCTGATTACAAGACTGCAGATATTCAAAAATATTCAGACCTAGATTGTTAACATCACAAAAACCTTCTCGGGAATTTGTGAGAAGAGAGATTACTCAGCATGCAGCCTAGGTCAGCACCTACCTTGAAGAGACATAGAAACAGGGTTTCTAATTAGATAAAGTCCCTTACAGACTCGTAAAGACTTACAGCACCAAAAACAGCAGAAGTTGCTTAGATGCTGTAAAAAGCCGTGTATTTTTTGAGAAATTTAATATACAGTTGAGGGATACCCTCAGGCATTCTGTTGAGGTTTCGTGCATAAATGATGCTGCATTGGTCATACAGGAAACTGACTCAGAGACGATCTTATATATGATCTTGTCAAAATACTGCAACTCAAGTTTTTTAATATAGGATTACTCGAACTGAATATATATATTTATGCTAACAGGGCAGACTAACTGAAGCCTTAGGCATCTCTCATGTATTTAAAAAATATGTAAAATGCCCTTCAGTCAAGTCCATTCATATGTTAAAAAAGGAACAAAATGGGTTATTCTAATCAAATGTCTGCAGTATGCACCCTAAAGTTAAAAAAGAGAGGGCAGGAGAGCTGTAATTTCTCTTTGTAACCCATGTTTATAAAATAGAAAGATCAAATGAAATTTCAAGGAAGATAATTAAAGAGTGATGTGCAAGTCATAATTTGGCTAATGCAAAAGCTGGGAGACTGTGAATTGTTATATTGTTCTCCTTCGTGATGCAGAGTTGTGATATTACTTTAAATTATTAAAATAGTTTTCGACATCTTTCAGAATACCGGCTGTTTGGCATGGGTTTTATTACTTATTGTAATTGGAGGATCTGCCATTTTCTTTCGTTTATCTCTGTGTCTATGGAAAAGAGATAGATCTTGCCTTTTATTACTTCCCCATGTTCTGAATCAAAAATGTGGTTTAGATAATGTTAAGTGCCCTAATTCTTACTGCAGCGGACGCAGACATTATGAAAAGGCATAAAAATACACACAGAGGGTCTTTCCACCTCAAGTCACTGAATATGAGGCATTTGTGCTCTGCCGGGTGCATTAACTTCAGCCATGTGAATATAATTTTCATTAAAGTAATCCTGTTTCAACTAGATGCTGTGACTAGAGGTGAAACGTTGCGAAAGCGTTAAAAATAGCTTACTAGTAATTTCAACATCCTGTAATTTTATCACAGATCAAGTTTCAACTGTCATACTATACAGACCTTATTCCCCATATAGCACATGTTTACTTTTTTAGCATGCCAGACCCACTTTGGAAAGATCGGTGCCAATATAATAAAATCATCGGGGGTGGGGGTGCTGGAAGGAGTGGGAGGAGAGCGCGGAAGGGGGTGGGGGGAGCGTGGGGGAAGCGAGTACACCATTTTACATCAACACTGCGAAAATGCAATCTAGCCTGGCGGAGGACCGGCAGCTGGGTTGGAGCGAGCGAGGGCTTTGCAGTCTCTGCCTGTTCCTTGTTCTGTCGCTCTTAAGTTTCTCTGTGTTTGCATAATAGCCGTGCATGCAAACCTCGCAATTCTCCAGGGCTCCAGAACAATAAATATACACATTTAAAGCCTTTATTGTCTTACGGTTCATGCCCCCGGTTTTCAACAGCTTAATTTCTGGTTGTATTTAACTAGTTTGCAAATGGATTTTTTTCTGTTTCAAACTATTATTGAGGAAGCTCCCCTCCCTTTTTTGGCGGGGGAGGGAGTGGGGGTGGGGTAGGAGTCGGTATATTATTCCTGTAGCGCTGGGTTATATAAACACATTATCATTTGAGAGCGCCCTTGGCGTCCATCAGCATTGTAAACACGTACTAGTGTATATACTTCAAAATTAAAGAATGCACACGCAGAACTGGGAGCCCGAATTCATATTCCGAGCAGACTCGCTGCTTGCATTTATTGATTTATCATGCATCGTTTATTGTTCCAGTCCCTAAATGCAGTCGCTGTCCGTTCAATATTGTTTGCAAAATCCTGAGATGTGTGTGCACTGCTCACTTGCCTTTCTGTCCTTTTATTTATTTATTTATTTATTGCTGAGTATTTTTTTTGCGAAGCGAACAAATGCATTAATATTTATATGTTTATATAATCGATAACCCACTTTTCCCTTCCATGTAAATAGGCATCAAAAGATAATTTAACAGATTAGTTCTCAAAAACATGGCAGTGAGGAAGCGTAATTTAACTATCAAACAAATCTACATGTCTAATAACAGCAAATCTGCTAAGGAGCATTAGAAAGAGGAGCAGCGCCCCGGAATCTCTGCAGGAAATGTTCTTTATATTAGACATATACAAGCAGGTCCTGTCAGATGCACAGCGGAGCTCGCCAACTCTCGTCTCCTCCAAAAATCTCATCATACGACACCCATAGACAACAGAGATTGGGAAGAGGGAGATCTCATCTTCATACAGTTTTAGGGTGGATTTTATTTTTACAAACGTTCCTATATGTTTTTTGCCTTGATCCATCCGCTTCCCGCCGAGATCGGAAGCAGCCTTTCTCCCGGTTATGAATTTGATCAACACACATTTGGAGGGAAACCTGTACAGTTTTGACAGGAGCTGAAAATTGAGACGTCAGAGAAATATTAGGACATATTTTCAATCATTTTTGTGCCGAAGGTGGGGGAAGAACTCAGTTTTATATTGAGACATTACGCCGGCTGAAGACAGAGAATGTTTTTCCCTGCCAGGACCTGATGCAATCCATTCAAGCCAACAAGTTTGGAGAGAATGTTGAGTTCAATCAATTCAGAACGTCGAGATGGAGCCCAACTCACTCCAGGTATTTCGCTCTCCTCCGCTCCTCCGATCCCGGCACCCCCCGGCACCCTCCAGCCCCCCAGCTCACCCACACCTCTACACCCACCCACACCCCCCACAAACTTTTCACCAAACTTTTACCCTCTGCATCCCCCCAAATCATTTTTATTGTTTAAAAAAAATCCCTGTACTGATCATACATACATAATGTAATTTTACCGCCTCAGATGGAGAGGTAGGGAGAGGTGGCGGTGGGGGGAGGGGGGCGGAGGGTTTTTTTTTTTTAAAGGAGGCAAAAAATTTGTGGGCTCTATTATTTTTACACCCAGCTTTATATCTGTTGGCTCTTCTGTATTAAGAGTGTGGATGTCTGTGTGTAAATGTGTCTGGAAATAGATGTTTGTGCTCTCATGGCTACGTTATTTATTTGGTGCTTTTTTTTCCCCCCTGCAGTGGGTCGGCTCACCGTGTGGCTTGCACGGACCTTACATTTTCTACAAGGCTTTTCAATTCCACCTTGAAGGCAAACCAAGAATTTTGTCCCTTGGCGACTTTTTCTTTGTAAGATGTACGCCAAAGGATCCGATTTGCATAGCGGAGCTCCAGCTGTTGTGGGAAGAGAGGACCAGCCGGCAACTTTTATCCAGCTCTAAACTTTATTTCCTCCCAGAAGATACTCCCCAGGGCAGAAATAGCGACCATGGCGAGGTGGTAAACTTATATCTCCCTCTCTTCTTTCTTTATTATTTTTTCCCTAGTAATGCTTATTACAGGGCAAGCTTGAAAATACTGTATTCACTTCTGCAGGCGAGCAGGATCGACTCCTTTTTTAAAGGGGTAGCGCCACTAGCTGGGGCTCGAGTATTTTGCCATTGTCAGAGTTTGGCTGTCAGCTTTACAAAGAGGATCCAACTGCTGATTTTAGTCAAGATCAAATAACTTGTTCGAGAAGGGTTTTGTTCAAGAATGTGTGTGTGTGTGTGTGTGTGCGTGTGTTCGTTTGCTTTCCTGCTACTGCCCCTTGAACATCACATGCTTTTTATATTTTTTGCCTTTTGAAAATTTACCTTCACGTCTGGCTCGGTCTTGGCTGGGTGGATTTCTTTCGGTGGGTTTCGATATTGTTCACGTTTTTTTTTTTTTTTAAGTAAGTATTTGATATGTTTAAGAGGGCGGAAATTACGAAATGGAGGCAGAGTGAGATCAAAAGCTATTGAGTTGGCAAAGACGTGTTGAATAAAGTGATAAATGACAGGTACTGGAATAATACATTCAAATAACTTGCAGATCTGCCCGGGCGGATTTCAAAGCGGTCGTGTAACCGGCACAAACACGTTAAGCATTAACAACTATCTCTCGCCCCCACCCCCTCCCCCTCGGACAAGCCATTTGATGTTCTAGTTTTCAATTACTCCACGCCAAGTGGACGTCTTCCAGCGCGATCTGTGGGGATGTGTGGGACGGGGACCGGGAAGGGAAGGGCAGAGGGGTGTGTGCTCGCCCACTGACCCTGAGGGTTCGGCGTTCTCCGTGCCCAGACGGCGCTCCCGGGGAGGGTGGGGAGGGACCGAGACTCCCCGGCACGTTTCTGGGAGGCCGCGGGGCGCTCGCCGCGCTCCCTGGAGGACGCCCGAGGTGAGCCCGCTGTCACCGGGCGCCGAGCTGCCGCCTCCCTTCGGCTCTGTCATTTTCTTGTGTGACCGCAGTTCTGCGGGCTCCCGGTGTCAGCAGACCGACCTCAGCGCCCGCGCTACCTACCCGGGGAACTATTTTGGGGAGTCTGTGCCCAATGCGCCGCGGGGAGGGAGGGAGGGCGCACCGCCTCCTGGCAAGGCTTTGTGTTGCCCAAGCGAGAGCAGGGGAATCAAACAGAGACTTTTGAGAGCAGATAGCCCTGTGCCAGGCTCTCGAGCTTTCGAGGTAGGTGTAAGGATCTTTTTGTTAAATGAATGGTTCTCCGTTTAACTCATCCCGGAGCTTGGAGCTGTCTGCCAGTCCTTCCAGAATTCCTTGGTCTGATGGAGTTGATTGTACTTTTGGCATCGTCAGTTCACTCCCTCTCGCCAGGATCAAATTACCCATCAGTGGTCTTTGCCGGTTAATTACAGGAGTTCGTCACAACGTTCGCCTTTGGATCAGCCCTCTTCGGAAATAAGCCCCGCCCTCCTCTCTGAAAGCCTCCCCCCTCAACCCCCCCCCCCCGCCCCCACCGCCGTCCCTGGCCAGCTTTGGGTTTTAAATGTTCATGTTTCCCGACGTCTGCCTGCAATTTTACAAAAGTGTTGTTTGGAAATACTGTGAAAAATCCTGCAACCTACCAACAGGTTGAGCTCCTTCCCCCTCCCAAGGTCTAGCTCAGCCCCCTCCCCCGAACCAACTTTCCTGCGCAGCTGTCTTCCTCCTCCTCCTCCCCCTCCTGATTTCTTATTTGCTTTTCAAATTTATTACTTCAACATGGCCTGTGATCTGGAAAAGGGAAGGATTAAATATCCAGAAAAGAGCTGGTGCCTAATAGACTTCTGACTAAACCCAGAAGGAAATTATTCAGTGTTTTATAGGATATTTTGTGGTCACTCTCCTCTTTTTTTTAATTTTTGAATTGAAATTGGAATATTTTTTAAAGACTCCATTAGGTACAGTTTTAATTTCTGTTCTTGTAATTAAACAGTGAATTCTGATCTAAGAATAAAAGCCAATATTAGTGGAAGGTTGCATCTGTTAGAACTGCTGATACTGAATAGATGTATTTTTAAATACACGATTTAAAAAAAATCTTCATTATGGGGAAATGGAAGCAAACCATTGTAATGATTTGTGCATTTCGTGCTGCTATATGAGCCATACCTGAGAAAATTAATCTTGCCATTTAAAAGTAAACTCTAGGGGGTTTGGGGAGGGAGATGGCTCTATTTATAATCCTCAGCTGCATATACATCGTCTAATATTATGCATGATTTGTTTTTTAATGCTAACACGGCTGGTAATTAGCTGTATGATTATACTTGTATATTTCATTAGGACTTTGGCTGATGTCATTGTGAATTATTCAGCCATATTAAAACAATTTTCAATTGAGATAATGACACACCTCAAAATTATGCAAATGCAGGCTGCATTGTGCAAAATAATTATGACAAATGTAAAGCAGGTAGAAAGTTTCCCAATGCAGATCGGTTTTCCACCCTGGTGATGTCATTTTCCCCCTGGCCTAAGTAAGTCATTCATTAGCAGAATAGCAGCAGCCGTCTCCTCTGGAGATCCTACAGAAACCAGCACTTACTGCTGGCACCTAGAGGGGGCAACAGGGCCCTCTCATTAAGAAATTTGCTTTGTTTTCACTTACTCCATTAACTTGTTTATATACAGTGAAATGATTTTTATTATTGATTTTAAATAGTTTTTGAATGATGCATTTGCTATTTACAATGTATAACTGAAAGAGAAGGGTTTCTCGGTGATGTGCTCTCTTACTTGGAGAAAATGTTCAGCACATTTAATCAGCCAGTACAGTTTATTTTAAGTAACCAAATGGAGGTTAATAATTTCCTGATTGAGCTGACATCAGCATCCATTTCAAAAGGACAGCCAGGACTCAGTATGCTTTTTTGGCTTAAGAGAACCAGTCTGTCTTTTTATGATTTTTTGAAGTATAAAGACGTCACTTCTGAAAGCAGGACAATTATCATTGTGCAAGATTACAAATAGCACCTCTGTGTGGTTTGCTATGATCTGTGGGGGGCTTCTTTGAGGTCCATGTTCTTACTGACCTTTGTAACAATTGTATGAGGCTGGATAAGGCAGGGCTTTGTATACCCATTTTACAGATGGCTTGCAGGGGTTATATGGTTTGTCAAATGTTGACAGGTTAGAACCTAGGCTTTCTGAAGCTTCAGGGTTGGTTTATTTTTCCACTGAAATCTACACTTGAAACCAGAGCTTGAATATATCATATTATATTCTAGAAGTGTGTACTAATGTGGGCAGTTACTTGTACTTTTTTAGAACTATGACCAGTCAATCAGCTTTGCCAAAGGTCAATCAGCTTTGCCAAAGGTCAGCAGATATCGCAGAACCATTTTTATTCTGTACAGTTCAGCTGACTCTAGCCAGTGGTACATAACAATAACGGTTACCTTTTAATAGCATTATTAATAATCATTAATAATTCATTATTAGTTATAATAATTATGATAATGATTTGCATGCTTATACAATGGCTACCTTCATTTACTTCCAGTGCTGGCAACTGGTGTGACTCCAGAAAGAGTCACATCTTGATTCAGCAGCTTGCTGTTTCTTTGGCCTTGAATGATGATAAACACTCCGAGCCTCAGTTTTTTCCAGCAATGAAATGGGAACAGTGATAAGGTTGACTATGGATTGTTGTGGATATGAAGAGGCATTGTGTTTGCAGAAGTACTTTATACACTGTAAAGTTCTTAAGTTAATAGAAAAGTGTTGTGATTATGGTAGTCTTTATTCTAGATATTCTCAATTTATGAACAATAAACATAATAATTTTATGTCTGTGCGGAGATTCCTGGGCCTCATCATGACACTGTTTTAAATTATTATGAAAGTGAGTAGCGAGGCCATATTCAAAGAGTTAAGTGTCTTCAGTAATTACCCACAATTGCCACATTCAGCCAGTAGCTCTTCAGAGGAGGAAAATGGCAAAGTAGGCGGGTAATTGGTTCTGTTACTGGGTAACTTCTGATTACATTCATTTTCAAATTGCCAAGTGCTTGACCTATTGGCAATATACCCTCTTAAAAATAGGTGGATGTGCAAGCATGGGTTTCAGGCTGACAGGCCAAGGGCCGGCTTCTACAAGAATATTTGCTGGTCCTCTGCAACTATGAGTGTAGCTGAGTAAACTAATGATGTCAGGGAGTCAAGATCAAGCACATCTGGGCATTATTACAGAGTCCAGCGCACAGGCAAGACTTCTAAAAGTGGTTGGACTGTCAGTCCACCATGGGTTAAAAATAGTTCAAAATGCATACTCTGGAGCCCCTGTTGAAATGAACACAATTAGAATCTCTGGAATTGGGGCCCAGGATTCTGCATTTTAAACAGTCTTACTCTAGCTGTGTGATCTTGGGCAAATCTTAAACTCTCTGTGCCTCAC
Source organism: Desmodus rotundus (assembly GCF_022682495.2). Taxonomy (NCBI): domain Eukaryota; kingdom Metazoa; phylum Chordata; class Mammalia; order Chiroptera; family Phyllostomidae; genus Desmodus; species Desmodus rotundus. The sequence goes on from NC_071390.1 coordinate 38,670,996, forward strand.
TTTTCCCTTTTACGAAGTGGGAATATAGTATCCACTCCCTAGGATTATTTTAAAGATTAAACAAGTTAATACATGTAAAGTGCTTACAGTGGAGGTTGGCACATAGTAGATTCTTCAGTAATGATTGAGTCATTTTTATTATCATTAATATTAGTGTTACTGTTTTCATTGAAGTTTGAAATCACTACCATGTACCCTCCTAAAAGAAAGCTTTTCTCTAGGAGACAGTGGCATCTAGGTTGAACATATAGCCAATTCAGGTCCCCCCCACACACACAAATCAGGCTGGCTTCTATCTATTACGGAAAGTTTAGCTCTGTCACCAAAATAAAAAGCTCTTTACATTTTAGTATTGACAAATACTGTCAACTGGATCAGCAGGATGTTTGAAATGATTGTCTGACTGTATCGCCTCTGGGTTTAGGTAGACACATTCTGAAATCCAGGAGGTGCTGGATTAGCCTTGCTCTATCTATGCGTGGCCATTCAACCGCTGATCTGTATCTGTGTGCTGAATTTTCAGAAACTTCTGAGCCTCTCCATTCATCTCACTAGCCTTGAACATTTTCTGTAACTTTTCTGAGCCTCAGTTCCTTCATTTGTAAAATGAATGGAATGATCTCTCCTTTGCTGAGAAAATTGGAAATAATATGAAAAGGGCCTGGCAACTAGCACCATAATTCTACAGGAGAGCTCAGCACATTATGGATGCAGTTATAATAGTTATTATTTTTAGTAGTGATCTGAAGCTAAGAGAAGGAATATCTTTACTTTCTGACAGGCAGGACTTTTAGAACAGGATGAGAACTAATGAGTTATTCAGAGAGAATTTAATGGACAGTGATAAGCAGTAGAGACTAAGGTTTGAAGGTCAAATCTGGTCTACTCTCCGTTTTTGTAAATAAAGTTTTATTGGAACATAATCAGACTTGTTTGTTTATATGTTATTTATAGCTGCACTCAGACTACAGAGGCAGAGTTGAATAGTTGTGACAGTGACCATATGGTCCACACAGTGGAAAATATTTACCATTTGGCCCCTTACAGAAAAAAGTCTGCTGACCTATGGGGTTGATCCAAAATAAGAAACATGACTGTGTGCCTTTTTCTCTTTCCTGCTTCGGTTTGAAGCAAGACCCAGTCATGTAAGAAATACTTTATCACTACTATGTCAAAAACATTTATAAATACAAAACTTTACTTCAACATTGAGTCTAGAATGTTAAAATTTGAGAATGAGTTCACTATGTGAAAAGTTCTGTTTTGTGTGATGAAGATCCGAAGCCCAGCCAATGTTGGCATCCTCTACCTTGAGCTTATCAAAACCACTTGTTGAGTGCTAACCCTGTGCTCAGCGCTCTGCTAGGTGCAGAGATGGATGCAAGACATTTCATGCTGTGACCCTTTTTCTCAAGAAGTTCATCAATCTTGATAGAGAAATGAGACCAACACACATATCTTTTAAAAACAATATAATACACTGTATAACACATTGGTGAATTGTGCTGAGAATACACGCCGTATGCGTTCAAAGGACCCATTATCGCATGTTTTTGGAAAAAGAATTTATTCAACTCCTGGACTACAGGATACACAGATAAAGGAGAATGTCCCCAGCCCTCAAAGGGCTCATAGTCTAGCCCCATGGAAAGATCACAGAAAAGCTGTCGGATTCTTTCTGTCTGTGTTTCCTATACTGGGAGATTAACTAAGGTCACTATTTGTAGTTTCAAGATCTTTCCAGAAACTAGGAAGCATTCTCTTCATCTCTGAAGTCTCATTCCTGCCATGAATATTTACAGAACACCTATTTTGTGTGAGAGCCTGTTTAGGCCCTTGGGCTACAGCAGTGATCAAGACAGACAGGAATTCATGCCCTCGGGGAGTTTACAGTCTCCGGTAGATTCTAACCTCCCCTGTACTTTGCTTTGTGTCCCACACGATGGTTGTCTGCGTTCTTCCCCTTTGCCTTCTCCACTATAGTGCTATTCTCAGGAGCAGAGGGTTGTGTCTTTCTTCTTCTTGGTCCATCCACAATATTCAGTGCTACTCACTAAGTATTTATTGAATGACTAACAAAATAATTAAAGTGCCCTTTTCCCCATACCCCACTTTGTTTAAGGTTGGTCCAGTTTCTTTCTGGCAGAGAACCTATGATCAGCCATTCAAATGTGGGCCAGCTCCAGTACCCCATCTTACACTTTTTCTTTCTCTTCTAAATCTGTAGTCATTTTGCACCATAGGATCTGATAAAAAGTGAAAAGTGTTTGTTTTTGTTTTGTTCAGGAGCACACCAGAAAAGTTAGTGAATATCTGGGACTGAGTGATCAGGCTGGGGCCATCATCTCTATCTCTTTGCGTGTTTTTCCATTCCCCAACCACCTGCCCATTAAAAAGTCAGGGCTTTGAGCTGGCAATCTGGAAAAAGACTAGACTTCAAAACAGAAGAGTCGCTTCTCACCTGCATGCTGGCTGGCGGTTTCTGTGAGCCAGCATATGTTCTTCAGACTGATGGTCGTAAACTGCCAGATAGTGAGTCAAAATTGTAAGCAATTAAAACCTCTCTTGACATTTAGAATGTCTGGTACATACTAAGGAAATGTTATTTTTCCTAAGTACATGAGTCCATACATGTAAATACTTGAGTATTATTATTACTAAAGCATACCATTGTTCAAAGTGGCATCTAGTGATACATGACTCAAGTCATTTATCAAAGTCTAGTTTTAACCAATATCCAGAATATAATTGCTCGAGTCAAATGCATTTGCTTGTCATATTTTTTTATAGCCGGGGTAGTTGGATATTTGCCATCCTCTACTCAGAATAATATTGCAGCTAGTGATCTCCCGTTGGCTTGGCTTTTAAGGAAATTTAAAACAAATTTATCGATTGTTGGTTTAAGGATTCATTCGCCTCTCACAGATGTGGTCATGGATCCTGCATTTCTTGAAAAATCTGTTCCTGTATATAACTCCCTTGCACAAAGATGGCTTTTTGCAGCCACACTGTGTTCTTTGACTTGCTGGAGGTTAGAACCTGGGTCTTAGCCTTCAGAGAGCACGGTTCACATCCTGGACTGTGGCCGTCTGTATTGACAGCACATTTCAAACATGCAGATGATGATTATTATTGAATTGGTTCTTTAGAATCATGCTAATGGCATCAGTCTCCACACATACTTGCGTAAATTAATTCTGCTTTTAAAATCAGATGCTGTTAGCAGCATTAAAGATGGATATTTGACATTTACCACGCAGATGAGGACGGGTGGTTTAATTACATGAATTTTCTGTAGAATCTTTATGGCTGTATAAACAGACCTACAACAGTGTGTGTCCTTTTTCATGTGACCATCAAGTTCACAGTCCCATCTCCACCCCTTGAACCACAGTCAGAAAAATGGAGTAGAGGCCACATGTTGCTAGTCAATCAGTGGCCCAATAAACATTTCCCCCCCTACCTTCCCTCTCTCGTGACTCCAAGTAGAGCCCAGCTGGGAAACACACCCCTCCTCCCCATAGTTGAGTTCCAAGCCTGATCAGTGGCACTAAACATTAAACTCTTGTCTTTGAGAATAATAGGCTTTGCTTTCTACACCCTCAAGCATGTTGAACTACTGTGCAGGCTGGAAAATAAAAATGTTCTAATTGTGTCTTTTAAATAAGCATAGGAGTGAATTAATTAGACCATATTTTGTCTTTAGTTGCTTAGTTACACAATAGTATTCCTGAGCACGAGTAAGATAAATTGGCTCTTTTTGTGCTGCCTGTCCCTTAATCATAATTATTGTATTGCTTAGGAGAATAAAGCATACATAGATTTTGAATTTTTTATTAATAGTCAAAAATATGCATATGATATATAAAGTATATGCTGTTCAACCTGTTTTATATGCTTTTATGTGGAAAGAAGTTTTATTGTGGTGGTAACATTTGCATTAGTTGCTCAAAGATGTAGTTCTGGGAAATACATAATTGAAATGTTTTTGAATTGCTTTTTCTGGCCTTTTCAATCTTATTCAAAATAATAGTGCCTCCAGTCCTGGAGCAGTCTTTCTCATTTGATTTAACATCTTTCTTTGCACTGCATGCGCAGCGCCCAGTTTTAACCCCACAAAGCCAAGATGAGTTTCTGTGAGTCACAGGCCTCACACATTACACCTCATGTTTTGGGGCTCACACTGCCCGGGGTAGGGGAGCCAGGGGACTCAGACTGCCTGCATCTCACAGCCATTACTCCAATGCCCTTTGCTCTTGGCACGCTGCCACGTTCTCTGCAGAAGACTCCAGGGTTAGAGATCATATGAGTTTGTTTTAGCTTGTCTTCTAGAGTCTTGCAAAATGGGATGTTGCTACTGGAACTTGGGTTTCCAGTCTCCTACCCCCACCCTCCACTCTACCAAGGAGGACAGCAAGACCCTTGGACAGCTTGATATAGTTACTGAACAATGGGAGAGTCTGGCTTAAGACCCAGGATGCATTCTGGGTAAATGTATGTGAAAATTGACTCCATTGTTCTGTTGTATTTGAAAAGCAAGTAAATTATTTACAGATATTTGCTAATTAAAGCACATATTGTTTTACCAGCACAAAAGAACACAGTATAACTGGAGACAAAGAACTAAGTGCAGATAATTTAAACTTGCTAATTCTGTGTATTCTTCTTAAGAGAGGAATATGTTTTTAAAATAAGTATATATATGTATATATATATAAAACTATAAAAATGTGTGTGTATACATACATGTATGTATGGGTTATTTTCTTTAACTCTTATAAGGGAAGCCTTACACGCTACAGAGATAACAAACCAAGTTACCATCCAGTTACTTGTCACTAGACCTGCCCCAAGCTCCCGATGGAACATCAGAGATGGAAATTATTTTGACAGAATGCTGTTTCCCTTGAGTCTGAGCTTTGCTTGCCATCATCTAGTTTGAGCTAAGCTCAGAGTACCATTGAAAAAAAGGAAATGAGCCAGATCTTGTTTCGGAGAATAAAAGTCTTCTCAGTCATTATTATCTTGTCCTCAAGCTTTCCTCAGTGCCAGGCCCAGTGTAGTTGTTTTTCTTCTCTGACTACCCACCTTTGTCTGGCTCTATACTGGTTGGAAATTCGCATTGTAGAATGAAGCCCACTGACATGCACCAAAGTGGTCCAATGCAAGGAAGGTTTCTGATAACGTTCTCAGAGACCTCCTGGCTTGAATGTTGGCATATTCATAGGTGCAGTTGGTCCCTCTGGCTCTGCCATCTGCACAGGCACATTTGGTTTTAGGCATGACTGGCCAGAGATTGTTGATAAAGATGATCAAGGAGACCTGCCACAGTCGTCTCAGAAAAATGCTGTTGTCTAATTTGCCATGGGTATTTTAATAGACTCACAGGGTTTACCTGGTCGGAGAGATGGAAGAGCATGGTCCCATCCCCTTTACTTGATAGATGCAGAGACTAAATCTCGAGCTCGTGCTTAGAGCCTGTGAGTGAAAAGTAGAACTAGATAGAACCCAACCTTCTTTTGTTCATTTATTTATTCAGCATCTGGTTCTTGAAAGTGTCTCTCCTGTTCTCTAGGAACTTGCAGTCAAATTGTTTGTTGACTGATAAACAGACCACTCAGTAATAATGCTGTACACTTGTGTAACGAAATGTTTACAAAGGCTTTTTAAGTTCCAGGACCCCCACAGCAGGCACGCGATACCTCTTGAACATTTTACAGGAGAAGATTCTCAAGTGTAGTCCCTCCAGAGCACCTTCTATGTATAGGCCCATGCTGGCCCTGGAGAGACAGAGTGGGAAAGCAGGAAGATCCTGCCTTCATGGAGCTCACCTTTGGGTGGGGAGTACGCACATGATTAATCAAACCAGCATAAATAGATGGGTGACTTTTGTGATGTGGTCAGTGTGATGAAGAGAAAATACAGAGACCTACAACAGGGTATCTGGCCTTGTTGGGAAGGTCTGTGGAGGGAGGCATTTTACAAGAAGTAGTGTTTGAACTCGGGTCTGAAGACACTCTGGTGAAGATTGGGAAGAGGTCTCTTGACAAGATGTGGAGGTGGGAGCAGTCTCCCTGCAGCACGATTTCAGGGCTGAGCCTCATCTTGGTGAATCCAGTAAACAGGTTACAGAAGCCCCTGGTGCACACTGGATGCCCCTGTTGTTCTAGCAGATGTCTTCGAGACATCTAGATAGCATATTCAGAGCCGATTTACATTGGCTGTAGAGATTCTAGAAAAGAGAGGTCAGCAAGGCCTTTAGGCCAAATCTGGCCTGCTATCTGTTCTGTAAATAAAGTTTTATTGGCACACAGCCACTCCCAGTTTACAAATTGTCTCTGGCCACCTTCACACTGTAAGGGCAACAGAGACTGTATAAGGCACAGAGCCTAATATGCCTGGGCCTTCACAAAAAATGTTAGCCTGACCCCTGGTCTAAAATAGTATTAGTAAAGCTAACAGTAAAACTAGATGCTGACAGCTTCATATGTGACCTTTTATTTACTTCTCACGACAATATTACTATCAGGTAGATTCTAGGGTCCTTTCCATTTTGCAGAAGGACAATCTGAGATACTAGCTAACTTGTCCAGGTTTCCAAATTCGTCCATCAGATAAATGACAAAAACTGAACGGGAACTCGAGCTGTCTTGATTCCCCAACATAGATGGCACAAATATTCTGCTGTCCTACTCACAAGTAGAGGACATGGGTGGTAGCAGAAAACAGGTATAAAATTCATTGACATTTTTCTTCTGGGAAGTAAAACTGCACAACAGCTGTTTGCATATTTCATGGTCCTGTTGAAAAGCCACCTCCCCTGTGAGGTCTTCCTCTGCCCCTCCAGGGGAGAAAGGCACCAGGAGCACAGGCGCATGCGTCAGCACCCCCTGGGCCATGCAGAGGAAGGGAAGTGAGCGGGTCTGGGAGACAATATGATGTTTAGGGGAAGTGGGGAGCACGTGTCTCCTTCTCACGTGGCCCTTCAGGTCCTGCTGAACATGGGTGGGCAGGAATGTCATCTAGTATTGCCAAATCTTTCCTTTTTTTGCAGAGAATTGCCAGAAGTCCATATTTTTGGTGTGAATTTAGTTGGCAGTTCCATCCAACTAAAAATGAAAATTAAAAAACCACTTAGTGTGTCAAACAAAACATGTCTTCAGTCTAGATGTGGCCCGCAGGCCACCTTAGAGTCTCTAGAGCAAAGCTTGGATTATTACAATTTTAAGACATTCCAATTATTTGGCCCATTTTCTGTAAATAAAGCAACAGGAGCCTGTTGGTATTGAAAAGGCAGGAAAGAAAGGAGTGGGGCCAGCCAGGTAAATGAAGCCCTCACCATTCTGTCTCATCTGAATTCCAGAGATGGAGAGACAGAAGGAATGGATGTACCGGGAAAGCTAGGCTCTGTCCCTAGGAAGGAAGGCACAAGGATTGAGATGTGGAAAGAGAAGTGTGTGAGAGGGAAGGTGGCCTGTAGCCATGCTGGAGGTGTCCTGGGCAAGGGGAGCTTGTGAGCAGACCCTTAAAAATAAGGGCTTTTCATGGGTGGAGATTTTTGAGGAATGAGGGTGAGAAAAGGAGAAATCCTAGGCAGAAGAAGCCATAAGTCAATAGGGAGGAAGGACATAATTAATGCTGTATGTGGTCTGCATTCGTCAAGAGAGCAGGGGTCCAAGAGAAAATAAGACTGAGGCCAGGACTCAGGGAGTATAAGCAGGTCAGGTTTAGAAGACTGAACTTGAATCTGAAGGTAATGCTAATTAATAATTTCACATGTGTCTTTTCTCTTTCTAGTTAGTATATAAAGTCTTAGTCTTAAAACTTGGTAGAACCAAGGGTGAATATTTACTCTGCCAATTAGTAGCTGTATGTCATCTTGGTTAACTTAATCTCTCTGGAGTCTCAGTTTCCTTATCTGTGAAATGGGTTAAGCTTGCTGGACTGTGAATATCAAATGAGATTTATATGAGCGTAGAGCACCAAACCATGGCCTGGTTTGCCCAGGCCTTTAGCTGGTGCTGATTGTTGACCCTCATCCTTACTTTATTGGCCCATGAAGCCTGTCACGGTCATAGACTGTTACTAGTGCTTAATAAGTAATTTATTGGTTGGGTCACTGGACTACTATTATTAGAAAAACAATAACTAACTAAATTATCAATTTAAGTAAAGTTAAGCTTCCTGGATCTCCATCTTTTCCAAGCAACTTTTCTTGTGTTTATGTTCAGAGTTTTTGTTTTGTTTTTTTCTTTAATTAAAAATATTTTTAAACAAGTTATCCATGTTCATGGTTTTAAAAAATCAAATTGTTCTACAGGGTTCATCAGGAAAAAATAACAGTTATCTGCTCCACTCTTCCCCATTACTGATCCCTCATTCCTAGTTTCAGCTGTTTCTTCATGTTCAGAGGTTTTCATCCATGTTTGAGTTTTCCAGCCACTGTGAATGGGACACCCTCAAATCCATTGTGTTCTGTTCCATTTATGTCTTAAAGGAGCTTTAGGGGGCATCTCCTCTATCAGCCACAACAAAATAAAATGAGACGGGAGAAGGATGGAGTCAGGAGACACACCTGAATTTCAGATGTTTGATCTCAGTATGCCAAAGAAAGTTCAGCCTGATGCTTCCTTCCCCCCTCTCCTGATGCAACCTCCAGGAAACCTGGTGTTGAGCTGCTGAATGCACAACATTGACTTTGATTTAAACACCCTCATTTTCCCTTCTTTTTTAGAATCCTCTCCTATTTCCTCTTCTTCCCAACACCCTCATTTCAGAATTTGTTTCACCCCTTTGTCATCTCCTTCTCCTCCTCTTCTGTTGGTGGTGGTGGTGGGCGACAGGGAGTGTGTTCCGGACCAGCCTCTTTAAGATGTGTAACACGGGATTCTTTTACAAAGCAAAAAGCATCAGCGAAAGGATATAAAGGGAAGGGTCCCAGCCAAAATGACTGGGGGATCTTAGAAGAAGGATCTCAAAATAGACTGCCCGCTGGGCCATTAAATCCTTTTGCTTTGGGTTAATCCCACAGTGTGTATCAGATTACTAGAATTGAGATGAAAACACTGCTGTAATACTCGGTCGCTTCACTAAATTATTCTACATTCTAGTGTACATGGGTTATAAATATAGAAAATAATTGAATTCTGTGTATCTTAAGTGAAATAACCTATTTGTTCTATTCTGTTTCTTGTAAATATTCTCCAATAGTCTAATTGTGTTGTGTGCTTCTGGGTGCTGAGTGTGTGTTTAGCAACAACGCAAAGGGTTGTAATATGCACCCTAACTACCTGGGCAGGCAAAAAGAAGATCCTAGTAAAAAGGCTAGAGATGTTTTTCCTGATGCAAATTGTAGGAATCACATAAATGGTAATATCTTTTAAAATTATCAACAGGTTCTGTTTTCTTTTCTTTTTTTTACAGTATAGGTCCTATTTCTCACTCCACATTTTTTATGTTACCAGATCAGTAACTCAATAGACAGCTAAGCAGGTGTTCAAATCACTTCTGACCCCCAGAATTCCTAAAATGACCCCTCAAAGCAAGGGAGTGAAAACATTCTCAGCAAGTTAGAATATCGAGATAGTTTAGTTGCCTCATTTTTGTGTGGGGAGGTGTCTTAATTTTTAAAGGATTTTTTTTTTTTTTTTTTTTGCTTTTTAAGCAAAGAGAAGCTTACCTGTACCTTGGCCATGAGGACTGGAGGAGTGTATGTCTATAGGATCTGCTGATTATGCTTGTAGACAACAGAGTTCTTAGTGGTTGGCTATTTCAAGGGCCTTTAAAAGATGGATCTTGAAAAGGTGGGAGCAGGAAAAGAGAGATGAGGCTTGGGATTCTTCTCTGGTAGTTAAGAATATAATATGATGTTGGTCTTGAAACTCGTAACACTTCTATTTCTAAATATAGGCCTTGTGATTATAAACTTTGATTCAGTTCAATTCAACTGTTATTTATTAGTACAGACAAGGTACAATAGGAGTGATAAAAAGAATAAGTTTAGCTCCTCTTCCTCTAGTTGCTTAGCCTTACTTGATAAGATTCTGCTTTACCTCTTCCATCCAGAAAGGTATACTCATTTTATTAAATAGTATTCTTGGAAATGTCTATGGATACCCCCCCAAAAAGAGATCTGTTGAATAGGCAAATGTTTAAGGACTTAGGCAGTTGCATATAGTATTTTTCCATTGGCCTGTGAACCTCTTAGCAGAAATTAATTTCCAGGCATAGTTTAAACTGATATTTAGCATCTTGTTTCACAGACTATTTCTTTGTCACACAAAAATGTGTAAATCTATCCCATGTTAAATATGGGTGTGTTAGTGATCTATTGTTGTGTCACAAATTACCCCATATTCTGTGTCTTGAAACAACATTGATTATTTACATTTTGTGTGGCTCAAGAGTCTGGGTAAGGCTTAGCTGGATGTCTCTGACTCCGGGTCTCTCAAAGCTCTCTTGGGGAGAATTCACTCCCAAGCTCATTCACTTGTCTGTGGGCAGCACAAAGGTCCTGGCATGATGTTGGACTAAGGGCCTCATGCCTCGCTGGCAGTTGGTCTAGGCCTCCCTCAGTCTCTTACAGTATCACATGGGCTTCTCCGTGGACCAGCTTCCACCATGGCAGCTGACTTCCCTCAGAATGTGGAAACCAAAGCCATAGTCCTTTTATAACCTAATCTCAGAAGCAATATCCCATCACTTTTGCCTAATTCTCTTTGTTAGAAGTGACATATCACGTCTGACCTGCACTCAAGGGGAAGGGATTACACCAGGGCATGATTATAGGGAGGCGGGGCTCACTGGGGCTGTCTTAGCAGGTGCCTACTACCATCAGCAGTGGAACCAGTCACTTCAGTATGAAGCCAGTCTGATGAGGGTTGAAAGATATTCTTCTTACCCTGTTTTGCTTGTTTTTTTCTTTCTTTTTTTTGTTGTTGCTACACATTCTCCTTTAGTGATTCCTTTCAGACACCTCCTCATTCTTCCAGGCATATAATTATAGATGACATACACAGTAGCCAGCAGATTGCTTTAATCTTTTAAAGATTTGTTAGTCTTAGAGAATGTCAACAAGCAATATTGAGTCTTTCTTAAGCCTAATGTCTTGATCAGTGAATTAGGAGAGTTTTGTGGAAAGGACATTGTGTCAGGTGTGATGGCGAGTCTTCAGAGAGAAGGGGAAGGAGGAACCCTGGAGCAGGTATAATTAATCAGGCTCCTTAATGCATGTATAAAAAAGTAGGTATGTTTCTTGCACAGAAGCTGAGGGGAGGCATTAAATCAAGTTTCCATATATCCAAGTAAAGACCGAAATATCCAAATGAAAGAGAATGGTATCCTATTTTGTGCTTCTAATGAGTGTGTCCACAGGAGATGAGAATCTCCTAGCCACCCTTCAGCCTTGTGCATATGTCAGGGAGCAGCTGGCCCTCCATCTTTTAAGTTGGGGGGAAATTAGCCATTTCAGGGGAAAACTCTTCTACTTCTCTTTCAGGAAGGAGGCTGCTTGGTTTTCAACAAAGAGCTCAAGACATTCATATGTAGACATTAAAGGTTTGAGAAGAAGGTCGCATTGAGTAGATTTTGGTCAATTGTTAATAATGGAAATTGATTTATCGGGTAACTTCCATGCTAAACCTGGTGCAAACTTGGAGAACAGGAGTTTGGATTCAGATTTAGAAGCATGCATCAGTTGTAAGATATATGCATAGGGCTGGTTGTGTGTTGTTTTCTTTATTTTTAACCTTGAATTTGACAATGTACTATTGTCCTCTCAGTGCCTTTGATTTCTCCATTCCCCCTGCATGCAATGTCCTGTGTTCTTCCCCCACTTCTCTCTTCTTTAACCTTGCTAGCTCCTGCTATCCCTTAAGGTCTGAACAGAGAGACCTTCCCTGACCTTCCCAGTTGATTTAAAATAATCCCCAGAACCACCCCTTGCCTCCTATTATTGTCTCTTCTAATTCTTTTCTTCAGATTTTGTTACGTGGTTCTCCTGCCCCTCTCGCCTTACACACACACACACACACACACACACCCACCCCACAACTGTAGGCCCCAGGAAAATAGGAATTTGTCTCTCTTATTCCTGACTATATCCCCAATGCATGATATATAGTTAGTGCTCAATAAATATTTTTGAATGAATGAAATCACTTATGACACTTATTCCTGATTATATAAGTCACATTTAGCTGAGAGCTATTGTTTACTGCCTGTCTTCTCCCAGTAGACTGGTGCCCATGAGTCAGGGGCTTCTTCCCCATCGGTTCTTCATAGCTGGCCCAGCTCATTCTAGATGCTCAGAACATTGAGAAAGAAAGAGTGAATGGATTTTCTGACAAAGGCCTAGAAAGAGAGTAACCTTCAGGTCCTAGGCAAGGAACAGGAGACCCTGGGCCATTCGTATTTCTGAAGGGCAACATCAGTATTTTACTCACCCTTATATTCTCCATGGCTGATCCTGGCACAGAGCAGAGTCAATACAGGTTAATTGGATCAGATGGAGTTGAGTTAGGGAAAAGCTAGGACAAGACCCCTCTTGATAACCACAGCTGAAGCTCAGCTTGTGAATGCTCCCTTAAAGGTGGCAGGGATGGCTCTTTCTAGATTTCCTCCTACACTTTTTTTTTCAAAATGCACAGTAGCATTTGCTCAGCCATTCATTCATTCATTTGTTCATTCATTCATTTGTTCTTTCATTCTTTAAGCTCCACCTGGGAATGTGTGGAAGGCATGGAGGGCATACAAGTTTCAGCCCTGCCTTCAGAAGGCTTACCTTGAGGGAAGCTTAGTCTTTATTCTTGGGTTTATACAACCTCTGAGAGGTGGCACAAGAGTTGGAATCTTGGGTCTGTCCTCTTGGTTGGCCTCCATGCCACAGTTTTTGAATAAGAGTAGAAGGTCACCAACTGTGGTTGCAAATTGGCTCTTGCATTAATCCTGGCTTATTCATAAATACTCAATATTTTTCTAAATTGAATTTAGGGCCTTTGATTGAAGCCTGAATCATTTACCACGACAGAGCATATTACCAGTGTAGGAAAACTAGAACTTAAAAATACAAAGCCCCTTTAAGTAATCCAATATAGGATAATTACATTATTAAATAAAGCTGTGTGTCTCAAATTATTCCTCTGCCATTGTACATGTGAGGATAATAATGTGAACTGTGCTAAGTGAACGGAGCAAAAAAAATGTTTAACAAGAGGGAGCATGTCTAAATCATATGTTTATGTTTAAATAAAGGCTATACAAAGCAGGAAGATTTGCTTGGTTTCTACTTTAAAGCATTTTATTTTTTTATTTATTTTTTTATGAGTCCTTTTTCCTTTTTGCTCAATCCCTCAACCCCCTAACCTCCCCCGCCTCACTAGCTGTCATCTGCTCTCCATCTATGAGTCTGTCTCTGTTTTGCTTGTTAGTTCAGATTGTTCATTAGATTCCACATATGAGTAAAATCATATGGCATTTGTCTTTCTCTGACTGGCTCATTTCACATAGCATAATGTTCTCCAGGTCCATCCATATTGTCACAAAGGGTAAAATTTTCTTCTTTTTTATGGCCAAGTAGAATTCCATTGTGGAAATGTCCCATAGTTGTTTTATCCACTCATCTATTGATGGACATTTGGGCTGCTTCCTTACCTTGGTGATTATAAATAACACCGCAATGAACACAGGGGTGCTTATGTTCTTTCAAATTAGTGTTTTGGGTTCCTTTGGACATATTCCCAGAAGTACGATTGCTAGGTCAAAAGGCAGATCTATTTTTAATTTTTTTGAGGTATCTCCATACTGCTTTCCACAATGGCTGCACCAGCCTGCATTCCCACCAACAGTGCAAAAAGGTTCCCCTTTCTCCTCATCCTCCTCAGAATTTGTTTGTTAATTTATTGATGGTAACCATTGTGACAGGTGTGAGATGGTATCTCGCTGTGGTTTTAATTGGTGTTTCTCTGATGATTAGTGACATTAAGCATCTTTTCATATGTCTATTGGCCATCTCTATGTCCTCTTTGGAGAAGTGTCTATTCAGGGCCTTTGCCCATTTTTTAATTGGGTTGTTTGTTTTTTGGTGTTGAGTTTTGTAAGTATTTAGTAAGTTTTGGATATTAACCCCTTTTCAGATGTACTGGCAAATATGTTCTCCCATTTTGTGCAGTCTTTTTATTTTGTTGATTATTTCCTTGGCTGTACAAAACTTTTTAGTTTGAAATAATCTCATTTGTTTTCTTTTGTTTCCCTTGCCTGGGGAGATATATCTAATAAAAAAAAATTGCTATCAGCAATGTCTGAGATTTTGCAGCCTATGGTTTCTTCTAGGAGTTTTATGTTTCCAGGTATAACATTTAACTCTTTGCTCCATTTTGAATTTATTCTTATGTTTGGTGTAAGAAGGTGGCCTAATTTCATTTTTCTGCATGTATCAGTCCAATTTTCCAACACCATTTATTGAATAAACTATTGTTAGCCCATTGTATGTGCTTGCTTCCTCTGTTGAATATTAACTGACTATAAAGGTGTGGGTTTATTTCTGGGCTTTCTATTCTGTTCCATTGATCTACATGTCTGTTTTTATTTCAGTACCAGGCTGTTTTGATTACTGTGGCCTTGTATTATAATTTGATATTAAGTAGCATGATTCCTCCAACTGTGTTCTTCTTTCTCAAGATTGCTGTTTCTGTGCAAGACCTTCTGTGGTTCCATAAAAATTTTTGAAATATTTGTTCTACTTCTGTGAAATGTGTCATTGGAATCTTGATAGGAATTGCATTGAATTTAAAATCACTTTGGGTAGCATGGGCATTTTTAATGATGTTAATTCTTCCTATCCATGAACATGGTATGTGCTTCCACTTATTTGTATCTTCTTCAATTTCTTTCTTCAGTGTCTTATAATTTTCCATGTATGGGTTTTTTACATCCTTGGTTAGGTTTTTTCCTAGGTATTTTATTCTTTTTGAGCCAATTGTGAGTGGGACTGTTTTCTTAATTTCCCTTTCTGTTACTTTATTATTGGCATATAAATTTGCAATTGATTACTGGATATTAATTTTGTGTCCTGCTACTTTGCTGAAGTCCTTTATCAGTTCTAGTAGTTTCTCAGTAGAATCTTTGGGATTCTCTATGTACAGTATCATGCCATCTGCAAATAAAGGCAGTTTTACTTCTTCCTTTCTGATTTGCATGCCTTTTATTTCTTCTTGTCTGATTGCTGTGGCTAGGACTTCCAGTACTATGTTGAATAAGAGAAGTGAAAGCAGGCATCTCTGTCTTGTTCCCTATTTTAAGGGGAATGCTTTTAGTTTTTACCCATTGAGTATGACACTGGCAGTGGGTTTGTCATATATGGTCTCTATTATGTTTAGGTATGTTCCCTCTCTTCCCACTTCACTGAGAGTTTTGATCATAAATGGGTGCTGGATTTTATCAAAGGCTTTTTCTGTATCTATCAATATGATCATGTGGTTTTTATCCTTCATTTTGTTTATGTGGTGAATTACATTTATTGATTTGCAAATGTTGTACCAACCTTGCATTCCCAGAATAAAGCCCACTTGATTATGGTGTATGATCTTTTTGATGCATTGTTGTGTTTAGTTTGCCAATATTTTGTTGAGGATTTTAGCATCTATGTTTATCAGGGACATTAGCCTATAATTTTCTCTCTTTGTAGTGTCTTTATCTGGTTTTGAAATTAGGATAATGCTGGCCTCATAAAGTGGGTTTGGGAGCCTTCCCTCCTCTTGAATTTTATGAAATAGTTTGAGAAAGAAAAGTGTTCGTTCTTTTTGGAATGTTTGGTAAAATTCACCTGTGAAGCCATCTGGTCCAGGACTTTTGTTTGTTGGGAGTTGTTTGATTATTGCTTCAGTTTCATTAGGTGTAACCTGTCTACTCAGATTTTCTGATTCTTCCTGATTTGTTTTTGGAAGGTTGTGTATTTCCAGGAATTTACCATTTCATCCAGGTTGTCTAGTTTGTTGCCATATAATTGTTCATAATTTTTTTTCAATATCTTCTGTATTTCTCTGGTGTCAGTTGTTACTTCTCCTCTTTCATTTCTGATTTTATCTATTTGGGTCCTTTCTCTTTTTTTTTTTTTTTCCTTGGGTCTGCTTAAAGGTTTGTCAGTCTTATTCATCTTTTCAAAGAACCAGCTCTTGGATTCATCGATCTTTTGTATCATTTTGGGGGACTCTATTTCTTTTATTTCTGCTCTGATCTTTATTATTCCCTTCCTTCTACTCAGTTTGGTCTTTGTTTGTTTTTCTTTTTCAGGTTCCTATAAGTGTGAAGTTAGATCGTTTATCTGAGCTTATTCTCATTTTTTAAGTTAAGCCTGTAATGCTATGAATTTCCCTCTGAGGATTGCTTTCCCTGTGTCCCACAGATTTTGAATGGTTGTGTCCTCATTTACATTAGTTTCAAGGGGTCTTTTAATTTCTTCCTTGATCTTATTGTTGACCCATTGTTTAATAACATGTTATTTGGCTTCTATGTCTTTGAGTGTTTTTCAGTGTTCTTCTTGTGATTGATTACTAGTTTCATAGCATTGTGGTCAGAGAAGATGCTTGATATGAATTCAGTCTTATTAAATTTACTGAGACTTATTTTGTGTCCTAGCATGAGGTCTATCCTAGAAAACATTCCATGTGCACTTGAAAAGTATGTATATTTTGCTGCTTTGGGCTGAAATGCTCTGAAGATATTAATTAAATTCATTTGATCTCACGTATGGTTTAATATCACTGGTTCCTTGTTGATTTTGTGCCTGAAAAGTCTCCCCATTAAAGTCAATGGTGTGTTAAAATCCCCAACTATGACTGTATTTCGGTCATTCCCTCCCTTTATGTCCATCAAGACTTCTTTCACATATTTAGGTGCTTCTATGTTAGGTGTGTAAATGTTTTACTAGGGTTATATTCTCCTGTTAGATTGTCCCCTTTATCAATATATAGTGTCCTTTTTTTTTGTCTCTTACTATATAGCCTTGGTTTTAAAGTCTATTTTTTCAGATATCAGTACTGCTATCCCAGATTTTTTTTTCACCATTTGCATGAAATATCTTTTTCTAACCCTTTAGTTTTAGTCTGTGTGTATCTTTCGATCTGAGGTGGGTGTCTTGCAGGCAGCATATATATATACACAGGTCTTGGTTTCTTATCCATTCAGCTACCCTCTGTCTTTTGGTTGGAGCATTTAAGCCAATTACATTTAAGGTGATTATTGCTAGTTATGTATGTAGTGCCATTTTATTGTTAGACTATTTTCCTCTTTTTTTTTTCCTTTCTGTTTTTCTCCTTCTTCTTAAAGCAAGCCCTTTAACATTTGTTGCAGTACTGGTTTGGTGTTTAAAAACTCCTTTAGCTTTTTCTTGTCTGAGAAGCTCCTCATTTCTCCTTCAATTATAAATGATAGCCTTGCTGGGTAAAGTAGCCTTGGTTATAGGTCCTTGCTTTTCATCACTGTGAATATTTCATGCCACTTCCTTCTGGCTTGAAATGTCTCTTTTGAGTTATTAGATGCCAGTCTAATTGATGCTTCCTTGTAGGTAACTACCTGCTTTTCTCTTGTGGCTTTTAGGATTCTCTCCTTGTCTTTAAGCCTTGTCATTTTAATTATGATATGTCTTGATGTAGGCCTCTTTGGGCCCAACTTGTTTGGGACTCTGAGCCTCCTGGACTTGTGTTACTTTTTCTTTCCCCAGATTAGGGAAGTTTTCAGTCATTATTTCTTCAAATAGGTTCTCGATCCCCTGCTCGTTCTCTTTTCCTTCTGGTATTCCCATGATGCAGATGTTGTTATGTTTTATGTTGTCCAAAATGTTTCTTAAGCTGTCCTCATTCATTAAAATTTTTTCCCTTTTATTGCTATGGGTGTTTCCTTCTACCTTGTCTTCCAAAATACTGATTTTATCCTCTGCTTCATCTAACCTACTGTTTAATCCTTCCAGTATATTATTTCTTTCAGATATTGCATTCTTTATTTCTGACTGGTCCTTTTGCATGGTTTCTATGTCTTTTTTCATGCTGTTGAGTATCCTTATAATCATTACTCTAAACACTCTTTCTGATAAATTGCTTGCCTCCATTTCATCTAGTGCTTCTGGAGAATTCTCTTGTTCTTTCACTTGGGGTCTGTTTCTTTGTCTTCCCATTTTGGCTGCTTCTTTGTATTTTCTGCCATAGTTGTTAAACTAATCAGTTGTTAAACCATTCAGTTGTTAATCTTGTCAAACTGTAATCAGCAGCCAGGCTTAAGCACCACAGAGTGGAGCAAAGTAATTCCTGCAGGTGGGGGTCTTGCTTCTCCTCAGACTGATGCCATTTGGAGAGGGGTGATCTGCCTGAGAGTAATGGCAGAATGGGGAATGACTCAGCACATGGATCCTGGTGGCTATTCCTTCAGTTCTCTCTCCAGAGACATCAACCCCAGACTCTCCTCAAGCATCTATAGTCCACCCTGCCCTCCCTTTGCCCAGGGTAAGTGGCTCAAATGAGATTTTGTGCATTGGCCCTTCAAGAAGCTTTCTGCATCTCCAGCAATCTCTCCCTAGAAGACAAAAATCCTGGTACTTTTCACAGCTGGATGTTATCTGGGTTCTTTTCTGGCATTGGTGCTTTAGGCTAGGGAGCCCAGCTTGGGGTTTAGACCCCACATTTCTCAGGGGGAACCTGCTGGCCACTAAAATATCTCTCTGGAACTTCAGTTGCCACCCATGGGATCCCAGCCAGTCCTATTGTGCCTTCTCCACACTCCCTGCCTGTTATGTTGTGGTGAAGCGGCTTCTTCTGTCTGTGTGTGGTTATAAGGCTTCTCTCCAGCTAGTGTTAGTTAGTCATTCTGGATGATTGCTCTCCAATTTAGTTGTAATTCCAGATTGGTCCTGGGTGGAGATTAATGTAGCTTCCACTTATTCCTCCAACATCTTGCATCATCAATTGCTTTTTCTACTTTAAAGCACCTTAAATAGGCATGAGGTTGTCGGTGATTCTTTGTGAAGATTGTTGTTCTCATTAATGACAGCAGTAAATCAAGACCCCATGTCAGATCAACAGTAACCTTGAAGAATTCAAATGGCTTCCACCATGATTTTCATATACCAACAGGGAAAAAGTTTTCTTCTTCCTCTTTGGGTCTTTGTGGAATGTGCGCCCTGCTGAACTGCATATCTGGGCAGACTGGCACGTTTCTGTAAAACTGGGTAAAAGAGATTAGGTCATGTAAAAGTAGTGGTTGGGAGTCAGTCAGCATATTAGAATATCTGGGTTGGGTAGTGGTTGAATTTGGGCTTTAGTGTTATTGTTTTTGCTTTTATAGAATGTTCTTATTGATAACTCACCTATGCTTAAACACTGGAATTGGTCTCATTAATCTTTCTTTGTTTATGTTTTAATAGCCAGAGCTAAGTATATGGGTTTTTATTATGGCAACCTGAAAGTAGTTTAAAAAGGCACTGTGGAATTAACACCCTATTAATTTGGCCAAAGGAAGGGTGAGCAGGCTCAACCATTAATTGAAGTCATCTCTATGCATACCAAGTGCTTGCCTGTCTAGAGGGGAAATATGTAGGATCCTGGGATGTATTTTCTTGCATTCTGTGTAAATAGTTTTTAATTTTAGGGAGGAGAAAAGGGGCATGTGATAGTAAATCCAAAAGGAGAAAAATGGAACTAGGAGTGAATGAGAGGCTGTTTCTGGGGCTTTCTTTAGAGATGGCCTTCTGGTCAGGGGAGCAGGCTGCAGACTAACAGGTTTTAGATTAGCGTGTATTAAAAATGTATTTAGGAACATAAAATATTTAGGGTTTTTGAATTACTTGTTTGATACGCAAATGCCTTTGGCGATACCATGAAGGATGGTTGCATTACGTTTGACAAATCGCAGCTCAGAGCAGTCTTCTGCTTGCTTACTTCCTCTAATTGTGCCAGGATGGTTCTCCAAAATTCACTGAGTCACAGGCTTCAGCAGTAGCTGGTGGGGGTGAGGAAAATGTTGGAGGAAAAGGGGCTGGGCTGGCTTGGGAAATTGGAACCCAATACATTAGTGAGCCTCCATGGCAAATCCATTTCATCATGTTAAAGGAGTCAAATGAAATCTTAGTGCATATTTGAGAGGATATCTTCATCACTCAGACAGCAGAAAATTCTTCACATTTTTAACTAACTCATGAATGGTGATTTCTGTGGTCTTACTTTGGGGACAAACACACAATACGAGCTAAAAATTAAAACCCTTTTTGTTGCAAAATGACCTTAAATTTCATGCACCCCAGGAAACTGGAAACTAAGGGAATGTTCTGTGTCCCTGAGTGGGTGTTAGGTCAAGTGTTACTACTGAAACAGCTTAAGAGACCAATTTCCCAGATAGACGATGGTGCAACCAAAGCTGGTTTCTGGTTCCATTTTAGTTTTCTCCTCTCTACAATGGGCGTAAGAACACTCAGAGAGTCCTTGTAGGGATTAGGTAAAACAATGCCGGTTAAATTCGTAGATTAGTGTCTGAGTAAATTAAAGCATCACAGAGTTTCCGCTGCTGTATCCTTGAGAGCTAAGAATGACTTAGAAGCCCAGACATTCTTAATTGCTTTCTGGCACAACTTTCTCTTGGAGGTATCCAGCAGGAGCTACAGGGATATTATTGTTCTCAGACAATTAAGAAGAGGTAGGAACACACACAGTTACTCACAGGTGACATCTGAATGCCATTCACTCATTCCTTTATTTTCAGTTCAAGTGATATTATATAATAATAGCAACAGCCATCATTTTTTAGATGCCTACCCTGTGTTGACATGTACTATGATAACTTCAACATCCTAACTGTCCTATGAGATGGGTTCTTTTATACTATTTCCCCCTCTTTTTTTAAGATAATACTTTGGCAAGATGATGTCACATCCCAAGATAAATGTGGACATTAAACACAGTAGAGCTGTATTTGAGCTTGGGTCCACCAGACCCAGAAGCCAATGCTTTCTCAGTATCCCTTATCTTCCCCCAACATGAACATCCAGAGATGGGGGACAATTAAAATAAGTATTTGATGCATGCTTTAGGCCCAGCAGTGTGCATGGCTCTTTGGGAAGTACCAGAGAAGTTGAAGTTAAACGAAGGTACTTGCCTCTGAAAAGTCTCTGCAGTTCAGTGTTTACTGTAAAAGGCAGAAATTATGCAATTCAGCATCAATACTGATGCCTAACAAAGATTTAATGTTATGTCACAGGCAATAGGATCAGTAATTCCCAGTTCAGGGACCAACTTAGTGTTGATATCACTTTATTTTGCCTAGTAAAGATATTAAAAAAACAACTACTAATATCTATTGCCATCCTCATTTCAGAGGGGGAAAAAAAGGATAACACCAGACAAAAGGAGGAGGGATAAAGCCTTAATAGGAGAGAGTGTGCAGAGGACCCCTCCAAATCAACAGGGCTCCCTTTTCTCTGCTCTGTGCTGGAAGGCTGACCTGTATGGGCTCCATTAACAGAACTCCTGGGCCCTGTGGCCTCCAGTGGGATTCAGCCATGGAGATGCCCTGGCAGAACAGGGAGAGAGGGAGGAGAATAAAGGCAGGTATTTATTCCCTGATCTTTCCTGTGAGGTTCCTCCTGGCTGATAGTGTCCCTCCAAGGAAGAGTCACTGCTACTAGTAGAAGGATCTTCTCTTATCCTGGCAACTATCTGTCCTTCTGTTTGACCCTTTGGCCTAGGAGAGGTGATAGCTGAACTGCTCTTAGCTCAGGTTGCTATACTATCTTTCTCTTAGGGTTTTTTACATCCCACCAACACCTTTGTTATTAGTCCCTTTGTAAACCCTCCTTGGCTTATCATTACTCAATCTTCCATCTATGTCCTATTTGGATCCTGACTGATAACAAGGATAGTCCTTAAAACCTAGCGATATTAGCTTCATGGAATATTTACTGCACCGTCTAGCTTTTTTTTTTTCATGTCACTGCTGACCAGTTAAAGCTTCATCTTCTTGACCCATATTACCATTCTGTTTTGCTTGGCTTTCTTGACCTCTGATAGGCAACTACATGCCTATAGAGTGAAACCTTTTTACTCACTGTGTAGCTATCCTGTTAGCAGAACACACTGATGTGTAACAGGGACAGTGATAGGCCATAGGAGTAGGTGCCTTGAACAACACGTAGCTGAGACAGACTTGAAAGCAAGGGGGTGGCCAAATCAGCCAGGCCCTACAGTGGCACTTCCTTCCCCTTGCCTCAGTTCTTTGGTCCACACCATAGGCACAAATTCCTGGCCAGAGTGGTTAGAGCACAAGCTGATATGGTTGCCACTGGTCTTCCTGAAAGTCAACACTTAACAGGTTTTATCTATAGTTTCTATCTTGATGAAAACTTCCCATTCTTGTGAAACCAATTGGACTATTATTTTGATTTTACAATTTATGTACTAACATCACCTATTGATGTGTTTTGTGTTCCCAACACTTAATCACGTTTCAACTACCATAAAGAACAGTTTTAAAGTCCAGTATGTTCAGGGAAAATTGAGGTGAATATGCTGTGTTTTCCTGTTCTCAGTCCACCCCTCCTTGTTAACCCCTCTAATATTTCACTTATGTGTTTATTTTCCTTTGGACTCTATTAACATAGCTGAATATAGCTCTCTTCAGCCGTGATCTGTTATTGGGCACCACACGGGGTATGGGGAAGGTTCCATTCATGTTCCCTCTACCGAGGAATGACATATTGTGGGTCCTTGAATAATATTGTTTTGTTAAGCATCGCTTCATTATAAAGTTGATGACGCGCCATTGAAATTTAACTCTTGTTTATATCTATTAGTGTATGTAAAATTGGTTTCATTATACTGTGCATTGTTTCATCACAGTTCTAAGACTATTGACAACATTAAGTGAGGACTTGGTGTATTAGTAAGGATATAGGTTCAACTATGTATAACAGAGACCCAGAATTAAAGTTGCTTAAATAAGTTAGGAGTTCAAAATCTCTCACCACTGCCTAGAGGTAGGTGTTTCAGAGCTGGTGCTCTATGCAGTGTAGGGACCAGGCTCCTCCCATTTTTTCTCTTGGGATATTTGCCTTTATTTGTATGGCCCAAAAGCATACCTTTGAGGGCATGGCTAGAAGTTGCACACATCACTAACACTCACATCCCACTGGTTCACACTTGGTCATGTGGCTGCCCCCAGCTATCAGGGAAGCAGGAAAATGGTGCTTTTATTCTGTACCCACCAATCTAGCAGTTTACTATAAAGAAGAAAGGAAGAATAGATTTCAGGGAAAAGTTAGTCACATTTGGGAAGTGTTAAATTGCCCTTGTGTCAGCTGAGATGTTTCCTTACCTATAAGCCGAATGGGCTGTGCAGTTAGCTCCACTGAGCTTGCATTGACTCTGAGACATCTAAATTGGCAACAGGGGACTGGAGTCTGGAGGAGTTTTTGGAATCAAACTATAGAATGCAGTCATATTCTAACAGGCGAACATTAGAATTCCCATGGAGAATGATTTCTTTAAGGAGCGTTTTGCAGAGAAAGAAGACCTGCACCCAGACTGCATCTAAGTATATGTGTTTCCTATATTTTTCCAGTAGGGAGATGGTAGGTGCTCGGTGGGTATTCTCCGAGGGTCTCTTGAGTATCTGCACATCTGGTGAGCAGAGCCACTGACTGCCTTTGTTGTGGACTCTCTTTTGGAGGATGTTCATATAGTGAACAAATAGCCTTGGAAGACAGAGCTAGTGTCTCCCTCCAGAATGAAGGGCAGCCATGCTTACTGATGAGTATGAAAGATTTGGGTTCCCTACATTCAGGGTCCTTCTCCCATGAGGCACCCTACTCTATGTGGAGGTGTTATCTAGCCCTCTTTCCATTTCATTTTGGAAAATGGGAATTAAAGAACCAACATAAAGGCTGATACTTTCACTACAGCTATTGCTGAAAACCATCCTTTTTCTGTGATCAAGAGTCTTATGTCCTTTGCCAGCTCCATGCAACTGTGTCAGGCCAACCTGTAAGCTTGAAAGTAGAGTTAAATCTCAGACTCTTCACAGTTCTTAGTAAGAGAGGGGCTTTTAATACAAAGGTAGGGCTGTTCATTACTACTAAGAGGTCAAGGAAAATGAAGAATAAGAAAAGGCCTTGGTTTAATGATACAATACAGCAGTTCTGAAAGTTTTGGAGCTCATACTCAAATTACTGAGGGTCCCAAAGAGCTTTTCTTTATGTGGGCTATCACTATTGATATTTAATGTGTTAGAAATTAAAACAGAAATAAAATACTTATAGTTCATTTTAAAATAAAAATAATATAACATTCATATGGAAAAAAGAGAATGTCAAGCTGACCCTCACACCTTATACAAAATTAAGTCAAGATAGGTTATACTTCTAAATGTGAAACAATGAAACTTTTAGAAGAAAACAGGAGAAATTCTTCATGACCTGAGATTAGGCCAAGAGATCATAGATATAAAGCAAAACCACAATCCATAAAAGAAAAAACTGACCAATGGACTTGATCAAAATTTAAGACTTTTTCTTTGTGAAAGACACTGTTAAAAGAATAAAGAAGCAAGCTACAGAATGGAAAAAGCTATTTCCAAACCACATATCTGATGAAAGACTTGTATCCAGAAAGCATGAGGATACTCAAAACTCAACAGTAAGAAAACAATCTAATTTTAAAAATAGGCAAAAGGCTTAAACACACACTTAACCAAAAAGGATATACAGATGGTAAATGAGCACCTGAAAAGATGTTCAGCATCATTAGTCATTAGGGAAATGAAAATTCAAACAATACTGAGAAGCCACTAAATACATATTAGAAGGGCAATAACAAATTAATTCACAGTGATATACCAAGTGTTGACAAAGGTGAGAAACAACTGGAACTCTCATCAGTTGCTGGTGGGATTGTGAAATGGTGCAGCCCCTCTGGAAAACAGTTGGACAGTTTTTATACAGTTAAGTACACACTTACCATATGAGTCAGCAATCCCTCCCCTTGGTATTTACTATGGAGAATTGAAAATGTATGTTCACATGAAAACCTGTACATGAATGTGGACAGAAGCTCCGTTTGCAATGACCAAAGCTGAAAACAACTCAGTGCCCCTCAGTGGATGAGTGGATAAACTTTGAGACACGATGGTGTACTACTCAGCAATAAAAAGTAACAAGCTATTGATATGTGTAGCGACATGGATTGATCTCAAAGACATTATGCTGAGTGAAAGAAGCAGTCTCAAAAGATTTCATACTGTAGAATTCAATTTCTATGACATTTTGGAAAAGAGACGACAATGGTAAGAATAGATTATTGCTCTCCATGTGTTAAAACTCACAGAACTGTAAACCAGAAAAATAAATAAATAAATAAATAAATAAATAGGGGAGCAATATTTTATTCTAAGTTAATTTTTAAAAATAAAACAAAAATGGCATTATAAACCCATGATGTAAATGTAGCACATTTTATGAAATTAAACCATATTTTCAAGAACAAAAAATTAGTAAAAATAGTGGCATTGTTTCACATTTTTATCAATTTCTCTACTATGTAGCTTAACAGAGACAGCTGGATTCTCCTGTTTGCTTCTGCCTTCTTTGTGTTACTATACCATGTGTCAAGCAGTCTCTGGAAAACCCCACTTACACCTGAAAGAGACCAAGAGTGAAAAAAGCAAATAATGTCTTACTTTATTAAAATGAATGTTTGGACTCTATGGACCACCTGAAATAGTCTCAGGGATACCCCAGGGTTCCTGGACCGCACTTTGAGAACCACTGATATAATACACTCCCAAATTTCAGTCATTTTTATAGCATCTTGGCTTTTTCCCCCATACGTGTTTACTTAATGGTTTTGTTCACATTGGTCCATTTTTAATATGTTTATTTAAAGAGGAAACTTTCTATATCTTCTGTAAATGAACAACCCATCCCACTTTCCCATAAATGGAAAATAGCTACAAAAATAAATAAGCAATTAGTAACATATTTTTTTACAAAAGAACCATCTGAACCATCTGAACTGATCTCTGCATGACATGCTTTGGAAAAATGCCAACACAGAGGAGTAACAACGATGATAAAGGTAGCTTACCTCTGACATATTTCATTTATGTTAACCCATTTAATCCTCACAGTTATCGTGAGAGGTAGTTAGCATTATCCCTTTTTAGATATTTTGAATATCTAAAGGATGAATGCTGTGTTAGCAGATAGGAAACCTGGATTCTTGTCCAAGTTTTATCAAAACTTACCACCAGGACATGTCCC
Source organism: Desmodus rotundus (assembly GCF_022682495.2). Classification (NCBI taxonomy): domain Eukaryota; kingdom Metazoa; phylum Chordata; class Mammalia; order Chiroptera; family Phyllostomidae; genus Desmodus; species Desmodus rotundus. Next base: position 38,697,283 of record NC_071390.1, read on the forward strand.
TGAACCTTATTATCCTCATCAATAAAATGAGGGCAGTGTACTAAATCCAGGTATGCAAGTTCAAACACTGGGTGCCTGCCCAAAGGACCAGGCAGGTAAGGGGGGATTCGGACTGAACGTAAGGCAATAAGGAGTGGTGGGGACAGTGGTAAACTAGGGATCCTGCGTCTTGTCTAATGAAGGCAACTACTACTCAGGTGCAACTGCTTTTTGTTGGTGGTGGTGGGGTTTTTTGTTTGTTTATTTTTGACAAATATACTTTTATTTTATTCTATAAGAGAAGATGTAAGTCTGGATACTTTGTGTACAACTTACCAGTGTTTAGAGCACGTGGAGAGGCCAGCCATACACCAGGGCCAGCTGATTTATGACCTCTTGACTGGATGATCTCCTCTGGCTTAAAGGATTCCATGATCAAACAAGCTGTTTTTATACAGTGGTAGAAATAAAACCCAAATTACAGAAACAGGCAATTTAAAACAATCATGAAAGCAGGTTATGGAGTTAGAAAGTATCTCAACACAGCCTACATAAATATTGATTAGGAGCCAAGGTAATTGAAAAGCCGAGGTACATTAATAGCGTAGCAAAGTGTATTTCTTTGTGTCCCTTTGGTGTTGTGTTAGAGTAAATCGGCAATATTTATCCAGAGCAATATTTATCAGCAATATTTATCCAATATTTTCAGTTTGCAGAGTGCTAATGTAATTATGAAATGGCTTATTGAAATTCTTTTCTTAGACATAGAGACTTGCCCAGGAATGGTCAGTATGAGAAACTTTAGTCAGCACTTGCTCAGAATAGTAAATACAAGCATGTGATTTATGCCATTGTGTGTACAAAGTAATGTTTCCTGAGATGTTTTCTATATATATATATTGGCTGTTTTGTTTTTTGGGTCGGTTTGTTGTTTCTCCCTCCTCTGCTTATCAGATTTCCTTCTAAATCCTGGCATTTGACAATGTTGCAGGGCCAGTTTCTCTGTGAATCCACAGTAAAACATACTGGCGGTTTCACAATTAATCCAAATTTGGGTTTATGGCTTATGCAGGTTTATGTGAATTCCTGCGTTTGTCTCTATGTATTGTGTACATATTCAGAAGGTCTGTTCCAGAGAGAAAAGGAGGGAGGGCAGAATCTGTAGCCTGAATCTTGAAAGATGGGTTTAGTCATCAATGACATCATTAGGATTGTATTTTCTCTTGGTTAATAAACTGTTTGGCGGGTGTTGTAAGCCAGCCAGAGCTAGTCATGCCATTTCTTGGAAATGATCTGAAGCTACTGGTAATTGAAATGATAATCATTTGATCAGAGTGAGAGCTATTTGAAAATAACACTCATCTCCAAACTTGTCTCTTCTAGGGAACCATATTTGGTAAAACTGTTGTCAGAATTCATCTTTGCTAATGTTGAGAATTATATACCATGATAAATACTTTCCAGTGTATTTTAAACTTGATTTCTGGTATGCCCTGTCCACAGGTTGTTCCCATGTGCTTTGAAAATACCCAGACTGAATTTTTATTCTGACATTTAATAATCACCATGTAATAACTATAAAATGCGTGACAACTACAGATCTTTTATTTCAAGAGGATAGTGTGGTGAATCTGAGTGAAATTATCCATTGAAATGGTACTTTGTAATACGCCCCATTGTTTACATAAAGTATTACAATATTTTTTCTTCAGCAGAGGATAAAAAGAGTTTCCACTTTGTCTCCCATTTAGTGGAAATTCATATTTAATCGTGATAAGAGGAAAGATTCCATTACGAAAGTTTTATTTTTCATTTTTGGTGGGGTATTTGTTATTTTGCCACTGCCTTACAAACTTTCTTCTGAGAAGCAGCTAGGAACTGGAGGAAGAAAAGTGTAATTTTAGATCCTACCTTAAAACATTTTTAAAAACTAACCCCAGGGTTTTTTCTTGTGTGAAGCTTATCTTAATAAGTCGTGTGTGCAGTGCTGGGTGTGTGGCGGGTGGCGGAGAGAAGGAGGAAAGAGTCATGTTTAACAGTAAAATTAGTCGAGATCACTTGTGAATTCCTTTTGTTTAATAGCTTAGAGACATCTTCCTGTTGTTGTTTGTCAAAAATATTTCTCAGATTTTGTAAGCTTAGGGGTTTTCACAAGCTAAGCTTTCTTCAGAAATGTGAAGTAAAAGAAATGAAAGAAGTCAGTTCCAGTTGAAATGTCAAATGTTTCAAATAATTTAACTTAAAACCCAGTGAGATGATATTAAGCCTTTTCCAAAGAATCTTCGGGTAAGAGAGGCCCCCCTTTGCTCCATGTATGGACGTCTATTAAATATCTTGGTGAATTAATTCTGAGTCAGAAAAGTCGGTTGTTTCCTGGAAGCAATTACAAATGCTTAAAATTCAAATTTATGATCCATAGGAGAAACTTAAGTTTCAACTACTTTTCTTAGATTCAAAGCCTTTCTCCTCACTCGCCCTCTCGCCTCTTACCCCATATGTATTAAAAGAAAAAAATCAGTACATTTCTCAACTTACAAAGTTTTTAAGAAACATGAGAATGTGTAAGTTTCTTTCAGTGGGAAGCACATAACATTTATGAAGTATTTCTTTTGGGATTACATCACAGTTTTATTTAATTTTTAGGACAAAAGTTAAATTCAATATTTGTGTATAAGCCAAGGGAAAATGTACCATAAACATAGGAATTTTGGGGTGAGTCAGAGTTCCAAGAATCCCAGATTTACTTAGACCATTTATATAGAGACAGGCTAACCATTCGTCATCTAGTTCTCACTTTTTACTTTGGCAATTAATTACACTTAAAAATTAACTTTCACCCAAGCGGTCAGATAGTCAGAGTAGGCTTTGGCAACTAGCATTAAAAATGGCTATTAGAACTCCTGCCCAAGTTTTGTACTCTCTAATCCTATAACAAATATATCATATAAATTATTCCTCAACTAGACAACTAGCAGTGCAAAAGTCATTGAAATGAAGTGAGTTACTGACAATTCTCTGTCCCTAAAAAGCACATTGTCTGTGTGTATAAGGTTAAACCGCTCAAATGGGCAGATGGGCTTTGCTGAAAATTCATCATTTACCTCAGAACAACAAATAAAGTTTTGTGTTCTTCTCCAACCACTTGTTGTAGGATGAAGTCATTGCTGTTTCCGAAAAGGTGATTGTGAAGCTTGAAGACCTAGTCAAGTGGGTACATTCTGATTTCTCCAAGTGGAGATGTGGCCTCCAAGCCGGGTCCCTGAAGACAGAGGCCTTGGGAAGGAATGGACAGAAGGAAGCTCTGCTGAAGTACAGGCAGTCAACCCTGAACAGTGGGCTCAACTTCAAAGACGTTCTCAAGGAAAAGGCTGACCTTGGTAAATATAATCTGTACTTCTACATCTAATGTGTGAGCATATATAGTAACCTGATTTTTTGGTTGTAGGTTTTTCTGGAAATTCTGGTATGTGTATATGCATATACATATATATACAGATATATGTACATATACCTATACACCAATGTGTATGTGTGTGTGTGTATACTCTAATTATATATATTATTTCTTTAACATCTAAGGGGCCTGGGAATACACATGGACAGATGACTGGGTATGTAAGGGATAAATTTTTCCCATTAGAGCAGAGGCCCTTCTGTGGATCCCTGGGCCAGAAACGTTAGCTGGAAAGTGAAATGAGGAAGAGAGATGAGTGACTAACGTGGAGCAGGAGAGCCATGTCAGAGCAGGGGACCGCTGGTCGGCATAGGTTTTCCTGAGCTTTTAGTCATCACCATCTAGTACATATTTTTTTTCTTCCCGTCTTTCCCTGTAAACTTAAAGACCTTGTGATTCGGAGTAGTTACTTTAATTAGTGTTTGCATCCTACTTTTCTGCTTATTTGGTTGTGTGGCCTTGGGCAAATAATTTAACCTCCAAGCCTCAGTGTTTTCTATCTGAAAAATATCGGAACCTGACAGGGTCACTGTGAGATGTACAATATAAAGGGCCAAGGACAGTGATTGGTGTATGTGGGGCTCCATAATTAATTCTATTGCTTTTTCTTAACACCTTTCTGCTCTAGTGACTTTTTGTGTCCTTTCCTTGTTTTTCTTGCTTTTGTTGTATCTCCCTGCGCACTCACTGACTTATTCGTCCAGCATTGCTCAAGACCAAAGTTGACCTCTGATTTAGACTAGTTATTTCCTCTTTAGGCAAAGAGGAACTTTACTTTTAACATATTAAGGCATCTTTTTCTTTCATTCTAACACAATGCTGATTTTCATAGCCCTATTTTATGCCTTAATGTGACAACTTCCTGTTTTTTTAACTGAGAATTTAACTATTATAACAAACATAGACTGTTTATCTTAATTGGCATAAAGAGACTAAATAAAATCGGTAACTGACTGTCTTTCATGTGATTCTGGTTTGTGATGAGCTCTACTGTGTTTGGGGAATAAATAGCATTAATATTATCTTGCAATTTGAGTTTAATGATCAACTGTTTCCTGGCGTGTTTTGGTAGATGTCACACAGTAATATTTTGGACATGGCAGCCTGATTGTCACGTGCACAGTTAGAGAAAATTATTAATCTAGTGGTTTTCCTTTTGAAGCCAAAAGGACTTTTTTTTTTTAACGAATCTTCCTGTATATGCTGTTAACACCCTTCGGTCTGTGAACACACAGACTAGTCCTCTGAGGTGCAATAGTGTCGAATAATACATCTGTTTTGTTACTTTCCTAGTGTATGATCTAAGTTGTATCATTATTGTCTTGTTTTCCTTAACATTAAAGCCTTTCTTTTGTTTGAATTTTTTTTTTTAGTTATGGAATATACTGTTGCTAATAAAAAACTAAACAGGAAACCCACAGGGGACAAAAGGATGTGTAGATGGTTAAGCTTGATGTCACACAAATAAACAAGAGTATTTATAGCAGGGTTGTTTTGTGTTTAAAATTGATCGTTTATTAATGAACATGAAAAGAAACCTAATCTCTTAATTCCAACAAAAGATTTAGAGGTTTTGATCTTTTTGAATTCTAAAAATGTCCATAATATACATGTTGAATAATTGATTCCAGAAGAAATTGGTTTAGAGTGAATATTCAAAGTACTTAGTGGTTTTTAAATCTAGTTGTTCATTAGACACAGTAGGGAAATTTAAAAAAATAACACGGATTGCTGAGTCTGCTTCCCCAGATTCTTCTTTCAGTAGGACCAAGGCAAGGCTAAGGAATGCTTGCTGATAAAAGGCATTCTAGGTAATTCTTTTTTTTTTTTTTTCTTTGCCGGGGTAGTGGCGTCTCATTTGGGAAACAACTCTACTATTAGTGCGGAGGAAGAGAAAATAATCACCCGGGTGTTTGATTGGGGGACTCTCTCCTCTGCTGAGCAAGAAACACCATGTACTTTTTCTTTTTCCTTTTTTTAATGTAAAATACCTCTTTAAGGATAGAATTTGGGACCTTGAAATTCTACTCAGTTGGTATGAACTGTGGGGAATTTGAGACAAATAGCTTTTGTAATTGGAATGCACACTGTGTTGTAATAATGTGGAAAGAGAAACAAAAACTTTTCTTAATGTAATGAGTTTCCATTATCTGCTTGATCTAAGGTTTACAAGTCTACATTATTAGGATTTATTTTGGGGAGACAGGGGGTGTCATTTGCCGTTTGCATTCCTGTCCCCGCAACTTTCTCTTCAACCTCTTCCTTTCTCTGTCTGCAACATCAAAATATTTGTTGTCTGTACTTTGCTTTCTACACAGTGGTTTTCTTATCTCCCTTTCTCTTGGCCACACTAAAACCACTTCCAATACCACATTGTTAATGGAAGTTCACACACTTATTAGGTTTTTCCTTCTGTAGAACTCTTCCAATTCCTCATTGTTCTTACCAAAGAAAGAAGATGAACTCTGAGATTACTTAAGACCCCCCCTTTCTTTTTCTGGTGGAAGTAAGCAAAGAATGGAAAGATCTCACCTTTCTGTGGCTAAAGTAAAACTGCAATATGTTATTTTTTTTAAACTGAGTTATTTCATCATGTTAAAACATCAATAAAAACAAAATAATTAGGTTGCCTCTTAAAAGAAGGGCTTTTACCATATAAAAAGTAATTAAAGAACTCTTTTTGCTCAGTGTTTAGGTAGAATAAATTCCCTTTAATCTCAGTTTGTGTCACTTCCTGTCTCTCTCTGAATAGTAAAAAAAAAAAACCAAGAATGTTCTCATAAATGTGTGTCTGCCAACAAATTAATACTCCACAAAGAGAAACTCTGCCCCAAATGGCAGCTTCCAATAACTGCTCTGATTCAAATCACAACTCTTTCATTTTTTTATCCCCTTTTCCTCTTCAAGGACAATATTTGCAGATGTCATATTTGCTTTTTAAAACTCTCTGGAGTTTTCATTTTAAGATTCTAAATGACTGGTGACTAAAATTGCAGCTAGATCATGGGAAAGCTCATAATTTTAAACAACACTTCTGAGATGTGTAAGAATACTCTGTCCCCTTCCTCCTCTCTGTGCTTTTCAAAGAAAGAAAGTTGAATATAAAACCAATTCAAATCGTGACTTTACTCGGTGAGACATTTAGCCATCTTTCAGATAGTAGTTTCATACTGAAGTTTATAGAAAAAAAACTGTGTTACAATAGAAGGGTTAAGGAATGTATTATTCATAAGCATAACGAACACAGGAACCTGTTTTTCCAGAAGAATCGGGTTGATTAAATCATTCACTACACAAGCCTCTCATTATTTATTTTTGCCTTTAGAATTACAGTACTTAGCTTTTGTAATAAAGTGGACTCGATACCCATATTTGGTGTGGCAGTTAGAAGTAACCAAATGAAGAATTATTTCATTTTATAAAATTTTTTAGCATCTGAGGAATATAAACACTATCAGTTAGACGTAGCAAACTTGCATTTTCTTTTATTCCGTGGGCAATAGAGTGAAAAAATCAAATTGTTTTATATAACACTGCTTCTTACAGAGTCCCTTTAAGTGAAGTATGAAAGCTGTGGTACGAGCTTTATTGGCCCATAAATATGTCATTATAGTTGGACTACATTTATATGCTTTGGATTGTTGTTTAAGCCAAGAAAATATGTCTCTACAGGTTGACTTTTTATTGAAACCCTTTGAGGCATACAACAGAATGTATTTTCGGCCAAGGTTATTAAAACAGCATTTTCATTTTTTTGGAGCAGACTCACTGTCAATTATGCCGCCACAAACTGTCTGTGGACGGGCAGTTATGAATGGTTTTATCTCCAAATGTGTCTTTACAAAAAAGAAAGAAAAGATAGAGGATTCTCAGCTGAAATCGAAAAAAGAGACCAAAAGATGTAAGCGTGCTATGGCTGAATTTAATGAGGGGGGTTCCCTCGGCTCAGTTTCTGTTTCTGAAGTCCCATCATATTGAGAAAGAGTGGCTTCCCCTGTCCCTTCTGTTGCTGAGACTTTTACTGTTCTGTGGGGAACGGACGACATGGTGGTGTCCAAAGAGCAGTGGATGGGATGTCAGGAGAATCTTGGCTCTACCTGTAGATCTGTCACTCGCTGGAGAAGTCACTGTGTGTTTACACGTTCAGGTTCCTTGTGCGTAAAATGGGGAATAGTGTGTACCTGGCTTTATCTTGTTCAATCCTTGAGAAAATCAACTGAGGAAAAATGAATATATCTGAGAGCACTTCGTGCGGAAACCTATGACGGTATTATCATATTGTCGTTATACAGTACAGTGGTAGCTCATCTGTCCCTTTTCAACTTCCCTAGTGATGTAGGGCAGGGCTTACTCTCATCACCATCCACCTCAATAGAAGACTGTTATTAAAGTCCCTCGGGTCCTTAATTCTATTCACATATATTGTTGTCACATGTAACATATGTTAAATATAAAATATATTACATACAAATGTTTTATACATTTCTTTATATATAGATATATATTTATATTTTATATTAAATAACACTTCTCCTCTCAAAAATTCTGTCAAAATAGGCTGGGCCATACGTGGCCGGTAGTATAAGCAAATTCTCAGGTACTTGTAGTTAGAAATTGAGTATAGTTTCTGCTCAGTAATTCTGGAGGCCTTGTATTCAAACAGTTTTTCATTTTACTTTTGAGTTCGATAAGTCAACCTGCTTCCTGGGATGCGGCTATGGGAAAGATTCTCACTCTGTGTTGAAGAAAACAGTATCGATGTCTCTAATGAGAAGTAGGCTAAGGTTCTGATAGTTTGTCGTAATAAGGATTTTTCACCTAAGACAGTTAATGGACTTGTTAGGATTTTTACTGGGGCAATCCTTTTCTTTCTTTTTCCTTTTTTAAATTTTTTATTTATCAATTGATTTTTAGAGAGAGAGAAACATCAATTTGTTATTTTACTTATTTATGCATTCATTGGTTGATGCTTGCATGTACCCTGACTGGGGATCGAACCCACAACCTTGGTATATTGGGAGGATGCTCTAACCAACTGAGCTACCTGGGCAGGGCCTTCCTTTTCTTTTTTCTTTCCTTCCTTCCTACATGTAAATTTTGTGTGTATATTAAACAGTCTTGTGAGGGTATTTGTTGCTTATATTTTAACTTCCACTACTGAGGTAGCTATACTATTTGCCTGAAGATAGGAACTAGGGAGGTTTCTTACAAGACAAAATTGCTGAATTATTCTATCCATGAATATCATAAGGAATCCCTACAGAAAGGCCTCTTTACTGAAACAAATTTGACCTTGAGTTCAAAATAGAAGTCAATTACATATGGGGCTTACCAAAACTTTGTAAAGATACTTTCCAAAGGATTTTCTCACAAGGTTCTCTAACAATATTGTTGTGTGAACCACTCATTCTTTAAAGAATATAATCAGAGCACCATTTCCATCGAAGAAGCATGCCGTTCAAATGCCGCCATGGCACTTTCTTGAAGTGGTTGCTTTGTGCCACTGTTCAGGGATGGCCCAGAGGGCGTTGGACAGGAGCAAGTTCACACTTCCAGGAGTCTGCATCCAAGACATCCAAAGCTTGGAGCAACTTAATAACAGGGTATTTTCTGAGAACCTGGGAACACATAAGGGAGGTTATTCCCTTTTAGCTCATTTCAGAGTTAAAATTCAGCTTGGCCATCTAATCAAATAGTTGAACGTTGTCATGCAATAGTGGTAGAATGTATAAAAAGTATCTTTAAAAAATAACAACCATGCGTGTTGTCTGCACTCAGCCATCTTGGCTAGCGCTGCGGGAAGTCTCTGTGAAACCCAACACCGTGCGAGCCCTTTAACAGCTGGGCATCGATGGTGCCGTCTACATAGTCATTCTGCCATCTCTCGTGAAGGGCTCATTCTAAGTTAAGACCCTTTCATTTGGATTTCTGTTGGCTTGTGGGTCTTCTAGTGTTTTTTAAAGGAAAGAATGTTTTTGAGAACTCTAGATTGATATGTTCTTTTGATGATGGATAGTCAACTGCAGAGAATTGTGTCAAATTTAAGAATTTATTCTTACTTTTAGAATTGGAGATATCAAGAGAGAAGTGGAAAAAGTGAAATAAGGAATTTCCACTGCTATTTTGATTATTCAGATAACCAGTACTTGTGAGGAGGAACCCCCAAAAACCCAGAATTTATTTATAAAAATTGTTTATTTATTCTTATATGTTTAAATTTCAGTCACCTTCAATGTACTCTCCATTTGATGCAGTACACCTATTGAGACATTTTTTCCATTGCTCAAAACAGTTTTTGAACTCATAGATTTTGATGCCTTTTAGTGCTTCTGCCATTTTTTGTTTCACCTCTTCCACATAGGCAAAATGTTTCCCTCTGAGGACTTTTTCACTTTGAGAAACAAACAAAAAGTTGCTCTGGTGAGATTGGATGAATAGGGAGGGTGGGACATGGGGGTCATGCCGGTTTTGGTCAAAAATTGCTGAACACTCAGCACAGTGTGGGCAGGTGCACTAGTAAATCACCCATCATGAAATGGGCAAACACGTTGAGTCTTCAAAAAAAAAATTCACTGAAGCCAAATGCAGCCTCTCACAACAACGCCAGCTGGTACACTGATACAGATGGGTTCATAGAACACTCACCTACTAGGGGAAGCCTGTACAAAGGGCCCATATTCCAGAAGATAATTCCAGCATTTTTTGTGTCCCCCCTCATATCTCTTAGATACAATGCATGAGCACAATAAGAAACTCATTCTGTTTTGGAGCTCTTCATAGAATTTTCAGGCTGGACATTGGTAAAGTTGATGTTCCCCCTCCTGCCCTTCTTTGAAATAGTACTCGATTCTCGTATTTGGCTAAACAACCCCAATTTTTAAATTCTTCCCCAGGATGTGGTTTCAAAATCCCTTACCACTCTGGTTATTCATCTCAAGACATTCACTTTGGGTGTTCTTTTACACCATTTTACCCATTTACAATACATTGTACAAGTTCTTCTTTGCTGAGAGCTCTAGAGCCAGACTAGGAGTGGCATTCAGTGGTGAGGCAATGGTACCTCTGTCAGGTTTGTCCTTTCTCCGGGTAGGACCTGACACTGGCAACACCATCAGACTCTTTCTCAGAGCTGTGTCATTTTGACTTTTCTAGTCCTCCAAGCAAAAAGTTATGCAGCCACTACACCTCCTGGAGTTTGGTTACCTGTTTGCTCATGTTTTGTTTTGGTTTTTTGTTTTGTTTTGTTTTTTACATTTTTATTGATTGATTTGAGAGAGAGAGAGAAACATCAATTTGTTGTTCCACTTATTTATGCATTCATTGGTTGATTCCTGTGTGTGCCCTGACTGGGGACCCAACTCTCAACCCTGGTGTATCAGGTCGTTGCTCTAACCAACTGAGATACCAGGCCAGGCCCTGGTGGTCAGCTTTTTTAAACAGTAGTATTAAATGTAGAATGTTATCTAATGAACATCATTGTCACTTAATGTGGCAGGAGCCACTGTGGCTCAATATCAATGCTGTGCCTTTTGAGCTTCTGTAATTCCTGGAGCTGCGTGCTATAGCATTTAGGGTGGAACTTGCCCAAATTGGTTTTTGCCTCAGGAAAGGTCCACAGCTGAATACCAGCCTGGTGCTCCAGTCAAGTGAGATAAAAAACCATCAAGTCTTCCCTAAATTATATGTGTTAGTGTAATTTACTGTCATCCTCCTAGAATCCAGCTATTTTTGTTGTTCTTTTCTGGTGTTTAATCTTATGGCCATATCAAAAGACCATGATGAAGAAGGCAACCAACCCATACTTTGGTTTTAGCTTCGTTAATGAGAAATGCTAATTTCACAATGAACTGTCTGTGGGGGTCACCATCTGATAGGAAGGTAACCAAAAATGGAAAAACTTCAGCTGTGGGCTGAGTCCTACGCGATCCCCGATGTTACCTTTAGTTTCTGGTTACATACTTGGGGTCTGCTGGAAAAAGTCTTTGAAGCGGCCTTGGCTTCTCACAAGGTCATACACTTCTGTTATCATACATAGACTGGCAAACTTGGAGTAATAATTCTATTTGCCTTTGGTGATAGGAGAAAGCCTACTGTGAGGAACAAACTCCGTCAGTTCACAATGGTCTATTAAACATCTCTGGAAAAGCACAACATTGTGCCTCAAATTGCTTTCAAAATGAGGTTTGATTTAACAGTTCTCCTTCCAGTTGGAGGTGCATAACGTGTTTCTCCTTTTATTGCAGCTCCAAAGTGTTTTTGTTTGCTTTCCACTTTTCATCTCTTGACCCACTGCATGGTTACTGACAGTGGGCAATTTCTACATCTGTTATCACGATAGCATTACTTGGATCGCAGAGCATACATGTCCTACATGTGAATCGATTTGGCTTTTCCAGAGGGTTTTGTGCGCAGTTATTTGATTTGGACATTTAGGCTTAATTCTCTTTAGTACTGATGCTGATTCTTCCAAACAGCTCGTTTATCTTTTAGAGTACTTTAAATGTGAGGTTTTATTGCAAAACATTCATTTTCCTTAATGTCAAAGGTTTACTTTCCTTCTCTCTCTTCTAATATTATGTATTTAACTCTGTAATATGTACAGGTCACTGCACAGGAAAGCTGAGGTTTGGAATTTTACTCCATTTTAATAAATATATTTATTTAGGACAGACGGGAAGTGCTTCATGCACAGTGGGGGCTGAGCGAATAGTGCTGCTGATTCGGGGTGTTTCTAGCTGCCCCGCCCGGCATGTTTTCAGGGCCCGGATGAAGTGGTGTAGCTTCTTTTTCCCTAAAATTCCAGAACCCTGCCTTGTTTTGAACTCTCTTGCTTTGGACCTCTCCACTTGCTTTTTCAATTTGTAATCATTTCCAGCATCTTATATACTTCTGACTTTCTTTAAATATTGACTTTCAGCCCATAACCCCCAACCCTCATCCCCCGTCTGATAACTTCGTGCCTGCTGGATAAAATACAATACAAATGTAAGCAAACATCCAGTGAACTGTTCAGTCCCAGCTTCCATTTCTTTCTTTTTCTATTAAATAACTTTCATTGTTGTTGTACGTTTTGTCCTCCCAATGGGATCCATGTTCGTATTACTTTGTAGGCAATGCAGACAAACAGAAAGCAGAAAAATATAAGTGGCTTATTTTCTCCCACCGAGAATTAATTGCTGTTAGTACTTTTATCGATATGCCAATGTATATGAGTGTGTGTATAGGCAACAATTCACATGCATACTCTTTTCCTCCATAAAAATGAAACCTGATGTTTGAACCCCCAATTTAATTCATATAAAGGTATGTGACAATACCTACATGTTGTAAAACATTCTACGCTGTTTTGTTTTGCCTGCGTAACGTTTTATTATAGAGATGGTTTCTATTGTTGGACATTTCAGTTGCTTCTGTTTTCCTATGAACTCTCTGAAACCCTTGTAGCTCTGCACATGTCCATGACTATTTCCTCATACTGTACATTTGTAGAGGTAGACTTGCCAGCTCAAAGTGCACAGAGAACGTTAAGTCAGCCTATCTCTCTCCCTTATCTCTTATCACCTCCTGCTTCAGCCTAACTAGTCTAACTGCTTGGTCTTCTTCTTCTTTAACCGCATACCTGCCCCTATCCTCTCCAGTATCTTTTGAGTGGCTCGTACCTTGAGTCATTCTTGGAATGCCCCTTCCAGGATTCTTAGCTGCAGAAATTCTCTCTTTTGTTTAAGACTCAGTTGAAGTCCCTGAAGCTCTCATTAACCATTCAGCTCATAGGAGTTTCCCTGGTCTTATCACACTGTGTCTCTACCACCTTATTGAGCACCTTTCTCCATAATAAGCAATATAATGCGGCATCTTTTTTTATGTGTTTGTCTTATCTTCTCAGTAACAGTCTTAACTCTATTGTGTAGGCACTCTTAACTTCAAAGCTATACTTAATAGGTTAAGTAAACATGCGGCTTTTATGGTCAACCTCCACAGATATCTCTGGACTTCTCTGTTCTGGGTCTATTGGGAACACCTGTATGCATATTTAGTGGTTGACTTGGCTTCTTTGCCAGCAGTTCCTAGGATGCCTTTCTAGTGGAGGGGCTGTCTCATTGGTACCTGGGAGGAAAAGCAACATACTTGGCGGTTCTTATTTTCTAACTATTCTTGGTTTAATTCATAGTCAACCATCTATACACTCATTCTTGGCATTTTATTGAGAGAGATTTTGAACCTGCTTGAGGCTAGCCTGATAGCCTATGGATTTTTGGTGTTGGTGTAGGGGGTTGTTGTGTGTGGACCTCTTACATATTAAAATGGGCACTTTTTAAATTCCTCTCTTCCTCAAGGGAACATTTTTATATTTCAGGATTATAGCAGTGACAAAAATGTGCAGGGAAATAAACCAGTCCAGACTGGACTTGCTCTGCCTTATCTTTTTCATTATCAGATTGTCTGTGATCTGTCTTTTTTTTTTTTTTTTAGGTGACAGGTTATTAAGGAGATGGTTTTAGCAAGATATCTAGTACTTCTTACCCTAGGCATTTGCACTGTTTTAATCCTCACCTCCCTTAAAATAGTTACTTGCTATTATGTTGGAGGGTATTCTCCACCTTCCAGCTACCTATTCTACTTCTTTGGTTCACAAAAAAAAGTATTCTATTAGGTTCTACAAAAACAATGCTTCATGCCTGGCCTGTTCACTCAATAAGAAATAAATCATTGTTTTCATAGCTGTGCCTGATAATAAGGCAGATTTCAAAGCATGATGAAACGTATACTTTTCTAGCAGAGAAAAACCTATAGTTACCTGGCTAATTACCCATCACGTGATGGCTGTGTGTAAATATAGGCTTTTCACATGTGCAGCTTCTGTGTGGGTTTCTATTTTTTTAATTGAGAATGCTCATTTAGTTATCATTGTTTCATATTAATGTCTTCAATCAAAGATTTAGAAGAATGAGCAAATATAAAAGCTACCATTTTAGGGTGGCTTCTTTTTGACCTATACTAAACCTTTGTGGTATGGGCTTTAAAATAAGACAGACCTGGATTCCAGTACTTGCTCCATGAGCTCTGTGACTTTAAAAATTGTAGTTCTGCTTTGATTGCTTATTTGTGAAACAGAGTTAACAATACCTGTCTCATGAGACTGGGGAAGACGAGATTAGCTCACCTGTGGGAGAGCACCAAGCTCACAGTGGCAGCATTTCATCAAGAACATTGGTCTCTGCCCCAGCTGTGTAGCTCAGTGGTTTAGAGCATCACCCCTGGTGTGTCAACATTGCAGGTTTGATCCCTGGTCAGGACACATGCAAGAACCAACCACGAATGCATAAATAAGTGGAACAACAAATCGATGTTTCTCTCTCTCCCTTCCTCTCTCTAAAACCAATAAATAAAAATAAAGAACACTAGTTTCTTTTTCTCTTTTCCTTAGAAAAGTAAACCTGACAAAATGCTGTTTTCCTCCCCAAGAAAGTAAATTGGACAATTCCAACCTAAAAGAATACCAAGATATAGATAACAGTAGTATGTTGTCTTACAAACATTTGAATCTCTATTACAAGGCACTGGAATTAACTCAGGGTTAAATAAGCCATGATTCTAGTTTTCTAAGAGTCCAGAAAACCGAGAGGGTCATTGTGAAGCACTTTTAATGTGATGTTGTATTTAATTCTCCGTGCTAGAACTTACCTGCGTGTACTGTCCTGTAAACCATCTGCTTATACTTCCCCTGATCACTCTTCAATCATAATTTGCATGTCATCCTTGCACAGGGGCCATGCTAATCTTCTCTGTATTGTTCCAATTTTAGTACATGTGCTGCCAAATCGAGCACTCTTCAATCATAATTAACAGCTGATTCTAGTTTGTCAGAAAATTTGGTGCCAGGACTTCAGACGTCCTTTGGGATATCACAAGGGAAATATGTGAATCACTGGCCTCATCCGATTCTTTTCAGGCTGTGAACTGGCTGTTCTTAGGGTTTATTGGCTGTGTATTGGTAGGTGCATGATGCTTGTGTGTTTTGGGGAGGGTCCAAACTGGAAATCCCATTTGTCCTTGAGGTGCTTCATTATTCCAAAAGAAACCGAAGCACACAGACAGGCCATAGTTTTGTGAGTCGTTTTCTCTTGGAGGCCACGAGCGAGAATTTTCAATGTCCACCAGGACAGTCTGTATTGTGCTGCAGTAAGAAACATGCCCCAGATCACAGTGGCTTAACATGAGAAAGGGTTATCTCTTGTTTATGCATCGTTCATGGTGGCGTACAAGATTCTACAGAACAAACTTTCCCTCTGTGAGGCTCCACCTTGCACCTCCCTATCAACGTGTGCTTCTAGATCAAAGGAAGGGGAAGAAAGAGGTGGAGAGTTGAATACTAAATGTTTGCGCTCCACAGGAACATGCATCGCTACTACTAGTATGTCAGTTAACAAAGTGATTAATTGCATGGTCCTGTCTTACATCAAGGAGGATATGTGATCCTGAAGCACTCTTAGAAGGAGGGGAAAATTGGACATTGGGTGGACGTTTGTACTCTCACAAATGCCCTTAGGATAATGATGAATCTCACAGGATAATAAAATCTCAGGGTTGATCATCTAGTTATAACCCTCTAGTTATAACATCTTTCCTGCACTTACTACTATGTAAAGTGTCCTCTGCAGAAATCTTGACTATTTGACTTTTTAATATTTTCTGTGATTGGAGCTCATTTCTTTTATAAGCAGTTCCATTTCATCTTCAATCCATCTCTGTGTTAGAAATTACTACTTTTGTGAATTAAATTTGAAATGCATGGCTTATAGTATAAATTATTTTACTAAGGCTGTATACTATTGGCACTAATACTGTTCTTGTAAAAACAGAGAGGAAGTCAAATGTTTCTTGTTCTTGAGAGTGTCTCAAATATTTGAAAACGGTTGCCTCTGCCCCCACTTTTCCATTGTCTAGGAGGTCAACATCGACAGCCTCGACCCCACGGGCTGCATGTAGCTTAGGTTCTAGTTCCTTCACATGCCTGGTGGTCTTCACCTCGTGTGTCCTGCCACTCTGCATGTAACTGTGTCTCTGTTTAAGGAAAAGATAGATCTCCAACATGTTTTTTCTCCTTAATTTTACTTTCTGTGCCATGCATGTAAAAATTTAAACCGTTCAGAAGTTAGAGCCCTTCATTACCCCCTTCCCAGTTCCACTTTCTTTCCCAGCATTAACACATCGATAACAGTCGGTGGTTATCCCTCCAGTTACCTGTGTGTGGATGTGTGCTTTGTGTGTGCAAATTATTTTGCTGTAGTAATAGGACCTTACTGTGTACATTATTTTGCAACTTGCTTTTTTCTGCTACTGTTAAGTACCTAGAACTGTGCTATCCAGTATGGTAGCCACTAACCACATGCAGCTATTGAGCATTTGAAATGTGGCTACTGCAACAGAGAGACTGAGTTCTAAATTTTATTTCATTTTAATGAATTTCAGTTTAAAATTTAAAACTGAAGTGGTATAAAATATCTTTTTAAACATAATTTTGTTGTTCTGGTAGGACTATATATCACTTTAACTGTTCAATATTTAGCATGCAAATCCGATACTTTATAAGTATAAAATACACATTGGGTTTTAAAAATTTAGCATAAAAGAATATATATTTCGTTAATAATTTTTTATTGGTCCCATGTTGAAATAATATGATAAATATTTTTGATATGTTGGGTTAAATAAAACATATTATTGCACTTAAATGTACCTTTTCATTTACATTTTTAATGTGGCTACTAGAAAGTTTTAAATTATAGATGTGGCTTGCACTATATTTATATTGGACAGCACTGATCTAGAGAGACTTGGGCAGCTAGGATGTGTCGATGACCCTTTTATTCTGAAGTAGGATCACTGTTGTACGCACTGAGTGCTTAGGAGGACCAGGGCACTGTACTTGCTCTGGAAGGAAGATGAAGATGAAAGAGACACCGTATTGCTCTCAGGAACTCATAGTGTCGCAGGGCGGACAGACACAGTGAAGTTATAAGGTGGAGTTTAGCCAGTGCATGGATGAAGATAAAAGCAAAGTGCACTGGGGGCACAGAAGAAAGTTCCTAAGTGCATGTGTTATATGTGAATAAACCTGTAAATGCTTGAAGAACAGGAATTATGACCCGTTTTTTGGCAGGAGTCTCATATACATGATTATTGAGTAGATGAGGAGATCCCCATCCCATGTGATCTCCCGGTTCCACCAGGATATTACTAGAAATGAAGAATCTCATGGTCATCTGTGGCTCAGATCTTTTTGAAGGGCCTACTCATCCCACTAGGAACTTGGACTTAGTTCAGACATGGCTTTCTAGATAGAATTCCTGTGCTTGATGTTAAGTGCTGACCTTTCATTATCTCCAATGAATACACAGTGGTTCATATCAAGCTTGTCTAGTAAGCAGAAGAAATATGTATATTACATATTCCTCATTAAAATTCTCAGTATTTTGCCAGAGCTTTAGCACTTCCAACCAAAAAGTGTTCTGAGATGTTAAAGGGAAGATAATTAAGCTTAAGGCTCTTTATGATTTATTTGGGTTTACAGAGTTTCATTTGTTTCGTAACTATGAGGACTCTTCCGTCTACCAACGCATGCTCTCTGGTGATAAAACCGTATCAGTTGAAACTCAAAATCTTATGTTTTTATCCTCTTATTGAGTGTCCTTAATTAATCTAAACAATATTTTCATACCATATTCTTAGCTTATATTACCTACAAGCTAAGAAAAAAAAGTTAGCAATTTTAGATTGCAAATGACAGAACTTTTCCTTGGAGATGTCAACTTTCTGCCTAGTTACATTATTCATGATTACAAATGGAGCTAGTGTGGTTAACAAAATCAATTCACACAAAACGTTCTCCTGAAGACAATGTTGGTGGTGGATTTTACAAAATGAGAGAATTGATCCTGGGCAGAACTTTCTGGTTGAATAAAAAAACTTCTGTTGAAACTGTTCTGGGAGTGAGGATAGGAATGGTATAGAATCCATACTGTAGATGGTAGGTTCATGGTTTGGCAGGAGGTGTGCTGATAATTATCAGCTTTCCTCCACCCCCTAAAACTGTAACTTAGGACATAGATCAACTGCCTGAATGTTCTGCTATGAAATCTTCTGAGTCATGGGTTCTTAATTAAGGACTGATGGATAAATTTTGTGGGGATGCCTAACCACCCCCCGAACCCCAAGTTTTCATACAGAATTCTGTATATAAATACATATTTTCTTGGGAAAATATTCATAGCATTCATCTGATTCTGAAAGGGGTCTATGATGATAAAAAAGGTTATATAAAATACATTTTTATGCCTGATTATCAGTTACCCTTCT
Organism: Desmodus rotundus; assembly: GCF_022682495.2. Classification (NCBI taxonomy): domain Eukaryota; kingdom Metazoa; phylum Chordata; class Mammalia; order Chiroptera; family Phyllostomidae; genus Desmodus; species Desmodus rotundus. The sequence continues at coordinate 38,716,073 of NC_071390.1, forward strand.
CCCCACAAAGCCACCCCTCAGGCATTTCCACCAAGTGTATTTACTCTGTTTTCCTGGTAGACCCTGTACATGAGACGGTGGGGGAAAGGCAGTTGGATTCACCTGTTCTGGTGGTGCTTAACCTTTGTAGGTGGGGGTGGCATGGATAACTTTGAGAACCTAAAGAACACTATGAGCTTCCTACCCGGAATACGTTTACGTCTACAAAGTTGAAATCACATTTGAGGACATTCATAGATGTCCTCTGGAAATTGGCCTTTGGATTCTTTGTTAAAGACTGCTGGCCGATTCCCTGGAAAGAGTACCAAATGGCTGTGCTGTGAAGCAGCAGCACGAGGATGCTGCGTGCCCACCCACGAGGTTGGTGGGAATCCACTTTCCCATGCAAGGGTTTCTGGTTTTCAAGCTTGTGTGGGCAGGAAGGTCACGCCGCTCTCATCTCATGTACTTTTTGTTTCTATTTTCAAATTAGAAATTTTGACAGCAGGGATAAACAATCAGGAATTCTTATTTTTTGTTGGCTGGATAATCTGGATATGCTGTGGACACTTTATATGTTTATTAGCTACTTTCTGTTTAGAATGCGCTAAAGAGGCTTGCAATAGCGGGAAGCCCTGTGAAAACTCCTTCTGATGAGGCAGAGCATCCTTTTGTAATGCAGACACATTTCATATGGCTTAATTTTTATATATCATGTTTTCATAATACATGGACTGCCTACGGATTCTTTTGAAAGCCTGTTTGTCAAATCGATCCAATGGCCACTTCTGACAGCAATTTGTTTATTATAAGAATCAATCTCATGCTCAATATTCTAAATATTTATAAAATAACTTTTTTCTTATTTTTTACTTTGGGAGCTCTGCATATTGTTTGTGGGTCTAAATCCCATCTATTTCCTGGGAGCTTGAGTTGAAACCCAAGATAAGAAGCCTTTTTTTAAAAATTCCGACCAAGACCCCATCTGCTATTTACTAAACTAGTTCCAGGGAAGGTCCTGAGGGTCCCTCACATATCCCAGTCTTTAAGGTACTGTCTGGCATGTGGTAGGCACTCTATCCGTATGTTGGATGAATGGATGGTGACTGGGCTTTAAATCTTATACCTGGAGACAGCATAATATGTGGTAGCACTCCGGTGGACCTGGACTTGAACCCTGGATCCCCAATATTAAAAAAATCTGTATAATTCCTACCTCCCAGGAATATGTTGTAGGATTTAATAACATATTGAATTCCAAGTGCTTAAGAAAGTGTCGGCATAATAAACTACTTGATAAATGGTAACATTATTAAAGTTGTAGGCCTTGAATTAGAATATCCTAGATTTTAGTCATTTACAAACCAATATCGCAATTTTTGTCACATCACCAACTGCCTGTTTTATTATTGACTTAATATTGTTCTTTAACTTAACTGCTTTTTTACATAAACAATTTTATGTAATAGGAAATTTATATCATGACTATAAATGGAAAACATATCATTTGCTATAGATAACAGTGAAGTTAAATACATAATTGTTAAAATTAAAAAAAACTTTGTCTGTGCATGTACCACCTAAAATTGACTTGGGTACTAGTGTACACCACACGTAAGTCCTTTCCTCTGAGGCTCTTCTCTTGGGCCTTATTGATAGCAATGAGACTCACTCGGGCTGTGGCGAGCCTCGGGTCAACAGCAGGCTAGGAAGGGTTGGAGCCAGTTGCACTGAATTAATCTATAGGCTTAGATGTGTAACTGCCACACAGATGTGGAGCCTGAAAATAACCCCCGTGCACCTGCCCTGGTTGTGTGTCCGTTACAGTGTTCATTGAGCACCAATAGATGCCGTAGGGACAGTAGAGTAAAAACGTGACTCTTACCTTTGAGATGCCTGCACTCTTATGAATGGTTTATACCCAGCCCCTGACTGGGGATGAAGAATCTCATCTCTGGGCAGTTTCTGAATGAATATGGATCCCAATTGGGTGAGGAAGAGAGTAGTTGTTATTACTACCAACTGGCCCCAAACAGTGATGTGAAACCTTGCAAAATTGAGTCCTGGGCAAAACTTGTGTCTTTAGAAATTTGTCTAGCCAAGGTGATTTGCTGAGATTGAATCCTTCAGATTATCTCAATTAGAACAACTCCCTTGCCTGAGCATTGAGTTCAAAATAGTAAAAAGGAAGTCACACGGCTTTAAAAGGGGGTATATTTTAGCAGCACACAGAAAACAAAGGTGAAGGCCCACATCTGCGTTGTGCCGCATAACTGATAAAAGCTGAAGCAGTGCTGGGGACAGGCTCATCATCCGTACTGTCCTCCTAATCACGGAAATCAGGGTGCTTGTTAATGACCCTGCAGGCACGCTGGTTCTCAGCATTACCTGTGGTTGGGGAAACATGTCTGGATGTGTTTGGCAGCAATCCGATACCATCAGCCTGCTGAAGACCATCCCCAATTTGACTGTGTTCAACTCTGTTATAGTCTGGAGAAAAAAAAAGATAATTCCACAGAGCATTGTGCCATTAACTAGAAACACCACGGTTCTGAGTACAAATATTACTAAAGGTAAATGAATCATTAAAAGAATAGTAGCATGAAATAATTGACAAATAAACTCCTGAAGTTTGGAATAGAATAAATTTTACCATCCAAGTAGTTCCTTAATCCATCCACCAATAGTATTAGTTGTCCAGTTAAGTCGCCAAAAAGCATTTATGGTCTTAGAGTAAATGATTGGTAATTAGGACTTACAAGGTTATAAATACAGAGCAGGGATTCAGTGATATCATAATAAACCACAGGAGAAGCCAGAGTGGTTTCTAATATTAGTAGAACCTTGAGAAATATTTAGAGCCATGTTCTCACACCACAGTTAGATTTTTTTTATTGGCAGGGTGGGAGCAAGACAGCAACTAGGGTTTTATCAAAAAATGCGCAATTCTTTTCCAATAGGACCAATGGGAGTAAATGGAAATGCCTAGAGGAGATTAGGCCCTTGGTTTGAATAATGCATGAATCTTTTAACAAGCAGAATACATACTTAAAAAACAATAAAATATTTCCTCTTGTCCCTCTCTTAGTTCTCTCACTTCTGGTCTCTTTCCTTAGAATGAGTTTTATAGAAATGAAAAAAGATAAGAGAAAGGTCAAGGGCCTTTCAGCTCCTTGTCTCCAGTTTGGCCAGTTTATCTCCTGTTTCAGAGTCTAAGAAGTCAAGCATTTATTATTCTAGCCCTAGACTTTGTTTCCCTACCTTGTCGCTTGCTGGCCTGCTAACAGTGGAGACATTGAAAGGGGTACCTACCCACACCTGCTTCCTGGCCCCACTCCCAGCTACAGGAAAGGTAGCCTGTCGGTGGGACCGTGAGAGCTAGACTGAGTCCAGAACCACAGCCTGGTGACATCACAGCAGTGTCTTAGTTGAAGATCCAGCCTGACAGCTGATCAATAAGCCAGTGTCACTGCCCAGCAGGACTGGTCTGGCAGAGCATCTTACATTTGAGTAGGAGCAAGACAATTCTTTGTAATTAGTCCCACAGAAAGTTCCACGGAAAATGATGCATGCCAAGTGGTGGTGGATGCTGAGAATTGCTTGCTGTCTCTTAGCTGCACTCTTGATTTCTGCGCCTGTATCTTGGTTTCAGGTGGCTTTGATCATCCTTGACCGTGGCATTTCTTGAGCTCCTTCTCTGTGCATTTACTGTAATTGTATCTAGTATGTGTACGGTGCTGGGAGAGAAATGACCTGTGCAGTCGACACACCTGCATTGATGTCATTAGCAACAGTTAGTTAGCGGAGCTCATGGGCAGGGACAGATGTGCCTGGTGTGGAAAACATCGCCAGGATCTGCCCCAGACTGGTTTTATTTTTGCACATTTTTGTGGTCCTCAAATCCCTTTTGGAGTCACACCTTTCTTGATTTTGAAGTACAGAATGAAACAGAGTCCAACTTGCTGGATAATCAGATAGAGTCAGGGGTGCGATCAGCACGGGAACAACTGAAGGGCACATGCAGGCACCGGTCAGAGTAGACACACACCTCAGGCCTGGAGCAGCAACCCAAGAGTGCCGGTGTGGCCAGGAATTGACCCCGGGGTACCTGGCCTGGGGATGGTGGGGGGATCATGGATCTCCCGAGGAGGATCCAGGGATGTGGGGGAGGAGGCAGGGAACACGGCAGAGAGGGGCTGCAACGGTGGCTATTTGCTAACCTGCTCAAAAGTCTTGTGGTATTTCACCTGGTGAGGCCATAGTGGTGTGCAGCGCCCTGCAGCCCTGGTGTCTGTGTGTGAACCCGGGGACCAGAACCCTTCAACATTGTCTGTAGCTTACTGGAAGCCCACCCTACAGTGCTTAACTGAATAGTGCTCTTCAAAATGCACCGACTAAAAATAGTTTCATCTGCAGCGTGAACATAGTTTCATATTTATACTAGCATCTGGCCTAAGGAATTGAATACTCCATTCTTTAAATAGCTTCACTCCAGCTCTTGAATACTCTGAGAAGAAAATCTCCCCCAGGCAAACACCTTGTTTACATAGTCATGTTTACATGCAAACAAGTTTCTAAAATGCAGAGGAATATTAATCTGGGAGTTAATGGTGCTTTGGGGTAGTCTTTTCTTTTGGTGGGGGATGTGAGAGAAGGAGGGGTTGAACAGAGAATGAATTTCAAATATGTGCATTTGGTAGAAATTTCTGAGCTATCTACACTATTTACATTTTTTGTACTTTACTAAATTTGATTCACAAACATGTAAATCGTCTGTAAATTTGTGAAGCCGGTTAGAGTGAAGTCCCTGGGAAGAAAAATTTGTGCTGCTGCTAATGCCCAACAATAATAGAAATATAAGCCTAGATATACTTTAACTTTTTCTACCAGCAAGTGTTCTGGGGCCAGAAATCATTTGCCAGCAGGCAATGGAAGTACTTTTGTTAGTCTTAGGGGGATACTAATGGCTAGTCCCCATGAAGAAAAACGCGAAAATAACACACTAAAAGGTAAACATTACGAATGGGTGGCTAATGATTAGCTGTTATAGTCCAAAGGGGCAGAGTATTTTTTTATAGTTTTATGACCCTTGCCCAGCCTTTATTGAAAGAACATTGTATATTCAGAGTTATATATTTCAAACCTAAACCTCCTTTGAACATCCTTCGCTCAAGATCACAGCAAATATTCCCCATGTTGTATGTCGTAGACAGGAAAACTTTGAATGTGTACTGGTTTTAACATTAAAGAAGGGGAACGGGCTATTATCTTTTTAAATCTAGTTTAGGAACACAGAGAGTGGGCTATAACAACAAACCTTTACCCTCGCCTGAAAATTAAGTGTGGTCAGTACAGCTGTTTTGCCTGTGAAGCGAGTTAGTATTTAGAACCTTCTTGCTACAGGATGGTCAAGATACAGCCCTATCTGAAGTGAACAGCTTTTGTTAACATAGGCCAGTTCGGAAAAATAAAAATGTTAACGAGTTGCATTTTTTTCCTTATTTAAAACAAAAATGGCCTCTTTTTTTTTTTTTTTTGAGTCCCCAGGGCTCTAGTTTTACAACTGAGATTAGCTACTTTAGTAAATAACAGAATGTCAGCAGAGCATTGCCCACTCGAATGTTTACATGTGGGTATATTTGAGGAGTGTAACACAAAGGCAACTTTTCCGTCACTGATGTTAAAATTAGATGTGAGGCCATGATTGTTCTTCACGGTCTACGAAAGTAAATGCTTTGGCTGAATGAAAACCATGTATATTCTCTGGGAAACAGTGAAATGTCATAATTTAAACACCACTTTCATTTTTCACCAGTGGGACTTTTATAGATAAAAATCTAATCTAATTCTAAATCATCCTTCTCAAATGTTTTTCCCCATTACGAATGTAATATCTTTTTTATTACAGAAAGTAAAGACATGCAAAAAGAAAAAATAAAACTCATTCATAGTCTCACTACCCAGAGGCTACCACTGTTAACAGTTTAATTCCAATTTACAATATTTTCTTGATCCTAAGATGCCACTGGTTGTAAAGATGCATCATTGATTTTCAACAGCTTTTGGAGAACAAGAAACAATTTCATTCTAAATAATATAGACATATTTTTAGGTACATACAGAGTTCAGAAAATTAAAAAGTGGGGGAGATGGACAGGGAGTCCATTTTAGAATTGATTGTAAAAAGCCCGGTTCTGGCCCTTCTTCCCCGAGAAGCCATACTGCTCCCTGGGTTCCCAGCTCCCTGTGAATCCTTCCCTAGTCCAAGATTCTTAGAATTGTAAGGAAACACAACAATTCAGTCGAATCTCATGTTACATCCATGACAGTAATTCTCCATTGTTCTCCTGGTGATACTGAGTTTACTTACCTTACATAGCCATGGATTTTTTTTAGCCGTGGATTTTTTTGTTGTTGTTGCTGACATGCTCTGAATTTTAAGAAGTTCTTTGTTTTTCTATTGGACCAAATACTATGGCTCTGCCACATTTACCCACTGGGACCAGTTCCCTTGCGAAACCCCACAAAAGTAGGAGATAAACTCTTCTCCCACATAAAAAGTTCTTAGATATTTTAAAGGCAGTTTTCCTGTTGCTTTCAAGAGTTTCTGAAATCTTGGTCATTCTGACATCCTATTATTTCTAGGTTCAACATCCCTGGTGCTATCAACCTAGAGTGTTCTTTATTCTGCTCCTCTGTTGGTGTGCTTCAGTTAGACGATGCCAGTTTAAAGACACTGCCGGAAGCACTGGGAAGTACTTTCTTTTGACTCATGCAGAAATTTTGGTTCACTAAGAAAATTGGGAGCTTTTTGTATGAAATGTTATTAAGATGGGCATCATCGTCCTATTCTTATACAATAATTTGTTAAAACTAAGTTTTAGACTGCATTTTCCCTTATTGACTTAGCATTATTTGCTTTCAGCCAATTTTCAGCCTCTTATGAGTTTTTTTTTTATTTTGACTCATATATTTGCATCCTTTCTTCCAAGAATGTCATCTGCAAATTTGAGAAATTGTTATTGCTTATATGTGATCACATTCCTACTTGAATTTGTTTTTAAGGTATATCTTCATAACTTGACTCCAAGTGTCTTACAGGAAGAAGTTTGTTTTAACTGGTAGCTATTTGTATCACTCAGAGCAACTAGTTCAGAGTAAAGTTTTGACGAATCCATTGGCCGTTAGTGAATCGTGTATCTACCTTGCCTTACCTTCAGCCACAGCCACCATCCTTTGTATGTAAACAAAGGGGATGTAAGTGGTATGAGGTCACACAGTGGACCTAGGTAGGTGATGGTTCATAAATACTGTGTTATGTATTGTAATACACACACACACACACACACACAGGCTTTCTCCTTCATCCGTGAGTTTTCTTATACAATGATAAACAGAGCTGGTAGGTGGGTAAATGTTCATCTTTCAGCTAGATGATTTGTATCGTATAGACAAACTCCTTGAACATTTAACTTAGTGTTTCCCCTTCCAAGCAGATGTTTCACTAGAATGTAGCCTCCACAGATACTTCTCTGGTTTGCGAATGTTAATGTCTCTGTTAATATCTGTGTCATTTACAACGGAAGAATGATACAGGTATTTTATTTTGACAAGTGTTGGAAGTGTAGCTCCATGTAATGAAGGGGAGCTGCCCAGGCCTTGAAGTAGTTCGTGTAAACTTTTGGTTTGGATATGCTTGTATTTATGTAGATAACCATCTGTTTATACATTCTTGTATTTATTTACTCATTCGTTGGTTTGTTCAGTAAATACATAAGGGCCTATTATGCTCAGGCTCCATTAGACTTTAGCTTTTTAGAAAGATTCTTGAAAATAATAATTTGCTTATTGCATGGTAGTATCAGGGATGGCCCATTTCATGAAAATTACCTCGGTAAGAATTTGTAGGTATACAAATACACCTAATCTAATGCTCAACAATAATAATAGACAATTTAACATAGTATATACACACAATATATATACACACAAATATTTATATTATATGTATATGAGTAAGTGCGTAAATATACATATATAAATATATACCAGTAAGTTGATTTATTTGAACCAATTGTTTCACCTAACAGGACTTACTCCTACTGGGAATGACACAGGACATTCATATTCTATATCACTTTTTAAAAATGTCGGTTGCAACCCACCCAATAGGTTTTCTCATCCCACTAATGGACTGCAATCCTCAGTTTAAAAAACACCGACCCAGAAGCAATTGTTTTGCATAATGTCTTCTTCCCAGGTAAGCACACTATTTCCACACTCAACTAAGTGTTATGGACCCACATTTGGCCAACTGTTACTCAGGTTCTCCCAACCCTCCAGTAATCACTACAGAATTCGTGCTTCTTTTCCACAGTCTAAAGTGAACCCTTCCAAGGGATCCTGTTACTGATACAGTTCTGTCCTCTTTTGGGTCAACTAATATAAAGGATTGTCATAAGTAATTAAGCTGCCCATGTCTGAAATAAAAAAAGGAAACCCCACCACATAGTTCATTTCTAACATAATACCCTTAATTTTTCAGAAAATGTGACAGGTGTGCAGTTCTTCCCATACACGGTGTTTTTAAAGAATCTGTCTTGTAGGCATTGTCTGTATTGGTATGTCATCCTCAGTGGAGAAAAAGCAATAATTTCCTGCCTCTCTGCCCTGAACCTAAGAGAAACTGCTTTCAACATACCAAAGACAAAGAAAAGCTTCTATTTATAGGCTTCATGTGGTTTCTAAAATTTTAACCAAAGTGAACAGAACAATAATAAATTGCTCTCACATTTTTGCCCATAGAATTGTTTATTTAGCATTTTCTGTAAAACAAGAGACCTTCCATTCTCGTGAAAACACTGTATTTTGATTGCCTGGGAGATTTGAAATGATTTCTAATCTTGCCACCACTGTCTTCTGCTGTGTAAATGAAATGTTTCATTTTCAAAGAGACTGTCAGGATATCTGAAGACAGTTCCTTCACCGCTCTGCACGCCCCCCCCAAAAATAAAGTGCTTTGCTCTGTGTTTTCCAAAAGAACAATGGCATTATTTTTTATATGGGAAGGTATGATTTTCAGCAAGTCCTAAAGTGCTTATTTTCTAGCAGTTTCTTTGTTTTATTAAGCTCATAGGATTGTTTTTTGATTCACTAACTATCAAGAGTTGCCAGTTTTATGGGATGTTCAAATAGTACAGGAGCCCTTTGAATATAGAGCGAGAATTGAAGCTAAAATATTGTCTGCCTGCAAACCATCATTTCTTCTTTTATGGGTGGGGAGGAGGGGTCAGCCAAGAATTTACAACAAAACTTTCTTCCTTTGTTGAAATGGGTCTTTTCTTGATGGCTGGACGCACCAAACCCTGGGACCTGCCGTTTCACCCAGGTGTTCAAGAGGACTGAGTTGAGCTCATTAAACAGCCTTCCTTGTCTTAGGGCTTATCAGTTTCCAAATTATTTATATCCTCATACCCCCCGCACTGCTGGTCTCCAGACCTGCCTGGAGTGTGAAGTAAGTCTGGTTGTGTAATGACATAAAACTTGATCCAACCCATTATCTCACGAGGATCACCATGTTTTATTGTCTCACCATTGGAAAAAATTGACATTTTTCCACATTAATTTACTAGATGCTTTAATTTTGCTTAGAAATGGCCTCATGATTCTTTGGATTTGTTTTGCCCTAAATTTTTGCTTTCTGTGCTAAACTACTTGACAACACTCCCTCTCTTCCACTGATGCATCCAATAAGGAGATTTGTTTCATAATTCCACTTAAGGAGCTTAAATCAAGTTTTACGTGTATATCGTGACTTGCGATTACCAGAAAAGTGACTAACTTTGAGCAGAGACAAACAGTTAGGCAGTCCGCTCATTGGGTTAATATCATCAGGTCTCCAGTCTGCACTTAATCAGTGTAGTCTGCCTTGATTAGCTATATTGAAATACTTGAAACCCCGACTTGTAATATGAAACTCAGACATACTTATAAATGCCGATAGCTTCTATTTACTTACAGTCAACAATTGATGAAAAAGCTCTTACTTAAATAAATTGACTTTGTGCAACCAGAAACATAATTCATTCGTTTTATAAATGTTCCTCCCTGCTGTGGACTTTAGCCTTTGGCATCTGACCTTTAACCATAATCTATGGCTAGACATAGCTCGGGCATTATAGGAATGCTAAGGTGAATTCAAATTGCATAATGCTGGAGAATTCCAGTTAAAACAAGGCTGACTGAAATTTAAAACACACTGTAATATAGACAAAGGAATTGTTATCATAGATGAAATGTACGTCGTAGATATAGGAGGATTATTGCGTCTGTTTCAGATGTAATTTCATGCCTGAGAATTTACATTGAAGGAAAAATGGTCTGGATCCCATTAGCGAAAGGCCCTGTTTTGCTGTCAGTTTAATTAAATGGAAACTGCTGGCAAGAGCGCTGAGGAGGTGGAGAGAAGCAATACTATTTTGTATGTTGGAACAGGAAACTGTTAGGTCTTCCAGTTTGAAAAGGATACAGAAATGAAACCTGTGATTCATTTTTGTTTACAAACTCCCTCCTAGTTTACAATGACCCGAGTGATAAATTAACTGCAGTAAGTTATACAATGTGCAGGACAATGGCTTGATCCCAAGACATGAAATGCTAATCTCTGATAATAAGAAGGTAGAACTTACTTTAATGTGACTTTTCCCCTAAACAATGCATTATTCAACAAAGCAATTGTTTGCTTCGGTTTATTTTTCTGTAAGTAGATTGAGAAAAGGGAGGGGGGTGTTCAGTTTGTTTTAAAATGTGTGTGTGTGAGAGTGTGTGTGTGTGTGTGTCTAGCAGAAGAAAGGGAAGAAAAAATAAAGGGGGGAAGAGTAAGAGAGAGACCTTGGAACAGTGACTTATCTGTTAAGTGTGGTTGGCATCCTGCCTTTTGGCTGGAGTTTTTGAGAAAAACATATTTGGTTTACTTTAATGGGCAAAAGCTCTGAACCTCATTTGTAGGAAAAAAAAAAAGAGCATGTTTTCTTTTCCCTTTTTCAGTTGAGTTTATTATATCTTGACATTCTGTCTTGTAATTGAATAGTAATTCTGAATTTAGAGCTGGAGAAGAAGGAAATTTAAGCGAGTCTTCCTCCTCCACCTCCTCCTCATGTTTCAGAGAAAAGGACTAGCTGATCCCAAAGTTTTATGTTTTCACCGCCACCCTTCGAACTGGCACACACACAAAAAAAATTGTTTAATTTTGCTGACACTATGTAGCTGTCTTTGTACCTCGGACTGTGCTCAGAGTTGTTGATATGTTTGTGTCTGTTCTAATAATGTGAGGTCAGTGTGTGTTTTCAGAAGGAAATTTTCAATCTCAGTTAAAAGTAGACAGCCAGTGAGAGTATTCTGTATGATACTGTCCGGTGGTTACATGACATTGTACATTTGGCAAAACACAGAGAGAGGGAACCCTAATATAAGCTATAGAGGTGACTAATAATGTATTAATATTGGTTTATCAGTTGTTAACATATGTACCACACTAATGCAAGATGTTGAAAATAATATATTGCATGAAGATACCAGCAGCAAAAAAAGAAAAAAAAAAGATGTCTGTGGTATGTAAACCTAAGTCCAATTTTCCCCTTAGTTTGGTGCAGCTGTTTTATCACCACTATTGGGTAAATATGCTTATTGAATTGTCATCCCCTTACTAGGTTTGTTGTGGGGGACATACCAGTGTTACAAAAACATAACAGAGGGTATATGATTTCCACAAGCTCTGATTAAACATTTGGGCCATCCAATACTGGAGAATTTATATGGAGTCACGTTCTTTCTATGTCCACATTTTTTCTTCATCCCTTTCAATTATGCTTATTTTCCTTTAATGCAGGTTATGCATGTTTATCATGTTAAGACAATACAAAGAAATAGGAAGGAAACATTTAAATTGCCCACGCTACCATCACGCTGAACTAACTAGTGTTGGTATTTATTGGCTTAATCATTCCTGTCTTTTCTTTTTGTCTCCCTCTATGGGAAGGGTTTTTTTTCTAATGTATGCGATATCTTCAGTCTTATAGCAGACTTTTTGTCTTTTCTACTAATGTGCTCTCTCATACACACCAGATAGCCATCTACGGCATCATTGTTAGTAACAGACTCTACTGTGTTCCACTATAGGGAAGTGCCATAATTGATCTGACTGTTCTCCTTTTGACTGTGATAAACTGTTCTCTCAGGAACACCCTTGAAGTTATATCATCGTTTGTATCTCAATTGTTTCCTTAGGATAAAACCCTAGAAGTGAGACTTGTGAAGTCAAAGGTCGGCGCAGAATTCTGAGATTTTTGCTAGGTTATATTGTAAAGAACATTGTTGGAGTATGACTGGGTAAATTGTAAAGAACATTTTTAGTAGAATTAGGATATCATGTGTATTGGAAAAATCCTTCAATGCTTGGCATTGCTGAAGCCAATGTAAAATGAAAAATGTGTTATTAAGTTTCAAGGGAAGCTGGGCAAATTTAGATATAGCTGATTTGGGGCAGACTTGTACTTTGTGTGTGGAACATGTTTCTATACCCAGAGTTCTATCTCCAGCGCTCATGATATAATTAGGAAAAGCAACCTAACTCTAAGAGAGCTCCTAACCATTCCCTTCTCCACTGCCAGAACCTCCCACAACACCGCTTTGGAGGCCACATTTACACCAAGCCCTCCAGTGGAAGAGTCATACCCCTGCCTTTTTTTCTAGCTGCATGCTATGCGCCTTTGTGTGTACTGGGTGTGTGTAGGGTGGGGGGGATGTTCTTTCCCATTCTCTCGGGTTCTCACAGGTGAATATAGGATGCCTACCTTAGAGGACTAACCAGGGATAGGCTGGGGCATCTTTGAAAGGGTTAATCTGAAAGGCTATTGCAGCCAATGAGCATTTATCCTGATGATGTCACAGTGGTGGTATCAGAGGCTCCAGGGAATTTATTATGAAATTACTCAGAACTGGGAATATTCATTCCACTCTTAGTGGCTTTTTGAAGCGTGACAAAAAGGATAAATTGAAGTTTCAATAAAATAGGCCTATGTGTGTTACTCCAGGTTCCTAAAGATCATTGTTTTGAGTAGAGTTAAATTAACACACAGGCACCTGGTGCTGGTGTAAGAAAGGGGAGGGGAAGCTTTTAATCCTTGTTATCTATTTTCTGTGTGTACAATTTTATCTAAAGAGCATGTTTTACCAGCCATAGTGGGGCTGGGCTTTAAGGGCAATAAAAAGCTTTGGTCCTTAGAAAATAAAATGAGATATTCAGGCAGCCAGTTTATTTTAATTTCTTTTCCCCCCCACTTCATGACAGTATTTCAAATAATTAGGTTGATTTATGATTACAGATAGTTTTAAGAGGTAGGATGCTTTAGCAGAGCAGTGCTGGTTTATTGTATCTGGCCTTATCCAATTATAAAATTGAGTTTAGTCATGTAATGATTCTCTAACTAAAATATCAATCACGGTGAGTGGACTTTTGCGATGTATATACTGTGAGTCTATTTTGAGCCTCTCCAAGGCACTCTCACATCTAAATATGCTTACTTGGCTTTACTCTCTAACATGTAAGAACACATGAAACTTTGGCTAAATTTAGCCTCCCAAGCTAATGCACATGCTTAGTGGCAGCAAAAAGGGGAGGTTTTGATGACGAGCAGGAGATGATAGACTAGAGCAATTATGTCTACAAGACAATGAGCATCCTACATTATTTGTACAAATAACACAACGTGATTATTTGGTTGTGTCGTGGTAATAAAACAATAAAGATCATATTTAATTTAAAATGGTATCCCCCAGGGTCTTCTTTTTTATTCTGAGCCTTTTTGCCTACTAAACCGAACATGATTTGCTGCTACAGTTAACAACAGCAAGTTTAAAGGAGAAGGAGAGAGAGAGATTTTTTTTTCTCTCTTTCCATTAACTCTAGCATTCCAGCCATCACGATAAGGGCATGTAGGACAGGAATGTTGAAATAAGTCGCTTATTTCACTATTCTTTCCATATTGTTCACATAACTGTTTATTTACAATAATTTGAGTAATCTCAGAGTTCCTCTTAAAGGCTTTTTTTGGCCTGGATAGAAAGTACAGCTTTAAGATATTTCTCCTAAAATAAATTTGAGACGGTCTCATTTATAGTCAGCAGTGCCTTGATTACTTGCAGACACACTGGAAATTTACATGCGCTTTTCTCCTTTATAAAACACTGATCTGTTCATATCATTAGTTCCCTCATGACTAGCGCTTGGCTGCTTGCCAAGTGGTCTAAATCTGTAGTTGTAAATCGTGAGTTGAAATAGCAGAAAGTGGATTTGTAACTTAAAAAGTGTAAACAGTTTGGAAAATGAAGTAATTTTGGAGTATGATTGATTGCCTTGTGATTGCACTTTAAATTAGCCGGGGGTCTTGGGGGCAGATATGCGCTCTAACTGCGCATTATCCATTTTCAGTTCGGGAGGGATAATAGCATTGTTGGTAGGCTTTGAAACAATGTATGCATCTCCTGGAGTGACCTTTGAGGAAATGAATAGTTTTATTGTGTGTCCATTACTTTGCCTGAAACAACATTTTTGAGTTATTAATTTGACTCGTTCTATAAATAAAGAATTCACAATGCAAAGCAGCTGTGCAACTCTGAGTGCAGTATATCCTGCCTGTGCTTCAGAACCACTGTTGGAGATTGATAATTCACAGAAAAATGGTTTCTTGGGTGATAAATTAATAATGTGTGCTGGAGCCTATGGTTACCAAGGATGAGCCCTTCAATATTGCAGAAGCCAAAAATTATTATTAAGAAGGACAATCGATTAGTTGGCCTTCTGGGACATTGGAAGTGTAGGTCTGCTTTTGTTTAGGGATTTCAGTAATGGCACAGATAGAAAGTAGGAATAGTCCAGTGGATAATTTCTAGACAAAATGTAGCAACTGTGATAGACCAGAAGATCTGGAGTAGGAAGGCCTGAACCCAGATACTTCTTGCCCCGATTTACCAGCTGGGTCATTCTAGGCAAGTCACTGAGTCTTCGCTGATGCTCTTTTGTTCCCACCAATAAAATGGGTATGAGAATTCCAACCTCACAAAATTTGGGGGAGCTTCATGTGAGATAACATAGGAAAGTTATGTAAAATGCTCTATATTGCATATGTCATCATTATTATTGTTGCTCCTGCTATTGCTATTGTGTTATTATTACATTGGCTCTGGTAACTTCATCTGTTAACATTGTGAATGGCTCATGGAGGTAAATTTTAAGCAACAGCCACTCACTTTTTACTTTCAGAAGAGGGAGGTCTACGAATAGTTTTTCTGTGGTAACACTGGAATTCTAGTTTTTGTTTATGGGAATAATTTTCCCAGTATAGCTTGTCTTTAATTTTTTATTTTTTCTTTGTCTAATACAGTATTTCTTAAGGATCACATTCCGTTCCCAATGAAGAGTCTTAGTTTCCTAAGCACTTATTAGAGCTTTTGCTACATGTCAGGCAGATCCTGTGTTAGACATAAGGGACATAGTGGTGAGAGAGTGGAGTCTCGGCCTTTGGAAGTGTCCGAGCCTCAGGCAACACTTTGCTATAGAACGCTCTGCGATGACAGACCTGTTCTGTACCTGTGCTTTCAAATAAGGGAACACCAGCCACATGTGGCTATGGACCACTTGAAATATGGTTAGTGTGACTGAGAAACTGGATTTTAAAATTTTGTGTTTGAATTGATTTTAATTCATGTAACTTTAAATAGTCCCATGTGGCTAGCAAGCTATTGTGTTGGATAGCCCAGCTCCAGATGAAAGATCGGCTAGTTTAATTGCTAGGTTGCAAAGTCAACCAAAATATTTTGTAAGTACATGGAAACTACATTACCCATGTTTCTGTTATCCTTAATGAGACACAATGCCAAAGCCCAAATAATTGGTATTTGGATAATTCCAGTGGACAAAATAGATGAATTGCTTTTTTAGTGTATGTGGGGTTGAAACAGGGGATTGGTATATATCAATGGGGGAAATGAACAAAATACTCAAACCAGGCCTAGACTCAGGGGAGCAAACGGTGATGACGCTGAACCAGGACCGCCAGCGGGGAGAAAGCCCCAGCCAAGCCAGTTGGGGATGGTCACTGGGTCGCCCCTATTGAGTGAAAGGGATTCAGGGGCATCAGTATATAAATAGGTGCAGGATTTGTGAACATCAAACTGCAAAGAACCCCTCCCCGCCCCGAGAAAATGGAGCACTTCACATTTTCGTTTTGAGTTACCAAACTTCATTCGTGTCCACGAAACAGAAATGTCCAAAGGTACTGGGCGTGGAATGAGGCCATCTAAGACTTGAACTCGCAGATCTTTGGGAGAGTGCGGCAACCTGCCGCTGGGAAGGGCTGCCTCCAGACCTCTGCGGCATTGGGCAACGATGCCTCTTTGCAAGCGATCATTTTCCTCAAAGTCCTGTCTTAGTTCCTACATGAGTGAGTTTCCTCTGGGACAGGAAGCCGCTTTTGGCACCATGGAGCGGTAGTTAAATACTTGTGGTGAAAAGTCTAATATTAGGGTGGGAACAGAAAGACTTTAGACATCATGGAATACAGCCCCTTGATTTTGCTTTTACTTTTTTTAAACATAACGTTCACAGCGTTCCTGGCTGAGAGCGGAGATCTTACTAAGAATTTCAGAGTAGATGGGAGCGATAGCAAAGGGTCGGATCACACCCCACATGTTGTCAAAGACGTCTCCAACCTCGGCATTCCCACCTGCACTTCTCCTTTCCCCCTCCCCGTCTCGTTCTCAGCAACTGGCCAATAGCAGGCCCTCCTCTCCACGCTCCTCCCACTCAGGACCTTCCATTGCTGAGCAACTCGGTGCAGGCCCAGCCCCTCCCACTTGCATCCCCTTCTCCAGGCCCTCAGCAAACGAAGGGCTGGCACTTTCTTCAGGGCCAGCTTCTCTGGGAGCCACAGCAGGCTCAGTGCCTAGGGCCCAAAATACTTCTAGCGGACCACAAAAGCGTTCCTATTCCTTTTAAAATCAGGTGAAAATACAATGACCTTTTAGGTTGGAAAAACTGTTTTAATATATAATATTTATATATTTTTCTCTGTACCAATGTAGTCCTAAAATATAATTTTGGATATATTTCCAGCGGAGGAAGGGGCCCAGGGAGGCAATCGGGCCTAGGGGTCGAGGGCAGTCATAATGCAGTGCTGTCCTTCCCTGGTCCCACCTTCCTTCGAAGCTGGCGTCCCCATCACTTGACAGAGGAGGAGTCTGACGCCCAGAGAAGGCCCGGAGTTCGCCAAGATTCCAAACCTAGCGCCTGGTGTACCGCTCCTTCAGAAATCTTCTTCATAGGGCACCAGGGAGGCTTCTTCTTAAAACCACTTATTCCAGGGCTGGTTTTTCCCAACCAGAATGTAATTGTACTTTAATCAATAAAAAATTTCCTGTGGAACAACTGGGAGGGGTGGGGAGGAGAGAAGCCCAGCACATGTGAATTGTTGTTTATTTGTCTCTCTTAAACAATGTTTCACATTAAACCGGTTGCAAATGAAATGAATTGTATTATAGCCATCTTGGAAAAATAGCTGCTGATCTCATAAATTCATCAAGCTTCCTGGTTCCAAAGGCCTCTCTTAAAATAATAATGTGTCCTGTGCTCAGAAAATACAACCTGCCTCCACTTAGCGGGCAGCAAAGGAATTATAATTGCAAAACCAGAATGGGCCCCTCCTGCCTCCTCCGGAGGTGGCAGGGTCTTTGTTGACCCTGAACGGGAAAGAGGAAGGCTGTGACTTCCCAGGACAGTGACTCCTGTCCTTCATATTATATGATGCCTGGGTCCCCAATGTCATCACTCAGCTAATAGGTGGCTCCTCTGGGCTTCTCCCTGCTGAGCACACAGCTCACAACTCTGCCCTTTGTGCCGCTTCAGTGGCAGCTCCCTTTGCATCCAAGGTTTAGCTGGGTGTAGGCTTCTCTCAAAAGTCCTAAGCAGTGGTTATGGCCCAGGGCTATGGAATCTGACAGACCTGGGTTCTTCCAGAGTGACCTTAACAAAGCTGCATAATCTGTCTAGGCCTCAATTTCCTCATCTGTTCAATGGGAGCAGTAAACATATTCCTCACAGGGTTGCTGCATTGATTAAACACACATGAAGGGCTTAGCACTTGCCTATCAGTAGTGTCTGTTCAAGAAAAGGCAGTTGAACTCTAGCAGGACAATGTTTGATGACTGAACATTCGGACAGGTAGCCCGAAGAGTTTTATTTGTATTTGTCTTTAGTTTGGCTTCAAACACATTGTGGTGACTGCAGTGGTAACAACCACGAAGAAGTGTGCTTGGCATTTTGCAAACGCGACTGTATTTTACCTGTCCGGGTGTATGTGATCATCTCAGAAAATGGTTCCAAGTCAGTTGTACTTGAACGTTGTTAGAGATGAAGCCAGTTTGTCAGTTTTGCCTCCTCCTCAAAGCCTACAATGTATATTCCTCAGTGCAGGTCTCTTAACACCTGTCCGTTACATGACGTGGGCACAGAGGACGCGTCAAGCAGAAAACAAACACCTGACGTGGGTTTTACTGAGCTCCGTCGTCTTCCGTCAGACGTCCCCGCACGGAGGTGACCTCAGTCTCCACCAGCCAGAGCTTCTGAAGGGTCTCACCCACTGTCTTTACAGAGTCTTGTTGGAGACAAATGGCATTTGAAAATGCTTTTCTTTTTTCAGGTTTAGAAATCTTATTTAAATCAATGCAGTGAGACACTTTGAACAAAATGTAGCCATTCTCACTTCTCCGTGTGTTGGAAGAAGCAGCATCACAGCGAGAGAGCTGGGGTTAAATGGAGCTGGTTATTGTCACTCAGACTGGCGTCCTTGCTGTGTGCTCTGGCTCGTCACCAGGTGCCACATAGGTAGGATTTTTTGAGTCTGTGCTAAGTAAACTATACTCTGGAAGAATTAAGAGGTCTCTTATTCCACTGTGATTTTTTGAAAAAGATTTTATTCATTTATTTTTAGAGAGAGGGGAAGGGAAGGAGAAAGAGAGGGAAAGAAACATCAATGTGTGATTGCCTCTCGCACACCCCCAACTGGGGACCTGGCCCACAACCCAGGCATGTGCCCTGACTGGGAATCGAACCAGTAACCCTTTGGTTCACAGGCCAGCACTCAATCCACTGAGCCACACCAGCCAGAGCCCACTGTGATTTTTGACAGTCAGAAACCTCATTACTGAGCAAAATTGCTGGACCAGGTCTCTCACCTTCTCTTCCAGGCCATCTTCATGTATGGACAACAAGGTTCTCCAGCTTTCTAGAAGGCTCTATTGAAACTGAAGTGCAAGTTTCCATTAAAGTAGAAAGTTTGTGAGGTCAAAGAAGTCTGTACTTTATGTTTTACAAGGATACATTTAGATTTTAGTTTTGAAATTAAAGAAAGAAATGATTAAAGAATGTGTGAGTGAAGTTCAGGGAATTATCTCATTTCTTCTTGTCTCTTCATGGTGACCCACAAAAGAGTAATGCAATGATTACTACTTTTAAAGGAGAATCTTAACCCAAGATAACATGTGGCGGGAAACTTGCGTGGCAGCATTTCTCCCACTAGCCTGTGCAGGAGAACATCTGCCCCAGCTCTGTTAGAGAACAGTGAGTGGAAACACCCCAGCGAGGAGCCGGTGGCCGTGGAAGCCCCTCGCTTTGATTCTCCGTATTGTGCATGGGAGGATGAGATTTTACCTCCAGATTATTTAAAGTATGAGCAAACTGATAATAAGTAATAACGACCCAACGTGGTACATTATATGGTTTGTTAATCTAGAAATGGGCCCCCTAAACAGAAAGAAAAGGGATGACTTTAAATAATCTAATTTTGCGGGGGAAGAAGGTGGTAAAGAGATTTGATGGGTCTCAGCTTCTCTCTTGGCTGCATAAGACAACGGATTGCAGCTGCTTCCAATGCTGCTCAGGTGTGTTCCGACTAAATCCTTAGACTAACTGGTGTTGGAAGTCCTCTAAGCCTCAAGATTCGTTACTGGAGCAAGGCAAGGGTATTTTGGGTGTCCCGCTGGACTTGAAGTAAGGACCCGAAAGCTTAACAGCCAATAAAATGAGGACTGGATGCTAACCTTCAGCAAGAGCAGACCTCGATTTCCTAGTGTAAGCCTTCCGCTCCCTCCTCCCATTTAGAATTGAAGAACTGCAATGGCTTTGTCTTAAGGTAGGATGAGAGAGAGATGATTTCCTTAAGTCAGAGTTGAAGACAAACATGGAATTTTTATAGCGTGTAATATTTGCTGGTATTTAAATATACTTTGATGCATCTTGGCTGGCGTTCAGAGACTCTTGAAATCATCTTGATTGTGAAGAGTCACTAAATGAAGCTGTTCAATGGTGCTTGGTGAATTGCATTCAGCTACAAAGTATTGGTTCCATCTTGGCCTGGTGAATGATAACATCTATTATTTAGATGTTCTCTGTCACATTCCACCTGAGGAACAACAACAATAAAAAAAAGTGTTTGAACTTTTTTTTGAGGTAAAATATATTAATAATGTTCTTCATTATTATAAAGGGATCTGTACTGCTTACACGCACGGAGTGTGAAGTGCTGGCTCAGTTGAACATGGGGGTTATTTGCAAGACAAGTGCCAGAAATAAAAATGAAAAAGGAAGCATTGAAATTGTAGGCAGTGTAGTTGATATATCCATTTTCTTCTGCATGAACCTGCTCATAATCCAAACTGTATTTTTAAACCCTTTTTTGTTCAAACTGTTTCACCAACCATCATTTTTGAAATTTTCAGACTTAAAAATATAAAGCACATCACTTTCAGAGCTGAGGCATAGCACCTCCAAAGTACGGAGCTCTGTAGTGTGCTTTCCATATTGATTCGTCTCTTGGGCTCAGTAGTTTTTTCTGGAACCCTGAGACTTCACTTCAGCCATGGCACTTTGATTCCAAGTTCTTCTCTGACTGGAGATGCATTTCTCTCCTCTTTTTTCTTTTTTTGAAGATTTTATTTATTTATTTTCAGAGAGAGGGGAAAGGAGAGAGAGAGGGAGAGAAACATCGATGTGGGAGAGAAACATCAATTGGTTGCCTCTCGCAGGTGCCCTGACCGGGGACAAACCCACGACCCAGGCATGTGCTCTGACCGGGAATTGAACCAGTGACCTATTGCTTTCTGGGATCACACCCAACCAGATGAGCCATACCGGTCAGGGTACATCTCTCCTTTTGAGGTAGCAGTAGAAGGCCAACTGGGCATTGGATCAGATACATTCTCCAAGCCTCCGTGGTAGTATGACTGCTGGCAAGTCACTTCATCCTTTTCATGTGTCAGTCTCCTCATCTGGAAAATGGGGACAATAATTACTTTCTGGAGGGTTGTCTAGAGGAAGAGAGAGATGTGCACATAACTAGCAGAGAAGGGGCTCAGTGAGTGATGGTGTTTTTATCTGCTTACAGCTTGTCTGTGTATTCTATAAAACTCAGGTCGAGCTTTCTCTGCCTGAAGTTTTTCCTGATAGCACTTCTTGGGTACCAAGGACCTGCCTTGGCCAACACTATAGTCAGAACCCGTATTCATTTGTTGGCTCACATGCCCACTGGGCTGTACATCCTTGAGGGGAGGGGCATCAGCTCTCTGGTGTTTGTCCTCCTGCCACCTGCCACCTCCTAATCCCCAGAAAGTG
This sequence comes from Desmodus rotundus, assembly GCF_022682495.2. Taxonomy (NCBI): domain Eukaryota; kingdom Metazoa; phylum Chordata; class Mammalia; order Chiroptera; family Phyllostomidae; genus Desmodus; species Desmodus rotundus. Next base: position 38,737,773 of record NC_071390.1, read on the forward strand.
GTGTCTGACCGTAGATGGATGGCCATGCTGACCTTTAATGCTATCTTTTTCATGATGCCAAGGATCCAGTTGTGTGAGCTGTGGATGTGAGATGAGGGCCAGATAGTGTGGTCTCTCTCTTGGGATCCAAAGTGTGGAGGTAACAGAGAGAAATAACACTCTTGGTTTCACTGAGCTTACAACTTGCTTTCTAAGGGGTTAAAAGTGGAGAAGTGTGCTGATGAAGAGTGTTTTATACAATGGCGATCTCTTTCAGAGGTTATCTTCCAAATAAGGCAAAATCAAGCTTCACTTGGGGGATTGTTTTGAACATGAGACTGGAAGGGATACTTTAATAGCACAACCTGAAACGAGAAGTTTGCTTCTCATTAGTTCATAAGCACATGTGGATTCGCAAGGCCACCGGACCACTGGAGAGTCTCAGGTTCTCCTGAATTGGCCAGAGCCCCTCTCGGAGGACCCCTCTCAGGGCCAAGCAGAATGCAGCTGGGGTGCAAGGAGAACAATGTGATATTCAATGCCAGATAACCTGTCTCTGCCATTAGGTGGTGACCTTGGGCAGGTGATTCACCTTGTTGAGCTTTCCACATCCTCTTGGACAAAACAGGAGTCTTCACAATAGACAAGAGGGGGTTTCTGGGAGGGTCAAGTGAATCTAAGTACATGAAGGGCCTTTAAAACCTATGAAGTGTTATTCAGATGAGTGCTTATACTATACATCATAACCTATTTGTGATTACATAGTTAATTAAGTAGGGTGTGCATGCAGGAATGGGAATTGAAGGGACCAGGGGGTTGCCATATCAACATTTGGGTGCATAGTGCCACCGCTTGGGACTATGTAATCAATGTTTACATGGCTAGTTCCCAAAATGCGATCAGAGAAACACAAGATGGGTATAGGGAGGGAAGTGTAGTAGAGGGATGGCGCGAGAGAGGGTTCTATTTTAGAAGAAATTCAAGGAAAGGCAGCATATTCCCTTCCATCAATTAACATCCCCCATTTGCCTGGTGAAGGCTCCAAGGAGACCATCATGGAACTTCATTAAACTCAGTGTTTTCCATACTATGGCACCCTTTTTCCACATAACACTCAGTAATATGCTCCCTGCTCTCCCCAGGAGCTAGTGTTCTTCGGAATACGTTGGGAAACAGCTTGCAAAGCAGCAATAATAGTAGATACGTGTATTGAGAGCTGACTATGCCCTGCACTAGCCTTGGTCCTTTTCATCTTTTAACTCGTGTATCCCCCCCGGGAAGTCTCTATTTTATATGTCCGTTTTGCAGGTTAGAAACTCGAGGCGGTGAGAGGTCATTATTTCCCAGATCTCCTAGTTCAGAGCCGGTGAGCATCATGCTCGCTTTGTGCGCGCATCTGAAGGCCCACACTTTCGCATGTGCTGCCTTGGGAACTCCTTCTACAAACGTTGAACTGCAGGGCCCAGACTTCCCACACTCTCGGAGCAGTGGATCCTCTTATCCAGGCATTGATGAGTAAATAAACTATTGAAGCCAGTATTATGGAATTTGTGATTTTTAATATGGAGCTTCCTTTAAAAGGCTTACTGTGTCACTGAGACAAGTGGGTATTTCCCATTTTTTAGTTCCTGTACCACCTGTGGCCTTAGGGTAGGTAGATAGCTCTGACCTCCTCTTCTGCTTAATCTGTTCTTGTTCATACACCTGACGTGAGGACCTTGCAGATACTCTGCAGTCGCGTCACACTGGTTTGGTTTGTATTTTCATCCTGCCCCAAACCTGAATTTCACCCTCTGTTCCAATAGGTGCATTGGCACCTAGGGTACTTAGTAGAAAACACTCTCTGAGACCCAGCTCAGCCATCTTCATTCAGCAGGACAGGAAGGGGACCCAGGAATCTTTATTTTAAAAAGCTCCTCCATGGCACTGATGTGACTGGATCACAGAATACACACTCTCTCTTGGTTTTCATTTAACCTCTGAGTGTGAGTACAGCCTACTGAGTTACCACTTGCCAAAGGGCAACCCTGGAGGAAGATCAGTCAAGGCTGAGGCAAAACCGGATTTCCATTCAGAGGGTTCAAGGGAAGAGCTGTGAACAAAGGGAAGACTTGTAGGGGTGTAGTTAGGGTGAAGAGAACCAAGAAGGGAGGTTGAGGCACCCAGGGTCTAGTAACATCAGGAAGCAAGGGGGAGAACATAAGGTACCCCGCTGGAGCTTCCATGGTGGAGGGGTACAGCCACAGCCAGGACTGTGAGCTGAAACTGAGAGGGAGCAAAGAAGAAACACCCCAACTTCTCTCTTTCCCCCATCTGCTCTCCTGCTGGCATCTTCCAATTGCTGAACTAAGCAAAAACCAGAATGTGAGAGAGTCCCATGATATGGGAACTTTCAGGGGTCACACAGCAAGGCAGAGAGGCTAGGTATGGATTTGGGGGTAGGGTAGGCAGGGGGGATGCCAGATAATGAATAACCAGAGGACATTAATTTGATATATTAATGTAACATTCTTTGAAATGGTCATTAATTGAAAGCCTACCATGTGCTTCCCTTGTATCCACCATGTTAGGGATTCAAACATGCTAGAGACCCAGCCCCTGTCCTTCAGAGAACCCATGGTCTGGGAATGGGAGCCTAACATGAATAAGTGCAGTGAAGTGTAACAGAGCAACTGTATCTTTGGAATTAAGCCGGTATCAGTGATCCAGAATAACAGGTTTCTAGAAGCAATAAGCTGTTCTCCAGGGCAGGGGTCAGTAGAGACAGAGAGGAAGCAGCTCAGACTTACGGGCCATAAGGTCTCTGTCACAATTACACAACTCTGCCACCGGGGAACCAAAGCAGCCATAGACGGTATGTTAATGAAGGGGCTTGGCTGTGTTGCAATAAAACTTTATTTATAAAAACAGGCATCAGGCCAAATTTGGCCTGTAGTTTGCCAAAACTTGGTTAACATAAACCATCTCAGAAATATCTAAGAGATGCCCAGAACAGGGATCCAAAGCACTGGTAACTCGTATAAAACCACAGCATTATAACTGGAATTAATATATTAGTCACCAGCAACATGTTTATTATGTCTTTTATGAGAAAAGGGAAGTAGGTTTGTATATTAGAGATTGGGCAAAGGAAGACCTTTGCAGTGGAAATGATTTCCAGTGGATGGTAGTTATTATGGGAAACGTGAATAAGCCAGATTCTTCTTCCTCCTGTCTTACATCAGCATGCTCACTGACACTGTTCAGAAGGAAGTAAAATAGAGCATATCCATGTCATCAGCTTTCAATGATGTTCTTCCATGATGCACTGTGAGAACACATTAGAAGGTGCCAGAGTTTTTATATGACTGCACTGCCGTGAGATTGAATAGTGGTTTCAGCTTCCAGTAGGTTGTATAAGTATCTCTTTCCTTCAGATGTTAAACTAATTTTCACATTGGGCACACTAGAAAAAAAGATGAAAGGAAAAAAATACCCATTCTGAACGACTGGTGTTCTCCTGGCATTGTGACAGAGCCCAGAGCAGTTTGTGGAAAAAGCACCAGGTGGACTTGCAGCTAGTTACAGCAGGAGAACAGACACAAACCAGAGGAGAAGGGCCTTACCAGGTTTTATAGTTGAAGCTTTATTTTATTTTCTAATTTAACTGTGAATTGATTTTTATCATTCACCAAAAACCAAAAGTGGCGAGCAAGGATCTCTCTTGAAGTAACGACACAGGGTTGCTTGCTACCTCTTGGCCTTTGTTGGGGTTTTGGTTTGCAGAACAATGAAATAACAGCCATTCTAGTGCCTTTTCCTCCTGTTTTGTTCTGTTCCCCCATGGTGTTTCTGAACCCCTTTTCTTAGGTACATTGTAGGTGTCCAGGCCTGAAAGGCACCATGGGGACTCTGCCAAGGACCCAGAGCAGCCCATTCCTACCAGCTGCCTCTTCAGGCCCAGGTTGTCTAACACATTGGTCTTCAAGTTTCTTTTCTGGTGGACTCTCTGAATTGGATGTCCATCCAATATGACAGCCACTAGCCCAGGTGGCTGTTAGGCCCCTGGTATATGGTTGTCCAAGTTAAGAGATGCTATAAGTATGAGATGCCCACCAGACTTTGAAAATGTGAAAAAAAAAAAGTAAAATATCTTACTAGTAATTCTTTTATATTACTCATTTATTTAAATAATGCTTTGGATACTTTGGGTTAGATAAAACACCTTTAAAAAATAATGGGCCCTGTTTTGTTGCACTTGTGCCATAAAATAAGACAAAATGTTTTCACAATACATACATATATCAAATCATTACATAGTACACCTTAAAGTACTATTTAATGTACTTTAATGTATGCAAAGTAATGCAGTGCTATGTATCAGTTATATCTCAATAAAATTGGGGGAGGAAGACAAAGTGTTCATTGAATTATTGTTTTATAATAGTAAAAACTTAAAGCTAAAAAGAAAATAGATTATTAAAATTAATTTCACCTATTTTCTTTTTGCTTTTTAAATGTTAATTATGTACCTGGCTCCTGTTTCTAATGGACAGTGGTGCTCTAAAAGATTTTCAAAAACTGTACATGTGCCTTTCTTGTTAATAAGAGGTAGAAAATGTTAAACATGATATAGAATGAAATAAAATTCTTGAATTATAGAATGATTGACTGTGATTAAAATAAACATTTTATATGACTTGATAAAAATCGTAAGTTTTAAAATCTGTGTTTATTAAAGTATAACAGTTCTGAAATAATGTAAAATTTTTAACCTTAGATTTTGTCCAATTTATTTCAAAAAATCTGGTAGCCTTGCAGAGCATTCCAGCTGTATTTAAAGGGATCAGCATCATTAACCTTTATTGCTCTGGCTTTTCTGAATTCAGAGCATCTTAACCCAGGCCAAAGTACTCCATTTGTACTGCCAAGCTTCTCCTCTAACAGAAACACGTGGAACAAGGGAAACATCAAAAGCCCATGCTTTAGGGTGACGTGATGTATCAATAAGAGAGGCTTCTTCGAAACCAGCACTTTGTTTTGTCTCTAGCGGTCGTAAAGAAACTGGGTTGGGTGATAGTTAAAGAAGGAGATTGGCTGTACTGAGTGCAGGCTCGTTTTCCAACAGATGAATTGAGGAGTGAGTCACATAGAGGTTGAGAATTTGTCCCATTTCCCATGTAGGTTCCCCTAGGAAAGTCTCCTTGTACCCGCTGGTAGGGATTTTCCAGTTTGAAGGCCACTCGTTTCAGATGAGCTGCTCCTAAAAGACAGAAGCCTTTGCCCTCCTTTCCTTGGCAAGCAGCTCCAGAAACCCTATGACGATAGGAAAGAAAACCGTGCAATGTAGACAACTCTTGTCACCTAAGGGTATGAGCTCTCAGAGGTCAGGGCCGTTGTGAGGAGATTGTCTACAAACTCCTCAAGTCGTGAGGTTATTCCAAAAAACAAGGAGTCACGAAAATGAAATGACTGCCTAAACTCGTGACCCTCCATCTTAAAGGGCCTGCCGGCCAAGGACTGCAGTGCTGTTTGGTAGGGAACATTCTCCAGATTCCTTCAGCTTTGCAGGAAGACCCGTGGGTCCAGAGCCTAGGGTGAACGAATGACGTGACTGCTCTGTTGTATTGCAACACTGTCTTTTGGCAATTGCAGCATTCCTTCAAAGATCGAGGAGGGCTAACGAGAAACTGGGACCCTAATTCTGTGCCCTCCAGGAGTTTATATTCTAGTTGCTAGTTGAAGAGATACCTCCCTCCCACTTTTCCTCCACTTTTCCTCCCAAGAAACAACTAAGTCTGTATCAACATAGAAAATATAACCCTTGCCAGATATTCCTCTTTTTTTAATAATATAAAATATATATAACATATCATTTACCATTTTAATCATTTTTGAGTGTAAAATTCAATGGCATTAAGTACATTCACAGTATTGTGTAACCATCACTATGTATTTCTAGAACTTTTTCATCATTCCAAACAGAAACTCTGTACTCATTAAGCAATAACTCCCCATTCCTTGTCCCCACCTCCCTGCCCACCCTGCACCCCCGCTCCTAGCAACTTCTATTTTTCTCTCTGTAAGAGAGAAGAGGAATATGCTGCCCCCTCTAGAGGCAGCAGATAAATAGAATCATACAATATTTGTCCTTGTGTGTCTGGCTTATTTCACTTAACATAACGTTTTCCAGGTTTATTCATGTTGTAGCACGTATCTGAACTTCATTCTTTTTGAAAACTGAGTAATATCCCATTGGTATGTGTATGTACCACAGCTTCGTTTATCTGTTCCTCTCTGGAATGCACCGATGGGCAGTTTGGTCGTTTCCACTTTGGGGCTCTTGGGAGTAATGCTCCCGTCAACACTGATGTACAAGTATCTGCTTGAGTCCTTGTTTTTCATTCTTTGGGGTATGTGCCTAGGAGTGGAATTTTGAGGTCTTACAGTAATTCCGTGTGTAACTTCCTAAGGAACTTACAGTCAGTTTTCCACCACAGCTACACCATTTTCTACTCTCAGGGGCAACACACAGGGTTCCATTCTCTCCACATCCTCACCAGCACTTAGGGGTTTTTGTTTTTTAAATAATAGCCATCCTAGTGGGTATGAAATAGTATCTAATTATCATTTGACCTAATAACTAATGATGTAGAGCATTATTTCATGTGTCCTCTGTATAAATTCTTTGGAGAAATGTGATTTCAAGTACCTTTCCATTTTAAAATTAGACTTTTTGTTGTTGGAAGAGCTCTCCGTATATTCTGGATAGCAATCCCTTATCAGATATGGGATTTGCAGATATTGTTTTCCTATTCCTGGGGTTTTCTTTTCAAATTCCTGATAGTGCCCACTGATGCACAAACATTTCTGACTTGGTAAAGTTCAGTTGATCTGCGTTCTGTTCTTGTGGCCAGCACTTTCGCTGTCTTGCTTAAGGAAACACTGTAAGGTCAAGTTCATGAAGATTTCCCCCTGAGTTTTGTAACTTTAGCTCTTAAATCTGAGTCTTTGATTCATTTTGAGTTAATTTTATAGATGGTGTGAGGTAAGGGTCCAACTGCATTTTTTTCACCTGTGAATGTCTAGTTTTCCTCTCACCGTTTGTTGAAAAGACTCTCCCTTCTCCACTGAATGCGCCAGGCTCTGTTGTCAACAATCAAATGAAAGTTTATTTCTCAACTTTCTATTCTGCTCCATCCCATTATATCCTTATGTAGCTTTGTAGTGAGTTTTGAAATAGGAGGTGTGAGTCTTCCAACTTTGTTTTTTTTAGACTCTTGAATATTTGAGGTCCCTTGAAATTCCATATAAGTTGGATAGATGTTCCCATGCTTTAAAAAATTGCACAGTTAAAATGCAGACAAAAAATGGAGAAAATAAGACCCACAGATAATTTCAAACCTGAGAAGCACCCACTGTTATAGTTTTTAACTATTAAACAAGACAACATGAGATACCACTTCACATCCTCCAGGATGGCTTTCAAAAAGACAAATAATAACCAGTTTGGGGGAGGATGTGGAGATTCCAGAAACCTCATACAACGTTGGGGGGGGGGGGATGTGGAATGGCACAGCCACTGTGGAAAGCACTGGCAGTCCCTCCAAACTGTAAACATAGAATTAACATGTGATCCACAATTCTTCTCCTAGGTACATACGCAAGAGAAATGAAACCATATGTGCACACACGCATTTTTGTCCACATGTTTTTATCCTGACAGCAGTGTTGCTCATAGTAACCAGAAAGTGGAAACAACACAAACACTTCATGACCTGGTGGAATGGAGAAATAAAATGTGCTACATCCATACAGTGGAATATTATTCAGCAATAAGAAGAAATAAAATATTGATACACTCTACAATGTGTATGTACCTTGAAAACAGACCAAAGGAAGGAAGCCAGTAACAAAGGACCACATATTGTATCATTCCTTTTGTGCTGGACGTTCAGAATAGGCAAATCCATAGAGACAGAAACTGGACTTAGTGGTTGCCTGGACCTGGTGAGGGGCAGGAGGTGTGGGAGCAGGAGGGTTCAGGGTTTCTTTTTGGGATGATGAAATGTTCTAAATTTGATTGTAGTGATGGATGCACTACTCTGAATATACTAAAAGCTCATACACTTTAAAGGGGTGAGTCATCTGGTATAAGAATTATGCCTCAGTAATGCTATTAAACAAAAGATGTGGGGCTGAATATATTATTTCATACTTTTCCATTTTTTTCCACTTACTATAATAGAAGCATCTTCACATGACCTGGAATGTTACTTAATCTTATTATTTTTAATGGCCACACAGTTTTAATGAAAGTAAACATACTACTTACCATACACATGTACATATACACATGTGCATACGCCCATGTGTAAAATATCTTCAAAATGCCGGGCATGAGATAATCAACATCAGTCAGTCCTATGTTGTTTGGTGTTTGGTTCTCCATGTGCTTTTTTCCTGGCATAAACCATGTTGGAAATCAGAAGGTTTGTTTAGCCTGGTCAGTGTCGACTGCTTGTGACACGATGTACGAGAAAGCGGTGATTACTCACTGTGTAAAGGCACACATTTGGACCTTATGTGCTAAGGGACTGATGTGTGCAAGTTAATCATTTAGCTATTGATCTGTCCGGTCTCACACCTTGAATAGATTTATTGACAAGGTTGGAGGTTCGGGAGAATCTCTCAAATGTAAATAAAGGTTTTGGTTTGGGGGTTTTTTTTAGTTTTTTTTATTGTTTAAGTACAGTTGTCTCCATTCCCCACCCACTGCCATTTCCCCCACCCCAGCCATCCCCACCTCCCACCCTCGATGCTACCCCCCTTTGGTTTTGTCTATGTGTCCTTTATACATGTTCCTTGATGCCCTCCCTCCCATTACCCCCTATCACCCCCCCTCTGGTTGCTATCAGACAAACATAAAGCATTTATGCAGCTGCTATCATAGTGGGATTGCAGTGATGGCAGGACAAGGCACAAACTGAAAAACAAGAAGCCCTGTAGATATTCTAAGGGGAAAGATGGCAGAAGTTACTTTGATTATGGCCAGTTGTGCTAATAGTGGTCAAGTTTGCTCCTCTTAGAGCAACTTTGGTTTATGACGACCATGGGGCTGATTAGATTAGCTCCTTGTAAACCAAGAAAGGGTTGAGTTTCATTAAGTTCAAATCCAATATACGAGCCTTGCCTGGGTCACTAATAAATAAATAAATGTATAAATTGATGTCTGAGAAAATTTAGGGTGCAGTTTTCGAGTAGAAGGAGTTTTTGTCTAAACCCTGGCTCCATGGTATTCTCATAGGTTCTTTATATTTTCCTCTTCAGATACTGAAACTCATTTATACTAAAGTGAATGGCTGGTTATAGCTTAACCATTAACCTTGTGAAGGGGAGGCATGTGAAGACAGGCCCCTCCTGATGGCACCTCAAATGTGGCCACCTGTTCACCTACCTGTCAGCCTGGCCCCGGGGTGTCCCGGGTAGATATACTTATTGCACAATCCCTGTCTTGTGTGACATTTAAATTTGACTGAGAAGTGCCATATGAAAATAAGCTGCAACATTCTCAAGATGAAATCTAGAGTGCCTTCTGATTGTGGCTTAGCATCCAGTGGCCATTTGGGAGAACCTTGGAGGTGGAGCTGGCTTGCCTCCCAGTGGGATCATTTGTTACAGAGTGAGGGCAGTTTTGGTTTTAGCTTAGCTGTGTTGTCTTCTTCTCTGAGTGAGGAATTAAGAGTAATGGCAAAGCTAATATTACCACATTAATACCTATTTTTATATTCGTGTGTCCCTCTATTGGAAGTGGCTTGCTTTTGGAAACAGCTGGTTAAAACCCTGGGTCTTGCATTTGAAATATTCTTTGTTCTGGTTGCAACCACGCACTGACATATTTTCCCACATTTTCTTTTTTATAAGTTCTCCAGTGATGTTTTTGTTGCCTGTCCTGGGAAGATCTGTCTTTCCATTTATCAAAACAAATGGCAAGCTGGGGACCATTTAAAGCAGTTTTTTTTTTAGTTAATAAAGCCAATCTTCTTGTTCTGTTATGTTAAAAGTACATTATCTTTTTATTGCCAGATCTGTATGGCTGGGTCTGTTTTCTTTCTTAGCCATTTCAGGGCTGCCCCACTTGCTTACTGTGTAGAGAATTACAAAATCATTAAGGGTGGGGCAGCACCAGCTGACTTACAGTACAAACCATTTCTCAAAATAACCACAACAGTGCAATACTGATGTGTAATTTACGTCACAGTATGTTTTTATGAAATAGTCTGTGGCATTTTCATTTCTATTCTGGATGGAATCTTGTTCTCTCTCCCTTTTAATCAGGCATTTAATTTATTTTTATTATTAATATTTTCCACTCCTTGCCTTGGCATACCTCCAATTTAAGCTTTGATGAGGGAAAAAAAAAAAAACAACTGATCTTCCCCCGCCCCAACCCCTCAACATCAGTTTAACTGCAAATGCATTTTCCCCTTTGATGTGCACTGACTTAGGGGACTAAGTTTACTGCCTGAAGATTTAGCAATGTGGTGGGGCACATTACACATTTACACAGAGCCGTAATCAGGAATTGATAAAGTTGATACACAACTCTGGAATTTTAAACACTTTCAACCAATTCAAGCTATTTAGTCATATGCAATGCTGCATTTTTCTTTTTACAAATGTCTTTCTGTATAATGTCCTGTAATTAGAACAGGAAATCATTGAGTAACTGTAAGATGAATAAGAGCACTTAGACTGAAGGGAAAATTACCTTCCGAGAAATTATATTCTTTTTTCTTTTTTCTTTTCTGTTTTTTTTTTTTTTTACTGCATGTTACAATGTTGGTAATGATAGTAACAGCTGTAGCTACTCTTATCTGTAGAATTTTCATACTTTGGTTTTCTGGGATAAAAAAATTATTTTCAGTAATAATCAAAAATGAATAGATGGAAAATAGGAAATGCCTAATTATGACAAATATTCAGTGTCACAACAGAGCAGCAATTAAATGGAAACTTCATTATTATTGTCAATAGCAGTAAGAATTGGAATCGTGCCAGGTATATAAAGTTGATGCTTTGCCGTTGGTTGCTAGGAGCACAGTGAAAAGTATAAAGCTTTGAGAAAGGAATGTCTAATGTAATAAAGTAAGAGAAAGAAGCATAAATCATTGTAAGAGCCTCTCATTTTGATATTATTTTACTTAAATTGTCTCAAAACCAGACATCGAGTACATCAAGTTTTATAACATGAACAAATTCATATTTGCTTAGAAAAGAAAAAGAACACTGTATGTTGTCTGTGAAGGACGAAGGACATTGTGTCTCAAAAGTAGCCATCATACATATTTGGAATCTTTTAAGTGAAAATCTTTAAATGTTTGTTTCTATTGGCATCCAAATGCATTTACCCTAATACGATTAAGAGAACTAAAGGGCAAAATACTTGGCAGATTTTTCAGTTGAGGTAATTAGGTGCAGGAAGGAACATGCATACTTTTTCCACCAGGCTCTATAAAATCCTGGTGTGAAGGGTTTTTTGAAAGATTTTTTTTAAGCTTATTGATGTTAGAAGTAGATTATAGTGGTTTTCAGTAAGCATAATACTGTGATGTTTCTGAAACAAGCTTTGCCTCCTCCCCCCAGAATGAAAAAGAAAGTTATATTTCTAAATTGTTGTATAAGAGATAAAAGCAAATCTCTCCTCCGGAATTTATGTTTTCAGCCTTCTGTGCATTTGGCCACCATTATCTATTTTTTAAAAAATAGCATTATGGATATTTGAAAGTCAATGCTCCATTAATTCATTGTGTTTGCTATTTCATGCATCTCTCTTTGTACAAAGACAACTTGAGCAACACGCTATTCAGAATGAATAACTGCTCTTACCCTTTCCCCCCGCCCCTTCCCCACCCCCAGCCCAACTCTGAGGATTAAAGCAATGGTATACAGTTACTGTTTGAAAAGCTCGGGTGGAGCCTCACGTTATAATTACAGTTTCTCTGTGGAATTCTGTTTTGCACTTTGAAAATATATAAATAAGTGAAAAATTGACATTGAGAGAGGTTAACAAAACGTGTAATTATAATATAAGCACAGGATTAGAGTAATTTTGGTTGAGTGTTACAAGCGGTGTAGTTTAGGTATTAACTTTTAATAGGCAAAGTTCTTTTCATTGGAGTCGAAATGAGGTTTAGTTATTTTGGTTCCCTTATTCCCTTTGAATATTTCATTTTAAAATAGGTATATTCACTGCTTTTCTGGTGGAGGGGGCCGTTAAAGAATGAGATGACATTTTAATAGAGTATCATAATTATGGTTTTAAATTTCAGTCTTTGGTACCAGTAATTTATTGCTGATCATTTTCTGTTGACAGAAATCAAGTAATGTATACATAACCCAACCAACTACAACCGACTAAAGAGTGTTAGAGGGCGATTCCTTCGGGTAATCCTTTGATTTCTTTTCCTCTGTGGGCGTGGTTGAAAGAAAATCTTTGTTCCAAGAGCACTTTGTTTGTCTTTTGCTAAACAAACGTACAATTTCTCCATTCTTTATTCATTCTCAGGTTTATCTGCTAGACTCATTATGACTTAGAAAGGGAAAAACGTCCTGCACAGCACTTACAGGCGACTCTGTTGCATGGATAACTTTGCAGGGGAGCGTTTGTTTACGTGTATCTGAAATGAGTAAGGGGGAAAAAAGTAGCAGAGGAATTTAAATATGAATTCTTGAAAGGGCCGTTGGGCTTTGTGTCTTCATATACTAGGGCAAAATAAAATATGACAGCTGGTGAACAATTTAATATTTTTGTAGCTGTATCAGAAGGAAGTTAATTTAATGCAGAGGCTTACGAGGGAGTTATAGGATCATAGAATTTTAGAACGAGAAAACTCTTCCAAATTCATAATTTTATATATATATATGTACATATATATATATATCTTTCATATTAAGTTGACCACACTTTGTCTTGAGTGAAAAATAGGTGTTTCTCCAGTTAAATAAATATGTCTACTTAAACTCCAAGAAGAGACTCAGGGTCTCTTCACTCAGTGAAACGCTGACCTGGAGGAACTGTTGGTCCTTCCAGGCCCCACCTTTCCCCTGGAACTTTACTGTCACCAAGAATGATTCGTTCACCTTCACAGGAGTCCTGAGGGTCTCGTGGGCTTTCTCTGGTTTTTGTAAATACTAAAGGCGACTCCCCTGGGGATAGCTAACTATAAGGTTGGAAATCTGCCTCTGTCCAAACAACGCCAAAATTCTGGTCCAGATGGGTGGTTCTGTTCATAAGCAGCAGAGTTCTCATAATTTATGTCCTGGCATCACTCAGCATTGTCATTTTAGACCAGATCCCAAATGAGCCTCTGGCCTCTTAGTGTGGAAAGAAGTTAATGAGGAGCAGGGGTTCTAGGCTCGCACAACTGGGAGTTGGCTTGGTTTCTTAAGTGGGTAGAAAATGGAAAGTTGGTATGTAGAAAAGGTGTGTCAATCATGTTAAATTGTTACAATGGGAAATGCACTGTTCCAAAATAATAACAAGCTGATTTAAACAGAATAGAAGAATTCTGGCGTATACCTAGCCAAATTCCACAGCTCTCAATGAAACAGAAGTCTCATATTTTACTTGATCAAAGGCCCCCATCCTCATTCCTAATATTGTAGATAAGTTAACCCTCTAATAATAACAATAATATTATTATTATTATTATTATTATTATTATTATTTGTGCTGACATATATCAGCATCTTGAAACTTCTTTTCATTTGGAGACTTGCCTTCAATGTAAACATATTTCCTTTTAATTAAGTGTGCCAGCTGACAAAGTAGCTACCCACAAACCAGGCAGGAGTCAAAAAAAAAAAAGTAAGTAAACTGTTAAAAGATGTCATCTTGAAAGCAGCTGAACATCTCCATTCTTGAAGAAGCCTCCAGCCCCAGGAACTAAGGGAACATATTTAGAGATACATCTGGGCATTGGCCTCCTATCTGAAAAGGTCACACACACACCTTCCATTGGTACTGGTGATGTTCCATCATTACGTTCTGTCTTCACTCAGTCGGCTCCCACTGGTTACCAGATGGCCACGATAATGTTGGTATCCTTAACAACTGTCTCATGCAGTTCCCTGCAGCGTGCTAAGGGCTCCGAATAGTGAGCATTTTCCCCTTTGGATAAGCAAGAGACATATCTGGGAATTACTCACAAATGCCCTGGTTGTACGGTTACAGAGAGTGATGGCAAACTGGGTCATGGAGCCTAAATTCAGCTTGATGTTGTGCAGGTGGCAGGCTACTAAAGAGGGCTGTTGGCCACATCTCAAGCTTAGGATGAAGGAAGGATTCATCCACGCACAATATGGGTTTTACAAATAAGCACTTGATATAATGAGGTGTAAATAAGCATTAAGATCATTGTGAGAGGGAGCTTCCTTAAAGTTGCCGAACTGTTCTCCTGAGTTAAGTTGGTTCTGATGAAGCTCTTTCACAGGGCTGCTTTGGGGAGTCCTCTCAGCGTGGTTCTCTGCGATGTGCCAAGTTACCAGATGGATTTGGGAAACATCAGGAGACAGCGAGTATGGGGCGGAGGGGAGGACAAAGAAGGTAGACGTATCAATCAAGTTGGGAATAGACTACACTGTGAAAACCCCCAAGAAAGGTTTCTTTTCGGCTTGTATACCCATTTAGGATCCATCAGGGACTCGGCTCCATGTTATTCTCACTCTAAGACCCGGACCAACAGAGCTGCCACTGTCTGAAACATTAGAGATGTCCAGAGCAAGGGGAAGGAGCGAGTGTGGTCAAACACTAGCTCTTAAAGGAGCCACTCACTTCTGTCTTATTTCATAGGCCAAAACAAGTCACATGGCCACTTGTCTCCAGTGGACCTGAAAGCACAGTCTTTCCATAGGACCATAAAGAGAACCAGAAATATTTGTTGAGTGACGCTAACAGCCCCCAGCGCAGACAATGATGTTCTTTAGGCTCATGGGCAGCTCTTGGGAGCTAGATTACCTTGCCTTCAAGCAATGAAAAATTGTATAATCCCCACTCCTCCCCAAAAGAAAAGGAGCCATATAAGGGTGTAGAAATAAGCATAAAGAAGCTCAACGAAATTCTGATTTTTCCTACAATGATGACTTTAATGCTTAAAATATATATGTAATTCTTTCAAAACAGTTTTCTTTGGTTATACTGCTTGCTGGTGACCCCAACATTGCTTAATCTGTCCATAGGGTCATCCCTCTCTACTTTTTCATTTCTGTACAGGTAGCCTGAGGCTTTTCTGTGGAGCTGGACTGGTGAGGGGGAGTGGAGGGTGACTGCCTTGCCAGCGACTGGTCTAAGAGTCTTGTATTGAAGACTTATTTTCAGTGCAAGACCAGAAGGGATTATTGAAGTTGTGCCTTGGCCATGACAGTTCTTTGTTGGAGGGAAGAGCGTAATGGAAGTGTTTTCTTGTTTGTCTAGGAGAGGATGAGGAAGAAACGAACGTGATAGTTCTCAGCTACCCCCAGTACTGCCGGTACCGCTCGATGCTGAAACGCATCCAGGATAAGCCGTCTTCCATCCTAACGGACCAGTTCGCATTAGCCCTGGGGGGCATTGCCGTGGTCAGCAAGAACCCTCAGATCCTGTACTGTCGGGACACCTTTGACCACCCAACCCTCATAGAAAATGAGAGTATATGCGATGAGTTTGGTGAGTCTTTTTTTTTTATTATTCTTATGTGAAACTTGTGTGTGCATGTCTACTTGTTTTCAGTTCTTGTGAAGAGCAGTGATGGGGAACAGGGCTTATTTTCACAAGCCTAATGTTCCACCCCACCCTGCCTGTACCCCAAATTATTGTGGCATAAGGCATCACTGCCTCCTTGGCAGCCTCTGTTTACCAGGATAGAAGATTATTATTTAGAACTTGTTCAATATAGAGTCTGAAGTTGCTCGGTCGACCTTGAAGTTGGACTCTAGGACAGGAAGCATTCATGTTCTTTCTTAAAAGGCTCTGACTATTCAGATACTGATTTGCTATTTACCTGATCACTCACTTTTCAGTGTTATAAGGAACTGCGAAAGTTGCAGCCATTCCAGTACTGTACAGCGAACAGATCGATAGATAGATCTTTACATGCACATACCTCTTTATACACCACGCCCACCGGAGATGGGTACATGCGCACGTAGTTTTATCTGCACCTCTGCCTAGCTGATTGGTCGTTTGTCTCTGAAGACAGAAGGGAAGGAGGAAAATATATAGCGTCAGATGGGAAAACCTTGTATGACGTAGTGCATGACAGGAGGCCAGCCAAGATCACATCTCTCACATTTTTACTCTCTTGAAGGGAGTGGATCCTAGCAATGGTTCTCAGTGGGCAGGGACATCAGAATACCTTGGGGGCGCTTTATCAAACCGCACAAGTTCCTGGGAAATTCCTGTACTTACAGAGACGTGAACAACCCCCACCCGCACCTTCCCCCTTCTCTGGGAATCGCCACCATCCATGACCAGTCTGATGACTGACCCATGCTGAATTCCTCAGGGTACCTGGGTTAAGAAGAGGTTGAGATTCTGGCCCACAGAGAGCACGGGGTCCCTCGCGCTGGTACATTCCTTGACTCTATTGGCCAGTATTTTCTCAAGAATCCCTAGTTTGCAGATGATTCAGATTCAGATTATTCCACTTAACCAATACAGGCCTCGGCATGGTTTCGGAAGTCCACTGAGGCTTCTCCAGCCTGATGATTCCTGACTCCAGCAGCCCTGTAGCTGCTGTGGGAGGGATTTGTGAGTGGGTGTGTCGGCAGGGGAGGGGTGAGGATGAGGGGATGGGATTCGGTGATCCAAGGAGGAAGGGAATACAGAGAGGAAGGGGACCTGCGTTCATTGCACATGACATAGTTTTTACAAACTATTTTTTCAGATGCCTTGCAAGCTCTGTTTGTCAAATGACTGTCAGTCTGTAAGGGTAATAGTACTTATGCAAATTATTTTTTCCTTCTCCCAAGAATTTGTTGTCATATTTTTAATATTCAAAAAAACCTTTATATTCAACTAGGTGAATATATCCAATGTATTTTTTTAAAACACCCTCTCTTTTCAGTTCAACATTTACAAATCTTCCCTTTTCAATAATTTGATTTTGAGTTTTTCTTCTGTATTCCCACTCCTGTGCTCCCATCCTGCTTGGCTCTAAACAGGTCTCTAAATTCCTGACACAGAATAAAACTCAAAGAATGTTTTCCCTCCTTAAGAGTATTCAAAATTAGAGTTTCACAGTGCAATATAATGAGAAAATGTTTCAACCTTTTTGGCTAATTTAGGAGTTATTAGTCATTGAGTTTCAAAGCTGTCGCATCTAGAATTGGTAATAGAAAGAAGTTCCAACGTAACAGCGATCACAATGGTTAGGTTACTAAATTAGTTTTAAGTGTTCTCACAAACACAAGCATCTGACTTTTGAATGTTTTCCTGAATTTTCCTCTGGTGTAGCTAATTTTAATGCTGTTTTTCTTCTCCAACCTCTTAAAGTGAAAGCTTTCTTGTGGAATAAAGGTACCTTTAAAGAGCTTCTGGATGGCTAGTTTAATAATTAG
Source organism: Desmodus rotundus (assembly GCF_022682495.2). Lineage (NCBI taxonomy): Eukaryota > Metazoa > Chordata > Mammalia > Chiroptera > Phyllostomidae > Desmodus > Desmodus rotundus. Next base: position 38,755,329 of record NC_071390.1, read on the forward strand.
AATATTAGGATTTTTTAGTTATATTTGTACTTCAAATAGTCTGTATTTCTTAGAGTATTTCATTTTAGTTAGTAAACCAAAAAAAAAGGCTTATTTTGGCTTGGTTTGAACACCTTCCCCAGCCACCCTCCTCCACCTCCCACTTTTGGTCATACTCTCAATTTCCAGAAAATACCCATTTAAACCTCCAACTGGTTGTATTAGAAATCAACGTGAGTTAAAGGGTTTGTTAAAACATGGGGTTGGGTTTCTCCAACCAACTAACAGTTGGTGGAAGCACATAAATTTAATTAGTGACTAGCATTAAACAAATGTCCCTAATATTAAACACTGCCAGGTGACTGAAACACTCTGTCAGATCACCGCGAGTGCCGGGGGGCCCGCAGATGCATTTCCACACAGTGTATATTCTGTGCCTCACGTTCGGTGACTTCAGTAATTGGTCCAATGCAATTTAGGTAACAGTATGCCTAGGCTGTAAAAATCAAATTTTATTAGCCATATCACCAGGTGAATGAATGGTGGAGCTGATGGCAAAGAGTTTATAGCATTTAGCAGCTACACCTCTGACATGTGAAATTCATAAATTGTCATAAAATGCCTCCAAGGCCCTTCTCAAAAGGATAGTGTCTGCTTTCCTATGATTAAATAATGTTTATTTTATTAACTAATTTTTTTTTGCTTTCTTCTATTAAAAGGAATTATGGAGTAGGGGGATGGGGGGCGTTCAAAAGACAAATAAAACACAGTCCCTTCTTGTTTTGAGGATTTAACATCTAATTGGGGAAGACAGAGGATTAACACACCTGAAAGGTTAACTAATGTTACAGGAAAGTCAGTGATTAAGTATTTGGTGAGTGTAGCAAAAAGCAAGTGCAATAGGAATTTCGCACTGGGTTGGGGGTGGGACAGGTAAAGTGACTGGAGTGGTGATCATGGGAAAGCCTCGTGGAAAAGGAAGAACTGGATCTGGTTTTGCAGGACTGGGCAAGAGGCTATTAGACAACTTTCAGGATTGACTCTCCATCTAAGAAATGGCTGCCTTCACCCTGGATCAACTATGTGCCTCTCTTAGGTTTCTTTGTCCTTAGTCATCACTCTCAGTGGGTTTTGCCCTCAAGATGAGTTTTTAAAATGGCCCGACGCCCTCTCTGCCATGGAGACAGGAATGTGAGTTGGTGGACCAGGGCTGGGACGAACCTAGGCAGTCGCTTTGGAACTAGACGGGGATGTTCCTTCCGGGGCAGGGATGCCCCACATTTTCTCCACGTGCTCGCTGCCTTACTGGCATTCCCTGGGGTTCCTTCCTGAGAATGGGCTTTGCTCTATGTGGCAGCCTTGCCCCACTGCCCAGGCACCTTCCCCCTCCCCATTGTTTCAATGTTGTCCACTGAATAAACAAGTTTAATTGCACAATAAAAGTAAGACATTGAAACCTACCAAGAGTGCCTCTAAATAAATTCTCCGTGGAATTTTATGAAGCCATTTAATGAAAAGTTTGATTAGAAACTATTAAAGAAAAATAATATAGATGAAATTTTATCATTTAGTCCCACATTACAGTAGTGTCATTTTGATTTTTATTTACATTGAGATAGTCAGAATAGAGTAAATATATCCTGATTTTAATTAACTATCCTTTTTACTTGGGAAAGGTTATTTTAGGCTTGAAGGGTTTTGATAGCATACCATCTGCTTTCTTCACTGTGTTTTATTCAAGTCCTTTCCTTGCTTACAGCACTGAGCAGTGTCTAAACCTATGACATAAGCATAAATTGAATCATATTAACGGTAGGTGATTGAAAAGCTTCAGCCTCCACATCCTGCCCGCATTCTTCCATCTTGTCAGTCACAGTGCTCTTAAAGGCGATGTGCTCTTTTCTGAGCACAAGAGATTTGACTATTTTTAAAACTAAAGCTACTGGACTCCCTATTAAAGCATTATGAAAACTGGTTGCAGTGCACATGCAATTAGGAAATGAGATTGTAATAACATGCAGGAAAGTGACATTATGAGTGACATTTGTCCTCATAAAAACCTTTACCCTGTGCATAATTCCTGCCCCCACCACCCTGTTAGAATTCCTAACATAAAGCATTCTCTGACAGCCCCCCCGCCTTGGTTTTACCTCTTTTTATAATTCAATTCCTCTTTTGTAAAACACATATTGTCACTTATGTTGTTATTGTCTCTGCTGCAGAGAAAACACACACATGCAAACATTTTGTCTATTTTTCCTGTTCGAACAATAAAATGTCCACCAGTTTGTAATGCACGGTGTTTACATTAACGTCACCCAGATTGATTTCACATGTGGGAAGTGTTGACAGCTAAATCCAAACAAAGGCACACGCAGTACAGTAGGTAAATGGATAACTTCAAGGTCCTGGCTTCCATCAGAGAGGTTAAGGTGGGCCCAATGTGCACAAATGAGATGAAATTAGTCCTTAAAAGTGGGCGGGACTAAATGGATTAAGATATGCCTCATTAAAAAAAAAAACACGATACAGTTTATTTCAGTCTGAGTTTTGAATTGCAAAGAGACATAAGTTGTGCTTCTAGGTTTTTTGGAGTTGGGTGTGTGTGTGTGTTTCTTGATTAGGAAACGGGATGGCGTTAAAGAAAGGACATGGTAATTAACCTGAAAAGTACAACGATGAGTTGGACTGCCATCTTGGTGTTTGGTCCAGGTGTGAAACACCATGAAGTCTTCAGGGAGAAGAAGTTGCCTACGTCAATGTTGAAACATATACTCTGCTAGTGCGCAGAGGGGACAGAATGGTGGAGTAAAAAGAGTGTTAGGTTTTCAGAAATAGCCCAGGTTTAATTGGGGCTCATCTGTCCAATTTGCTATTCCTCTGAGTGACATAGACCCATCATTTAACCATCTTAAAATTGAGTAGTAACAGCCCACTCACCAGGCTCAGAATAAGTCTGTATTTACTTGATTTTTTTTTAAAAAATCCTCTAGATACATGAAGATTCTCTGCAGATTCTATACAGTGTTAGACCCTGGACAACTTGTAGTCATCTGAACCAATCTTGCTCGTTGAATGATAAAGGAACCATTACCCTAAGGCTCTAGACTCTTATAAGAACCTTAATGGAAAAGAAAAGTTTTCTATTTTTTATAATGTTTAAAGAAGCTTTTCTGACTCTGCACTGAACTTTCCCCTCCTGCTTCTCTGATGGGTGAAATAATGACATTATAGACAAAAGCAGAAAAAGCAAAGGGAGGGAGGGAAACAGAAGAGGGGACAAAACCTTGATGTATGAAAGAAAATGCTGGACCTATAAAATTATTTTGAAGCATAAAGGATGAGCTGGACTCTGCCTCTTCCCCTCTAAACATCACATGTTTTGCTGGAAATGAAAGGAAAGGCAGTTGTTTTGTTAAGGATCATGGGAATTTGTAAGTGAGTAAACACTTTTTTCCTTGCCAAAGTAGGTTTCATGGTCACAGTGGATTTCGATGATCAAATGGCTTTGTTCCTGGCCCCTGTCCATACGCAGGCTTTTGCTGCCTGCCTGTGGTGCCCCCCGATCTCCCAGATGATAACAAGGCAGACATTTCTCTTTAACTGAAGCCAAGTGGGAAAGGAGTTGTGCCTCTTGTATATTGCTGTATGTGCAGAAAACTTAACCTGCAGAGATGGCACTTTGGAGGACTGCTTCATCCTGAAAATTTTCTAGAGGTTCTGTTTATCATTAGAGAATAATTTAACCAAGACTACTCTTGGTACCTTCTCTTTTTGGCTGCCAAAGTAGGGACAGAGAGAATGTTAAGTTCATTATAGAACACAGTAAACCAAACCCAATAATTGTGCTGCTAGAGGTGTATTGGATGTGCTCTGTGGTTTGGGTAATGATTAACATAACGGCCTTGGCTCAGGACAGTAAGACACAAAGAGGGTTGGAGAGCAGACTTCCTTGGGCAGAGGCATTGGAAGCTGGGGTACCATCTCTCAGGGGTTAATGAAAAGAACTTTTGTGTTTCTACTGTAAATTAATTTTCAGACTCATGATATATGGAATGGGTAGAATTCGTGGATTTCTTTTCTATTTTTAGAACTTGAAAGGATACTTTAAAATAACTCTGGACTCCTTTTGTAGCTGAGTAGACTCAATGGGTTATTAAAAACTATTTAGACGCATGAGTACAATAAACTCTTGTTCACCCCAAAAGAAAGGATCTGTGTCTGCATTGGCTAATATTTCACCTAGCATTTCGTCCAGAAAAGCAAGAAAGTTATATCCCATTACATTAGCAAGATCAACATATTCCTCTCAAGGGCGAAACAGATATTTTTATCAATTAAAAAAAAAAAGAAACTATAGGAAAGGGCCAGGTCATTGAAAAAAAAAATCACAGGCAAAGTAATGGTTTAAGGGTAGGGACAGTGGAATGAGGTTCAGGATGTCTATATTCACTTGATTTTTCAAATCCTCTTGATAAATGAAGGTTCTCTCTAAATCCCTTCATTCTATCCCACCAGGGGAGCTGGAAGGATTAAAGTGCATTCCAGTAGGTGAACTGTAGGTTAGTCTCTCTGAGGATGCTTAGAGCCCAGCATAGTGCTAACCCTGCTCCTGGAATCCATTCATGCATTTCCCTAGTAAGTGTTACACGCCCACTAGGTACCAAGTGCTCATTCGGTCCTTGTGCACACAGTTGTGAGTGAGAGAGAAGAATTTCCGACTCTTCGGGAACGTACACTGTAGCATGTGGAGAAGCGAGTGGCACAATTCAGCACAGCCATAGACCACACCTCATAGATATAGATCACACCTGCCAGGATTGTTGTGAAGATTAAGTGAGTGAATGACTTAGAGCCCTGAGATAGTACAGGGTAAGTGCTGCTTAAGTACTCACTGTTACCCAGACCTTCTTGTACCCCTCGCACCACCCAACACAACCGTCACCGCATCTCGGGTCCATAGTGGTTCTTCAAAAGTCACCCACAAGATTGTTTCACACCTAAACTGCTGGGAGTAGTGAGGTATCATTTGCTGCGGAATATCATTCAACATCCGTTCGTTCTAGAATACTTGTTTGTTTGTCCTTCTGCATGGAATGTATTTTTCCAAATATCATGGGTCTGGCTCCCTCTCATCATTCCAGCCTCAGCTCAGATGTCTCCTCCCCAGGGAAGTCTTCCTGACCTTCCCCTTTGTCCAAGTCCAGCTCTATCCCATCAGGCAATGTAGAATGATCTTCCTATAACTCATCACTATGGGATAGTAACGCCAATATTTGTTTCTTTACATGTGTATACTCTGTGACTCCATCTCCACCCACACTGTAATGCAGGAGCTGGAAACTTTGTCTTGTTTATAGCCATGTGCCCAGGGACCAGAACAATCCTCGGCACAGAGTAGATGTGTAATAAATACTGGTTAAATGAATGAATGGAGACATGCATGCTGCACGTCAATATCACTGCTCTCCCCTGTTGTACAGACAGGGGCATTTAAGCACGGCAACATTACAGAGCTGTCAAGTGGCGAAACCAGGACACGAACTTAGACAGTCTGGCTCAGCATCCACACTCTTAACCACTACACTAGACTGCCTCTCAGGGCAGACCCAGCTCAGAAAGGTCTTTCAAGTTTTCTGAGATAAGGCTGACTAGAAGCAGATAACTGATCACCAGGTCTCTAGCTAATGAATGCGCAGCAGGCTTTATAGGATTTAGAGGGATTGGTGTGTGTTGGAGTGGTTAGGCGAGGAATGATCATAAAGATTCAAAATCTGAAAACCACTGGAGTGAGGTCAAGAAATTGATGCCAGCCACCATCCTCACTTGTATATATTACACCAGTCTCCCGGCTTCAGCCCTTGCAATCCTTTGGTCTCTTTTCAACATGCCAGCCAGGGTGATCACCTCCCTGCTCAAATCTCCCACAGGCTTCCCATCTCATCAGAGAAGTAGATGTGGATGCAGAGCTCTTTAAGCGCTGGAACTATTGAGGAGTTGAAAGGGACAGACAGTAAACTGTCCTGTGTTCTCAGGGACTCTTTTTAAGACATGGGATTGTGATGCTGAGTGGACTTTCATTATCAACCTCTCTGTAATTTTCTGCTTAGAACTCATTGGCTTTCCCAACTTGGCATCCTCCTTTAAAGAAAAAAATTATAGGTCTAATTTCAAAAATTGAAATGTATGCAAGCTTTCCTGCTTCTGTCACTTCTTTATTCCTGTAGCACATAAATCATTTCCCTTTTTAAAATTAAATTTTGCTTGCCATGATTTGGTAATGGGTTTTCGAAAGAGGCAGAGGAGCCAAGCTCTTGGCACCAGAGCCAGCTGCGCTGCCTGCTCAGGAAAGCTTCTCATGGCTGGGCCTCAATGCCATCATCTGGACTTTATGGCCCCTTTGGAAGTTGCCTAGAAATTCTCTCCCTAAGAATCTGTCCTGTGAATGGCCTTTTTAGCTTTCCAGTCTGCATTCAGGAGGACTAAAGAACAGACGGGACTTGGGCAGAAAAAGACTAGTGTGTTCAAATGCTTCTTGGGTGCTTATCCATCCATCCATTCATTCAGCACTGACTCTGTTTAAAGCAGAAGTCCAGGCATTGTTGGGATATTGGTCTCTGCTCTCAAGATACTTAAAAATCAAGTTGGCTGAACTAAGACACAGAGCAATGGTCCACTACAATTATTATCCATGACCCTCTTAACAATCCTGCGGTGACACAGCTATAACACAGTCACAGACCTAGCCTGTTGCTGAGGTGGGAGCTGGTGCCTTCACAGCCCAGTCTTCTGACCCCAGTGGACAGACTTTTCTACCACAAAGTGAGAGGAGCATGGAGCTAGGAGTCAGGAGCTATTCTGATGTTCAAAAGAGAGGATATCTGCCAAGCTTTGTAAACGGGGAAGCTTTGGCATATAAGCAACACTGAAAGTTAGCTAAAGGCTCACTGAGGAGGTTAAAAGGTACATGGAGAGGGCCCAGATGTCAGGGGAGGCCTTTAGAAGAAGTGCATCTTCAACTGGTCCTGGAGGGGTCGAAAAAGGAGGAAGTCATTTCAGGTGAGGAGGTGGGAGATAATCTAGATTTTGAAGCTCAAATAAAGAGATTGTTTCCTCTGCCATTTTCAGCTTTCAGCGTTGATGAGAAATAGCCTCCACAAGCAAAACTTCGTTTTTTTCTTCCTAAAAGATGTTCCCCTCCCTTGAGAAAAGCACATGCTCCTAGGTCCTTGTCTCACAGGCTCCATCATGGTTAGGGCCCAAAGGGAGCCTCTTGGAGGAAAAACCTTCTTGTCCATTATTAAATGGGACATGTTCCCTTGGGTATATGAGAAATAAAAGGAGGGGTGCACCAACTTTACATAGGGGGTAGGAGTAGGGTGCCTGCTAGGTTTCTTGGCTGTTTAAAGGGCTGCTGCTAAGCTGAAAGAATTGCTTCGGAATAATCATCTTTAACACCCTGCTCCTTGTTCCTTCTGCGTTAGTCAGTACTTTTCCAAAGTTGGTTTTTCCTTCTGCTTGGTATTTAAGTCAACAGATTCTACTGCATTTCTCTTCACTAGATTCTAAGCTCCAAGAGGGGTAAGAATCATGCCTTACTCATCTTGGCATTAACATATGTTTGTTGAAATAATATAAAAACCCTGCTAGATTCCAAAGGACTTCTAATCTTCATTATCTTATCTCCTGTCTTAGACATAAATATTTCTTGATCTTAAGCATTAACCTTTAGCTCATTGACAGTTGACTTAATTCTCAAGGAAAAATGTCTAGCTCGAAGTAACTCTTTTTTCCCTCCAACATTTACTCACCTTTTCAAACCAGAGAACATTCTAAATAAATTGGTCAGTATCTTTGGTTGAAGATTATTCACTTGGTATGAGGCTTCACAAACCCTGGAGTCCACACAGCCTAGAAGGGTGTTCTTTCAGAAGAAGTTGAAGAGCTTCCTTAAGAGAGGGAAAGTGGTAATCAGAAGTCAACACAGCGAGCTTTCCAGCCTTTACCCAAAGATAGCAAAATTCATTGTGGAAATCAAAGAACAATGGCAGGGCGATTAGCATACAGTACATTGACAAGTTCTAACAAAATATGGGCTCTGTGGATCAGGAACTTAATATAGATCACTGTTCAGGCTGGAATTGTATCAGAAAACATTGGGAAAGAAAAGAATCAGCCAGTATCGTGTTCGTTATTAGGAAGATGACTTGGTGGACGGCACTTATGCCCCGAGGATACTTTATGGATCAGCTGCTTGCCCCACGTTATTTGTAGATGAGGATGAGGTCTTCTTTCTCTCTGGCGAGTTCTGTGGAGGATCTTGGATGAGACGGTTTCACAACACACGGGATTTAGCAGGTTACACTTTCTTCCTCCCAGCTGTAGACATGAACGTTAGGTCTTTAAAACAGGAGATAAAATATTTTCATGACGATAACCCCACGCAGTACTAGTAACTATATCAGGGAAGCAATGCCTGCCCCACTCCAGCACAAACGCTTCCAACTAGTTGGTACTCGTTGGTTCTCCTGAGGTCTATCTTTGCCATAGGCCATATGACAGGTCCTGGGTTACAGAGAATGCAGTTCTCTATAGTTCTTAAAACAAAGGGAGTTGAAATGTGTCAGGACTAGAACAAACAGGAACTAATGTGGAGCCCCATTAAATCATCTTGCTGGCCCTCGGTGCCAGTGCCATTTGCCTGAGCTGAGGAGGTGGACTCAGAGATGTGGAGAGCACAGCCCCACCCCTGGGAACTGTTCACCCTACCCTCAGGCCTGCCACTCACACCTCACCTCCCTGGAGGAACGTTCTCCACATGACAGAGCGCTCCCCATGCTGTTCGAAGCGCCTTCCCCCCACTCTTCAGTGTCTTTCCTGTGAACAACTCCATCACCGAGAGGACAGGTGTCACTGACCCCACTGGGCGGCTGAAGAACTGATCAGGAAAGTCCATGGCCACATGTTAGTACGGCAGTTGTGAGACCAGAAGGGGACTTGGGCATCAGCTTCTCGACCTGTGTTTGTAATGCCAGCCCCCCGGAAGTGGCCCAGTGCTAAAGGACAAGACATCACAGCTGCAAGATGGTATGCAGCAGACCCTAAATAACTAGAATCTTCAGTGAACTAGGTGCTCCTCACCCTTCACTCATCCCCCCTATACAATATTTCAAAAGGGAAAACAAAGTAAATGATTAAAAAAAAAACAGTTTAATGTTTTTCAAAATAGTTTTCTCATTATGAAACTTTTTGAAAAGTACAAGTAGAATAATAATAATAGTTGTCACTCTTTTCTGAGCATGTGTGGTATGTCAGGCCTTATGCTCAGTCCTTTACTTACAGTATCTTACTCTTAAGGACACCTGTATAAGGAAGCTCATATTAACCACCACATCACAGGAAGAAACAGAGACTAAGAAAGGTTACATCAGCCTAAAATCATACAGCTAGTAAGTGGGTGGGCTGGATTCCAGCTCAGAATTGTCTGGCTTCAAAGCTGGTAACTTATCCAGTGTTTAATACCACTTCTCTAAATAGTATTAATAATCTCACCGGTGTTTATCTATTTCCTTACAGTCCTTTTCCAAAGAATTTTTATTTACTTGAGAACGTTTTCTATATGCAGTGGTTGTAGCTCAAGTTTTAGCTATTATAAAATAGGTGTTTCCCCACAGTATTATGAACATTTTTAAAAACACCATTTTAATGGTTGCATTAGCCTCATAAAAGGAATTAGTCAGGGTTCTCATAATCCCTTTCTATTAGCAGTTTATATTTTCCCCCCAGGATTTTGCTTTGTTTTGTTGCTTTAATATATAATGTATAACTAACACTGTAATGAATATCGCATTCTGACGGTTTCGTTTGGGCAAATTCCGGGAATCCCTTATTGCCAAAATTCTTTTCCTGCTAAGCGATAGCAGAGATTTCAGAACATCAGAGCCTGCTGTGGGCTTGGTTCACAATTAGCCCTATCTGCTGAACTTGTTACAGCTGGGGTTGAGGACACTGAGAACCAGTGTTCAGAACAAAGATTCAGAGTCTTTGCACGGTTCTAAAATACAACAGGAAAACAAAATTTCTTCAGTGAATACGGAGCTTAGGCAAGAAAGTGAGCTCAGACAGAAAATTTTGCATTGGTGTCAATCTCCTGAAGAACTTACTAAAAATTTTATTTTGAGTCTCAAACCTCCTGAATTTGAATGGGTAATGTCCTGTTCCCAACATTTTAATCACACTTAAGACCGAGACTCAGTACTGTAGGAATGCCAAAAGTTGGGGTCAGTGGCAACAGGGATGGAGAATGGCAGTGGACAGAGTAATTACGACCAGCTCCTCCTTCCTTTTCTAAAAATTGATTTTGTCTAGAGACAGAGAGCAAAGGAGAGAGAGAGACATCAATTTGCTGCTTCACCTATCTGTGGTTGGCTCCTATATGTGCCCTGACCGGGGATCAAACCTGCAACCTCGGAGTATGGGGACAACGTTCTAACTAACTGAGCTACCTGCCCAGGGCTCCTCGTTCCTTAATTGCTTTGTCCAGGTGTAATGGCGGAACCACCGAGAAACAACTGGTAGTGATATGAGTTTTTAGAGTGTGGCAAGAAGTCACAGCAGAAGGTAGGGAATATTCCTTGGGCAGTCACAGGCTCAGGTAAAAGACCTTGCCTTAGGTAAAAGTGCGGAGCATGATTTTGGAGGGACACGCTCCAGGGCTCGTAACTACCAAGAAGTTAAGAAAAAGTGCAATGCACTAGAGAAGGCATTCGACTGGAAGTCAGGAGAACTGGATTCAGAATTGGACCCTCATACCCAACAGGGAAGTTCAGGCACGCAGTTAACCCCCTAGCTCCCTGTCTTGTATGCGAAGTGGAAGGTTGGCCTGAATTTTGTAGCTTTTTTTGGATTTCAGCCCCCTTTGAGAGTATGGTGAAAGCTATGAATCTTCTCATGAAAAAGTGCAAGCAAATATCACCATCGTCATCATGGCACTGAAGAATATTATGAGCAAAAATTGACATGTCAAGCAAATATTGGAAATTCTGCGCGTATTTTTCAGGATTTATAGACTATGTAAAACCTTAGATTAAGAACCCAGACTGAATAACCTTTAAGATCCCTTTCTGTTGTCACACACTTGTATTCTATCAGGGAAACAAATAGTGGGTTTGTAATGATTCTCTGTAAACTACATTTTGTTAACCAGGATGACAGCTCATTTCCTAAGAACTCTGGTTAATTAAAAAATAGTACTAGTAACAGTAGCTCATACCTTTTCTTGAGAGTGCATTAAATGTCAGGCACTCTATTAGGTGCCTAAATATCATCTGTGCCCCTCAGTGATAAGCCATTTAAGGAATCAGCTGTATTTAATATGATTAATCACTTCAGGGAAAGGCTTAGCAAAGCCAACTTTACCATTTATCGAGCACTCATTACATACATTATCTCCTTCAGTTCTCACAACGATACTTTGAGGTAGGCATTGTTACCCATTTGGCAGAGGAGAAAATTGAGACTCAGAGCTGTTTAAGAAAGTCCAACAGCAGAGCTAGTTCAGTGGTGGGGCTGGGATTCTAACCAACTCTGGGTTTCATAGCCGGTGCTCTTACAGGGTGTGTTCTGCTCTTTTTAGTACCGTGTTAACTACTCCAGTTCACTTGAATAATGATCATAAGAATCAGACTCAAAATTTTGGGGACTTTTGTCAAATATATAAAGCAGTGTTTCTACCGGGTAGCAGGCTACGGGCTTCACCTTCACCTTTCACCTGCCCAGTCTCTGCTTCCCCACCCCTGAACGATGTCCACGTAGTGATTTGTGTGAGTCTCAACGTGGCCCGTCCCCTCAGCCTGCTCTGGCATACACTGAGCACCTGCTGCAGGTGAGTGCTTAGGCTGGGGAGACCGGTGAGTTTGACGAGGTCTGTGCCTTCAGTGAGTATAGCATCAGGCCTGACGTTCCATCCCTGTGCACCGCTGGCCCTGTTCTCCTAGGTCACTCTGCTGACTACAATCTGGTTCACCTCAGGCAGACTCTCACCCGTGAGCCACATAGGGCCTGTTGCCTTTTTGAAGAGTTTTGTTGGAATACTGCCAGGCCACACTCACGTGCTTGTGTCTTATCTCCGCCCGTTTGTGTGCCGCAGAGGCAGAGTTAACTACGCTCCACAAAGCTGGAAATATTTATGCTCTGACTCTTTGCAGCAAAGTCAGCTGACCCCTGCTACAGACCAAACCAGGTAGTATATTTCATCGTATCTAAAGCAACTTTGTAACCCACATCATTTTTATTTGTACTGTGAAGAAATGAAAGGTATTATGATTATAAGATGCCATCAATTGAGAGACCACCGATTCTGGAGACATTGAAATGTGAAAAGAATTGTGCATCTTACAATCAAAATTCGGTGCTTTTCAGAGATGTTTTAGAGACACATAAAAAATGTAAATATGGATTGTCTTAGAGACTATTTTCTCGTGTCTGTAAGTCAACCAGTCTGCTGACTACTCGTGAAACCTGTAATAACAGACCATGTGATGGGACCCAGTGAATTAGAAAAACTCTGGCTTTTTGGCATCTGTCTTCCCAAAGACTGTTCCTATTAATGAGTGGGAAAATATTTTGGCATTGTTCTCTGAGACTGTTTTCAACTCCTGTTAGTGTAAATATTTAGGGTGTTTCAGTACAGTGGCTTGTGTGGCAGTGAAATTGTTAGTGCTTTTATCTTAGGGCTGGAATATTTAAACACTATGCTTGTTCTTAAAATGCGTTGTGAGGTTACGTGTGAAAGGCTTTGTAGTAGTTTGAAATGGGAAGCTTCTCAGATGCTGCTTATGGTCAGATTTTTACCAGTCTGAAAAATATGCTAATTACATACAAGGCTCTGAGCAATGAAAGTGAACTCAATATCACGATTTTAAACTCCCTCAAAACAAAACAAAACAAAGGACAGTATTTAGGGGGAGGTAGTGATTAATGCAAAACACTATGTGCCCCGTTTGTGGACACAAGTTGACCATTGTGTTTACACACGTTTGTATATTCACACAAACTGCACAGGGAGCGCCTGTATTTGAGAATATAAGTCATGGCATTATGGGGTTTTTTTTCTTCAAAAATAGAAATTTAGGGATTCTAAGTCAGGTCCCTTATTATTTGGCTAATTCAGCTGCAGAGTAAGTTGTTAATGACCCCCCAGGTATTGTTTACAGTGACTGGGTATTTTCAGTTGTGAAATCATATTTTCTTTTTGTGTGTGTGCAAGTGATATTTCTTAATATGCTGTATGGCATCCGAATGAAAGTTTGATGGCAGAACAGTTTGCATGTCCCATGTAATTGTTTCTGAGTGAGCTCTTCATTCTTCACATTTTTAGCTCTAATTGCTTTTTTTCCCATATGTCTAAAAATAAATATTTGCAAGTTTTGCATTCTGCTACTCATTGTAATACATAAAATATTTGTACACTGAGCAAAACTCACTGATAATGTTCGCAACGAGCTATTTAGAGAAAGTAAGGTTTGTGTGGTAAGAGGAGATAAAATACGTTTTTATTAGTGTAAGTGCCAAAGAAAGCCTTTTATCATATTTTGAAAGAATATCTTTAAAGGAGTGGCCAGATTATTTGACCTCTGGGACTATTTAAATAGATTCAGTTGGAAAAAGAGACCCAGAGTCAGAAATAGTCTGTGTTGCTATATAATGGATATTTTTAAATGATCTTTGGAAGGTGGCAATTAATTTTTGATTATCAAGGACAGGGGCCCCACTATGCAGATTACCCGAGTCCCTGACTTCCTGGGCAGGCCTCCTCTGCCTTCATCCGAGTTTATTCCAGCTCATTAGCACCTCCACCCGAAGGCTGGCAGAGAAAAAGAGAGGAAGAAAAAGTGAAATCGCTCCTGCCCCTCTTAATGGCCTTTGGAAAGAATGGATCATGAATGAACTAGAAACCAGTGGGGAAAATAAGCTATTGGATTTTCTGAGTTTTCTTTTATCTTTGCTGTTCTTCGTCGACACAGATAATCAATAGTTGGCTTAAAGACTTTCAAATGAACTCTGCATCGGAAGGCTTTATTGCTACAATAGCAATACCATTATTCGCTCTTCATTTCCAAAGACTGAGTGAATTCCAGAGAGGTAAATATTGTCTGGTCTCCATGTTGGCATGTTCTTGAGCTGTTTTTTTCAAGGAGGGGGGTCATAAAAAAACCTTCCTCCAATCGGCTTTTATGCCTAGAATCTCCCTCTCCCACCCCCATATCCAAGGTAACAATCACTTGTATGTGTTCAGGTATAAACATCTGCTTGGCCGCCCACCACCAGCCGTATCTTTTGATCATGTCTCATGATCCTGACCTGGCAATACTTTGCATTAATGAAAGTAGGCAGGTTTGGTCTTCCTCATCGTGTTTGCTTCTAATGTGTTGTTACATTTTACAATTCCCCCAGAACAATCTGTGACAAACGTTCGCTTTTATCAAAACAGCTGCCGTATTTCGACCACGTCTCAAGGTTCTGTTCGACGTGACAATAAAGTAATCCTTCAGCGTTTGCATTGCTCAGCCATCTTTTTGATATGTACTCTTTAAGGCAGCCTGACTACATGCATCTCACATTTCAGCCCCACTTTTGGGCCACCATGCAGCTCAGAGCTTTTGAGCTTTGTCTTGGAAGCTCCTTCCATCAATCAGAACACCAAATTTACATTGTTAGGTTCCCTGGAGGTGTTAGAGCTCTGGATTCAGCAATTATTGTGAATAAGAACCTTGCAGCGAGGGCGAGTGCCAACATTCCAAGTGCAAACACAATGGAAAAGAGAAGTGGTTTATGTTAGAATATGGTCACATTCTTCTGATTAAACCCACTCCAAAAAGACAACATTGTAATATTTTCCAATGACTGTTTATCATGAATTACGTCAGCCTTCGTTTAAATTGCTATTATTTCTCCTTAATGCTTCTTGGTGCCTGCATAATTTACGGCACTGGCAGCCTCGGGACTATGAAATAACCTTTCACAACCAACACACAATAGTAAAGAACATGGCGTTTTTGTTGTTAATTATTATAGGACTCCTTTAACTTTTACAAAGTGACATAAAATATTGTTGAGGTATTTATGGTTCCAGCTACTTTTACATGGATCTATTTTGCTTCTGGCTAGTTCTTAACTAAAGCAATCATTTGCGGTTATTAGGCCGCCGGAGATATTATGTCAGAACTGGTTTAAGAGTATTATTATGTATCACATGTCATACACTACATGTCAGCACTTGAGGCTGTCTTTCAATAAAAACAGAAGTAATTTCAGTTTCTGCTCTTTTAGGGATCGGCGATTTGTAAGCGAACCTGAGTTCACTGGAAGGTGCCCCGACTGCTGGGGAGGGAGCCTGTCTCAGCCTTCCCTCATACACTGTTAGTCTCTTTCCTGTGGATTTAAGACCTTTCCAAAACAAACTTTGGCAAAGCTTTAATTCAGAGTGAAGATTTGCTTCTGGGGAGCAAGAGAATTAGCAAGGACTGGTTAATTGCCCGTGGCTGAGCTGGTTTTGATTTCCCCATTTTGTGGTTTGTCCTACAGATTTTCTAAGCACTGGGTCCTCTCGTTGTGGCTCTCTGAAGGGAGGAGAGCCCCAGCCCTTGGAAGACCCTGCCTCACACGTTCAGAGTCTATCCTAGCATTCCGGAGCGAAGTCTTGGGCGAAGTTTGATAGAAACAGAGAGGCTAGGAACGCGTTCGAATTGCCGCAAAACTACACTTCCAAGCAAACTTTGAATTAATATGTCACTCCCCTGGGTTCCAAATACTATGCATATTTTCCAGTCCTTGCTTATTTAAAGCAAGAAAGGAAGGGCGTGCCAGAAAGTTTTACAAAGAATGAAAACACATTAATGACTCATGTGAACAATTACTGATTTTCTTAACATATAATTTCTTAATTACTGTCAACCAAAATAATTCGCATGATAATATTTCCCCTCCCCTCCCCCATCTGTGTGTAGGAGCCATAAAATCGTGATCAAAGAGCCTGTTTGATCCGTAGCAGGAAAGTTTAACTCCTTAATTCTTAGTGGATTGATGGGCCCCTGACATTGGATATTCTTTGGAATAATCACCTCCAACACAATGGGCAAAATGAGCTTTCCAGTAAAACAAACAGCTTTGAAAAGAGCTCAGGGGCATTTTCTTTAGCTTGAATTCAAGGAGGAAATTGTGACTTTTATGAAACTTGCATAAATTTACATGTATCCTGTCAGAGTTTTAAAATTAGACAACATGCCTGAATGCCCTGGAAATGAGTCTGCCATCCAGATTTAGAGTGCTTTTAGCTTTTTTAATTAAAGACATTTCACAAGCCAACCCCAGAGAAGAGAATTAAGCATTACATAAGAATGTAGCAAAGTTTAAGACTTAATGAGTGAATATTACCAATTTATAAAGGAGATAAAAGGTGTGAAAGGAGCAGTTATTGGGAGTTTTTGCATTTTTTTAATGGGAAAAATGGAAGAAGTGAAAAGGCCAGGCTGCCATTTGCTGTAGCCCTCGTTCTGGAACTGGTTCAAAGCTCCCAGAACCGACTGTGGGGCTGCGAGGCTTGTTAATGAGCGCTCGTGGCAGTGCACTGGGATCATGGGTTTGTCACATGAATAAATATATGTGTATATATAACTCGGAAGAGAGAAGGCAAGAGTTGTTGCTGCCATGTGGTTATGAGAAACCCAAAACAATTAAAATCGTCCTAAAGACCGCACTTACAAGACCTCAGTGCCGAGCCCTACGAGTGCTCATTTTGAATCCTTTAATAACCGCTGATAGTGAAATATGAGTATCGTTATTGAAAATTGTTTTTAGCTACACATGTTATACCATTTTAAAAACTTAGACTAAATACTGTCAGCCTGTGTTTGCTTTCCTAGCGTATTATTCATTTATTGAGAAATTCAGAATGTGAAACATCTGGGAATAATGTGGTGTGTGCAAAGTCATCTTCAAAATGTGTATATTTCAGAACTTCTTTTGTGTATTTATTTAGAAATACGGGAAAATTCTGTAAACATGTTCTGGAATATATGTAGCATTTGAATATGAAAGGGAAAGTTGGCATAACTAAAAACCCAAATTTCATTTTCTATAAATATTACTCGTTAGAGGAATGGGTGTCTGAAATTAGAAGATTCCGATCATGGTGAGTGGTATTTATAGCGAAGGATCTCTCTTTGCCCTGGACTGGATGTGTGAACGAGCAGCGTCCATCTAGCCCTTTCTGGAGTGTGATGGGATGTTTATGTCTAAATAAAGGAGTTGATTTAGTTCAGCATTTCAGAGCCTGAGCTGGAGCTGAACAAACCCAGTGGTGTAGACATAATGGAGCGCCACCGGAAGGGCCACCCCACTGCGGTGTTAATAGCTCCCTGGTTCTGTTCAACAATCAGTGCCTACAGCAGGGCCTTTGAGAAACGGGTGCCATCCTCACAATCACAATAATTGGCGGATGACGCGACATACAGAGGAGTCAGAGAAGGGAAGTTATTAATGATTTATAATTTTCTCATTTGGGGAAAAGGAGAAATAAGACCCGATATCACATAGCTCTTCTCAATTCTTATAAATTTCACATTTGAGAACCATTTTAGTAGCTCTCAAGCCCCAGGACAATTCCCCTGCCCCAGGTTCTCCAATCCTCTTCTTTTTCTGAAGCAGAATTCCTTCTTTGTGATATGAGCAGAGCTTATAAAATTAACTTTGTTGGCGTAGTCCAGTGGGCCGGACTAGATGAAGTCAAAGAATCCTTGAGATTCTAAAACCCATCCTATGGATGAGGTCCTCTAGATGGCAAACGGGTTTTCAGCTAAGGGACATTCTTGCTTTATCTTGGCCCACTAGGGCGTGAGGTCCTTTGAAAACCTCATCGCTTTCCTTGGGCCTCACAGACACTGTGATTCCTTATTTGTGGTTCTGGCTCTGGACTTGATAGGATTTGAGGGCCATCATCAAAGAAATATTAAAATCAATGTGTTTTCCATGAGCAAATATCCTCTGATCTTGTAAAGAACTAAAATGACAGAAAGGGGGCAGGAACATACTTTCTGGCAAAGAAATTGACTTAAAACTTAAACTGAACCCCACAATGTCGACAATCCACAGAGATCTCCCGTAACTACAGGACAAGGTTAAATTTGTGCACTGACCAGGGCGGCAAAACCCACTGGGCCAGCGTCACTCATTTCCCATCTCTTTTCTTAAGAGTCTAGGTGAGGTCTCTGGATCGCGGAAATATTGAAAACAAGCCAAGGAGACATGCCTTTGAGTTTACCTCTTTCTCCTTCCTAGACTTTCAATACACTGGGCAAGTCTCCCACCCCTTCCCCAGCATCTAGTAGGTGTGGCAGGACTGTGGTGGTGGATGATTCAGAGAAGACTGTTTTGAGGATTGTAGCCCATTGATGTTGGCCAGCTCACACCCATTGATATGAATAACTCTTATCTTCTCGTTAAAGTAACACTGCTCTTCGGATGTGCTTTGTTAGCAGACAATTGAATGTTTGAGAGTAACTGAATGCTTATTAGAATATTCATTAGTTCAGAATGCTCATGGGTTTGCACATTAAATTGAAGGGCTGGATCTCTTCCCCACAGTTACTCTTTTGACTATCATTCATTATTTATAAATGACCAGCCCTGAAAGAAGTATTGCTGCCTTCAGAGTTCCATATACACAGGAGTCCTTTTCTGTCTACTCACACCAACTTGACCAAGTGTCATATTTATACACATGGGGCAGGTCATTGCCAAATTTTGAGGCATATTCTTACACTAGAAGAATGAAATACTGATGAACTGAAGGGATTGCTCAGTTTAAGGTGGATTTGGAGGGGGAAGAGGCTAAATATTTAAAGCAGACCATCAAACCAGAAACAACAGACTGGTTGAGAACAGGAGACAAGTGTGTGTGGAGGTGGGGGCAGGGACAAAGGAGGGTGAGAGGCCTGCAACTCCGGATAGAAAGACAATGAGATGTGACACTGATCAAGTGAAGGGAAGCCTTACTTGTAAAATTAATAGGACTAATACTTTTGGACAAATTTAAGGGGAGTATTTCTAATCTCCCATACAAGCCACAAATATTTATTGAGTGGCAGCTGCTCTGTTTTGAACTGTGCCCTGGGCACATTGGAGAACACAGCCGATTTTGGAGATCAAGTAAATGTATTCGAACTGATTAATAAAACAAATTGTGCATAGAAGCGTAAAGAGCTGGCTCTGTTACAAAGACTACACGGAATTGAGAAAAGATAATAATTATGGCTAGGGTGGTCAGTGCAGCTTCCTGGAAGATCTTGAACTTGGAGGAGGATGGAGAAGGCTTAGGTATGTCCACACTGTTTGGCACACTTGTGTTGACAACTTTGAACCTGATGATACTTTTTGTCCCACTGCTAAGGGAGGACAGTCAGAGCAGCTGGTTTTTATAGCCTGCTGGGATTGGTGGAGTTGTGGGTGGGATAATCTACAGGACACAAAGACGCTAATCCATGGAGATAAAACCTTTGCTTGGAGATTATGAGGGCTCTGTGGGTAATTTTTCACACCGATGCCCCGCATACCTGCCACATTGTACATGTGATTCTCCTTGTTCCTCCAAGTGAAGTGTCCCCTCAGGTTTTTGTAATGCTGTCCATTCTGTTGTTGCTTGTTCACTCTGTTGTTTCTTGTTCATTCTGTTGTTGTTTGTTAAGTTAGTTAACTTTATTGAATTTTCTCGTCTCATACACAAAAATAATAACACTTGTTTCTCATGGTTGTCATAGGAATTAGCCAAGATAATGTATGGGAAATGTTTGTATTATAGTATAGTGGTCTTAAAATAATAGCAATAGTAGTTATGGTCAAGGTCACACAGAGATGGAGCTTGTGGTGTACCCTCTCCTGCTTCATTCCATTTGTGTCTTGGCTAAAGATGAGAGACTTACCATCCTCAGCTGCATCCACACAATGATACTGTAGAAACTGACTGAAGTGCCTTCCCCCTCTGCATCAGCAGCTCCTTGTTCAAGCCTCAGTTTCCTTAGCTTTAAAAGAAACATCATAACCCCCTCAGCACAGTGCATTATTCATCAATCCATCTGTTCTTCTTCCTGTTAAGGTCATCATTTGTCAGTTCAACAAATATATTTAGGGAGAACTTGTTATGTACCAGACATTGCATTAGACCCTGAGTCAACCTTAGCGAATTAAACAGACATAAGCCCCCCACCCTCCTGAAGTCTAGAGTTTAGGTATGTGAATAGTAAGCAAGTAAATATGCACATTTGTATATATAATCACACATGTGTACACAAACACACACACACAATTATAAACCATGGTAAGAGCTACAAGCCCAAAAAGATTGCTGCCTGGATTAAATGAAAAATATATATGAAAATGCATCAAAAGCTATAAACCTGCAGAGACCATAAATACCGACTGATGCGGCACCTGCTGTGTTCCTGGCAGCCCGTGGCCACTGCACATGCTCAGTGCCTGAGGCTTAATGGTGGCACCACTGCTTTTTTTTTTTTTTTTTGGCTTATTTCAGAAAGGAGAGTGGAAGGGAACCTTTCTGTTGGGTTTATAATAGCAATTACAAGCTGATAAGGGCAAACCATTCATCAAATGATCATACCTCCGGACTTTATCTCTTTGGGTCAAATGTTTCCTGATTGATATTGACTACCATATCTTAAGCAGCTTAAAGTAGATAAGAAGCTAGAAAAGAAATTCCTTTGAAGGAGATTTGATGAAATTATGTTTTCTGATTTTTTTTTTCTTTAAGGAGAGAGATTAACTTGTCATTGTTCTTCTTAAAGAATACAAAAGCTCCCAAACCACTGAATTGAGGAAAATCCAGAAAAGTTTTCATGGGTAGATATTGCCTGAGTTCCCATTAAATGAAAATTATCACCCGTATTGATATTCTTTTTTTTGTTCTGAAATTGTTTGGGAAGAACTTTCAAAATATTGAGAAAGACCCTGTACCAAAGATACTTAGGAATGGACAATAATTCCAAGAAGAGATAGCCCCTTGATTACTATGTATAAATACTCTACTGGAAACAGTACTATAAGTAAAAGTCATGTGGGTTAAGTATAATTCATTGTCATAGAGCATTATTTGGAGAAGCAATGTTTTAAAGGGGGGGGGTAGGTTTCTGACCATGGGCCTGATATCCAGCTTTTAATTGAAATGACCATAAACATTGCAATTAATCAACTATGTACTCAATTATAAAGTATATAATTACATTCTGAACAGTAAAAAGCTTCCTAAAGTGTATATAAATCACTTAAACAGGGCAATACAGTAACTGATCACATAAAGTTATATTTAATGAGATGTGTCATCCATCACAATGTTTTCCACACAGCTCTTATCTTACATCTTTGTGATTCATCTTTGCCTTATTTTTTTTGCTGCAGCAAATCTCACAGTTAAGAAACCTCTTTATCTTGGCCGTAGAATTTAGTGACATTATTTTGAGCACATTTACATGGTATCTTTAAAGGGAGTTTAGAGGGCGTAAGATTTTGGGTCATTTCTAATCATGTTTTGGAAAAGTAATCTTGATTTATCCGTCTGCCTTCACTTGTTATACATTTCCCTGCAACAAGCTTGAGCACTTGTATTTAAGTTGTGGTCTTGAGACTGTATCCACAGTTGGCATCTGTTGCCTTGAAATTAGCTAGATGACCTATGTTTGCTTGTGTACTTCCTGCAATAGCTGCTAGATATTACAACAGAGGTGTAATTAGAAAAAACACGCTAAATACAAATCACTCTTGGTCAAGTCACTGCATGTTGAGAAGAATAGGAATAATTTGTGATTATATCATGGCACCTATATTTATGTAAGTCCTTCAAGTTCTTTTGTATGTAACTCATCAGGTCATTCTAAGCAGGCTGACCCAGAGCCAGTGGAAATGAAGCAAAGGAAAAGCATATTCATACTTTTAACTTCGGCAAATTGGAAAATTTTATATAACATTTTGAAAAATATATTCCAAAATGGTTTGCATCAAGTGGATACTCTAAAGGTGTTTGTACCCGGTCTTCCCAATTCTGACATATGCTTCAGAATGGATAATAAAGAAATAGCTGAGTATCGGCTAAAGTGCTGGCTTTCTAAGAGGATGGTGATGCTGCTCATTTACCTTCTTCTCACTCCTTTCCTGTGGGTCCAGATCCCAAGTGACTTTTCCAAAAGTGAAGTCAGACACGTGTTGAGTAGTTATAACCTGTTCTTGTTGCAAGAAACAGAGCCACACAGAGCAACCAGCCAGAGCAAGACTGACAGGTGAGGTGACCTAAGCCCTCTCCTCCATCCCCCTGGGAGCTCAGGTGGTTCTTTTGATTCCACTTTCCTATAGTATGTAGTAGCAGATACCTGTGGTGTGGACAGTTAGTTTGTTCATTTAGTCACGTGTTCAACAGACAAGTGTTGATAAGTACCCAGGTGATGGTATGTTGCCCTACATAAGGATACAGTGTTCGTACAATAAAGGACACAGCACAGTGCTAACCGCTGAGACTCACAGGCTAGTGGGGGCATGCTGGAATTAAACAGACAAAATATCCCTGAAGTACTGTGATAAAGCTAAGTGAATCCTTCTTCTCAGAGTCAGTAGACAGACAGGAAGATACTTAGCATTTTTTTATTCCAATGATTCCCTTGAATATTTTACTGGAACTAATGTAACTGAGGGGCTGGCAAGTTTTACAAGTGACTAATATATTAATCCTACTCTTTCCTTCTGCCTTATGAGATTGTCAGCTGAGTGAGGGCTTAAAAATGGAACTTGATGACATTTGCTCTAAAGATGTTGACTAATACCAATTAATCCCCTAAACATCACACACAGGCTGATTATGTCTTTTTCACTCTCTATTTAAAGACCCAGAGATGCACCTAGTTAATAACCTGCCCCATGTCCTTAATAAAGAGCAGGCTAATTAAAAATTGTGTGCTAGCCGAAAATGAATAAATGAAGAATCACATATTAACACAGGCATCGTCAGCCAGCAGAAGGAGCTGAACAGGGGATGGTGGGGAAGGAGAGAAGTAATTGTGAGCCTTTTAACGCCCCGAGGATGACACATACAAAAACACGTGTCACACGTACAGTTGTGTCGTAGTGACCGAGTGCTGGGGCACCAGGGCTCTCAGTGGGGCGGGCAGTCAGGTGAGTTCCCCCCCCCCACCCTGTGTCTGCAATAACAGAATGAAAGATCGGAACAGGAGCCTGTTTTTCCTCTCTTCCTCCCTTCATCTCTCCCAGTCCTGCCTATTCGTCAAGCACCACCCCCCCCAAGTCCTGCACCAACCCTGGATCCCTCTGTGTCTCCTGAAGGCCTGCAGCAAAGGTCTTCATCGGGGTGATGCATGTGTCTGTGTCACAGTGTCTGGTGGGAGCATCCTGGTCCCTCCCTTGCGCTCTGCTTAGCCTGGCAATGTGTCACTTTTTTGTTTCTTGACCTTGCTTTTCTCTCCCTTGAATCTAAACATTGGCCTATGTCCTTCCTGGAAAAGAAACAATGCTGTTATGGTCTCACCCCTCAAACTGATCAACTTCTTCCATCCTGCAGATCTCAGCCGCAACGTGTGCTCAGACAGGCCTTCCCTGGAACTGTTTCCATGTTCTAGTTCAACACCCTGTGATGTTCCCAGAGCTTCTACTCTTGCTTGTTGATAACACCTACCTATCCATGTGGCCATATCTCTCAGTTTTGCATACCACAACCTCGGATTTTTGAGGCTTAGACCAAGGATGTCTTGGAAACCACTGTGTCTCAAGCATGCAGCCTCCATATCCTAAGAAACCAGTAAACATTGAAGGGATATTTCAGTTGTGACTCCCCACAAACTCGATGCCACTTCCCTAGAAAGCAAGAATCCTGTCTCATGTTTCTTGGTGACCCTCATAAGGTAATTGGTGTCCAAGAAATCTTAATTCTGGTATTATATTTCCCTTAGCTTGGAATGAGAAGAGGTTCCTTTAATGCTGTGTGGGGCAAGGGAGGGAGATGAACGAGCTTGGGCTTGTTTCTTCCTTAGCTGCAAGGAGTTTCATAAGCACAAAAACACTAGTTTACAGTGTTGAGAGTGAGCAATCGTGTGCTGTCACTGCGTTGTGCTTCACAGTGTGTCTCCTCCCTGGCCCTCTCGACCCAGAGAACAAAGTCTGTTCCCCAGGAGGGTCTTGGAGCAGGCTGCTCCGCAGAGGCAGTTAGCCCAGCGCATGGAGGGCGAACTCTGGAGATACATGAGTCTGGGCCGCAGTCTCCACTCACTCTTACTTACCACCTTGGTGCTCCTGGGCATCGGCGTAACCCCTCTAAATGTCAGTGTTCTCGCTTTAAATTGACCCTGATGATACTAACCACCTCAAGGGGATATTATATGAGGATTAAGTAAAGTGCCGCCTGCAAAGCCCTTACCACAGTGCCTAGAATAAAAGACCTGTTAGAGATTTACAATGTATACCACAATTCACCTAACTCAGCGGAGATCTGCTAGCCTCCCTTTGCTCTGCGGAGCTGTCTGTGGGACGGTCCGAGGTGGCAGTGGGTGCACGGAGCGGCACAGGATTCCTCTGCGCAGAGTGCTCCAGAACCATGATGTTCTTCCCTTGTTACTCTCGTCCTCCCCTCCCCTCACCCTACGACGGGCACATCACACAGGCAGCTCTCAGCTCCAGGTACGCCAGGTATTTCTGGGGCTTTACAAAAGTAAACTTGAAAGTTTAGAGTCATGTATATGGATTTTAATATAGCTTTATCTCTGATAACAACCTCTGTGTTTTCTTTCTAAGTCTATTATCCTCAACATTTTTCCAAATTGATTTCATAGAGAAGACATAATCTGTGATTGGAATTAACCAAAGTGAGAATATATGCCCAAGAAATAGTGGGAAGTCAAATATAGGATCCACAACCCAGAAACAATAATGTTAATAATAATGCTACTAATAATAACAATACTTACATGCCCTTTATCATGTGCCAGGCACTGTTCTGAGCCCTGAATCATTTTCTCCATTTCACAGATGATGAAACCCGTCGCCCATGTGCACCGTATCAGTTAGCAGTGTATGCAATTAGATCAGTTTGCCCTTAGGGCTCCATCCTGATAGAAAATTACGTGTCTCCACTTAATATTCAACAAAAGAGGGAGATGACCTTTCCATAAGTTCTATCCTTGTTTAATTTAGGCATTTGACTCAGTTTATAGATGTTTGTGTCTTTCTAGCTTGATCATGACATTGGAATGTCAAAAAAGTGCGAGGGAAACACTATAACATGAAATCTACGTTT
Source organism: Desmodus rotundus (assembly GCF_022682495.2). Lineage (NCBI taxonomy): Eukaryota > Metazoa > Chordata > Mammalia > Chiroptera > Phyllostomidae > Desmodus > Desmodus rotundus. The sequence goes on from NC_071390.1 coordinate 38,780,665, forward strand.
ACTGGTAAGAAGCACAGAGCATTTGGCATCAGCAGAAAGGTTAGTCTTTGATGTGGAAAATAGAAGAGTTCTTAGTGTTTCCATTTGGGTCAGAGAAAGAGATGATTACTCTATGATAAGTTTAGTGGGTTCTAAAGTTAGATGCAATAACTGACGAGCCACAAGGACATGCAAGCATGAACTACACGTCGGGAAAAACGTGGTCAATGAGGAACCACACAACAGGAAAGGCAGAAAATATTTAGTAAGGCAAGTCCTGGTTATCCTATGAGTGAGACTTTGTTATTAGATGAGGCTACTTGTGCATCTGAGTGGGGGTGGGGTGGGGCCGAGAAAGGATGATAGAGGAGGCACAGATGTGCAAATGAGTAATTTTTGGTGAATCATCTGGCCCTCTGACTTAAAGAAGCCAGCAGGCTACCGTGCCCCTATTCTGGACAGCTGCCTGAGGAGGAAATGTTTTCATTTAGGTATGGCAATGTCCTCAGTTTTAAATATATTTTCCCCTGTTTTTGAAAATGTTCACACAATGCTTCTTGCATGTATCCAACAATAGTTGCCTAGCAACCACCAAGAAGCATTTTTGGAGCACAAAGGGGTCTAAAAATGAATGAAGAGCAAATACAGTTTGAGTTGCAGCTGAGATGACCAGGTTTCTGACACCAGTTCAAAGCAGACCCTCCCGGAGTCAGGCCATGCATCTTTCAGAGCAATGAGATCTAGTCTGAAGTGTTCTGCTCCTCTTGGACACGTGCCAAGAGGGAATGTGTACCTTTAAGAGGGTCTTCTATTGTCCCCTGATCCACTTTTCCTCATTGAGGCAGGACTGCCTCCTACTTAATCCCAAATGGATGTGTAGGTAATGGAATTTTGGAAAACTCCTAAGAAAAAGGATTATAACACCTCTGGTAACTCACTCCAGAATCTTCCAGCCTTTAGATGAAGACTACAAGGTAAAGACCATGGGTCAATCAAGGAATTAGGTTCCTCTCTTCAGATTACTGATTTATACCATTGGTTGGGTCTCACAGTCATGCCTAATTTAAAATGAAGAGAACCTAAGGGACCTTCCAGATCAGAGGTCACAAACTCTTGTGCCCAAAGGTAGCAGCAGGGAACTTAAAGGGAGAAGGGCAGTTGGGGCCTATAAGAAATCAGGAAGCAGTAGGTTCCCACGCTGTGTCTAAAGGAGCAAATGCTCTTCCGCTCCAGGCTTTGCTGGGTTGCAGGCACAGGAGCCCAGTGTTATCAGATCTCTCAACTCTTTAGGAAAAGCCAGACATACTGATATGTAAGTGAAAATTTCATGATTTTTCAATTGATGACAATAATAAAAAAATTGTTCAAGCTAAATAAACTGCCACTGGACAAATTTGGTCCATGAACTTTCTAATGAACCTCTGTTGTTATTGTTGAGAGCACTGAGTGAGGCTGGTGAGTGAGGATGCTTATTCAAACTCAATGGAAAGGTGAGCTCCCTGAAGTCAGGAACTGTGTCGGGCTGTTTTATCCCTAGCTAGACTAGCACAAGATCAGGCAAATGAGGGCAACTCAACAAATATTTATTGAATCAACAAATATTAGATGTGAAAAACAAAACCAGGACCTTAAATAATTTTTTTTAAATTACCCTGTTTTTCTCCTAAGTGACCTTCCTATCTTCTGTATAGATAGAATTTGCTATTCTGTTTTGCCATGTAGTAGCTTGTTTAAAATGAGATTTGATTAGTAGGAATGCTTGAGTGAAAACCCCAGATGAAAAGCCTTGGACCCTATCTGGGGTTCAACTTTCCCACAGATTTGTCTATACTGGGACTACTACAAACTACAGGTTACTTTTCCTTCCTGGCTGACCACATTAAATTCCATTCAAATTACTGCCAATTGTAGAGCTCCTACAATGTGCAGAGGCCTCTGTATGGTGATTAAAGTTATCGGGGATTCAGACGAGCCAGAGGGCTTCAGAAAAGCTCAACAATTAACTTTAGAGCATGAAGATACTTGGCATAGTTGCATAGTCTCTTTTTATTTTTTTAGCAGGGGGGCGTCCTATTTAGGTAACACTTTACATTGTGGCAATTTTCTTTGCTTTTTGCTTTGAGATTTAAAGTTTCCCAAAACATAGAATCAATTATCACAAAGACACGTTCTCCTCATTTAACCGCCTCGTTATTGCTTCTATGTTGGACGGCTCTGCCAAAGTAGACAACAGTCAGCGTCCAAGGAGGTATACCAGATGCTTGTGTCAAATGACCGTCTATCTCTCATTGCACTTATTCTTTCTCCCTGGGTTCCACAAGGTGCTTACCTCTGTGCCGAGGGTTTGGGTGGCTCCAGAGTGTCAGTAACTCTCCCACCAGAGACTATTGGCCTCTTGAAATGCTTGAAGTGATGTATTGCTTCCATGTGCCCATAAAATAGTAATAATAATGGCATCCACCGTTTATTAGTGTCTTCTGGACACTGAATAATGTGCTAGGCATGTTGTCTCTTTTTATGTCATTCATATTCCATCTCCATCCTAATCTTCCAAGTTGGAGACGGAATCCCCTTTTGATAGATGGGCAACTTCAACCCCAGAGAGAGAGGATGACTGGCCCAGGGTCACCCAGTCACCTGGTTTGTGAGGTTAATGAAGAACTGCCTGCTCTCAGAGTCTGGGCCCTCTTTACTTCCTTGTGAAACTTGGGAATCCAGCATCAGTTCTACCAACTTCACAAGCATTTGGGTGATAAAAGGAAAGATACTCTATCTTTTTCAGAAGCAAGCTCTGGGGACATTTTAAATAAAGTGGATGATTCTGCGTGATACTGTGTTTAATTTCGGAACGGTGTCCTTTCCTGGCGAAGATAATCAGATGTAATGTCATCTGCAACCTCTGTGTGTGCGTGATTTCATAAAACCGGTGTATCAGTTTATTATTATAAAATTAGTATAGCATAGAACAAACCTGGGATGTGAGCCAGACGCAATAGACAATGAATAGTTATATAAGGTTTTGGAAGCACAGGCAGCAGAACACAAGCTCACTGTATTTTCTTCTCAATTGTCTGCTGTTTGTTAATGTTTCCTTTTCAACATGATTGCATCTCAGTTTAATAGCACTTGCCGTCTCAGGCTTTATGGTGCCAGGCCTGACATAGTTACATCCCCTCTGTGCTAAAAATATTGCATGTATATATTCAACCGCAGCCCGACATGTTTAGCTAATGGTTACTCAGGAGCTCTGCGCTTATATAATTAAGTGATGTATGTAATTTTGTGTTAACACATTTGCAATGTGTGTTTCCCTGGTGATTGCAATGCTTTATTCTGTGTAAAGTGTGACATTTTAATTCCCGCTGAACAATTTCCTACCTTGATTCGCCTTGTTTTTTGTGGAAGGGGATTATTTTGCAATCAAGATAAAAGCATTATTTATGAAATTTCTAGACTATGCTATTACTGGGAACTTTTAACTGCAGATCAATCTCCTGTTTTATTGATCTTTGTTTAAAATCTTTATTAGAATTTAAATTTAATCTCTACATTATGGATTTACCCAGACTTTTGTCTGCAGGCACTTTTTCTTTTTTTCTTTTTTTTTTTTGGCCAGCTTTGCAGGGATGGAGTTTCTTAAAAAGTAATTTTCACTAGACAGCCTGCCATCTTCCCCAGGAACCTGCATTTCTCTTAGGTATTGCTGATTTTTCCCTGTTTAGGGTTCTCCAGAAGAACAAGCTTCCCTGTGGATTGGAGGCTCTTGGTAAGACAAATCCGATTCACAGGCGAGGCAGGTGTCCATTAAGCATTTAGGTGGTTGACAATACCTGAGTATCCGAATTGCATGGTGGGAATTACAATGTGAGTGTACATTTTCCCCCCTTATTCATGGCAGTTGTGATCAAGGCCAGGCCAGCCCAGCCACCTTGCCTTCTCCAGAGGTACTTCTTTTCTCCACTGGGACCAGTACTCAGTGCAGTCTAATAAGCATTTACTAGACTCTTAAGAAGTGCCAGAGACTGCTATTCAAAACATGATCCAGAGAGAGCTTTGCGTAGTGGCAGTGTCATAGCCAATGAGGTTTAGCCAAGGCACGATTATCGGTAATTAAAAACTTTTCCCAACATATGACCGAGAGAGTCATTTGTTCAGTCAGTGTTCATTGAGCCCCTCCTATGGCAGTGCTACAGTGAGCAGGAAAGACGTCATCATCTGGACATGAGGGAGAATAAGGAAGCTCTTTAGGAGATATGATGTCCAGTGCTAGTCTAGGAAAGTAGACTCCTAGAGGTAGGAGTAGGGGCAGCAGGGACAAAGGTCAAAAATGGAAGGGTATTGATGCCTGACTGGTATGGCTCAGTGGGTTGGGTGTGATTCTACAAACCAAAGGGTCACTGGTTCAATTCCTGGTCAGGACACATGTCTGGGTTGCAGGCCAGGTCCCCAGTTGGGGGCACTCTGTGAGGCAACAAGGCGTTTGGGACCTCTAAGGCACTGTTACTGTTGGAAAGTAACAAAGACGCTCCAAAGCAAGGCTGTGGTCCATTTCTCCTGGCCCCCAGAGGCCCTGAATTCCCAAGGCCTATCCTCATCCCCTTCGTTTTTCAGCACAGCCCAACAAAAGCAAGCAGGTGGCAGGCTCTGAGGCCAAATGCTAGAGTAGTGCCCTCATGGCTTCTCTAGTGCTTTCCTCTTAGTCCCTCCCACCTGGGTCTGAGCAAACAGCTGGGAGTGTGGCGCACAGAAATCCCGCCAGAAGGACCCACGGTCCGTGAGCTCCAAGTGAGCCCTCTCAGTTGTATGTTTTGGCTTTGGAACACAGTGGGAATGTCCTTGTCAGCTCCCATTTGCCTTTATTAATTGCAGTTCCTTGGAAACTGTTTTAATATCGTGGTGTTGGGATGACAGAGCTCACCCTGCAGAGACCCACAAGGAGGTATTCAGGGCCCATGGAAAAGCCATCTGCTGACAAGGCGCTGCCCACAGACACCAGCGTCTATCAAAGCTCTGCCGCTAATGGTGTGATTTGGGGCAAATCGCAAACTCCCGGGGCTGCCCTTTTCTGACGGGTAAAGTATGGGTTTGGACAAGATGGTGTCTAAGGTTCTCCTTAAGCTCTGGAACTCCATCATTTCATAAATTACTGAGAGGAAGACTCCGACTGTCGTCACATCTGTGGATTCACGGACTCCTAGCAGTGATCTTCAGTTCCAAATCCATTTAAAAAGCCAAGAACCACTTTCTGCACTTCCCTGTCTCTATGTATTTTAGGAGGCCATCTACGGGAGCACTGAACTCTAGATTTTAATTTTTTAAGATACAAAGAGAATCATTAAGCCTCTGAATGTTCCTGGAATATATGGTGGTATGGATCAAGAAATCCACTTTATTCCCCATGTAGCAAGAGGCTGTCACCTAACAGCTCTGTATTGTTTCCAGGCCCCGCCCTCCACCCCCACTTTCCCAGAGCCCTGAGGCTGTGGTTAATAATGTCAAAAGAATGTTTTAAAAATGCTCTTCTGTTGATTCCAAAGAGTCAGAGCCCTCACGTGGTTAGAGTCCCGGGCTAGGAGTCAAATTCTAAATTTAATTCCAGCCTCTATGAACGTCTTACTTCTTCCCTTCCTCACCTTTTAGTGATGTTTCAGTTTTCTCATCTGCAAAATAGGCATATGATGCCTTGCTCCACAGAAACATTTGCAAACAGCTTTGTTGTGCCCCAAGGAGTGGCATTATATTGGGGTAGAATATCATTTTCCATTCCATAATAGGAATTAAACAAAAGCCCTTTTGATTATGCACCTTGTGTAAACGCCCTGTGCTCCAATGCTGATGAATTTCAGAGGTCAGCAAATACTGGCGGCCCCTTCTTTATTATTATTTTTTAAAAGCTAAACAAGGCTAACTAGGGAATTCATTTTGGAATAAAAAGACATGAAAGACAGGGAATTTCAGCTTGCACAATAGTACAAAGAAGAACAAGAATCATCATGTTTGCTAAAGAACTCACAGCTGTTTAATTTTGTAGTAAAATTACTTTAAGAACTTTGCTAATTCAAAGACAAAACCAAACAACTGTTGTTGAAAAGCTGAACTTCCACGTGTGCATGGAAAAGCCAAGTTAAAATTAATCTGCCCCTAAAATCATATTAAAAAATACAGAGCGTTTCTTGTTAATGCTGGTTGGAGGAGCGGCTTTTATCAAAAGGGAAGACACATAAAAGAGGGAAATGGTACATTTACTGGTAATAAGATGAAAAATAGTTTATGATCTCATGTACTTTGCCCCCAGCTTTTTCTTAAGCTGCTCGGTCTGTTTTAATACCAGGTTTGTTTGCTTTTTGGGGATGGGCCTGTAAGGCAGGAAATTGTCAAAAGGCGTACAGCAGAAATTTTAACTAGTGTTTTTAGAAATTAAAATTAAATACCAAATTGGGTAACCAATTATTAAATGCGGAGTTCAGATTTTTATAAAATTTAGTTTTTAGAGGTTATGGATAATTTCTATACCTACACTTTGTTCTATAAATTCCAGGTTTCCATATGTTGCCTATTGTCAGAAACAAATAAACCGTCCCTTTTTTTTAAGTGGTTTCTTCCATATTAGGGAATTATTCAGACTTCTTTCTTTGGTTCCTATAATTCCAAACCAGTTGGAACATCGGTCTATTTTGGGTTATGAAGGAACTTTTATAATGTGGGCATGATTTTTTAAGGTTCTAATTCTCATAAAAATCAATTTGCCACATATATAACAGTTCGGATGGTAAACAGAGTGAAGTCATTGTGTTCCAGAAAGACAAAGTTCTCATTTCCATATTATGAGCCCCACCCCCACCCTACTCCCATCCTTCTCCACATGGGAGGGCTGCTAAATGTAAATTCCAAAACATATAAAACAACATAAGGTTGTGATTTGCGACTCTTTCTGTCAAAGATGAATGTTCTTACCTGTATTTGATTAAACTCTTGTTAGTCTCTGGATTTTTATGGTTTTCCCACGACATCACATAGACTCACCACAAGAGGGCAATCAAGAGTTTACTTTCAGCTCACAAGGCTAGAAAACGGTTTTAATGTCAGCTAAGTGTTTTAACTTGCTAAGGATTTATCTCTCCGCCTTCTGATTGCCACACATGCAGCCCTGAGTTTTCACTCACAGCAATAATAATCCAAATAAAGTCCTTCTGAGGGAAAATATAGACAGACTGGTGCAGACAAGAGCCCTTGCCCAAATAAGGATCCCTTTTGTGGAGACCCCATGTGTTAGATAACCATCAGCTGACAGTTGGTCATGAGTTAATAATGCTGGATGCTGAAATATGCATACCATGTGCTGTAAAAGAGTGTGGAGGACAAAGACAAATACTGCTATAGTTAGATGTCAGAAGCATGCCAGAGGTGGGCAGAATGCTTCACTGGATGGATGTGCATTATATCTGCCAAATGATTTCATAAAAAATATTACGTTTCAAGTATCATACATTAGAAGGTGTAATATTCATTGCCTATTTCGTTGATGTGGCCCGGATTTTGGTCTTAATCTCTCTGCATGTTACTGCCTAAAATGCTACAGCAACTCTTGCCTTCTGAGAAAAGAAAATATTTCCTAAGCTTATTGCCACTGCTGCCATTGTTATTCTTTTATTTTTACAATGGGGACTGTAAACGGGGAGTGAGGGGGTTCCCTGAAGGAATCCAGGTGGGTGTGGAGCCCTTTGATTGACGTGTTCTATATGGAAAGCTGGTAACTGTCTGGTTATATTTCTGTGTTGCTGCCACCACAGGAACCAAAAAAGTGAGGGTGTGGAGGGTATAAGCTTTGGTTTCATCTACTGAGACCAGTTATTTGGGAGGATGGAACATTGGGCCAAGTGGGCGTTGGGCAGCTGTCTTCTCAGAGTGATGCCCCATCATCTTTTGGTGCTGAGGATGATTGGGAAAAGAATACATCTCCTCCTCTGCCCCCTGGAGTTCAAACCTTTTTGTTCTGTCAACTTTTCTGGGCTTACTGGAGCCTGTCTTCCACAAGTAATCTCACTTTCTTCTTATAAAGCTGTGGGCTTGAAGCACGTTGGCAAAGCTAAGGCCATGCCCCTGCCTTTAAGCCTGAGTGTATCTACCTTTCTACTAACTTGCACATGAAATTTCCAAAAAGGAAAACACAAGCACACCATGAATTTATTCAACAATTTGTGGTTAAAAAGCTGCTACCTTCCAGTTAGCCAAAACCACTCAAGATCTGTTTTCTCTTATTCAGTTTGCAAATGGCTTACATTATCCTCAACCCATGTTGGTAGCAGAAGAGAATAATTAGTAAAATAAGTAATTAGCCTCTTTCTCTCTCTCTCTTTCCCTCTCTCCCCAAATCTGTTGTCCAGGTTTAACATTTGCTTTGACATCTTAGTTAAAGAAGTTAATGAAATAACATCTTCATCAGGGCCATTTATTAACTTTGAGTCAATGATTACCAGATTTGATTTTTACAAAGGAGACACAAAATTTTCAGATACTAACATCTACACGTGACTCTCCTCCGTGACAGTGAATAAAATGCTAAATTATACTGAAACTTTCGAATCATTGCTTTTGTGCTTATCCTAGCCACAGATATTAATCTTGTTCTGTTTGCTCTTTAATACACATTTCCAAGGACAGATCTATAATCGTAACATTGAATTGTTGACTAAACCGGCATCACCCAAGAGAAAGATAACACTAACCACATGAAAATTAAAGTATTCTAGTAACCACATATTAAAAGAAACAGGTAGCAATGATTTTAATGCCATATTCTATTTAATCCAGTATATCCAAACTATCATTCCAATATGTAATCAATATAAAAGATTATTAATGAGATGTTTCATATTTGTTTGCATTGTCTTGGCAATCCACTCTGTTCTTTACACTACGGTACATCTCAGTTTTAGACTGGACATATTTCAAAGGCCCAGACTAGCCTCCTGAGGCTACTGGTGTTCATAATAGACACAGCAGCTCAGAACAGTCACAGAGATGATTTATCTCATACTGACGAAAAAGGGAAGAAGTTCTACCCTTTCCTGTGCATTCTCTGTTAATCTCCAGATTTACGTTAGGATTTCTGAGGGTAACTGGCCGTTGTTTCTCCACCCTCCCTCTGACTCACTGAGCACGCTAGTTGTCCTTATTCAATACACCACCGAGGATGATGGACCTCATCACACTCCCCTCATACACAGCCCTCACCCTTGCTCTTACTTTGGACCCTCACTCTGCCCTGCTCCAACACAACACGTATAGAATGAAGCACTGGGGGCTCATAAGGGGGAGGGATGGGAGGGACGCACCTGAGCAAAGAAAACAAGAACAGTTATCTCTTTCCTTTTAAGTACGAGACTCTCCTACTGAAATTACCCTTTCTGAAATGTAGAATAGCATAAAGCATCACACAGTACACAGAGTATCATAGAGCAAAAAGTCCCTGTTAAGTACAACATTCCTTTGGGGATTTTTTTAAAAAGTAATGAGAGCTTATTACGAGATGACCTTTTACTTTTTCATATGTGTATGCGTTTGAAAAATGAAATTGTCTCTCATAACATATTAGTTCAATCTGTAAGACGTTAAGTATCTCCATGTCAATGCATACACACGGTCTTCTTTTACTGAAGTCCAAGTAGGGGATTTTTCTCATTTTCAGAGATGCAGCAAATCAATTATCTGCAATGTTGAAAAGGGAATATCTCATTTCCAATCCCGGAGAAATGGCTGAACAAGAACGTGCTGTTTGTATTCAAGTTTAGAGACTGTTCTGATATTTTCTGCTCCTTGCCAGGCTGCTCAATACAAAAATGTGGCCTTCGCTTCTGTTCTGTCATGTCCTGTAATAACACCACAGAACATATCAATCACGGACTAGAACGAAGCAGGCTTATTGATTGTAATGAGGGGGAGAGAGAGAGAGAGATTAATTCTCTATGTTTAAGAGGTCCTATCTTTATAAACTTCATAAATTATAGAAATCAAAATGTCCTTAAAAAGCATTTCCAGAATGGACCCTTAAATAGCCTTAAAAAGACAAATATCATAAACTAATATTCTATTTTTATTATAGACAGTCATACTAAGAAAGACTAAATCTGTGTTTATTGACTAGTTCTCAAAAAGTGGAAACATGAGTTATTCTGAAATCTTAAAGAAAAAGTACATAGTGAGCATTGAGACAACACACTCACTCTAATGAGAATAGCTTCCGCACAGTTGTTTTCTCAACATCCTGTGTGACCTTCTGCATCGAGGGAGGAGCCTGGCGCCTGGGACCTGGAAATGGCTGGTGGGTACCTGGCATCTGGCGAGAACAGCAGGACAACGAGCTGCCCCGTACATGTGAAAGTGGAAGTTTGAAGTACTACAGCATTTTTAGTCTGGTTTTTGTTTTCTGGGTTTTGGTGTTTGGTTTTTTTTTTTGAGTTTGCACTATCATAACAAGACTTTGCAACTAGGGAAGAAAATCAGATGCTTTGTGTGCAGTATTCACACCTAGAGAGCATGGCCACCTGTACCTTAAGGACCAAGTTAAGTCCTCAGATGTCCACTGTGCCCTGATGTCCCTTTACAGAATATTTAGAATTCTGAGGCAGAAGACTCTAAAGAGTCTTCCCGGAGGCTCCTGGTGCCATGGTAGATAGACCTCATCATCCCAAAGACAAATAAGCCTCTGCCAAAGGGCTCTACGCCACCATCTCCATCCCCTTACAGGTCCTGGAGGGGCCCTTTCACTGAGAAGGCTCCCCTGAAGGATCCTGTGGTTAGCAGAAGACGCCAAAAGGAAGGTGAGAGTTTGAATGGTCTGACATGGATTGCAGCCTCCATCCCCAGTTCCAGGATTCCTTTAGAGTGTCAGCTTCTGAAAACCCAGACTCTCTCCTCGCTCTACACACAGATTTAAGCCCCCAGATCCCCCCCTTACTCCGCAAGTGGTAGTGACAAACGCCTTATAATCCCCTCTCTTCTTTGCCAGTGCCTTTGTCAAGCCTATTTCTAGATTTCTGCATTCCTTTGGAATTCACTACATATTTCAGAATAATATACAATAACATTTGGTGACTTAAATTTCTCTGCCTCCTTAAGACACAAAGATGAAATAAAGATAGAAACCCGCCCATCACAGCTGGTAAAACCTGACTAAAAAAGAGGTTTGCTTGTGTTTTAATGGCAAGAATGCAGTCACATGCTCTCAAACCAATTAGCAGTGCAGATGAGCTAACAAGTCACATTCCATTTACAGGGTGGGGGGAGGGGAGAAGTCAAATCTGTATTTTTAAGTGTTTCTGAGAAATGAAGACCTCCAGGGCAGAAAGAAGGCGGACCAGGAAATAGCTATGCAAATCACATGCCTATAAAATTACTAAAATTTTGATCAGGAACATTAACAATTGCTCCAGCATTCACAAGCACCAAACAGGAGTGAGTCAGGCCGGGCGTGCTTTGGAAAGGATTACAGGAGTGTTTGCTCACATGGTTTGTTGAGCACTCAATGAGGTCCACGCTGTTTTGGACTTAAGCTGCCCAAGCAGTCCAGGTATGACAAATGCAGTCATACATGCCACTCTCATTAGTGGCTCTTGGGGATCTCAGTGATTTTGACAAAGAGCCAAGTGACTAGACCGCATATAAAGCCTGTTTCTTTTTTTTTTTTTCAACCTCTTTCTAACAACACAACTGCTCACCCTTCCAGAAGGTAGAAGGGGACCCGGATTCTGTGAGAGCAGAGTTCGTTGGAAACGCTAGACTGTAGTTAGTAGGAACTGTGGTTCAAGCAGCATCAGGATATGGCTTGGGCTAAAGCAAACTTGGACCCTCAAAGCGGCCGTGGCATCCAGAGTGGCGAGAAGTGATGATTGCTCAGGGCTGTGTGGTCTTGGAGGCATCTGAGAGTAAGGTTATTTGAGTTTGGCCCTAGTTCTGGTTCACAGTCCTGAACTCATCTTTTTAATGCTATTATTTGAGGGAAGCAAATTACACTTAAAATGGAACTGACAGTACAATTATAGAAAATGATGTACCTTTTTTAAAAAAAGAAGAGAACTTTTAAATTCATTACTTAAGTTAGAATTCTCTACAAGATGATGTGCTTGTACATTCATCTACAAGATGATCAAGCTGTGCTTGATCATGGCCCTGTGCGTTCACATCTCACATAAGACAGTGGCTTCTCAAACACTTCTCTTGGGTACGAAAGGCTGTTGATAGAAAAACAGAATAAAAGCAAACTTGAATATGCTTAAATCTATATGTAATTAATGCTTTGTGAATTTATGGAAAGACTCAGCCAATTAACAGATGCTGAGCACCAGCAGCTGTAGTTTTCTGGTCCCGCTCTGTTAGCTGTGGAATAGGAAGTGTGTGGAGTACAACTGTGGATTGGAAATAAAACTTTCAGGAGCTCATTTATGAATTTTTAAAGTAAAAATGCTGTCTTTAAGTTAAAGCCAAACTGAGGGCTGAGAGCTTCTGTTTTTCTTTTCTTCCCCCCCCCCAAGTATTTGAAAACTGAAATTCTGCAGGAGATTATCTGTGAAATGCCTTTCTTTTATTACACCCATAAATTTCAGGAGTGGCTTTGATCAAACCTTCTGCCATTCTTGGTTTCTAATCTTTTATTCATACGTTAATAACTTTAAAAACACTCATCCTATTTTTGTTGAAGTGAAAGAGGAAGTTTCTAAATAGTCAAAGGGAAAACATTGAAAATAGAACACAGTAAATGATAACTAAATTAGGGTAGGGTTGTTTTTTTTTCCAGAAAGAGCAATGCTCCATGCTGAAACTTGCCAGAGTATTTTAAGATTATTGTCTATATAGAAAATTTTCCAGAGAATTGATATCCTCAGAGGAAAGGCATTACAGAAATGCAAAGTATGATCAGTAATGAACACTATACATAGAACAATGTTTGTCAGTCCCTAATACTTCAGTCAGCGGAGTTTTGTTTTCTGGCTCATGTTTAGTGTTTAAAATACACACACACACACACTCACACACAACTTGCAAATCAAATGTGTTAACGCTCTGCGGACTTCCTCTAGACATTGACCCTGGGGGTCAAACTCTTAGGAAAATGATGCCTGGTTTTCCATTCTCCTAATTTCAATCCCCACCAACAAGCAAGTCCTTTCTCTCAGTGGGAGCTCACAAAGAATTTCTCGAGAGAATGTGTAGCTGCGTTGGCAACAAAATCCTCTCTGCAAAAAGAGAAGAGAGAGTTGTTAACTGATGAGTCAATCCAGTTTTTATAGCAGTTTATCTTCGTGGTATTTCCAAGAGCATAAATGTTATTAAAAAAAAATAGAGACGGTCATGACAGGAAGAACACAGTTGAAAAAAACAGGAACATTTAAGCCAAAAGCAATTTACTTTGCCAGTAACTGGTTACATTTCCTTTGTTTTATTATTATTATTGCAAGAGTTGGGGTTGAGATGAAAGTTTCCCACACCTGCACTGACACATAACTTGTCAGAACCCATTGTTAAGGAAATATATAAATAAATGAATGCCTGCCACACTGAGTTCTAGACTCTAAGGAAAAAAAAACTTGTGTTGCTATATTGTCTTAAAGAAAAAGAGACTATAATTCTTTAATATGTGAAGGAGTTAAAAAAGGGAAATAACAAAATAAAAGAGAAGGGTTAGATGTCAAAGCAGCCTGGAGCTCTGGTGGTCGCTGGTTCTCCTGGGATTAACACTTACGGAAATAGCAGGGACTGCTCACAGGTGAATACTTGCTAATTTCGTGGCACTGAGTAAGAGGAATACATGGGCTTCATAGAGGGAAGATTTTTTCTTTACACCACAGACATCTTTCATTGATTAGGTAGAAGAGTCAGTGGCCCCCTGCAAGGGGGTAGTGTGCATGGCTCTCTAAGTCTTATTGGATCTCTGTGGCTTTAGTGGAAGCCTGTCACCTGTTGCTGAGTCAGGACCAATAGGGACCCTGCTTGCTGTCAAGTCGGTAGGGTGCTGTTTGCTGCCTGAGATGGGCTGCTGCACCCTTGTGCTAGGTGGCATTCGGGAGTGTTTTCCATTTGGGGAAAGCCCCCTGGTGACTGCCAGCCCTAGGTAATCATATAAATACCTCATTCTGGGACAGAGTGCCTGTGAGAGAGAAGTTACTTAAAGCAGAGGCTCTGGATAAAGTCCAGTGGCTGGGCTGGAATTCTTCTGCTACCTGTAACCTGTTGTATGAGCTAAAACAAGTATTTTCATCTCTATCTCAGTTTCCTGCTCTGTAAAATGGGATTAATAATCACAGCTTTCTGTTGGTGTGTTTGTGAGTTTTAAATGAGTTATTGTACGCAACGTGCTGCCTGGCACAGAGAAAGTGCTCAGTAAGTATCAGTTCTTATTATTCTCCATGATGATATTAAAAACATCCATGCAAAGAGCATTGAACTCTATGGGCAAGCCAGGCCAGGGCTGACTAGTGGATTATATACACATGGAAAAGCAACTGTGCATTTTTTGCTCCATATTCTTTTTTTTTTTTTAAGCAGAACTGACCTTTGGTAAGTGTACTGCTGGCTTCCCAGAATGGCTTTGCTGGTAGAGATCAGTCTCATCTAAAGCACTGGAGTTGGTTTAAATCTGGAGTCTAGGACTAAGGTTCTTTCGGTAGGTCGGACACACGCAGCCCTTAGCTGTTGAGCGGGGAGGGCAGGCTCAGGCTGGTCCAGGAAAGCTGGACCAGGTGGCTGTTTTCTTATGTAAAAGAATGAAAGGCTGGAGCCTCCCCCTGACCCCTGACCACCATCACACCACCATTTAATTTACTTACCTACCTAGCAAATGATTTGTTTTCTTGACTCTGTAGGGAAAAAATATAGCCTGGGGACCAGAAATTTTGCTCTTCCCAAAAAAGGCCAGCTTCCACTCTGGCTGCTGTGGCTTAGTGGATTAAGTGCTGACCTGTGAACCAAAGGGTTGCTGGTTTGATTCCCAGTCAGGGCACATGCCTGGGTTTTGGGCCAGGTCCACAGTAAGGGGCATACAAGAGGCAAACACACATTGATGTTTCTCTCCCTTTCTTTCTCCCTCCCTTCCCCTCTCTCTAAAAATAAAAAAAAAAAAATTTTAAAGCCAGCTTCCCAATCTCAAAGAATCACCTGGGTTCTGTGGAACCAAAAGGTCTCAAATTGTGTTATGGGACCTCCTACCTGTCCCTCATGGTCCACCTCCGCCCCACCCCCTCGGGACTCTGACCATCTGCTCCTCAGGGCATTTGCTCATTACATGTGAGACAAGACTGTGGCCCCAGTGACATGCCAAGCATAATGGCTTAACGGAGTAATCAGGAACCAAAGGCTGCAGGTTTCCTGTCTCAATTCCCACAGCAAACTCAAGTCACTGGTTTATGTTCCCAAAGCTCAAGAGTAAGTAGTAAAGGTGAACGCAATTTTACAGGTGCCCAGTGTGACAGGTGGGCAGGCCCAGCTCATGAAGACACATAGGAGAGATATATGGGCATATTTACTTCCATCAGTCCCTCATTCACTCAACAAATTCATATTATGCAATGCCGCCTCCTAGGTGTGTGCTAGGGAGATGAGAGATGAATCCAGCGTGGTCCCGTCCTTAAGGACTCTCCTATAGCATAATAATAATAAGCCATAAAACACAGCTCAAATACAAAGAACAGTGATGCCCTGCTTAAGAGAAGGTCAGAAACGGAGTTCAGAGGGCAGAGAAAATTGAGTTTGAAACTTGATTGGTAGGATTCAGCTAACATACCTGAAATATCAGTGTGCTTGCCTTACTAGGAACAAGAGGCTTTTTTCTCTTGATCAGATCTCACGTAGAATTGAAGTTTGTGTGACCAGAACATTAGATGCTAGTGTGTTCTAAATTTGTAATTCTCAGAATCTCCTGGGCAAGGACATGTGCTTCTCTGGGTTCTGAAAACAGCTCAGAGAATGGGGGAAACACGCCCGATTTGGAGATGACTTACTGTCAGTTCCTGGAACCATTGTCTTTACTTAAAACAGCCTGTTCAATGCCAGTTCTCTCTATCTGAAAGGCCTTCGGGATTAGAAAGCTTCTCTGGAAATAAATGCCTTTTAGGTTCAAATGCTTTTTGCCAAAATGTTAGGAAGGAAAGATCGCAGTAACAAATCTTAGAACAGAGGTGGTATTTATTGTTTTGCTCCTCTCAGTAAAATGCCTCAGACCTACCCCAGATTTGTTTGTCTGCTTTCTGCTCAGCTATTATTTTGATACGGGGACATGAAAGTACATCCTTCCCCAGCAATCACTCAAGTCTTAGCACTTGGGTCAGTTGTGGAAACACTTCTGTGCTACCCTACGTGTTCCAACCGAAGAGTCCCCACCCTGGCTCCAGGCTGAGGATTGTGTCAGTCATGGAAGCTGGCATCATGCTCTGACAGGGGAGCAGGAGGTCAGGATCCACAAAACAGGCCAGATGAAGTCACCAGCCCCGTGCAGGGAGGTGGAGAGAGCAGAGCCCTCTTTGCCAGTCTGGCAACTCCAGCAAAGTCCTCAGAGCTGATCCCACACACTCGGTGCTAGTCACCGCTGTGTGTTTACATGAGTAATGAAGCTGCGGGGGGAGGGGAGTTGTAAGCGGAGCGCGGAGGCTCACGGCTCTCATTCGGAGGGAAGCTGACATCCACACCAAGTCCAGTCCAGACTTCCAGGGACGTGGCCGGGGAGCAGTCACATGCTGTAGCTTTCAGGAGCACAGACAGCGTCAGGCAGATGTTTGTCGACTGGAATGGGTAATCGCTACTTTCTCTTTGCTTGATTTGGGTTTGTGAGCTTGTTTACCTTGCATAATTCCAGGCTGGCTTTTGGGGGATGGACTTTCAGAGAAACATTTGGAGGTAATGAGAGAAGGGAGAGGGGATTTGGGAGGGGGGTGTCTGAGCTGGAGCCCCAAAGGCACTTTTTAAACTTTTGCCTGATTGTAAAGGCAGCTCTATTTACTGAGCTCTAGGAACAACCAACTGTTATCCACAGTAGAAAATCAAATTAATGGGATTAACTGTGTTTGTAAAATGAGCACAATATAAAATGCCCTAAAAACCACTGGTTAACTGCGTGACACAAGTAAGATTAATGACAATTAGGAGGGTTCAAGGTGTCCAGATTTGGCCTTGCCATAATCAGAAAAAGTGTGGATACCTGGAAAGGTCTGAAAGGAATCGCTTAAGGTATAATTCATTCGTTTGGAATTCTTCAAGGACTAGTTGGTTAGTTGGTTTGTTTTACTTTTGTTCAACTTGCGTGACTGATGAAGTTGAATGTGAAAGCTGATGCCGGACAGACCAGCCGTAGCACTCAGTCAACAGCAGCTTTTTTTTCCCCCCCTTTCTGTACGGGTCTTAAAGGGATTCAAACCCAACATCCAGGTTGAACCATAACTTCGTTTCGCATCTTGTCTGTAGCTTTTAGAAAGTATAAGCTCCACAGAATCTGGCTGACCCCAGTGTGATCTTTGGAAGTTATTTTAAATAACCCTCAAGATGGTCATTAAAAAATATATTGAAAAGGGAAAAGAGAACATGCTGATTTAAATGTATCTGCCAGATTTGTTCAGACTTGAAACATGCTCATCGCAATATTATTAGTAAATGCATGTAATAGTATTTTTCAGATTGTTATTTTGAATGTATCTCTATATAGCTCTCTCTCTCTCTCTCTCTACTCATTTGTATAATTTCAGAAAATGCTCATGCCTCCAGTTTGGAAGAGAGATGTTTTCAAACACTGCATTACTAAGATACCATAATGGGCTGGCATATTACTTAGGTTTCTGAAAACAAGATACAAGTCAAAATAGAATAACCTCGGAGCCTGGCTCAGGGCTGCCTTCAGCCCAACCTGTTTCTTTCCTAACAATGCATTCTCCTCTCATCATCCTTCAGAGCTAAGGGCTTCATTTTATTTATATTAATTAGATGTGATTACTATCAGATCAGCTTTGGGAAAGAAGTACAGAAGCATAAGGTCTTCCAAGATACAGCCCTTCAGAGAGAGAAGCGTAACATGAGGGCTGGCTTCTCATGTTATGTGTACATCTCTCTGCACACGTAGTAGGGACCACTGTAGTTAGATTCTTGGTGTGTAAGAAAGAAATCCATGCCAATGAAAATGTATATCAGTTGTTCTCTCCATTTGTTTTCAGCGCCAAATCTTAAAGGCAGACCGCGCAAAAAGAAACCGTGCCCGCAGAGAAGAGATTCATTCAGTGCTGTTAAAGATTCCAACAACAATTCTGATGGCAAAGCCATTGCAAAGGTACAGTTGTTCACGCCGGGGTGTTCTTTTTCAGCATCTTTTTATTTTTCCTTTATCCCTTTATCTCTCTGTTCTTGTTTCTCAGTGGCAGTTTGCAATTCCAAATCTGACTTTGGTATTCACAACTTTCTGCTGCGTCTATTCCCGCCACCTCCCCTGCCCTGGGTGGCAGAGTGGGGTGGGTGGGGAGGGGGCAGGCATTTTGATTAGTCAACAGAAAGACTTCCCACCTCCCAGTCTGGCCTGTTGTGTAAGGGACAGATGATTAAGCGCCCACGTCATTGAGGCTGAGATTTCATAGTAGGTGACACAATGACATAGTTCACTCTGCCTGTATCAAAAATAGACCAGCTAAACCATCTTCCTTCTGAATGTGTTCAGCTAAATATGCTTCAGAGATTGACAGAGGATGGAGTTAGAAATGGCTAGAATTAATCATTTTAGTTATTTTTTTCAAAATCACCTCTAATTCACCTTAATGTAAAATTAAAGACACCTAGCCAAATATTTACATGTATACATATGCCTATGTATATGTTTATATGGTTTTAAAGATCTCTCTTAAGGCAGAGTAAAGATCCAAATTCTGGCTAATTTTTGAGGACCCAGACCCGTTTTGCTTACACATTCTTTGGAATCTTGAAAATGCGCGCCTGAAGTATTTAGCACCGTGAAGTGTGAAGTGTCACTTCGTATTTTTAGACTTATCTTTTTTCTTTTGTGAGCTGGGATCAGATTTCCGTGGTTCCGTTTATGGGGTGTCTGCGTTTAGGTGTTACTTCTGTGCCAAAGGCAGCGATAGCCCCTTTGGGGCCTGATTTGAAGACCAGATATCAGCTGATACCACATTTCCAGATCCGAGGACTAAACTTACGAAGGTGGCAACATCTTGATTATTGGTGAATTTGGAAGGTTCTGATGTAGGAAAACATCAACTCAGTTCTGTGTTGAAAATCTATTTTTCTGCCATGTGCTCCACTCCCCCTCCCAGTGTAATGAAGCAAACCCTAAATATTCACAATCTGTAAATCTGATCTTCATCGGGAATTTCCGAGGACGTTTTGGTTAGCATTTCTTCATCCTTCCAAGATTGCCAAGGGTTAAAAAGAGATCAACCAGGAGAAATGTGTATTTTCTGGCTAAAAAAAAAAAATCTATTTCCCTAAAGTTGTTTTTGTTCTGTTCATTTAACCCTCTGCAAGTTGAGTCCACCTGAATACCAAGTATGACCTCTTTTTAGTCATTTGGACATCTCAGCCCTAGAGGTACCTATCTAGGGCTTTGGCTTCCACAGTGTTGAAGGATGTCAGCAGGAACAGTTTATTATACCCTGTGATGTGGTTCGCAAGATACTAATGAGTGGAGCAAGAAGGTTTTAGGACTGTAACCTTCAGCAGAGTGTGTACTGCCGATGTCTTGTGTTGGCTCCCAGCCCCATACTTCTGAGATGACATCATGTGTTTATCCAGCATTTCCTGTACCTGAGCCCGGCAGAATGAAGCTCCTTCCCATGCCACATGGAGTCACTACCAACGTATGCCTCTGGGAGTTTTATCAAACTGATACAACTGACCCGAAAGCACACACACCCCTCCAATATCTCTGTCTGTGGAAGGCAGCTCAGGACTCACACTAAGACCCACAAAACTAAAGAGAGCAGGAACCTGTTCTACGTCTGATGTTCTCTGACTTATCCTTCTCAGGAGGGACAGGCTTCGAGCCTGGGTTTTCTATGTGACCATTTCTGTGCCACCTCCCACCAGTGCAGCCGTTCAGAGCTCTTACCTGGAGGAGGATTATCCTTCCATCACTGGTTTCAATGGTGAATGTGTGGATGTTCTGCTGCAGCCAGCTCCCAGGGACCAATCTAAACATCCAACTCTTCTTGGAGTTTTGGATTACAGTCCTGCTGTTGTGATGGGTCAAGCAAGACCACATGTTGTAGAAGAGAGAAACAGATGGATGTGAAGTATGGTGGGCTCATATGTTGGCACCAACAGACCAACGTACAATCCCTGCAGAATGAACCAGCCACATATGGGGTCAGGATAACCATTAAAAAGGCATTTGTGACATAAAGTGGTCTTTTCTCATGAAATGTTACAGTAGAGATTACAAACCAGTGACCCTCTGATCATTTGCTGAGCTGGGAGCAACATTTCAGGTGACAGCTAGTTGGGCTTTGCGACCAAGGGCTGTGTGACTTTTTTCGCAAATGTCTGTCAAACAGACCATTTCTAACTATGGATAAGTACCAACATTCTGCAGCAACACACAGCGAAACTCTTAATGTGCTAACCCTAACCCAGTGGACTTCTTCTGTGCATGACTAGAAAAGCAAGTCAAGTACTTTACCTGTCACCATCAAAATGTTACACTCGCTCAATGCCATCATGAAAGTGAGGTTTACAAGACTGAGAATTTCATGGCTTTCCAAAGACAGCAGAAGTCACTTGGGAAAAAGTCTACCAGTTCTCTGAAGATGTCATTAATGTGTCCAACCCAAATCCTGCTGTTTCCCTTGGGATCATCTTCTAGCAACAGATCTGGGCCCCAAAGCCGTTCGTACGGTGATCTGTACAAGAGAAATCTCAGCCTCGGTCTCAAATGAAAGGCCTCACCTGACAGAAGGCGAATGACTTTTCACATCCTGAAAGCACTTTCCAAAGGCCAGAAGTATGTAGCAGGTGGTTTATATTCTGAAAGGAACATAAAAAGGAAGCCATGGTATGCAATATCTTCTTTCACTTAAATCACCAACATACTTTCAATATTGTACAAATATGATACTCTCATTATTTTCAATATTTTTTCATCCCATTCGGTTCCCAGAATTACCCCCCGTGGTTATCCTTCCTGGTTTCCTGAGGAGGAAATTGAGGGTCTCCTGACAGTTAGCGACTGAACTGGAATTACTCTAGCGTCTTCCCGTTGGTTCGGTACATCTTGCTGCCCTGGTTGAGAGCTGGGTTAGTTATAACTCAACCCAGTGAAAAGATGTGGTTAATACAAAATAGGCAGTGGTTCATTGAAAACATGAAATGTGGATTCTTTAATTAGCACTTCCTCAATCACTTTGGAAACCCCAAAGCTCTTAGTGAACTCAACAAGTATAAGGCATACAAGTCGGTGAAAATATTAAAAAGATCTAGTAATTAACTGTTACCATCAAAAGGGTGGGCGTTCTCAGGGTCAACACAAAGACTAGCTCCCATTTAATATTTCAGTAGATTAAAATGGTGAGAATGTTTGGGTAAATGTGAAAAAAATGTAGAAAGGAACTCAGCTTGCTTCTACCCAGAAACAGAATAATAGCCCGAAGGGCTCATTTATATTAACTGAAGAAATGCATGGAGCTAGTCTGAGAAAGGAAGCCACTGCTCACTTCCTAGGACGCTCCTGGTTCCCCGGGAGAAAGCTGCTGGGAAGCCCACTGAGGTTCAGGATGGAGTTCAGTAGGTGGCAGTCTGACTTCACCTGGAGCCTTTTCTATGAAGCAAGGAGTCTGGATGACAGAGGGCCTGATTTGGTCATCCCTCCCCTCTACGCTTTCCTTCTGTTTCTGGGTGTTTCTGCACAGGTGAGGCAGAAGGTTAGGCAGCTATTAAACACTGAGAGACAAACCTCATACTCCCTTAACAATGGCGTTTCTGACCTGATAATACAGATAATTGGCCCATTATCACTACAGATTCAAGACTCAGCCTGTTTCATATGCAGACCTTACATCTACTCCTGTTTGTACATGATTGGAGTTTAGAGTGAGGGAGACCTCTAAAACCAGAGTTCTGCCCTGCTCTAGCCAATACATAACCTCGCTGGGCTTCAGTCTCCTCATCTGTACGATGGGGCTAACTGCCAGCCTTTTGTGATTCTTAGGTACAGGAGGCGATCTGTATGAAGCCCACAGCACTGTCTCTGGCTCATTGCAAGCAGGTGCTCCGTTGGTACTGAAGGCAGTGGAAGAAACAGCACTTTTATACTTTTGAAAGTACCTAGTTTTATCTTTTACTTCTCATTTGATAAATCACGTATCTAAGCTGTAGGTTTTATGAAACCTAGTCATTATGATGGGCTTTTTCATTGGAAGTATGCTTTGACTACTACTCTTGTTTTTATAAGACTGTCACTAAAGTATAGTGTTTAAAACCACAAGCCTAGAGTTGAGACTACCTGGGTTCAAATCCCAAACTTGCCACTTAATAATTTGGACATGACCTTGTGATCATCATCTCTGTACCTCAGTTTCCTCTATTAAGAGAAGAATAACTTGCCTCCTTAGAGTTGTGGGCATGAAGGGAGATAATACCTAAAACGTGCTTACAATAGAGCCTGGCTACATGGTAAGCATTCAAAAAAAGGCTGGAACCAATACAGATTAAAACTGGAGTAATTTTATGATTTCAAAAAGCTATGAAATTATAGATGTCATCAGAACTTTAGACTCAACAATCTAAAATTTGGCAGTGAAAAATGATGACCACATAAAGCTTCACAGGATGTTAGCCTTAATATGTAATGTTACAATGTACCAAAGTTTGAAAATATTGTAAATAAAAACCCTGCATGGAAAAATGTTTTAATACCATTTCCACAGTCCCTTAAAAATTAAAATCTTATCTAGAAGCCCAGTTGAATGACTTGTGCAGGAAGTTTTATTTTTAGCAGGACCAATCTGAAGATATTAAACTAGCTTGTTCACTTGAGAGACTAAGCAATAAAGAAAACCTTTTAAAAGGATACACTTCCCTTTAATAAATAAGCATAGCCTTTTATGTACTCAGTGCTTGGGAAGGAGAAGCTGAAAGGAAAGAAAATGAGAGGTCAAAAATCTGAAATGGAAAACATTGTTGAGTATATGGGACATTTTTATTCATACCATTTCCCCAGCACTTGCCCTGTTCTCTTCGATGTTAGATACGGAGATGTAAAGAATATTGGAATGTACACATTCCCCACGGGCGCACTTGAACTCAGAGTTTGACCCTTTGTACTTCCCCCTTTTACAATTAAAATAGCTCAGCAACTTAGCGTTATATTTAACAGCCATCAAAGGCCTCTTGTAGAACATGGCAGTGAGGAGGGAACATTAGGTTAGCCGTTCGGTATGCCAAGTTCCATATTCGCCTAGAGTGTGGTAGGAAGAACATCTGGAGCATTAACCACCATTTATTTTTTAATTATGCTTTTCACTTACTCTTCTTGGGTTTTTAGCTGACCTCTACTCTTTCCTTTGTGGCAAATTCAGGTTTCCTATTATAGTCTCAGGGCTGATGGAAAAGCAAGCAGCACTCATTAAAGTGTGGGATCTTTTGTTTCCTAACGAGGGTAGATCTGGCTCCACCCTCAGGTGAGCCAGCAGAGACCTCACTGATGTTCCTGATGCCAACATATGCTGGCAGCCACAGGTGTTTTCAGGTTGCTGGAAAGAGTAGCAACAACATAAGTTTCCTTTGAAGAGGTCGACTTGTCTTTCATTTTGATACAAAGTGTGAAATATAGGACTATTTCTTAAGGTAGGGATTGTTCAATTAGTAGATCTGCCCCTTAGGAAAAGCATGTAGAGAGGCAGGAGAATGGCCCCACCAGATGCAAACGCTGTTTCTGGTTGGGCATACCATGGCCCACTGGCCACCTCTTTCTATAAATAAAGTTTGACTGGGACACAGCCATACCCATGTGTTTATAGATTGTCTCTGACTGCTTTCACACTCGATTTGAGTGGTTGCAACAGAGACTATAATGGTCCAAAAGCCTACAGTATTTACTATCTGGCCCTTGACAGAAATCTACCATCCCCTGGTCTAGGACAATTCATATTCAGCGATGCCTCTAAAAAGCTATTGCAGAGCAACGGTAATTTATTGGTTCTCCCTTCCCACTCAGCGAAATGTGTCACTAGCTATGTCTTTGTGAATGGTCCAGGGCTGGGCTTGATTTAATGTGGCACTTTCACCCCCTTTTCCAGGTGAAATGTGAGGCCAGGTCTGCCTTGACCAAACCGAAGAATAACCAGAATAACTGTAAAAAAGTCTCCAATGAAGAAAAACCAAAGGTTGCCATTGGTGAGGAGTGCCGGGCAGACGAGCAGGCCTTCCTGGTGGCGCTCTATAAATACATGAAAGAAAGGAAGACGCCAATAGAACGGATACCCTATTTAGGTTTTAAACAGAGTAAGTATACTTGTTTTCATTTTTGAAATATTAAAATTGCTCAGCTTCTTTGAATTGGAAAAAAACATATTTTGGACGCAGGATTATGTTGAAATCCTAATCTGGGGATGGTGATGCTTTCTGTTTATACTAAATCCACAAATCATCGAAGCCAGGAATTTTTTTCCCTTCCTCTTTCCGCTACATTGTTCCCTTCTGGGGCAGTTGCAGTGAGATATTTATAGGCTTGAATCCACTGATTATGACTGGAAATAGACATGTTGAAAGTTTCTCATTTTCTGTTTTGTCAATCTTGAGTGTTTGCAACGCCTTTCTTCTGAGATAATAATATGACGTAGCTTTATCAGGCACAGATGTTGCCTGAGAAAAGACAGCTTTTAAAAAGAGGACATTTAAAGGTGGACAAAACAACAATAAAGAGAAAATATGTTTCCTAAGCCCCAAATTTGTTAAGAGATAACAAAACCTGATGACTTCAGAGGAAACAAGAAATACACAAATTTGAACCGAGGACCCAGTTTTGAATTATGTTGACATGTACATTTAACCGTCCTCGGTATATTTTTATGTCGATCAGGGAACTCACAGCTGACCAGAATTCCAAATGAAAAAAAAGAAGCAACCCAGATCCTGGCTTTGATTTCACAAATGAATATCTATTTTGCCTCTGTCTGGATTTTGTGGCACACAAAGCGTGAGCCCCTGGCTTGAAATAGTATTTTCTCCAAACATATCTTCCTAGATTAAAACCATGTGTCATTTTGATGAAGAATGTCAAACCTGCATGTTTTACATAACAATTTACATACCTAATAGCAATTGGCACTGATTGCAAGAGAACACTCGCAGCCATTATAAACTTATATAACTACGAATGATTACAATGTTTGTCTGAAAACTGGTTGCTGGAAATAGAAGTAAAATTAATGTACTATGAACAGCTTTGTTGCATTATGCATTGGTTCAGATTAAATCAAGGCCGAGGCAGGGCTCTTCATAGCTTTGAAATAGTGCAAGGTTCAGTGAGGCTTTTCAAACCTGGTGTGTCACCGAGCCTTTAAAAAATCTTTTTTACTTTATTTTTTATTTCTCTTACCCAGGAATTACTTGAAGTTCAATTTCCCCCTCTTGTATAAAAGAATCAAATCCATAGCATTCCCATTCCACAGTATCTGGTATAAATGAACAGGGCTGCCGGCAGTTTGCCTCGCTGTTTAACAGCATAAACATATGCAAACCCTGTAAAGAGAACTCTGTTTAAATGGAATATCTTTGTAACACCACACATGCGAGTTAGGGAACTAAATGGACTCATTTCCTCTGTGATTGAGTAGCTTCATTCCCTTTGATCTGTTGTATCACTGATGCCTCAAGGGTGAAATATTTTTCCTACTCACTGCAAGGTATCACATGTTAGTAAAACACAGTATGAGCTTTTAATATAGTGCTGCCATCAGACATTCTATTAAAAAGATAATCATAGGTTAATGTGGCTGTTATTTATTGATTAAGGAGAGTTCTTATCTGAAGGAAGCATATATTACCATTTAATCAATGGCTTCTTTCTAAGGGTTGAACAAGACCGGCCCCAATTTGGAAAATCCCACAGTTTCCCCAAGGACACAGTAACTTAGCTTCTCTCGGTCTGCTGATGGCAACAGGACGAAAACTGTGTTGTCCTTTATCCTAAAAGGAGAACCATTTCCGTAGTTGGGACTGTTCTTTAGAAATATTTTAAGTGGTAATAATATATCCTGTTATTGAGTGCCCTTTGGCAAATTGTTTCCTAAGAACTTAGATCTCTGGGGTACGTTAGTATTTCTTTTTTTTCTCTCTCTCTCTCTCTCTCTTTCTCATTGAAAAACAAAACAGAACAAAAAATGTTTTAATTGACATTTCTTGGAAGTATGTTAATGCAATGCTTATCTAAATACTTATTGTCCCTCTAACAGTTAACCTTTGGACTATGTTTCAAGCTGCTCAAAAACTGGGAGGATATGAAACAGTAAGTGTTTAAGCAACTTAAATGAAATAATTTTGCAATCTAAACACCCCGCCCCCACCCTTGACCAAAATAGAGAAAATGCAAAAGCAAACCATCACTGACTGCCTTTTCAAATGGCTCTACACTTTTGGGGGTTTATTGGGCCGCTTTTGGAAACAGTCCCAATTAGTTCCAGGTTTGGCAAAATTGTAAACTTGTCGTAAAAACTACAAGTGGAAAACATATGTAACTCTCCCCTGTCAGGGAAATTAGTTGGGTCTGTAATTTTTTTCCATGTTGAGAAAGGGCTATTATTGTCCAACAAGCCAAGATTGCATAAAAGAAATTTCCCTTGGCAACATACCTGACATCTGTTCATGTCTAATATGGGAAATGTATTAAAGGCTTTCAAAAGTAATCAGTAGTGGCCATTAAGGAATAAAATGCATCAGAATCTCCTCTCATTCTAGGGCAAAGAAGCTTTATTAGACAAGGGTCAGTGCCACATAAACAGGAAGTTATCAAACTTATTCAGAACAGGCTCTGACACTCTTTATCAGCTAATTCTAACTGACAGGAACAGGTTATTTTTAGCCCACAGGAAAATTTGATGGCCACGGATTTTTACAGCATGTATTTTGAACCAAGAAAATGTTAGAGCAACAAACTAAGATTACAATCTTGAAAGAAGAAGAAAGAGCTACATTAATATAGCACACAGAGATGACATCTGTAATGAAATCAATTGACATAGGAAGATGTCGTCATTGGAAATATTTTCTCCTTCACGCAATGATCAGATTAAGTTGTGCAGTTTCTTCTGCAATTGAATAAGAAATTGTATTTTCTTTCCTTACAAAGTAACCTGGGATATCTCTGTATCATAGTAAAATGACAGTAAGAGACAAAAAGTCAAGAAAATGAAATTCATTTTAGCTCAAACATATTAACTAGTGTTTCTGGCCAGATATAGCATATTGTTCCACAAACAAATATAATAGCTTGATGTCAGAGGTTGGGACAGAACAAAGTGACAAGCATTATATGATTCACATAATCTGGCATCTACTGTGGAGATATCTGCTCTGAATTGTGACTAAAAAATCTGTAATGTTGAATACATGTGCATGTAATATGTTTACTTAATATATGGGCTCTCTATATATGTTTATGAGGAAAGATAATACTGATATGAACTACATGTAAAATGTACCTTTCATAGACATGAATTTACTTAGAATATTTGTCTTATCAAGTACCTTATATAAAAATAAACGATGTGATTTTTCACGTGGGTGGATCTGTTGATGGGACAAAGAGACTGACCCTTTGCCACTGTGGCTCATGGTTTTGCAAAATCTTGAGCTAATTCTAGCTTTCATCTATGTGAAAAGATGATAACTTATTCGGGGTAGTCTCATACATTGCGGAGCCAACCCCAGAGCCTAGACTTTTAAGTCCAGCTTTTAGTGTTAAGAATGGGAGTACACATTTTTACGAGCTGTGACTACAGATACATTACATGATGTTGTGCAATTTTATGAAATGTCATTTTAAACCCAGGAACTTGTTGTTATTCACTGATAGGGAGAATGCCAGCAAATTTCACAGAATCAGTTTTTCCTGCTTTTGTATCTTCTGTATCTTCATAAGCACTTTTTTCCCATACAACAGCAACTTGGTGTAGACTATACAAAGGAAACTTCCGATAAGTTGCAGGGCATCTGTTGTGCTCTTCGAACAAATAGTGTTTACTCTTTTGTAGAATGCATGAATGAGTGGGTGAATGCATGAATGATCACACAATTAGAAAATCACCTAAACATATACAGAATGTGGCAAAAGGAAGTTTACAGTTGTTCGTATGGAAAACAATACAATAATTAATAAATAATGATACAAAAATAAACTCTGTGTTTTGTGTACTCACAACTGTGTAACTACTTTTTCCCCACCCTATATTTATTGAATGTCTTATGTGTAAAAAGCCTGTGTTGGACACTCTGGGAGATACAAAAATATCTAGGCCAGTGGCTTCAGTTGCTTACTATGCAGGAGAGGCAGGCATTACAAGACAAAGTGGAGAAAGATCAGGGCCCTGTTCAGGTAATGTACTTCCTCATTTAGAGATGAGAAAAGGAAGGCTTAGGGCTCTGATGCCAGCTGAGCAGAATTTTGGAGAATGGATGGAATTTAGACATGAAAGGTCATGCCTTTCCTGGAAGAGAAAAATCAAATGGGGAAAAAAGCACAGGGGTAGACTCAAGCTGGGCATAGAGAGTTTGAGGAACTTAAAACTGAGTGACTAGGTGTTGGTGACAAGTGACCATGACAGAAGGGTGGAGCCAAGTGAGGAGAGATCTTGGATGCCAGGCCCTGGAGTCACACAGCAGGCAGCATGGGAGATTGGTGGCACGCTGCTGAGTGGTGTGCTTTGCCACTTTCTCTTCTTTCACCGTGTATGTGGATGGAGCCAAGTAGAGGGAGGCTCGGACGGAGGCATATGGAAGACCAGATTGGCATCCGTCTTTTAGCTGGTTATATGCTCCATGTCACTTCAGCCAAGCCACAAGAGGGCTGGTGACTTCTAGGATTGCCCTTTAGCTTCTTCTATTTACATTCATACTGCAACTCCCTACTTGTTCATTGGGTCACTGCCATTTTTTATAACACTCCAGATGTTTTCACCTCAGTTCAGGAGGTGAATCTCTGTAGCCATCTTTCTTTTTTTTTTTTTTTTTTTTTTTTGTAGCCATCTTTCTATAAAATCTACATCTGGGGCCATAAACTAGATGAAGCTAATAGGTGGGATTTTTTTCCCTCACTCCCCCTCTCCCCTCTTTCCTTCTTTTCTTTCTCTTTTTTAAAATGCCTTATCCTACCTGTTGGCCCTGTAGACACTTACATTTGCTACTCTCATTCTACATTTAAGCTTTTGAATCTCCTAAGAACAGAATAAAATTTTCTCTTGGTACATTTTGGCTAGTAAAATTTTGAGATGGTCAGTGAGAATTCAGTTTTGAAGTTAGTCCAGAAGATGTATGAATAATATCCAAAGCCTGGGGACTTAAGTTGTCATCACAGTGTTACCAGAAGACACTTATCTGCGAGATTATCTGATACCAGAGCAAGTGTAGACTTGTCATTTAGAGCTCAAAGAAGATCTCAGAAGCTTCTAGATCAGTGGCTCCAAAGGCCACTCAACAACTGGGGTTCAAGTTTTCAATGGGGAACTATCGTGTATAAACAGTTGTCCAGGCCTCCACATTGAAATATTAACTTTGTGGTGGGGCCTGGGCCTGAAAACCTGAGAATCCCTTTTCTTAAGCAGTCCAGGTGGTGTTAATTTAAAGCTAATTGTAACAACAATTATTAACACTTCACCTACTGGCCCTCATGGGTCAGAGCTTCAAAACATGGACCCCATTAAAGTCAAGTGTCGGGGATGAGAAAGTTATCTTCATGCTACTACTAAATAAATATGCCCATGTATTCATATTTTGTTGGCTCAAAAGCAGCACAAAGTTTCCAAGGGGTGTTTTCCATTTGATAGAGTGGTCATCTAAATTGAGACCCAATAAGCTATTTTCTTTCTGAATAAGGGAAAGTGTAGCACCCTAACATTTTTATTTTTCACAAATTGGCCTTTGTGTAGAAAACTATCCTGGTTATGTTCCAACCCCTACCTTTGTTTTACCAGTGAGGAAACTGAGGCACAAGAAGGTGTCAGGAGTTGCGTGGGTCGTCGTGGTGTTCTTCAAATTCTGATACGCTGAGAATTTTGTGCACAGTCGTGTTAACCTTCATGGCCACTGGAAGGTGAAAAGGTTTTGTAAATGGTCGTTGTTTGTGCTTTCCATTCTCAGCAGTCTCTTATGTAGCCAGAGTGCTTTCTGCATGTTTTGGTGACTTTTAGAAGAAGGATCTAATAACCAACCTGTGTTAGTAGCATCTTTCAGTCACTTCTTTGTACCTGACATGATCCTTAGCGGATGAACTATTGCCAGCTGAGACTTCATCTGATTCTTGAGAAAAATGTGTGCATTTAGGAGATGGATTGAGAAGTCTGGATGATGTAAACGTTCAGTAATAGTAAAAAATTTCAAGTTTAACATTTGTAAATGTATCTGTTCTGCTGTTAACTTGTGATTGGATAGAGACATCCCTCTGGAATTCCTTCTGGTTATAAAAAGAGGCCATCATAATTGGTTTGTTTTTGTTTGTGGTTATAAACTATTTCAAGCCTTCTGGTTTGAATTGCGGATTATGGATTATTTCATTTCAGTTCTTCACAACCTCAAATTGAATTTAAAAAAAGAAAGAGGAGCAAAAATTTTATTTTATGTCTTCATAACATTCAACTAATGTCTATATTCAGTTCTCTTGGGCTCCTCTGCCTTTGCTGGAAATGTATATTGTGTCTCTGCGTCCTTAGGTTTAGAAATCCTAAATGTATTGAATGGATCTGATTTCTAAAAAAACAGCATCCTGGCATTTTGATTGGTTGGCAATGAGGACCCTTTCTTCACAGTCATACATCCAGCTTCTAAACATTTTAGAGTATGGTCACCTACAGCCGAAGAGGCAGAACTAGATAAAGTTGCTGATGAGCTAAGAGGCCTGCACGTAGTCCCTGGTGAAGCAGTTGTAGCTCGCAGAGTAGCTTGGGATGCAGTGTGTTGAAGGTGGTTTGCTAAAGTGGTTTCCACTTGGCTAACCATTTGATGGCATGCCAGAGGGAATATTTGGAAAGAAGGTAGTAGAGCAGGGAAACAGGCCTTAAGTAAATCTTATCCCGCAGGCAGAAGACCATGCAAACGGTGCCCTCAGAGAATGTCAGCTAGCAGCCCCATCTCTCCCCACAGGGGAGACAGGACCATTATTTCTCATCTGGAAGAGGAAGTCAGTCACTTCTTTTCTGGCCGGAAGAATTAGGCTTGGACACCAGATTCTGGCTTTGACATCCTTCAAGACATCCTCTGAATCTACTAACCCCTAGTTCTCTGGACAGACAAAGCCTCTTGCTTAATTCAAACTTTTTGAAGCCAAAGATGATGTCATGTAGTTTTGAAAGGCTCCAGTTCCTGGAGTACTACCAGGAAAAAAAAGTCATCTTCCTTGAATTCAGTGCGCCCTCAAGGTGTCCTGAGAAAGAAGCTGTTTCTCAGAGCAGCCCAGACAGCACCGCTTGCTGGAAAACTCTCCTTTTCACTCCCTATTTCCTATTCGTTCTTAAGCCATGGAAACTCTAAAGTCCTAATGATTTCTGATTGCTGTTTCCTCACCAGGCCACAAAAATTCCAAGATTAGTTCATCCCTGCAACCTCAAAGGTGGCAAAATCAAGGCAGGATATGTTCACCAATGAAATTGTGGAAGGGACCGTTCCCTTCCCACTCACTGGACCTGTTCTCTTGGCAGGGGTGGGCCTTGAGGAGAGTTAGTTTCAGGCCACCGTTACAACACCACCTGGGTTCTAAAAAGCAGTTTGAAAACCACTGTATTTATTTTTAAGTAATGAAACTTCATGAACATAAAAGATGTAGAGTGCTTTTCACAGTTTCTTGGGTCTTACCACACTGGGAGAGAAGTAACTCTGAAGTGTCTTCAAAGTGCGATTAAGTCTCACACGCACCTAGATGGGTTTATTCTACCTGGGTGTGGTCTGCGCAGTTTTTTATCTTGCCTTATGGTTAATAGTGTGGGGTTGTGCCTTCTGCTCAATTATGAGCCCTTGAAAGCTGCAACATCTCTTTCTTTCCGTGGTACCTTCCCATCCTCAACCCTCCGCCTCCATGCCCCTGTATGTGGCACAGGGCCCTGAAACAGGAAACAGAAGATGGATTGCTGTCACAAATCCCTGTCTTCTGAGTGAGGACCTTAAAGGAGATGACAGGGGAAGCTCAATCCAGAGAAATAACTGCCTGGTGAATTTGGCCATTTTCTTTAGGAAACAAAGGCCGGAAGTTCTTTGTATCCTTAAAAACGTAAAATAAAGAGAAGGTCAATTTGAAATGTGAACATGACCAGGAGGCCTGAAGCTTAATGAGAGAATTGATCAAACTAACCCTTTGGCTAGATCAAACTTGCCAGCTGAATGGGACTGGGGGCTAGATAGCAGGCAGCGGACGGACATTGGCTCTGCCCCACATCCAGAGAGGACATCGGACAGCAGAATAAAAACGCTAAGCAAATGCATAATGAGGCATGATGAAGGTACATTAGAACAGAAGGAGGATTTATACAGGTGGGAGTACGGTGCCCAGTAGCTGGGCCAGGAGGACTTCTCATGTCCTTTCCTCTTGCCTAATAGGGCCACGAGACCCACTATAAGCTTGGGCAGTGGGAGGATTTAGATACTTCTTGCTTTAGAGCCCATGGTCAGCATTTGAATTAGAAGCACCCCTGGGCACCAAAAAATAGAGAGGTGTACCTAGAAGAACTGTGTCCACAAAGCAGTTAGCAGTTGGAAGGAGCACATTTTATGACTTCTGTGGAAAGAAAATATCTCAAAATGGCCTGATTCATCCAGGCTTGCCTTGGAAGCCCGGTAAACAGAGAGACCAGTTCCTTGAAAGCCCAGCCCTTGTCTTCACTCCAGATGAGCCCTCACTAGTAAAAACTGTATTTAAAGACAAGATCCTGCTAGCAGGGGCCTAAGACAGACCCCTAGCCTGCTGCACATGGCTTACTCCATCCGCCAAGTGGTGCTTGAGGCTGGCTTCCTGCTACCACAATTTAGTGTCCTAGTGTGAGGAAGATTTTATTTTTTTTTCCTTTTGATAATTCAGTGTTTATTCTTAAAGAAGCTTTGTCATCTCTGTGATCGGCAAATGTTTCACAGGGCATTCCTGAGTCTGGATGATAGGATGTGGGATGGGGGGGCATGATCAGTTTCCACGCAGTGATCTCTTTTTCCACAATTTGTATCATTTTGTGTGTATATTTGGTCAGTTGTTTATTTTTGGTATCCACCACAAGGATGCAGTCTTGTTGGGTGTTGGGTCTGCTTGTTATTGTTGCATCTCAGCTGCTAGCACAGTCCCCGACAGCTGGCAGATGTTCAATGAATGGTGAATGAATGGATGAGTGAATGGTGGACTCAGGTAAAAGTGGAACTTATGTGTGACTCTCTGGTGAACATAATAATAGAGGCATGAGTAGTCACGGTAGAAGGAACCATAAATTTACCTGATTCTTTAAGAGAGTAAAATCTCAGAGCACAACCCCCTTAGATTCATGCTGATCTCGTAGCTACACTATTTGCCCACTAGTGAGAAACTCAAAGCGCAACGTTGAGAACTTGTAGTAGAAGCTGTACTTCACACAGCCATCTGCCTCATTTGGAACAAAAGGCTCTGCAGTTCAGTATCATCACCTGCTACACACGTGGGTTATTCATGAGGTCATTCTGATATGGAGGCTGCTTTGATGTAGTGGGAAAACGTCTGCTCTTGGGACCATAAGACGGTATGAACCTTGGCATTGCCATTCTGCCGTTCGTTGAGTGCCCTTGGGCTAGTCGTGCAACCTCTGAGTCGCCGGTCTGTGAATGAGATTGCTACAATCTGCCTCACAGGCTATGGGAGGATTAAGTGATATTATGGGTGGGAAAATTCTTTATAAAATATGCAATACAGAGCACACCAGGTACAAGGATGTCAAGGGTGATGGTTTTCTTCTGAACTAGGCACGTACACAGGCTGTTTTCTGGCCCTGCTGGGCTCCTCTGAGGGAGGATAGTGTGGGCTCTGAGGAACTACATAAACATTTGGAAGGAGGGGATCCTGTTTCTTCTTCCTTGATACACAGGACTCACATAGATCAGCCCGGAATTGTACTACTTAAAAGGTTGGAGGGAGATTGCAATTAAATATAAAACAATTACCAAAATAAGTATTTTGAGTGTTTTAAAAGGGGCTTGAAACCATTTATTATAGTTAAAACCAAGCCACAAATAAAGGAGGATTTTGTTTTCAGTTATACCTGCTAGTAGGAGGCTCTGTCTAATGAAGACCAGTGAAACAAAGAGGTTCAGGAATGTTCCATGGAACATTGAACTTCGTGGGTCAGAGCTCACCTTGTCTTGAGGTCCTACTTGGGCCTGTTGAGAAGGGTTTATGGAAATGAGGGGCTTCTTTTTACTTGAAATGGAAAAGGTACCATTTACCTTATAATATTTAACTCCCCTTCGCTTCTTCCTTACAACTTCAGAAGCCCTGGTTGCAAGTTGAGATTTTGTCCCTGGATTACTGCCTTTAGCCCCTAAGTGAATACCACTGGCCCCTCCGTAGTTTTCAAAAGAAGCCTCCTGCTCTGATTGTATGAAATACCAGGGCCCCGTTGCCCCGCCCTGCCCCCACCCATTCCAACAACCGTTCTCCTGTAACCCTGTTTAGAAACTTTCACAAGGACCTTAGAACTTGTCTGCCTTCCTAGTTTCAAGGAAACACTAGACTTTCCCAGATGTAGTAAATGATGGGGTTTCCCCCAGTTAATCATTTGCCAGAATTTGGAACTGTTATTTGGTAAAATCTTAATCCATGTACAAAAATAAGACTATAGTATGCCATTCAGTATATTGCAATCTGTTTGTTACTATTCACCTAACTCAATAATATGCATAACTTACATTTCAACTTTGGAATATGTTCGTTTTCACAGGAGTTGATCGATACCCCATTTTCCTGATCTAAGTGAATAAAAATAAACAGCTTGCGCGACACGCACAGTTGTAGAGTTTGATTTTGTGTCGGTGGTTACAGGAGCTGTCATAAAAATGTAGCCTGAAATGACTGTAAATTCCATAACTAATTTGATTGGTTTGATTAGCCTGTGTTGTAATTTATTTAGTTTTGAAAGTAGGCAACATATCACATAGTTCGAACATCAGAAGATACAAAAGCACATTTGGTGAAAAGTGTCTCTCTCAACGTGGCCACCCATTTGTTTCCACACCCCGCAAGCAACCGATGTTCATTCTGCTCATTTACACTGGTGGACTAAGATATATTTTAGCAAAAATTTATCTTATTTTGATGCTTCTGCACATGACCTAAAAGAACAGAGTACGAGGTTGGAACCTTGGGGGACAGATAACTTACTTGAGAACCCAGGGAAGTGCCTTAGGTGAAAATGCACCAGGGGTGACAAAATACAGAGCCAAAAGCAGAATTCCACTTTCTCGTAAAGAAAAGAGCTGCACGTGAGATCTCACTGTAAAACCATAGGCCTCCCCGAGTACTCATTTGGACCTCTCTGTCCTGGGCTTCCAGAACAGACTGCTCCCTCTGACTGTTGCATACGTGTTGAACCCTGGCACTGCAAATCTCTTATGATGAAGACTGAATTTCCCATTGCCGTTTTTTCAGATAACAGCCCGCCGTCAATGGAAACACATTTATGATGAATTAGGCGGTAATCCCGGGAGCACCAGCGCCGCCACTTGCACCCGCAGACATTATGAAAGGTAAAAATAAATAAATAAATAAAAAGTTGTTTTTGTAATTTTGGAAAGTCCTTGCTTAGTTGAAATTGTGTTCATTGGAAGATGCTTCTGGTCAAGCGTAATACCAGAAGAAGTCTGAAGGACCTTTTAGGAAGCAGAAAATATCCCTCTGGCATTTTATTTTGCATAGCACCTTATGATTTTTAAGGGACATGGCTTTCTCTGGTTCCTGCGGCTAAAATTAGATGTTCTTTTTAAGTTTGCTTTTATCCTGTGACCACCTGCCTGACAATGCCATTTTTTCCTCACAAGCGTAGATTACTCAACGTTCTCTGTAGGTTCATTTACTATGAGAACCTTCAGAACCTGGGAAGCATAACAATGTTACTATGAGTTGCCATGTAACTGTCTTAACATAAAATGTAATGTCAAATGTATTAATATTGCAAAGTAAGCATTTCTTTAATAAGAAAATGAGCCCCAGATAAGATCCTTTGTTTTTCGCCATCTTGATATTTTTCTCCTATGGCTGTGCTCTCAACCCAGGAAATCCGTTCTTGCCAAGGTCTGTGTGGCTTAGTTTTGTAACAGTTAAAGCCTCTTTAGGAAGGTGAGGATAATGCAGACAAGAAGTAATGCCACATTAGACTAGTCTACTCTGAAGGTTGTCTCCATGGGAATATTTTCCCTTTGCGTTAAAACTGCGTGAGTCTCCACACTGAGGACCAGTTAGCAAATTCGCGCGTTACCCTGGCTCTGTGCTTCAAGCCCGTACTTAATTTGTTTAGGCCGCACCAACTTCCTCGTCAGTGACATTTCCCTTCTGAAGTGTGGACTGACTCAGCCCCCTGGTTTCAAATTCAGAGCTTGTGAGATCCAAGTAGAGGTTGTGTGTATGTGTGTCTGTGTGTGCTGTCATAACGGCCGTGGATGGAATGATCAAGACACGGTCAGCTGAACAAACAGGCCAGTTAGCTTGCTCGTTGGAAAGTTAAAATAGAACTGATAAATGTGACTGTTGCTCTTCGAATAGTCAATTAGCATCCCAACTTCAACCCTGATGCTTAACACCCACCTCTGGATCACACAAATGAGTCTTCGGGTAATGTCATCCGACACATCAACTCTCAGTCGTATTTCTAAAGAGTGCAACTATATTTATATCTGTATTGCATGTAATACAGAGCCTCTTTAGTGTAGCTGTTCAATGAAACTTACAATGTTCTTGTAGTTATAACAGACTTAGTTATTAGTAGTAGTAGTCACTATTTTGTAATTATAATAAACTGAATTAGGTTTAGTACCCCAAGAAAAATTCCCACAGAGCATTCCCCAAAGTTTGTCTTACTTGCCAGTATCATAATCCGGAAGGATCTTTAAAAATTAGAAACAGGAATTCCAATTATTCTTCATAGCATTGTTTCTAATAAAGTACATCGATTTCTTCAGTGTGTCCTTTCTCTCAGTATTCAATACAGAAGCTCACTGCGCATGGCAGTTACAGCATGAAAGTACCAGCACAAAATAGCCTTGCTCTCTCAGGTGAGTGTTTTGTAAATAAGCATCCAAGTTATCGTAGTCAACTTGGTTTTCGCTTATAATTCAAGGCTTTATTCAGAAGATTTTTATTAAAAACACTGTGCTTTCAAATAGCTTCTATTCTGATGGTGAACCTTCCTTCCCTCCTGTGCAAATGTTCACAACACGTGAACCATCAAAATTAAAGGATAGCGATTAAAATTTGAAAAAAGGAATGTCTCCCATTCCTGTTAGCTAACTCACCCACTTAAAGAATGAAAAAAACAAACATATCACAAAGCATCACAAGGTCAGAAAACAAATAGGTAAAGTTCGAGATGGAAAAAGATTGAATTTAGTAGGGGCATGTGTGTGTGTGTGTGTGTGTGTGATATGTAGTCAAGCAGTTTTGTGGATAAAAGTAACCTCAGTCCCAAATGAAATGGCAAAGTACTTTGCTTCATGATTTACCTCTTGGAACAGAATCCCAAATGCTATTCGAATTGGAAAATTCTAGTAGAGATACCTCAAACTTTAGCAACTCAGAAACATTATTAAAGATGTTCAAAAATTTCCCTTCTCGTTCTTGGGAATAGAATGGATATTTCATAAAGGCTTGGCTCCCCACTGGATAACATTTTTTGAAAAGCTCTGTCTTTGAGTTTATATTATGAATTTGTTTGGTGGGTGTCTATCAGTAAGGAAACTGCAGAAAGCACAGTAGGTATGCAACAAAGAGAATTTACTATAGGAATTGCTTAAACAAGAGTTGGTGTGAAGCACTACATTAATACAAAGATAATAACCAGTTTCCTCTGGGCTGCGAGAATTGAGATAAGAGGTGTTGCTACCCAAGCTGTTCAGGGAGTGGGCCCCACAGAGCTGGGGTTCAGATTGCTTCTAGGAGAGGCACCCAACCCCTTGCTGGTGCTTCAGAGGAGCCCTGTGGAGCTGGGCTCAGACCTAGGAGGCTGTGCTCTCTGGCTGGTGAGGAAATGCATTGAAACTGCCCTGGGATTGTTGAAAGAGGCTAGAGGCTGGAACCAGCTGCTGCTGCTAAGTTGCTGTCCAGTTGGCACTGAAATGAAGAGCAAGCAAAATACAAAGAAAGAGGTCCCCTCTCTCCTCCCCTGACCTGGTAGAGCCCCATTTGCAGGAGAGAACTGGCAAATGAGATGTAATTTACAGAACCCCTGCCCCAATGTCACCAGACAGGGCACGGAGGCTGGAACTGGGTGGAGTTGAGAGACAATAGTCCATCTGCACAGTGGGACCCCCAGCATGGAAATCTCAGGGCAGAGCCTGAAGCCCTAGTTAGAGCACAGCTGACCCCAGGTGACTAGAAAGGTCATTAACCCTTCCTTGGCATTTCCTTTTGCCATCTAGGCCCCTCACATTGTTGTGATCAGATACAAGAGTGTCTTGAATAATTAATAATTAATAACAGTTAAGTGCCAAAATTTGCAGATGATTGATTTTTTAAAAAATATATCCAGAGTCTACTTACAATAATGGCTATTTGTGATAATGCCTCCCTCATCTGAACACATCATGACTTCAGGGGAGTCACCCATCCTCCTGTGCGTCCTGGTGGGAGAAAAGTTTAGGAACTGCTGCTCTCCCATGTCTTGCTTCCCT
Organism: Desmodus rotundus; assembly: GCF_022682495.2. Lineage (NCBI taxonomy): Eukaryota > Metazoa > Chordata > Mammalia > Chiroptera > Phyllostomidae > Desmodus > Desmodus rotundus. Next base: position 38,819,704 of record NC_071390.1, read on the forward strand.
TGAATGGTTTTAGCAGAGAAAGGCAGAGGACACTCCAATCTGTCCAGGCACCTGAAAGAGTTCTGCTTTGGGCAAAGAAGAGCTGAAGCTCTTGACTAAAACTGTCCTTAGTGATTATGGCCAATGTCATTCGTTCCTGCTAACACAAAACAGATGACTAGATTGGTGAAGGACCACCGTTTTGAAGAAGGTTCAAAGAGTTGGAAAGAGTCAGGATGCTGTGGGAAAATATCTAGCTGGAGATGTTCTTGGAAATTTGTAAATCCTTTCAAATCAGATCAGATCCCTGGGGGGTTTTCCTCCACTGCTGGTTCATCTCTGGTTTCTGATTCTTTACACTCTGGTATAGAAACTTGGTCCTTTTCCTGTTTCCCTACCCCCAGCTTTGCTGTCCTAGAAGATGAAGAGGAAATGAGTGATCTACTATGCATTATCCACTGATTTATTTTTCATGCAGTGTGGTTCATGTTTCCCGTAAATGTTTTCATTTTCCAACAAGAAAAAAATAGCCAGTCCCTCCGTAAATGTTACTTGTATATTAGTTGTGCACTTTTGGTTTATTAATGAGTGTAATAATGAAAGTGTGGGTTGTTGAAAAGAATCAATGGGTGTTTTCATTTAAGGCATAGCAGAAATGCTACAATGCCTGTGAATGCAACATTGTCGCGGAAAGCCTGACTCGTCCAAACTTGTCTCTGATTGGTTTGAATCAAATAGGTCCAAGCACTTCATAAAAATGTCTTTGTCAGCCTGGTTTTGCTTCTAAACCTATTCGTCTCTGTCAGTTTTTAATATTAGTACCAGGCTCCTGGCCATAGTCCATTAGTACTGTACTTAATTGCTCATGTTACAGATGATCACCAATATAAAAAGCATTAATGTTTTCCTATCATGAGACTGTTGCTATGTGGATGTCTCAAACTCAGAAGAGCTATGAAGTGTGGTTATTCTGGACATTTCTTGCTCAGAATTTATAGGTAAAGTCACTGTAAGATTATAATGCAAAGAAAAACACCCCCCTCCCCCTGGGCAGGACCCTGCTAAGGGGAATATTTTCTTTCTTGTTCAACTATTTAAGGTGCCTCAAATTGCTTTCTTCTATCGGTAAGAGGACAAAAAGGAAAATGGTTACTTTTATGGAATTTTCTTGGTTTGATTTTTCTAGAATACTAATTCGCTTGAAAGGCTTTGTTTTCACATGCAGATTTGTGTTCTTTTTTAATGTTTTTAAGCACATTCAGGGGGAAAAAATCTTTACACAGAATACCAGATTACTGGTTTTGATTTTCCTGAATAAATTACATGGTCTGTTTCTGTGCAGGGACTGAAAAAAGAGCATTAAGGCAAAAACACTTATGCCTCGTTTTTCTGACTATTTAGACAATCAAAATCATAAACAAAGTATTTGTTTGTGGGGGAAATGAGCAATTACACTTCATCTTCTCTCAGACTTCATGCCCAATTGCAAATTCTAACCTTTTGCTTTTCCTGTAAGCATTCCTTGGGCAAGATGGTCATGCCACGTGGCTTAGGTGGCTTCCTTTGCAGTGACTTGGGGTGAGCTGTACCCAAGCCAGATGCATTTGGGCAGAACCCGAGTAACAGTCAGCTGGAGCTTCAGCCTTTTTTTCTCAGAAGGTGGAAGGCAGGGTGTGGGAGGTACATGTCTTCAGTGAGATAAGTATGTGCTTTAAGATAAATGCCAAAAATATGTCAGGTTCCAAGGAACTCAGCTAATTATATTGTGGGAAAGGCCGAGGGAAAGTAAGGTACGTTTACAGTGCTATTCGTGTCTGTTCATGTCCAGGACACTGGTGGATTCTTGCTCATTTTGACACCCTTGATGTTAATCAATACTCACTACAGAAAGTCACAGGCTGGATCGCGGCGTTTTTGATTTGAGAGGTCCCTTAGCAACCTAGACCAGTGTTAACTCAGGGAGGTTTTCCGACTTGTCTGTGGCCTGTTTGCCGCTAGGCCAGGGTGAGCCAAGCACAACTGCAAGTGAACATTGATACGCTGGTGTAGCCGTCTGCCAGAAATACTCTATGTCCATTGAATCTAATAAAAATGGAGACTTGTATTTTTGTGTTTTTTAAATATTGCCTTTTTCTAATAGTTCATTTTTATGGTGTTTAATAAAAGTATCAGTAGGCAACAGATGGGACATTGAGGAAATGACCCACCCTAGGTCAATGGAGAAGCGCTGCTCCACCCCAGCGGTCAGAAATTCAGGTGTTCACTGGGGCAGGTAGCCGAGGTAGTACAGGTACAGGTGGCCCGGCAGGAGAGTGGGAAACTGGCACACACAACCCAGCCCGGGGAGGCCCCGGGGGGATCAGCCAACACCATTGCCTTAGGCAGATCCAGTCTCTGTGCTTCCAGGCCTTCCTTGCTTTCTAGATCATTTTTATGTGAAATCACCTGACTTACAAATATTGGCTCCAGTATTTCTGAAAAGATTGTATGTAAGCTAAACTAGACACGCTCGTGAGCAAAGAGTAGCCTACGAGCAGCCAAGTTCTATGAAAACTGAACTATCGTTGGCAGGAAGCTGATCTTGACTCTGGGTCAATGCCCTGTAGTGGGAGGAAGAAAGTGTCAGCGTCAAAGGCACTGTTCATCTAAACACTTCCACGCGCTGAGCTAGATGCCCTCTGAGGCTTCCACAGACCCCACCTGGCCTTTCAGGGCTGCCTCGTCCTGTGTGCTCCCTGTTCTAGGCCATGTGCTGCCCCACACTTGGCAAAGCCCCTCCCTCACGTCACATCTTCCTGTTCCATTCAACCAATCGTCAGAACAGGATTTAGGGACTTGACCGAGCTTGGCTTGCCCTCGTGTACATGCCTCCAATTTGTATCACTCTGAACCCCCGAAGCCGGTCCAGATGTGGTAAATAGTACTTCTTGGGATGTGACGATCTACCAGTGTAGCCTCAGATTACAGTTGAAATTGGTTAAGTGGTGAGTTTTTGGAGGGTAGGATAGGTTTTCCACTTGTTTGACTGCCTTTTTGCAATGCTGCTACCCTCGAGAGGCAGTGGCGCCTTTTGAACATCTACGTAAAACACTGTCAGAGATAGGGAAGGCGTATGAACTGAAGAGTTTAGAATAGGGCTAGCGCACAGTGAGGAAGGGCACGGTGCTGCCGCATTCCTGCAGCGGTTGCTAAGGGCACGTGAGGCTGCTTCCCATGAGCCTCAACTCAGCCTCAGAATTCCTCCCAGTGTGGTGCCCCCGCATGTCTGTCAGTGCACTAGAACTTCGGGGTGCTGTGATCCTTGGCTTACCTAACTTATCATGGGGCCTGATGCACAGCCCACACTTACACGAAAGGGAGTTAAACATTTAGGGCCATAAAAGCCTTAGGTAAGTAAGTAATCAATACAAATAATAAATTCAACACGGATTAAAGAGAATTTCCAAGTCGAATGAGCAGTCTTCCAGGAGGATCTAGAATGTGAACTGGATCTTAAAGAGGTTCGGTTAGAACTTAAGATAAATCATAAGTTGCCTAAAATAATTAAGTTATTGAATTCAAAAACAATAAAGAAACTCTTTTTGAGGGCAAGGACCATGTGGTATTGCTTTCCTGAGACTCCTCAGTGCACCCAGTGCAGCATCATAAAACATATCAGGCACTCAGGAACTAGGGGCCGAATGAATTAAATTAAATCTAAACAAAAAAGGACAGTCCCCTCTAGGAAACATGTGAAGAGGTAGGGAGTGAGGTGGTGGGAGGGGCTGTTTAGGTGAGCTGAATTTCCAAGTCAGATACACCAAAGACAGGTATTGTAGTTTATCTCCCCACTTTTAACTCCCATGGCCCATCCTCACCCGCGGTGGAGTTGACCAGTCTGTGGACTTGCCTCTCCTTTCTAAACACGTGCTGATGTCTTGGTAATGGGGGCTCTGGCCAGAGCCAGCACTCTGTTGGCAGCACCTCTGCAACCCTGCCACCCAGGCACTCTTATCTCCCCTTCCCTCAACCCCACAGAAGGCCTCCTGGCCCTTATCAACACCAGCAGCCCAGGAAATCTAAGACAGGCACTGAGATTTAGGCAGGCTGAGGCGGCTGCTGCTCTCCCATCTACACTTCCCCTAACTTGTTCTTACAACCGTCCCGAGCTGAGTGGGTGTAAGCCCCCTACTCCTGGAGCAGTTCCTTATTGTCTGTAAAGAATGTCTCACGAAAGGACAGTCAGGTAATTTCATAAGCAAGAGCCTCCCTCCGTCTCATTCAGCATGCCTAAAATGCTCTGATAACTTTCCAACGCCTGGATATTTCCAGAAAACTTTAAAAAGGAAAACAAAACACTAGCCAAGCCCCGGAGTAGAAAAACTGGTTTCTGTTTAAAAAAAAATAAACAACCGCCTTTGAAAAATCTCTATTTAAAAATTCTTAAATTTGTCTCTAAATGCAAGTTGTAATTAATAGAAGTTGGAGTTTACACAGTTGAGTGTAAAAACACCCTCAAGCACAAACTAATCCAGTGTGTATGTCATGCTGTAAACTACAGCAAGTTCTTTGTTTGACCCCTCCCCCCCAAAAAAAACAAAGTTTGCCAAACAGCAGTTTTTCTTTGTCAGGCTCCTTTATTGTCTTATTTGTGTCTTCACTGTCTCCCCCACCCCACTTCCCTTTGAACCTGGCTATCGTATTTAAGGAACTTTACAGGTCCCATGTTTTATTGATAGTTTTCATCAAGCATGGATTTAAATTTGAGAGTAGATTAGGTGTCTTAGCCCCATTTCTTTTTGATAAATAACAAGAGGTTTCTACTTATGATTTTCTATCCTCAGGGCTTTATCATTAAGATTAAATAACTGTACTCTCAAGCATGCCACTGCACAAACATCTTTTCAATTATGTGAGTAACAGATGCCTTCACAAAGGAACTATTGAAAATTCAGAAAGCATGTTTCCAAAAAAGAAAGGGGGAAAAAAAAGTATCAGATGACAGAAGAATGTAATTGTTTACCATTAAAATATATCCTTAACTCTTCCACTGAAAACCTCTTGGAACGTTTTGCCTTTGTACAAGTTATTACAAAGTTTGATTAAAATAATAAATGTATGGGGGGGTTGTTGAACATTTCAGAAGCTCTGGAATCCGTGGTATCTCTCATGCATGGGGCTTAAATGCCATAGCTGTTTGCTGTTTTTACAGATCGACGCGGCCTGCCTTCCCTTGTGGGGTCCACATCATGTTGCAAATACTGTAGTTATATTTGTCTCCTATTCTTGAAATGACGCTCATCTGCTCTTGAAATGGACCCATGCAGCTTGATTCTGAGTTAGTCACTGTTCTCATTGGGAAGAGTAATTGCTGCCACCCTGGTTGGCTGGCATCCTGGAGGGAGGGCTGGGCCTATTTATGGTCCATGCCCTCTGTTGCGAGCCTGTATTTTAACTACTGGGGCATAAAGTCAGCCTTTTTTTTATATCTATTTGAACTTTTTTCAATGTGGTCTTCATTTGAAAGACTTGGGGCTGCCATTAACTTAGACACTCTCAGAAGTGGCAAGGAGGCATCATAGAAGCAGAGTCCCCTAAGGGCTTCCAGTCTAGCTGGGTAGTCTTTGGGGAACTCAGACTTGCTAAGATTAAGTGCTACGGACTGGAATTTGGAGAGGATATGGTTCCTGAGCTTCTCTTACCTTCCAACATCAAATTGGGCCTGATCCAGCTGGGGTTACAACCTTTTGAAGAGTTGTGGCACATTGTAAAAGCATTAGTGTGCTTAGTGTCCAAGCCATAAGGCTGCTTTTGTTGTAGGGGGTTGGCCCTTTATTTCCACGTAGGTCTGGTGCCAGGTCTGTTGCCACTGAGAAAAGGAGTCTCACTCTGATGTCTTAAGAGAGCTCCTTGGGAGCTGGAATTCTCTTAACCCAGGTGGTCAAGGTTTCAGTCTCTCCCCTATGTTGATGCTTCCCGGACAATGTGCAAAGGTGCACAGCCACCTGGCTGAGATGAAGGCAGCTCAGACGAGCCGAGGCAGGCAGATCTGTGTTTGAATTCAAGTTTTGGCACTTAATAGCTGCATTCCTTTGACCAGTCATCTACTCATTTCACTTTCACTTAGTTAGGGTCACAGTCATTCCAAGACCATGGAGGTAGGTATCAGAGTTATTAATGGGCCTAAGAAATAACTCTGCCACCACTTCTAGGAGCAAATGGAATCAATACCTTTAAAAGGTTTCCTTTCTTTCTTCCTTTCTTTCTTGGGTTTTTATTTTGGAATAATCTTTTATTATTTTATTGATGTATTTTATTTTTTCAGCACCATTTATCCCTGCTATACCCTCCTTCACATCCCCCACCTCCTTCCCCCAGTCACCACACTGTTGTCTGTGTCCATGAGTTCTTTCTTTCTCTATTTTTCTTTTGTGCTCACTCCCTCCACCCCATCTTCTGCTGCCCCTTGAGTAGGTAATGAAGCCCCTGGTGAGCAGGTGGCAAGAGCGTTGCTGAAGACAAGTATCTATGTTCTGTTGTTGATAACAATGGGCCACATACCTCCTAGGTATGTCAGCAGAGAATACAAATGAATGATGCTGTTTATACCTGCTTCCCTTTTTAAAAGCTTGGAACACTTTACCCTTTGTAGCTCACGAGCAAGCTGACTTTTGCTCAGAGTCCATGTTGCATTCTCCCACCATTTTCTTGGCTCTGCTGGGTCCTGCCATAGGCTCGTTCCCTGCAGCCCATGTGTCAGTACCGTGCCTCCCTCCCTGGTTTGGGGCTCAAAGCTTTCAGTTCATTCTTGTTGGAAGGTGACACTGGAGGCCTCTTTCTCATCTTTCTTGGTTACTGGTATTTTGCTCCTCACACTCTGCACACTATTGTTTTTGCTTTGCTGAAACTCGTACCATGAAATGGAAATCTTTATCCAGGGCCCAAATCTTTCTCAGGTGGAGCTTGTCTTAAAAAAACAAAAACAGGGTCGAAGCAGCACAATTGCTGTTGAACTCCACGAGCATCGCGGCCGCTGAGGGGACATTCCCGCCTCTCTGCACATTGGCTGGGCACATCCGTCTCGACTTTTATCCTGATGTCTTTTGCCAAATTCTCCTCTGCCGTTTTAGAGCCCTGACCTGGGGCCCTGAGAGGGGAGCAGCATGTGTGATTAGAAACTTTCTATACTTTTTGGAACCTTAATAAATGTGTGTACTTCATCTTCAAAAGAGAAAAAATATACCTTTTATTGGCTTCATATTTGGTGAAAGATTGCTTCCAACACTTCACAGTGAAGTTATATTTTCAATTTCTGGCTGAGAAGGGAAATGTCTGGCCAAGCCTTAGAGTTTATCAACCTCAGAATCGACTTGGAGGTGTAATGACTCCATTTGGGATCAGATCAGGTCCGAGGCCCCCAAGGAACCAATATGTCATTTCTTTTCCACCACCACAAAAATACCTAATAATATAAGAATAGTAGCATTGTTGTCTTAACACGAACACCGCTTTTATTTCCCTCTGCCCCTAAAATATCCTGCTCCCCATCCCCAGCAGATCCTCAGGCCTGGTGGTTTTTACGGCCTCAACACCCTAAAAGTACCTGTAAAGTAAGTAGGGTGAGGTTCAAATGCAGCCCTAAAGATTTCCCCCTTCTGTCCCCCACTCTCCAGATTAAATCAGTTCCAGACATTATTATAATATCATTTTTCAGAGATCTTATAAATAGATAGATTCTCATTTCTCCTCTTAAGTACTGTTTGCTAAATGTTTTGGCCCAAAAGTTCAGTCATTCCATGCAAGCATTAATCAATACAGGAGACATTAGTGGTTGCTCGCTCAGATGAGATTTGACATTATTTTTCCTGTGCCTGTGGGGAGGGGCGGGGCATGTTGCCTAATAAAGATGAAGGGTCTTTTCTTCTTTTGTGTGAAATGCAAATGATGAGGACATGTAAGGTATGCATTTCTCAGGCGCGAGGCTGCTGCTTTTTGTCGAGAAAGAGGGGCAAGGCCTCCGAGGATTTTAGAATTTGTAAATATAAAATTATCTGCCTTGGTGTTTAAAAAAAATAATAAAAGGGAGAAAGAGTTGGCAGGTTGCCAGATTACTTACATTACAGTAATAGATTTGCTGACCCCTGACTTCTGCTGTAGAGAAATGTATTGAATTTTTCATAATATCAGATGAGGCAGATCTAAAAACCTAGTACACTGAGCGCCATTATTTAACTTGAGATTCAACAAAGCCAAAATCTTTTCAAACCAGTAGTTTTTTGTGTGTGATGATAATTTAGTGGCTCAGACACTAATAAATCAAGGTTACAATGCCATTGATTTGTTAATTTTAATTTGGGTTGATTTTAAGTTGTCTTTAAAAAAAAAAAGGAGGAGGAAAAATCTTGCTTTTCACAGTGACTGAATTTAATAAGAATCTCTGTGATAGCAAAAGGCTCCCCTACTGCTTCTGCTTTGGGGTGGAAAATGTTATTCTTGTATTATTCCTAGGGAAAAAAAAATCTCACGCTGCTACAAATCTTATGCCTATGGAAAGATGTTATTTTTTAATACATGATGGCTTACCTATTTGAGATCCATTAATGGCATCATAAATAAGCATTTTGCTAATCTGAAATGTGAAATCTGGATAATAATAAAGACCCATTTATCTGCCCAGCTTTCAATCCCCAGACTAGATGTAGATCAGGCTGGAGAAGGAAGAAGGGGGCGTCTCTGTAATGAATATATTGCTGCGTTTCCTCATTACTTCGACCCACCTAAAACCCAACGTGCATTCCTAGAGTTGCATTCCATTGAAAAGATTTCTTCTGTGTAATAAGTTCTTGGGGGCTCAGGTGCATTTTTGCTTTTATCTGTGCAGTTTAGAAACTGATTACAGTTTGTTGTACTACAAATATTTGAGGAGTAATCCTCTGCAAGGCACAGGCATGTTGCATTATACTAAATTCTTTATATAGTACCAATCTACTCAGCTTCCTGCATTGGGCAATGTTGACCTGGTATTGGCTAACCTGTTTTTAATGCTCCCATGTACGTTCAATGTTTCAATGTTCAGAAACCTATTATGGTTGGTGCTCATCCCTTATGCTGTAAAAAACTAATAATCAAATGGTAAGATCATATCCTGTGGGGTCATTGTGTTGTTCCTTGACAGGATAACTGGAAAACATTCAGTGAAAATCGCCGCGAACGGAAATCACTCTATGAGTGGCAATTGTTTGGGTGCCGTGCAAGACCATGTCCTGTTCTTCAGGGACTTAGTTGGTCATATTTCTACTTGTTTCTTTTTAGCTGCTGCCTTTCTTGTTTTATTTTGGGAGCCATTTTTTCCCCTGAGCCACTATAATTATCTTTCAGTGATTTAGAATGGAAAAAAAAAAAAAAACCACTCAGTTGACCTTTACACACACACACATTCTCTCTCTCTCTCTCTCTCACACACACACACACACACACATACACACTCCCTTTGGAAGACTTGAACAAGCAGGGCTTGTGTTTGGATTCAGTTTTACCTTAGTCATGCCTCTTTCCAGATACAAGAAACATTTAATTCCAGATTTCCTGCTTCTGGCTTTAGGCCTTTGACCAGCAAAGTGAAATGTATTTTTTTTTACGGCTGTCGGCCAGCCAGCTGCTGAGTTGAGTGAAGGGGGGAAAATAGAAAAGAAAAAAGAAATGAAATGGAAATGCTGCCCTGCCTCTTGAATTTGCAAAATTGTATAAGGAAACTAAAGCTTCGTTAGCACCATCTAGAGAACTGGGTTGGCCCAGGACTGTCAGAACCTGAGGTAAGGGTGCTTTGGGGACCACCTTGGGTGTCTCTCCCACTCAGTTCTCTGCTTCTGCTCTCCTCCCCTCCCCACACACAGAGATGATGTGGCCACCCTTCTTAGTAAAGAGGGTCTCTCCTGGTGTCACTGTCTCAATTAGAGAATGGAGTTGGGGGAAGGGTGGCAACCATTGGAATACCCAGACTTCCATGCTCCTTGGATTCCCATGGCAACCAAACAAAAGTCAAACAAACCTATCTGCCCCTGCAATAAAAATATGTCTTCATTGAAGTCAATTTAAAATATTTCTCTCCAATTTAAAATATGCAACGCATTTGGCTCCCAGATAAAAACCCCCAACCTGCCGATGGGAAAGGGGATAAAGTCCCTGGCATAACCACACAGATAAAAGGAATTGGGGAGAATGTTGGGACTTTACAGATGAGACAAATAAATTCAAGTATGAACAAGATTGCTATTTTTTCCTCTCTTCTTCTGCTTAGTTATGCTTTTTATTATATAAACATTAACTGTAATATTACAGTGGGAAGCAGGTATTTGGCAGCCATATATTATTTTAGTAAGTCTACATGGAGAGAACAGTTTCCAGTTTTAGCAGCTGTAACATGTTTAAACTCAGTTTGTAATGGGATCTGAAGATAACTATTCCCCATGGGCTCTGTTGATCTTCGTGGCTGGCCCCCTGCCAGATGGAGGGCTCGAAACTATTACTCACGCCTCCTTGCACATACCTTGTCCGAGCATGCTCAGTATGTGAATTTTGTCCCTAATATGCTATAAATTGGGATTTGATTTTCCCATCATCTACTTGGTATTTTACTGAAGAGTGAAATATTATGATCACAAATGTCCCCGTGTCTGTACTCGCAAACCTGAACAGTTGTAGATGTTAAGTAGTTGAGGTCCAAATGGCCTAGTTAGAAACCAATTTCAGGATAGCTAACAAATATCCAAACCAAAGAAGTTTCTGCCTGGGAGTCTTAGTTTAAAAATAATTAGGGTTCCCGATATTTGAACAGATGTATGTTGTTTATAAGCCAAGTACATTTTCTTCATTGAGTCAACTTGCCTTATTTAAAACAAATTATGTTTGCTGTATTAAAGTTCATATTTTTAAGACTGAGTCTCGTATTAATCCCACAGTGAGTCATTAATCATACCAAATGCATTATAAAAACTTTAATCACTGAAGTTGAAACTGAGATTGTAATGCAATCCATCCCTTTTAATTACATCAGCTATTTTTCCCTTTCAGATCAAGAGCTACATTGCAAAGGGGAAACAGATTAAAAGTAGAGCTGTTTGATGTTTCTCTTTTTGGAGCAATTTTATGTACTTTGTAGAAAAATTTATGTAATTAAAATGCTTAAATTTTTCAGCCCTCTGATTTTTGTGGTGGGAGTGGTCTGTCTACCTTCCTTCTTACCGAGGCCCTCTGTTACTTGGCACCCCAAAACAGAGCTAGCTGCTCGTGCTGGTCACCTGCCCCCTCGGAGCTGCTGGATAAGACAGCTATCTCAGCCACGCTGTGCTTGCCTCCCATTAACATCTTTGTCTTATGTGTCTGGTCTATGTTTTGACATGATGAAAATATAACCTTTGGAGATGGGCATAAGTAGGTTCAAATTCTACCTCATTCAAATGATGTGGCTCTCAGGCAAATTCTTTACCCTTTCGGGGACTCCATTGTCTCAACAGTTGGCAGGACGGTGAATAAACAGCAGCTATCATTATTGCTGCTATTATTGTTATGATGTTGTCGCTGGCACCACGCCGGACTCCATGGGCAGTGACGATGATCTAACTTGGATGCTTCCATTGTTACCCTTGGTGTAGAGACTCACAAAAACCAGAAAGCAGTCTTGCAAAGGAGTATGTGTCACCAGGTACTGGTTTTGCGTAGGGAAGTAACTGTGGAGTAAGTTTCTAGAAAAGCATTGGTGTCACTGGAAATGAAGTCATGCAACAATAAATTGCGTGTAACGTAAAAAGAAAATAAACCCATAACATCGATGCTAATGGAATTATCTCCTCTGATTGATCACCTCTTCTGATATCCTTTTAGATTAATCCTGCCTTATGAAAGGTTTATTAAAGGAGAGGAAGACAAACCCCTGCCTCCAATCAAACCTCGGAAACAGGAGAACAGTTCACAGGAAAATGAGAATAAAACAAAAGTATCAGGAACCAAACGCATCAAACATGAAATCTCTAAGAGCAAGAAAGAAAAAGAGAATGCCCCAAAGCCCCAGGATGCATCTGAGGTGAGTTGCTTTCTTCCACAGAAATACCTCCGTGAGACATGTCCTGCCTCGGGGTCTCCCAGAGTTCTGCGTCCGTAGCTGTGACCCTGCACAGTTGCAGCACTAGACTGAGCAATCAGATCATCAGAGCTGAAAGGCAGCGTGTGGTATTGAATGGGGTAGGCCAAGAATATGATCCAGACAGATGCGAATATCCCATAGCAAACCAATGGCAACCACTGACTTGAGATGGAAGGCGCTAGAGCTTCATCTCTGTGAAGCCCAGGGACTCCAACTTGAAAGATATGGCCTCTCTGCCATTTCACATTGAGTGCATCTGAGGAGCTGGTGTGACTTTAAAACACGTTTCGTGGGTCCTAGCAGGGAGGGGCATTGAAACTGATGTGCCGTGTCTCCGCAGGACTGTCCTGAAAACTTTAGAGACTCCTTTGCCTCCTGTAATTGACCTCTGGGCAGCAGCCTTGGGTTGAGACCAATTTAGAAACATCTTAAGTACATACTATTTATGGGGAAATTTTGAAATGGTTCCTCCGAAACCATTATTATCTCTCATGTTAACAGGTAGTGTCTGAACTTTTAAAACAAGCCCCAGCTACCCACAGTCCCCAACAGCTCTTTGGTGGAAGCCATTAATGTCCATGCAGAGCCAGCCATGGAGGCTGGTCTGGGCTCTGTTTCAACATGAATAATAAAAACCCTGCTGCCTATAAAAAAAAAAACTTAGCGGCCACATTTGGAGACAGCATGTTCTAGGATTCAACCCCAGAGGGAATTTTGTTGCTGATATTAAACACCCCCTAAAAAATCAGATTTCTAATGAACACATAAGAGACTCCCTAATTAAACACTGGTTTAAAACACACACCACACAAACGCTACAGCACTCTCCTAACTAGAATTCAACGTATTCAGCTGGGTTCTGTGTCAGAAGGGTACATGAACATGAAGACGAAATTTACTTTTGTTTTTATTTTTGTTTCACAATTATTTTAAGCTCTAATAATTAAAAAAAGGGTGGAGGAGGGGTTATGATGCAGAGATTTCTAAACATCTGCAAGCTTGCAACATAAATGGCCAAAAGCAAGGAAATTCCAAGTTAAGGCTTACATTCCATTCTTCCTTTATCCCGTTGGCCTGGTGATTTATTATAGGATTTTGGATCAGTGAGTTCTATTAGATACCATATGTACAGCATTGCCAAAGCACCTAGGGGCACCCTGAGGACCAAGAGGACAGCTGACCTTTGAATGGCTCCACTCTGGGGATGTTTAAAATGGTTGGTTTGTGAGTTGTGGAAGGAATCCTCGGCCCCTGCCCTGAGCCCGTCAGTTAGGCGATGACCATTGTCCGAGGTAGAGCCAGACGACTTTCAGTCCCTGGAAACTCTTAAAGCCTTAAGGCTCCCTGTTTCCTGTAGGTCCCAACAGTTCCCTTCAGGGAGCTGTCGGTGTCTTGAGTGTCAAAGGTCATTATGATCTGGTTATCTAAACTACCCAGAATCTCACACCCTCTTCAAGGTTGACCTTAGAGTAAGAATCGTTCCCCATGTTCAACACAGACCCATGTTGTTAACCAGGTATATTTCTTCCCATTGATTTTGTATCCGAGTTTTTGGTTAGGGCTTTATTGTTGTCATTTTTTTAATTGTTCTTAATTTTTGATGTTTTCAAGATGAAGCAGTGAACTCAATGGAAATAGGAGGGCTTGTAAAGAAGCCCTTCTAGTCAAACCTGATATCTTTAAGTAATTGGACTGCATATTGCCCAGTCAGAAGAAACCATTAAACATACTAAGGGCAGATCAAAAATTCCATCCTAGAAAAAGGATCCCTTACCTTTTTCTGTGTAGCTTTTAAAGACCTCCTAAACCTGTTTACAGCCCAATGCGTAGAACTCCATGTAACCAAAGGCCTAGGTCATAGAAACTCCAGTGGAAGTGAGCATCCCCTACAGCCACACTCGAAACTGCAAAGAAACCCACCAGAAACTAGCATTTAAATGACATTGGCTTTTTTCCCTGCTATACTCATTTTTCTGTATTTTCACATAATATAAAAGCTCAAGGGACCAATGATGATTGTTAATGTAGAACAGGTCATGATATTTGCACTGGAAAAAGCAGATGGTACGTAAAGTCTCTCAGGTATAATATATCCCTAAAAACTGGGATATCTTTAAGTGACTTTCAGGAGAAATATCTATTAAATGAGTGTGATTCCCCAAATTTTTATTCCTGTGCATCCCTATACCAGCATCCTCAATCTTACCCGAAAATACTAATGGGGTCAGAACGTCTTTTCTTCCCAAAGAAGAACAATGTCCGGGGGATGAGATGGAGGTGGGGAGAAAGACTAGTTCCACACAACTGTTTTGGGACTGTTCTCCACTAAGACATGTAAGGGCAGAATGGCAGAAGTTTTAAAAGAGCTTGTCAGTCAGCTGGGTCACAGATGGAAAGTTAAAATGACCTTCCAAGGTCATAGTTTGCACAGCTACATAATGCAATGAATGGGTCGAATTGTGCCCACAACTTCTGTCAACAGGGACACATAAAGAACATCCACCTCATTGACTACAATTTATTTCAGTGAACAGAAAAGCTGTATTCGTGCTGGCACTGGCTGCCTGAATTTTGACAACTTCATTTTTAGCTTTAACAGAAATGTAATTTGCTGCAGCCCAGGAGGACTTAGAGTCCTTCTGTCCCTTAGGTAAACAGGCTGATGTTGCATCTGCGTCACTTTTCAATATTTTAGCTTATCTACTCATATGGCACTGAGTAGAAATTGCTAACACTTAAGCATTGCTAATTTTATACCTCAAATTGGACATATTAGGACAAGATAAGTTCTCTCAAAGAAAGGCAAGGAGTTACAGTGAGTTTGTTGTTGACATGGGGGTGGTTAGGTTTTTGAAAGAGAGATGCTTTTAAAAAAACTTTCTCCAAAATGTCATAAAGCACAACATGTAATTTAAAACCCATTTGGATAATTGACTGATTTGACAAGAAGACAACCTCAAAATTAAACTATATATTAGAATCAAGGAGTGATATGATTGTATACCATCAGAACATAACACTTTGATATTTTGATAAGTGGCTCATAAGGGACTAAAGTGAGTATGCATATTTCCCCTAATGTTTCTGTAATTTAGATTCTTTGTTTAGAGCTGTGATTGGGGAGTGATCAAGCTTTACAGAAACTCCGTGAGCTGATTGACAAGCCTATTTTCAAGAAAACTGCTGTGTTTAATATTTTAGTACATAGCAAAATGTGTCAATGCATTGGGCTTTCTTCTGACTGTCTTGCAATCTTTCATCAGGTTTCATCAGAACAAGAAAAGGAGCAAGAAACTTTAAACCCGAAAAGCAGCACTGAGCCTCTCCCAGCAGCAGACATGAAGAAAAAACTGGAAGGGTACCAGGATTTTGCAGCAAGGCCCCTGGTGTCTACAGCGGACCCAGACAAGGACAGCAAAACCGACCAAGGTGCCCACAGTGAGAAGGTGGCAGAGGAGGTGGGAGAGAAGGGGCCTGCACCTCCACTCCCAAGTGCCCCTCTGGCCCCTGAAAGAGACCCAGGGGCTGGCAAACAGTCTCTCGCCTCTCCCAGTGCTCTTGTGGACTCAAAATCTGAACCCAAGCCCTGCTGTTTCACAGAGAGCCCTGAGAATGAACTCCAAGACACATCCTTCCCTGGCTTCCCCAGCACGCAGCCGCCACTGGCAAACCAGAGCGAGATGGACGATGACAAAGTGCCCGCGATGGCAGATTACATCGCCAACTGCACTGTGAAGGTGGACCAGCTGGGCAGTGACGACATCCACAATGCACTAAAGCAGACCCCAAAGGTCCTTGTGGTCCAGTCATTTGACATGTTCAAAGACAAAGACCTGACTGGGCCCATGAATGAGAACCATGGGCTCAACTACACCCCCCTGCTCTACTCAAGGGGCAACCCAGGCATCATGTCCCCACTGGCCAAGAAAAAGCTTTTGTCCCAAGTGAGTGGGGCCAGCCTCTCCAGCAGCTATCCCTATGGCTCCCCACCCCCTTTGATCAGCAAAAAGAAACTGATTGCCAGGGATGACCTGTGTTCAGGCTTGTCCCAGGCCCACCACGGCCAAAGCACTGACCACATGGCGGTCAGCCGGCCGTCAGTGATTCAGCACGTGCAGAGTTTCAGGAGCAAGCCCTCTGAGGACAGAAAGAGCATCAATGACATTTTTAAGCATGACAAACTGAGTCGATCGGATCCCCACCGCTGCAGCTTCTCCAAGCACCACCTCAGCCCCCTTGCTGACTCCTATGTCCTGAAGCAAGAAATCCAGGAGGGCAAGGAGAAACTCTTAGAGAAAAGGGCACTGCCCCACTCCCATGTGCCCAGCTTCCTGGCTGATTTCTACTCCTCTCCTCATCTCCACAGCCTCTACAGACACACCGAACATCATCTTCATAATGAACAGACATCCAAGTACCCGTGCAGGGATATGTACAGGGAATCGGAAAACAGTTCTTTTTCCTCCCACAAACACCAAGAAAAGCTCCACGCAAACTATCTCTCCTCTGTACATCTGCAAGACAAAAAGTCAGCTGCAGCAGAAGCCACCACGGATGACCAGCCAACAGATCTGAGCCTTCCCAAGAACCCGCACAAACCCATGGGCAAGGTCCTGGGTCTGGCCCACTCAGCCACAGGGCTCCAAGAGAGCAAAGGTGTCTCCCAGTTCCAGGTCATGAACAGCCACAGTCGAGACTGTCACCCCAAAGCCTGTCGGGTATCACCCATGACTATGTCAGCTCCTAAAAAATACCCTGAAGCTCTCTCAAGGTCGGGCAAACCTCACCACGTGAGGCTGGAGAATTTCAGGAAGATGGAGGGCATGGTCCACCCTATCCTGCACCGGAAGGTGAGCCCTCAGAACATAGGCGCAGCGCGTCCCATAAAGCGCAGCCTGGAGGATTTGGACCTCGTGATTGCTGGGAAAAAGGCCCGGGCCGTGTCTCCCCTGGACCCATCCAAGGAGGTCTCTGGGAAGGAGAAAGCCTGTGAGCAGGAGAGCGAAGGCAGCAAGGTGGCTCACGGTGGGCATTCCGGTGGTGCGTCGGAAGGCCACAAGCTCCCCCTCTCCTCCCCTATCTTCCCAGGTTTGTATTCTGGGAGCCTGTGTAACTCGGGCCTCAACTCCAGGCTCCCAGCAGGGTATTCTCATTCTCTGCAGTACTTGAAAAACCAGACTGTTCTTTCTCCACTCATGCAGCCCTTGGCTTTCCACTCGCTTGTGATGCAAAGAGGAATTTTTACATCGCCCACAAATTCTCAGCAGCTGTACAGACACTTGGCCGCGGCCACACCTGTAGGAAGTTCATATGGGGACCTTTTGCACAACAGCATTTACCCGTTAGCTGCTATAAATCCTCAAGCTGCCTTTCCATCTTCCCAGCTGTCGTCCGTACACCCCAGTACAAAACTGTAAGCCCGGCTCTGCCCAGCATCCCAAATGGTGTGGCTAAAAGAGCTTCACTCCTTACCCTGGGAGTGATGGCTTGTAGAATTAGAAGTCAGTATTTCTTCTAATCTGGGGGTGAGATCAGTTCCAGCCAAAGCGGCCAAGAGAGGAGGTGAGCATACCTGATTTTTCTGGGACGACACCAGCCTTGGCTGGTCTGTCTTGAGTCCCTTCCAACACAGATGCCCCCGCACCCCAGATGGTTCACTTCACACAGGGGTCTTGTGAATGGATTTATGTGTATCCAGGAAGAACTTCAAGGACCCCGAATTCCAATGGTCAGGAAACAATCTGGGCGAAAAAGGGGCAGGCATTTCAAAGGAAGGGGCAAGGAAGACTGGCAAACATATGCCATGGGATGCCCCTGTTTTCATAAAACTCTCCAAGGTTCAATCAATGCAATGTATAGTGAAACTTCGATCGATCTTTTGTTTTGACACTATTAAACAATCCAGAGAAGTAAACACTGTTAAATTGACTGTATATATTTGCTTCTTAAAACTACCCGTATCACTGTTTGCTCTCCTAATTTATATACAGGTAGTTCCATTTCCTCCCAGTTCCTTCTTGTCCCTTTATTATTATTTTTTTAATTAAACAGTATCGCTTTTGTTGGCAGGTCTTTTGTTTTTGTTTTTGTTTTGTTTTGTTTTAAAGGCTGACTGACTGTCCTAGTTGTTGATGTGTGTCTGTAATTTTTTCCACATCTTATCATTTTGAGCAGCTTTGGGTGGTAAAGTTATTGTTTACAAATTGAAGCAACTGATTCTAGTGGAACAAATGAAAGAGAAACATTTGAGCACGCCATAGTGCAAAGAACGTTCCTTTGCAGATCCACAACTTCCGGACGTTGTTCCTCATAAATGGCATAGTTGAAAGAGCTCATACACTGCTTACCCGACCAAACGCTTTGCTTTGAAGTATTGGGTGATGTGAAAATATCGAGCATTGAACTTACCTTATCTAGGCTGTGAAACTGTTCTACATACCAGAGAAATCATAAAAACAAAAACTTCACTGGCAGCAAGCTGCTGAATAACAACAGAGTCTAGAGGACATACTTGTGGGCTGCACAGATATTTTAGGAATTCCAGAAATTAGAACAGGAGCCAGAATGATTTACATTGGTGTTGGCCCTGATCCCGCTAAGCAGTCCGGGAAAGGGGGTTGGGAAGAGGATGGAGCTTGACTACCCAGAAGAAACCGAGGAGCCGGAGGCCCACGCTCCAGGCCCCTTCCCTGGGCTGTGGACTCTGGGGTAATAGGTAGTCGTGTTGCCTTCTTCACGTTGATTTCTTGTTGTTCCCAAGAAGAACTTTCCAGGCCACGTGTATGGAGCCAGTTGGCATACTGGATTACCCATTCAAAAGAAAGTCACCCTGTTTGGGCTTCCTGGGCATGAGTTCTCTGTGTATGCACTCACATGCGGTGGTGGGTGTCATGTTTGTGACCACCTGGCAATGCAGCCCGCTTTATAACTTATTCTAGTGTTGGAAAGAAAGGGTCAAGCTGTGCAAGCAGTCAAACTATGTGGAGAATGTATACTGTCATTCTTGCCACTTTGTTGCATTTGCTGCCAAGATGTAACATCAAGGTGGATGCATTTTCTAAGTGTGTTAAAAATCGATCCATACAGAGAGTGATTTTCTTTCCAAGTCCCATCCCTGCTGATAAGAATGCTTTGATGAACTCCCAGCCAACTCTCCCCTCCCCCAACACTACCAGTAGGCATTAGGACCATAGTTAACCAAGTCTTTTACCTCTGAGATATTTAATTCTATGAAAATTGGTGACAGTTTTCAACTTCTAAATAGGTAACTCAACTGCAAAATAATCAAAGCTGGTAAACAATGAAACTGCGGCTCTTAAACGAAGCCATGCATGCCGTGCATTTGTATTGAAATGTCTCCATGATACGAAGCCAAATATTCAATGTAACGTACTTAATATCCAAAGGTGGAAACAAAAGAATGTAGAGATCTAGTGTTAAGAGTTCCATTTGCTTCAATTAATTATTTACCTTCCTGTGGAATAATATACATATATTTAATAGAACCATAGATAGACTAGTAGAATTTAGATTATAAATGTGTGAGTGCAGATTATCCTGCTATTGCACAAGATAGAGGGGGGAAAAATCTCAATTCCAGCTGGCAAAACGCTAACCAGGACCGATGCTAAGAAAGTTGCACTAGATTGAATGGTCACAGAATCAGAGGACATGGAAGATGAAGCGAACTCCAGCGTTTCTGCGGCAGACGTGGGCTAGATCAGACGTGGTTCCTGTGAGTTTGTTTCTCAAAGAAAATGGGGGGCCGTCTGTCCCTGGTGGAGCTCACCTATCCATTTGGAATATGGGGCATTTGTTTTCCCCGCTGGGATGATTTCAGTCTGCTTTCATCATGTTGGAATTCGATCACACCATTTTCAAACAATGTTAACATAGTCCAGCTTTTGTTTTTCTCTTCTCTTCCAAGAGGAGACTCACTGTTTCTGTCTGAGGAAGCTCATACCCTCAGCAAAACATCAGGACAAATAAAGAGAAATGGGGGCACACATTCCCAACAGAAGCAGTGTGTTATTTGTTTTAAAACTCCGCACAGAGATCTTGGAAATCTTTCAAAAAGACCATTGAATTCTTCATTGGCTGAGAACTACATTTTTAAAAGTCTTAAATAGGGTTTTGTTTGCATTGTTTGAGTTCAAGGGGCCTTATTATTGAATGGAATTGCACAAGCCTTTCTTTGTGCAATCAGACCATTGTTATTGGTAGTTCTGTAAAGGAAACTGTGGGATCTAATTGGCAATGGAGTCATAAATCTATTTACTGAGTGTGGCTTCCAAGAAATGTTGCAATTCAAAATGCACTAAGTCCATGATTTACTGGAGATTTGGAGATTCTAAATAATATTTTTTAAAAGCCTTTCCATGCAACTTCTGATTTAACTTTTGGCAACTCAACATTAAAAAAGAGAAAACAGCCCAAGTTTCAGAATAAAGTATTCTCCTATTAAGTGATTGGAACTTGTAATTTTTGCCACAGGACTGACTTATTTATTTACTAGCTAGAAGCTCTTAAGTTCACTTGTTTATCAGGGCATATACAGAAGGGTTTGTTAAAACTCAGTGTTGACTTTACAACTTTCTGACCTGGTGCATGAATTCTCAAGTACTGTATTTCACTGTGTTGGTGTGTCTGATGGAAATTTCGAGGTGATCCTACAAAAATATTTTATGTAGTGTGCCTTCAAAGAGAACCATTTATTTCTCTTCACTTGTGTCCCACAAAGTCACATTTGGTGGTGGTCAGCCAAGTCCCATCTGGTCCAGTTTTACTCTTGTCCCAATTTTAAAGAGAAATGGGAACAAGTGTGCCCACACCATTGCAATGATTATCTTGAACACTTAAATTCCAGTGTTGGCTGTTGATGTATTTGATATTCTGCTTGTCTCCCCATGGTTGAAATATGTCTGAAGAATAGCAGCATAATCTCTTGGCTGTTTATACTTTTTTAAATTTTCCTGTGTTGTAAATATTGTATACTTTTGGTGATTCCAGCTATGTAACCTCTGCTCTGTAAGGTGATTATTTGTATATAGCAACATGGCCCAGTGATATTATATAGTTTCCCAATGGAGAGGTTATTGAGTAACCTTTGCATTAGTTTAAACACTACCAGAAGAATGCTGAGCCAACTATAAACACTCAATTTTGTATGTTTTCCAAATTGTACTTATTACTGCTTTTGATACTGTATTACGTGCCAATAGTTTCCCAATCACATAGCAGGCAAGAGATATTTTGTACTTTTTGATCCACTGTAATATTTAATAAAAAATGTTACTATCTGTTTCCTTTTGGGTATTAGTATTCTTTCACTTCTTCCCTAGGAGCCCCATGGCCTCACCAGAGACTTTCTACTCCATTGTGTCCAAATTGGACAATAGCAATAATAATGGTGATGATGACGAGGTCTGTAGGTTGTTAACCTACTGAGTGCCCAGTTGGCCTACAGTATCTTTAATCTTCACAATGTCACACAAATATGGCCGTGCCCACTTTACTGCTAAGAAAACTAAAGCTTAGATAAGTAAATCAGTTTGCCCGAGATCATCTGATAACAGAATGGCAGAGTAGGATTTGAACCCAGGGCTTTTAGGTCTGTGACTTCCTTTGTATACCATACTCCTCTCCTGACAGATAACAAAAAATCACTGTTCCTTCAGTCAGCAAAGATTTACTCATGTCTCAGTTGCCAGGCGTAGTGTTAGGAGCTAGGAATACAAGGGTGAGTGAAAAATGAGTATTGTCTCTGGAGCTTATAAATCTTATGGGAAAGAGAGTTCATCAAACAGTCACCCGTGTGAACACAAACCTCAGCCTGACCTGGTTCTGGGGAAGAGGGGTGTGATGACTACAGTGATAACATGGAGAGGAAGTGGTGACTAAGCTGCAGGATGATTACCAGTTGGCCAGAGAAGAGGTAATTGGGAGAAGACTAATCCAAGCCCAGGGTACCATCTGTACCAAGACCCCAAAGCAGAAACAAGTTTGGCTTATTATAGGAGTCCACATCTCAAGAAAAACCTGTGCGACAGAAGCATCATTAATTACAAGGTCCAGGGAATGAGGTTGAGTGAGGTTAGAGAGTACAGCAGGGTCAACCAAGTACGTACGTCCCAATAGACGAGCCTTTTCATCTTTATCCTAAGCAAGAAGAGTTTTAAGCAGGGAGATGATGTGTTCAAATTTGTATTTTCCCATATTGCTCCCTGGTTCCTGTGTGAAGGCAGATGGAGAGAAATCTAACACTAAGATGGCAGTCATTTCCATTGGGGTGGTGGAACGAAAGAGTGGACACACTTAAGAGGTTCTCAGGAGGAAGGATGAACAGATTTGGTGATGGATTAAATAGGACAACAGATGGATACTCAGGAAGGATTGAAAAGCTAGGAAAACAGCATATTCTGATGTCTGGTGATGATGGTCAGAGACTTCTGGTCTTCTGTCCCCTTAATCCTCTTCGTCAGGCTTCCCCTGGGTTTTGCTCAGGTTGTTATAGTTGAAATGAGGCATTCACAAAGCAGCACCCTGTGTGCTCCCTTCTGAATGGTCCCGGAGATTGTGGGGAGGGAGAGCATGGACAGATTTTGACGAGTGTCTTGGATTACAACCCACATCATCTGATCAGGGTGGACTTTGAATAGAAGAGAGTAAGCTGCTAGCAAGCATGTCACAACTCGGCGGAGGACATATTTTGATAAATGACACAAGACCCTTTTTCTTACTGAGGTTGAGATCCTTACCCTGCCCACCCTCAGGCCAGCAGAAGTTGCAGCAACATGGTGGGGGCTTCACCGTCTTCTTGCTGGCTGTCAACCTTTGATTAATCCGAACACCCAACATAGGAAGAACCCTCGGCCCCATGGTCTCCTTGCTCTCTCATTCTGATTCATGTGTATTTCATCATATTATGTGAATTGTTATGAGTACATCAAAAGAATGTTCTTCCATCCATGACACATTCAACATCTACAGATCTGATATTGAATCATACACAACAGGAAACATCATGATAAGTTATCTATTTTTACCAGGCCTAACTGGCAAATACTCTTGGGAAGGGGGGGACTTTTGCTAAAGATGTCATTCACAGTGCAAAGGCAATGAAAACACCCAGTGATTTATTATAGGAAAGTGGCCAAAGTTGACATATGTTTTAGGGCTGATAGTGACCAGAAAAGGGGTAATCATTTACATCAACATGCTGTAAATGACAGGAGAGGGAGGGATGGATGGGGTGAGTGACTTCTGGCCAGGAATAATGTGAAAGTAAGCTTAGCCTTCACGGTTGCCCTATGGAATACAATAAATCACATTAATTTGGGCTTTACGAATTCAGAATTCCTGAATTTTAGAATCTCCAGGCTAATTCCTGGGATTAAAAGAAAAAATTCTAAAACTTGTTTAACCTACTTTAAAAAGCAAATTATTTTTAATCATGCAAGCCATACCTATAAGCATTCAACTAACCCAGTGAGGGCAAGGTGATATGCTCCTTGAGGCGTGCATACAAGAACAACTACTACTTTAGTTATTGTTGAAACCCTCCAGGACAGAGCTGCCCAGTGGAACTTCCTGAGATGGTGGGAAGGTTCTATAATTTAGAGTTTTCCAATACTGTAGCTACCAGAAAATGTGGCTATTGAGCCCTTGGAATGGACCTAGTGTGAACAACTAACTTTAATTCTATTTAATTTTTAATTCATTTTAAACTTAAATAGCCACATATGACTAGTGGTTACTATATCGAACGGCAGAACTCCAGAAGGCCCAATTGGCCGATGTGCATATACAGATAGGCTCAATTACAGAGAGGTCAACACTGCACATAAACTTTTAACACAGGCACTGAAGCAGGCAACATTGTGTCTTCTTGCCAAAATTTCATTAATTGATGAGGGGTGACTATAGATTTAACGTTATTTTTCACTCAAGATTTACACATCATAGGCATTTAAGTACTAACTAAACAAATAAATCATTAAGAGAGCATTAAGAAAAAAGTTTACAGTTACAGCATTTTGTAATCCAGTCCCGCCTTTTATGTTGAGTCTGATGGTGTGACGCTTGAATGCAACTTCTGGCAAGTCTAGGCAGTGTTAGTGGGGCCATGTTCTAGCCACGCTGCTTCACTCCATGGGAGTTCAGCATTTATCTCTGTAGACTCGGCGAGTGGTCAGCATGAGGGAGATGACCAGCTGGAGAGAGGAGGACCCACAGACCAAGGGTGGAGGAATCCACACTAAACGTAATTGCGGTGTCCTAGCTCTTGTACTTCACACAGGGGATGTCCTGCCACCCTGGCCCAGAAATTCAAGCGATCAGCCGAAAGCATTGGCAGAACACTCAAAGGTTGCTTGAAAATTTATGAGGCAAAAAAGAGAGAAGACTGCAAGAAATAGTATTAGGAAAGAAAAAAAAGGATGTGACATCCTTACTAGCAGCTTTTTACATTTTTGGAGAATAACATTAACTTTAAGCCTGTGAGCTGGAAAATTTCATATGAGAGAAGATATTTTCTATAAAAACAGAGGAGAACAAAACTTCCCCAAGAAGAAATATAAAACTCTATTAATGATTAAAAATTTGATCAGTAGTCAAATAGTTCTCCACAAAAAAAAAAAAAAAAAAAAAAAAAAAAGCACCAAGACCAAGTGGTTTTAAGAAGTGTCAGAGAATTGCGAAGGAGGAAAAGTTACCCGTTCTTTTTATGAGTTTATTTTGACCTCGTTACCAAAAGGGACAATGAAAAGGAGATATAAATATAGACCAATCTTACTTGTAAAGCAGATGCAGAAATCGTAAGTAAAATATCAGCAAAATATAAAAGTTTATGTTTGAATATATACATTCATATATATATACAGAAATATCCAAATTACATGCATGTGCATATATACTAAAATGGCATATATATTTAAAATGTATTAAAAATAACATTATATAATGACCAAGAAGAGTTTATCCTAGAAATCTACAGATGGTAGGACATTAGAAATTCTATTAATATAATAACATGTAAAAGCCACCTGGAAAAATATTATGTTGGATCCACATCTCAAACAATACACAGAATACTTCCCAAGAAGGAAACATGGGAGAGTTGGTTTATAATCCTAGAGTGGGGAAAACCATTATATGATTCAAAATTTAGAAACTATAAAAGATTGATTATTTATCTACATAAAAATTACATTTTTATTTGCAAAAAATAAGCAAATTCAAATTGCAAGTATTACTTAGGTAATAAATATTGCAATTCATATCATAAAAGGCTAATCTATTGTATAAAGGGGCATTAGAAATCAGGAGAAAATGGGAAATGATAGTAAAATGTACAAATCTGAAGTACACAGTTCAATGAACCTGACAAATGTCTACAGTCATTTGACCATGATCGAGAACAGAATACAGTTCATCTGTTTTGGCAGAATGTTTCCTCATGATACTTGCCAGTCAGCTGACCTACTCTCACCCAGTAGGCAATCACCATCCTGGTTTCTATCAACAGATTTGTGTCACTTGTTTTTAGCACTCTTTCAAAAATTGGGAACATGGATATTTACTATCATGTCCCTGTTTTTACTTAACATTGTGCTACAGGTCATTTCAATGTAACATGATGGAAAGCAATTTGGCAACACCCAGTAAAGCTGTAGGTGCGGTTACTATAGACTCACAAGAACACTTCCAGGCAGACGCTGAGAACCCTCACACTGCGTCCACAGGAGGAAGTCGGAGGCTGCTCGTTGTAGCATTGATTCCCATCGCACACACAGAAACTACAGAGACACAAAGCAACGTAAAAGTCCATAAATGGAATAACGTGTAATCATTAAAATGAATATTTTAAATGTCTATCAATGTAAAGAAGCAATCAAAAATGTACTGTTGAATGAAAAAAAACATGTTGCAAAAAAGGTTCACACAGTACGATAAAAATTCAAAACATAATAGGGTAATACTGTTTATGGACGTATTTAAGGAATACAGGAAAACATAAAGAGGATCACTTTAACATCAACTTATTCACAGGAGGGAGAAGGAGAATCTGATGGGGGAAAAGACCTTGAACTACCTGTGAGATTATTTCTGGAGTAGACTGTTAATATTTATTGAATTTGGGTGGAAAGAATGTGGTGTTATTATGGCACATTTTTGCATATTTCAAAGTTTTCCTACTTTATGAAATAAACTAACTGACATGTAACACCACACATGGAGTAAAGACACCTGGGTTTACAGCCTCCAAGCCCCAGTTAACTCATCTGTAAGTTGGGGGTAGATAACCCTTGCCTCATCCCCTTTCTGTGTTGTCAGAATATGAAAACATTTAGTAAGCAGCGAAGTTCCATTGAGCTGACATTATTACAATTGCTAATGTTGAGGATTGCTGCATCACACAACTCCACGAATCACCATTCACGCAGAAAGCGCCAGCTGCCTACCATTTGTCAGCCCCTTGCTAAGCATCCCGAATGCTTTTTTGCCCACGTATTCCTCATAACAACCTGGAGAGATGGGTGTACTCCGCTATTATCATTCTCATTTCACAAGTAGACGCAGGCATAGCAAGGATATGTGCATCACCCAAGGTTCCTGGGGAAGTGAGTAGAAGAGACAGGTTTGATTCAGGCCCATCTCATTCCAAAACCTCTGCTCTTAATCACAAGGTGGCTGTTACCCAGCCCAGGCATGTTGGTGTTCATACAAAGATATCTTCCAACAATCTAGCCTGTGTTATCAGGATTCCTACCTACCTCCTCTCTTTCCATCCACCACCACCCCCCGAAACCTCTCTTCAGGGCAGGTGGGACTTTTTCCTGGCTGCCTAGTGCTGAGAAGCACAAGGAATCTCATTAGAAGAGTTCGGATCCCCCAGAGAGCACATCATTCTGCTCCTTGGCTCTGTCCTGATTCCTTCCCAGCTGAGTGCCTCCACAGCCTGGCCCTTTGCTTCAAAGCCAAGAGGGGCAGGGAAGCAGCTATTAGCCAAGAGGGGATAGGAAGCAGCTACCCACTGGTGCCCATGGATTAAAGAAGAGCACCTCTCTGCTTTTCTTCTGGGGCAAAGTTTTACAGATTTCAAGGACGTGATGGGAGTGATGTATGATTTAGGCCTCCATTCCGAGTGTGGGTGGGACATTGATGTTCACAGAGCAGCAAACAGGCCTGCCCACAGTGGGAGGAACAGTGTGGGTCTCCAACCTTTCTCCTGAGAAGCTGAAGCTGCGAAGTAATGGGACTAGTTTCATGAGCCAGGAGGATTCACTTACAATTCCCCCTCCATGTGTGTGTGTAACACAGTTCTGTTCTGTCTCCACATACATAATCTCGTTATAACAATCCTTGGAGTTATAATATTGTACTTTGCTTACAGATGTGGACACTAAAGCTCAGAGAGGCCAAGCAACTTGTCAAAAGTCATGTAGCCTATTTACAGCAAAGCTGTACCTCAAACCCAGACAGACCTTCTGGCTCTAGAGTGTGTCTTAGACCATCAGCTGTTCTATTTTATAGATGCCTCAGCGGGGATGATGTTTTGCTGTGTAGTAGAAAAACATCCTATCGACTCTCTTAATCTTTGAGCATTGGGGTCACCATGCTACCTCACTTATGATGTCTGATTCCTGAAAGATGCTCCCTCCATGTGTGAAAGCCACATCAGATTCAGGAAGTAAGTCAAGATTTCTTTAATTCGGGAAATTCTACAAGGGAACCAAAAGGCAATCGTCTCACCAGCTTTGGCGTCTTCTTAAATTAGTAAGCAGCTCAGATCGGGGGATATCAATGTTGGTGGATGAGGGGTGGACTTTCATGCAAGCTCTAATTTAGTGACCTTGTAATAGCAATGTTGGTTGATCCTTTTTTTGCAACACAAGCGAGGCTCTGAGTTCTTCATACACAGTACTTCATTTTTCCATTAAAACTCTTTATAGATAAGCAAACTGGGGTTTAGAAGGAGTGAGTAGCTTGCCCATGGTCACCCAACTAGTAACTGTCGATGCTGTGATTATGAACATAGGACGGCGGGCTTCAACACCGCAGCACCCAGCCTCTACGTTGAACTGACACAGCAGGGCTTCACCCCTCGGGATCTGTCAGGGATTTCCTGCCAGGCTCCCGCTGTGAGGGACTGGAGGCCTGCACGGCCACCTTGGGCCTTCGCCATCTGGCCTCTTGCCAATGGCTCTTTTTCAGCTTCTCTGAGTCTTTGGGATGTCCATCTTAGTGAAGTTCATTGTTTTTTCATCACCTATTCTTGCCCTATTGCCACCCCTCCCATTAAGACCCATGGCTCGTTTGTGTTGGGGCACAGTCCGCCCAGACATTCCTAATTTTCATCAGAGCCTGGGCCCTGTGTCCTGCCTCATGGGGGCGGCATGAAAAAGCCCACAGAAATGTGGGAATGGCAAGGTTCCTCCATCCAACGCAAACTATAATATGCTGATCCCCACAGCAAATATTTTGGAAAAAATACCCTCATCCATAGCTTCCTTGGGAAGCTAAGTCAACATTAATCCTTTTAAATTGAAGATGGAGAGTTTAAAGCTCTTGCAGGTCACAAAGGCATGGGAAAACCATGGTCATCTACAATGGTGCCAATTTACTCCATCATTAAATAACATTACTTTTATATTGAAAACAACACCAATATGTAATGAAAAAAATTCTTCTGAGTTTAAGATAAAACCAAAGACATCAAAAATGTCCAATTCGCAGCAGGCTGCTTTAGGCTGTGACCCAACAAACAGTCACAGGGCGACTCCCATGTGCCAGGCACAGCACAAGGCCCCCGATGACAGTGCTGAGGGAGGCAGCCTCTTGCTGTTCCTTCCAAAGCTGGAAGTCTAGCAAGGAAAACAGACGTGAAATCAGTACTTCTAAGTGTGTTGCATATTACAAAAGATGACACTCAAAGAGGTTTAAAAACACAGAGAAGGGAATGGTAACTGCAACTAGGATTCAGGGAAGGGCTTTTAAGAAAGTGACTTTTAAGTGGAAATGTGGCAAGTGATGAATGAGGAAATAAGATACATGAAATCTCACAAACAAAAGTGTATGAAGTGTTCTAGGAACTGAGAGAAGAGTCTGTGGTTGCATTGGGGAAGCAGGATTTTGGGGGAAAGTACCTGAATAAGAAAATATGAAAAGCACTTACTTAGTGTATTACAACTGTAGCACCGCCTCCTAAAATGGAAATAGTCAAATATTAGTAAAATAAGTGATTCGACAAATACTAGCCCTTTTGGGATAACTTATAGTCTAAAAGAATGCTTGGCCCAGAAAACCTGAGAAAACCAAGTGGAAAACAATATGAAACAAGAGAATTCAAAAATGAGTTGGAAAGTAAATATATAAAACCAATGCTTTCCTTAAACTATTACTTGTTAGAAATTGCGGCAAAACAAAAGATCTAATTTAAATAACAATCAAAAAGGATCCTAGGGGTAAATGTAACAAGTCATTTATAGGACCTTTATTAAAAACCCTGTTATTATTGACAGATCTAAAGATGACTTAAGACATTGAAAGACAAACTATTGTCTTTGATGGGAATATACCCATTCCTAAATTAGTGTGTCAATTTCTTGAAATCCCAATTAAAATAGAGATTTTTTAACTTAACAAAAAGTTTTTTTGTGAAACAAAAAATCAGGATGAATCAGAAAACATTTTTTAAATTTTTTCTTAGCCAATATATATTCTACTCATCACACCTCCTCCATCAAATATCTTTTCACATATTGAAACTGGCCTTGCAATGTGCACAATTCTGGCAAAAGATTTATGCAAGTCATTGTGATATTTCATATTGTATTTTGTCTTTCAAAAAATGTTCACCGTGCCTCACAGAATTTATTTCATGACCTAATGGGTCACACACACAATGTGCAAACCACTGACATAGAGACATTTTGCACTGTTATGTTGGTATCTTTTTAAAAGTATTTTATTGTTTATGCTAATACAATTAATTGTCCCAACTTCCCCCCCTTTTCTCTCCTCCCCCCATCCCACCCTCCTTTCCCACAGGCAATCCCCACACTCTAGTCCATGTCCATGGGTCCTGCATGTATGTTGTTTGATTAATCCCTTCACCTTCCTTCTACCAGTCCCCACCTCCTCCCTCCCTCTTACAGGTGTCAGTCTGTTCCATGTTTCCATCTTGATGACCAGATAAACTAGTCAATCTGTTAAACCGTTGGCTGATAAAGGACCTTATTTAAAGTGGTAGATACATATCTAAGATTGTCATTCCTGATACTTTTTGATGGGAGAGTTTTTAAGAGCATCAATTACAGTCTGACTTAGTGAGGCTCCATGAGATTTTTCATGGTTAGGTCAACTATCATGATGGAGCTGGTGATATTTTTTTAAATTTTTTAAAGTTTATTTATTGATCTTAGAAAGAGAGAGGAAGGCTGAAAGAGAGAGAGGGAGAGAGAGAGAGAGAGAGATTGATTTATTGTTCCACTTATTTATGTATTCATTGATTGATTCTTGTACGTGCCCTGACTGGAGATCAAGCCCTCAATCTTGGTGTATCAGGAAGATGCTCCAACCAACTGGGCTACCTGGCTAGGGCCTGGGGATATAAGAACTTCCTTAGAATGCATCCTTGACCTCCAGGCCAGTGCCGCAGGCCCTACATCTGGCCGGATGAACAGCAATTCTGCTGGCCCCCCATTCCCTCTGCAATACCACTTCCGGCTTAACCTCAGCATCCACAGATATCCCCAGAAAGCCTCTTGAAAATAGAAAACAATAAGAATAACTAGTCCAGTTTGATAATAAAACTATTTTAAAGCTATAATAATTAAATAATTTGTTATTATGGAAAAAATAGATCAATGAATAAAGATGAAGAGTTCATAAATGAAACCAAATTCATATGAGAATTTAGTATATGAAACAGTAGCACTTCAAAACAGCTAGGTAAAGGTAATTAGTCAGCAAATGGCATTGGAACAACTGGCTGGTTGGCAAAAAAACAAAGAAAAATAAAGCTGGACATCGACCTCACTTATCACACTAATATCAATTCCAGATGGATCAAACATTTAAATGTCAAAAAGAAACTATAAAAGTTCTGGAAGAATAAATGGCTGAGCTTATACACCAGGAATAGAGAATGACTTTCTGAGAAGGACCTCAAACCCAGAAACCATAAAGAAAAAGATTGATAAGTTTGTATAAAAATTCAAAATTTTTCTTGTAAAAAATACCATAAACTAAAAGAAATGACAAATGACAGTTGGGAAAATATTTAACTCATGTGACATGAAAGGAGCTAAATTCTTTCATTTTTAAGAAGCTCATGCAAATAAAATAATGATAAACTATGCATACCAGTAGTCAATTACCAAAGAGTGAAATAAAAATATGAAATATGAAAATATGCTCAATATTACTCATAGGGAAAGACATGCAAATTAAAAAGCAACAAGAGACTTTTTCTCAACCCAGATTGTGAGAAACTGAAGTAATGAGGCCCTCTTCTGAGAGGGCTATGGAGACGCAAGCACTGTTAGATTCTGAGTGGCGGCAAGGCAGAGTGAGCTGGCTCATTTCTGGAAGGACACTTGGCAAAATTCATCTAATTTTAAAGGTACTGCTATAGACTGAAAATTTGTTTCCTTCCCAAATTCATGGGTGAAATCCTCAATCTCCCCACCTCAGTGTGATTGTATAAGGAGATGAGGCTTTGGGAGATGATTACTGGGATCAGTGCCCTTATAGAAGAGACTCCAAAGAGTTCGCTTTCACCTAGAGAGATAACAGGTGGATGCTGATGATAGACACATAGCTAAACCATGTGGGAACACAGTGAAATGAAGAGATAGGCCATGTGAGAACGCAGTGAGATGACGGCCATCTGTGAGCCAGAAAGGGGTTTCCACTGGACACTGATCTGCTGATGCCTTGGTCTCGGACTTCTCAGCCTCCAGAGCTGTGAGAAATAAATCTCTTAATTATAAGTCACCCAGTTTATGGTACTCTGTTATAGCAGCCTGAATGGACTAAGTCAGATACATATGATTTAACTTAGCAATTACTCAGCTAGG
Source organism: Desmodus rotundus (assembly GCF_022682495.2). Classification (NCBI taxonomy): domain Eukaryota; kingdom Metazoa; phylum Chordata; class Mammalia; order Chiroptera; family Phyllostomidae; genus Desmodus; species Desmodus rotundus. Next base: position 38,851,885 of record NC_071390.1, read on the forward strand.
AATTTACCTATATAAATATACTTCTGGGTGTTGTTCAAAAAATGTACAAGTGTGTTCACCATGGCATTTTTGATAATAGCAAAACAAGGAGAAGAAACCTACCGATTAGGGGTTACATAAAGTGTGGGGCTCCCATAGGATGGATTCTTATGCAGCTATGTAGAAGAATGAAGGTGTTTTGTGCATACAGAGACAGGAGGTGCAAGACTGTGTGTACAGCATCATCACTTTTATAAGGATCACCAATTATATAGGCGCTGATAGATGCATGATGATGTTAGATGCATAGACAGACAGACAGACAAGCACACTGGTGTAGACACAAACAAATTTTCTGAAATTCTGTGTCTCCCTTTGGGCAAAGGCACAGGCCTGAGGTATGCAGGCTTTTATACTTCATTTTATCTTTTGGTTTACTACTGGAAGTTTTCAATATATAGATTAACTATATTCATGAATTAAAATGTAAACATGGGTTACCTGGGTAGTGGAATAATGGATTTCTTTTCTTCATCTTTAAATGTCCATAGTTTTTAAAAAAGAGATATTGCTTCCCCTGGGAAGGTGGCTCAGTTGGCCGGAGCATTGTCCAATACACCAAAGGTTATACAGGTGTTCAATTCCTGGTCAGGGCACATACCTAGGTTTCAGGTTCAATCATCGGTCAGGGTGTGAACGGGAGGCTACTGATTGATGTTTCTCTCTCACATCAATGTCTCTCTCTCTCTCTCTCTTCTCCCTTCCTCTCTCACTAAAATCATTACACATATCTTTGGGAGAGAATTTTAAAGAAAATATTTTGTGGGAGCAATAAAAACAAAGATACCAGGTAAGGTCTTGACCCAAAGGAATAAACCTAAAATGATGGCGTATCCTACAGCTACAGCTGGAGGAGGAAGTGTTTGTAGAGGAGGAGACTCAACATCTCCCACATTTTCCACCTGCCTCACTTAGTGATGGTCTTCCCTACATAACCATCAGGGAATTGGGCTTCAGCATCAACAGGGTTAAAATAAATCAAAGGAAATCAGTCTTAAAAAGAATGTCGTTATGATTTGTGCAAGCATTTCCTCCCTATAGATAAAATTGAGCAAGATGACAAAAACAGATACCGGCGCACCTCATGTCTTTTCGTCCCCTTCACTTAGTTGAGAGACTAAGATGGCTCACACCCATCCTGCCTTCTCATGGGCCCTGCATGCTCTGGGAGCCTAAACATGTAGCAGGTTTCAGCTGGGTTCCAGAACCCCAGGAACATGGTCTGTGCTCCCAGCTCAGCCTTCTGCCTTGCATCCCAGGTTTCTGAGGCTCTTCCTCTTCATGCTCCTCCTGAAAGGCAACTCTGTATGATCAGTTGTATGGAGACCAGCTCTGTGTGCGGCATCACGCAGGGTGCAAGAAATGGTAAAACATAGCCTCTACTCCCAAAGAACTGCTGGGCGCTTCTAGAACCTCAGGAAACCATAAGGCATCTGTGTGACAATAGGGATCTAAAGAAAGAATTTCAGCCAGGAATTTGAGATTGACTATTTGGTATTGATTGACTGAATCAACCTCCAGCTAACCTGCTCTTTTTCCGTACAGCAAGGGGCGGCCCCATAACACTGTTCAGGTATAGACATAAGCAGAAATTTTGGGTGAGAAAAGAAAAGATGTGTAAGAAGGACAGACCCAATCAGCATGTTCCTCTGACCTTTTGGCCCTTCGCCCTATTTCTTCATTTGGGAAGGTGGCCATGAGACTGTGGGTGATGTAGCCGTCTTATAACTGGTGGCAACACGCATGAGAGTGAAGCCAATGTGTTAAGAATGGTGGAGTAGAAGAAAGAAAGAATTGAGTCTTTGCTGACTTTGTTGGGCCATTGTACCATCCCTAATGACCCTGACATCTGGGTTTTTCATTATGTGAGAAAAATAAGCCTCCCTTTTGTTTAAGTTACTGCCAATTGGATGTTCTGTTATTTGCAGCCAATCCGTTATTAACTGATTCACCTGGTCTTAAGAGGAAGTGGCTCTGGTATAGTGGAAACTGCACTGACCTTGGAATCAAAAGATTTGGCGTCAGGTTGTAGTACTAAGGTTTACCAGGATAAATTATTGCTTAAATTTTCTGGGTTTCTATCTCCGTAAGTATAAAATGGGGCTAATAAACTACTCAGACAGAGAGAGATCTGTGGACTCCATAAAAAGGGGAAGCAAAAGTCACTGCATATAATAGGTCTCAACTCAATAAATATCTGAAAATTTTTCTGTTGAGAACATGGAAGGACATCCAGGAGGAGAGGCTTACCTGGAAAACAAATAGAGCAAGGTGAGGTGGAATGTAAGGCAGAAGGAGCAGATAAGGGAAACCTCAAGAAATGTCAACAAGAAGGGGCAGTGGACAAATCATCTTGCCTCTTGAAATGGGCCTGGAATCTAGTCTCCCATAGAAATCTCAGGGAAAATGGAAATGATGGCATCCAGAAGAATCCTTCCTCCCCCCCTTCCTCCCACCCTCCTTCTCTTTTTTAAAAGGTAAAAGCTCTTTCAAAACCAGTTAGGGAAGACACAATTTTGTTCTGATTCACAATGGAGAAATAATGGGGCCTGGTTTTTCAACCACTAAACCCACAAAGAGGATTGATGCATTCTTCCATTCCCTTCCAATGGGACAGAACACACAAAGCCACTGTGTACTGAATCAAGAATCGGGAGCTCTCTGGCCTGCCCTGTGTATGTGCTCTTGGATGCTCTCCTAACCTCTTGGAACTTCAACTTCCTCATCTCTAAGAGGAGAGTGCTTGGAAAGGGGTGGAAGATAGGGGAGGAGTTGCTTAGATAAGCTCTTGAGTACATTCTTGTATTTATTGGTTTGTTGTCATCCCTGGGGCAGAGGAGGGAACCTCTGATTGCTCATTTATCCCATCAATGTCTACCTTGCTGAAATAGACAATCCCATTTCCTGATGATCAGGGAGATAGAGAATAAATGAGCAGATAAAGCATTGGATCATTTTATAAAGGGATAAGAGCTGTGAAAAAAATAGGATGAGGTCATGGAAGAGAGCATGCCTGGGGTTCAGGAAGCTACTTGAAAGAGATGGGTTAGGAAAAGCCCCTCTGAGGTTACACCTTTGTGCTTAGTGGAAGTGAGGGGCCAGCCACACCCCAACTCCTTGCAAGACTCTGGCCTGATCTTTTGACTGACTACCCTGACTGGTCTCACTGCAGATGATGACATGCTCCAAGTCCATGATAGCACCCTAATGAGCCCAGACTGGCAGTCTCCATGACCCATTAGAACCAAAGGCAGGGACAGCCAAATCTCATGGTATCCAAAGGAGAGGATAAGGAAGCCAAAGGCTGTGGAAGCCGATCCAGGAAGGAAGGCAGAAATACTGTACTTCTATTTCATCTATTTTTTAAATGCTATTCTTTTCATATTTTGTAGGGACATCCTTTATAATGCAGATGATATATTTTTGAGATAACAGTAATAGTGAACACTTAATAGTGCCGGCTACGTACTTAGACATTGTTCAAAGTGTTCAGATACATTAACTCCTTTTTTATGACAACTGGCTGAGGTACACACTGATGCTATCTCCATTTTACAGGTGACAGTACAGAGGTGCAGCGAGGTAACTGACTTAAGTGAGATTCGGAGCCAGGCAATCTGGTACCACAGTCAGTTCTCTCACTTAATCATTGCGCTGTGCAGGCTTTGTGTATAAAATCTAGTTTTTTAAGCAAATGTATGGTTTTATTGGGAGTTCAAGTTCAAATTTTTTAGAAATCTGTCAAAGGTTGAAGGCCATAGCATTGGCTATAAAGTAGGAGAAAGTTGGGTTTAAATTCTTATTAAGAAATATTATTCATGACCTTCGTTAAAGATGGCAAGGCAGACCTTATTTGGGGGCGGAAGGGGCTGCTACAAGCTGTTTAACAGCTGGACTCCACACCGAAAACAACAAGGACAAGAGGAGATCTAGAGGCAACAAGAAGAGTGGGGGTTACTGGATAGAAAATTAGCAGAGGAAACATGGGAGGTGAGGGAAATTTTGGGTAAACCTACTTTGATGGGATTTTTGCTAAACCCATGCCAGAGTCGGGGGTGAGAAAGCTGATCAGATATGAAGGGTGAGGGATATTCACTAAACGGACCCAGCAGGATTTTGGCTGAGACTGGATGAAACTGGCCAAGAGCAGAGCCCAGGGATGAAGCCTGGTCAGAAAGAGGCCTCGACTTCCCAAGTTTAAGGGAAGCCTTTGTCATTGCCTGTGCTGTCACGCCCTGGGTGGGTTAACTTGGGTAAGTTATCTAACATCTCTGAGCTTCAGATTTTTCATCTGAAAAGTACAGATAATAATATCTTCTTTATATATTACACAGATTAAGTGAAATAATGCTCAAGAAATGCTGCGCACACTGCTTGGCCTAGTAAGCGCTATTAATATCATTGTTATTATGAAAGTTCTTGCTGGGGAATTAAGTCATTCCTGACAAAATGAGGCTCTCAAGACTCTTTTGGAAGAATTGAGCTCTAGAAAAAATGGGCTCAGAAAACAAGTTACAGAGGCAAAAGAACGGCCTTCGGAGCTCAAGAGAGAGAAAAGCAAAGGTAATGGGCCTGGGAGAGTAGAGGAGGGGGAAAGGAAAGATGCCAGCATGCTCTCCGGAAGGAGAGAGCCAAGACTCCTTAAATGCCCTGGTAAGTGTATAGCTTGGCATGACGTTATTGCAACGCAGTTTGTAATACATGTCAAAATATAAAACATGGCATATCTTTGGACTCAGTCATTTCATTTCTGAAAATGTATCCTAAGGAAATAATGGTACAAGAGTAGAAAGACGGGCCTGAGCATGTCTGGTGAAGCACTATTTAACCTGGCAAAACTTGCACAATAACCTTACTGTCGTCAGCAGGCCATTGGTTAAACACATAATGGTGTGCATACAGCAGAACGCTATGCAGCCATTAAGTGTGTTCAGTGGTATGTGAAAACCATCATATATTAAGTGCAAAAAGCAGGGCACAAAATAATAGATATAACATGATTGTTTTAAATATTTTTATTTATTTTTAGAGAGGGGAAGGGAGGGAGAAAGAAAGGGAGAGAAACATCAATGGGTGGTTGCCTCTTTTGCGCCTCCTACTGGGGACCTGGCCTGCAACCCAGGCATGTGCCCTGACTGGGAATTAAACCGGCGACCCTTTGGTTCGCAAGATGGCACTCAATCCACTGAGCCATACCAACCAGGGTGGATTCTATTTTTGTAGAAACAAAACCAAAATTTAAACAAACGGTCTGTTTTCATGTGCGGATGACTGTGTAAGCACACATGGAGGAAAAACCTACATGTTAGCAGTATAACTCTACTTGGTCCTGGTAAGATAGTTATTTGTACTCCTGACTAAATATTTCCAGCTTCCAGTCTTCAAAGCACACAGTGGGAATGTGCTTCCCAGCTCCGTGGTGGTCAAGTGCGACCATGTGAGCATTTGACCAATGCTATAAGCTGACGTATGTGTCACTTCTGGGTCAAGAATTTAATTGTTGGCCTGAGACTTTCCACTACTGTCTTCTATTTCCCTCTGCCATAGTAATCAGCAATGTTCCAAAGGGCAAGTGGCGACTTTGTCTGCCTGGGTCCCAGGGTGAGAGAGATGACGTCAGTGGAGGCAGATGCCCCAGCCAAGTTTCTGAAAATGATTATATCATGTAGCTTGTGGAAATGGTATCAGTGATTAGAAATTATTTGTTATGTCAGCAAAGCCTGATCTATACAGATGTTCCTTGACTTTAATGAGGTTACATCCTGATAAAACTATGGTAAGTTGAAAATACCATAAGTCAAAATGCATTTACTACACCTGACCTGTTGAACATCATAGCTAGAGATCTTAAAAGCGCTCATCCCACTTACATTAGTCTAGAGGTGGGCAAATTCATCTTGCTGCTGATGCCCAGCATCGCAACAGTATTTATCCTATGGCATATCACTAGCCTGAGAAAAGATCAAAATTCAAAATTTGAAATGTGACTTCTACTGAATGGATATCACTTTTGTACCATCTCAAAGTTGAAAAATCACAAGTCGAACCATCCTAAGTCAGGGACCATCTGTACTATTGATGATAGCAATTGTGGTGGATTTTTATTTTCTTCTTTTACTTTAGTTATGATATTTCTGACTTTTCTCCTTGGGCCAAAGCCAAAATTTGGGCAGGATTAGTGGGTTAGTCCCAAAGCCTTGGTACTGAGTCATCTAGACAAGAAGGGCTAGTTTGCCTCCTCATCCAGGCTGACCATGGACCTGACCCTGGCCGCAGTGAGTGGTTTGCTGGGGAGGGTGGAGGAGAAAACAAGTGTGAGGAGGAGCAAGCAGGGTAGACTGCACACAGCAGCACGGTCTTACCTGAGCACAGGCCCTGTCTGTGAGGAGGCTGGAGGATTAAGGACGCCCACTATCATAACAGAAAGTAAGTATACTAAGTGGGCTTGCGTTTATGGGAAATGCTTAGTGTTCTTGCCAGCCTGGTCTGAAGTGTAGAGCTTCCCATCACAGAATAAAAAAGCCCTCTTGTCTGCATTCTCCACTGATCCACATGCAGCTACCAAAACAATCCTTCCAAACAGCAGTTGATGGTATCACTTTTCTGCCCACAAACCTCCCCTTCGAATATAAGGCAATGTCAAAGATCCTCTAGTCTAGATCATCCTGTAATGAGGTTATGAACAGCTCAGACTTATTTCCTCCTCCCTTTCCTCAGATTCTCCGCCCCCCAGGAATGTCCCCTCCTCCCCCTTATACCACCACACCGCTCTCAGACTTATACAGCCCTTAGGGTCCCAGATGTGTCCCTTCCCCTGCAGGTAACCTTCCTTGACAACCGCAGCTCCAAGAAGAAGAGCCTTCAGAGCCGTGAAGCATTTACTTTTTCTCCAGCAACCTGGACTACACTGTTTGCCTACCACTTTGGTTTTATTTATTTACTTTTATCGATTGATTTTTAGAGAGAGGCAGTGTGTGTGTGTGTGTGTGTGTGTGAGAGAGAGAGAGAGACATCGATTTGAGAAATACTGCTTTGTTGTTCCACTTACTTATTGACTTATTGGTTGACCCTTGTATGTGCCCCAACCCAAAATGGAACGTGCAACATTGGTGTATGGGATGACACTCTAACCCCCTGAGCTGCCCTGCCAGGGCCCACCCACCATTTCCGATGCAGTTCACCTGGCCACACTCCTTGAGTGCAGGGACCGTGTCTGATGCATCTTTATTCACATGCCAGTACTTTAGACAAGTAGCTGCTCCACAAACACTTGGGTCACACTCAGACCAGGGCTCTCTGCTGTGGGAGGCAGGGGGTCATTGTCCACTCCCTGTGAACACACCTCCTCCATGCAGCTCTGCCTTCAGAAGACCGCCCCAAAGGCAGCAGTTTCTCCAGGGCTTCGGAAGGGCTTGGGAGACACATGGAACTATTCCAAAACTGTTCTTTGGGTCAGTTCTTGAAGTTGTAGCACTATTGGCAAAAAACATTAAGTATATTTTAAGACAATTGTGGTATATTCCATGTAGAGTTTTACCTAAAGAACGGTAAGATGATACTTCAAAAATTAAGGGGAAGGAAAATCCTCAACAAAAAGATTCTATTGTATTAAATTTGCCACGAACCTCTGGGAACAGCTAGCATGATCTTTAAAACTCAAAATGATCCATTAGGATGGCTATTTTTTTTTAAACGTGGAAAATAGCAAGTATTGGTGAGAAATTGTAACCCTTGTGCACTACTGGTAGAAATGGAAAATGGTGCATCCACTATGGAAAACAGTATGGCAGTTCCTCCAAATTAAAAACAGAACTCCCATGTGATCCGGCAGTTCCACTGCTGGGTATATACCCAAAAGAATCTAAAACAAGGACTTGAGTAGATATTTGTGCACCCGTGTTCGTAGCAACATTATTCACAATAGCTAAAACGTGGCAGCCATCCAAATGTCCAAGGACAGATGGATGGATAAACATGTGGTTTATATGTACAATGAAATATTATTCAGCCTTCAAAAGCAAAAAATTCTGACATATGCTACAATATGGATGAATCTTGAAGACATTATGCTAACAGAAATAAGCTGCCCACAAAATATCAAACATCCTAGGTTTCCACTTACAGGAGATACCTGGATTAGTCAGATTCATAGAGACAGAAAGTTGAAGTGCGGTTGCCAGGGGCTGGGTGGAGGGGAAACAGGGAGTTATTGTATAACGAGTGTGGAGTTTCTGTGTAGAAAGATGAAAAAGTTCTAGACATGGTTGGTGGCGATGGCTCACAACATTGTGAATATACAGGACTTGCTGCCACTGAACTGTGCACTTAAAAATGGTTAATACAGTAAATTTTGTTCTGTACATTTTATCACAATAAAAAAATCTAAGAGATGGTGATAGACTTTTTAACATTCAAGAAATTGCAAGGAATAACTTGTATTTTCACAGAACATTTTTGAAATGAAATAGAATATGAGAGAAATTTTCTTCCAGGTCAGATAGAGCATGGTCCTGTTACTTCTGTCCTTGCTGTGGGAAAACTCCCCAAAGTCCTCCTTCTCCCAGAAATTGTTTGGGTCCACTGTAGACACATCACCGGTGGCCTTAGAACCTGAAAATGAAATGAGTCTTTACAATTTTGTCTCCTTCCTATTCTAAATGGTACAAAAAAGGCATGGTAGTTTATTGATTCAGTAAGCATTGTTCTTACAGTCCAGGGCTGGCCAGTAATGACCTATACTTGTAATTCTTTTTTTAAAGTGTATTTTATTGTATATGCTATTACAGTTGTCCCATCTTTTCCCCTTTGCCTCCCTCCACCTGGCACCCCTCTTCCCTCCAGCAATCCTCCCTCCTTAGTTCATGTCCATGAGTCATGCATATAAGTTCTTTGGCTTCTCCATTTCTTATGCCATTCTTAACATCCCTCTGTCTATTTTGTCCCTACCAATTATGTCTCTTTATCCCTCTAACTTTTCTCCCAGTCTCCTCCCCCATCCCCACTGATAATCCTCCATGTGATCTCCATATCTGTGATTCTATTCCTGTCCTAGTTGTTTGCTTAGTTTTTGTTTTTGTTTTTTTTAGGTTCAGTTGTTGATAGTTGTGAGTTTGTTGTCATTTCACTGTTCATAGTTTTGATCTTTTTCTTAAATAAGTCCCTTTAACATTTCATATAATATAATGATTTGGTGATGATGAAACCCTTTAGTTTTACCTTTTCTGGGAAGCACTTTATCTGCCCTTTTATTCTAAATGATAGCTTTGCTGGATAGAGTAATCTTGGTTGTAGGTCCTTGCTTTTTCATCACTTTGCATACTTCTTTCCAGTCCTTTCTTGCCTGCAAAGTTTCTTTTGAGAAATCAGCTGATAGTCTTATGGGGACTCCTTTGTAGGTAACTCTCTTCTTTCTCTTGCTGCTTCTGAGATTCTCTCCTTATCTTTAAAGTTTGGCATTTTAATTATAATGTGTCTTGGTGTGCTCCTCTTTGGATCCCATTTGTTTGGGACTCTCTGTGCTTCCTGGATTTGTATGTCTATTTCCTTCATCAAATTAGGGAAGTTTTCTTTCATTTTTTCAAATAAGTTTTTAATTTCTTTCTCTTCCTCTTCTCCTTCTGCCATCCCAATGATTTGGATGTTAGACTTCTGGAGATGTCCCAGAGTCTTCTTATTTTCTCTTCATTTTTTTGAATTCTTGTTTCTTCATTCTGTACTGTACGAATGGTTATTTCTTCCTTATGTTCCAAATCATTGATTTGAACCCTGGCTTCCTTCCCTTCACTGTTGTTTCCCTGTGGATTTTTCTTTATTTCACTTAGTGTAGCTTTCATTTCTTCTTTTATGTGTTTGCTGTACTCAATGAGTTCTCTGAGCATCCTTATCACCAGTGTTTTGAACTCTGCATCTGATAGGTTGCCTATCTCTGTTTCACTTAGTTCTTTCTCTGGAGTTTTGATTTGTTCTTTCATTTGGGCCATATTTCTTTCTATCTTCACTTTGGCAGCCTGCCTGTATTTATTTCTGTGTATTAGGTAAAGCTGTATTGAGTCCCTGTCTTGGTGCACCTGTTACAGTGCAAGTGGCAGAGCCTTAGATATTCACCAGGGCAGAGTAACTCGCTTTGCCATTTTGTGATGCTGTATGTGGGGAAGGGGTCAGAGAGAGAACAATGCTGCTTGCTCAGCCCTGGATTTATTTCCAGTCACTTCACCCACTTCCCACACACGGGTGGTGCCCCTCTAGCTGTTGCCCTGTTGGTGGTTCCTAGAGCCGGGGGAGGGGTTGCATAATTTCTAGAACTGTGGGAGCCCTTTGAACAGACTCTCCTGAGAGACCAGCAATTTCTTCCACCACCTCAATCCCCATTGGATTTTTATAGCCAGAAGTTGTGAGGCTTTATTTTCCCCACACTGGAACCCTGAGCTGTGAGGTCTGGCCTGGAGCTGGGATCACTGGCTCACCATGTGTCCCTCCTGGTTTTTATCTGCCACATGTGAATGTGGGGCTGCCCAATCGCTGGTGCCGCCATCACCGCTGCCTCACCACCACCACACCGCATCCTCTCTGCCCTGGCTCCCCTTCTCAGCCCCTCCTACCCATCTGGATGAATATATTTCTTCTTTAAGTCATTGGTTGTCAGATTTCCAAACAGTTTCATTTTCTGGCAGTTCTGGGTGTTTTTTGTTTTGAAGTTAGCTTTTTAGGGTTGTGTCAAGAAGTGAAGTGTGTCTACCTATGCCTCCATCTTGGCTGGAAGTCTATACTTGTAATATTTTACTGCCATTTCTAAAGCCAACATTGCTGACCAATCACAAATTTTTCCCACCGAGAACAAATGCAGATTCAGAGTCCTTCTCAATACATTTCTGTAACTGTGTACTAGTAAAGGGGTATTAGCATAAGATACAGGTGGCAAACACAAGGCCCACGGGCCGAATCCAGCCTCCACATTGTTTTATCCAGCCCGGCACCTTGTTTCTACCTGGCAGCAGCATCGAGCTCTTGCTTAACTTCTTGCTTAAGAAGTAGTTACATTTATACAGTCCTAAAATTACATTTGGCCCTTTGAAGGCAACCGCGAGGCTGATGTGGCTCCCTGTGAAAATGAGTTTGACACCCCTGGATAAGACAAATGCACTTTGCCATCTCTAGGTTATGGAGGACTCACCTCGAGGCTTGCAGCCAACTGGCATCACATTCAAGCCCAAGGTGGAGTTAAGTGTCAGGAGCCAGGGCCTACTGGAGAAGGAGGGGAGGGTGCTAACTATGGCATTCAGTAAGTAAATGGTGGATGCGGCCTCATGAGAATCCAAAGCCAGACTTAGCCATGAGCCAGCTCTTTAAGCAGGTCTCCAGTTGCAGGCAAGTGCCAGTGAATAAATGAAGATATAAATCAAACTCACCACTAACCTGACTTCCTCCTGCAGTTTGTATAAGATTGTGTAATGTAGGACTTGAGGAAGCCAAACAGAATCCCAAAGACTCTGCTGTGTGTTGGTGTGGACCTTCTCTGCTAATATTTTCTTCGTTAGAGAAACTCAGAAAGCGGAAGTCTCCTTATGGAACTTCCATTTTCAGTGCTACTTGTTTCTCTCTTTCCTCCCATCTGGTCCTGAAGGCACATCCCTCTTCCCCTTCTCTGCATCCTTCAAATTTCTCTTGAAGTCCTTTCCCAGTCCTCTTCTCCACCCAAAGGTAATCATTATTCTGACTTTTATTTCCACTGATTAGTTTTGACTGTTGTAGATTTCATACAAGAATTCAAAGTGTATGCACTATTTTGTGTGTTACTTCTTCCATTCATATAATCCTTTGATATTCATCCATGGTTTTCCATGTATCCATAGTTTCTTATTGCTGAAATATTTCATCATGTTAGTATACTGCACTAGATTTATTCATTCCCTTGTTGATGGATATTTGGTGGTTTCTAGGTTTGGGTTATGATGACTTAAGGGGCTACAAACATTCTTATATAAAAATTGTTGAAGTCTTTTGCCAATTTATAATTGTGAACTTTTTGTTGTTTTAACATTTATTAGTAGTAATATATATATTACTTATAAATAAATAAATGGATTCCAATCCTTGCCTATTCATTTTCCTGATGAAGTTTTTGATAAACAATTTTAATCAATTCTAATTTATTAACTTTTTATGACTAAGGCTTTTTGTGTCCTGTTTAAAAAATCTTTACCTATCCCAAGATCATTAGGGACAGAAATCACACATTTTTTTCTTCTAGAAAATGTCAGCTTTAGGTCTATGTCCACTTTGCATTAATTTTTGTACATAGTGTGATTATGATTAAGGTTCTTTAAATAAAAATATGTGCTGTAATACCATTTATTGAAGAGGCTAACTTCTCTTCACTGAATTAAAAAAGGGCACTTTCCATAAATCAAATGACTGTATGTGAGTGGGTCAATTTATGGCCCCTCTATTCTGTTCGATCATTTCACTTTTCTATTCCTGTGTCACTACCACATTATCTTAATGATTGTAACTTTATAGTAACAGTCCAGAAACTGAGGGGGCTAGAGATTGAGTTCAGTCATGTGATCAATGATTCAATCATCCCTGCCTACCTAATAAAACCCTAATAAAAACTCTGTACACTGAGGCCTGGGTGAGCTTTCCCTGGCTGGTAATCATACATCCATATGCCGGCTGGGTGCTGTGTCTCACGGACAAGGAAGCTTTGTGTTCGGAGCCCTCCCAGACCTCACCCTATGAGTCTCCTCATTTGGTCGGCACTGATTCGTACCCTTTGTAGTAGAACTGTAATAAGAAGTACAGTACTTACCTGAGTGCTGTGTGCCTTCTAGCAAGTTATTAAACCTAGGGGAATAGTGGGAACCCTTGAATTCGTAGCCACGTGATCAGAAGTGTGGATTTCCTGGGAGCCTTGTAGCTTGTAGCTGCTGACTGCAGTGAGTGGATTTTGTGGAGAACTAAGCCCTTAATCTGGCTGTCAACGTCAGAAGTGCATTGCAGACACACAAACACTGAGGATTGTTATGCTTTTTAGAGAATTGCCCCTTTTACCTCTTTATCCCTGATAATTTTCCTGATCTAAAGTTGGCTACACCTGAAATTAATATAGCTACTCCAGATTTCTTTTGTTTAGCATTAACATGCTGTGTCTTTCTCTACTCTTACTTTTAATCTATCTGTGACTTTGGCTTTCTAGTTGAAAATATAGAGTGGTTATTGTTTTTCTGTGAAATCCTCTTGGAAAATCTCTGTCTTTTAATTGATGTATTTAGACCACTGACAGTTAAATTGATTATTGACATAGTTGGATTAATAGCTACCATATTTGTAGCTATTTTATATTTATTCATGTTCTCTTTATTATTTTTTTTCCATTTTTCCGCCATCTCTGGTTTTAACTGAGCATTTTATATGATTTCATTTTCTCTCCTGTCTTAGTATATCAATTATACTTCTTTTCAAAATTTGTTAATGGTTACCCCAGAGATTTGCAATACACATTTTCAATGAAAACAAGTCCACTTTCAAATAACACTATAACACTTCACAGGTAATGTAAGTACCTTAAATTAGCATATTCCCAATTCCTCCTTCCTGTCCTTTTTAATTGCTATCATTCATTTCACTTATCCATAAGCTATAATCACCAAATACATTGTTGCTATTATTATTTTGAACAAACTGTTATCTGTAACATCAATTAATAATTAAAAAATTAAAAATTTTATTTTGCACTTATTTATTCCATTCCCTATATTCTTCTTTTCTTGATGTGTTGTAGTTCTGTTTTTTGATATGTATAATTTTCCTTCTCTCTGAGCTTCTTTTTAACATTTGTTACAACACAGATCGACTGGCAACAAATTTCTTGAATTTTTGTTTGGATGAGAAAGTATTTTACTTTTGAATGATAATTTCACTAAATACAGAATTCTAGGTGGGTGGTTTTTTTTTTTTAACACTTTAAATATTTTACTCCACCTCATTTTACCTTTATGGTTTCTGAAGAGAAGTCTATTGTGATTCTTATCCCTATTCTTCTGTTGGTAAGTTGCTTATCTTCTCTGGCTTCTTTCAAGATCTTTGATTTTCTGAAGTATGAATATAATGTACTTAGGTGTTGGGTTTTTATTTTGTTTTGTTTATTTTGCTTTTAGTATTTATCCCGCTTGCTATTCTCTAAGTTTTCTGGATCTGTGGTTTGCTACTTGTCATTATGTTGGAAAATTCTTAGCCATTTTTACTTCAAGTAGTTCTGTCCCTTTCTTTGTTCAGTGTTCTCTCTCATGGGTGCTATACCTTTTTTAAAGTTATATAGTTCTTAGATTCTGTTTCTTTCTTATATCCTTTTTTATCCTTGCATTTCAGTTATTTGAAATTCTTATTAACATATCTTCCAGCTCACTGATTTTTTTCTTGGTTGTGTCCAGTCTGCTGATAAGCCCACAGAGGCAGTCTTCATTTACGTTACAGCATTCAACGCCTGGCATTTTCTTTTGCTTAGAGCTTTGATATCCCTGCTTACATTACCCATCTGCTCTTGCACGTTGTCCACTTTTCCGCTAAAGCCCTTAGCATGTTAATCACAGTTATTCTAATTCTAAAATCTCTGCCATGTCTGCATCTAGTTCTGATCTTATTTTATCTCTTCAGACTGTGAGTTTTTTTCTTTTGCCTTTAGCTTGCTACATAGTTTTTTAATTGAAAGCCAGACATGACGTATTGTTACTGAGTTAGATAGACCTTCAATGTGAAGTTTCCTATTCATCTGATGAGGAGTTAAGGCAGTGTCTGTCTACTATTTCTTGTAGCTGTGGTGTCAGAGGCTAAAGTTTTCTCTAGTGTCCTTGTTTTTCTCTCCCCTGTTGTTTTGTGTTTTCCTAGAAATTTCTTAAATAAGGTGTGAAGCCTGCAGTTCTTTTAGCTGTAATCCTCTATTATTATACAGGAACTGGACGGATGTGGTAGTAAAGTGGGGTAGGGGGAAGTTTTCTATAGTTCTTTAATTAGACATCAGCCTTTCAGTGAATAAGAGTTGGGTATTTCCCTTTGCTCAGAGTGGTTAGGCTTTGGTAAAACCTCAGTAGATTAGACTCTTGTAAATTAGTTTCCCTTGAGGGTAGGTCTTGTTGAGGAGAACAGTGAACTCTGGTTGTATTTCAAAATGGTCGTTTCTCCCCCCACCCCCCACCCCCCACCCCCCCAGAAGCCTGAGGGGCGTTTACTTCAATCCTCACAGTGACAGATAGGACTCCCAGAAATAAAACTCACAAATGTGTGAGGGTCTCCCTAAAACTGGGCCCCCTCAGAATTTCTGACTCTCACGCTTGTCCACACGGAGCCTTCAACAATTTGCCAGTTTAAAATTTCCAATGAACAACACTGAGTATTTTAACAAAAGTAAAATAAAATAAAGTAAAATGTCCTACCAGCACTGGCTATAGGGCAGGTTTCTGCTCCGTGTAAGCCATGGTCCCCAGTCTCTCCCGTGCTCAGGGCAGCGGTTTTCCCTGCGACGACCTTCTCATAAGGAGATCAATGGAGGGTTGTTGATTTTTAGTTAGTTCAGCTTTTTTCTTGTTGTGAGGACAAGAGTGACAACTTCTAAACTATGTACGTGTTGGACCAGGAGCCACAAGTTCACCAGGTCTTTTTTTTTTTTTTTTAATTTGAATTAAGAGAATGAGCCACCATATGTCCATAATGGCAGGAAGTAGTATGTCTTTATCTGGAAGCCGAGCACTTCATCTAGTTAGTTGAGTTTTCAAATATCCTACAGGCAGGAGCTACAGAATCTGACCTGTCCACTCACAGATTTCCATTTTTAGCCCATGTTTCTATCACCGCGAGGACTTTGTTAGACTACGTCACCACTGAAAGGATGTGGCTGTCCCAGGCCACTGCATCCCTGCCTGCTACTGCCATCATACTGTAGTAGACTCATCTTTTTAAATCCCACTGTTGTATGTGTGCACGTGTATTTCACCCTTGGACTCCTGAGTTTGGAACTACTCCACTCACACACTCGCCAGTATTCCAAAGTGAACCTGCCAGGCCAGGTAGATAATTGGATAGCGTCATCTGCAAACCCACATGTCCCTGTCTTCATGCTAAATTCCCTCTCACGTGAGCTTCCTTTCTTATAGGCGGACCTCACTAAGAACCACCTCAGCTCATCAGATCTTCAAAAGGAAAGGGTTCAGGTCTAAGTCTATTTGCTTAACCCACCTGCTATCCAGAGACTAGTTCTGTATTCCAAGGGATATACGGAGAAGTAGCATAGTTGTGGCACCTGTGGATCTTCAGTGGACCCTGAAGCTGAAGCCAAAAGGCTTGCGTTTTCACAGAACTGGAAGTAACTGTAAATTTACATCCAGCATCCCCCACCAAAACTAGCCTTTCGCCGATGTTGAAGGTTCCTCTGTAGGATCAGGGTGAAGCTGCCCCATACCCTTGCTTGGTTTCCTTCCTTTCCTTTTCCTGCTTCCTCCACATTCTAGCCATCTCCCTTGTGAGCATCCTCCTAAGCAACAACTTCCTCATGGCCTCCCTCTCAGAGTCTGCTCCTGGAAAACCCAACTTAAGACATTGTCCAAAGGGTTCAAGATGATGAATGCCTCCCAGTCCTATCTTTTCATAACCAAAAAGGCCCCCTTAATTTATTTCAGAGTGATCTGCTTTCTCCAACAGAAGTGACTGACACTGTTTAAATGGCAGGTGTTCATACACACAAATTTCCTAATCCTGCCTAACATATTCTTTGCCATTGACTGCTTCCAATCTCTCTACCTAATATTTTTCTTGTGACTAGCCCTTTAGAGGCTGAAAAGTGCAGGCCCACGGTAGCCAAATAATTCATTTGATTGGCCACTTGTATTCAAGCAAGCTTGCTTGAATATTCACTCTGAATCAGTAAGACTTTCTGCCTCCACCTTTTCCAGCCTCTCCTTTTCTCTCTCAGTGCCTTCATTCAGGCAAATATGCAACCCATCTCTCTCTCCATTTGCCCCATCAAAACCTATTCATGAGAAATGATTAAGCACATCAGTGGCTGAAATGCATTTTCTCTTTTCTTTTCTCAGTAAGGGATGGGGAGGGTCAGGTCAGGGTATTTAATATATACTCTTTTTTACATAATGAAAAGCTTTGGATGGTATTCAAGGTATTTCAGAGATCAGACAGTAAGTATGAAGAGGAGAATTTTGGAGCACAAGGGCCCTTGAAGATACCCCCGACATCAGTCCCTGGTAAGTGAAAGTTGGTTGCAGGTCATTCTTTATTTACAGAGTGAATATACTCTGTATACACTGTGATTGTATACTAATCACAGTGTAAAAGGGGAGTAGCTCTGTCTGGGTGGACCTCCCTCTGCCCCCATCTCTGTATCTTGCCTGGCGCTGGTAAGAAGAGCTCAGGAACTTCAGCTTTCGCTCAGTCACACTGGTGACCGAGGAAAGTCTACGTGGAATGCTGGACAAGGCATCAGGTTCAGCAGAAGATAGCCTTGATTCAAGTCCTGTCTTTGCACTTGCTGGTTGTGTGACTCTAAGAAAGTCATTTAACCTCTCTGTGGCTCCTTTTTTTGGAAATGAAATGAACATAACAATACTGACCTCCAAGAGCTGTTATAAAACAGAAATGAGATCAGGCGGGTACAATGGCTGGCACCAGTTAAACACCTGAGAAATACTCATCTTTGCTCTCCCCCTACACTGCAGTAAATGACATTGGGTTTATCTGAGATATGGTTCTGCTTCCCTGGTTCAGAAACTGACCCCCCAATTAACTCCCAAAATGAAGATTCTGGAGCATCAAAATTATCCATATCTTGTTCAATACTTCCATTTTGCAAGTAAAGAAACTGAGACAGAGGGTCCAGGAATCTTGTTCAAAAGCCTGCAGTTCCCCCTGTATTGTTCTTTGCCCCACACCTCGTTAATTATCACCTTTTAGAAGTTTGTGTTTACAAATCCAGGCTAACATTTAGCTGTTTGCATCTCCAGTATGATTTTGGGAGGAGTTGCCACATGGGATTGTTTCAGGAATTTAGCAATGACCTCCCAAAAGGCCAGTGCTATGTACTCCTTCCTCCCAGATCTCCAGAGGTGACAAGCTGGTGCATGGCCATTGGCCACAGGTCCCAGATACTTCTTTTTTGTGAGAGGGCTGTTCTCTCCAGAAACTCTGGTAGAAAAGCATTCTTCCATGGACACAGTTTTGAGGCTGGAGGAGAGAGTCTCCGAGAAGCTGAAGCAGTTCATCGGGCTTTCTGACCTTTAATGGGTGGCTTTGCCAGACAGCTATGCCGGGGGAAGACAGCTTTCCCTCTGTCCCAATCCCAGGAGGATATCCAGAGATCCAGAGGTGTGTCTTCAAGGCCAGAGTCCTCAAGCAGCCTTCAGAGCTTCCTTACCAGTCAGCTTCCCTTTTCTGCAAAGAAGCCCCACCTGGGCTCCAGGGCTCCCTAGTGCCTCCTTGGGGACTAAACTTATGAAAACGGCCCAATCAGAATACAATGAGAAGGGTCCAGCATAGCAGCTTCTGGAAGAGTTGTCCTCCCAGTGTGGAATGCAGTGAATTCCACCAGGCAGAACAGGGAACACGTGACTGAAACACCCTGGGCGCTTTGTCCAACCACAGCCCGCCCCACGCTGCACAGCACCCCACTGCAGTGCCTCCCATCACTCTCCAGCTTCTAGGGGAATCTTGGGAGGAGAGTTCAAATTCTGAATGTTGGCAGGAAGGTAGGTAGACACATCAGGGTCTGGGTGGGGACAGAGGACAAGTTTGAAATTAGCCCCCAGATGATTCTGATGAGCTGCCCCCACCCCCCAGGGTTGACAGATGCAGCAAATGTAGACCCAGGACAGGCAGTTACATTTGACTTTCAGACACACAATGAATACTTTTTAACATGAGTATGCCCTGTGTTATATTGGGGACATACAGATACTAAAAAAATGTTGTTTATTGAGGTTCAAATCTAACTGGGCATCATGTGTTTTTCTGGCAACTCTCCCATCCTCTCCACCCTCAAACAGGAAAGTGACATTTGCAAACACTGTTCTAAAAAAAACATATACTCAATGTCAAAAATGCAGGGAAATATGAAAAATAAAATTAAAAGTAGCCATAATTTTATCATCTAGAGTTGTTAACCAATGTTAACATGTTAATATTTAGGTTTATTTTAAAAATGCATTATGTACACACATTTACACACAATACACACTCCTGTGTGTGTGTTTACTGTCAGTCATATATTTATAAAATTGGGGTTTTACCAAACATCCAAATATTCAGTTTTATAAAATGCTTTTTCCATATATATGGCTTTACTTCACAGTACCTGGCCTAAAATAGGTGCTCAATTAATGTTGGAATAGATGATTTGCTTTTTTAGATATTTATGCTCCATCCAATTCTAAAACGTTTTGAAATTGTGCACAGTTACATATATTATTAAAACACAAATATAAAGGAGGAAATCAGGGGAAGGGATTATAAAGGTAGGAAAATAAGGTAAAATAAGAGTTAAAGTAAGTGGCTAAAAATCCGTAATGAATAGTTTTGAATAGAGGTGAATTACAAAGTGCAGTAGCCAGTGAAGAGAGCAAAGAGTAGTTGCTAGATTCACAGAAATAAAATTAAGAATAATAACAAGAAAACAGTAGCTCAGGAAAAGCCTAGATCTTTTTAGTATGGAATCTAAAACATTTTTTCTAGGTCTTCATAAAGAGATTTTCTGTGAGATAGTATATAACAACACCCCTAAAGCAATATAGTTGTGAGTTTCAAAAGGCTATTTCTTGAAACACCCATGGGGGCATTATCCAGCCTTTTCCAGGGTCATTCCATCAAGGTGACTGGGCCAGGGAGGGGAAGGCAGAGCAGGCAATTCTGATCCACAGCTTGCTGGGGACCACAGTGAAGAACAGTAGAGGGACCGAGATGGAGGCTGAGGGGCCATGGAGGATGGAGTTGGCTGAGACCTCCTAGTGTGTGAGGTTGGTGGGCCAGGCACGAGTGTATGTTTGCACACGTTTGGAAAGGAGTAACTCCGAAGGCCAGAGATTCCTTCCCTTTACGGCCTATGTGGAGCAATCTTCTCCCCTCCTAGAACAAAATGACAGGGAGGGAGGCCTCCACAGAGGAGGGGGAATCTTCAGGAAGTGCTATTGTAAACACTTCATATTTCAACTCTGAAGAAAGCATCTCCTGGCAGCCAAGCTCCCAAAATGTGCGCAGTTAGTGGTGGGGTCATCCTGGGCCTACACGAGGCTCCATCACGGCTCCTCATTTCCTGGGCCATAAAAACATGCTCTTGACTGAGGGTTGACATACGAGGTGACAGGCAAGGAAATGGTTTCCTTTGGCTGCGTGTGTGTCCCCGTTCACAGCCTGCCCTGAAGTTCACTAGGGCAGATGCCTCCACCGCTATTGCATTTAGAACAGACTCCCGGTGGCTTCTTCATGGATGAGAAAACTCGGTTTGGAAAAGAAAAACATGAGGAATTCAAAACAGAAAAGTAACATCTCTTTTTAAAATATTTTTCTTTTTTTAATGATTGTAAGCACGGTTTAAATTCACTGGATTTTCTACCCAGATCAGTGTGTGCAGACATAGCCTGTGCTACGCTCTGAACGCGTCAGGCAAGCACTTTGGCCAAATACTTTGTCTTGTTGAATTCTGGCACAGCTTTTAGAAGGAAAAATGATGGCTTGGCAAAGGTTGAGTGACAAGGCCACTCAAGGTGGCTCCGAAAGCCCCAGTTTCCCGACTCCTAGCTGAGAGCTCTTTGCGCGTGATGTCGGTGGAGGACCTAGCACTGTGCTTGACGCCTGCAGCAAGAGCACAGTACGTACTCGTGTCCCCACCTCCTACCTTTCTCTTCTCTGCCTTCAGGCTTAGGAATACATTGCGACTTCAAATTGTGTACATGTTTGTTTTAGGTGCTATTGTAGGTAAGGGGGAGGAGGGCAGGGCACCAACACAGGGCCAACCAATGCTGACCCTCAAGAGATTACTCTCTAAGCAAACGTCTCCTGAAGGTCCACCTGTCGAATGAACAGCCCTAGCCCAGGGAGGGCTGCCTGGTGCTACCAAGGACTATAGAAGACATATATTTCTAGCCATTTTTTAAATGCAGAAGAACACAAGGTGAACAGGATGGGACATAAATGCAACTTGATCAGTGCCTCAAGTATAGGAAAATAGACTGAGGTCCTTTCAAAGGATTGCAGCGCCAGATTGGAACAAAGGAGGTTTTCCTTTCAAGTAACCAGAACATTCTATTAACCAGATTTGGCCATTCCCTGACACTTGTCTATTTGCAGACTCCGATCCCTAAGTCTCCTAGCCAGAAAACTCCCCGACTATGATTACCTCCAATATATGAGTACATTTCTCTGCACTTACTCCCAAATGGTCGACATCGATCTGCAACGTTAATGAAGTAAGTACCCAACTATCCTTGTTCATGAGCTATTACCTCGGTATTGATTGTAGCCTTAATTGACAATTACTTGAATGGGTCAGGCTACACCAAGCTTTTATTAATTTTCTGTTGTGATGCTCATTACTAAACTTCATTGCAATCTTGTAGCAATGTAAACTCCCCACTGTGGCTAACTGAACTGGAAAATTCCACCGGCCATTCCCAAGCCTGTTTATCCTAGAAAATAAAGAATTTTGTATTGTTAAATTTGATATCAGGAGTCTAGGCCTCAATTCTGGGGAAAGAGAATTGTGGCTTTGGCTGTGACAATACATAGAATTTGCTGAATTATTTTTCCTTCACTGTTATTTCAGAGGACATGTGTTATCCAGAGACTTGATTCCCCCCTCCCCTTGCTGCCTAGGGAAACAGTAAACTCCATGCTATTGTAAAATTATATGCAGTCTTGTAGCTCCCTCTCTTTCTTTTTTTAAAAATTAGGGGTGAGGAAGGTGCAGCAAAATAAAGGAGAATATCTGGTTTTAGGAATTTCCATTTCCTTCAGCTGAGCCTTATAAATAGTTTTGGGTTTTTTGTTTTTTGGGGTTTTTTTTTTTGCCATTCTCTCAACAAACAAAATCTCTGCTTTCAAACCTTTTAAAAAATAAGAAGCAAAATATATTAACTATCAAGACCCTGTTGGAAATTAACGTCAGAGCATCTTCATGGGGAGCTGTTATGAAAAGGAAGGGCTTGCTTTTCAGCACACATTTGCATCTCGCTCCTCTCCGAGGTATATTTGGATATCATTTCCCTCTCCCAGCTAGACTTCATATATCAGAACAACTCTGGCCTTTGCTTCTTTGAGAGCCTCACCCTAGCCTTCCTTCACCACCCTAATATGGTCTCAGCCATCTCTACACATGTTGGGATTATAAATGTGTGTGTTAAGCTAAATTACAACCACATTTGGAAAATGGGAAAATGTAATTGTGGGGATAATTCTTTCTGGTTTGTGGCATATGATGGGAGGAGATGTAGGGGAAGTAAAAGACATTTCTTCACCCTCTTAGATTTGGTAACAGGGACCTGAAAATTAAACTAACAAGGGACAGATTAACAGGAGAAAATTAATACATATTAAATTTTGATTTTATGTGCATGGAGGCCTCACAGAAAAGAAGTGAATACCCAAGGAAGCGGTCAGACTTGGAAGCTTGTGCACCATTTTAACAAAGAGCAATAGGTTGTGGAGCGGGGACTAGATCAATGAAAAGAGGGGCTTGGGCTCCTAGGGGTGGTCAATTAAGGTAAATATATGAAGGGAACTAATGGTAGATAAGGGTTATTTAGTAAGGGTTTTTATGCACACCCTTCAGTGCTGGCTCTGTCTCCAGTGATAAGGGCTGTTCTCCCCTTCCTGGTATGGGAGAGTGGAAGGGAAAACCTTCACAGAGGAAAATTTATGCCCTGCTCTTAGGCAGATCAGGGAGAGCAGGGAGCTCCTTTTGTGCCTGTCATTTCTCAATTGCCTTCAGCTCAAAATAATCCTTATACCAAAGTGGCATATGCTGGGGTGGAATATTTTGATCCCCTGTAGAGGTGATTCAGAAATGTGACTTACGATAGTGGGTTTAGCCAGAGCAATGAATGTAATGGGATACAAAATTGATTGGAGTTAGAATTTACTTTGTTATGAGCTAATAAAATGAAGCCACCCCTGTGGTTTTCTGGGAGAATAACTGGTACAGCATAAGAGAGGAGATTCAAAGGTTTATCCATTAAGGAAATGTTGAATTCTTGGGCTTGTTGCTCTGGAAATATATCCAGTGAATACCTACAAAAATTTCAGGAAAAGTATTGATTGGCTTCCCACAAATCCAACTTTCAATTAATCAGATTGGTGCAGTATTTGTTTGTTTTGTTTTGTTGACCATTAAAACACTCATGGGAAGTCAATGATAAGAAAACTGGCTCCTATTAGAGAGGATGTTTTGAAAGAAAAAATAACAGAGATAAATTCACTGTGTGCACAATTATCTCTGCCTTGTATGAAAGGCTGTGAAGTGTGATGGCAAATGCCTTTCAATAGGAATCAAAATTCTTATGGCTTAATGTCTCTAGGCCTCATTATAGAATGAGGGGTTTGGACCATATAACCTCTGAGGGACTTCCTGCTTTTAAATGCCACGATTCTGGTCTTGAGACATTGAGTCACATGCAGGAAAAATAGTAGGAAAAGTACTACACTGGGAGGCCAGAGAATGCCTTTGAGTTTTTGTTTTGTCAGCCAGGTGAGTGACCTTGGACAAGTCATTTCACCCTCTAGGCCTCATTTTCCTCCTTTGGACCCGGAGGCGCTATTGAAATAGATTACTCGTGCAATCCCTTCCACTTCTCAGATTCTTCAGTTCAGCGTGGTAGGTAATAGCCCCTGTTACTTCTATGTGTAGACTTGAAGAGGCTACAGTGCACAGTTACTTGATGAAACACTAATCCAGGTGTTGCTGTGAAAGTTGTTTTTCAGATAAGACTAACATCTGCAATCAGTCGACTTTATTTTATTTATTTATTTAATTTATTTAATTACAGGTGTCTCTCATTTTCCCCCCGTTGCCCCCCCCCTCCCAGCCCCTATCCCGGCCTTTACCACGTTGTTGTCTGTGTCCATGAGCTATACATATATGCATGTATGTTCTTTGGCTAATCTCTTCCAGTCTCCCTACCCCACCCCCTGGGATTTGTCAGTCTGTTCAATGTATTCATGCCTCTGGTTTTATTTTTGTCATCAGGTTATTTTGTTCATTAGATTCCACACAAGATGAGACCACATGGTATTTCTTTTCCTCTGGCTGGCTTATTTTGCTTAGCACAATAATCTCCAGGTCCATCTATGCTGTTACAAAGGATAAGAGTTCCCTCTTTTTTACAGCCTCATAATATTCCATTGTGTAAATGTACTGCATCTTTTTTATCCACTCATCGGTACTTGGGCTGGTTCCAGATCCTGGCTATTGTAAATAACGTTGCTATGGGCATAGGGTTGCATATATTCCCTCTGATCAGCATTTCGGATTTCTTAGGATATATTCCCAGAAGTGAAATTGCTGAGTTGAGCAGCACTTCCGTTTTTAGTTTTTTGAGGAAACTCCATACTATTTTCCAGAGTGACTGCACTAATCTGCCTTCCTACCAACAGTGCACTAGGGTTCCCTTTCTCCGCATCCTCGCCAGCACTGGTTAATTTACTGATGATAGCTATTCTGGCAGGTGTGAGGTGATAGATACCTCATTGTAGTTTTAATGCTTCATTAGTTGCATTTCTCTGATGATAAGTGACATTGACTATTTTTTATATGTCTATTGGCCATTCGTATATCCTTTCTGAAGAAGGGTCTGTTCAGGTCTTTTGCCTATAATTTTAATTGGATTGTTTGTCACCTTGATCTTGAGTTGTTTAAGTTTTTTAATATATTTTGGAAATTATCCCCTTGTCAGATGTATCATTGATGAATATGTTCTTCCATACACTGCGTTCCCCTTTCATTTTGTTGATGGCTTCTTTAAATGCCTTTGGGAAAATTGGACTGGTACATGCAAAAAAATGAAAATAGACCACCAACTTACATCATACACAAGAATAAACTCGAAATGGGTAAAAGACTCAAATGTAAGGCATGACACCATACAAACCCTAGAGGAAAACAAGGCAGTAAAATCTCAGACATCTCGCATAGCAACGTTTTTGCCTGCCTATCTTCTGGAGCAAGGGAAATACAGGAAAAAATAAGCAAACGGGGTTACCTCGAGCTGAAAAGCTTCTGTACAATCAGACGACATTAACTAAAGGAGACTACCCTCAATAATGTGGGCGGGCCTTGCCCAACCCATTGGGAGTTCTTAAAAGCAAAAACTGAGGTTTCCTGGAGAAGAAAAATTTCTGCCTCAAGACTGCAGCATTAAGTGCTGCCTGCATTTCCACCTCGCCAGACTGCCCTGTGTGCTCCGAGCTTGCCAGCCCCCCCAGTTGTCTGCGCCAACTGCTTGAAGTAAATCCGCACACACACATCTTATTGCTTGTTTTCCTGGAGAACCCTGACTGGTACAGCTCTCCAGGTGAGATGGTAGATTTGTGGCGTCAAAGGAAGACACACTGGTATTTCTTCTATTTTCTATGGTGGGAGCAGGGATAGAAGCATAGAGCACAGGTTATCTTAGTGGGTAGATTCAGCTCACAAACATTTTTTTTCTTGGACCTACACAGTTTGTTTGTTTTCAATTAGTTGATGACATTTAAAAACACAGATATTACTAAAAGTGTGAATTTGTCATTCTCTTAAATAGTTGGAGATCTAGCCACCTGAGGCCTATATTCCTTCAAGGAAATAATCTGCTTGAACTAAATCCTCGAACTCGGTTACTTGTCACCCTGGGGGTACACAATGACCTTCCAAGGAGGGTCGATTTCCAGACTCTCAACTTCAGTATGCTCTCATCGCTCTAGCCGATGTGCTCGGCAGCCCACTCGCCTTCTGAGCCTCGGGCCCACCCTCCTTTTCTCACTCCCCTTTACAATCACCCTTTTCAAACTTTACACAACATGGTAAATAAGAAGATACCCTGCCCAGCTACCCCTTCAACAAAGGACTGGCTGTCTGTAGTGGGTTGAGTACTGACCCCCAAATGATATATCCATCTGGAACTTCAGAACGCTACCTTCTATGGAATAAAGGTCTTCGTAGATATAATTAAGGTAAAGATCTTGAGATGAGATCATCCTGGATTACAGAACAAGAGACTGAAAAATAGGGAACAGCCACAGAGACACAGAGAGGAAGGCCAGAGGCAGAGACACATCTACAAGCCCAGGGGGATCGAGGAAGCCAGGGGCCCGCAGAAGCAGGGAGAGAGGCATGGAAGAGACTTTCCCCTGGAGCCTGCAGAAGGAACCAACCCTGATGACACCTTCATTTTGGACCTCTGGCCTCCAGAGCTATGATAGAATAATTTTTGTTACTTCAAGCCACGAACTCTGTGGTAAATGGTAATGGCAGCCCTAGAAAACGAATTCACTGCCCCTCTGTGCAGAGATGCTTCAGGGTCTACAGAGGGCCACCCTGAGTGAGGTCACACCTTGCAAGCACAGCCCGCATCTGGTGACGGAGCCTGTGGGATATAAAGATCTGCCATCTCAGCCTGTCGCCAAGACAATTCTAACAGGCAGTTTCACTTCAGAGCTGCCTATTGGCTTCGCCAACTTCTCCTGTGTCCAGGGTTGCTTCCTGGGTCTTCTTTTCTAAGGTGTTGATCCCTAATAAACATCTCGCCCCACCCCCCACGTTCAGTTTCAGCCTCTGCTTCCAGAGAACGACAAGAAATGCACACGTCCTACCCACCTCAAGTCTTCCTGTGGTGGCTTGCCTTCGGGTGTTTGAACTTTCTGGGTGAAAATAAAACAATGTGAAATACTGATGTTGTTATTGCTATTATGTAAAAGTTCCTATTCCCATTTACTTGTTTTTATAAACTAGTTTCTCAGCCTTTATATTTATAAACATAAGGATAGATTCGGTGCTGAAACCTGTCTCATTCCAGCATTAAGTAATATTCATCCATGCATACTTAAGCTAATTGGAAAAAATAAAACCCCATCTATCTTATATAGCATGTATTTTAAATAACATTTTAATTTTATGTTTAATAATTATTCATAAAAATGCAAGTATATTGAGTTTGTTTTCATCAATAATTCTAGAAGAAAAAAATCTTAATACTTAAGGTCACAGGAAATAAACTTTCAATTTATATTTTTATTTATGTTGTAAAGAAGAATGGAGTGTGATAAATAAAAGACTTTAAACCAAATATTACATTTGAATAAAATTTTGAGGGGGAAGAGAAATTAAAATGTAGTTCAAGAAAAGAAAAAAGTGAACTTTCTGTTTGCCACATAAGAACTTCTTGGTGTATTTTTTTACGGTTCACAGTGATTATCAAATTACTAAGGGGTTTCAATTCTATTGGGGATATGCAAATTTTTTTATTTTAAAATGTGATCATTTATAATACACCATTAAATTATCTCTTAAAAATAATTATTAAGCTTATGATTAAAAATTTTAGATGTTTACCTACCATCTGAGAAGGAGTACATGGTTTTCCAAAAATATTTTAGGAAGTTTATGAGTAAAAGTTTGACTAACACTGATTTGTATTGCTCGCCAGCACCTGCAGGCATTTCAGCCTGTGACTCCTGCTTTAGCTCAACAGCCGGTTGTCTCTGTGCTAAAGCCTGTGTCAACCCCCAAGTGCAGCTGCTGGGAGCAGATCTCCCCTAGATCTCTGAAGAACCGCCATACCTGCCATCTGATACAGAAGTGGGGTGGCTTCGTCCAGTTTTTGATAAAGCCAAGGGTCACAGGAGAATGCTCTGAGGGGCAAGAGAGAGACTGACTTATGAATTCCTCCAAAGGAATTTCAGAGAAGCTGCTCCTGCACGTACCCCCCACCCCCAGTCCTCAGGTTTCTCTCCTTCCCTCCTCAGCGAGATTCCATTATGAGCTGAGGAAAATAAGATATGAGGAGAATGTATTAACCAATGTTCTTCCTCCCAAAATAACAACTACCATTTATTGAGTGTTCACTCTGTGTCAGGTAGGAAAAAAAAAAGAACGAGCAAACAGCTGACATCACAATTCCTCACAGGAAGGGAATTGTCTTTTGGTAATCTCTTCATAAACCCTCTTAGGGACTGATTTTAAAAATCATCCAAAGGAGGCATAGGAAATGAAGAAAATTTTGGAAAAAAATTATGACAAATAAGAACAGCCAACACCTTTATGAACACTTACTATGTGACAGGCATTAAGAGCTTTATATATAGAAATTCATGAATGCCTCACAATCATTGTTATTATCCTCATTTCAAAGATGGGGAAACTGAGGAATAGAGATTAAGCAGTTTATCTCAGGGCTAGTGCAGAGTGTCTGCTGGCTGCGGAGTCTGTGGTCTTATCTGTGCTCTCAACCATTGCTCTACACTACCCCGGGACATTTTTATAAAGTGATAGTAATTAAACCAACATGGTGTTGTTTCATCAGAGAGTAAGGAAATAGAATAGGGTTCGAATCAGACCCATATATAGAAAATTAACATATGATAATGAGGCATTTCAAATCAGTAGCAAAAATGAAAATAAATTTCTATTTCACACCTAGATGAAATTATATTCCAGATGGATAAATGTAAAGGAATGTAAATGTATCAAAATTTTTAGGTTCTAAGAGAAAATATTGGAATACTTTTATAATGTTGGCATTTCCCTCTAAGCATATGAAACTCAGTATCTATATATTTTTTTAAAGATTTGTACCTTTATCTACATTTGTAGTAAAAACTTCTACATATAAAATTAAAGAAAATATTGCACATATATAACAAACAAAAACAGAAACCATAATATATAAAGAGCTTCTATAAATAAACAACAACAAAAAACCCCAAACAATCCATTAGGATAAGGAAAGAAAGAAATACAAACACAAATTCACAGAATAACAAATGGTCAGTAAGCATAGAAATAGAAGGCACAATCACATCAGAACCCAAACATATGCAAAATTTTCAAATATGGAATACCTTTTTAAAGAAAAATATTAGCAAATATTAAGATATTTGAAAACATGGCAGCTGGAAAACTCCAAGATCTTGTTGGCGTATTGGTGATAGTATAAATGGCAAGCCTTTGGAGAGAACATTGGTGGTAGCTATTGCAACAGAAAATGCATATTCCCTTTGTCCTAGTAATTATAAGGAGAAATTATCATGTCTCCAATGTTCAAGAACATAGATGAGTTCACATTTCCTTCCTGGGTCAAGTTTCTGCATCTCAGCCTGGTTTGCAAGGCTCTGCAGAATGTGGGCCCACAGTGTCATTCAGTGCTACTTCCCCACACCAACCTGCCACCCAGAGCCTGACAGGTCCCAAATAGCCCTCCCTACCCACATGCCTTTCCTCATGCTCTTTCATCTTTCTGAAGGACCTGCCCTCCTTGTTTCCATCTCTTTCCTCTTGTTCCCAGGCTAAGCCCAAGCTCCACTTCCTTCATAAAGACAGGTCCTTCACACAGCACAACACCAAGTAAAGGCTCAATAAATTCAAGCTTTCATTTATTATTCACCTCTAAACATCTACTCTCTCAGGTGACTCTAATTCTTTTGGATGTGTTTTCTTTACAATGAGGTTGAAGGTTTCTTAAGGACAACAAATACTTCGAGCTGCTTACGTAAAGGCAGTACAGTTTACAGAGTTTTAATATCCGGCAGACCTGCACTGGACCTTGACCTGCCATTTTTTACCTGTGTTCCTAGTTATTTCACTTGTAGGCACCCACCCATAATACATACCAAATCAACTGTTACTATGATGATTATGATTGCTTCCCTGCTCTCTGCATCATCTTGCCCCATCCTACCAATGTCAAACTAGATCCAGACCCATGGAAAATGGGCAGCAAACTCTTCATGCAAGTCGATTAGCTAGCAGTCCAAATTGTCATACGTTCTAGGTATCTGTAAAAAAATGAAATTGGACCACTTCTTTTACTATAAACAATAATAAACTCGAAATAGATTGAAGACTCAAATGTAAGACCTGAAACCATAAAACTTCTAGAAGAAAACATGGGCAGTAACATTTGACACCAGTCTCACAAATGTCTTTTTGGATATGACTCCTTGGGCAAGGGCAATAAAAGCAAAAATAAACAAATGGGACTACATCAAACTAAAAAGGTTTTTTTAAGATTTGATTTATTTGCCCTGGTTGGTGTGGCTCAGTGGATTGAGCACCAGCCTGCAAACCAAAGGGTCACCAATTAGATTCCCAGTCAAGGCACATGACTGGGTTGCAAGCCAGGTCCCCAGTGGGGAGCGCTCAAGAGGCAACTACACATTGATGCTTCTCTCCCTCTCTTTCTTCCTCCCTTCCCTTCTGTCTAAAATAAATAAAATCTTTATTTAAAAAAAATATTTTATTTATTTTAGACAGATGGGAAGGGAGGAAGAAAGAGAGGGAGAGAAACATCAATGTATGGAACCCAGCCTGCAACCCAGGCATGTGCCTCGACTGGGAATCGAACCAGCGACCCTTTGGTTCTCAGGCCGGTGCTCAATCCACTGAGCCATACCAGCCAGGGCTCAAACTGAAAGGTTTTGCACAGTGGAAGAAACCATCAAGAACATGAAAAGACAACCTGCTTAATGGGAGAAATTATTTGCAAATGTTATATCTGATGAGCAGTTAGTTAATATCCAAAATACATAAGAAACTCATACAGCTTAACACCAAAAAACAAATAATGCAATGAAAAAATGGGCAGAAGATCTGAATAGACATTCCTCCAAAGAGGACATAGAGATGGCCAACAGACATACAAAACAGATGCTCAACACCACTGATCACCAGTGAAAGGCAAAACAAAACCACATCACTAAGAAGATGAGATATCACTTCACATCTGTCAGAATGGCTATCATCAAAAATCAACAAATAATGAGCGCTGGTAAGGACGTGGGTAAAAGGGATCCCTCATGCATTACTGGTGGGAATTGTAAATTAGTGCAGCCACTATGAAAAACAGTACGGAGATTCCTCAAAAAAGTATGTATAGAGCTGACATACAACCAAGCAATACTACTTCTGGTTATTTATCTGAAGAAAACACTAATTTCAAAAAAAATATATGCACCTCTGTTTTCATTGCAGCATTATTTACAATAGCTAAGATACAGAAGCAACCTAAGAGTCCATCAGTAGATGAATGGGTAAAGAAATTGTGTTTTTTACATATATTACTCAGAATTTAAAAAGAACAAAATCTTGCCATTTTGGGCAACATGGATGAATCTAGAGTGTTCATGCTAAGACAAATAAGTCGGAGAAAGACAAATGCCATATGATTTCACTTATATGTAGAATCGAAAAACCAACAAACAAAACAGAAACAGACCCATAGATACAGAGAACAAGCAGATGGTTGCCAAAGGAAAGGGGATGAAGGGCATGGTTGGAAAAATAAAAGAAATTTTTTTAATTAAAAATAAAATATTGATATGTTCCATCAAATATACTCTAAGTGACACCCTGGGTGTGTACATGTGTGTATTTGCTCATTCATTCATTCAATCACTCATTTATTTAAGAAGAATTTCTTTTAGTTTGCTTTGAGGCAGGCTAGTAACTATTCTCAGTTTAGAACTAACCAATCAATCTTTACTCAGTTGCTAAGAAACTCTGTCTTTGGAGAAGTTAAGAATCAATTTCCCCATGTTTTAAAGAACATATATTTAAGTAAATGACTTCCTCAGAAATACTGATTCATTCCAAAAACATTTAAATAATATGGAAAACAAGGATTTTTATATGAAAGCTGCATCTTGACAGTGCAGTAGACATGTGCTTAAGAAAAACGTACTTACACATAAAGTCCACATCTTGTTCGGAGTGAAAATAGATTTTAATGTAGTAATAGAACTATTTATGTAATAAACTCTCATGGGCTATTGTATAAATAATGATTCCTGAACTGTAGGAATGTTTTTATGTGAAAACTGCCTTTGTGAACTTTCACAAGAATTTGGTTTTGTGATTACATCAAAGGCTGAATTTATATTAGCAAATGAAGCTTTGTGAAGACATGAAGACATTTTCTAATGGAAGCATCATAATTAGAAGCACATTTTCTCCAAAGATGTGTTTTGAAAATGCTTGTGCCTCTTCATGGCCTCGATGTCTTGCAAAGGATTCTCTCGGTCAGCAACTGGCTTCCCAAGCACTCTCGGACTTCGGCAAGCCCTGCTCTGGGAGGGGGTGCCAGCCAGCCAGGGAGATGTTTCTGCAAGAAGTTTTGGCTGCGGTAACCGCCTAAAGCAAATGTTTGTTTGCTGCAGTATGTGAATCAAATGCTTTTGTGTGAAAACACTTGCTAGAGAAACAAATGTTTGTTTTGGTAATCGACATTTGGACTGTTGGAACGTTACCACTTAAGATATGGGCTTGAAAAATATACATTTAATTTGGAAAGCACCAGTGAGGATCAAGTGTGTGGCACAAATCGAGACTGTAAGGAAACGAGATTGAAATTGGACCCAAATTTTTCACTTCCCCTTGTCAGATCCGAGTAGAAAAATGGTGCCTTGTTTTACACGCTGCTGTATGTTATTGAGCAACAGCATAAAAGAAAAAGGTGATTTACTTCCTCTCAGAAGTGCATGACATAAATTACCAAAGATCACTGCAAGCGTATATTTATCCAGCATTAATATTTAAGTGCCATTTTCCTATTGAATGTACCACATGCTCCATATTAATCTTTTAGATTAATCTTTCAGACTTTGTACAAATTGATGTGTCCTAAAGAGAAGATTTCTCCTTACACTTCACTTTTGATTATCCATGCTCACTGGCAGGAGGAAAGTTACCAATACCGCAAAACAGCAGGTGATACAGAAATAAGCTTTGGCTCCAGAGAACATCAAATTTTTTACTAGCAGAAAAGAACTAATTACATTTTAAGGTAGAGAGAGGTTCAGACAGGAGCTTGAAGGATGAGAGGATCGTTTTTATTTTAAATATATTACATATCGTCATAGATAATCTATAAATAGAAAGTCAAACTATGGTATATTGAGGTGAAGGCTGAATAGTAGAGAAAAAGGTTGTAATTAAATATTTTATTTCTTTCTTGTATATTTTAAAGCATATTTTTAGTTCTGATGAAAGCCGGGAGTATATGTAAAAGCATTTGATTTTTTTTTTACCACTATGAGTTTTTCTCTTTTGTGAAAGTAAACTGCAGAATCCAGGTTCATTTGAAAATTTATGAGCTGAAATCTATAATCAAATCACTATGTACTTAATAATAAAATGAATTTATAGCCCAAATTCTTGCTGCTGGCCTTAGTCCTATTTGATCCTTAGCTGAAAAAAAAATCATATTTTGAAGTAGAAAAGGAAGCCAGTATCAGTTCAGAATAGCCAAATACAAGAATTATTCATTAGAATGTCGAGAAACAGGACTTTGTATCTTGAATCCACCCATTGCTGTTTCCAGTTGTAAATTTCATTCCACTGTTGAGAAAGATAAGTGATATAATTCATGCATTTTTGAAGTATTTTGAGCTCCCCAGAACGTAATAATTCAAAGTATTACAGTAAATTCCCATTTATACTAAATCCAAACTACCAGAAAGCTGAAATAATGAGAATTTTTTTGTGCAATTTATAAAATGGTAATGTCCCTGGAGCATTACAAGATTTTAAATTCTTTTGAATAGTCACAGAAAGATTAAATTTTGTTCAGCATAATTTCATGGTGAGAATGTTTGATAGAATACTCATTCTCTGAAGATAGTAATTAATCCATGTGTAGCCTATGGTAATCTTTCTTTTTAATTTCAATATAGAAATAGTATCTTTGCATTTCCAGGAAACACTGACTTTGTGTTTCCAGCCTAATCATATCCTAAAACGTACAGCACATCAGAAAATTTACAGTTTGATAACGGATCACATGTGCCCTACTTTGTTAGCTATAAACGGTTCACGTGGTTTCAAATAAAAAATACCCACTTGAGCTGGCTAAGGGACAGAAATTTATTGCCACGACACTGGACCCTTTCATAGAACCCAAGCCTGTGCTCTGGCAATGACCTGGAACCAAGGACTGGAGGTCTGTGGGAAACCCTGGGACTTTATGTTTTCTCTGCCTCTCATCTCTGCTTTTCCTTGCATATCTGCTTCATCCTCTCCTCAGCCTGCAAACCAACATCAGCTCCTACTCCTTCCACTAGGTGGAAAGTGGACCCTGTATGGTAATGGACATCACATATTACGGGGTCACGCGTCGCAGAGACACCAATGCTCTTTGGCCTCACTTGAATTGTAAGAGGAGAATTAGATAGGCCTGCTGGAGTCAGGCATACGCTCAGTCTCCCCTCCTCCCAACCCTTCTATCCCCCAATACACTGATAGGGAGGAGGGACAGACATAGCCTAGGTAAATAATCAAAGCCACGGATAGAGGAAGAGGCACCTAGAAAGGCGGGCTCAGGTGTGGGCTGGAAGAATTACACCAACATTTCGTACACTTTTAGCCTCAGAATCACATTACAGTCTTAGAAATTATTGAGGAACTCAAAGATTATTTGTGTGTGTTATAACTATCAGTACTTACCATATTCGAAATTAAACTGAGAAATTTAAAAATATTTAATTTTTAATTCGTTTTAAGAACAACAAATCCATTGTATGTTAAGATTGATAACATTTTCATTAAAAATAACTATTTTTCACAATAAAAATAAGTTGGTGAGAAAAGTAGCATTGTTTTTACATTTTTGTAGATCTCCATACTGTCTCTGGCTTGAAAACAAACAGCCTAATTCTCCGGTGGGCTTTTGCACTTACTCGGCTGTTATTTCGGCTGAAGTGCATGTGAAAGCTGCCCTCACGCAGACACGCATTGCAGAAAGGAAGGGATATGTTAATAGCCTTTTCATATATTTGCCGATATTCTTTCTTGACAATATACCAAAGCCTGGCAAGAGAAAGTTGCAGTCTGGAACCTGGAATCACATTGGTGAACGCTGTGTGCTCTGTTACAAAGCGTGCACCAGTGTGCCGTGCACTCTTAGCCATGCATGGTTTTGTAACCCCGTGCACTGCTCATTTGGGAAATGTTCTTGGACTGAGTTAAGCGCATTGTCCAAACGTGGACCTACTTCATTATGCAATCTATAAAAAAAAGTCACATTTTCTAGTATCACTATCAATCTTATCAGAACGATTTTTAGGTATTGGGAAGCTGTTACACTTATGGTGACAGATATAAGTTTTCCCAAATCTAATTCTCACTCAAAAGCTCAAATTTTAGCCTTGGCGACAAACACCGTCAACTGCATGACTTGTAGTGACTGGCTGACTCCATTTGTTTTTGAGAAAACATTTGCCAAATAGCCAAGTAACAATAACTTGTCTAAGTAACAGCACTTGTTCTTTTAAGTAAATATGTTAAAAAGCAAAAACCAAAACCAGAAGCTAGTTGAGCGCACAACGCTAGCAACCACACAGTGCTTTTCCCGTGAAAATCGTCGTGCGTGGGCATGCGGCGCTTTAGGCACGCTCGCTTTATCTGATGGAATATTAAAAAGACATGTAATCAAGGGTCAATATTTAATAAAATTAATAACTTTTAACTGGTCCATCAAGAGCATTAAACCAAACTTATTTCTCTTCTGCATGACAGTTAGGAATATTGTAATGACTACTAGGATAAGCCTCATTTGCAGTTTTATCCTTTCTTCCTTTTTTACCATTGATGCAAATATCAGCAGAATGAAGGCCAATTATCTTCTTAGTGTTGTTATGAAAATAGTTTTACTTTATCATATTGTTGAAAGGGTTTCAGAGATCCACACCCCCACCACCACCACTGCCAGGAATAGGTGGACCACAGACAGCCACGGGTTATACCCCCACCTGCTAACTACACATTCATATTAGCTGAAACCACTGGGCAAGTGAATCTCACTCTTTTGGTGTAATACCTCTTGGTAACAAAATATATATATCCAATATACATAACAAAATATCACATTCATAAAATTATAACCTTTTAATAATCAGTCCTAGGGAGAATTTCAAAATGCAGACTAGTAAAATTGGTAAGGAACCTCAGAATTGTAGAGTTCAATATAACACACAGTGGAAGAATATTTGAAACAATAAACGCCATGCTTTCTGTTTGACAGGTCACTTTGCAGGAACTGAGAGGGCCGTGCATAGAGCCATGTGGTGTGGCAATTTTCCAAATCACATAAAATTAAAAATGCAAGGAAATCCTCAACGCTTAAGCTACCACAACAGGTTTGTGAGTTAAAATAATAACAATATAAACGATAACACAAAACTAAATTTCGAAGGAGACAGTTACCACTTATAGTATCGATTTGAGATCAGCACTGTGAATTTACTAAAACTCAGATTCAGGGCTGAAGAAAAAGTGATTTAATTCAAGCTCAACAATCTGCCAGCTGTGTGACCGTGCGAAGGTGTCCCTGAGCCTCCTGGGATTGTTTTCACACGTGTAAAATGGGAGCAGTGGCTCATTGTTTTTGTTGTATTACATGAGCTAATGTATTTAAAGTGCTGAACAGTACCTGGCACATAGTAGGTATTCAAAAATATTATTTCTGTAAAGTTTTAAGAGGTAGACAGTAGTACAGCAGAGAAATCCCATTGCTTATCTATCGAGACAGTATTTACTGTACACTCTAAAAAACCATTAACACAAGAGTTATAACTAATAAGCTAACAAAGGTGATAAAAAGCAACAATAGTAATACTCAGTTAATCTAAAAGAAGGCACAAAAAGAAGAGAACAATGAGCTGAGAGAATAAATAGAATACAAACAGCAAGATAACAGACAAACTTGATCATATCACCAATCACATCAAATGTAACTAATCTAAATAAGCAGCCTGATTAAAAAGCAGAGATTGTAAGGCTGAATCAGAAAGTGTGACATCAATTATATATTGCCTACGAGAAACTTGCTTTAAATAGGTTAATGTAAGAGGATGTAAAAGGCTGAGAAGAGATGTGCCAAGCTAACATTAATCAAAAGAGAGCTAGATTGACTATATTAATATCAGATGAAGCTGATTTCAGAGCAAAGATAGTGACAGACAGTAAGACAATCCTTTCACAAAGATAAAGGGATCAGATCATCAGGAAGACATGAAATTTCTAAACTTTTATAAACCTAATAACAGATTTTCAAAACACATCAGTAAAAACTGATAAAACTGCAAGGAAAAGCAAATAAATCCACAATCACAGTTAGGGATTTCAACACCCCTCTCTTAATAAATGTTTAAACAGGTAGTTTAAAAACTCAGTATGTATACAGAAGATTCGAACATAACAAGTAAGCAACTGAACTTAATTGACATTTATGGAACATATCACCCAATAACAGCAGAATGGACATTCTTTTCCAGTGCACATACATGAAACACTTATCAACAGAGACGTCTGGGCCATAAAACAAATCTCAACACATTCTTAAAAATTCAAGCCACACAAAGTATGTTCTTGGATACAGTGATAATTAAATTAGAAATCAATATCAGAAAGATTTGTAGAAAATCTCCAAATATTTAGACATTAAATAACAGTCTTCTAAATAACCTATTATCCGAGAAGGCATAAAAAGAGGAATTTAAAACTATTTTGAGCTGAACGAAATAAAAACAGCAAGCCAAAATTGGTAAGATGCTGCCAAGCCAGGCTTAAAGGGCAATTCACGCACGAAAGGCCTATTGTAGGAAAGAAATGTGGTCTCAAAATAATGGTCTCGGCTTCCACCTGAAGAAACTAGAATGTAAGAGCAAATAAAACTCAGAGGAAATGGAAAAATATAATAGAGAATTTAGTGGAAATCAATGATCTTAAAATCAAAGAAGCAATAAAGAAAATCAATAAAATAAAAGCTGATATAAAATTAGGAAATATCTAGCCAGACTGGTCAGAAATAAATAAGAGAAGAAACATATTAATGCTATCAAGGATGAGAGAGCTGACACTACTATAGGGTCTACGGATGTTAAAAATACAATAAAAGAATATTACAAATAATACTGTGTAAAAATTATATAGCTTAGATGAAATTCATAAATTCTTTGAAAGATACAAATTAGGAAAGCTTTCTCAAGAAGAAATAGAGAACCTGAATAGACCTATATTTATTTTAAAAATAAATTTTCCAAAGAAACTGTTAAAAAAAAGAAAATTCCAGGCCCATATGGCTTGATCAGTCAATTTTACAAACCATTTAAGAAAGAAATAAGACAAATTTTATGCAATTTCTTCCAGAAAACAAAAGAAGATGAAATACTTCCCAAGTCATTCTTTGAAGCCCCAAATTAATCCATGAAATGTAATTCTAGTCAGAATGCCAGCAGGAATTTTGTAGAAATGGACAAGCTGATTCTAAAATTCATATGAAAATGCAAGGGAATAAAGTTGTAGGACTAACAATGAGAGTTCAAGACCTACTATAAAGCTGGAGAATTGTAGTGAAGAGAGACAAATAGATCAGTATAAAAAAATCAAGAGTGTGCAAGTTAAAAATGGACTTACAAATATGTGAACTGATTCTCTACAAATGTGCAAAGGCAACTTCGTGAAGAGAGAGTAGTTTCAATAAATGCTGTTGGATATTCGTATAGAAAAAATAAATTTTGATTGATATATAACGCCATGCATAAACATAAACTACAAAATGGATAACAGGCCAAATGTAAAACTTAAAAACTAAAACTGTTCAAAGAAAGTATAGAGAAAATCTCAGTGACTGTGAGTTAAGCAGAGACTTCTTAGATATGACATCAAAAATAGGATCCATGAAATAAAAAACTGATAAATTCAACACCATCAACATTAAAATCACTGTTCAGAGAATGAACAAACAAGCCACAGACTGGGAAAAAATACTTTCAAACTATACATCTGGTAAAAAAAAAACACAAAACCTTGTATGCAAAATGTATAAAGAACTTTTAAAACATAATAAGAAAACAAACAATCCTATTTTTAAAGGAGCAAAAGAATTAAACAGATATGTGACCAAAGAAAATACACAGCTGGCAAGTGAGCACATAACAAGATACTCAGCAGATGTTCCCCGAGCACCTACCTTGACCCAGGCGCTGCTGCAGGCACTGGGGATGGAGCAGTCAGCAAAGCCAGTGGAGGTCTTTGTCCTCATGCAGCTCACACTCTAGTGCGGGAATGGTTCGTGTATCTGCTGCTGCTTTATGAACTCCTCCCAAGATGTAGTGTCTTCCAAGAATTTTTATTCCCTCACAATTCTGTAAGTCGGGAAGTCACGACCTGGCTTGACAGCTCTGTTTCATGCAGTGTCACCTGGGCCACTCATTTACTCCATTCAGTGGATGGCAATGATGACTAGAAAGTTCAAGAAAGTTCTGCTCACTCGGCTAGAGCCTTGGCACTCATTCATATGTGGCCTCTCTCCCCCTGTTTAGCTTGGGCTTCCTTAGAGCTCGGTGGTCTCAGTGTAGTTGGCTTTCTTACCTGGCTGTTGGCTTCCAAGAGGAAGCATTTCAACGTTGAAGGCAGAAGCCCACATTCAAGTGGAAGGGAATAGACTCCATTTCCTCATGAGGAGTAGCAATATCACACTGAAAAGAGCATGTGGGACAGAAGCTAACGCAATAGTCTTTGGAAACAATCCATCTCACAAAGAAAGATAGCTAATAAGACATACAAGTAAAAATGAATTCTTAGGAGATAACTAAAGCCAGAAGGAGTATAGAAAATGTGAGTTTGGGGATAGAGTTGCAATTTTAAGTAGGATGGCTAGGGAAGGAGTCACTGGGGAAGTTACATTTAAATTAAGAACTAAAGAAAGTGTGGGTTGCTGGGGCAAGAACATTCTAGGCAGAGGAAACAGCAAGTGCAAAGGCCCTGAGGCAGGAATATGTCTGGCATGTTTAAGACAGCAAAAAAGACCATTATGTCTGAAGCAAAGAGAGTGAGGGGTTCTCAAGAATAGAAGGAGTTGTCCTGGCTGGTGCGGCTCAGTGGATTGAGCTCTGGCCTGCAAATCAAAGGGTTGCTGGTTCGATTCCCAGTCAGGGTACATGCCTGGGTTTTGAGCCAGGTCGGGCCCCCAGTAGGGGGTGCATGAGAGGCAACCCCTACTGATATTTCTTTCCCTCTCTTTCTCCTTCCCTTCCCCTCTCTCTAAAAATAAAGAAATAAAATATT
Organism: Desmodus rotundus; assembly: GCF_022682495.2. Taxonomy (NCBI): domain Eukaryota; kingdom Metazoa; phylum Chordata; class Mammalia; order Chiroptera; family Phyllostomidae; genus Desmodus; species Desmodus rotundus. Next base: position 38,892,218 of record NC_071390.1, read on the forward strand.
ATTAAAAATAATTTTTAAAAAAGAATAGGAGGATATAAAGTCAGAGAGGTAACAGGTCAGCAATCATATAAGAGTCTTGTAGGTCATTGTAAGAACTCCGGCTTTTTATCCTGAGTAACCGGGGAGGCGTCTGATGGTTTTGGGGTATGGAAGAGATAAAATATTACTTGTGTTTTCACAGGACCTCTCTGTCTGCTATAATGGGTATGGACAATAGGAAGCTAAGAAGAAGAGGGAGACTGGTTAGAAGACTATTGTAATAATTCAAGCAAGAGATGATGGTGGCTTGAATTAGGGTGGAAGCAACAGAGATGGTGATAACTGGTGGACTCTGGATATACTTTGAACACATACCCCAAAAGATTTTCTGATGAATTGGACACAGAGTGGGAAAGAATAGAGAAGCCAATATTTTTGACCCAAGCAACAGGAAGGATGGAAGTGGCATTTACCAGATAAAACCAAGAAGCTCAGAATTGAGAGAGAAGAGAGGGTCACTTTGGGTTCAGAGTGACTTTTAGACTTTCAAGGGTAGCTATATAATGGGAAATGAACATAACTAATTGTATATGTTTGTGTTTGTACATGTATACACCACAGACTTTTAATGCATAAAAAATTTGGAAATAGGCAATAATAGCTGTCAATAGTTATTACCTCCGGGTAATAGGAATCTTCAAAAGTGGCACCAGGATATGAGAAAGGGAAGTAATGATTATCTTTTGTTTTTTCATTGAATACCTTCTGTACCATGTAATATATGTATATGAATTACCATGTCCTGTATTACTTTTATTACTAAAAATACTACACAAAAGTTGTGTGGTTGGTGAAATGAATCCTGTCACCACAAGTCAGTCTTACCAGGAAAGCCCACAATAGAGCAGGGTTTCAACAATATTCTTTCAAGCTCTGACACCGATTTCTACAACCGCGAATTAACTGCTAATTCTTACCCTCACTTCCTCCCGAGGCTTCTGTGAAATATGGAGTGTGTAAACAGCCTCTCTAATTCACTTGCCTCGTCTCGAAAACAGTACCAAGAGCTCTCAACGCTTACCTACCTCACAGGAAATTTGAGGTTGGCTGAGATAAGGTGTTCAAATACTTGGCGTTAGCACAAAGACAGGTGCGCGTGTAGGCAGGATATTATGAGTCCTGGACCATCAAGAGACGTAGTAAGAAGAAGCTGTTTCTGCCTTTTGATCCCATAGGAATTCCGATACTCTCCAACTATTACTCTTCATTTCGTCTGCTGCAGAATGAGTGTTTCTCCCTGACAGTATTCATTTTAGCATTTCTTCCTGCCTTCTGTCAAACCAGCTCTCCTTAGCCTTTGATTTTTATCAAGATTTACTTGACTTCGTTCTTCAAAGCATTTCATTCAAAGTTCACTCTATCAGTGGGTGGGTTAGCTGAGTAACTGAAAGAACAATGTTGAATGCCATAATAGTTTGTTATAATATTTCTCTTCACAGGAGATATACTTACTAAAATCATGTACTAATCAACAAGGAAGTGACTGTCTAAATAGCAGGCACCTTTAAAAGAAAGTTCCTGGTAAATGCTGAGTGGAAATTGTAAACAGCGACAGCTCTATAAAATGTTCAATCAATGCCTCTTAAGTATTTTTCTAAGGCCATTATTATGTGTTGGGTACTGTATTAGGTGCTAAGAATACACAAAGAAAACACATGTCTTTTCCCTCATGAAGCTTATATTCTGCCAGACAAATGCCACATTATATTTTAAATTTCATACGACTGTTCTAATGAAGTATTTGAGATGATACAGGAAGAGGAGTTTGGGTTGCTGGCAGTTTCCATTTGGGGAGATTATGCAGTTGATTACTATTATTTTGAAAAATCTACCCTTAGTCCCACAAAGGTGAAGAGAAAACTACAACGTCACCACTAATCAGAATCACAAAGGGCAGTCAGTGGAAAAAAAGGCAAGTGTCAAGAAAGATGAGCCCTCCTATTATGTAAGAAGGCCTTTCTTGGAACTTGAAGTTACAAGAAATCAGACTGAATATTCTAAAAACAAACAACCTTAATTTTTTTTAAAAAATACCCAAGCAACAATTATGTCAGCAGAAGCTGGACATTCATGGATATTATAGATTGGGGAAGTGGCTTCTGCTTGGAAAGGAGGGCAGAGTAGACTGCTTTTGAGGTTCCTTCCTAGCCTATGGAATATAAAATACATACAGCAATTGTGAAGTTACATTTTCTCAGGAGAAAGATTTCTCAACAACCAAATACACCCAAGATGCTAATATTCTATTTATATTTTATTATTATTTAACAATGATCTCAAACCAGAGATGAGTAAAGAAAACAAACAGACCTTGTTAATTACTGAAGAGAATAAAAGTCTTGCCAGATATTTTCTTGCCTGAAACTCATTAAAAATCTTAGCATTCACTGGTCAACTGTCTGTCAGATTTAACAGCCAGACCACTCAAGGGTCAATGACCAGTCCGGGACCCCCACCATCATCGCCATTCCCAACTCCCTGGAAATCTTGCTAAAGTCTTTCCCATTGCTTTTGTCTCTCTGTTCTAATTAATTTGCCACCCACATTTCCAATTTCAGAGCCAACCTCGAATAACTCTGGTTTCATCTTATGATAATTTAACCTGCCACTCCTCACATCTATAATTTATCATAAATAAGACTTCTTTGATTGGCAGACTCTCTGAGTTGACTGGCGCATAGGCACTAAATCCTAAGGTAACGAGCATTTAATTGCATAAAAATGCCCCTGGCAAAGACATTGTCTGTCTTTGTGGTGAGACATCAAAAGAGGAGTTCTAGGTCTGGTCCCTTTAGGAAGAGTCCAGGTTAACCTGACGTCAGAATTTATGGTACATTTACATGTGACCACTGGCTCCTCACCTTGCAGCGGCCATAAGTTAAGCTATCTCCTAAATAAGGATCTTTCTTGTGCTTAAAACAACCTCAGAGGTTGGGAAAATAGTGGCCTTCCTAGCTACCACTTATCGGACACACTGTTTTCTTGGAACCTCACAGAGAGCTGTATGTACAGTTGCGTATTGAGTCCTTGCAATGGCCCTCTGCAGAAGATCCTATTGTTACCATTTTACAGGGTCTGGGGCTCAGCAGAGTTAGAGGAGGCGGTTCTAGGACTGGAAACCGCAGAGGGGTGATTTCAGCAATGAATGGAAACTGTGAGATGTGACCACGGAGGCAGCTGGACAGTCACACCTTTGCCCTTCTCGACCCCAAGCCTGAGTCCCCTGCCTAGAGGGCTTCTTTCACGTATTCTTAACATAGAAGCATTTATTCTCTACTTACTTTGTTCTGTAAGGGAAATATTTTATAATTCAGCTAAGGTTTCTACTTAATGCAGTCAGATATTGTGAAGCTCCAAAAAAGTTTCTCTTTACATATCTCTGTGCAGTTTTGTTAAAGAAGGAACAGCTAAGTCAGCAATTTACTAGAAACTGGATTGATGAGGGAAACTTCTGTTGATCTGAATGGGACAAACACGCAGAATTTTCAACAACAGGGCAAGACAGAGAAGAATGGATATCTTTGCATTTTTTTCTGTTTCCTAACTGGAATGGGCGTTGGCACATTAGGAGATGTGGGGTATAAGGAGTTATGTTCTCTCCTTGATTCATGGTCTCAGGAACCAGTTGAGGGCAAATTAGTGGGAATTAAGCCTTTGGGAGACTCCAGGAAGTAAAGATTTGTGTGCCCAATATAATTAAAAAATGATACAATACCAATCTATAAAATGTAAATCTTACATGTGCTGACATTAATGTAGTTTTTTAATTATATTTTATTGATTATGCCATTACAGTTGTCCCAATTCTTTTTTCCCCTTTATTCTCCTCCACCCTGTACCTCCCCCCTCATCAGCATTCCCTTCCCTTAGTGCATGTCCATGAGTCATACATATAAGTTTTTGGTTTCTCCATTCCTTATACTATTCTAACTTCTCCCTGTCTATTTTGCACCTACCATTTATGTCTCTTATTCCCTGTACCTTTTACCCCACTCTCTCCTCTTCCCCTCCCAGCTGATAACCCTCCATGTGACCTCTATTTCTGTGATTCTGTTCCTATTATAGTTGTTTGCTTAGTTTGTTTTTGTTTTTGTTTTTTAGGTTCAGTTGTTGATAGTTGTGAGCTTGTTGTCATTTTACTGTTTGTAGTTTTGATCATCTTCTATTTCTTAGACAAGTCCCTTTAACATTTCATATAATAAGGGCTTGGTGATGATGAACTCCTTTAACTTGACCTTATCTGGGAAGCACTTTATCTGCCCTTCCATTCTACAGGATAGCTTTGCTGGATAGAATAATCTTGGATGTAGGTCCTTGCCTTTCATGATTTGAATACTTCTTTCCCTTCTTACTTATAAGGTTTCTTTTGAGAAATCAGCTGACAGTCTTTTGGGAACTCCTTTTTAGGTAACTCTTTTTCTCTTGCTCCTTTTAAGAGTCTCTCCTTATCTTTAATCTTGGGTAATGTAATTATGATGTGTCTTGGTGTGTTCCTCCTTGGGTCCAATTTCTTCGGGACTCACTGATCTTCCTGGACTTCGGGGAAGTCTATTTCCTTTGCCTATTTACTATTTACTATTATATTAGGGACGTTCTCCTTCATTATTTTTTCAAATAAGTTTTCAATTTCTTGCTCTCCCTCTTCTCCTTCTGGTACCCCTGTGATTCAGATGTTGGAATGTTTAAAGTTGTCCTGGAGGTTCCTAAGCCTCTCCTCATTTTTTGGAATTCTAGTTTCTTCATTCTGTTCTGATTGAATGTTTATTTCTTCCTTCTGCTCCAAATGGTTGATTTGAGTCCTGGTTTCCTTCCCTTCACTGTTGGTTGCCTGTATATTTTGCTTTATTTCACTTTGTATGGCCTTTACTCCTTCCTCTATTTTGTGACCATACTCAACCATTTCTGTAAGTATCCTGATTACCAGTGTTTTGAACTGTGCATCTGATAGGTTGGCTAGCTCTTCATCACTTAGTTCTATTTTGTGAGCTTTGGTCTGCTCTTTCATTTGGGCCATATTTGTCTCAGTGCACCTGTTATGTTGTAAGAGACGGAGCCTCAGGTATTCGCCAGGGCGGGACAACCCATGTCACTGTGTTGTGGCACTGTATGTGAGGGAGGGGCAAGGAGGGAACAATGCTGCTTGCTCAGCTCGCAGCTGGCTTTCAGTCACTTCCCTTGCTTCCTACAAGCAAATTGGGCCCTTCTGGTGCTGATTACCAGGTAGGTGGGTTTGTGTACATTCTAGGACCCTGTGGGTCTCTCCAACAAACTCTCCTGTGAGGCTGGAAACTTCTCCCACCGGCATAACCCCCACAGATTTTTAGCAACAGAGGTTTTGAGGCTTTATTTCCCAGCGCTAGAACCCTAGGTTGGACAGTCTGTCTTGCTCCCTAGTTGTTCCTCCCAGTTTATCTGCACACAAATGTGGGACTACCCGGTCTGCCAGTCACTGCCTCTCCCACCTGGTTTTCCAGCAGCTACCTTGCCCCGGGCCCTCTCCACCTGGCTGCCTGTTTCTTCTTTAACTCCTCAGTTATTGGTCTTCCATACAGTTCTACTTTCTGGCAGTCCTGGTTGTTTTTTGTTTTTAAATTTGTTGTTGTCTTTCTTTTGGTTGTGCGAGGAAGCAAATTATCTACCTATTCCTCTATCTTGGCCAGACATCAATGTAGTTTGTCTCTTATTGAAAAATCTAGTCTCTCTAGTTCAATTGCATGTGTGTTTATGTGTGTGTCGGTGTGTGTGTGTTGTTAGACTGAGCATTGCTTAGTTTTGTTTACTGTGTAATCCAATACTAAGCAGTCAAAATGTAAGTTTCTAGAATGCCAATTAATTGCAAAAAGGAAAGAAAGTTAGTCGCAAGCCCATCAGCTTCCACACTGCATATCTAGCGATATTTTACTAAGACTCAAGCAATGTATTAGACCAGCACATTCCAAACTGTTCTGGGAAACCCTGAGGTCCTGCAGAGAAGGTTCTGGGACCACTAGGGAGTGGGATTGTTGAGGAAGCAGGACAGGGAGGCCAAGTGCTCCTGACTGCCTCCCTACTCTGGATACATCCGCTTTGATCAGTTTTTCATATTAAAAGGCCTACATACGATTTTGTTTGGAAACAGGACTTTGCTGCTAAAATGAAATGAAAGCATAGTATTGTACAATTGTCATTTCAATGTTAGTTACTGATCAGAAACTGACACTGGAACTGAATCCCATGAACCACACAACAAATCTATAAGCTTTGTGAGGACAGAGAATGGACTTCATCCTCATCTTCGTGTGCCCAGGCGGCGAGCAGATTCCTACATACGATGGGAACTAAGCAAAGTGTTGGCTGAAGGCATGTTTTTTTTCCCCTCCAGATATCACATTAAGAGGACAAATTATCGACTGCTTCCCAGGAAGTTCATGGCAGAAAATTAAACAACAGATTATTTTCGCTGGTGTTGATAAGACGTATGGCACATTTAGTTCAACACCCAGTTCTCCACTCCAAGCATTTTATTTTAGTAATTGATTTGGGTTGAAATCAATCTAAAGTGGAATCATATCTCAAAATTTTTATTGAATTTAATTTCTTGGAATGCTTTGCTGTGTGATACAGCAAAAGTGTTGAAGTATACCAGGCATGCTATTCTAATTTCCCAGGGAAACTTTGAGTGACTGATTTGGGGAGGATGGCAGCTTTGCTTTCATAATTGACTGTTTAAGAAACACTTTTGGTGCTACAAGTTACAAAACAAACAAACAAAAAATATCTGAACAAAAGAAATACGCAGTTGAATTTCCCAAAGCGGATCAGGGATCATCAATGAACTCCATTCAAAGCCTTTGGTGTGGATGCAGGTAAATGAGGTTTGCTCTGGGCCCCTGAGTGTTTCCTGCCTGCTATCTCTGTCCAACCCTCTGTACCACTCAGCCTTCACAGCCCTTCAGGCCCTTCCTGCCCTCTTGCCTACTGAAAACAGAATTTGATAAACTCAGTCGTGCCAGGATGGCACAGGTGGGAGCAATTTAATGTGTCACCCTCTCCTTGCAAAAAGCCTGGCAGGTAAGAAAAATCAAGTCGGTGGTATCACATTAGTGACCTGAATGCACGTGAGAGGCTTTTCCTCTGCTGAAACACCTGAACAATAAAATAAAATAAAGCCAGGGAGGCTTGATCCTCTCAGCATCTTCTTATTGACAAGGCATGACTGAAAAATGGCCCCTGCCCTCCATGAAGTTACTGTGTAGTTGTGGCATTTAGAGGCTACTTTTTTCCTTGTTCTAGAGACAACGGAATGATAAGCATGCTCCCCAGTACTACTTATAACTACTTCTGCCCTTACTACCCTAACAGAGAATAAGTCGGACGTGGCCTGGATGTATTAAGCCCATGTTGCAGATTTATTCATCTCCCAAATAAAAGGCAAACATTTAGCCTGACACTCAAGGCCTTCCATGATCTGAGTCCACCTGCCTAGTCAATCTTTTTTTTCACTGATCCCCTACCAAATGCAACTAAACTATTTCAAGCCCTCGCCATACCCAATATTTCATGCTATTAAGAGTTATCTGTTGCTGTGGAAACAAATTATCTCAAAATTTACTGATTAAAAGAATAAACATTGTCTTCTTATTTGTTTCTCTGGGTCAAGAATTTAGAAGGCCCTTACGTAGGTGCTTCTGGCTTGGAATTTATGAGGAGGTTGCCAGGACTGGAGGAGCTGCTTCAGAGGCGTCTTCTGCGCCCCTTGTTGGTGGGAAGTCTTGGTTCCTCTCCAGGTGAGTCTCTTCCAGGGCTGTTTGAACGTAGTTGCTGGCTTCTCTCAAAGTAAATGATCCAAGAGAGAGTGCTGAGGTGTAAGCTGTCCCTTTTATGAACTAGCCTCACGAGTCACATAGCATCACTTCTACCACGTGGTAGAAGTGTATCATTCAGTCCATACTCCAGGGGAGGGGAATTAGGCTTCACTTTTGAAGAGAGGTGTAAAATAATTTGTGGACATATTTGAAACCACCATAATGCTCCTGCCCCACCGCTCATTCTGTTCCCTCCGCACAGAATGCATTTCCCGTATCTGCAGAGCCCAGTCCGACGTGACTTTATATTTAGCAGCTTCCCTGGTCTCTTCCTACCCGATTCGATCGAGTAGCACCCCGAACTCCCAGGGGTGATAATCAAAAACGTCTCCAGACATTGTCAAGCATTCCACAGTGCACACAAATCAGCCCTGCTTTAGAGCCACAGTTCTAGATATTTAGTTCTGTGATTCATTTTGTAACCGTAATTTGAAATAGTTTTAATATGTTGACATTAACTACTCTAAAAGACTAGTCTAACAAGCTAAGAGAATAAGACTTTTATTTTTTCAATCTCTATGTTGCCAAGGACCCCGACTTACCCTGTCCAATTTTTCCTGGGCTTCTTTTACTCCATTGGGTGATTCCAATAGCCTCTCAATAAATTCTTCTGTTGTTGTTGTTATTATTATTATTATTATTATTATTTTGCTTGTTAGCTTCTGTTGCTTTCTAGAGAAATGTAATTAACAAAAACCAACTCATACTTCAAGCTGTAGCTCAAATACCATTTCTTCCAGTCCTCCCAGACATTCTTGGATGAAATTTATCTTTTCCTCTCCCTCATTTCTATTTTAATGCTTTCCGCAGCCGAGTAGTGGAGTCAGATTTACATATACCCTAGCCTTCCCTTCCAAAAGCCCCCAAGGGCCAGGAATTATACCTAGAATAATATATCCTGGATTTAATTGTAAATGAAATGGATTTTCATTTGGGGGCTTAATACCAAGGGAAATACCAAATAACCACATCACTAGGGAAAAAGAGTTTGGAGGCTAGTGTGTTTTCCATGCTTTTTTGCTTTTTCACATTTGTTCGAGGCTATTTCAGTATGATGAGGAGGTTTAGCACTCACTTTGGATCACGATTCAGTTCAGATTCTGTCTCACTCACTGGGAGACCTTGGACAAGTTGCTTAATTTTTCTGTACCTCAAATCACTCATCTGTAAGATGGTGATTGATATCATACTATCTGATGAGGTTAAAACATAAAACAGGCAAGTCAGAGCTGTTAGGGAATCAAGTCAGGAGCCTGGGGCTCTCCACTTTAGTTTGAGACAAACACCAACAGCCATTCTAGTGGTTTTACTGGTAAGGAAGTTGAACAAGTGAATAAATAGCTTTCCCATGGCACCATGGATACTTAATGGTAAAAGGGACTACAACCCAATTCCCCCAACTCATAAGCTGGGTGCTCTTTCCACTAACTCTCCCAACTCTAGTCCTGATGTCAGCTCTTTCTACTTAGTTTATCTTGGCCTGTTTTCTAAACTTGGCATTCCAGGTCCTGTGTGTCATCCAACTCATCCCACCTCTCTGCCATTGCCACATTTACCTCAGCCATGCCCGCCTCACCGTTTTACCATCACGGTTGCTGATTCTCACCTTCACAGCAGGCTCACTGCCCTTCCAAAACTTTTTCCTTTTATGACTCGTTCTCACGTCACTCCAAGAGATTCATAGTACACAATTTTGCACTGTTTAACTCATTATTTTAGTAGTACAAAGATAGAAGGCCTTTGGCACTTGTTGAAAAATTGTTTTATGAAAGTTCTCATAGCCTTCACTAATCTCTCGCATAGCCTAAATTAAATGCTTGTGTTACACTTTTATATTGCCCACTGTTGTTTTACATATTACTTAAACTTTTCAAGTAATTTCTTATGTTCATTGATGGTAGGTAAGGATTGTTTTAAACGTCTGTATACAGATATATTTGCTATATATATGAGGGGCAAGGTCAAGCAGTAATTTATTTCAATATTTTTGAATATGGTCGACCCCATAAACTAGAATGTGAACTTCTCAAGAATAAATATTCTTTTCAATTTTATAAGCTCCAATAGTGACTAATGTAAGAAGTATTTGGACACATTTTTGGATCTCTTAAATTGTTCTGCATTCTAATCCCAATATTTTAATATCAAGCATAAATGAAAATGTGGCAAGGGCTATGAGTTCTTTTAAATAAATATATATGCATATGTGTATATATATGTGTGTATATATACATATACATCACTTATATCTTCTCATTCCTCTTGTTTTACATTTGTTATATGCTCTCTGCTATTCTGTAGGAGCCGTGTAAGAACTCATGTGTCAGGCCCTGGACTATTGTTACATGCATTATCTAATTTAGTAATCACTGAGGTAAGTGCTATTTTTATCTTAAAGATTAAAAGAAACCCCCAAACTTAGATGGGGTTAAAAAAAACCCAGCTCCAAATGACACTGCTAGGTCATGGCAGAGCTAGAATTGAATCCAGGTCTAATCCCAGAATTCCTACTCTTCCCTACCACAGGGTGCGGAAGGGTATGAATAAACATCTGTTTAGCGGAGTAAATGGGAGGGCTATGGTAAGGGTTAAGTGAGCTAGTTCATGTTCTTAGCACGACACCCTACACACAATCCCTCATATCAATACACTATGACAGGGTTAAAAGGTCAAATAAGACGTGCTCCCTATCCTTGAAACATTTGTCTAACTTTTGGCAGGCGGAATTATATAGCAGCACTCCAAGATTTCCTGCCACTGGTATCATGCCCATGGTTATCTTATATGTAAAAGGAGTTTACACAGATGTAATTAAGGTTACTAATCAGTGGACTCCAAACTAACCAAAAGGGAAGTTACTCTGGTGTGCTGTATCTAATCCCACGGGCCCTTAGAGAGCACTTTTCTCCAGCTAGTAGTGAATGAAAAAGTCAGACCAGTGTGAATCAGATTCCAGTCCTGCATGAGGAGGATAAGATGTGCCAGATTTAATTCGCTGTTTCGAGCTCTGAAGATGCAAGGACTGGAGAGTAGGCTTCAGGGGAGGAGGGAGACCCCTGGCCAATACACAAGCATGAGGAACCAAATTCCAGTGGCAACCTGATAAGCCTGAAAATGGATTTTCCCAAGTCTCCAGATTAGAGCTCAGCCTGGCTGACCTGTTGATATCAGCCTTGTGAGATCCTAAATCAGAGAACCCATCGGAACCCATCTGGACTTGTGATATAAAGAAATGTAAGATAATGAATTGATGGCAAGTTTATAGTAATTTGTTACAGAAGGGACAGATTTACAAAACTACTGCATGGGGTAATGTAAACGTATGAACAAGGGCTTAAGCCACCCATAGAGGTGGAGACAGAAAGCCCAAGGACGGACCATAATTCTACCTGGGTGGAGAAGCTAAGAAGGGTATGAAGTCTTGGCAAATTTAGAGGTGCTACCATTTTGAAGAATGAATAAAACTTGCTGACTGTCAGTTGAGGGAGCTTGCATGAAGGAGGAGGAAATATATTTTCGGCAGAGAGTTCAGTAGGAAAATGATGAACGAGCAGAAACTGTAAATATTGTTGAAGCAATGTCCCACGGATGAGCAGCGAGGGAAAAGATCCAGGTACGGTATGGCGGGTTGCAGCTGGGTTATGACACTTTGGTACACGGGCGGAAGGGGTCCGTGGTTTCATTCTACTAGCACTGGCAGCACATTAAAAAAAAAAATCTTTTAAAACTAGTTGAAAATATTTAAAGACAGAGTATATGTATGTGTCTATAGTTTTATATTTTATATATACAACAGATGTTTTAATATTTGAGGTAAGTAGATGAATAACTCTTTTTAATAGTATTTCACCCTCTTAATATAAAATTGCTATAACTAATTAAGTTAAAATGTTTATTCAGAAGGCTATAAAGAAAAGGAAATCTTACCTTTTGCACCACTATGGAAGGACCTGGAGAGTATTATGTTAAGTGAAATAAGCCAGTCACAGAAAGACAAATACCATATGATTTCAGTTATATGTGGAATCTCATGAACAAAATAAACTAACACACAAAGCAGAGACAGACTCATAGATACAGAGAACAGACGGACAGCTGTTGGAAGGGAGGGAGGTTGGGAGGCTGGGTGAGAAGGGTGAAGGGGTTAAGAGGAAAACTTAGACACAAACAGTATGTTGATTACCACAGGGAGAGGAGGAGGCCCGTAGAAGAGGTCAAAGGGGTGATAAATGGTGACGGAAGGAGACAGGACTTGGGATGGTGAACACACAATACAATATATGGATAATATATTAAAGAATTGTATGCTTGAAACCTATTTAATTTTATTAACCAATGTCACCTCAATATTCAATTAAAGTTTTCTAAAAAGAGATTACCATCTTTCCCAAAGCAAACTGATGCAATTTAAAACATGATTTTCAGCACGATTTGGAATAGTTTTGCCTAGCTTTCTAACGATCAAACATCCCAGATTGGTATTTTTCTTATATTAAGACAAATAGAAATGTTTGTTAATATTTCTGTAATAGTTTAATTTGTTAATTGAACCTGAAGGTACTTTGTTTATTTGAGCACACTGATTATCAGGCTTCTCTTCTTAGAGAAAGAGAAGTTTTTTCTAAAAAGAAATGTTAAATATTTTTGGTCACAATACAGATTTAGAAATAAAACGCTGAAGTAACATAATTGAGGGAGCCTCCTTATGGCTGAGAGCACCTGAGTATCCTAGGTCCCCAATTTTTTATCAGAGTGACTTACACGCTGGGGACATCCTCCATCACTAACTTAAAACTAAGGTTACATCAACGGATTTTTAAAAGAGCATACTATAAGAAGAATTATATGCAAACAGTTTAATAAATGTTAGTTATACCAAAGATATTAAATATTGGTCTTACAATAATTAGCGCCAGCTACTGGGTACATCTTTGTCTGATTAAACCGACTTCACAATACATTTCACTTCTGTGGGTCTAACCCAGAGAGGAAAAAAGCTAGAAAATGTCTTCATGGATCAGAAATGTGTGTAAGTGTTAATCACATGACCTTGGCTTCCTTACCAATTTTTGGTGCTTTTAAAATTATGTAATCTGTGATATAATACTTTTTAACTCAGAAGCTTGACCCACATTTAATTAAAATTTAAAAATACAAACAATGCCCATTATACAAGCATGTCACAAAATAACACACCATATTTTCAAAAGAAATATTGTCTTTTAAAAACTCAAAGGTAATATCTTTTCTAGTAACTAAGAATATACACGATCTGATATAAACTGTTCTCATACAACTATTGTTAGCAATGAAGCAGTAACACATAAACATGTAAACATTTAAAAATTGTACTATGTTTGGAATCTAAGTACAAGTCAGCTCTATCTGCATTATAGTTTCAGATAAACACTGAAAACAACGACTAGGATACAAATGGTCATCGGTTAAAGTTTAATTACTGTTCAATAATTCCCTCTTTAAAAAAGTAATGGGTTTTTTTTAATTTTTTTAACAATTTTTATTGTTATTCAATTACAGTAATGGGTTTTGATAAATTCTGACCCACAGGAACAGACATCCTCCCGGCCAAAGCCCTTTTCCTCTCGCTCAGGGTGCTGCGCTCCACCTTCATCTGGGAAGGTTTTCCTCATTCACGGTAACACAGGTGATTACATTCAAATGGCATTTAACAGAAATTGGACCAAACTGCTCTATAATTTCATTTTGCAGTGAATTAATTAACTTCGTAGTAGGTGGCTGAGATGCTGAACATAAGCCTAAAGAAATATTTCACTCTTTAACCTCTGGTGCAGGAATTGCCTCTAAACAAGGCGGCTTCCGTTTTTAGTAAACAGTACCAGGTTAAACACATTTTGTAGGGTGCTAAAGAGTAAAGATACGACATTCATAATGAGTAGATCTAGTTTTTGATAGACATGCACATCCATTTAAAAAGCTGGGGCACTGCGGACAGTTGAGGAGGGTTAATGAAACTCACCGAGAGTTGGCATGCCCGATACTTTGAAAGACTGTTTACCTTAGAAGGTGTGCGTTTATAACAAAATGGCTTCTTTGTCCTTTGTTTAAAAGTTCCCACTTTGTAGCAATTAAAAATATCTTAATGCTGTTGTAATTTATATCCCAGAGCTTGAATTGTAAATGTAATTTTCTAAGTTACTGTTTTTTCAGATCATTAGAATTATATTCTGAAATACATATTCTATTATGTTTCTCCAATTATATTACCAAGATATGGCAGCTAAGTCTTTGTTTCAAGTTTATACCTTTCGTACACCAAGAAAAAAGATAAGACGCCAAACAAGGAATGTGAAAAGCCATCTCATAAAAAGCCGAAATGTCTTTTATTACATGGCATATTTTTCTCTGTCATAAACTTCCGGTTTAGGAAATGAGAAAAGAAATACTTCTTTTGATGAACTCCTTAACAAAGTATTTAACTCAGTATTTTTAGTTTTTCGGATTTTTTTTAATTGTGAAAGGAAGGGAGGGAGGGAAGAACACAGGGAGGGAAGGAAAGAAAAAGGGCAAGAGGGAGGCAGGAGGCCCAACTTCAACTTCGCATTATACCTTTTGGGGAGAACTGCACTAACGTTTAAGGAGCACCATTTCAAAGGAAGCGCAGCTGAAGACTTCAGCCCAATTTCAAAAGCTTTGTAACATACAGTGAAATGGGCCCCTAGAAACAGCCTGAATAATTTTGGTGGGGGAGGTAGTCCTTGGTCAGGTTTCACCTAAACGGTTCTAGCAGGAAGGGCCTCAGCCTGTGTCCAAAGCGTCCCACTGAGGAAACAACTGCTAGGTAATCTCTCTATGAATAAATTCTCTTTCCTGTACAACTTAAGCCCTTCTTGATATAATATGCATAAGGAGAAATGACAAGAATATCATTTGGAAGTTTTAACACTGGCTTGTTATAAGGAAGGCTTCAGCTTAAAAAAGAAAGAATGCTTACACACCAGTTTCAGAAACAATTTTGCCTACAGCATCTTCTAGCTCAATAATTCTGTGGCAACCATGGTCACAAAGGCTGTCAAAAACGGCAGTGAGATTTAAAAAATAAAAATTCAAATAATTACATCCTGTAGGTTTTTAATATGCCATTTACTAAATGGGCAATCACAACAGAAACTTACAAGAGCCTTCTAGTTACAAAAAAAAATAATAATCCTACCTTCTTAGGTTTTTATGCATGTGACTGTCTCTAAAGTCTATCAGGCGAGCATCTAGGGTTTCCTTCTCATCAAATGCTCTGTCTGTCCTGATGTCGCCAGTCACAAGAGACCTTTTGTATCGCTGCTCCCTGGAGCCCTAATTCTAACTAGAGTCCTGAGCAAACACAAAAGTAACCTGGCAGCTACATCATTCTATATAAATGAAAAAGACTTTGCTATCTAAAAATAACGAAAGGCTCCATTTAAATTAATGTTATTTTTGTCAAGTGTTCATTTTACTTTGTAATAATGCAGTTCTGATCCAAATAGAGTTCTTACAGGCTCTAAAAAGATCTCTGGAGATTACATGCAGGGCAGTAATTTAATTCCTATTTCTTGCAATGATATTTAAGGTTCACTGTGGTTCGGGATTTTTAGTGCTGTTGCTGACACCTTATGGAAACTGTTTTATTTGGAAATTCTGATTAGATTCTGTTCAGCTCTTGTTTACAAAAAGTAATATTATAAAAAATGAATGTTTTTGTTCTTGTGAGGTATTCAATCTCTTGCTATTTATTCCTTATTTGATTTCATAATTCTGTTTTGGTCACTATGATTAGTTGCTATGGAAATTACCTCCTACGGAAATAATTCTGATGTCATTATTGTAAGAATATGATTTTTAATGAGTAATATCAATAGCAGACATCAACCCTTGCTAAAAAAAGAAAATCTAATTAAAATTTTTAAAAGGGGGATTAATTCCAAAAGTTATTATCATGGGCCACTTTTCTGATATTTTTTAATTGACCACCTGCTTTTAAAATAAGTATTAAATAAATTTTAAAGTGTTAATCAGCTACTCACTTCCCTAAATTCCAAGGTAACAATGGAAACCAGCACTGTGCCTAGAAAAATGAAAGAACATTTCATCTATCTTTTCTATAAACTAGTAAATGTATGCTCCACTTATGCGAGTTAATGTCTACAGGATTTCAGGGCTCATCAAAGAGACAACTGTGAATAGCACATTACAAATTCCCTTTAAAGATGAAGAATTTAATATCCCAAATTTATCCCAGGAATTTAAAAGGTCAGTGAGTTAACTAAGTGGGCTAAACAATAGATGAGAGCCAGTGAATCATTAGATGAGAATTCCAGAATGCTAAGAAGAAATTTTCTTGGGTGAATTCTATAATTTGTGGTTTGAATAAAACTTTTGAAAAATTCCATTAGTGTTAAAATTCTCACAATGAGAATATGGCTCATATTTAACACATTCTAAATTACTAGACATCTCTCCCCAAAGAAATTTTAATGCTTTCTTCTGCCTAGTTCTTGTTCACTGCCTGGTACTAATTTAGGAATAAATTAACCCTTCCAACAATTAGGGTATTGTCTAGAGAGTGCCTCTTGCACTCTGCTGGGGAAATCACTTATATTATGAAAATCAGAAGTAAATGAGAAATTCATTTCTTCATTATAAAACATGTTTATACCTTATAACTTATTAATTATTGATTTAAATCACTATCTTATTTACCTACATAATTCCATATTACTACATCTACAGTGCTTCTGAATCAAGCCTCATAGTTACAGATTTTGTTAACATTTTATACAGTCAAGGGTTTTCTGTATTTATGCCTGCAACCATGATCGAGGGTCCAAAATGTCTTTGATCGATTTCTGCCTTGGAGCGGGCACTGGCTTGGCTTCAGAACTGGTTTTAGTGTCTGAGTGTTCACCATCAGTTAAACCGTTTTTCCTGGCAGGAAGGAGTTTTCGAGGAGCAGCCACTGGTTTCTGTAAGTGATGCATTAGGGTTGATAATTTGGTATCCAAAGAAGAGGTCTGAGATAAATCTGTTTTTTCCCAGTTGTCCTTAACCGATTGATCTGTGTTGCTCTGTGTCTTTAAGCTGAATGGAGCTTTATCAGAAGGAGGAAGGGGAGCTCGTCTCTTTTTCCTTTTCCCATCAGGTAACTGCTTGCTTGCAGAAGATAATATCTTTTTCTGGACGACCACTTCATGGTTCCCATCAAAGATTGTGGCCCATGGAGGTGGTGAGTATTCTTCATGCTGACCAGTAAGGAACTGTCCATTTGTCTCTTCAATTTTTTGTTGTATTATGTCAGTTAAACTTTCAAGTTTTATAGGTGAATCAATGCCTGTAATCATTTTAAGAAAAAGATACATGGGGAAAAAAATCAAAACAGTATATACTTTACCTGAGTTACTATTTTCCAAACCAATATGCCATCTATAATAGTCATCACAAACACACTAGGATAGCAAGTGGTTTTTTAAAAGTATTTACTTGTGAAAATAACCATACCCATAGAACCAAAAGATCAGATCGCATACTATGCACTGCACACACACACACACACGTATATGCATAAATATGTGTATTCCTAAGTACATGAGTCACGTCCACCTTACAAAGGAATAGTGGCATCCGAATTTTTTCAATTACTTTCCTGGATTTAAAATCTATTCCGACTTCTAAGAGTGGATTCCATTTTTATAAAAGCCTAGTAAGTAAACTGCAATGAACACAATGGATTTTTTCTTATAGACCAGCCAGGTCTCTCTAATAGGGTAAAAATTCAAAACCAAAAACCCAGAGAAATAGAGTGAAATCCTGATAGCAATTTGGCGATAATTCTGGGTGAAATTTTCATTGGTAAAAATAAAAGAACAGAGATAAATGTCTATTAAATGAATCACTGGTATTGTCAAATGTGTAAACCCAAATGTATCCTTTTAAATCTAACAGTTTAAAGTACATGTGAGTGCAGGGACATTGGGGGCAAAACAGACTAGAATCTAGTCGACTTGTGCTTGTTCACAACACATTTCACGGAGGCAATCCTACAAAGACAAATAAATGCCCAACAAATGCCCTTCAAAGTGAAGAAAATGAAATATTAATGAGTCTAATTTTTTTTTAATTTTCTGAAGTATTACATGTTACCAATTTTTTGACCTGACAGGTGTGGCTCATTTGGTTGGGTGTTGTCCAGCAAAGCAAGAGGTCACTGGTTCGATTCCCAGTCAGGACACATGCCTGGGTTGTGGGCCTGGTCCCCAGTCCATACGCATGCAAGAGGCAACTGATAGATGTTTCTCTCTCACACAGATGTTTCCCTCTCTTTCTCCCTCCCTTCCCCACTCTCTAAAAATAAATAAATAAAATCTTAAGAAAAAACTTTACCATTTTTTTGGCCTGAGATAAAAGCTTCCATTTATTAATATTCATTTATCAACACTACTTTAAAACAAATTTAATAAAATACCAAAAATTACTGGACATGATAATATTTTACAATCTGCAACTTTACATTTTCAGAATTTTCATCAGCTATTTAGCTAATATTTATTTTAGTGCACCCTTATTCATTCTGAAACCTTAACATTTTTGTTAGATCTTAAGCATTCAAACTACAAAAATGTGTATTCATTAATTTTGCATTAATTCATCTATTAAACATGAGTTCCTTAGTCTATAATCACAGTCTTTTTTTATTCATTTTCACTGTGCCCCAAAATTTTAGCATTTTAATGTCAATGAATAAGCTGCTTGATTATGGACAATGTTGTTTTTGTTACCCTGCAGCTTAGGAAAGACAAACCCCACTTACTCATATCGTGGTAGACTGAGGTCGCATCTTTTGTCAAGAACAAAGGTGGTTTCCGTGGTGACATAATCTCAATTTTCATAAGTTCTTCACAACAATGCTTCCATTGGCCTAAGAAAGACAGGAAAAGGCAGGCTAGTTTAAAACATAAATGTGAAGTAGTATATTTCATTTTCAATAGATGTCAACACATTTTTGCTTTGAAAAATAAAAGTGAATTTATAAAGCATTACCTTAAGAAAGCCACAAAAATATAGTACTACCCATCATCATTTTATGTCCAGGTCCAGGCATAAAAATAATCTACTTTAAAAATAAAGTTCTATGCATAGATGTTAAGCTAAGATCTCTAGGCTATTAAATACTGTACTACTTCACTAAATGGGCAATGATTAAAATTTCTATTAATGACAAAATTTATACAAGTTTTCTTCTCCCATATATTAAACAAAAGTGTCCAGTATTTGAGACAGCTGAAAGGTAAAACATCAGATGAAATACAGTTTACCCAGGAGGGAAAAAAGGAGTAGTAGTTCTCAAAAATAATTTCAACACTGAAAATTCTAAGTAAAAACTAAAGATTGGTTATCTAACAATTACATCTTCAAGATGATTATCATGCTTTTAAAAAAAATCATGCAACTCTAGAAAAACAATACATTTTCATTTAAATAAAAGGTATATAAAAGCCTATTATTGTAATGACAGAGCCATCAATATTCTAACAGAATCTCATTTATTTGAGGAAGAACACTTCAGATAAAGCCATTAGGCATTCAGAATAAACAAATACTCTTGAATAAGTTGTTTCACTTATTAAGTTACACTATAGAAGTGTGGACAATATTAATTTTTCTTTTAATTATGTTTTACTATTCTCATCTTAAAATAAAATTCTCGGATTATTTCTTCTGAATGGATATAAAAAAACTGAAGCTTTCCATATTTACTGTGCACCTGCATGCTGGATCACAACTGTGGGAGAAACTATGTGTCTATACATTCATATTACAAAAGTCTAAGTTATTGAGGTTCACCATTATTAAATTGTTGTATCAGTAGAAAAGTAAATGTAATGCACATGTGTCTTTTTAGACTGATTTTGATCCATATTTCTTTTCCTTTTATTATATTCTCAGTCTCCATATTCAATATCCAACTTAGTTATTTTCCAGGGCTTAAAAATTAAAGACGTTTCATGTTTAGTCAAATTAGCTATTCATTTTTGTTGTTTTAAGTCTGTCATAGTAATATGGTAATATATGCTAAATTTTAAATCCATAACCTTAACTGGTTAAGCAACATAAAAACCTTTCAGTATGTTTTATTATAATGCTAAATACAGAATATCATAACAATTTCAAAATAACCTACATAGCAACTCAAAAAGGGAATAAAATCTTGAGTTTGAGGCTTCAAAGGTTGCCCTGCAGAATTTAAATCTAGTGGGATCTGAGATCTGATAACTTATTCCTCCCCTCCACTTCCTTTTTAGATAAATATATAAAAGCCAGCTCTTCCTTCTCGGGGGCAGAAAAAAAGACCATATTTAATGGAAAAATAATGAAACACTTTAAACCAGCAAACATTTCTCTGTCAAATCTTACACAAATTATAAAGTGCAGTATTTTCTCTATATTGATAGATGAAAGCTTTTGATGGTTAGACTGGTAGCAGAACACCAATCATGCTGAAAATTGGAATATAAAGCCACATTATTCCATGTGTTACTGAAGTCTGAGGGACAAAAAGGTGGTATGTTCACTGGCCAAGACTTTACAGCTGAAACATTTACCAGTGACTAAATCAGTACGCACAGTTACGTATGCTACCAGTACGCGAGCGTAAAAACAAAGACTCAGTCTACAATATTCAATGAATGTATTCATTCATATAAAATCTGTACATTGAAGATGTTTCCCACAATATTTGTTAAACTATTCCCAGTCAAAATAATGTGATGCCAAGCTGCTTATGTAACTCAATATTTATGTTATTAAATATCCGGAAAAAATTACTTTTGACCCACCATTCCTAGCTCTACTCTTTTGATCAACCAAGACAAGTGGCATTTCCTCTTCTGCATGTTTGTTAGCTCTCAATTATTAAAAATTAACTATTACATATAATAACTACGTACGGCACCAGGGGGCACTACAAATATCAGGGGAAGCACTTGTGAAGTGTACTGTCATCTAATCACGATGCTGTACACCTGAAACTAATCCAAAGTACTGACTGGAAACTGTAATTTTAAAAAAGATTAAAGTAATTCTATGGTAAAAAATTAAAAGTTAACTACTGTATCCCCTTTGCCTCGCAACTTCCACTCCTCAGGCTGTTCTTCAACAGGATAAACAGGACCTGGTGCCATTAACGTTTTCCCAGGATTTCCAGTTATCTCACTCTTCTGATTTTCAACTCTTCGGCAGAATCTAATCATTGAAATCTGCTCTAAATGTTAAGTGACTCTTATTGTGCCCTGGCCATCTATCCTCTACTTTGTTGTGTTGTCATATTTCACCTGTGATTACAGGAGTCTACACTTATCACCAGGAAGGCAGAAACTTTAAAGTGCCAGTCAATCTGTAGGACAGTATAAACACTTGCTTCTTTGCTTACATACACAATGCATTCTAAAGTACAAAAGCAACAGAACTTATACTTTAAAAACTAGACACATCAGCTGATTTTATCCCCCAAACATTAAGTACTAAAGAAACAGCCACACCTGAGAACCTTGTTGTCACCACTTTCTCATTACTTCGACGGTACAAAAATGCAATGAGATTCCTCCGGCTCCCCTTTCTAGCATGATAAACTATTTTACATAACCTGGACAATGAAAATATAAGATCATGCAGTAGAAGTTGATATCCAGACAATAATATTCTGGCATTTTAACTTCCTTTTATCCTTCCTTCCTGCTCTTATGTACATAAAAATTATAAAATACCAGAATCATTTCTAAAAATAATAGTCTTTTGTAGACAGACTCTCTAAATCAAAGCATTTACGGAAGCAGTTAAAATTTTAGCTGTGATTAACAAATGAAAGGAAGCTGTCTTTTAGACAACACACCTATCATCAGCTGAAATTTTAAGAGAAAGAAATATAGTCCATGCTTATCAGCATGGAACAACTATGTAAACACTGAGTGCTTAGGTATAGTACTTAAGAAAAACCACCTCCTGAAGAATCCATAAAGGCCAAGGAAGGAGTCCTCTCTCTGGTTCCCTGGAGCAAACTCGAAACCTCTTCAGGACTCAATTTGCTCATGGTTAAAGCAGAGGGAAATAATTTCTACACCACTGGGACGTTATGAGGAATAAATGAAGCCATATGGTATGCGGAAGGTAATCAGACATGGTTCCCTTTTCTGCCTGCTCCCAGTCATCACTGTAATACTTGACCAGGCCACGGATCAGAGCAAGCTTATAAAACTTAATCTGAGGGCTGCAGATATTAACTCTTTTTATAGGGTTTCCCAAAATTGCTTTTAAGGAGTCCTAAAAAGTTACTAGGATTATTTCTAGGAGTTGCAGAAGTAACTACTATTGTTTGAAAGTGGCTTTACTTTGTAATTCTATAGAAAAGTATTCTAAACAATTAAGCTATTGGTTGAATCTACCACTAGGCTTAATTTGACAGAAATATTTTCCCATTGATAAAATCCCTCTTTAAATTGAGACGATTAGAGCCCCATATATTTTATACTAGAACTCTATTACATTACCTTCACATTGTCTTATAATCCATGCCACTGGACT
This sequence comes from Desmodus rotundus, assembly GCF_022682495.2. Lineage (NCBI taxonomy): Eukaryota > Metazoa > Chordata > Mammalia > Chiroptera > Phyllostomidae > Desmodus > Desmodus rotundus. Next base: position 38,914,687 of record NC_071390.1, read on the forward strand.
ATATTATTGAAACTGAGAATGGTATGTATGTTTAAAAAAATCTCTTTGGATGATATCCAAGATGATATTACAACAAATCTAAGTTAACAGAAGGTTACAAGAAAATGAATTTCTTTTCAAGCATTTCAGTATTTTAGGATCATTACCATCTAGAGAAGTGTTTAATTCCTCAAGTGGTTTCTTATCAAACAACATGGATGATCTTGAGAATATCATGCTAAGTGAAATAAGTCAGATGGAAGATTTAAGAACCATGTGATCTCACTCACATGTGGGATATAAAATTGAAAGCAACAAATGAACAAATAAGAAAAACAAACAAAAACTCACGGACATAGGCCCTGGCCAGGTGGCTCAGTTGGTTAGAGCATCATCCCAAAACACCAAAGGTATGATCCAGGTCAGGGTACATACAATAAGCAACCAATGAATGCATTAAAAAGTGGAACAACAAACTGATGTTTCTCTCCCTCTCTCAAATCAGTACAAATTAAAAACAAAACTTCATAGACACAGACAACAGTATGGTGGTTACCAGAGGGAAGAGGGGTGGGAGGGTAGTAAAGGGTAAAAGGGGTGAAATATATGGTGACGAAAAAAGATTTGACTTTGGGTGGTGAGCACACAATGCAATATACAGATGATGTATCATAGACCTGTACACTTGAAATCTATATAATTTTATTCATCAGTGTTACTCCAGTAAACTTAATTTAAAAAGAAAATGTATTTGCACAGAAGTATATCAATGAAAAATCTAGTTCTTTCTAAAGTATGAGTAAATTATCTCAACGTAAATAAAAATGTCATAGACTGTCTTCAATGCCTACTGTGACTTCATTCTTGAAGAAACTGCTTAAAATCATAGCTTGCAGTCATCAGGTTGATTTTTGAATATTTTAACAATTACAATGTCATAGACTTCAAAAAATAGTAAGAAGGAGATACAAGGAATTCAAAGGTACACTATACTATAGTCAGCAGGCAAAGGGAAGGGTGAGAGGAAAAGCATCAGTGCGTTGGAGATACAATACTACTTTATTCAAGAGCATTCACATTTCTCGATACAAACTATAAGATTATAACATGTATAATTTTACTATTTAGATTGCTGTGTGTATCCTTTCAGGATACATAAATATACTACTAGAAAATGCCAACTAACTTACTAAGATCAAAGAAATGCTGCCAAAAGGCTTCCATCCATTTCTGAAGATCTTCTCTACTGTCAGCTGCAAAAATTTGAGTTACAGCCTCTCCAGCAACGGGATTGATGACAGAGAAACTGTGGGTTTTCTTCGCATTCTTATCCATTGCTCGAATTCTGGTCTCCTAAAAATTAAAACAAAATTGGTGTGTTACAGGAGAATATTTCTGTAATGATCAAATAAATGTTTTATTGCTTAACTACTATATTTACACCGCTTGCAATTATAATCTTATTGCTGATCACTTGGAATTTAAAATATGTAATTTTGAGAATGTTCAATATTCAAACTCAAATCTAGAGGGTTTTTAAAAAATGCTTTATATTAAAGATACTGAGTAATATTTCAAAGGATGCTACAGATAGCAGTTATGTTAAATTACGTGAGATTAAAATACAACCTGCTTCGATCTCTCAGCTTATGCAGGAGTTTGCTGTCTTTTATATGCACCTTAAAATTTGCAGTGAAACAAGTATAGCATGTAATAAATGTAATGTGAGTTATGTTAACTATATTTCCAGCAGTAATAAAATAGGAGAATCAGTAAAGTATGTTTCTTATTCTAATATTCATGCATAATATACAGTGTTATCAGTTAAAGCAGTAAAATCATAACTTAGTGTTTACTGCAGGAAAACAGGTTTTCTTCATTAACATTTATTTCATATGTAACAATCATTTACCAAGCTCATAGCCAAAGATCCATAAAATAATACTGTATAATCCTCATAATGGTAAATAATATTTTTTCAAATATTGAATGCAAGACTGTAGACCAAAAGCAATGATTTCATTCACGTGGATGGTCTGGACCATTTTTCTAGTGGCACTAAGTATGACACTGTGGTGATGCTCATGGTGTCAACACGTAGAAAAGTCGGCTCCCAAGTCACACACAGGCACTGCCATGCCACAGCACGAGCCAGCTAGGACTTGGAGTCTCCAAGGAAGCTTAGGGACAAGAGTCTGTAGTAGAATCATCTGTTATGCAAAGATAGGGATTGGCCGCCAGAATAATGATTGATATTACATTATTCAGGAGCAGTGATGCCATTAGAAATATAACGTGAGCCACATATGTAATTTAAGATTTTCTAGTAATCCCACTTAATAAGGTAAAATGAAACTGGTGAACATAATTATGTATAATAACTATTACATTATTTTTAAATAATGTACTTTATGTAACCCAACATATCCAGAATACTAACATATAATGGATACAAATTTTTTGAAATATTTTACACTTTTTCATACTAAGTCTGCAAAATCTAGTCTGACGTACAGAACGTCTCAATTCGAGCAAGCCACATTGTAAGAGCCTAGCAGCCACTGATGGCTGTACTGGGTAGAGCGGGCCTAGAGGGGTCTGGTCAGGACTACAGGAGGGTGCAGAAGAGCGTCTGGCTGGCAGTTACAAGCGGTGAAGAATGGGGGGAACTCTTTACTCCATCGCGGATAGGGTGGAGAGACTGCACGATCACACACTAAAACCAATACGCCCATATAACAATGTCTATGTGGACAGGACCAAAGTAACAAAGAGTTACCGGGAAAAAATCCATCCACTCCCTGAAAAATGGGTATATACATGCAGGCGAACCCCATATACTACACAAGAAGTTCTTTTCTGAAGGAATTCTTATTGAAAAATCACATGAGAAAAATGTATGCTATATAAAATAGCAACGTAACTTTGAACCTTTGGAGTATCACAGAATATAAGGATAGGTCACCCTCTTAGACATGATCTATGCTGTCATTTTAAAAATGTAGGAATGTGACTTGAGAATGACACCTCTAAGGAAGAATCTTCGATACGCTTCTCTAGCAGATTAACTGAAGGCAGACTCAATGAAGGGTAAGGAGAGAACTCTTTCTTGCTGTTAGTATTTTAAAAAACTCCAAACAATAAAATATGAAGTATTCTTGTTGCTTCCCTCCACCCAAATCCATTTTAATGCAAATTTCTGACTACCTTTGGAATACAGGATTAAAATAGACTCAAATTTCAATAAAAGTGATTTTTTAATAAATGAATATATACATTTTTAATACTATCAAGGTATCATTTCAAATGAAAATAGCTACACAGCAAATCCGGTAAACTGAATCACTGATATCCCCCCCAAAGAATGTAGTGCAAGAATACATAAATACCGTACACACCCATTAACTCTGGTAACTACCACACCACTAAATTTTTATAAAAACAAGAGGGATTTTTAAAGGGTGCGAAAGAAACACAGAATAGATCATTTGAATTAGCTTCTATATTTTACCACCCAAAATAATTAAACTCATGGGAAAATTTTAAACCCAAAAGTTGAATGTCAAAGAAATGATTAGACAAAGTCTCTGGAAATGTCAGAAAGTTCGTGCAAGCTGTTTTTCAGCGTGGGCAAAGTATGACAGTGTTCAGGACTCCACTTCCCAATCAAGGAATAGATTAGCAAAGAGAAGGTGAATTTCAGGCCTGTTACCATTCGGGCCCATACGATGTACAGATGCAGAAAATACTCCTCTCATGGTACAAAAGGAAAGAAGTTGAGTATTTTTGCCTCCACTATTTCTACCACCTAAACTATTGCTCGATACAATCTAAGTGACTGAAAAATATTTAATGAATAAAAGAATGAGAAAGAGAAAGGACTCAGATAATGATAAAAAGTTTACATTGATAGACTCAGAGCCCAGAGATAATCTCTAATTCAATTCTTTAATTTATAGATGAGGAAACTTATGTTCTGAGATAAGTGGACAGAAATCCAAGATCCAAGTTTCTGGTCTTGCTTTTGATAATCCCCAAACTGGTAGATATTTGGGAGACGTTAGAGTCACCTGTTACTGATTTGAGGATAGAATTGAGATTATTCACTGTGAAATTTTAATCCTTGCTGGCTCGACTTTTGTCACCCAGCACATACTGAACTGCAACCTTCCACAGCCAACTCAAGTCAATAAAAATACAACATGAGAAACCAATTTTGTAACAGAATGTAATTAACTCTTACATCAAAGGAAAATTTCCTTTAGTTCATTTTGTTCATTAGTTTGAATTAAAAATGCATTTCAATCTCTCCATTTCTGTGGTAATGAAAAATTACCAGATCAAGACAGATTTATGAATTGTATCTCACCTTACTTTTGTCTATAGGATTTTAAGGAAATTTACTATGCACACAGATTATTGTCTCCAAATACTCTTTCTTACTAAAAAGAATCAAAGCTCTTTAGAGAAATGACTGATTCCTAGCCTGGGTCAGGAAGTGTATGGGATGATTCTGGAATATCTTGTCCTAAAAAAATCAAAGATTACTAGGGTTTTATCAAATGGACTTTTATCAACTTGAAGAGGCTTCCAGTAGCCAAAGATAGGACAATCTGAATATCAATAACAATGGAAATGAATTGATACTTGAAATGTCTTTAAATCCATAAATTCATAATGATATTTAAAAACTAACTCATTAATCACCCTTGAAGGATGCTAGGAAACCACTTCATTGTTTTGGTAAGTAGGATATAAATGCAAAAAAATCAAGTCATTATCTTGCCTTTCCTATAAAAATGGTACCTCAATTACATAGCTGATAAAGTAGTGGCATATCCATTAATAAATGAAGAAAGAAATTTAAAATGTCACAAGTTGCGATTACCAATGAAATAAAGGATCTAAGCAATGCTCAGCAGTGGGTGTTAATATGCATGGAAGGTCCATACTATATGCTTCCTGATAAAAGTACATAATATTTCCTAAGACATGTTCTTATTAACCAGTCGAAATGTGATGCAGAAAAAAGACAATATGAAGATGTAATTATGCAAAATTCTGTAGGATCAATGACCCAATTTCTTCACAAAAACATTGGGTGTGAGAGTGTGTGTGTGTGTGTGTGTGTGTGTGTGTGTGAGTGTGAGACAGAGAGAGACAGAAAGTGAATGAAAGCTAATAAAGAGACCTGATCAATCAACTATCACTATAATGTATGGCCCATATTTGGATCTTGATTCAAAAAACCATTAAAAAATTATAATTTAGGAAATTTGAACACTGTCTGAATTTTTAAAAATTTTGTGTATTGATTTTAGAGAAAGGGGGAAGAAAGAAGAGGAAGAGGGAAAGAGGGAGGGAGAGAGGGAGGGAAACACTGCTTTGTTATTCCACTCACTTATGCATTCATTGGTTGGTTCTTGTACCTGCCCTGATCAGGACCAAACCCAAAACCTTGGTACATCAGGACAATGCTCTCACCGACTGAATACCCAGCCAGGGGACTATCTGGATCTTTTACCATATATATAAATTTTCAGAAGTATGACCATTGTAATATTTACAAATAAAATAATAAAGTTTTCTTTAGGATTTCCTTCAAAATAATTCTATGGTGGTGGTAATGTGTGAGGGTACAAACGAGTTCATTTATATTATCTTCTTTATAGATTATCTTGAAATTTAAAAACTAACAATTCGAAAATAACATACAAGTACTAAAAACTAAGCATCCGCTTTCTTATCTATAATGCAGAGATAATATTATTTTACTGCTAGCTTCCTCACAAACATATGCAAAAGATAAATGAGTTCAATGGAGGGTGATTGTTCTAAAGTCTTGTTGATCAGAGATGAAGAAAACATGTCTCTAGCCAAAAACAAGTTTTAGGCCTTATGTATACTCTAATAACAAACAAAGTATACTTTGACAACATATGACAAGGAGTGTTTGAAATATGTAAAGTATAACCATAAATTAAACCAAGCATTAGGTATAATTAGTACTAGTGGGATATAATTATTTTCAATTTATGTCAATGAAATCAGACATAAACTCATACTAAAAGAAAGACTGTTTTAAAAACCATTTTTGTCGTATTTAACAAAGGTCAACATGAATGGTTGGCAGAGTTCAGACATTAAGAGGACTTAACGCAATCAGAAGAAAACCCCATGTGCTTCATAATAATTTTGCTTGCTAGGGTTCATGATAAAAGTAATGGTGAAAAGCAATTTCAAGACAATTTAACAAAGGTCTATCACCCCAACTAGTGTTATTGACTTGTTTAGTGCAAATTTTATTAGTCATTAAAATGAAGTGATGCATAATATTTAAATCAAGAAAAGACTATTGATCTCAAAGACCCATACTTCTTTTCCACTCTACTCCCCACCCCACTGGCAATGGATAAAACTTCGGCTAATAAAATGCTTTCTACAATGTGTCGGAGATTCAGTGGCTCCAGTTAAGTACCCCTATTGAGAATGTCTTACTCAAAAACATTCACAGGGAAGTTTTTTGAAGTTGAAGCAATCACTTTGAAGTAAATCATCCTTTCAAATTTAGATTGAAAAGAAGAGGGGAATAGCTTTTAGGCTTTTCTTTCCTTAATGTGACTATTTCCACAGATGGCTCCCTATGAAAATTAATGAACTGACTTAGCCTTACAGGAAATGCCATTTAGAAGGACAAGAATTATAGTTAGAGAAGAGAGCCTGTGATCAAAATAACAGAACTATTATTAATATACCTTAGTAACTGCAAAACGCATGTTTTCACATAATTTTTGAAGTAGCAAGCAAAATGATTTTCTAATTCATGACAGAAGACCACCAAAACAAGGGAACTCTGATTCGTACTTAATAGTTAAGATTATTAAACATAAAAGATCTTAGGGACTCAGCACTGGAAATATACTAAAAACTGAAAAACATTATCCTTAAAAGTTTTATGTGGTGCTTACCTGCTCTACATATCAGAAAATAACAAGTTGACATTTATCAAAGCTCCTGTGTAAGAATGCATGAACAGTGTGTGTCCCATTCCACAGTAAGCAAACTGTTAAAACATTGATTTTATATTTAAAAACCAAATAATTTAAAATACCGACTAAGTAAAACGCTGTAAGTTTGTTGTGTAATATTTCGGGCAGACCCAGAAACACAGCATTCACTTGCTACTTCCGGAGGAGTAATACCGCTCCAATACATGTTGTGAGTATTAATGCAATACCAATATGCAGTACCAATTAATTACTCTGAAAACTGGCAATTTAAACTTTAAACATTTTATCCGGCCTTTTCAGGAGGAACTGTAATTCATTCCTCCTTGATGAGAAAAATTCTCAAAAAGAATACAAAAGAATGCCAGCAAATATATGTCCACGGAAGGGCAGTCTAAGAAAAACATACGCAAGCTGCACGGTAGTAACTGATTCCGGAGCGGCACTCACAAAGCACTGTGTCGCCGCTTACACTACTTGTAACTGTGAAGAGGAAAGCTTAACTACACACTGGAAAAAGCTAGTGGTCCCCATGTCAACCCAGCATTGTCAATAATAAGACAACCTGATATCATGTGCCTTTGAACAGGATGCTCTACAAAGTATTTACCATTATCCATGAATTATTCTTGTAAAGAATACTTTAAAATCATCAATCAAGCCTCTGGACCTAATGTATGGGTTAGAAGAACAAACGATGCACAATACTTAAATATTCCTAGACTAAAAGCAAAAGCTAAAAGAACACTTTGAGGACAATGGGAAAATTTGAGCATGAACTGGATATAAGATGACATAAAAATTATTGCTCATTTGCCTAGCTGTGATAATAATAGTTTGTGTGTGTGTGTATATACATTTTTTTCAAATGGATCAGCAAAACATAGATAAGAGGCTTTATAAACTTTCAGCTATGAGTAAGGTCTTAGGATCTAATATAAAACATGGTGACTACTGCTGATAACACTATTGAATAACTGACACTTGCTGAGTAGAACTTCTCACCAAAAAAAGATTAAAAATAAAACAAAACAAAAAAACTGTAATGCAATGATTGTAGTATTGATGACACAATTTGTATTTGTCAAAATTGTCAAACTATATTTTTAAAATTGGTGCATTTTATGTGAACTCTACCACCTAATTAAAATTTAGATTAATGTAAAGTATTTAGCTCCATTTATAAAAATTTTAAAAAGATATAAAGCAAAAACGAGAAAATGTTAACTGTTAAATCTACATAGTACACAAGTGACCATTATAGTATTTTTTCAACTCTTCTGTAAATTTGAATAATTTTATAAGTTGAGAGAAAAATAAGTAAAAATTATTTTAATAGGAGGTAGAATTACATGTCATATTTTCCTAAGTTAAATAAATTTCTTGACCACAATGATATTTGACATATTTAAATAAATAGACTAGTGGAATTTACTGTTAAGAGTGAAGTTTTCGGGTGGTTAAAAGAGTCCAAAGAAACCTGAGGTGAAAGTAGGAATTGCAAAGAGAAAAGTTTCTAGAGAAAGGGCAGGAAAAGCTTCTAGAGAGAGCGCTGGGGAAAACTGGGGTGACAATATTGCAAAGCTAGAGAAGAAGACTTTCCCATCTGTTTAATCTTTGTGATTAGCAACTAAACTATATTAACTTTCCCAACCTTAACTCTTACCTCATACTTTAACCTTAAATTCCCTTTTGTACTTTAGACAAAAGTCACGCACAACGGGAGAAATATCTGGCATCGGTCCTCAGAGTCAAATATAACCAAGTCGAAGGCTGAGTCTATACCAATGACTAGATTCGTCACTTTCCTGTGAATTTGTAGTGGTCAGTGTTGACCCACCACTGGGATTTCTAAGTATGCTAATTTCAGTTATCTTAGTAACAGGAGTTGATTGACTACAGAATCCTATTAGTTGCTAGGTCATCAGCCTTTATTACCATAAGGAAAAATGAGTCCATTGAAATCAGGTCAATTCAGTCAGGCCATGCAAACACTGTCAACCACTTTTCAGGAATTAGACCCTTGTCATCAGACAAAAAACAAGACAAAACAAAACAAAAACAGGTATATTGCCTATAATAAAGAGTTGTTCCTTTTTAACTGTCCTCTAAAATTTAAATGGTAAAGGTTCAACCCATGCCCAAGCCATTGCGCCCAGAGGCAGATTGCAGCTTCAGGCTCAGAGCCTCATTTCAGAGCTACTTTTTACTTTCAAAACTGATTCCGAGTGGGTATGGAGACAGGAAAAAGTCTAATTTTGCCTTCCAAATCTAGTCCAGCAGTATGTCTACGAGGAAATGGAGAGTCCACACATTTTTATCTACTTTTTTCTACCCATTATGGAAAGAATGAACTATATAATCTTCCTTACTGGACTGACAAGTTCTAGCTCATCTCTGAGTCCATTTCTTCTCTTGTAAAACAGGAGTAATATATCTGTACAGCAGGGCTGACTTCCATCTGCTCTGCCTACCTTAAAAAGCTGAGATAAAGTAAAATGAGTACCTTGAAGACTGTTTTCAAATAAAACAAATGACTTTAAAAATATTTGTTTAGACCTGGCTGGTGTGGCTCAGTGGTTGAGTGCCGGCCTACAAACCAAAGGGCTGCTGGTTCAATTCCTGATCAGGGCACATGCCTGGATTGCAGGCCAGGTCTCCAGTGGGGGCCCACAAGAGGCAACCACACATTGATGTTTCTCTCCCACCCTTTCTCCTTCTCTTCCCCTCTCTCTAAAAATACATAAATAAAATCTTTAAAAAATATATTTGTTTAAATTGCATTTTAATTTGTTTTATGGTTATCCATATTCCACTACACAACATGTAAGAAAAAAATCATAGGATTCAATTTTTACTACCTACCTACCTAGTGAACAGGTTAGAAATCATCTATGTAGAACAGATGCCAAAAATATTTAACCTAAATAATCAGGCAAACACAGATTTGGGGACTGCCTGGACTTCTCGGAAATATAATGGGAGATTAAAAAACAAAAGGCAGCGAGTGAAGGGCACAATTTAGATGAAAACAAAACAAACAAAAGACATTGGTGATCAGATGCAATTTGTGATCCTTGATGGGGCCTTGGATCAAATAATAAATAAAAATTTAAAGAACTGTTTGGGGACAATTGAGGCAATTTGCTCTGTATATTAGATATTATCTTATCAACAGTAAATTTCTTGAGTGTGCTAATAAGATCATAGTTACGAAGGAAAAATCCTTGTTTTCAGAAGCATGCTAAAATAGTCTAGGAAAGAAATGTCACGCCTTTTACTACTTACACTGAAATGGTTCAGAAAACAATTTAAACCATGTAGAGAGAAAGCACATGCGACAAAATGTTAACAATAGATAAAGAATTTAAATGAAGTGTACACAGATGTTCATTATTCTGTTCTTCCAATTTTTCCATGCACTTGAAATTTTCAAAAGACTAAGGTGGAGAAAAGTTCTGCTTAAACCAAACAAAACAAAGAGTTGGCAAATAATTTAAAAACGTTAACAATTTTCCAATAAAATTGCATTTTTTAATAAACCTAGTTTTATAAACCAAAATAAATTCGCTATGTTGTAATAGTGAGGTATTATTTAAGAGCAACACAAATCTTTCTAATCCACAAAACAGATAAATTAAGTGGACTTAATTATATAATAAAAGGTCTCACTGAAGGATTTCCTTTAAGTAAAAAGCAGTGTAATTTCTAAAAGCAGGATAGAAACAAACCATATGTTATTATTGGAAAAGTTCATAGAAATTAACTCACATCCTTATTTATTAGCAAACCAGTATCTACAGGTTTTTAAAGACACACCACTTTACATTTTTCTTCAAAAGGAAATTTAAAGACAAATGAAACATGTATAGTTAACAGATGGGATTGCTCGTATTTTACCATACACTTCAATTCAACCACTGCAAAGGCAAGCAAATTAGAACAACTAGAAACATTAGGTTTAGTCTTTAGGAAGAAAAACGGATATTCTGCTCTAGAACTGCCATTAAAGTATTCCACAGCAGGAATGCTAAAAAGCGGGTGGGGGGCTCTAGTAAACCTGAAACTAGATGAAGATAAATTTAAGATCCTGGAATAAAAGAAAGTCTGGCTTAACATGAAAAATTTTCCTAAAGATTTGTGGCTGAAAATTCTGTCACTAAATTTTAATCATTTCCTTTGTGTCAAACCCGTGTGTGTGTGCATTTAATAGGTACTCTAGGTGGTATGGTCCTACTTTTTAAATGCAGTGTAGGCACTCCAGTATTCTAAATGAACCGTCAGGCTTTCCTCTTCCGACAGAAGGTTGGACCATTGCCCATCAATCCCATAAGAAATCAGAAAGGATGCTCAGAAGTGTCTTTTCATGGATTCATTTAAATGTTAGCTAGAAAGAACATCACTGTAACATGAGCTAACAATTTATGCTTATGTAATCTCTTAATTTAAAAATTCATGGAAAATTTAAATATCCTCTTAATGGAGAGTTAAATTCTCTGCTTTAAAGCCTATTATAGATTTCCAATTACTATGTTTTCTTAGGAAATATACAGTCTCTCCCTTACAGAACAAACTGTATAAAGGAAAGAAAAATAGGATTAATTATCTTTGTGAACAAACCTATTTTTAGCAGTACTTCCCTCTTCTTTTTAAGATGGCAACAGTGTAAATTGTACAGAAATGGACAAACATCATTAAATGTTATATTTTTATTTCCAAAATAGCATTTTATTTACCTTGTTAATGGACACTACCAAGGCTGGTTCCACTTTAGCTTCGATTTCTTCTGGAGTGTAAAAACAATAGAGTTTCCCTCCTTTCAAAACACAATACAGCCGTCTCCAACTAAGCCGACCCTCTAACATTTGCTGGAAAAATAAATCAAGAAACTATCAACCTTAAATCATTATTTATCATCTTAACTCTAAATTCAACAAAGTACCTAAATTATCAAAGTTTAATTAGTTTTTTTGAAATTGTTAAATGTGTTTGTAACCCATCAATTTACTATATAAGTCAACAGCACAGCCCAAAACCAAAGAGTAAGTTACTATTAGACAGTAAAGGCCTGGAGTCTCAAAACCATTAAACAAGCAAAATGGAGGTAATGATCATCATATAACTTTACATACAGAAAGTCATAAATCAGTGCAGTTTTAGAAAAGCTAGTCTATTAAAAATGAATACTTAGAATTCCACAGCAATTCATCTAATGACTCAGGGAAATTATAAAAATAGCTCAATATTCAAAATATAACTTTCCCTTACTGTTCTTAGAACACTGGAAAATGTTGACTGCCCTGTAAGAATGCAAATTTTCTTTCCTCTTAATGTAATCTTTTAGAAAAAGCTATTGATTCATTGGAGCCCATAATTAATTATTTACTGAATATAAATAACTATGGTTATAAATAAATCAGTAGGTGGCACAGAGGCAGCTTCGGAAACCCAGAGGCCTAAAGTGTGCCAAAAGCTGTGTGCCAGGAAGGCCTTCACGTGAGAGGCGCTGAGCAGCGCTCATAGGTTCCCACAAGGAGTCCTCTGTTGCTGCTGATCCTGTTACTGCAATTGAGGAAGCAGAGGAACCTAGAGAGGTAGCTCCCCAGCCATCCAAACTGCATTAGACCCCTCCCCGTCCCTGCTTCTCATCCCCACGTCTCCCCCTCTACCTCCCAATCTATGTCCAACACTGATAAAACTGTTATTTAAACGAAGACTCTAAAAAAATACTTCTCAGTACCAGGATTAAGATCTACGTTGGAGCTATAATTATTGTAGGATATTTAAGGTCCTCTAACCTGCTGATTAAGAAATCCTGCAATTGCATCCTCAGCCATACAAGCTGGCTGGGCGACTAATCGACAGCACATGTTGCCATACAAGGGAAGCCAAAACGAAGACTCTTCTATTTAAATGAGAGGAAAAAAATCAAATTACAAATATATTTTAAGGTCATTGCACATTTTTTCCTTTTTACAATTACTTTGGGCTTATATAAGAACATACATAGGTAAAGGTTCATCCTACTCAAACACCAGTACCGTGGTTAATGACAATCATATGAGATGATATTAAACAGATAGTTTACAGCACGCTATCACCTGGAATAGATGTGAAACTTTTAGTCTCTTGATCTCTTGTTTGATCTTAAAGTAATTAACCAATAGAAGTAGTTCAGGGCATATAAGTAAACTCATTTAATATAGAAAATTTCAATTTAGTGATTTTTGTATATCAAATTCTAATTTTGCTGAGTTTCACTATAATAATTAGCAAAGTGTTCCTCTTAATAAAACATTTCAGAGTACAAATTTAAGAAAATAATTTAATAAACTTTTTGACTTCCCTTCTTCTTCCCCTACCTAACTGAAGAATTTAGTTGTAAGTCATTAAGTAGAGTCCACCAAGCTAGGCATCTCTGCTGGGGCTAGGGTGAAGCCGTGGTGTGCTCCAGCTGGGTGAGAGAGGAAGAGGAGGGTGAGTAAGAGAGCTGCGTGGCACAAGGTATCAGAGCCAGAACAGCTAATTACATGGGGCACAGCCTAGAGCCCAAAGGAGATCTTTGCTCAGGGAATGGCCTGGCAGTGGGAGTCAGGGCATGAGAAGAGTGAGGGGGGCTGCCCCACATGAGGTATCAGAGCCCAAGGAGAGTAAGAGCAGCACATTTTGGAGGGGGCCCAGCCATGAAAGTCAGAGTCAGAGGGCAGCAAAGAAGCCATCCACACGTTCAATGACCCAGAACAGTGTGTCAGAGCCCAGAAAGAAGGGCATCCAAGCAGAGAACAGCTGGACACGGGGTGTCAGAGCACAGGCAGGCTGAGGAGGGTGTCCACCGTGGATGAGGGTGAGGCTAACCAGACCTGGGGAGGTAAACCCGAAAAAGGGAAAGGAGTGCCCACATATACGCATGTATGTACCTCTGTCCACTGAGGAGAGTCTAGGAAAAGCAACGTAATAGTGACACTCTAATAGCAATGAATATACATAGAGCCCAGATCATGTCTTCTAAATATTATTTCCATTAAAAAGAACCAGCATTCCTTGGAGAAATGGCTGATTCCAGGGCTGGGGCAGGGAAAGTACATGATGAGCCTGAAATAACTTGTTATGCCATAAAGCAAGGAAGTACTTAAAAACGATGAAGACCTGTCAAAAAAACACGGAAGCTATCTCGAACATGCTCCTATTGGCCAAATTGGAGACAACTTCAACCTCAAATGAAACATGATGTTTACAGATTATAATGCACAGAACAAAACAGAAAAACATGAATCCATATTGATATAAATACATAAATTAATAAATTGAAAGTCCAACAAGAAATAGTATGCATAGTTTCAATGTACCCCCCACAAAATATGCATTTATTATAAAGGGAAATGAAAGAGTAACTTCAGAATGGAGAAGTCTGGTAGATACTACCGTAATCGAGCGATCAAGTGAACATCACGAGTAACAGGACGAATCAAAATTGTATGTCACCTAATAGATGTATCAAATATATCAGTCTTCTGACATTTCTCCTAAGATGTATATCCAGAATCTTAAACCCCAAGAGCTCAGCAGACAAACCCAGACTGAAGGACCTTCCACAAAAGAACTGACTATGACGTGTAAAAGTGCCAAAGTAAAAAAGCCAAGGAAAGACTGAAGAAGTGGTCCAGACTGAAAGTAACTAAGAAAGTATGATAACTAAAGGCAATTCATGATTCTGTACTGGATCCTTTTGTCAGAAACATCATTGGGACAATTAACACCACCTGAATGGAGTCTGAGAAGGAAATGGTTATAATGTATTATTACACATTTCCTAACTTGGATGATTGCAGTGATGTAGCCAGATGTCCTATTAGTAAGAAATACATATTAACATATTTGTGGGTAATAGAGGAGCATCATGTAAGCAACTTGCTTTCATATATATATATGTATATATTTTTTATTTTTATATATATATTTTTTTACAGGGGAAAAAGATTTTGATGTTCAGATTATAAATTTTCTATAAGTATGCATATGTTTAAAAAAGCTCTTTCAAAAAACATTAAGATATTCCTTTTATGTGTACAGATTGGTATATAGCTTTCAAATCAATATGGAAGGAGAGCATTGCATAATTTATTCTGTTTATCAGGGTATGAGTAAAAATACAGCATAAGGTTCTTTGCCAAACAAAAATGATTTTTAAAGTTTTCACTGACCCCTGTTGGTAGTACCTATAAAATGGCTAGCCATTGGCTTTTACTCTTATTGCCCAAATGTCTTAGTAACTCTGGAAAATAAAACATTTTTTGGTAAAAATACAATTGTTTCATATATAGATACAATGTAGCCAAGGTTTCATAGATATGTTAAATGAAAAAGACAAGCCTACAATGATAAGTACAAAGTAAAACAAAATTTTTTTTATTAACTTACCTGCTCAACATTCTATTTTACATTAGTGCACAGCTAATTGTCGGGATTATTCAAATCTTTTTTTATTGATACCTTGTTAGAGATTCTATCTTTCAGAAATAAACAGTTTAACCTGGGAGGAAAAAATGCATAAATACAATACAGGAAATGATCCCAAAATGAAGACATAAGTAGATAAATAGATAAATGAGAATCTCCTTTCCCAAAATAGAAAGGAAATGAAATAAAAATTCTATAAAAGCACAATTTGAGTAACACCTGAAATCAACTTTGTGATTTATGAATTTAAAGTTTGAAAGCAAATTTCTTTATACAGTAATCCAAGATTTATTAATAACTAATATTCTAAATATCTGTAAGCTAGTTATTTTTAAGTCAGGATGTACTTCCTTAAAAAATAGAATCATAAACGATGATTAGTTTTCCATACCAGTTCATAAAGTTTGTTCAACCAGTAATGTACTGGAACCTAAATACCACTTGTAACAATGTGCTTCTCTAGTTAAAAAAGTACAGATTTCATAGCCCACCAAGAAAAATAATTCCTTCCTGACTGCAGTCCTTGAAACTGCAGTTTGGATGCAGAATTCCTTGCCACATACCCTGCAATCATCTGTTACTTCTAATCTAGGTTTCTCCACAGTTCAGGAGCATTGTTAAATAAAAACATAGTCACAGCTTCTTTCCACCTCAGACGAGAAATATGGCATCTCAGCTAGTCATTTAATCTCTCTCAGTATCAATTTCTCATTTAAAAAAATACTACCTATCTTAAGTAGGAGGGTTGTGAAAATCAAATAAGATAATGTGCATATGACATCTATCACTGTGTCTGGCACATAATAGATGCTCCTCGTAACTTCACATCCAAGGTAGCCTCACTCCCCAAACCCATTCCTTTTCCATTTTTCAGTGCTGTCTCTCAGTCCTTACGCAACACATTTCATCAAAATACTTAATTCTTCTTTTCTAGGCAAGGGAGGTATTAGGACAAGATAAAATGAAACAGGAAGTGAGAGCAGTTTGACTTTTCATTACTAACAGATTTTATCTAATTCATCTGTAGTTTCACACGGGGAACAAAATGGTTCTAAAAGTGACAGCAACAACAAAAACAATACACAGCAAGACAAAGAACACAGATAACATCTCAGTGCCGGGTGAGTCAATCTTCACAATGTGGTTTCAGTGTTTTATAAAAAGTATAAAAGCTTCTTGATGACAAATATAAACCTTAAGACATCATTTTGGCTTTTCCCCTCAACTAGTAAGAATAAAGTTGATTTATAAATTTCAAAAATCTTGTATTTCCCTTTGATTTTACAGTTTTTGGTAGACGTTAACAACTTTTTTTAGGAAACCCCCATTACATTAACATACTTATATTAAGGAAAAAATTAGAAGGTGGCCTTTTTTCTATATAAAAGTTTTCATTTTAATTATCAAATTTAATTACAAGTTTTAAATTTACACGCAGTTCTAGGAACATATCTGTTACATAAAGAGTTGGGCACATAGATTATTTTTTCTTAAATTATTTTCAGTGGAATCTACAAGTTCTAAAGTCAACAGTTTTGGGTATTACTGTTTTAAGCACAGGTCTTAGAGTCTTTAATATATTAATCTGTGTTGTGTTTCTCTGAGAAAGAGCTATAACCACACAGTTCCCATGCTTATTTGCCCGTAAGCATTTTTTTAAAGGAGAATCTAATAATATCTTGTAGAACACTGAAGACAACTGAGGAATTACTGCTAAAAGTGATGCTTCCTTTGTGGATTTTATTCCTTTCCACAACTTTTCAGATGATTTGGTTGAAAGAATGGGGCCTTTCATCAAGTCCCTTCACACACTGATAGTATTTTGAGTCTCTGGTGGCTTCCACGGTCATCACGCCTGACCAGAAAGCACAGCAGAAGAGCACAGCTTGGCCTGGATTATTTAAAGTGCAGCTCTACCACTTGCTAGCTGTACGATCCAGTATGCTACGTTCTCTAACTGTGTTTGACTCATCTGTAAACTGTAAATCATGATAAAATGAGGAACTTGTGAAGGTCACAGAGCTAGCCAGTGGTAGAAACAGAATATGGATCCAAGGCCAATGGCCACACTGTAAACCACTTCACTGTAATGTTTCCTCGTAACTACACCTCACGGTGACTAAGAATAAAAACTGCTTTAAAGGTATTTGTTTGCTTATTTATTTATTTCTCCTTTCTTGGGGTAAGAACACATAACAGGAACTATACCCTCTTAGATTTTGAAGTGCACAAGGCAGTGTTGTTAACAGCAGGCCCTATGTTGCACAGCAGGTCTCTAGAACTTACTCATCTTGTGTAACTGAAACTTTATACCTGTTGACTAGCAAGTCTCCATTCCCCCCTCCTCCAGCCCCTAGTAACTGCCCTGCCACTACCCCCTGCTTCTGTGAGTTTGACTCTTTTAGATACTGGCTATTTCAGTTAGCATTACGTCCTCACGGTTCATTCACGTGGTCATATATTGTATAATTCCCTTTCCTTGAAGGCTGAGTAGTGTACCATACAGTGCCTGGCACATAACAGGCACAAAAATATGGTAGGAATATTGATAATTCTGCAGAACTGGCATAAATGAAACAAATTACAACAAATTTCATTTACTAAATTTTCTGTGAAATTGATGATATTAATACTATCACAGACTTCAAGTTTTATGTGATAAAAGGCTACACTGTTCAGATCAGTCTTCCTGAAAACTACTGAAAATGTTGAATTAACTATATTTTAAATTTTTTCCCAGAGCAACAAAGATAGTAGAAAGATTATACCTTTCAAAGTCAAAAAAATCTTTTAAAGATTTATTTATTTTTAGAGAGATGGGAAGGGAGGGAGAAGGAGATGGAGAGAAACACTGATGTGTGAGAGATACGTTGACCGGTTGTCTCACGCACACCCGCAGCCAGGGACCTGGCCCGCAACCCAGGCATGTGCGCTGACTAGGAATTGAACCAGTGACCCTTTGGTTCATAGGCCGACACTCAATCCACTGAGCCACACCAGCCAAGGCCAGAGTCAAAATTTTTTAAACTGCCAAAGTTATGTATTCTGTAAAAAATACTTTCAAGTATGAATCAAAATAAACCCATCACACAAAACCAAAGGTTCAAGAAGTATGACACCAGAGCCCTGGCTGGTGGGGCTCACTGGACTGAGTGCCAACCTGCACACCAGCAGCGGTGTGCCACCAGCGGGACACACGACAAGGAACGCTACATTGTACTTCAAGCAGAAGGAAAATGATCCTTGGTGTCTGGAATAAGATATAGGTAGTCCTCAGGAACAGGTAGGTTAAACTAAATAAATATTCAGTGCATAAAACACAGGCGGGGTAAATGGTAATGAAAAAATATAATAAAAAAGAAAAAATCTTGTGAGCTTTAAAAATCATATAGGATTATAATGCACAACAGTAGCACATAGGTCAGGCAAATGGAGTTTAACTGGCTGGTCCCTGCATTGTCTGAGGAGAAGGTAAAACTATCTTTTAATTTTATACTTCAATATTTCTAGAGATAATTTCTAAAAGATGAGAAAAAGAATTAAAACTTTAACTAGAACTTTAACTAGAAGGAAAAGCTGAAATGCTGCAACTACCAATCCTTTAAAGGGTACGACAAAATAGAAAAACCGCTATGGAAAAGACAAATACAAAACACAGGATACGATGGTAGATTTAAACCCAAATATTTAATATCATATAATATGGATTATAAACTATTTGGTATTAAATGGAAAATGACTAAATATGCTAGTAAAAAAACCCCACAACTATTGTCAAATTGGATAAAAATTAAAATCTAATGTATAACCCTGTTGGAAGAAGCATATCAACAATATAAAAATAGGTACAGTTTGAGGTAAAAGAGTGAAAAAAATACTCAATTAAAAAGTGTGTGAATCAAATAGCAAAGGCGCAATTTATATAAAGCAAAAAGAGACATAACTATGAAAACTAAAAAAGTCCACAGCGATCAGAATGTGCCACACCTCTCACAATAATAGAGTGTATGTAAACTACAATAATTATTTCTATATATTGCTATGTTTCTTTTGCATAAACTACAACTACCAATATACCATCAACACAGAAAAGGATTAAGATTAATTTAGCCCCATGTTTTCTTATATCCTCTGCTACCAATAGAAGGGTTGGCTTCTTCAACTTTAAATTTAAAAATAAGATAGGTCTTTGACTGGCAATGTGAGAAGATGGTGAAGTCATCAATTTCAAGTCGAAGACAAGGAATCAGAATATACAAAATAGTTCTGTTCTCACTAAGCTAGCCTCACAAACAAATATCTGGCAAAAGCATGGAGAGAGGAAAATAAACTTCACTTTTGGGGAAAGGGATGGATATATTTGAAAAACCCACAGAATGACTCATGCCTATGTTATTTAAGCTAATATCCACTTCAGGGGTTCATATTAAAATTAAAAGTTATTACTCTTAGCACATATATGAGGTCTGTCTGGAAAGAGTCCAGCCATTGTTACTGTAACAGGAGTTATATTCTTTGTGTGACATCAGTGTAACCTGGCAGCCAAGGAGGGTGGCCTAGAATGTGCACGCACAAGCAATGACAACTTCACTGTACTGAAGTGGGGCAGTGGACACTGTTGAGTGAGCATGTGTACTGTGTGGCTGTCTCATTCAAAATGACTGTGCGAGTAGAGCAACTAATCTGCAGCAACCTTTGCATTAAGCCTGAACGTTCCACCATAGAAACTCTTCGGATGACTCAGAAGCCCACAGCTATGGGCAACTGGTGATTGACAGCTTCAAAATGACACTGTACCTGCTCATACATCGCCAAAAACTCTGCATCTGAGGAGTTTTTTGGCAAAACATCAAATTACCCAGGTGACTCAGCCCCACTACAGCCCAGATTTGGTGCCCTGCGACTTCTGGCTTTTCCCAAAACTAAAATCACCTTTGAAAGGGAAGAGATTTCAGACCATCGATGGGATTCAGGAAAATATGACAGGGCTGCTGATGGCAATTGGGAGAACTGTGTGAGGTCCTAACGTGCCTGCTTTGAAGGCAACTGAGGCATCATTGTCCTGTGTACAATGTTCTTGTATCTTCTTCAATAAATGTCTCTATTTTTCATATTCCATGGCGGCATACTTTCTGGACAGACCTCGTATATCAACATAACACATGTAATAAGTAAAATATAGACTGTACTTACCATTTCCATTAATAGACAGATTATGGGTCTTGAAACTGTCCTCAGCACTTTCCAAGGTCAGTGTAGTGTGAGCTAGCAAATTATACTTTACACCACTAAAAGTGAGAAAGAAGACATGTTTTAAGTACTCTTGTATATTTTCTATTACATACAATATTAGATGTTTAAATACAATAAAATAAACCTGATTAAAAAATGGGCGAATGACTTGAATGGACAGGACATTCCTCCAAATGAGATAAACAAATGGCCAATAAAAACATGAAAAGATGCTCAAGATCACCAGTGATTAGGAAAATACAAAGCAAAACCACAGTGAGATACCACTTCACAGCCATTAAGATGGCTATTATAAAAATAAAAAAAACATTAACAGCAACATCAACAACAAAGAAAAATAGAAAATAGCAAATGTTGGCCAGGTGTGGACAAATTGCTGATGGGGATATAAAATGGTGTTACCATTATGGAAACAGTATCGTGGTTCCTCAAAAAATGAGAAATAGAATTGCCATATAACTCAGCGATTCTACTTCAGGGAATATTCCCAAAAGAACTGAAAGTAGGGGCTCAGATCTATGTAAGCCCACGATAACAGCAGCACGGTTTACAATAGCCAAATAGGGAAAGTAGCCCAAGTCAAGGCTGAAAGGATTTAAAAAAATGTATATACATACAATGGAATATTATTCACCCTTAAAAAGGAAGAAAATTCTGACTCATGCTACAACATGGATGAATTGCAAAGACATTATGTTAAGTGAAATAAGTCAGTCACAAAGGACAAATACTATATGATTGATTCCACTTTTATGAGAAACCTAGAAAAGTCAAATTTACAGAAACAGAAAGTAAACTGAACGGAGAGGCTGAACGGAGAGGGAAACAGGGTGTTAGTGTTTAGTGGGTACAGAGTTTCAGTTTGGGAAGGTAAAAAAGTTCTGGAGATGTACGGTAGTGAGGGTCGTACAACATTGTGTACACGCGGAATGCCACTGAATCATATACTTAGGCAAATTTTTTGTTATGTATATTTCACCAAAATTTAAAAATGAAAAAAGAACACATTTAGGTGTTATAAATGACAGTTTAAAGTTAACACAAATGATTAATCAACCCCTCATTTCTTTATGCTATTTCATCTTAAGAAAATCTGAAAATTACTTGGTTTAACTTACAAATGTTTCTTTTGAAGGATCTCCATTCATTCAAAACTATAAACTTAACACCTTATATGTGCCAAGTCTTATACAAGGTGATGGGCATGAATGGTAAACAAGACTCAGTATTATATTCTGATGCAGGAGACAGGGGGAAAAAAGTAGAGGAATAAATCAAATACTGGTATTTCAAAGTTATAATGCAGCTTTTTCTATGAAAGAAACAAAGGGTATAAGAATACTGAGGACCTATGTTAGGAAGGGGAATTGGGAAAGGACCCTCTGAAGAACTAACAGTTTTGAATAAAAGGATGGAGCCAAGCAAAGGATTCAGAAAAACATTTTAAGCAGAAAGAACAACACGTGCAGAGAGGCTGAAAGAAGACAAGTGTGGCTGAGGCATAGCGAGCAAGTGGGGAACACGGTACAACACAGCGCTGGAAATACAGGCGGGGATTGAATCACCTAAGACTGTGAGCCTTGGAAGAAGGGTGATTTACATCCAGGTGTAATGGGAAGTCATTGGAGAAGGTAAATTAGAAGGAGAGTGATGGAATCTGGTTCATATTTATTTCCGGTAGGTAGGAATAAATCTCCTTCTTCTGGTTTATCAACTTTAAAGATTTGTGATTTTTGTCTATAGTATGGGGAAATGGGAGGATTTCATTCCTACTCCCATTTTTTTTCATTAAGCTACCTAAGTTAAAATAGCACATTACCAAAGTATCTAAAAATTGTGATGATAAATTTCATATCCTGACTTTCTGTGGTGATAAAAGGTGAAAATTTTTGTTCAATAATTGTATGTCCTGTGCTAGTAATCTCAACTTTATTTCAAGACTTTTCTTGTTTTTTAAATTTTCCAAAATAATAAAATCTTAACGCTAAAAACATTAAAGAACATGTTTAAAAAAGGAGGAGACAGAGAGATGGACAGACAGAAGCACAGACAAACTTAGGAGAAAAAAGAAGAAGTCTGACGGGGATCTTTGTTAATTATGCCAGGTTATGTTTCATAAACCTTATCTCACTCAATCTTTAATAAAATCTGTATTACAAAGAAAAAATAGGCATACATGTACTAAGTATGCAGAGCACGCATTCGCTTCTTTAGTAAATAATACCACACCCTACAGAATATCGTCCCCTGGGAGAACACCTCTTGTTCTTTGCTTTCCAGTTACATTGAGAAATAATTGACATGCATCACTGTGTAAGTTTAAGGCGTACGGCAGGATGGTTTGATTTATCTTGGTTTTAACATGCAACTATCATAGACCAGACGTATCTTTCAATAATCCATGTTTTTTGCCAGTGTTTATATGGAAAAATTTACGTTTCTGTCTCCCAAACATTTTTTTAACAAAAAACAATGCATGAGTAAGTTTCAAGTTACATTCTGAATACAGCTAGTATAATTCAGACTCACAGGTAAAGTTTTGGAAAAATTCACTACGTATTAACAAGTCTCCACTGTTGCTAGAGCTACGAGGCACCAGCCTCATAGTCAGTGCAGTGATTCTCTGCTACTATTCACTTATCCTGAATCAGTGTCTCATTTTTCCCTGTGTCACACAATGAGTACCCCCACACACCAAAAAGAGTTGAGGAAGTATTACAAAACACCTGTGGAGAAAGAACCAGAGCAATTGAGAGCAGCAATTATAATGGGAGCGTAAACATTACCACACACGAACTGCCTGTTAACAATCACAAGCTGTTCTAATATTTTAAGTATTAGTTCAACATGATAATTTGTCATTGACATATAGTTTTATGGAACTACATTATCATTTTTCCCACTTAATGATAGGGAATAGACTCCCGTTAGCATGTTAACGCAGGGTGTTATTTTCGGGAAGAGGTTCTGGGCAGTGAGTGGACCACTGCCGCAGGAGAGTGACACTTGCTGTGGGTGACGGCGGGCGGGTGTGGCTGGAGGGGGTGCAGGAGAGGGAGGGGAGATGCTCGACGGTAAGGAGGGGCAGACACTGTACATCACTGTGCTGTGCAGGGCATGAGGAGGCACTGGATTTTATTCTGAGTGAAATGGGGAGCAAATGGTAGGTTTTGAGCTACGTGCTGCGATCTCACTTATATTTTTGATCCCTCTGGTTTCTGTACGGAGAACAGAGCTCAGAGGCCGAGTGAAAATGGAGACACCAAGCAGAAAGCTACTGCAATTGACCAGTCAAGAGCTGAGGCAGGCCTGGAATAGGCTGGTGGCTGGTGGGGTGGCGAGAAGAGGTAACATTCTTGATATAGTCTTAGACTTGATCCTGCAGACATTGGACAGGCGGACGTTCTAGAAATAATCAAAGACAACTCCCAGGCTTTTGGCCTGAACAACTAGAAAGATGGAATTGTTATTAACTACAATGAGTCTGACTAAGAGAAGAATAGATATGGGAAGTAAGAATTTAGTTTGGATAAGTTAAGTTTGAGATATTTTTAGGTATCTAGACGGTATCTTTACAGGCAGCCAGGTAGATGAATCTGGAGTTAGGAGAGGAAAATTGTTGAAGAATTAAATTTGCAAGCTACCAGTACCTGGATAAAATTTAATGAAAGTTAGAAAGTTAAACGAAGTTCAAGGACTGAATACTGGGGCACAGGCACTCTGTCACTGCAGACTAAGCTGAGGAGCCGTGAACAGAGGAGACGTGAGGAACAGTCACGAAGGCAGAAGAAAAATCCCGGATGTGGTATCCCAGAAGGCAAGTTAAAAAAACTGTTTCAAGGCGAGTGGTCAACTGTGTTAAGTAATGCCAAAAGGTCCGGGAAAAGGGGTACTGACAACTGACCCCAGGCTCTGGGAGCATGTAGACCACTGTTGGCCTTGACGGAGCAATTTCTGTAGGGTGGGATGGAGGCAACATGATGAAAGCTGACTGAAACTTTCTAAGAAAGAATGGGAGCAGAAAAAGTGGAGACAGGGAATATAAAAAACTCTTATCTATAAAGAATAGCTATGAAATAGGCAGTAGAAATGAGAGGTATTTCAGTATGTTTGTATTTGTGGAAAGATGCAGGAGAAAAATTCATGACGTCACGGAGATGGGAGGGGTACCTGTGCAGGAGCCTACTCGAGCAGTTGAGAAGATGCGATCTAGTGTACAAGTAGATGAGGCAAAGGCAGTTCACAGAGGAAAGCAGCACATACAGATCCAAATGCTGGTAGATTTTATAGAGGGAGGGTATGCAAGTTCTTTTCAGATTACTTCATCAGTGAAACAATCAGCAGCTTTGAGGAAGGAGTGGAGAGGATGGGGTGCTGGCGGTTTCAGGAGAGAGAATTACATGATGTAAATTTCTTACCGTAAAGAGAGGTAGCGTGGAAGCCTAAGACAACTCAGGATCGCTCAGTCATACTGAAAACTCACTTAAGGTCAGAGATCATGTGTCTAACGTGAACCAGTCAATAAGACTCTTTTTCTCCAGCTTCCTCATCTATTCCTCATGAGTACGAATGCAGAGGAGTCAAAAGTAAAATTTAACCAAGGTTCAAGTTTTTCGAAGGTTACTATGACAAAAGGAGAAAAATGCTTCTAGGAAAGAATTAAATGGCAAATCATGGAGTCTAAGCTAAGGCGGAGGCAGAGCACTGAAGGGAGCAAGCTGGGAACGTGGGAAACGGGAGACGGAGTGGAATGCCTACTATCAAGATTTTAGAGGGGGTGCAATTACTAGTAATGACAAGACCTAGAATACAATCATGGGGTGGCTGGCCGAAAAGGGTGAAGGACAAGATCACTGGAGGCAAGGGGGTCATGAAACTGAGAGGTCAAGGTATTAAATGGATAGTTCGCAAGTATTTTAAGTCCATCAAGGAAGTAAAGAACAAACTGACAGTGACCAGAGGGGAGGGGGAAGGGAATTACTGGGGAAAGAAAGGGAAGGGGCAAGCCAAGGAAGACCAATAGAAGACTCATGCAGAGGGGACTGACTGTGGGAGCAGGGGAGAATAGGGCAAGGGAGAGCGATGGGGAAAAAGGCAGGACCACTGTAACTGAACAACAACAAAAATTTTATAAAGAAAAATACAGGAAGCAGCTATGCTATATAGCCTGTTGCGCATTTGCACTGAGGGAACTGGACAGGTGGCATGTTGAGGAAGCAATCTCTGTGGGAGAATGGGCTACGATTATGTGATGGCAAAATAAATGTATATTTTTTCCCTCAAGCCTTAGGAAATGATTGTGACTAAAACATCTTTCCCTCAACTACTGTAAGGTAAACATGTAACACGTTTGCCTCTATTTCCAATGAATGACACATAATGAAAATAACAATACAAAAAAGTTACTAATAATCTCCTCTAAGAATGGTTAAAGAAACTATGATAGAACCAGCTGACAGATAATGTGGTCATCAAAATGATTTTGTGAAGACTGCAATAACGGTAAAAACAAAAAGCTGAAGGCACAGTAAAATTGTGAATACCTAAATCTCCCCTAAAGCTAGTTATTTAAAAACCTGGAAGAAAAATATTAGTTCAAAATTATAAAAAGTATTTGATTTAGAGTGGTTGAACCATGAATAACTTGTCTAGATTCTATTTCTCAAGTTTATATTACTTTTGCAATGAAGTAATAAATGTGGTGAAATGGTAGTAGGATGGAAACTTCCCCTAAAAATCAGAGACATGCAAAACATGATGATACTCCATCTACCAATGTGCAGCTGAAGGCACTTTGACAGGCAATATCTTCTTAAAGGCTTATAATAACTGCTTGAGGTAGGCAGGGCAGGGATTTGCAGATGGGGAAATTCAAGTTCACGGGATGTAATTAACTTGCTTGCAGCTAGCAAGTGGTATATGAAAAGAGAAGCCTACTATACTATACTTAGTACCTTTAGACTTTATTAAGAAATTGTTCAAAATTAATGTACTTCTTCTGTTAAAACAGATACATAGTGACCACATTTTACTACAAGAATTTAAATGCATGGAACATGACTTACTAACCTTGACTCCAATGGACTGCATGATATAACTACTGGATAATCATTCCTAAGATCTTTAAATAAATGAATAAATTATATTCAGTAGCTGAGTAATTCCTTACTTATGTTTGAACACTGCGTAATTTTTCATACTACCAAACCATTAACACCCTTATTCCTCAAAACATAAATAACCCATTTATCCTGGACAAGTGTTAGGTATATTAGTTTTATAACTTCAATCTAATTTAAAATGTAGTATAGTAGCTTTTTAAACTGAATACACCTTTTCATCAAGTAAATAATCATTGTCAATTTTACCAGTTTTCATAAGATGAGTGTTTAAAATGATGTATATTTATTTGCACAATGAAAAATAATGTACTAAATACTTCCTAAGGAGCATAAGGTAGTTAATTCAGCTATCAGAGGCACTGGGAAAATCTAGCTAAATTCCACAAATAAAATCACACGAGGGAGCATGCTAAAATTACCAAAAATGTTCACTGTCCTCTTTCAGATCAAACAATACTTTATGATGATATTTCATGTTCCTTCATTTTTAAACCATGACTAATTACAATGGCAAGGCTTCCAAAACCAACAGTGATCTCACTTTTAAAACATTCTTGTCAGGATAACATTTTCTTACTAAAACATTACACTCATTCCTTTTAGCCAACCCTAATATTGAGTTCTCAAAAGTTTAATCAGCTACATTTTTTAAATTAAAAAGGCCAATTGTTATAAGATTGGGTGGGGTATATCAAAAAATGTTGTGAAAAAAATAAATTACTACTTTAAATGGTGGTCTAAAAAAAGCACACACTTTTGTCAGGAAGAACAGCTATATTTGATCACATACCATATTACTAGGGAAGATATATACTGCCCAAATTTGATATTTAGTGCCCATTTTGGCTACAAATTTAAAATTGTATTAGGAACTTTGCACTGATCTTGAACTAGATCACTGTTAAATAAATAAAATTAATCCCCTAAACACTCTTTTTGCTAATGTTCAAACTCTTACCATGGTGCTGACGTGGTCAGTTAAGGAAGTACCAGGTAAGAGTAGTCCTGGCTGTGAGCTTGATCTCATATACTCTGGATTCACACCAGAAGTGCGATAGGATGCTGACATTAGGAGAACATGATCTGGTGAAATGTTGTGAAAGGTTTTATTCCATCTTTTGACCTACTTTAATGCTATAAACAAATGACATGCAAGTTTCATCGGAAATGTTCATAAGGAAAATTATTGTTTGGATTCACATATAAACCAAGTAGAATGACAAATCTAAATAGAAGAAACACTTCGAAACAAATAGGTCAACCCTTACTAAAAAAAAACCTTAATACCAAATAATTTTGTTTGCAAAAATTCCTCTAGGCTTCAAAGAGGAATTTAGGTTAAATACAAGTTCTAACATTATTTAGATTATGTTCTATGACATAATAAACAATCATTTTAAATTTTAAAATATGTCTACATTTTATAATCCTGTGTCAACTTTCTAAACTGCAATGCTTCAGCATGAGTTTGAAAAAAAAGTTCAGAAAAAGCACTGGTCTCAGAACAGTAAAAATAGGAACAATAATGGTAAGAACTACATTAATTTATTAAATGCTTACCACATATAAAGTTCAGGAATTATCTTTTGGAATCTCATAATGATACTACGGAGTTAGATATAATTACATTATCAGCATTGTTCCCATTTCACACAGGGAAAAACGAAAACACAGAGGGTGAACTGATCTGCCCTGGGTCACACAAATAAACGACAGGATAAAAAACGGAAACATTCGCTGCCGAACAGTGAAGTCGTCAACTGTCTGAGAGGTTCACTCATTGTCTTTATATGCATTAAAGGTGTATAAAACCCCACAAATGTCTCTGAGGAGCCTTCTAAGAAGACATGATTTTGTCTAACCACCCTTACTCTCCACGTGAGAAAGCAGAGGACCTGGGAATGCTGTAACTGGTCCAGATGCTGTAACTACTGGTCCTGTCGTTTTTAAATAAGAAACTTTGCTGCTTAAGTAAGTTTTAAAGCTACTGAATTTGGTGATTACCTCTAAGGTCTCTTTCAGTTCTAAAATCTATGTTTCGACCTAGAAATATAATTGCTCATTTAATCATCAAAAAGAAGTAGTTCCACGACCTTATGGTTCAATTAAAGCACCTTTCAGCAAAAACTTGACATAATCTTATAGAAAACTTAAAAAATGGCCTTAACTCTAAAGGATGAAAACCTAGGGGTTCTTTTCCTCCTTTGTAACGACATTTATGTTAAAAAAGACATTTTCTATGACAGTTTTTTAGTGGAAGGGACCAATTCATGGATCACAAAATCAATTTAATAATTTGTAAACAGCATTTTTAAAGACTGAGAATAACTAGAAATTTAAAATTCTGATAATTATATTATAAATTGCAAGCGCTAATTATTGCTTCATGAAATCTGTTTATGTAGCTGTGTACTCCGTCATAACATAGAGTTTATTTCTTACCACGGGTCTCAATCAAACAAACTGAACGCCACAGTGCTAGATAGGGTCCCAAGGCATTTTTCATATGAAGTATATCTGACATGAAAAGAATTATTTAATTACATTCTGATGATTAATATTTCCAGGATCTATACCTAAAATATTTTGTTTTTTGTAATTATAGTAAAATTATTGGCATGCTGACGAGCCAACTCTACTAAGACTTGCAAAGAAATTCTAGGAATGTAGCCCAACCAACAGTTTTCCCAAGAAACAGAAACATAAAACAATTTTTGAAGCAACAAACACAATGTTTAAAGAAAGAATCTGAAAGAAACCAGGGCTCCTCGAAGAAACGATAATTCCGAGCCTGGGCAGAAAAAGACAAGATGAAAGTGGAACATCTTGTGTCATAAAGCAAAGCAGCTATCAGAGATTAGGTTGTGTCCAAACGACACAGAAGTCAGCTTAAAAGCTTCCCATAGATCAAATAGGAGGCAATTTGGCTTCAGAAAGAGTAATACCTATAAAAGATTGAGACACAAATGTATAAAAATTCAGTAGTTCAAATAAAAGATAATGCTGATCACCTCCATGATTGCTAGGATATCAATTAATATTCTAAAATTGGGTAAATAAAATATTTTCCCTGCGTTTCCTCCATCAGTTATTTTTTGCATTTATAGTTCATGAAGGAAAGTTCTTCTTTGAGAGAATTCCAGGTTTAAAAAAAATGCAGGACAAATTTATAAAGTCCCAAAATTAAAATCCCTAATGAAACAATGAATGCTCAGTAATGGCTGCTAAAGCCATTAGGTAAAAGATTGATAGGCAATTTTACAATAGATGAATCAGGCTGGCAACATTTGAATCCACTGATCAATTTTAACATGACTAGAAGTGGGACAAGGCTTCCTAATGGGAGATAGTCAGAAGTATATGGAATCAATATGAAGTATTATTGCCCTAAAAGAAAACCCGAACCTAATCAGTTCTCTAGATCTACTCCCTACCAGTTGTAGGACATGTAGGGATAGAAAAAGATGTTAAAAAGAAAAGCCACGAATATGCAATTAGCTAAACTCAAAATATGGGAAATTCTGTAAAGATCTGGTTTCTTCCATAAATAACAGCAAGAAAAAAAGTAGACAGGAAATTGTTAAGGATTAAAAGAAACTTAAAAGACTCACTATAATGCAACATTGTAGACCTTGTTTGGATCCTGACTTACACAAACAAATCATAAAAGGACTTTTTCAGAATTGAGGCAATTTTAATACAGACTAGGTAGATAGATATCAGATGATACTAAGGACTTTTTATTTTGTTAGGTGTGATAATAGCAAAAATGTGGTTTTGTGATAAAGGTAAAATATTTGTTTAAATCTGTAAGAATAAAGGATGTCATATAGAAATTAAATATAGCGAGCTGATATGTAACAAATACTTTTACATATAGATAGTCCCTTTTCAAGAAAAACATTTCATCTTTCTGGTAGATACTGGAATTCCAAATCACTAAAAACACATTCTCACCCAAATTCCTATTTTCAGAGTAAGGTATTAAGGCTCCTTCAGCGGGGTAAATGTCAGACAGCCAAGTTTTGTTCCTGCTGCAGGATGTTTGTTCCATTTAAAATGTAAACATACACTCCACATACAGTACTTTAAAATGTCACAAACATATAATTACACTGTCACTATAAATATTGTATTAGAAACTTACGAAATAGCACAACTGAAGGACAAACACGTTTCATGATCTTCTTGAAGCACTGAATTTATTTTCTTCCCTGTAGCTTTACTTATAGATGTCTTCAGTTTCTTAGCTAATTTTTTTGGTGTATTGGTTATAGAAGAGTCTTCTGTACAGCAACTATATACTTCCACCTTTATCTGAAAGTCTGGCTTTGCTTCATTACTAAAAACAAGGGTATTCATGTTAGGAATTTAACTCAGTAGAAAATAAAATTATAACATCCTTTGATGTTTTCATACATTTAAAATCAGCATTTGAAATGGGTTTATGTTAATAGATGTTAATGAGACAGACTCTCCCAGTATTTATTTAGTATCTAAATGACCTGAGTCATTGCAGCTTCCAGAGCTACCAGCTTCTAAAAAGTAGGTCAATCCTAACTCAATTTAACCAATACATACAGGCACATTACTTAAAGAAAAAGAATAAAATGTTTTCATCATTTTGTTGCCAGTGCTATTTCTCCTTGTTATCCCTTTAACACAGCTATTTTTAAGGTATTTACATTATACATGTAATTTCCTGAAATGACTATTCTTCCAGAAGAAAAAAAAAGTTTGGCAAAAAAGAAAAGGAGAAACAAAAGTTTCTTCTGCTAAAACCTTTAGTTTTCATTTCTTTTTCATCGTCACTTACAGTCCACTCACCACTTGCTGCTAACCCATCCCATCAACCAGTTCTACCTTTCTGCCTAACAACTCTAAAACAACATTTCAATATTCAGTTACATAGGGGAAAGCAAACAAAGAAAGAAACAAACAAACAAAAATGATACAAAGAGATATGCTCAAGACATGAACTTCCTGAGGGCAAGTGCTGTCTTAATCTTTGTACTCTTCATCTAGCATAAAAGGTATTCAATGAATATTTATTAAACCAACATGCAGGAATTCTGCAATTTTAGCAAACACTAGGATTGGCTTTGTCCTTTGTCAGACACAAGGAACTGCCTCTCCCATAAAGGACTGTGGTGGTGTCACCAACAATAAAATACACTCAACGCTGCGGAGCAGTCCGTCAGGAGATGTTGCCTGTACAATCCATCCGCCTCAGAGATTTTAAAACCGCAGCACAGACTTTTTAAGATTTAAATGGCCAATCCAAAGTTTGCCTAAATCCCAGGAATAATTTCCAGATATTTTTATAGTTTATTATCTGGCAAATTTTAAACATACAGTATTCCTGGTAATGACTAACAAATGTCAATATTTAGAGGAAAACCAGAGGTTCATAAATATTGAACAGTTATTAAAAACAACCATAACAAAAAGCACATTTTTAAACAACATTTAGAACATTTGACTGCAGTTATTTTTAGAACAATTTAAAATATTTACAGAATTTTTTAAAAATTATAAATCATGTGTTGTTTTCCTAAGTAACTTGCATTGTTCTTTCCTTGAAAAAATTACGATTTTTGTCTTTGTGGTAAAACAAATAAGAGCAAAGTCATGTGAAGAAAAGAGCCCATTACCAGGTTGACCTTGACAGAAAAATAATGCACTAGCAATAGTGATAATGGAAATAAATGTATTGATGTAACTGAGAAAAATTATTTCTTAGTCTCAATTATGCAAGCATGTGGCAATATTTTGGGGATCCTAAATATATTTGGTTCAAAAGAGTTTGTAAGAAGGCCTGCACTCCTGCTAATAACCCAGAACAATGCATTTTATTTTTCCATGCTACACAATACTTAGGGGATACTAAACAGAAGCCACAAAACATGGTTTGCAAAAGTTTTTTTTTTTTAATGTTATGTTGAGTGGCAAAGAATATAACATTACTTTAAAATTGCAACTATATAGCTCCATAGCTGAAAATGGAAAAAACCATGCATACTGATTTTATTTTCATAGTTAAATAGCTATTAATATTTACATATTAAGATAGTATCTTTGAAACCCTGAAAGAAATACAATTCACACACTGATTTAGGCCAATAGAATCTTTTAAAGGGGCCAGGAAAAGCCTGTGTTAGTTAAAAATGCTTTCTATGGGTACCTAAGGAGTTCTTTCTGGTGCTGTATTATGACCACAATAAAATGAGCCTCTAAAAGAGCAGGAGCAATAAAAACGGCCCTGAGGATCACCCAATTTTTTATTGTTTTGGAGTACATGAAAGAAGTCCACCACAAGAAAAAGAATATCTAAAATTTTACTAAAGTGCTTTTCCTATTGTACATACTTCAGGACCATCTTATAAATAAAGTTGTAATACTATTTTAGTATTTCTGTAACTAAGCCTCCTATCTGAGACATAAGAACCTGTTTTACGCCCAAATTCTCTCCATATAAAGTATTGTTATAATGAGATTCCTTTGTACTCATAGCTTAGTTAATAAACTATAAAATTTTGTAAAACTTAATAAAAATCTATAATATCCAAGTAAAATATTTACTATTAATATAACATAATTTCCATTTTACTTTAAATTGGAAAATTTCAAATGCAGAAATGGGACTCTTTTGAATAAAGTAATTTTTAAAATAAATTTAAACATTTAAAGATCTAATGCTTCAAAAATAACCCAAAGACCCAATAATTATGCCTCCTTTCAAAAGACATAATTTTATATTATTTTCATTCTCTAAAGATAAAAAAGTACTTACAATATAGTTACATTTTCAAAACATATATCTGTGATTGTTTTATCAACAATTACCATGTCAGTATCAAAAACTTCAGCTCCCAATTTAAATAAACAAAAAATGGCATAATGCTGTGATCCTAGAGAAAAAAAAAAAACATTTTAAGCCATGATCCAGGTGACAAATGATGCCTAATTATATTAAAAATCTACTTGAAAATGAAAAATATTAGCTTAAATATTTGTTAATAGATTCTTATTTCTGTTTATTGTAATCCTTAACTTTTTATAGTGACTGTTCTGTCAGTATATATTAAGACTTTACCCAACTAAAACAATTAAACTAGGAAATATCAAAAATAAAGTTAAAAATATAGGCCTCTTAGCAGCCTAAAATAATCACCAAGCTCATAAATTTTATCCCTAAAAGACCCTTTAAGCTTTAATTAATAGCAAATTTATTATATCTATATATATTATTACCTGTGTCATTTTGGTTTCCAAGTCTATTTAAGAAAAAATGTTTTCTATTATAAGAGGTTAACAGCAGGCTCGTTAACAACAGCAAAACATTTTCCACCAAACTAAAAGCAAGGGAGGAAACCACAAAAACAATAAAAGTAGACATGCGAACACAAAGAAACATAGCTGCTGGGCCTTTCAATTTGGTGATGTTTTTTAAAAAGTATTAGGTGATTAAAGGGCTAAATCCTCATCATTGAGAAAATGTAGCTCTTCAGAAAAACCTGTTCTCTACAGTAATCAAAAAGATGTATTAATTCCCACATGTATTCTTTTGTAAAGTAAGTGATATTTCTTAATTGAATAACAGATATACTAACCTGATTTTGGATTCCTCACATTAAACTAATTATGCTCAATAAGATTCCGTTTTTAAAATATGAGTAACAAAGCTATCACAATAGACAAGAAAGATAAAGGATTATCTTATCTTTTCTGCTTTGCCTCTAACAGCTAGAAATCATTAGAGGTTAATTTCCATGACCTCAGCATTACATGGATTTGTGAAGACTATATAAAGCTGTAAAATGCTGAAGGAGAAAAAATCAGATCAAGCTGGAGTGGGGTGAAGGGATGGGGGAAAAGGCATACAACTGTAATTAAATAACAATAAATAAATTAAAAAAAAAAAAAAAAAAAAAAAAAAAGCTAAAAATCTTTCTCTCTTACGTCCTGTTAACTAATCTGAAGAAACAAAACAAGGCGGAAAAGATCTCCCAGATTCTGGGCACATGGAAGAAATGTCGCCTTTACCTTCACCCCTTAAACATTTTCTTTGTTTCACACTTCTCTTCCCTTGGAACTTGTTTCATACTGTCCTTGCATAGTTTCCTATCAACCACTAGAAGTATATTAGATATGCATTATCTTAATTAGTATCAAGCAATTACAGCACATTTATACTAAAAATCCAAAAAGAAAAACCACAGTTCAGCAAAATTTTGCTTTATTCTGTCAAATTCTACACTATTACAGCATGGAAGCAGCTCTTCCCCAATAACACAAATTTATTATACACTAGAATAAACTTCAATTACAAATTAAAATTATACATACGTTCTTTATTGCTGAAGTGATCAGAGTCTTTCCACATTAGTGGTATTCGAATATCTATAATGAGAGGAAAAAGAAATGACAGGTAATAATTTTGGTAAATCTCATTTCTTAGAGTGAAATGCACCTCTAAATTTCAGAATGGGTTCTGACCATTAAAGCCACTAAAATTTACTATTTAAATATTCTAACACAGGTAATATTTTCTTTAAGAATAGCTTAGACTAGAAATATAAAATCTGTTACATTTATTTACATAATTTACTTAAAAAACCCACAAACTGTAACTCAAGAAATTAACATATTAAGTGAGGTCTGTAATAAGCTTATGCCATAACATTCTCATTTGAGATTTATGTTTTTGAAGTAAGTGAATTATGGGAAACCTTAGTGTTGAATTTCCATTTGGGCTGAGTGGTAGCAGCAAAGGTGGTTAGATATGGTCAAACGATAGAGAATAGTAGAGGCAGAAAAAACTTGAGACTTTTATTCACTATGCAAAGTTGAAAGATGAAGAAAATTCAATAACTTGTCTAAGATCACTGGATTTTTTGGGAGAGATGTAGCTTTTGACTAACAGATCAAAACTATTTCCATTAAGAAGATTAACTTGTCTCCAAAAGAATTTGCAGATCTTTGTATATTCATGTTACAAACTGCAGCATTTCCCCTAAGAAATAAAGCTAAAAAGAGGAATGCATTACTTCTCTCAGTCCAAAAAAAGTTTTATGTTCTAAAAATGATCTAAACATACTTTCTCTCATTTGCAGATTCTTCAAACTGGAAAGTAATTGTATTAATGATCTTCATTCCAGAATTTAATCTAGAGCTATGATATAGTCAAAATTTTTCCCGCCTTGCTTCCTCCATCCTTTACTTTTAATACTAGATTAGCAGCAGTAACAATTTCTCTGACATTCCTAAGCTCTTTATGTATTTTCAAAGTTAGAGTATCAAGGTTCTACCACACAGACTAAGATGTGAGCACTACCGTGTTACAGAGCACAGCAGAGGTCTCAATGACATGGTTTTAGTTACTCAGAGAGTACCAAAACCATATAAATACCTCAAACCTTTGTGGAAAACTTAAGACACTTCCTTATTATATTTAGGAAGTTTATGTGCATATTTTTGATACCTATTAATCATGCTACTTTCAAATTAATTACAAATCTTAATGAAGTAAGCTGTTTGGCTACATTTAGGTTATGCTTCACTTGTAGATCCTAAGATCTTTTGTCTATATTTTTATTTGCATAGAATTCAATTTTTAAGGTTCTTAATGCCTATTTTTAATTTCCTTTCTATAAAAGCTTTATATTACTCCTTCATCCCTAACCTATGCACCCAGGTAGGTGTGCGCGAGTGCCCTACCCCTGCTGCCTCAGCAGTTCTCACAAAAATACTACCTGCTGAGCTCTCTCCGTGTGCCAAGCTCAACACTCTACGTACACGTCATCAAACAATGATTTTTAAATGTGTTTACCAATGCAATAGTCAAGTAACATGATTTAATTGTTTAGATTTGCATTTTCTTGCTTAACAAGAAAAATGTTATTAGCTTGTTGGCTTGCTCAGTGACTCTGTTTGTGTCCATGGCCCATTTCTCTCTCTATTTAACATTATTTACCATTTGTACTTTTAAAAGTTAATTATTTAATCTATGTGAGAATTTGAGTTTGTGAAGCAAAATATAAAAATAATTATTCTTATAAAAACAATTGTTACAGCTCCATTTATTTATACCTAATAGATATTCTTTGCTTTATTGGTTTAAAATATGCCATCTTTATCATATATGTCATTCTAAGTGTTGGTTCCTTGGCTGTATAGGCTAATACTTCATGGATCTAACTGAATCATTTATTAATGACTATCTACCCTAATATCAGTACCATACTGTTATAATCATTGAACTTTATAATATATTATTAGAATACATCCTTCCAGCAACATGTTACTCTTACTTGCTAATTTCTTTATGTGAATTTCAGAATATTTTGCCCAAATTCCTGCTCTAAAATGTTTTGTTATAATTCTGTTATCCAAATTCGGGAACTGATAATGTTATAATATTGTCTTTACACACAGTAGCACAATAAAGTTACCCTTACATTTTTATTAAGGTTATTCTTGGTGGTAGTTAATGTTTTTTGTTGTTATTGTTGTATTTATTGCAAAGGAGATCTTCTTTTGCCATCATATCTCATAATAGTTATTGCTGATTTTGAGAGCAGCTACCACTTTTTGTATATTTATCCTGAGTCTAGCCATTTTTACTGAATTCTTTATTAATTCAAATAGTTCAGTAAATTTCCTTAAATTTTCTAGTTCTGCAATCTATTATCTTCAAATAGTACTGAATTTCTCTGTTTCTTTTCAGTAGTTTCAGATTTCATTCTTACTATTTTAGCTAGGATTTCTAAAACTGTGTTAAATTATGGGGATACAATAGACATTATTTTGTTCTTGCTTTTAAAGGGTTGCCTTTATTGTTTTATAATTATGACTTGGCTGATGTCCTGTCAAAGAGCCTGCGTCTTAACTTGACCACAATTGCTGACTCACTCCATTTCACAATTGTTCTTGTTCACAGATGTTCTTGTTCTAGTAGGGTGGTATTAACTATTTACACTGTCTTAAGAGGAACATGGACCCTGACTTCCTTTGCTGGTTACCACAGGCTGTGGGTCCATCTTGCCCTCGCCCATGCCTAGTTATGTTAGATCCGCAAGAGAAGGTAGGCTCATCTGTTTCCCAGGTGGTCAAGTACTGTCAGATGACAAAAAATGTTCACCTATGATGAACCACAAACTATGTTTCTTAATACAGGTTCAAATAGTAGAAATTCCTTTCTGATCCTGGCAAATGGTTGACTCAGTTTTAGCTTACAGTGCTCTGACCTTTGTCTTTTTTTTATGTTTTCATTGACATTTTAATGGAAAACTGAAAGAGTCTATTAATAGGATGGCTAACTTGATGCTATCAGGCCCTACAAGTCTATCGACCATATTTTCAAAAATAAAAACTGAGGCACTTGTGAACTGATCTGGCTTTAGTCACTGAATTGGTAGTCAGTGAATAAGCTCAGGCAACTTTAACACAATGCAATTATTGGATGCTTACCAGATAATCACAATAAACCTCAATTATTCTTTTTACTTTTATAAAGATGTGCCCCCTGAATGGTGAAGCTAGAAATGAAAACCCGGCTATCTCCTGATAGTTGATGTAATCTCAGAAACATTATTTTTAAAAAAGATGAATTCATTTTCAATTTTTATATTTTACAAATATACAGATGAGATATAATTGTCTAAGCAAAGATTATATATGCATCCCATTTTCAGATACTTTCAGTTCCTTAATTTCATTTAAACTCGCCTTTTGGAAAAAAGGAACACATGAAGAAATAAGTTTAATTTCTATACTTGAGTATCTGTGGTCAAGAAAATAGTGTTTCCTCTTAATTTAAATGCTTTTACTTGAGCACTCTTCTAACTGTACGGTTAACACCAATTTCATGAATTGCTGCAGTCAGTAAACTATTATCAAATGACAACAGATGTTAACGCTGGTATGTCATTTGAGTGTTCAATAGCAATTTAACATATCTCAATTGTGTACTGAGTAGTACTACGCTGGAAGCAAGAAATAAAGGATTATGTTAAGTATTTTTAGAAAATTTTCTTTAAAGATCTATAATATTTTATCTATCACATTAAAATACTTTAAATATAGTGACCAACTAGTATGTAAAAGTACTATGTTTGTCATCAAAAGGATACAAGAGGCATAAAAATTTTATTCCAGTCTTATAATTGGAAAGATGAAAACATAAATATAAATAAATATAAAACAAGCAACAGATCTTTATATAGCTCAGTTCTTTTTCTGATGAATTTTTTGCTGAGGGCAATTCCTCTGATTCAGGACAATTATATCCTATGTAAAATTCAGGTCTATCCTTCCTCTATGAGAATCTGTGTTTATCCGTAAGGACGTTTCTAAAAAAAAACAATTCCTTGAGTGAGAGGACCTGAAATGCAGCTGCAGGGTCCCTGGAGCTAAGAAAACAAGGCTTTCGGCCAATGACACAACCCAGGTATTACTGAAGGACCCATGGAGGCCTGTTGTTTCCAGTATTTGTACAAGGTACATTATCTAACTAGCGTACACACAAGGCAGCCATGTATTCACTTCCATCTATGGCATCTGCAAGCCATTGTCTTTAGCTTTCTTAACACTTTGGAGAAACTGAGACAACACAGCATAAGTGCCATCTAGTGGTAAAGAGTCTCTTAACCGTATTAGGAATTCAGAGGAGAAACATCATTTCTAGCTGAAATAACAGGGAGGACTTTATAGATGAGCTAACAGATCCTGAAGACAACAGAGTTATTTCAAGAGCTAACAGGGTGTCAAGAAGCATGGGGTGTGCAGGCGGAACAGGGAGAGAAATGTCTTGCTAAAGCAGACAGCTTATGTGTAGAAATAGTAGAAAATATAGCTAGAAAAATAGTTGGATCAGACTAGAAAACTCTGGGGGGAAATGTTTGGTCTTTATCCTACAGGCATGAAGAAGTCATCCATCCAATCAATACTCACTGAGCAATTACTATGTGCAAGCACTGCGTTACTTCTGGGTATATAGTGGTGAACAAAACAAACATAGTTCCAACCCTCATGGAACTTCTAGCCTAGATAAACATTAAAAACATTGAAACTTTTGAGCAGACAAGGAGTGGAGAGTCAAAAGACTCTAGTCTGCAGCCCAACTCAAACACTTACAGGAAGTCATTTAACCTTTGAGTTTATAAAAAAAGAGAACTACCCTACATATTTCATAACAGCGCACTGAGAAGAAAACTGCATAATATATGTAATATATATGAAATGGGTTTCTCAAATTGTTAGTAAAATTCTATTGATATGTAGAGCATAATGATAAGTATTTTAAAACAAATATTTTGATAGAGGTATGCAAAATTAAATGAAGAGAATGGGCACAGACAATTTTAAAAACCATACCAACTCTAGAACATTACTTAATAGAATTTATTCAGCAACATAAAAAGGATCGATCTATAGCATACCTGATATGGCAATCTTTCCTTTACATGCTGTTCGTTCTTTACTTTCGAAATTCACATCACTGTCAAAAGGAAAAAACCTAATGAAAAAAAGATCTTTTGTAATAAGCAATTGTTTGAACAATCTTTCACAAAATGTCTAAATATTAAAAGCAAACACGTATCCATGAATAATAATGATTTCTAGTTAATATGAACTAGAAATTGACTCAAATTTTAAGATGTTTAGTCAACAGCTAACTGGTTTTAGAGGAAATATATAGAGCTATTCTCTTTGATTTTTCATAAAAGCTTTACCTTCCCTGGTAACTATATACTGGTTTACTCTACAGTGAAAGCCTTTTGTGATTCCTTATATTTATAAACAATATTTACAACATTTGTCCATGTCCCAGGAAGTGTAATACCTTGAATCACCCTTTCATAAAATATATCTCTAGCTTGCCCAGAAAAGTTAATGAATGTTCCAATCATAAATTTCTTGCCCAGGACTATCTTATCCTTACAAAACATAACAAATACCAAAATAACTCTGTTCTATATTTATATGCAGTAGGATAATAATTCATTTCCTTGAAATTGCAACAAACTAAAATTAACTAAGGTAGAAAAGGAGGGGATGGCTCTGTAAAGAAGACAATAAAATGTGGAGAGGAAAATATCATCGTGACAACAGAAAACAGTTTCAGAGGAAATTCTTGGGATATAAAACATATCCAGGTCTGACTTTAGAATTTACTATTATAAAAAATAAAATAAAATAAATATACTATTACCGTTTTTAAAATCTTTTAAAATAGTTATCTACTACTGAACTAAATCAATCCCACCCTTTCACATTCCTCCAATATCCTACTTCCTAATATCCTGCATTTAGAGATTAACATTCCATTTTTAGAGCAGTATTTCCAAGAGTATTCTTCTTAGCACTTTTGGGGGGGTCTTTATTTAAATTGGTTAGCTAATTAACACTTAGCTAATTGAGTAAGGTACTTCAAGTACAGTATAAGATATAAACTTTTCATTTGACTACTGTTTGATTTTCTTAGAGGCTTTTAGAGAAAGATTGGGTAGGAGTTTGAAGTGCATCTAACCAATTTGCAAAAGAGTATGACACCATCTCATTGCGTGTCATTCAGGAGGTTTATTAAAAATGTTGTATATATTCATTTTCATGTGTCCAAATTTGAAAATAAAATATATCAACCTACTATTTCTTTTTTTATTCTCTTACTGGGTTAAGCACATAAGTATTATTATAGGTGAAGTATATTTCAAATGGGCTAAAATACTGGGTTGGCCAACAATTTCATTTATTTTTTTCTATAACATGGCTCTACTAGCACTTGTTGTCTTCAACTTCATTTGAAACAATTTTGTTATTGTATTGTATTTGTCATATCAGCGTGCGTTAAGAAAAACTTACCAAAATTGGTGAATTTTTATATAGCCATTTTAATATTGAAGATGAAAGAAAATGCATAACATTTTTGGCATATTATGTTTTATTATTTCAAGAAAGGTAAAAGAGTAAATGAAATGTGAAAAAAGGTTTGTGCAGTGTATGGAGAAGGTGCTGTGACTGATTGAACAAATCAAAAGCCGTTGGGGAAGTTTCATGCTGGAGATTTCTCGCTGGAAGATGCTCCATGGTCAGGTAGACCAATCGTTGACAGCGATCAAATAGAGACATTAATTCAGAACATCAACGTTATACTACACATCACATATTCAAAATATCCAAATCAATGAAGTTATTGGTGAAAATGAAAAATGTGTCATATATTTTACAGAAAAAAAACCATATGGACCTTTTGGCCAACCCAATAATTTACTAATGTATTTAAAGTGGTAAGCTTACAGGGAACATTTACATGGTATTCACAGACTCGCATACTAGGTATAACTAGAGTAATGTAGTAGACTTAAAGACATACATTTGCAGAATCCTATCTAATTACTTTGTGAACACAGCAGTATTTATATTAAAATAAGGAATTCACTCAGTGAAATAAAGAAGTCCTGACTGATTATTCCACAATAATGTTTTATTGAATCAGAAATTTAAGACAGAGTCAAGTTCAACATTCTA
Organism: Desmodus rotundus; assembly: GCF_022682495.2. NCBI lineage: Eukaryota > Metazoa > Chordata > Mammalia > Chiroptera > Phyllostomidae > Desmodus > Desmodus rotundus. The sequence goes on from NC_071390.1 coordinate 38,957,036, forward strand.
TAATTAAGTTTAGTTTGTCATGTTGAAGAACATTAACTTGTTTATTAGTTCATCACAGAGTGGAAAATTCAATTGAATAGTCTGCTATGCTTTGGTGAAAATAGTACACTGACAGGCCCCTAGAAATCAAACACAAATCTCAATTTTCTCAAATTGGAACAAGGAATACAGATAGAAATATAGTTGGTTGGCATTTGTAACTAATATTTCTGAAAACACCTTCTATATGAGCAACGCATAATGTAAATTCTTAAAATACTTATTTCAATGAAAAAGTATAAGGAAGCTCTAATATGGTAAGTAACTTGAGTGTTAGGGAATAGGTCATAGATTATGCTCAAGTTGAGATTCATTAGCTATTATTAAATTGGATCAAATTTGAGGCTTTGGCAGACAAGTAATACTCTGAAATACTAGAGCGACCAAAAGTAGACTTGTTGAATATTTTCCAAAAAAAATTTTCCCTTCCCAACTATTCAAACACCTGGCAAAGTACAGCTTTCTTCCCTATAATTATAAATTACTTGTATTGGCATTTCTAGGACCAATCAACAAAATTATTACATACAAACACTATCAAACTATAACATAAATCCAATTAACTATATAATCTTACAGAATAATTAAATCTGTTGTTAAAAAAATTAGAGAGGAACTGAAGTAATTTAGCCTCATTTTTCTGAAGCTTGAATTATTTTCAATTCAAATAACTCCTCAAATTGTTATTTAGGGTGCTAAAATGTGATATTTTCTAATTAATCCAAATTGACAATAAAATTGTTAAACATTATCTGTTTAATAATGTGCTACTGTAGATAATAGTTTCCTACAGTTAAGTACTTGTTTGAAAATCTGCAATGTTAATGCCAATTCTAAATGCTATAATTAGAGAGCCAGCCTGAGGAAAAAGCAAATAACCACAAAATTATTCAAATAAAAGCACAGCTAAATAATAGTGTACCTTATTCTTAGAAACCCAATTTAGAGTATTATTTTGCTGAGACTTGTAATGCTAATTTAAAAGGCAGAGAAAAATATAAAAGACAAACTTTCATCTTTGTTTTATTATATTACTGCATGTAGGTAAATAAAATGACCAACAGAGGGTGCCAATCAGCTACTTTGTTGCTCAAAAATCTGTACTAAAATTGACCTAGTAACTACAGATTACTCTATTTTATATTGTTCCACGTGGGAATGTAAAATAGCATTTCTTTGCCAAAATTAACAAGCTATAATGAGAAATAACACAATGATAAAAAGTATTTTATATTTTCTTAATGAAGTAGTAAAAGAATTCTAAATGGGATTCTATTATTTGAAAGCAGGTTATAAAATTCTTCACCTCCAATGCAAATGAGTGAAAAACTATAACACTCAGAAATGCTTACCATGGAATTTTAAACCATTCTAACACCATGTGGTATAAAATTAATACCTTCAAAGTATCTTAAATTGAGAGGATGAGTTTTCTATTCCAAACCTTGACATAAATGCTTTTCAAAAGACACTAAATAATGTAAAGTTTACAAAATAAAATCAATAATGTCTTTAATATATGCTGTGTTTTACTGTAGAAATACCAGCAGTGTGCAATTTTCTCTTGCAACCTACACTTTTTCTTTTTTTTTATTACAGTATATAAGCAACTACAGTTTAAGAAATTAGTTATTGTGGCATTATTAAAATCACAATACTGTTAAATGATACGTATATTTAGGTTCTATATGTGACTTTGACTAGTATTATTTTTACAAAGCCAAATAGAGCATTTCAAAAGTTAAAACAAAGTTAGATTGGAGAGTAGGGGCAAGGGGAGAATATCACTGCTGCAAGCTTTGTAAGAATGGGGCTTTCTGATCACCAACTTACGCCATACACAAAAATAAACTCAAGATGGATAAAAGACTTAAATATAAATCATAACACCATGAAAGTCCTAGAGGAAAACATTGGCAGGAAAATCTCAGACATTCCACGCAGCAACATCCTCACAGACATGTCCCCTAAAGCAAGGGACATAAAGGAAAGAATAAACAAATGGGACCTCATCAAAATAAAAAGCTTCTGCATGGCTAAAGAAAACAGCACCAAGTTACAAAGAGAACCAACAGTATGGGAAAACATATTGGCCAATGATACCATAGACAAGGGCCTGATCTCCAAAATATATAAAGAACTCACATGACTCCACTCCAGGAAGACAAAGAACCCAATTAAAAAATGGGCAAAGGACTTGAACAGACACTTCTCCAAGGAAGACATACAGAGGGCCCAGAGTCATATGAAAAGATGCTTAGCATCACTAGCCATCAGAGAGATGTAAATTAAAACCACAATGAGGTACCATCTCACACTAGTCAGAGTGGCCAACATAAACAAATCCACAAACAAATGTTGGAGAGGATGCGGAGAAAAGGGAACCCTAGTGCACTGTTGGTGGGAATGCAGACTGGTGCGGCCACTGTGGAAAACAGTATGGACTTTCCTCAGAAAACTAAAAATGGAACTGCCCTTTGACCCAGCAATTCCACTGCTGGGATTATACCCTAAGAACTCTGAAACACCAATCCAAAAGAACCTGTGCACCCCAATGTTCATAGCAGCACAATTTACAATAGCCAAGTACTGGAAGCAACCTAAGTGCCCATCAGCAAACGAGTGGATCCAAAAACTATGGTATATTTACACAAAGGAATTCTACGCAGCAGAGAGAAAGAAGGAGCTTATACCCTTTGCAACAGCATGGATGGAACTGGAGAGCATTATGCTAAGTGAAATAAGCCAGACGGTGAGGGACAAATACCATATGATCTCACCTTTAACTGGAACATAATAAATAGAAGAAAAAAGGGAACAAAATATAACCAGAGACATTGAAGTTAAGAACAATCTAACAATGGACAGGGGGGAGTGGGGAGGGGACAGTGAGGAGAGGGGATTACAGGAACTACTATAAAGGACACATGGACAAAATCAAGGGGGGGGGGGGTGGGAGTGGGGGAGGGAGGGGCATTCAGCTGGGGTGGGGTGGAGGGATGGGGAGAAAAGGCACACAACTGTAATTGAATAACAATAAAAAATTAAAAAAAAAAAAGAATGGGGCTTTCTTCTGGTCTGTTTTGTTCACTGCTGAATCACCAGTGCTTAATATATACAATACATTCTAAGACACTCCATAAGTGTTTAGAAAATACTGAATGAGGTGAAATAAGACACAATCATTTTGATGGAGCAGGCAGTAGATTTAGACAATAAAGTCTCAGGGTTGAATGTTACCCATCAGTAACTAGTTCTGTTAATGAGTTGCTGCTAACCTCTCAGCCTCAGCATCCTCATCCGTAAAATAGAGGAAACAATTACCTACCTCAAAGCTACTGAATGAAATAATATTTTATATGTATTCTATATCATTCTTGAAAATGTTACACAAATACAAAGATTACTTTGTATTTATATTTTTGGCTTCAGTATTTAACTCGGAGCTTAAGTGAAAGAGCTACTAAGACATTCGTTAGTGGTAAGAGTATGACTTCCCAGTTCCTGTAAGATAATGGTAGCCACTGAGACCACAATCTCTTCAGGCATCCTACAAAAGCTGTCAGACCCACAAGGAAAGCAAACAAAATCTCCTGTCGTCCACATCTATAGCATAACCAGAGAACATAGACTTCTAAGGGAAAATTAACAACTGAAACCATCAAACCCACCTCCTGGAGGCCTTACCCAAGTAAAGAGTCAGGTGCACATTGCAAAACGCAGTATCAACTTGTCATCTCCCCTAAAAGGAAAGAGAATGGACAGAAGACCTGGCACATACAACAGCACTGGTCCCAGAGAGTTGAAAGGAAGCTGCTCCAAAAGATTCTGGTTCAGAAGCCATGACAAAAAGTGGAGACATAGCAAATGAAGTTAAATACCCCAAGAAACAAAATACAGTCATATCCTGGGACTCGTTGCCTTCAGAACTCGTCAAACCCCATACCTGTCGCATTTTGACAAGAAAAAAAGTGTTTCAGCACTCAACGTTTGCTCGATACTCCTCAGTTTCCACCCTGGTCATGAGTTCTAGAACAGTTAATGGTGAGTACTGAGGTAACACTGTACCATCAAAGAATCAGAAACCCAACTTACCACCCAACCACCCCACTTCCCAAAGGGCACCATTTATTAAAGAAATTGCTCTTCACAGTTCCAAAAATAGATAATACTCTTGAACTAAGAAACCAAGTAAGCCCTTCTACACCGCTGCCCTCCCCACCCCAGTCATGTGACTCGGCCCTGGGAAACCCTGCATCCTACATATTTCACGAATATTAGGGACAAAAAAAGGTATCCAGACATCCATAGAAAGCTCCTATAAAATGAAAGTAGAAAGAAGCACAATGCTTCAGCTGACAGAAATATTCTACTACCCATTCCTCAAAAAAATAAGGAACAAAACTGTAACATGATATTCCAAAATAAATTAGTTACCATATTTTTCAGACTATAAGACGCACCAGACCATAACATGCACCTAGGTTTTAGAAGAGGAAAATAGGGAAAAAACCCCACTCCACCACCGCCAGCCCCCCAGACGAGCCAGGTAAGCTACATTCAGACTATAAGATGCACCCCCCCTTTCCTTCCAAATTTGGGGGTGGGGAGTGCATCTTATAGTCTGAAAAATACAGTAAATAAGCTACTCAACTATGAAAAAAAACCAGGAATCTCAAGTTTAAAATTAAGACTAATAAAGTAAATGTAATATAAAAAGAAGAAGAAAAAATGACGGGCCAAGAAAGAAGTGGAAAAAAATCATTTCTGAAATAAAAATACAAAATGCCTAAGGACATAGAGATAAAACTGAAAGTACACAAATGAGTGTACAAATGAAAGTACATGGTGAATGAGAAATTTTTAAAAAATGAAATAAAAAGTTCAAAACCATTAAAGAGAAAGTGATAGACATAAAAGACAAGCAAAGAAAATCCAAATTTTGTGCACTTGGAGTCCTTAAATAAGAAAAGCAAAATAATGAGATAAAATTGATGCTTTATTCTGGAGGTTTTAACTTGAGAAAAACTTTCTGAAAATAAAATAATTGAACTACACATTGAAACGATCCTAAGTAAACCAAAATGCTAAGCCTTAGACATTTTCCAGTAAAATTATCAGACTTTAGATAAAGAAATCTATTTTCAGCCTCTGGAAAGAAAGAAGGAAAGGAAGGAAGGAAGGCAGGCTGTCATTTATAAAGGAAGAAAATCAGTCATTTACAGAGGAAAAATAATTAGACATTTGTTGATAACAAGACAACGATGGAGCAAGGATTTCAAGAAACTCAAGGAAAGGTGTTTGCCAAGGATCTGCATCCAGCCACGCTGCCCTTTAAGTACCAAAACTAAAGAAAAGTAAACATGAAAGAAGGAAAAGAAAAATGTACACATGTGGAGGAATACACTAGCTGGCTCCTGAGCTTCCTCCAAACAAGAGACGATTTGGGGAAGCACAACAAAAAGATGGATAGCAAACGTTATACATGTTTAATTGTAGATCAAAGGCTAAAACGAAGGTGGAGATACAAGTAGAAAGTTAGTATATAAATATTATCCACTCCGCCAGAGGAGAAATAAGAAACAATCATTTTCTAAACAGAATCACCAAAGTATGGCACTAGGACATTTGACCAGTTACTGATATTCTCAGCTATGTAGTTCTAAAGAAAAAGAATAAATGGTACGACTATATAACTGATTTGTCAATGGGGGGTTCCTCATCTAAACTAAAGAATGACCATTTCCTCACTTTTCCCAAGAATGACACAAGATTAGCACCATTCTAGATACACAGAAATGAAGTCACTGAATGCAACACATGACTCGGGGCATTAAGGCTTACTTCCTGGAATCTTGATTTTAAAAGGCTGTAAAATGAAGTAAAAATATTTGCTTATTTTAATAAATCAAGAGAACTCTGAGAGAAGATTTATTAGAAAAACACAAAACTCACACACTAGTTTTGATCTCCTGAATTCTCTCATCAAAAGTTACTATTTGATCACTTCCATGTGTGCCTTATTCTCAAATACATTTCCTAAAAATTGGTTATTTCAATTATTTTGCTTCACCATCCTTTTCAATACTCTATTACAAGATAACCCTCCCAAACATCCATTTTATGATGTCTCTTTCTTGCAGAAAATAAAAAAAATAAAGGATAAAGAATGAAATAAATGTGAAGTCCTATAGGAACTCACTAGGGCAACTTGGGGTAGGACAAAGTACATGGGCTTCTTCTTGGCAGGTGAGGGGTGCTCAGGCTTCACTCATCTGGGTTCACATCCTGGCCAGAGTCACTCTGTGCCCTTTGAAGCAGTTATCTAATATTTCTGAGTCCTAGTTCATGAATATTTATTTAGCAAATAGGCTTATACCTCTCTCGGTTCATAATGTGGCATTTGTGAACATCTTAGCTCAAAGTCTGGCACCTAGAAAGGCCGTCAGTACCAATCAACTTCCTAGCGTTCCAAATGTTCTTGAATCTCCCTATCACGCTTCCCCTTCCTTGTCAACTTTGGCTTGATCTTTAGCCTCAACCAAACATAACTTTTCACTGCTCTTCAATAATTCATGCTCATCTTCCACCCTCAGCTCTTATTTTGTTATCTTCCTTTTTTGGAATGCTTCTTTCCCCTACTCACCTAAGCAAACTCTGTCCACCTTCCATGATCTGGAAGATTCAGATGCAACTCTCCCATTAGGCCTCTCTTAATTATACCGTTTCTTACTGGTCTGATTCTCTTTGAAAACGTCAAGATGTGTTATTTGTATTTTTATTTTTACACTTGATCATACCAGTTTAGAGAAGATAGAGTAGTGTTAGCAGACTCATTAAAATGCTATTTTAACTCTGGTAGCAATATAAAAACAGAGCACTTTTCTACCTTGAAGACTATTAAAACCAAGCTAAGGAACAAACTGCTAACTAAGTCTTTAAAGGAAAAATATTTGACTGTTGAATATTCATATATCCCCATATTTTGACAAATCCTGTTTTTTTAATTTGGATATACTAGCAGAGTACTTAGTCAGTGTTCTATAAGTAGTAGGTATTGGTAAAGAGTTGATTGACTAATCAAATGGCATGATTTACATAATTTTCTTCAAGGAACAGAAACCCTACTATTAGACTCTCATTAATCTTTAGATCATTTTTATGTAATAAGAAGGCAAGAACTATACTTTCCAGTTGCATTTGGTCAGTGAACTCAGGTTAAATCCGCACATGATAAAATGAAATTGTAAACAAAAGAATTAATATACAATACCCAGATTTTCTAAAAAGCAGAAATAATTCAATAACTAAGTGAGACAATATTTTTATATGAATGATGAAAAAATACAAATGTGTATAGCATCAAAGCTATTTTCATCTATCAAAGATAACCAGTAAAGGAGCTAAAAATCATACACATCTTCATTTGAGAGTTCAAAATATTTTTCTATCTTTGTTATATAAATCCAACAGGGATTCAACTTATTTAATGTTTTTTTTTTAATTTTTTATTTATTGATTTACTTTGTAGAGAGAGAGAGGTAGAGGGAGAGAGAGAAACATCCGTTTGTTGGCCCACTTGTTAACGCATTCACTGGCTGCTTCTTGCGTGTGCCCTGGCCAGAGACGAACCCGCAATGCTGGCGAATAGAACAACGCTCTAACTGACTGGGCTCCCCGGCCAGGGCCTTACTCACCATTTTTATAAATCAGTAACTTCAGAAAAATCATCCAGCCAAATTAAGAAAATGACCGACTCACAATTCATTTTACAGTCGTTTCCTCTTATCCACAGTTTGCTTCCCACAATTTGTTATCCACAGTCAATTGCAGTCTAAAAATATTAAATGAAAAATTCTAGAATAAATGATTCATAAGTTTTAAACTGCACACATTTCTGAGAGGCGTGATGAAATCCGACACCATCCTGCTCTGTCCCGCCTGGGATATCAATCATTCCTCATCCAGCAATCCACGCTGTTATACCCTACCTGCCCGTTAGTCACTTAGTAGTCACCTAGGCAATCAGGTCAACTGTCATGGTGTCACCATGCTTGTGTTCAAGTAACCTTTATTTTACTTAATGGCCCCAGTGCACAACAGTAGTGGTCTGGCAATTTGGATATGCCAAAGCAAAGGGAGAAGTTCTCAACTTAATAGGCAAGAAAAAAATTGTATGCTGAAGTTACCAAGAACTGTGGTAAGAACATCTCTATACATAAACTTTTGAAGAAGGAAAAGGAAATTTGTGCTAGTTCTGCAGTCGTACCTCAAACTGCAAAAGTTACAGTCACAACCCTGGCCAGGTGGCTCAGTTGGTCGGCGTGTTGTCCTGTATACCAAAAGGTTGTGGGTTCGATCCCTGGTCAGGGCACATACCTAGGAGTGGGTTTGATAACTGGTAGGGGCATGTACAGGAGGAGGCAACCGATGGATGTTTCTCTCTCACATTGATGTTTCTCTTTCTCCCCCTTCACCTCTCTAAAATCAATAAACATATCCTCAGCTGAGGATTAAAAAAATTTTTTTCAGCCACAGCACAGCACAGGTAAGTGTTTAGTTAAGATGAACAAGGCATTAAATTTGTGGGTAGAAAGAAGAACAGAAAACCTATTCCAACTGAGGGCAATGTATTATACCAGAGAGCATCGAGCCTGTATGAGGACTTCAGCAAGGGACCCTTTGACACAAGTGACACAAAACCATTTACTGCAAAAACAGGGAATGGTTATATAGGTTCAGGGACAGTTGTGGGCTGAAAAATATAAAATTACTGGGAAGGCTGTGTCTGAGGATGAAAAAGCTGTGGCCACATTTCCAACAGAGTTACAGAAACTGAATAGGGTTTGGTACTACCCGCAGTTTCAGGCATTACACGGGGAGGGGGGGGTTTGGAATACATCTCCCGTAGAATACCATAAATACTTAAAGAACATAAATTTGGAGGACAGATATGGTTCCCAGATGAATATTCTATGTAACTATGAGAGATGATATAATAGTCAGTCTCACACTGTACTTAAACCAGTGCTTCTTAAACTTTTCCACTGAAATATATTCCCTTGATAAAATACCCTTACAAAGCCTGGGAAAAGGAACATATACCCATCCCCATGAGGAGAAAAACCCCAAACTATGCCACAATTCTAAAGTTCTCATGCTTCACCCTAAAAATTCATGCTGTAAGAAGGTGTGCCATATTTATTCTATGGCTTTGCATTTCTCCTGACATACATTCCTGTGCCCTCAGTGATAGATGTGACCTAGTTCGAGAAGTGCTGACTTAAACCAGGGTATGCCATGTCTGTTTGAACACTATTTCCCTTGTCTATGGCCATACCACCCTGAACGCGCCTGATCTTGTCTGAAAATTATTTTCCTGTATTATGATAGAGGGATAATCTCATTTTATAATGCCAGGCATAAGTAATAATAAAAATCATTTGACATTTGTCAAGTACTAATTATGTAAAAGGCATTAAAATAGGTTTTTATATACAATCTTAATTTTTAAATGTAAATATTACCACGCCAACTGTAATGCAGGAAACGAAGCACAAAGATTCAATAGCTATCCTCAGGAAATACAGACAACGAATGCTAGCTACTTTATCCACAAGGCTTTGTTGTATCACAATCTCATCAACATACATTATTTTTACAAAAACCTCTTTCTCCGATCTCTATTATACCTTACTTTTTAAAAATTTAAAATGGCACTGTAAACAGCCCACAGGCCACTAATGTCTAAAAAGAAATTTTTACCCATGCTGGAGCTTTAAGTCTGATCAGCAATGAGTAATGTAAGACTATTTATATTAAAAAAGAAATCAACATCGAGCCACTAAGTTGAGTCAATTCTTAGGTCCAAGTAAGACCTGGCATTGCAGATAGGATATGATGTAAAGTTCATACACAAATCCAAGACCTGACCCAAAAGTGTGGCCTGAAGGACAGAGAACAAAAACCAGAAGTTACTTAGCAACCCTAACTACCCTCTCATTAGCTTCTGCCACTTGCTAGTTACACGTCTTAGTAAGTTACGTGCCTAAGGCTTCTATTCACCAAATGAAGAGAACATGCTAGCAGATTTTTAAGTTCCCTTCCATTTATAAGATTTTATATCATTTTAATTTTGCTGTCCACTGATTTCAATTTATATACCTAATTTTCCATTACTCTTAGCTAGTACCTTCTTTGTTAGCATACTTTTAAGCCATTAGTTTTTCCTTTAACTTACATTTCTTTATACTCAACTATTTTTCTTGGTCCTTCTTAAAATATTCTGTCAGTTCTTGCTTTTTGTGTGTGTGTGTGTGTTTGTTATTTTTGCTTTGAGATTGAATTTTCAGATACCTGCAGGCAATTTGAAAAATATGACTGATTTTCCAGAGCCATACTTTTTATAAAACAGAGATGCCATCTGTTATCTCCCAAACATATTTTGTCTTTCGACATCACCTGGAATTTAGAGAAGACAAACTCGTGTAGCTACTTGGGCTGAGAAAAGAGAACAGAATTTGATCTTGGAAACACATAAAAATGGTGCTGTTGACTTTTGCCTCAGTCACTACCAAAGGACGGGGTTGAGTTGGAACAGGTATTTGCTGAGCAGGAAGGAAGGCTGAGAGGACAGGTTTTTTAACCACTTAATTTTACAATCTGGAACTACTGAGCACAACAAAACTGCCCTGTGAAAAATGCATACTTAATAGTAAGTTTACTCTGAGCTCTCCTGTCAAAATGTTTATGGTATCAGAGACTACTTCAGGATACTTATTTTTTAAAGGCTTTGCTGATTTGACATTCGACCTTAAGTTATATTATGTTTTTAATTCAAATGTTTAAGGCACCGTAAGTAAACTATGTCACTAACCCTCCTCCACCTTGATTTGCAATCCGCTCTTCCAGTTTCTGCAGCTCCGATGTGTAAGCCACGATCCGAGCATTGCACACCATGAGATTCTTCACTGCATGTAAAACCTGGGCTCTCTGGGTGCTCAGAGAGAGGAGTTTCCATATTCCTTGTCGCATCCGAATTTCTAAATCTATTTTTTCTTGAATGCTGCCGTCCTTTAAAAAAAGAGAGAAAAGCGTTCTTTAAATAGCAAAAATACAAAATTATAACATTTCTTTTTACCCCAATACATGGAAAATGTACTAGATATCATTATAATTTTATACCACATTGGGTAAGTAACAAAGTCATGTATTTCAGTATAAAAAATAGAGCTATTTTAAAAAGCTCCTTGCAAAACCTTAATTACTTGCTTTTTTTGGAAGTCTTTACAACCTATTGGATAAAAAGAACAGAAACGAAGGCAAGAAACATGATATATTCTTATCATAACTACACAAGGTTAAGTAGTGTCTCCCAAATAGAATGTCCTTTGGAACCTCAGAATGTGCCCTTATTTGGTAATAGAGTTTTACGGATGTAATTAGTTAAGACAAGGTCATAATGAATTAGTGTGGGCCCTAAGTTCAATGACTGGTACTCTTACAGGAATGATGTGTGAGGACACAGAAAAACACACAGAGAAAATTTCACGGGAACATGGAGGCAGAGAGTGGAACAGTGAGACCAAGCCAAGGATCACCAAGGATTGCCAGCAACCACCAGCAGCTGGAAAAGGAAAGGAAGGGTTCTTTCTCCTCCAGAGCTTTCAGCAGAGGGTGGCCCTGCAGATCCCTGGATTTCAGGCTTCTGGCCTCCAGAAGAACTACAAGAGAATCAATTTCTGTTGTTAAGCCACCCAGTTCAGGTAATTTATGATGGTAGCTTCAGGAAACTAACATAGTAATATAATAACTAATGTGAACAATACAGCACATGTACATCTCATATAAGCTGTGTCGTGGAACAGCAACTTGTGGCTGATGACACTGAATTAACAAGGGAAAAGCTTTCTAAAATAGACGCTGAACAAAGAAACTATGGCTTAGCATCAGGGAGGAACGGGCTACTTGCCATGGTAAGCAATGTAAATAAAATCTCAGAAGCAGTGGAGTGAAAGCACTGTGCTCAGAAAATGTCATAAGTTTTAGTTACCTGGGACAGAGATTTAGAGTATAGTTTTGGATATATATTAGTTTTAAGAGTCACCATAAAACTACTAAATAATTTTAGTTCTGAAGTCTTTTATTCCATACAATGATCTTGTTATGGCCCGACTTTATATACTAGTTTCATACATAACATTAAAATTCTGAGAACTGACATGTACTTTTCCGATTTAATTCACAGCGGCTTTTTAAAAATTATAAATCATCACATACTATACTACAAACATGTAATAATGCTCTAATACGTCTATTTTTAAAATAAAATGACCATCCTGGTTTATGTGGTGAAAAAAATGAAGCCTATAATTCACCTTTTATTTGGCTTGAAATCTAAATTTTAAAAAGCGAATGGAATCTAATAATGGAAGTTCCAAATGTTGCCATGGCCGGTGTGGCTCAGTCGGTTGGAGCCTCTTCCCGCAACCAAAAGGCCGCAGGTTCAATTACCAGTCAGGGCACCTGCCTACATTGCTGGTTTGGACCCTGGTCTGGGTGCATATAGGAGTCAACTGATGTTCCTCTCCCTCTCTCTGTCCCTCCATTCCCCTCTGTGTAAAAAAAATCAATAAGCATGTCCTTGGGCAAGGATTAAAAAAAAAACATTAAAAAACTTCCAGATGTTAAAAAGACAATCTTTTCAAAAAGAAAAGCTAGTTAGGAAAGCAATAGCCTATGAAGATGATCCAAAGAGAAATTGAACTAGATGACTATTCAAATCAGTCAATATACTAGTCACTTGCAGAAAACAGATCTGTTTAATTATCTCCTGTAATTACATTGCATATAAAAACCTTCTCTTGTAGTATCACTCAAAACTGGTACACTACACAAACGCAGGCATTTGATGGTTTTCCTTCTTTACACGTGACTGAACTTCAACAACTCCATTTTGTCTTTTTATGACTTGTCAGGCCCCCAGTAAATTCTTCTTTAATGTAATTAGTAACTAATTATAAGACTACCTATGTGACCCCATGTGTCTATAGAAATATGAGTGAACTCTGGCAGGCTGGTTAGAATTGGAGAATACACATAGGGGGCAACTCGAAGCCGAACCTTGTAGATGAACAAATACCATCTGATGCCATTAAATTCAATTTTGCTTTTTTAAATGCTACAGTGAGGCGGCCAGTTGAACTAGCACAGTGGTTCTTAAAGCTGGCTGTACATTAGAATTACCTCAGGCAGACAGGAAAGCCTCATAAGCTTATGATCTACCCCAAAACAGTCAGGATCTCTGAGGGTGGAGCCTGAGCATTTTCCCCGCAAGTTCCTCTGGTGATTCAATATGCAGCCAGAGCAGAGAACGACTGCGGGACTTGAAATTCCACAGCCATCTGGAAAGCTGCAACCACCCTAAGGAGCCAGTAGATGGCCACAGCCACATGAAAGAATCGGTTAGGGTTTCCAGGGTTTCCATCTTGTAAATGAAGACTGTCTTCTCTTCATCATTTATTGATAAGGACTTTATTAAACTATAGAGGCTTGAGGAATAGAGGAGGAAAAAAGTAAAATCAGATTTTTTTTAAAAACCCTTATTTGTAAGATTAAATTTTTATTAAGGAAATGAAATACATCTAGCAAATATTAATATTGGAAGTCTACCCTTCCGAGCAGGGGTCAGCGAACTGCAGCCCAGCCAGGGCCTGTGTTTGTAATTAAAGTTGTGTTGGAGCGCAGTCACACCCATTTGTAGTGTCTGTGGTTTCCAAGCTGCAAGGGCAGAGCTGAGTAACTTCAACAGACCGTCTGGCCCACGAAGCTGGAAATATTTACTATCTGTCCTTTTACAGACATAATTTGCTGGTCCCTAACCCAGCCAAATTAGCATACTTAATACACTGTGACTCTGCCTCCCCTGCTCTATGATGATTGGATATAAACCTGGGAGGGCTGTTGTATTAGCCAGTTTTGTATTCTCCATTCAGCTTCTTTCAATACCTATACCTTTCTGTTCAAGCTATGGGACTCTAGCCAATAGAGACTTTATGGAGTCGAAGGACCTGCCTTCAGTTAATAAGGGATGCAAGGTGCTCCTGGGGTAAGAGCTGATGTCTAGTGCTATCCACAGTGAAAACAGTGATCATGTATTGAGGGCACCCATTGGCCATTCAATGGTGATGCTTACTGACCTCAAAAAGGAAGAGTAAGAAGCTAAAAATAACACTGCTCCTTCCTGGACCATATTGCTGTCAAGACTGATTAAGACCCGCGGCATAAGCTCATTTCCCTGTATCCATCCCTCTTATAACTGTCTGATGCACGTTTCCAGGAAGAAAAGAAAATTGGGGAGAGAGCTGGGTGGAGAGGAGAGCCATCCTTTTGCCACTTCTTCTTCAATTTTCTGAATAAGGGCTTGCTTGTAGTCAAGTCAACAGAAGCCTATGAAACTGTCTTGCTCTTGTATGTATTAAAGTCAGGCTGATAAAAATAAATGGGCAAGGCTAAAAATGAAATAGGGAGATGACTGAAGAGTAAAAATCTAGATTATGTAAGAAACAGAAACTCACTAGGATTTAAGAGCTAGACCAAGCACAAAGGAAGTGCGAAGAAAATGGCCTAAGCGTTGGAATTAAGCAGTGACTTTAAAAAAAAACCATGAAGTCAGGCTGTTGGTAAGACAACTGTGCTAACCCAGGTAGAAACCATCAGCCACCTGATGGATATAGTTAAACCATGTTAGCTAAGAAACCAAGATGAAAAAAGATTGCAGAAGAATGTATACATTATGCATTCTTCTAAAAGAAATTGTAAGAATTGTTTATATACAAAATAAAATCTGGAAATTGTAAGTAATAATCATTCTGGGGAATGGAATTGGAGAAAGAATTCTTAAATTCATGTTTCTGTATACATTCACTTTTCTGCAATGTGATTGTATTACCTCTCAAAATTTATTAAAATTTTAAAAGCTTAAACATTTGTATGAAAAGGTAGGTGACAGCCCCAATAGCTCATATAAATAGGACAAAAAATAATAACAAAAATAGTCATCTCTCAAACACATCCTGAGCGGAAGGTACTATGCTAAGTATTGTATTTTAAAGAGGTCCTCAAATTCCAGCAACTTTCTGGGACTGGCATATTACCCATTCCACAACTATGGAAACTGGGCCTTGGAAAAGACAGTAACTTACTCAAGGTTGCACAACAAGTAGACTTGGTTTTTACTTTAATCTAACTCAAGAAGTCAATATTCTATGCCAGTAATTTTCAACTGATGTTCCACAAGAACTTTTAAAACATGCAATACCTGACTATTTATAGTCAGGGGAACTGACCTATTTTCCCTTAGTTGTCTAATAAAAAAAAATGACAACAGCCAACATAACAATAGCTGTGCAGTGTGAATGAATCAAAATTATACAAAAAATAGTTTTTCTGGTATGCCGCAAAATTTTAGTAATATTTTCTGTGTCATGAGAAGAAAAAGGTTGACAATTGCTGTTCTATCCTGTGAGTAGTCGCAGATGACTCCAAGGTTTGAGGAGAGGTGCATCACTAGAGGGCCAAAGTCTTTGTGCCTGTCCCTCCTGCTTAGACGGCAAGTTCATTAATATCAAAGGAAGTACACCACATAAAAATTCAGTGTTAGTCAAGTATAAAATGCTCTTCTCGACCCTCAATATTCCTGTCAGGTGGAAACCTATTATTATTTTGCAATTTTTCTCTAAGATTCAGCAGAAGGAATGTTAAGTATGGTAACCCAGCGCTTACATATTTAAATATTTATTTTCATTTCATGTAGCTAAATTTCTTTCCTGACCATATCCTCTCTTCTATTTTGTATCATTCCTAAATGTTACTGCTGCACACAGCTCAATAAATATACTTTAACCGCTACGCCAACCACTATGAGATGGGTGCAAGAGGTGCCATAAACCGCAATTCACTAGAAATCAACATTTTTTGTTAACAATCAGGACAAAGTACACAACAAGATAGGGCAGAAAAGAAGTATTTTACATCAAAATGTTTGAAATATTTGAAAATGCTGGCATAAAACAGCATAAATTACTGACAAAAGCACTGGACTTTTTGCATAATGATTATTGTTTTGCTTAATTTTTCACAATGCTATTGAAGACTTCCTAACGATTTTGTATCTGCTAAGGTTTTTAAGATTCTGGAAAAGATAACAGGTTTCTAAGCAAAGATAATATGTTGGATCATATGAAGTTGCTAATATTCTGCCAATTTTGACCTACAAAACTGGCTATTTCATATGGCTTAACCTACTTCAGAAGTAGGTAAAAGAAAGTGGAGATTAAATGGAAGTGAAGATCCACCTTTATTAAAGATATCAAAGTTTTCTTCTAAGACCCTAAAGTTATAGTTAAGAGTGGAAAGGATATTATTTAAATGACTGTTACCAGGAAATCATGTTGATCTATATGAAGTAAAAAGGTTTCTAACACATTTACAAGGCTAAATAAAATCACCAAACTTCTAACCAATTCAAAAAGAATCCACTCTCAAACCAAGAGTTCAGAGGTTGCATTGAAGTTTGCTTCTCCACCCCACCCCTGCAAATTTATGTTGTGTGCAGACCTTGCTCCAGTAATTACACTTTCCATCAAATCCAGTAAAATAAGCAAACTGTCCTCTATTGGCCTTGGGTAGGCTTCTAGGAAGTCCCGAGGATCCCATTCCCCTTACGTCACCTACACTTGCAAAGAGACCAGTGTCCCAGACTTGGGTGAGGAGGGACAGCGGACAGGTGCTCCTGGAAACGCGCGGCGGGGCTCTGGCATCGCTTCCCCATTCTGGGCCTGTTTCTTCCCCATTCTGGGCCTGTTTCCTCCCCAAGAAACCGGGGACGGGAGTGTGTGCAGATTCCCAAGCTCCATCAGACCCTCCAAAGGACAGTCTCCTAGCGCGGCCCTTTGTTTCTGGCCACAGTTGAATACGAGGACACGCGGAGTGGGCGCTTCCCCGACGACGAGACCCAGCGACGGCGTGCAGGCTCGAAGCCGGGCCCCTCCTCACTCACCTGCCGAGCAGGAAGCCCCGCCAGGCCGAGCTCGGAACCCCTCTGGGTCACCCCCTCCATCTCCAGAGCCACAACCCAGGCAGCTGCCAGTCCGCCAAAGATTTGAAAAGCCCGCCTCTGGCTGGAGCCGCAGAGGACACCAACCGCCCGGTCGTACCAAGTCCCGGCCGCAGGGGGACGGGGCGCTGGGACCTCCGAGCTGGCGCGCGCACGCGCAGTGGGTGCGCCCAGCGCCCCTCGCCTCCCTCCGGGGAGTTTTCAGAGACCCAAGTTCTGGGTACCGGCTGGGATGTGGGGAGCGGCTGGCCCATTTAAGGCGCTGATTGGGTTGTAGGCGGGCCTGAGAAATGATTGGGTGGGGCTGTTGGGAAAGTGTCCGCCCCTGAGCGCACCTGACCTAACCCCGAGTTTTAGGCTGGTGGTTTTCGAGGCAATCCCTTTGCATGCGGAGCCTTCTGCCTGCACCCCACCAAGGGCCGTTCAAAGCACTCGGGGAGGGCGGACTCAAAACTGCAGTCGCTGAGCTCCTACAGACAGCTCGGGGACACACGGTGTCATTAGGAGACCCTGGTCTCGCCCCCAAAGAACCAAGTGGCAAGCGATGCTGCTCTTCGCACTTTGCTCTTTGCACTGCCTCACACACGGGGTCACTCAGATCGTGGCCCTGTTGATCAGGCTGGTGAGACACCGTGTCAGGCATTTCACAATGGCTGTTCTTTTTGCCTCCACGTTTCTCTATAATTCCAGACTCCCCTCACCCCAGAAGTCTGTTCTTTCTTGCAGAAAACCTCTTCCTTACTCTTTCCCCACCGACATCCAAGGTGACAGACAGCAAAATGGGGATTTTCCCAGAGCCCATTTCTTGCTGTCCCTAAAGACCAACACAAAGACTTTTTAATTAAAGAGTTGTTATTAATCATAATTGGAAAGCGTGGAATCTTTAAAAAACCAAAATTGTAGAGCCAATGATTTCAGGCCCTTGTTAGGTTCTCAAAACCCATTGTCTCTAGCCTAACCTGACTTGCCCTTAAAAAGGCATCAGGAAGCTTCTTCCCCTGGTCATTTTTTACACTGAAAAGAATCTACCAAATCAGCCCTCCCACCCTCTACTCATAGAAGGCCTTGGGTGCTTTTCCTTCCATAAACAGTGCAACCATATTTTTCATATGCATGAGATAGTCCCTGTTTGGATATATTGTCTCGATGTCCTACGGATTTAATATCTACTTGTCCTGAAGTAGATATTAAATTATATGGCCATATGATCCACAAGACCCGTTAAAAAGCAGTTGCTTTGGAGACATACTTGTAAAAAATTGGGTGACTTTCCTCTCAAATGGGCAATTTGCCTCTTTGAGGCCCTTTGGTCTTGGCAGTCCTAGAAACTGCCCAGCTAGGAATGACCTTCTCCTTACATTAGAAATCTATGGGCTATTAAAAATGACCCATGTACTTACACACCAGTTTGATTCCTGGTCAGGGCACATGCTCTGGATTGTGGGTCCAATCCCCGGTTGCCGTGTGTTCAAGAGGTCCCTGAAAGGGGCACGTCTGAAAGGCAACCTATTGATGTTTCTCTCACATTGATGTTTCTCTGCCTCTCTCTCTCCCTTCCCCTCTCTCTGAAAGCAATAAGTATGTCCTCCAGTGAGGATTAAAAAAAAATCACCAATGCAGAGTTTACCTCATTCTTTCCAAACACAGATCTGAATTTCAGAGTCATTAAGTAGCCTTCTCCCAGTGCACACCTCTCATGCTTACCACTCTGTGCTGTAATTATCCCCAAATCAAAGTGAGCTTCAGGAGACTAGCACAGTACCTGACTCATAAAAGAAATACACACAGGAAGCTCATCATCAGATGTATATTATTTCTCACATAACACACACAGCCCTCAGGTTCAGATCAAAATACTAAATGAAACCATCATTTCATGGAAATAGGGGCAAACCAACCATTTTTAAATTGGACATTGATGTAGAAATATTTGATGAGTAAATACTAGGTATATAACTGAAGATCATTTATTTAAAATACCCAAAGAAAGAGATTCAAGAAAGATCATGTTTAGTTATTATCTGTAGAATAGAAGTTGCTATTAAAGACCTTTCTCTTTGGAGAAGATAAGATGTGGTCCTATCTCTTTATATTCCTCAAGGGATGGACCCAGGAAGTGCTTAAGATATAACTATTATACAGTGATTAAAATACCTCAGAGTAGGAATGCTGTTTCTTTATTTATCCACAGGTCCTTTCTTGCTCCTGCTAGTTTCATCAAACATAGTTTTCTCTGGTGTATGAAATGTACTTATAAATAGAATGATCCCTGGAAACTACCAAAAGGTTACAAATTTCACATGCAGTAGTTTGATAAGCTTGAGAATGAAGGAATGAATGAATTAATTAGTTAATTAATGAAACAACTCTCAGAAAGTGAGAAGTACAGTACTATCTTTGACTATCTCACATTTTTGAGAGATAACATATGGGCATCTCTCATTTGAGAAAAAACATCGCACCCGCCTCGGGCTCCCACTGTAGGTGGATGCCCATCCAACTGTCCAGGTGCAGAAGCTTCAGCTGGAGGTTGATTGAAGAAATTACTGTCCTGCCAATAATGACTTCCCATTATAAGTTCAATATTTATTGTTATTAGTAATATAAGTATTAGTTATATATAATATAATGAATAGATAATGTTTAATAATTAACTAAATAGAAAATCAGTATTTGACATAGGTAGGACAGCCAGTTTAGATAATACTAATAAATGTTAAAGTATATTTTCCTTTTCTTGCCCTGACCGGTGTGGCTTAGTTGGTTGGTTGTGAACATGCAAGGTGAAAAGTCGTGGGTTAGATTCCCAGTCAGGGCACATGCCGGGTTGCTGGCTTGGCCCCCTGTGGAGGTGAGAACCAGAGGCAACCCATCAACGATCAAGATCAACGCTTCTCGCTGGCATTGATGTTTCTCTCCCTTTCTTTCTCCCTCCCTTCCTCACTTTTTAAAAATAAATAAATAAAGTCTTTTTTTAAAAGTATATTTTTCTTTGCCTTATTTCCTGTATTCCTCTTTTTAACTCTGTAAATGGCCAAAAGAAAACAAAATTATGAATTTGAAATCAGCTGTCTTACATAATAGATGCATTATTTTTTTTAAATGTGATTTGCCCCAGAACAGGTAACTGTTAGGATTTCTAATCTCCTCTGAGGCTCTCCTAAATATATATATATTCTATTAAAAATTCTCTTGGTGCTTCCTTTACTCATGTGTTATCTTGCAGGTAATGAGTTTACAATGAATTTATAGACTAGAACTATACTTTGAATTATACACAAACAAAAGAAGGAATTCAAGTGAGGATGCTCAGCAGAGGTGCAGTATTTTCTTAAAAGAATAGGCCATAATCTAGAAAGAGCTGAAGCATCATATAATCATAAGAAGGATATGGAATACAGAGTCTGAAGACTTATTAGCCCTATGACCTTGGGCAAGCCACTCATTCTCCTTATCTGTAAAACAAGTATAATAATACCCACCTTGTTTTTGTTTAAAGTTGTTGGGAGGGTCAAATGAGATAAGAGTTATGGGAGTGCTTCGTAAACTGGTTATCGCACATAAACATGAGGCATTCCTACTGAAGGCAGAAAGCATCAGTACTTATGGGCAAATCTACAAGACCCATGCTGAGAAATGAATAAGACAAACGTGAAAAAGGATATATTCAAGATATATTATCTACCACTGAAAGATAATTAATACCTAGATTACATGTAAGGAACTCCTGTAAGTCAATAAAAATCCAACTGGAAAATGGTCAAAGGTAGTGACAGGCATTTTGTAGGAGTGAACACAAATGGCAAATAAAACGTGAAATTTTCAATTTACAGATTAAGACCTCAAGGAGATAATATTTTGTAATCACTAGGTGGGTAAATATTAAGAAGTTTGATAATACCAAGGGTTGGCGAAGACAGAAACTGAAAAGATATTTGTATACACTGGTAGAGGGGATGTCAAATTGATACAGGTAGGCTGGCCAGACGCTGGGCAGAGGAGAGGGGCCATAGGAGGAGTTTGCCCAAGGTAACAGTAAAAGCACGTGACATATGAAGACAGACTTTGCTGCCGTCATAACAGAAATGTGATAGGAGGGGCCCTGCAGGGAGTCTGAGAGAAGCTGGCAAGAGTCATTGATGAACAGCCCTCCTACTCCCTTCAGGAACATGGTGGCTTAGGGAGATGCAGACCTGCCAGCCTAGCCTGGGAAAAGGAGCAAATGGCTGGGGAGCTGAACCCTTCCAGGTGACAGAGAAGCTTGGGCCAGGAGATTTAAATGGAGGGAAGGCAGAGACTCCACCCTTCTATTGCTCTGTGATCCACTCATGGGTGTGAGGCCCCCCAGATGGAGCCCCTGCATGGCCAGCTGCAGTAGTTGGCAGTGGTCCCAGGCCTGGAGCAGGAAGCTGTTGCATGGCAATGGAGGTACAGGCTGGGTGAGCAGACTCCAGGGAACCTGAAGCTGGAAAGCCGTCTGCCTAGTAACCTTGTGCTCTGAAGGACATAAAAGAATGGCGTGGGATTTCTGGGCATGATTTTGGGTTTCAGTCTTTTGAGGAGCAGAGGGTTTTTTCTGTGTTTTGTGGAAGAGAAGAGCCTGGAGCCAGGAAGCATCCCATTTCCCCAAGCTGTGCAACATCTTAACAAAACCCTTCTTCCTTCCCTACCAACCTTAGTCTTCAAAATATGCCTGTGTTCAATGGTGGGCAGCCAAACCCCACTTCCGCTTGGTAACAAATTTGGTCAATCATATTTTTAAAATTCAGAATGACCTTGTAAAGTTTAAAATGTGGAGACCAAGCTTATATATAGATATAGATATATAGATATGGTCTGTTCAGAAAGTATCCAGCCATGTACTATGAAAACTAGATACATTTGGTGAAGAAGATACAAGAAACTTTGTGCATAGGCCAATGGCACCTCAGTCCCCTTCAAAGTAGGCACCATAGGATCTTTGTTGATTGCAGCCTCTACACATTCAACCTTCTCAGGGGTTCTGCTTGTTGCAGGCCTTCCAGAATGTTGATCTCTTTCAACAGATTCTTGGCCATCCTTGAAGCATTTGTGCCACATTTTCATCTGTGCTACATTCATTGCATTGTCCTCAAAAGACTTCTGAATCATCTGAATAGTTTCCACAGAAGAATGCTCAAGCTTAATGCAAAATTTGATACAGATTTGTTGCTCCACTCACTCAGTCATTTTGAATGTGATGACCACACAGTACCCATGTTCCCTCAATGGTGTCTACCGCCCTCACTGACTAGTACAGTGAAATCATCACTGTTCATGCATGCACATTCCAGTCGACTCTCCTTGGCTTCCCGGTTACATCAATATCACGCAAACTGTTCTCTCTCTCTCTCTCTCTCTCTCTCTCTCTCTCTCTCTCTCTCTATATATATATATATATATATATATATATATAACAATCTAGATATTCATTTCAGGAGAATGAATACAGAAATTATGGTGATTTACCCAGTGGAATATTCTATATCTGTAATAACAAATAAACCATGCATACATGTAACATCACGGCTGAATCTTAGAAATATTGAATGAAGAAAGCAAGTTGCATGGGAGTACATAGAATATATAATTTTTATAAAGCTGAATAATATGAGAAACTAAACAATATGTTGTTTAGGAATACATACATGTGATAAACATTTATATTTTAAAAAGAAAGATAGTGCTAAAAACAAAACTCAAGATAGTGACTATCTCTGGGAGAACAATAGAAAATGGGATAGAGACACAGCAAGAAAATATAAAGCTTCTGGTAATGTTTTAGTTCTTAATTTGGGTAATGGGTTCACAAGTGTTCATTTTAATGTTTACTTGATATGTGTATAGACATATATATATGTTTCTTTTGTATACCTCAAACATTTCATAATAAGAAATAATTCTAAAATATTTAAAGTATTCTTGGCCCTGGCTGGGTGGCCCACTTGGTTGGAGCACTGTCCAGTACACCAAAAAGCACCGAGTTGGATTTCCAGTCAGGGCACATACCTAGGTTTTGGATTCGATCCCTAGTTGAGGCACATTTGAGAAGCAACTCTCTCTCTCGATTCAGTAAAATATATCCACGGGTGAGGATAAAAAAATAAAATATTCTTGTATGAGTTAAACAAAGGCATTTTAAAAGATACTCACTTCGCAACATAATAATACATGTTTTGGCTTACAAAATTGGACTTATACGTGATTGGTTCCCAATAAATCTTACCATGTGAGAGTGTGGAAAGCACAGCTGTAATGCAATGATACAGTAGCTATGTCCGGTGAGAGATGACGTTTGGCCATGTGGATTTATCTGTGAACACTTCAGAGCCATTGATTGGGAGCTTGGGTTGGGGATTGGGTGGGTGGAATTTGCAAAAGATGAGAGGTTTTGTCAGTTGGTGGGGATGAAATTAAGTGCAACATGAGTTATTACTATTAATGTGACCTGCATATTACTCACAGGCATAAGGGTATTCGAATGACATTAAAATCAGAGGGCTCCTTACTGAGCAAGCAAATCAGCCAGAGAAATTAGTTACATGACTTGAATAAATGATTCCCAAACTGTGGCACACAAAGACTTGCCAAGGTTTACACAGGCTTGGGTAGTGTAAAAGGAATCATTGTCAAGATCTTCAACTTACGGTTCCCATCCTAAAATTCTATCTAACAACTTGTCTGCTGCACATTCATCTCTCTTTAACGATTTCCTTTTCCCACTGGACAAAGAAAGGCGTCACATCTACCCATTCTTACTGCATTGCCCCAGGGTATAAAATCCATCTGGGGCCCTAGGGACAATTCAGTTTATTGGTGTTGATGTTGCTGTAAGTGATGAACCAGAGGCTCAGCGCTTACATTTATAAAAATGAAAACCAGATGTGGACTTGATGTTGAAACCTGTGTCATTTTAGCATTATATAATACCCATGTATACATAAAATAATTGGAGGGGGAAAAGGATTTATCTTATTAAGAGTCATTTCCAGGAAAAATTTACATTTGATGTGTAATATTGGTCCATTTTAGAATTTGTTATATACTTATTTTGTTCTTATCAATTGTGTACTACCAATAATTGAAATAATGCAGTCCAAAAGAAAACTCTTAAATTAAATCTTACAGTCACATGAAAAGTAAAAAATACATAAAATTCCAATTTATATGCATATGTTTGTTGCAGAGAAACATGATAGGATGAACAATAAAGACCTCTCAAGCATAAAAATATTTCATATGGGCATAATATTCTGTGGAGGAAGTGGAATAAAAAATACAAGTTCAAATAGAAAAAGGAACAATGTAAAATTCCCAACTTACAAATGAAGTTGCTCATACATGTTTTTAAATGAATGATGATGTCTGAATATTAAATCTTTAACACTTTGGATTCCTTGGATACACTTAATAAATAATAATGTTTTAAATTTTAATTATTTTTAGCACACCAGCAATTATATCTTATGTAACTATTTAGACATAGCCTAAAACATAACAGATGCCACCTTAAATATGCATAAAGGAGAAAAAGTTATTTAAAATTCTTTTAGGTATTTGCAAAAAGTATTTTGAAAATTGCTGACTCGTATCAGATCGCATCACTACAACACCCGGAGACGTCCTTGTCGAACAGCACTCCTGCAGACTCACTGCCTCAACTTTATTTCCGATTCTGTTTCTTCCACTTCCCATCACCCTCACAGTCTCTCATATGCACCTCTAGTTTCCCGGGGAGACTCAGCTCCTTCTCTACGTAATTTTTCCTTTAGGTGTATTAATGCCATCAGTTAAGCCAAGAACAAATTCTTCTCTCCCTCTTTTGGCTCTGTAAATGTTCCCTATAGATATTCACCCACGTTTTCTCAATCTCAATAATATCTTGACTATTCTTCAGCCTTTGCTCTCTCACATAAAAGTTGGCATTAGCTTCTCAAGTTCTACAGAAACAAAAAAAGAAGGCTGGTGGAATTTTTATGGGGATTGCATTGAATTTAGAAGGAAATGATATACTTAGGTTATTGGCATCCTTATCCATGAACATCACATGTTGCAAATTTACATCTTCTTTAATTTCTTTCAATAAAGTTTTATAGTTTTTTTCCACATAAGCATTGCATGTCTTTTATTCCATATACAGGGTGGGGCAAAAATAGGTTTGCAGTTGTTTGTATGGAAAATAATATCATAATTAATAAGTAATAATACTAGAATAAATTCTGTGTTTCATATACTCACATTTCCTTTTGTCCCACCCTGTATTTTTAGATTCCTTTTATCTCTTTTTGCTTTTTTAAATAATTCTTTAAAAACATGTCTTTTGTTTGTGGTTCATATATAGAAGTAAAACTGACTTTTGTCTGTTGTCCATATACCTTACTAAATTCTTTTAATATTTATAATAAACTCTCTGTTGGCTTTTGGGAGTATTCTATGTAGACAACTAAGTGTGGATAATAATTCTGGCTTTAAGGGAAACTCACCATATTATCTTTGTTTTTCTCCTGCAAATGTAGCCACAGGAAAAACTTGCTCAGAGTCTCAACAAGGTCGTATTCCCTAATATTTACATTGAAGGTGTACAAAGAGGAAAATGAAAAAGACAGGTAGAACAAAGAGCCATGGGAGATAAGCTGACTGGAAAGCCCCTTCCAGGCCTGATCAGGGAACATCTCTCTCCCTCGGGGGAGCATTTGCCCAATGGGCTGTCACATTTGCTACAGACCAGTATCTGTCTCCCATTCTTCTTCTGAGTGGGAGTAGTTATTGAGGTTACCTGAACATGTTTCACCAGTGTATATTGGATGTTTGGGGAGCAGATGACTTGCCCTTTTAGTTCATAGGTTTTTGGTTCAAGCACAACGATACCCAGACATGAAGCACATTTCTCCCTGATGTAGGGACTACAGTACATCACTCATAGCTCCTGTTCTTTGAGCTTGATGTCCTCACTAAATGACACTTTTGTCTTTTCTCCTTCAGGAAGGGATGAGTATATATTGCCTATGGGAATGAGAGTAGATTGAATGTTTAGTGCCTAGAAAAACTGACTATTGTAATCAGTGATATTCATCAAATATTTCTGGTTCGGCTCACTGCCTCAGAGGTTTGCCCATTTGTAGTTAGCCATGTCTGTGAAGTATGATTTGGCTGATGAACTATGAAAAGGAGTGTTTCTGTATCAGATTTAAGAGCAAGTGTGTGATTTGCTATAATTTTCTTTTTCTCTGTCCCAGTGATAGGCAACTTTTCACATAGTGAGTTGTACAATATCCTGGGTTTCAGAAAGAGAGAACTAAAGAAAGCCCCCAGACATCTTGTGATGGGCATGTATTAAGAGCAAGAAATGTATCGTTGTTGTTTTGAGCCCCTGGATCTGGGGATTGTTTGTCGCTGCAGCATTACCTAGCCCATCCTAATTGATACAAGTATTAAACTGAGAACAGGATTTAAAGTGTAATATTAGCCTTGACTTCTCTAAATCCAAGTTTCTTTACCTGGGATGTAAAACTAATAATTCTTGCCCTGTCTGCTTCACAGTCTTGTCTTTGGTATCCAGTGTTTGCAAACATGTTTGAAAAATGTAAAGCATGTGCAAAAATATGCAAGTAGTATCTTAACAAGATTGAATTGCCTTATTCCTATCTATATAATGTCAACCCCAAGAAGAGAACATAGCAGAGTTATGAAAACTCAAGATTTAAATCAGATAACAGTGGAATGAATGACTTGATAATTTCAACTTAAGGTAGTGATTGTTCCACCTAACATATCCAAAAAAACGTGCAAACTTTCTGTTATGACCATAAGCTCCTTTAAAGAGTTTTCAATGCTTTCGGAGTTTTATTGTAAGTTAAAAAGTTGTGACTAACAAAAATAAAACCAAAGATAATTTTAGAAGAAAAAAGTTTATTTTGGCCTTAGAAAATTTTATATTTTTTCTCCAGAGAACAATTTACATTCAGATTGAAATCACCTGATAAAACCATCCAACTTACTGGAGCAGAAATTTGTTTTCTTTTAAATCATATTCTTCTGGTTTACAAAGTAGAGCCCAATGCAAAGACTAGAGAGGAAATCACAGTTAAACCTAAACCACTCTTTGACTAGAAAGGAGGGAACAAGACACAAACAGAAACAAAGAACAAATTAAAAGGTGTAAGAGCTGTAGAAAAAAATAAATCAAGAAAGGCTACTAGAACCTGAGGCAGGAGAGGTTCATAGTTTCCCCTGTTTGTGGAAGGCCTCACTGAGCAGGTGACATTTGAGAAAAGATTTGAAAGAAATTAGGAAGTTAGTCCTTCATATTGGGGGGTAGTATTCCAAGCAGAGGGAACAGCAAGATAACATTTTCCCCCTTTTTCTCCTCCTATTTTCTGGACATAGCACACAAAAGTCTTTAATGACGGATGTTCAGAAAATTGTCTCCATTTTTTACTTCTGTATATATGTGTGAAATAGCCAGAAGGGGCTGCATACTTTAAAGCAATTATTAACTTTTGTGATCATATGTAAATATCTCTTTTGGCTATACAAGAATGAGTATGCTTAAATTAGTTAACTGTCTGAAAATATATGTTCTAATAAATTTAACTCTGTGCTTGTTCTTCTTTGAGTTTGTACATGTAGGTGAGCAGTTAAAACCCAAGCAGGGGCACTGAGTGGTTAACAGCAGTGAAAATGTTATATATTTATTTTATGTGATGTCAAGGTAAACATTTGCTTACCGCAAATTCCAGTGTCAAGCTTATTTAAACTGCATTGTTTTCAAATTCCATCTGCCCCAAATTCCAAGTTCCCAGGAGTTGACCCTTGTCTTCCATTGAGATCACCATATCAGAAAGAATAAATGAGAGATTTTTGTAAGAAATGCAATTCCTATTATTTTCTGAAAACCCAGAGGCAGGAGAACATCCTGTGACCACTTTCCACAGTGTGTGAGTTAATTTAGAAGTTCTGCATTGCTTTACAAAGACCAGAAATAGATCACTTAAGCTCTCCGTGGGAAGGAACTCTGGGTCCCACGGAATTGTTTGTGGCTTGCCATTTGCTGTGTTGTGAATGTCCAGGCCAGTTGAGCAGGGCTCCTATCACGGTAATGACGGTGATATGTGATGAATAATTATATATGAAACGCTTAGCTCCTTCTCTTTATATAAGATACCTGAAATGGATTACTTATCTCTGTCTTTTCTGGTTTCACATTGGCAAATCTAAAATTTTGGAATTCATTTTGAGCTGTATAAGTTTTGCTGATTACTTGTGCTCAAATTAGGTGTAAAATGCTCAGTGAAAGCTTACTTTTTGATGACCACTGTTCCAATTTCTATCTATTAACTCTGCCATGAATATAATTTCATTTCTTCAAGAAAGAAAGAAAATCATTCATTTGTAAAACATGCACTAAATTCTTTCGTCGGAATAAGTAAATTGTAAAATAGTGTATAGTATCAACAAGAAACATTTTGTCACTTGTAATTCAAATAATGTGGCTCTGATTCCTTGGAAAGATAGTTGTGCGTGCTAATGAATGTGCTCATCAGATATACATCTTTATTTTTTATGCCCTGACAATATCTTCATCTTTGGGAGTTTTATTTCTTTATGGGTGTTGGCATAACAATGTCACTCTTTCTGTCTAGCAGAGTATAAATAAAATCTGATATTTTACCTGCAGATTTAATATCATATACTTTCTTCATATTTGAAAAGTGTCTAACCAAAATTTTCTTTTAAAATATTGCTATGCTGAGAAAAAAGAAACTCATATTAAATAGAAAATACCAGATAATGTCACTGCTGGGAGAATTTTTTTTCCTGATGCCTAATATCTTATTTCTCTGTCTAGTTTTTATTTAATTTAATTCTGCTTTGTTTCTTTGCTTAATAGTTTCTTATGTTCAAGCTAATTATGGAAATTACATACAAATAATATGTATTTTATTTTCTAAAGTGAAATTAGTTTCTGCTTTTGGACATTATTTACTGAAAGTAAATTTACCTCTATTAACTATGTTTAAAATTCATAATACTCATAAAATAAAAAGAATTATTAAAGAAATCAGGATTACCATAAGTTACTTTTTTAACATAATGCAGTTTTAACAAAAAAATGAGTTTTACAACTTTTGAAAATGGCTGTAGAAAATTTTAGAATTCTTAAAAGCCCTTAATATATCTTACTGATTTTTTTCTATATCTTAACTCCTTAATAGAGGAAACAACTAATTATTGATTATGCATGCTAATTACCTTTCATTTTTTAAAAATATTTCCCCCTCAAAAAATTTAGGCTAGTTCAGAGAATTAATTTTAGTAGACCAACTGGTTAGATATGTTAAATAAATAGATTTTATCATACGTATTTTGAACATGAAAATGATTTGGTAATTATCACCAAATGTACAAGGTAGGTGCTTAAAAGGTACAGAATAAAATTTATTGTGTACCAGTGTTAGTAATAAAAGATCTAGGTTGATGTAAATCCTTTTTTTCAGTATATTTTATTCATTATGCTATGACAGTTGTCCCATTTTTCTGCCTTTGCCCCCCTCCACCCAGTACCCCCATTCTTTCCAGCCCCTTAGTTCATGTCCATGGGTTGTAATCAGGTCAGAATTTTTGTGACTTGGAAAAATGTATTAGAGGACTGTAAAAGCAAAGAAGATTCAATCATAGAATTTTATAAATTAGAACAAGCCTTAGAGAGTATCCGTCTACTTCTATTCCATAGTTTTATAGAAGAGGGAAAAAACTAGGTAGTCATTATAAAATATTATAAAATAAAAGAATTTATTACTTATTAAGTGCCTTTAATATGCTATTGGTGCATATTGGCAATCTCTTCCTAAAGATCTTTAGTGATATGATAAATTGCTAGCTTTCATTTATGATGTTTTCATATAAACATTAATATATACTGTATGTCATCTTGGGGTACAAATCCTATATCTGACAAAAGAACAGTTTACGAAATGATTTTCTGATGTGGCCTTTTGGATGACAACATTTACTGAGATGTGAATTGGTTATAAATGGTGGCTACCACAATATTTTCCATCATTTAAAAGTGACTGATTATAGTATTGGCAAAGGTTTCACCCAGATAGCAATACATGATTTTTCCAAGGACTATCTTCTTATGTTTATCTCTCAACTATAATAGCAACATATGAAAGGCTGTTGCTAAGATTTGTCTCTCCAGCTGTGAGTCTAAAAGTTGTAAGTGCTATTGGACATGTGGACAGTTAAATGGAAAGGAAAGAAAGAGCGAGAAAGAAAAGATGCCCATTACTAAAGATCCTGCTGTGCTCCTTGTTTTCCTGCCTTCTATAGCCAATTGTCATAGTTTATACAAGATTCATTAATTACCCAGGAGCTCAGGGGTCTTGACAGTGGCAATGCTTCTTAAATAAAATGCTTCTTTGACTGCGCTGTGGTACAGCTGCTCCCACCATAGAACAAACACATTCATTCATCCACTGAGAAAGTCACTTTTCTTTCTTACAGTAGCAGAAATTTTTCTCTTCAAAAATAAAGCAAAATCTAACTTTTAAGATAGAACAGTTGAACAATAGTCACATCTCTCTCTCTCTAAAGCCAAAAGAATTTATTGTCAGGTTTTATTAGAGAAAGGTTACCATTAGCAATATAACCACACATAGCATTTCATCTGCTGAATTTTAAGTCTTTAATTTTCAGAGGAAAAGTATTTTAAAAAAAGACTTGTCACCTCTACCCCCAGGCTCAATACACCTATATGCTTTGTAAAATTCTGTATGTTGAATCAAATAATTTCTCTGAATCATTATTATTTATTTCTGTGGCTACATTTCAAACCCCAGATTAACAAGATTAATATCAAAAGGTTACACACTAGGTAAAATGTCAGTCTGATGCCATAGTAATCAACTTAACAAATGAGACCACAAATTATTATGAACATCATATTTATGATTGTATGAATAAAGTTATTCATACCAGAATGTGAACAAGATGTCTTTCATGTATCATTAAAATAACTTATGTCAAGTGGTTGGCTAAATTATTGAAGTACTTTCTATATTAATTATTTCATACAAATGTCTAGCATGAATAGCCAGTCAAAATTAATTAATGATCAGTTAGGATAGATTATTCCTCTTGGCTCTCATTTGCTTTCCTAATAATCAACTCGCTTTTTTTTCTAAAATAGGTCAATATAAAATGAGTCCTAGTCATTTACACTTCTGTTTTTTAATAAATCAAAACTGTTTTAAAGAAATGAGTGATTCTCTTATAAGTTATTAATCCTTAGAATATTACAAATCATGTTTTCATCCTTTAAATTTGACATGCTCATTTTCTCTTTAATTATTGTGCACTAATCTGATAATACTGCAGTAATTTTATTAGTTCTACTTCTAATACATTTTGTAAAAATTGATTTGTTCTAAAATTAATCATATTTGACTTCATACTGTAAACATTCCTCTCATTATTACACTGTTGGTTAGGGGAAACTTATTTTCAAGATACTTAGCTAAAAGTATAAAAGGGAATACTATAAAGTAAAATGTCTTTAATTTTTAAATTATTTTGTTCTCTGCTTTGGATTTTTGAGACTCATTGCTGGTACACAAATGTCTCACTAATTTAGGCTGGAATCCAAACGATTCAGAATCAAGCCCAGACTTTTTTTTTTTTAGCAGAGGAAACAGTATTAACAAAATCATATTATCCAGTTAGCTTCAGTTAAGAATACAGATCTGAAATGCCAAGGGGATTAACCCTTTGAATCTTAGTCCTGTTAAAGAGATGCAGGGAGTCTGACAAAGGGTTAGGCTCTGCCACGGTTACTATAGGGGGTGGGGGAAAGTAGGTTTACCGTTGTGACTACAGGAAACCGAGTTTATTCTTGTATTATTATTTATTAATTATTATGTTATTCTCCACATGAACAACTGTAAACCTACTTTTGCCCCAGCGTGTATTTGAGAAAGGTTGTTCCCTTTAAGTATTTGTAGAATTTATCATTTCATTTAGTACTTTTTCTAATTTACACATGAATATTAAAATGGGAAAAAATTGTGAAAATAACTGCAGAATAAAGACACGCAGAATATCTTGGAAACACATTTTTAAAAGATTTTATTTACTTATTTTTAGAGAGAGGGGAATGGAGGTAGACAGAGAGGGGAAGAAACACTAATGTGTGAGAGAAACATCGATTGGTTGCCTCTCACTCACCCCCAAGGGGGACCAGTCCTGCAGCCCTGACTGGGATTCGAACTGGAGACCTTTTGGTCTGCAGGACAACTCTCAACCCACTGAATCACACCAATCAGGGGTTGAAAACACATTTTTAAAAAATTTTACCAGCCAATTATTCTTAATGTTAAGCTTATCATTTAACTTAGTTGGGGTCAATTTCCTTCTACATTACTGAACAGTGGTATATGTTTGCCTAATGACTTCGATTTTACAGTTCATGCGCCTACTCTTACGTCACTTCTGTGCTAAATAAATGGTGTGCTTAGAAAAGCAGCCACTTGTCTAAGTGTTTTCTACGTCTTCTAAATAGTCTCCCCATGTGAAAATGGACTTGGAGCCTGTTCACTTAGATAATAACTTAATCTTTTCAGTAGCCTTATGATATAAAGTATGAATTAGAGACTTTGCATGTAATAACAGCAGCAGCAGCAGCTAATATTTACTTGTATCTTTGTGTTGCAGTCTTGATGCTTGGTGCTTTATATTTTCTATCTTATTTAATCCTCACAACCCGAGGCAGGTGAACACAAAAGAGAAAAGGAAGAAGGCTCACAAGCTAAGTAACTTGTTTAATTCACGTAGCTAACGAGTGTACAACCTGGCTAGGATTTAAACCAGATCTGCTTGATTCTAGAGCTTACCTACTATACTATCTTTCCAATTGCAATGGAATGGAATAGTATAGATTACAATGGAATCAATACAATAAATACAATACAATACATTACAATACAATACAATACAAGAGGCTGTGTCTGATAGGGTTTAGAACCGTATGTTTAATGCTATTAAGAAAGAAAGTCTCAACTCTGATCTCTACCAAAGAAAGATTTAGAGAGATGTTTTGTAAACTCCAGAAAGCATCCCCATAACCACTCCCAAACCTGATAAAATTCAACTGGTATTAATAAGAGTAGTGAAAAGTGTGAGGGGGAACTCAAAGAGTTTAGAAACTGTGTCCCCGGAAAAGGGGTGTTGACAGAAACCCAAGGCAAGTTGGGGATCTGAAATCACCAGGGCCTGGGCCTCACTCCTGGATAGAGATTGGAAAAGTGGTATGGCCACCGAAAAGAACTACCTGTGAGGGGTTTAGATAAGCAGATGCCCTGGAGACAGGTTCGGCAGTTTCCCTTGTCTCTCTGCAGGAACAGACTGAAGGCACAGAGGGAAAGGTCCGTGAGCGTGCGCCCAGAGCCCAGCACAGCTCCTGAGCGGCATGCAGGTCCCAGGGCACCTGGAGAGTGGCACTGAAGTGGCAGGGAGAGCGCCGGACCTGAAGGGATCTTGCAGGTGGGCCTGGAGGGATACTCCCAGCAACCTGTGAGGACCTGCAACTAAGGAACAAGCAAGATAGCAGCCATCTCAGAAGATGTCACTGAAGGTAGACGTTGCTGCAGCCAGAGACCCCTCCCAGAGGCAATGACACTGTATGAGACTGCCACCCCAGGAGAGAGAAAAACTGATCACCACAAAATGAAATCTTAAAACTTACTAGACATACATAGACCCTGTTCACATATATAGAATCTTTAAGTAGATGCTAAAATGAGGATTGTTTTATCTTCCTGGGGGTCACCCAGTGTTCCCACCCTACATTAATGATTTACTCGATTTTGTTCTTTTATTATTTAATTGGTGATATCATTGGCCTGGGGATTTTAAATATTCTTTTGTCAATTTTGTCGGGGAGGGAGACAGTTTCCAATTATTCTGTTTGCCCACCCCCGTCATCCAGTCACTGTCTTTGCCCTGCTCTGTGCTTTGGAGGCTGAGCCTTGTGACCTGAATCTCTCAGCTTCCTTTTCCACTGGCTTCTGGTTGTTTCAACCAGTGGGAGTCACAGGCCCTAGTTGGAGGATTGGGCAGGGGTGGGGTGGGGGCGGGCAGAAGTGCCAGTGTTTCTTCCTCATTCCCTCCTGCTTGAGTAGTGGCTGTACCCCTCCCCAGGCTCAGCTTCTACTCTGCGGTTCCAACTGCCATTGGCCTTCAGGAATATTATTTCCTCTCTTTGCCCTCAGGTGTAAGGGCCCCACATAACCACTCCCACTTCCCCCTGCTGCTAGACCCTGGTTACCGCATCCTGCCTCGTTGTTCCCCTCACTGGGCTTGCAGCTCAGGGAAGAGACTCTGTTAGAGTCTCTTCAATCTTTTGAGTTGGATTCTCCTTCCTGCAGGTATCCCAACTGATACAGTTATTTATTATTTTTATTTTTAAAAATTTGAATTCAGAGTGTCTTGGTGAGAGCTAAAAGATGCCACTCCTTGGTAATGGTCTGGGCATACAATTGTGAATAAACCAGACATGATTCCTGACCTCATAGGGCTTCTGACTAAAGTGAAATCTCTAACATGTGAGACCTCATTTCTTGAGGTGTGTTCCTGCTACAGACGCTCCTTTCATGTTTGTTCAAAGCCGATGCCCAGGCTTCACCAGGCCTCCTCATTTTCTTTCCGCATGGACATCGATGCTCAAACTTCTTACTGTAGCAAAACCATTTTTTTCAAATGTATAAAGTAAACAATTCATCATTTGATTAGTGTAAAATGATTTAAGTACTTCAAAAAACATTTCTGTTGTATTCCATTGATTTACAATAACAATAAACAAAAAATTAATATTTGGATATTATGAGTGAAGTTATAGTCATAAAGTACTTTAAACCTTCACATTTTGGGGGATTTACAAAATGAGAACATTTAGATTCACACAAACTAGCAATGGTAATTGTGCTACTTTTCAACCACTCACCTTGTAATCTCAGGGTGTTCCGTATTCAATTAAACAGTGATGGCAGGATTTCACTTGCAGTCTTAAGTGAGCTGAGTTAACTTCTATTTGTGGTAATGGGTAGGTAAGCCTCCAAGTAGGGTTTTTTAAATGACAGTTATTTTTAATTCAGTTATTTTTAAAAATACCTGAAAAAATATTTAAAAAGTGAAATCTGAATCAAATATTTCTGAAAGTACTTCTGTGGAACCCCAGGGTTGGTGAGGGGCCCTACCTGAAGTTGACTATACAGACAACTGTGATAGATTTTGCTCTGTCTACTTAATATAAGAAACTGATTTAGCAATACTTTTGTTAAGTTGATCAATAGAGCCAGTAAATTTAAGTTAAAGCAAATGTGTTGTGTTTTTCTCTGCGTAATTAACTTAGTAATTAATAACTTAAATCACTCAGAAAAAAAATAAGCTGTTAACATAGGGATAGTGTATAAGGCTAAAATCATTAAAAAAGACATGTCTAAATATTTTTAAATCTCTTTATTATGGCAAATATTAGACATAATCTACAGTAAAGAGAATAATTTAATGAATTCTCATGAACCCATCACCGAACTTCAACACTACCAAATCTTATTTTATCTACCTTGTCCCCTTCCTTCCAGCCCCAGGCCTGGGTCAATTTGAAACAAATCTCAAACAGCATATCATTTCTTGTAAAAGAATTTCAGTAGGCTCTGTAAAAAATGAAATCTTTCTTTAGACACATAACCACAATCCCATAGTTCCAATAATTGTTAACATCAAATATCTAGTCAGTGTGTTCCTAGTTCTCTTACTGTTGCACAGTATTTTCATACCTTGTTTTTATGAATCAGGTCAAATATGTTCCATACATTACATTGGTCGATATACCTCTTAAATCTCTTTTAATATCTTTTTCTCTCTTTCTTGCAACTATTGTAGAGAAAAACCAAGTCATTTGCAGACTTTCTCAGGGCTGGGATTTTATTGATTGCACTCCCTGTCCTCTGAATTTCTTGTAAATGGGCAGTGGGATCTAGAGTAGTGGCTCTCATTGCAGGGTTGGGAGTAGTAATAATTTTGCACCCCAGTGGACATTTGTCAAGGCCTGGAGACGGTTGTGGATGTAACAGTGGAGAAGGGTGCTTACTGGAAAAAGGCCCAGGACTGTTAAAAACCCTGCAATACAGGAGACAACCCCTCTCCCCCAGCACAGAATTATCTAGCTCAGTGTCAGTAATGTCAAGGTTGGAAAACTCTAGAGGCAGGGGCAGAGTCAAGTTCAATTTTCCCCCAACTTTTCCCAGTTTGTCTAAATATTTTTATCATCTTTACATTTTAAACATTGTTTGAATTACATAAAATTTAATTATTTTTAACACATGATTTGAAATATGCCATAGGTTAAAAAAATATCTAAATGATTTAAAGAGAGCTAAAAACTGCAGTTAGGATTAGCATTTACCTTGGTTTCCTGGTCAGATTATATTTTTATTCACTAAAATATAATTATACCCAGGAGAGTTTGATATCTCAAATAATTGTGCTTGGGATACAAAGCTCATTTTTCTATGTTACTCATTCCAAATTAGTCCAGCTGCCTGCTGATATCTATTTTCTGAACCTATTATGAAAGCTGAGAAAATTTAGTGTTTATAAAATTGTCTTCAAAATTTGGAAAAAATTTATGCAAAAGGCAGTAACAAGTTTGCTTTTCATATGTACAGCTATAATTAAATTGTAAAATAAAAAAGCCATCTGTCCTGGCTTTTGAAAAAATAAAGCAACATCATTTAGAAAAAATTGGAAAGAGTATCTAATTTACAAATGGTTCAGTCTTTAAAAATGACTGAAAATACACTAAAAAATACATTTTTTTTTTACTGAAGTAGCCTACTTTTTTTCTGAAGTGAAGAAAACTTCTGAGTCCCAATTCTGCCAGTCAACTGAGTACAGCTTATATGTCTTTATGCTCTATTCTTTTTTTCTGTAGAAAAAAAATACTTTAAACAGTGAGCAATGAAATGATATATATGCATTTGTAGAATGTGTGGTGAATCAAAGAGCACATTAATCTTAAATTCTAAAAGTATTTTTACCTCAAAGATTAACAGCAAGATAAAGATGAAGCCTATTAAATAAAGCTAGTTTTATGTTTATATTGTACCAAAGCCCTGTTTCTGAGATAATACTTCATTTATCTTCTCAGCATACTTAATATAGATGAATGTTGAGGTGAATCTATATGAAAATGTGGACAGAAAATTGATTTATAAACATGAATAACCTTTATAAGTTTTATTTATTTGGTAACAGTATACTAATTTATAAAAGATCTCTGAAATATTAAAAAACGTATAATAAAAAGATAAATTTTTAAATGAGACATCTTATTGTGCATGACTGGTTATAAAAGACAGAAAGTGACTCAAAGTAGTTCAAATAAATGAACTGTTTTTCCTCAAATACCTGAAAAATCCACAGAAACCAGTGTAGTAGACCCAGCCAGTGGTCAACCTCCCCATACTACCTTTCCCCCCTTGCTGGAAGAACCCGTCTCTCACTGTGGGGGTGAAAAGTGACAGATCTGCACTTACTCGGTCTCCCTTACAGCTAGGGAGTGGGCATGTGACCAATCCTGGCCAATGAGACATAAGGAGAACTCAACCTGGGGCCCTTGGGAAAGACTTTCATCCCTGATGAAAAGAGCAAGGAAAATCCACTTCTGGTTTTTTCTGCTTATGGTCATGGTTGTGTGCGGATAGGATCCTCCAGTGGTTGGACAAGAGGTGTGGGCCAAGAGCCCTGATTTGGTCTACTGAATCGGTGCTAGAACTCTTTGTTATATGACAAAAAGAAAGGCCCGCTCTTAATGGAATGTATTACTATTTGTGGCCAAAGGCATCCTACTTGATATTGCTGATTTCAGGCACAGTTATGTTCAGCAGCTTAAAGGATATAATGAAGTCTTTATCTCTTTTTCTCAATATTGGCTTCATGGTCAGGCCTCAGGTAGTGGCCCCAAGCAGGTTCAAACTAACACCAAATTTACTGATATCAGTTTTAGCCTAAGGAGAACCTCCAAAGAGTATAGAGCCAGTCTCGGGATTTAGTCAGATTCCTCTGACTTGAGTTCCCTGACCTTCCCTGGAAAAAATGTCTCCAGCCGAGGACATGAAGTATAGTGATCAGGTCTCCTGAGCACCCCTGAGGCTAGCTAGGGGTAGGTGTTATCTGATCCAAACTATCCAAGGAGTTGAATGATTCCCAGTGTCGTTAACTGAAAAATGGAGGTGGATGCTCTACAGACAATCAATACAAATAAGCAACAACAACGAAAACGGCCAGGTGTTCAGTGAAATAATAAAAATAAATAAATGTTTATATTTCATAAATATAGAATGTATAGTGAAAAATGTAGTCTTGAAAATAGGAACGCTTTGATTCTAATGATTGAATCTTTTAAAGACACAAATCATTAAGCTTCAAATATATTCCAGGTATTACGTACTTACTGAAGATACAGAAATTCAGACTCACAATACCTGTCCTCCAGTCTAAAGAGAGAGTGAAAAGGAGTTAGACGGAAATCGGTAATTACAACAAAGCAGATAAATGCCAGGTGCCCTGCGTTGTGGTTTTGCAAAGGAAAGGCAGAGGAGGGGCATCTAACTCAGTCTAGGAGTGAGGCGAAAGTTTTTCCCAAACTTTCCAAGGTGTGTAAGATGACAATTGAGTTTTAGAAGGTTGAGGTGGTGAGAACACCATGAGCAAAATCAAGAGGCAGGTGAGCTCTTGGGGCATTTGGCTAATTCTAGGCTACTTCCAATTCTCCCGGTGGCCTTGGACAAGTTTACTAGCTTCTCTCTTTTTCATCATTGAACAAACAATAGGCTGGGAAGTAGGGAAAGGGTGGGTAAGGTAGGACCCTTCCAATATTCTTTAGGAATTTAAGATCTGAGTATTCTATTATAACTTCTTGTTATAATATCTCTAATCGACATGACAAAGCCTAAAGGCAGAGAGTTTTTAATTTTGGTCAGCCATGAAATTGACAACTGATCCAGTTTTCTAACTATTGCCAGGAAAAAAAAACTTTAACACTGAATAAAAATGTCACCATGTTTGGGAAATATTCCCCTAAATAGAGTTACCAACCCATTTTCTAAGGATACATTTTACTATTTTGGTCTCAATGAGTTCACCAAGAAGCTGCGTTGTTAAACTTAAGTCTATTTGGTGCCTTCCAGAGTTGTCTTCTTTTGATAATACAACTTTATAAGGCTAAAATTTTCTTGGCCTTCTTTTGAGTCTTCAAGTACCCATTCACACTCATTTACCCATATTCTGGAACATGTTTACTACAATTATTGTGAAAACATGAGTTCCTAAGCCCTATTGCACCGCCACTGAATAGTACTGAAAAGTTCAAACTTGTACAAAAAGTTCAGAAAGTGAAGGGGAGAAAGTAAGGGAACAGAAATTACCTAGGGGGATTTAAAGGACAAAAGAAAAGTCTTCTGTCAGGGGTCCTATGAAGAGAGGTTAAGAACACCCGAGTCTTATTACTGGTCATGCTGAACTTGGCACCTGTTTGTTCTAAAAAACAAAGTCAAATCACTTTATCTCTTAGTATCTCCTGTCTAATTTATTCTTCTTGACTCTGCCCACGTTCTCAAAGGAATTTTGCAAATTAATTCCCCCTTAAACTTATATTATTCTAAAATGTGTCCTAATGTTCATATTAACCTGGAAGAGACCTATATTTATAGACATCTTGAACTTCATCTGTGAAAACATCTTCCT
Source organism: Desmodus rotundus (assembly GCF_022682495.2). Lineage (NCBI taxonomy): Eukaryota > Metazoa > Chordata > Mammalia > Chiroptera > Phyllostomidae > Desmodus > Desmodus rotundus. Next base: position 38,997,015 of record NC_071390.1, read on the forward strand.
CTGTAGAAATGTAGAATTTTCTCATTTCTTTTCCACTCTCTTTTCACTACTTTAACAATCAACAGCAATAGAAAATTATAAATTCTATTAAAGTCAACATCTGAACATGAGGGAGAAGCTAATATTTTATTGGACAGATAGTGAAAAATTTCAGTTTTAAGGCTTAGCATTTTTAGTGCTCTGTTTTTTTATTAGATTCAAGAAATTATATTCAAGAGAGGAGGCATTCATTGTGCTTCTGTTATTCTTTCAGAAATTAGAATGATATGAATAGAAACGAGCTTTAAAAATATTTGAAACCGTATAGATCTATTCTACTACCGTGAGCCTGTTTATTTGAAAGTTTGACAGCAAACTTACAAGAAAACAACAACGTCATACATATTAACTGTGCGATACATTAATTCGAGAATATTCATTATGACAAGTACTGAGAGGCACAGAATACTCTCTTTGTTGAAGTGATCAGGAAACTCATTTGGAGGAATAATGGGCTTTCTCTGCGAATCTGACACAGGAAACTATGAGCAGGCAAACACAGCTTATTTAAAGTGTGTCTTTGTATTGGATTTCATTGGAAAGTTTTTTTGTAGATGAATCCAGGTAATTATTTTGTAAGACGGAGTGTTCTTCTGTTGTGCCAAGCTAACTGAATATTCAACCTGCTGCAGTCAGTGAAGTGGGACACCCAGGGCAGGAAAAAGAGAAATTCTACAATTTAACATATATTGGGATAAGAGCTCACCTTAATTTACCTCTCTGAACAAAAGGGATCTCCCTTCCTCTGAATCCCACTTTAGTAAGGGAAGTTCTGTTAAGATTTGTCACACCATAAACCCCAGACGGTATTGTTCCCACCCATTCTTCCCTCACCACCTCAGCAGCTGCTACTTCACATGCTAAGGCTGCGCTTGAAGGGTGAGACTTTTAGGGAGACCACTTCAGGTCACAGGAGGCCCCCTTTAGTGAACCCTGCAGCCAGCACCACAGGCATCCCTGGCACCACGATGCCCTGAGGCTCTCGGGGGGGTTGCATAGTCACTGTGTCAGCCAGTCTTTGGCAGCACCACCAGCATCAAAATTCTCTCTCAGATTAAAAATTTTGCTCTGTGAAGGATACAGTTAGGAGGAGGAAGAAACAAGTTATAGACGAAGATAACATTTTCAATTCACAGACCACAAAAAAAGACTCGTATTCAGTATACATGAATAATTTTTAAAACAGCAATAAGAAAATAAACTCCCCAAATCAAAAAAGGAGCAAAAGCACTTTGCCAAAGAGTCTATGGCCAATATAGTGTTACCTTGGTACTCGTCATTAATTCGTTCCAGAACTCTTGACAAGTACCGAACGACAAAGTACTTTCTCTTTCAGGACAGCATGGTGACTCATTCAAGTTCTAGCAAGTGCTACGCATCCTGAGCAAGCACGGAGCGCTGAAAGATGTTTTTCTTGTCAAAATGCGACGAGTACAGGGTTTGATGAGTTCTGAAGCCGACGGGGGCGGAGGCATCACTTTGAACTATTAGAATGGCTTCAAAAATAGACAGTATCACGTACCCCTGCCACTGTAACTCTCAAACATTGCTGATGGAAAAACAAAAGTGCTGATGGTACAGCCACTCTGGAAGACAATCTGGCCGTTCCTTATAAAGTTTCCATACACTTACTACCAGGCCATCCCCCTTGTAGGTAGCAGTTTCCTGATTCATATGAAAACCTATGTTCTCACAAAAACCCATACACAAATGTTTATAGTAGCTTTCTTCACAAAACTGGAAACAATCCAAAAGTCCTCCAAAGTGTGAATATGCAAACAAATTTAGATACATCTGCACAGTAGAATTCTTTCTACTCAGTAATAAAAAGGAACAAACTATTGAGCCACTCAACAACTTGGAAGAATATCAAAGACATTGTGCTAAGTGAAAGAAGCCAATTTCAAAAGGTTACATACTGTATGATTCCATTTATGTAACCTTTTACGGAAAAACTCTTAACAATAGATAACAGATTGGTAATTGTGAAAGGTTGGGGATAGCATGAGAAAGTTTGGGGGCCATGGGACTCTCTACACTCTGACTTGGGGGGTGGTTATAAGAATCTATAATTGCATTAACATTCATAAAACTATACCCATCAAAAAAGTCAATATTAAGTTATGTTTATTTACAAAATAAAATTAAAAGCAAATGGGAAACCCTTTAGCAACCCTATCCCCCTAAAAATGAATAAAAGAATAGCCGAGACAATTTTGAAAAAGAACTCGGTAGAAGGGCTTACTCTACTAGACTTATTATGAAGTTACATTAATTGAAACAACATGCTGTTGGCCTAAGAATAGATAGGCCAATGGGATTCTAAAACCCAGGGAACAGAGCAAGGGGATGAAGAGAGGACCACCACCTTTATTTATTGTCTTAAGGCCAAATAAATAAAGAACACTTTTAGGTCTATTTTGAAATCCAACATTGAAATGGTGATGAGATAATTTAATCTTATACAAAATTTCAAAAGTGAAGTCCCACTTGCCAAGAGAAAATTATTTGTTTTTACAGAGCATAGTATTTCTTTTGAACATTAACTACTCAATTCTACCTCAGAAGTTGGTTTAGCATGCTGTGCTGTGTCTGATTTTTCCATTTAATATGAAGGAACAGATGTTTCAGGCATGCCAGGAACTGGGTGATCTGTCCTCCTTTCCCTGTCTCCCACCCACAACCCCACTGACTGTTCTCCACATCGTGGGCACAGTCGCTCCCCAAATTGTGCAACACGGGGTCACACAGAACGCTGCTAATTTCCTAACGTTTGATCTTTATTTTGCTAAAAAACAATTTTAGGCTAATAATAGAGCAGAACTCCTCATACATTTGTAACGACCCAGGGAGAAATGGAGGCTGAGGGATAAAGTTTAGAGGCAGAAAACAATTTGTGAGAGTTAAAAGACCGATTTAGAATGTGTTATTTATAATCTAATTACATTTCCAATGGTGATGGAAGACCAAGAACTGAAATCTTGATTCCAATTAGTAGTAGAGTGAGAATTTATACTTTATGAGTTCTACTTAAATACTTATGAAATTATTTCATTACCAAACATTTATGCATGTGCCCTTTAATATATTTTTAGTTTCCACAGATGTAGTCATTAGGATTTATTGATGACTTGCTTCTTAGGAATTTACATTTAAGACATATAGAAGATTGTTTTATATGTTTGAGTACCATTTTCCATAACAGAGGGGACTGGGATATGGAGAAGGAGCAGCCCACAGGGTAGCCCTGGGAAGTGGAGGCTGTCAGGGCCAACACGGGAGGGCAGACAGCTAGAAGTGACGGCGCACCTGGGAGGCCAGTCCAACTCAGAAGGGGAGAGGACCAAGGTCATTAGCCCTGTCGAAGGGGCAGGGCAAAGCTGAAAAGGCAGGGAGGTAAAAACGTTGGTGGTCAAAGAGGTTTCTAAATACTATAATTTTGGCTTTTTTTTTTTAATTAGTTGGAACCAACAGAGAGTTTTCAATTTTTCAGTTTCCCAGGTAAGAACTTTGTAGCAAACACTGCCTATTACCTACTGAGCAGCCTTTCCCACCCCACTAGGAGTCAGACGTGTTCAATAGACTGGGCAGGTCCCTTGCTCTTAGGAGAGACAGGCCTCCGTTTCAGGCCTCAGGGTGAAGCATGGGACCCTAGACCAGTGTGGTCATTCCTTCCTTCATTCATTCAGTGTTAATCCAGCAGCTTCCATGAGCCAGGCACAGTTCTAAGCATTAAGGACACAGCAGTGAACAAAACAGACAAAGCTCCTGCCTTCAAGGAACTTGCAGTCTGATTGGAGGAGACAAACAATAACTAAATACAAAAGCAAATAGAGCTGCAGATGGTGGGCTAGGGAGAAAAATTCAGCACGATGAGACAGGGAGAGCTGGTTTGAGCAGGGGGATGGTTGTCACTTCACTTTGCATTGAGATGGCCTCCGTGAAGGGGTGAGACAAACTGCTATCTGGAGGCAGAGCCCAGTGGGAGCACAGAGGCCTCAAGGAGCAGGCATGCTGGATGTGCTCAAAGAACAGCAAAGGGGCGGGTGTTTGAGACGGGATGAGTGAGGGACACGGCAGGGAGGTCACATGGTGTGGGGCTGAGTACACTGTGGTTTTTACCCTGAGCACAGCGGGGAAACCACTGGAAGTGTGAACAGAGGCATGACATAATCTGGAATTTGTTTTAAAAAACAAAAAGCTCCCTCGCTGTCTTTATCAGGGCAGTTACTGTTCTATATGTTGTTACGCAGTCCCATTCATTCTACTAAAATGTAAAAGGACATCTACTAGGAAGAGCTTTTTTGACCCAACTTTCAATAAGAAACTAAGCATTATGGATAGAAGGCCTTTGGCCCCTTTGCCTTTCTACTGGAACTTGAATGTGATGCCTGGAATTTCAGCAGCTGTCTTGATGCCACGAAGTGAAGGGGTGTTGTGCTAAGAGTATTGGAGCTTGGGTCTTCAGTGATATCGCTGAACATTTATAACAGCTCTTGACTACCTACTTCCAAACTTTTTGTTAGGTCAATTTTAGTGGGTTATTGTTCCTTGTAATTGAATTTGAAACTTCGACTGATTCTGAGAAGTAAAAAAGGAAAACAATGGTCATTACACACTTGAAATGACATTTAATTGCCAAAACAGGGTGGGAAGGGCATAACTTCAGAATATAATATCATTTTTAAAAATTGGATCAGGTTAGCTTTATAAAAATCCCATAATTGAGTATTAATTATTCTTATTTCTCCGGGACCAGTAAAAGCTTCATCACAGACAAAGTTCTAAAGCATAAAGATGGAGTAACTGGACAGTTCACCAAACTAGGTCCTTAACAGTGGCCATGAACTCAATGCACCCTACGAGGGAGCTTGGGCAACACTTTGTGGTTGGGTGACCATATAGGAATAATTATTAATATACCTTCTTTCCCCTTCAGAAGTGCCTTGGTTTGGATAATAAATTACATCACACATGTCCCCATACACAGGAGTAAAGGAATAAAACTTCCCTGAAAAGATATGTAAAGAAATGAAATAAGGTTTTCTTTGGAAATGGGACTAAGTTTGGGGAAGAATTATATTTTATTTGTTTGAATTTTCTATCAAGTGTATGTTTTACTTTCAAAATTTAAAAAAGTTTAAAACAATTAAAGGAAGCACCTACCAAGTAATAAGAAGGATTCTAAACTTTATTTTTCCTGTGGAGGAAGTCAATCATGGATGAAAATGTCAGGTTCTACTGCAAACATCAAATGAGACAAAAAGCTAATATTTGAAAGTAAATGTCAGTTACTTGGCTCTGAGACTGTGGTCAAAACACGACGGCGGGATCCTGGGTACCTGGTTCCAGTGCTGTTTGCTCACTGTCGCCTGCCCCTGAGTCAGCGTGCTGACGAACACTGTGCAAGCTCAAGGACTGAAGACAGAAGGAAACATTTTCTGTAACTTTCACTGAATAGGCAACACACGTTTTCTGAATGCCTACTATGCACAAGGCACTGCACTGGGCTCTGGGTAATAAAACTGACCTGCCCTCTCCCCTGTGGGACTTACAGTCTCCTTGGGGAGACAGACAACAAGCAAACAAATAATCAAATACGTAAGGAATTATAATAAGTATTGTGAAGCAAGTGAAAAAGACACAGTGCCAGAGAGTAAATGAATGAATGACCTAACTCACTATAACACACATTTATTCTGACAGAATAAGCACACAAAAAAGTGGAAGCTTTTATTCCTTCCTCCTGTGATGGGAGGTAGGGTCCAGGAGTGGAAAGGAGGCGGGATTTGGTCATAAAGCCCGGGTCTGGTTCCGCCACACGACAATCCTACGTCTGTAAAAGTGACAAACATTCTAAGCCTTATTTTTGTAGTCGACCGTCTTCAGTCGTAATGTTGTTGGGAAAAACAAATAAAAATTAATCAGTGTAAGTGAAATGCGATAAAGTGCTATTTATTATCTGTTCTCTCAACAAACATTGATTGCGTGCTGCCTTTGAGCTGGGCTTCTGTGCTAGGAGATGGGCATTGCAAAGCTTCGAGACACAGGCTGCAGTCACAAAGAGTTCACCTCCGATCTAGGGAGAGAGAGAAAATCTGTGCACCTGTTACGTATGTAGCACACTGTTACATACATGTAGCATACTGCTCCATGAGGGCAGGGCCAGATAAATGAACTTTTTCTGTTAATAAACAACACTTTGGGGGTTAAATTATGGACCCCGCCAAGTAAAGGATTTGTGCATGAGTTTAAGATGGTTTTTGCCAAAATTTGAGTCTTTCAAAGAAGAGAGTGAATTGGAGAGATTATTGCTACAGCTAGCCTTTCTCAAGTGTTCGAGCAGAGCCTTTACATATTTAAATTTCAATTAAAATAGAAAGTTTAACATATCTTTTGCACCTTTAGAAATGAATATTCCACAGAACTAACCCAGTCATTAAGAGTTATTTGGTCCACAAGTTCTACAGTTGGTTTTGCCTGGAGAGATGGAGGGGTTTTTGACTGGACTGATAAGATATTTTGGTTTGTTATCTCGATACCTGTAGACACTCAGAAGTCACTCATGTCAACATACCCTCTCAAGTGGCCTATTTCTTTTTCAAAACTATCTCACATTCCTACCTGTGTTGAGTTTGATCTTGATAAAGCATGTTATATGAGTGCCACCTGAAACGTGCAGTACTTAAAAAAATTCTTGGAATAATTAATGCAATGTTTCTCCAACAAAACTAAACAAACAACATGAAGAAGTGGGTAAAACCTTAAATATTCATTTGGGTAATTTTATGACAATTTAACAAGTCTATATTGCCTTGTACTCTTATCTGCATGGCCTGACTCTGCTTAAGTGAGACCTAATTATTCCTGTTTCTGGTTATTATAGTTCCCTGCTACCTTCCTTTTCCCATTACAATATAACATTTGTCCTCCACAAGATTCTGAATGATATGACTTTTAATGTTTTCTCTGTTAATAGTTCTTGTTATGAATAAGATGGAAACAGAAGCCATTTGTAGAAAGGGATCTCGTGGATTACTGGTTGATAATTATTTCTAGTGGTAGCTCTGAAGAGAGCAATGGCCACGCGCGTCATGTTCACCACCACATCGCCGGGACCCGGACCTGCTATGGGAACTGGTACCTGACGGGTGTTCCGTAGATAGTGACTGCGTAAATTAACTCCTCTCAGTCTTGGCTCTTGCTGATAGTGCATAACACAGGCTAATTGTATAAACATCGTAAAACTGCTGAAATAGAAATCATGGCATTTGATTGGCCAATAACTAGGCATAATGCTGAGCAAGATGCTTTGTTCCTCAGGACACAGCTTTTTAACTTTAAAATGAGGACTTCGGACAAGAGTAACTCCCAAAGAATCGGTGATTAAAATAGCATTTCATGATTTTGTGGGCCTGTTAGGTCAGAGTTGCACAAGAAACCAGGTGGATGCAGCGAGCTAAGGAGCAGGGTTTATAAGCGGGGAATAAGAGAAAGTGGAGCCAACCTAGGGAGGTTGGGACTTGCAGGGGAAGTGGAGAAAGTGGGGCCAACCGAGGGAGGTTGGGGGGCCAACCAAGGGAGGTTAAGACTCACTCGGTTGTTCTTAGGGCAGGGTTTTTAAGCGCAAAAATCCGCGAAGGGTAACTGGTTGGGGAGTCAGTCTGATTGGCTAGAGCTGGTTGCTGGATGCCATTTCTGCTGACCATTGTTCTTGACACATCTTGTCAGGCTCAAGTTAAAGCTGCATCCTGTTATGCCGGATAGGCCCACCCCAGACCCCAGTCTTAGCGGGGCATCTGTCTGTCCTGGGTAGGGTCGACAGGCAGTTTCCCAGGCAGGCATTTTCCCAGGCAGGCATTTTCCCAGGCTACAGTTTCCCACAGCACAGTTTTCCTGCCTGGTGATTTTCCATTCCTGCTAGGCCTACCTAGGTCTGTCAGGGCCAAGATCAGGTGGAGTTTACTTGGGGGATTGCTCTCTTTGCTTGACGGTATTTAGCTGGAAAATGGGCTAATCTGGAGGATCCAAGGCGATGTCATTCACGAATCTGTCTCCTTGGCAGGAGTGGATGTCTGGAAGCCTCGACTCAGCTGGGACTGTGGACTGGGGTGCCTATCCCAGGCCTGTCCAGCAGAGCAGACTTCAGGAGGTCAGATTCTTAAATGGTGGCTCAAGGCTTTAAGAAGTGCGCTCCAGCGAACAAGACAGAAGCTACGTGGCCCTGAAAATCACATAGTATCCCTTCTGCCATACTCTATTAGTGGAAGCTGTCACAAGCTTGTCAAGATTCAAGGGGAGGACCTAACACCCGACCTCTCAACAGAAGGAGTATCAAAGAATTTGCAGCCATGTTTTATTTATGCATTTATATTATTTTTTATTTTTCAATTACAGTTGACATCCAATATTATATCAATTTAAGGTGTACAACATAGCGCTTAGACATTTATATAACTTACAAGGTGATCTCCTGGTAAGTCTAGTATCCACTTTGTACCTGTTTTAAAACAGCCACTTCAGGATCTGGTTTAATTATTGCAGAAGTCAAGGAAAATTGTTAAGAGCTCATAGTACATTCTGTCCACTGTCACAGGAGGCGAGTATTGCAAGCAATTTTCACACTTTCTTAAAAATGTTATGTTGGGATTAAATGTACCAAGTCAAAGAAATGAGTACTGAGGTTCTTGAGTTCCGTGCTTTAGGCAAGCCTCACACCTGTGCTGCAGACTATTTTTGGCCGAATTCGTTGCTATCAGTATCATTCAGTATATACAAGGCTTCTCAAGTCAGGACGTGCTAACCCACCCAAGCATTGCTTGGGCAGTGGAAACAGGGCTGCCCGTTCGCAGAGCTGCTTTTGGAATTGTGACTCCAAGAGTTCCTGGCATATAGGTTTTGTTACGCAACTACAACCATTTGGATATTTTTCCTGCCTTCCAGTAATACTAGACTAGCAATAAATGTGTTGAAACTATAGAAGGTATGTTGTGTAGAGAAACATATTGAATGGGGTTTTGGACACGGCTCTTTTTGAAAAATGTTTTACAAGGTGGAACAAGAATGTGAAAGTGTTTAGGAGGCTAAATTACTTATTGTTCTTGATAATGACAAATGGACTTGGCTGGGCTTTTTCTGCACAAATGAAAGGTAACAGGGAGTCTTATTCTACCACCAAAAATGATTTGCTTTTTACCCCTGTTAATCCCACATGTTGCCTGGAAAATTTCTCTCCTACGTAGAATATATAACTCAGACTTTTGAAAGACATGTAAGGGAAAATAATTTCAGAAATCAAATTACTTTGGTGGAGAATTGCCACAGAGTTTTTTTTACAAAACTAAATATGAGACTTTTTTTAGTGTCTTGCACAAGACCACTTCATACTAAATGGGTCTGCAGTCAGTAAGGACAAAACCACCAAAACGTCTCTTTTAATTATCACAGCAGCCTCTCAAACTACCAGAACAGGTTAAGCCCTTTGTCTAATTAAGGTAATGGATCAACTAGAGTTCTTGCTACCCCTCAGAGAGGAAATAATTAAAATTTACCAGTAAGTGCTGTAGGACTCAGATTATTACCTAGGGACATGCCATCACTGAAGGAAAGGGGGAGACCTGCTTTGAGAGCTTGTGGCACAAGAGAGGCAGGAAGAGGTGGTGTTCTCCTGAGGGCATTTTTGCCTTGAAGAAAATCTGCGATTACTAATACAGAAGGTCAGTATTCTCTTAACCAAAGAGTATAGACATCAAAGATGGAATTTTGAAACCTAAAAAAAAAAATAGTTGTGGAAAAACTATATAAGTTATCTCTGAATCTGAGATCTGAATCTGAATCTCTGGATCTGAATAGACAGATAAACTTTGATCCGAGACAATTATCTATCTGGATAGTGGGGGGAAAGAAATGGCTGAGGTTGTGGGAAGGGGGACTTTACCGGTCTCTGGACTAAAACCAAGTGTGTAAGAAAAGTTGTGTGTGTGTGTGTGTGTGTGTGTGTGTGTGTATGGGGGTGGGGAGGTTGATGCTAAGAGTAGGGGATTTTGCCCAGATTCACATCTAGGTCTCTGGCAAAGATAGCCTTATAAGTCTCCCATATACCAACCTGGGATTTGGCCACATCAGTGTAAACTTGAAAGTTCTCTCCATGATACGCATATGGAGGACTGAAGTTTAGCTTTCCGGAGCTCTTCTAATTCCTGTGTGCCATGGATCACACCAATTGGTGCTTGAAACCAGCAGTGGGGAATGGGGTAAAGAAAAGGGACCAAATCAGAAAATTACTCCATAGAAGTCAGTAGGCCTGGGTAGGATGGTCTTATAGCAGAAGCTGTGGGATCAAACCGAAAGCAGAGCCAGATGGAGGATATGGGAAAGACCCGGGAGATCTTGAGCATCAGCAAGCACTAAGGTAAGACCAAGAGCACTATTTTGGTAGCACTATTTTGCCTGACCACGTTAAGAAAGACCAGATAGTAAAAAAGACACCAGTTACTAACTTCAGCCACAGATGCCAGCAGGGAAAGCATGACTAGGAAGAACAGAGAGATCACCAACACGAATCCTAGTTCTCCTTACTCCACCTCCGTGAGATGATCTAATCAACCCCCAACTGGATTCTATGTAGTGAGAATTAAGGGACATTTGATGGACCAATATTTGACCCAGAGGCACACAAAAGATACTACATAAATCACTCTCATAGGTGGTTAATGTTACTACATTTAGAAAAATATGCTTCATTTTTATGGTAATACAGTCACATGGTCCACAAATTGAAACAACATAGAAAGATTTACAGGAAAAAATCTTGCTTTCTATCCACCCCATTCCTAGTGGCACAACAGCACTCCCCTCAAAAAGTACCATGTAAAACTGACCTCCCTGTGCACGTTTTCAGTTTCTTGACACTATTGTTAGCAAATGTGAACACATACTGCCAACCATCCTTTTCCTTTTCTTAAGTCAAAGGTAACATAACTATTTTTGACCCTTGTTTTCCCATTGAAAATATATCACTGGGATTTTCATAGCAATAAGTATATAATGTACTCATTTTGTTTGTTTGTTTGTTTTTTGGAGAGCATTTCATTGTAAGAATGTTTTATAACTTACTTAAGTTATAAACTCCTTGTTGATGTAAATAGATAAAGTTGTGCTGTTACAAACATATAGCTCAATGAATGGCCTTATAAATATGTCATTTTGTCTACATGCAGATGTATCTTTAACAAAAACCTAGGGGGCTGAACTTTAAATGAAGGTGTAAACTGGATGGAGACATTTATGCCAACGAAGACTGGAACATTGCCAAGTCTAACTGTCCCAGGCACCCGGTGAGAAGTATCTTTTAAGCTATCAGATCGATTAATAGACAAATAAAGAAGCCACGTGATATTGGTACATCTAAGAATATTTTCAGCAAGTTTGTGACTACTTTATATACATAAATACATGTAATCACACATTAAAAATATAAAATTGGACTCATAGTCTGCACACTCTTGAAACAGTTGCAAGATAGAGACCCACTAAGGTCTGTCCCCATAAAGGGAGTACTGAAAGGATTTACAAAGAATGACAAGAAAAATTTTGGGGGAATCTCAGAGCAGGGGCTGAGTTAAGTCGGGCCCCTTGAGGACGGTGCTGGAGTGTGGGTCTGGGTCCCAGGCAGCTGCCAAGACCCGGGCATCAGGTTGGGTGGGGCTGTTTTCTTTACCACCGTGGAGTCCTCACTGCAGAGCGGTGCTGACTCTGTGGCTGGTTGCCCTCCATCTGTCTTTGTGCCCTGCTTCCAGGCACTTTTTCTACTGATTCTTAGTTGCTGCCCTCCCCAGTTTTCAGTTTACTATTTCTTACAGCACCTTCTCTAGCTTTAACTCTACCTATGAACTTTTAACTGAGTTTCACCCTTCCTGTACCATACTTTCTAGGTTTTTATTTCTAACTTCAAACTTTGGCCTGCTCATTTTCCACCAAGCCCACGCAGAAAATAGGTTGCTGGCAAGTCCACTGATTGGTTACTCTTGGATCTGTTATTCACTTCTGAGCCAACCAGCAATTGTGGAGGGAGGAGCTATGTGGTAGTACAAGGTTTAACCAATTCCCTGTCATAGGAAGGTTGGGTGGGGTTGTTTTCTTTACTACCATGACTGTTTAGGGCAGGCACATTAACTGTTCCGACTTACCAAATCATGATAACATCTTTCCATATTTAATATCCCCATGTAATTATAAATAACTGTGTAGTTGTCTATCATATGGGAATTCTGCATTTATATTATAAATTCCTACTGTTAGACATTTATATTTTCTTAAATTATTTTGATAATCTTATTAAAATAAAATAAAATAAAATAAAATGGAAAGCAGGCTTGAAAACTCCCCAAGCAGAAACAGCAATTCAAACCGTGTAAGCAAAAGTACATTTAGATTACTTTATGAACATAAGTGAAACTTAGGTTGTTTCTTGTCAATACCTCTCATAATCATAAACAAAAGTCATCTTTCTAAAATGGTAGAAGATAATCACTTTTAACCAATTCCCTGCTGCCTGGAAACCCCTATTATAATATCCAGTCATTATGAATCAGGCTAAACAACTTCCTCATTTTCACTTTAAAGGCTGTCCTGTAATGTCAGGCCTTGAACTTCACACTAGTTTTGGATTTGAAATCTCCCTGCTCTCCAACAGCTTGTTTCTCACTCTAAAAATACTCATACCATGAAAAGCTATTTGAATTTCCTTTTGACTACAGAAGCAACACAAAAAAATCAAGGAAAGAGATTGTCTAAGGCTTAGGAACAGGGCCAGCTTCATGAGTGAGACCTGCACAACCGCCCTGGGCCGCTGTGTTCAGACCAGCCCTGAGCCTGATTTAATGTAGCCTTCTTGAAATTAATAATAACTTTTGAACAAGGGGGCTGGCATTTTTATTTTATGCTGGGTCCCTCAAATTGTGTAGCTGACCCTGGTTAGAGAATTTATGCAACAAGGAGAAAGGGATGAAACGGTGATGAATGTCGAAGGGAGGTCAAGAAATTGACCAGAACCTGATCGATGTTTCCCCTGTATTCATGTGTAGGAAAGATGATATTGATATATTAATGGATGTGTTTTTTCTCCTGTCTTCATTTGTCTCTTGTGACTCTCCTCACCTCCACTGAGGCAGCTTCTGGGAAGAGATGACACAAGAGGAAGGAAGAACAAGTAGACAATTCTTCATGCTCAAGTTTTAATACAGGCCTTTGGAATCACAGCAGAAACAATTGTCTTGCTTTGAGTTTCAAGAGCCTGGATTCTGAAAGCTTAAGGAGAGAATAATGGTTTTGAAAGAAAATGTTCTCAGTTCAAGACAGTTTACCCACCCTCTCAATTATAGTATCAATAAGAAGAATCAGAGGACACAGGCATTGCCGTTGTGTAGGGGGGACCCTGTACCTTAGTCCTCACTGCTGGGTCTAGTCCTGGAGAAAGCTTTCAGCATGGAGCTAAGAGAGGCAGTTAGCTTCATGGGCCCCCTCTTGGCAGCATGGTGGGGAAGCAATAGAGTAGGTATGATGGAAGGGTGTCTGCCTAGAGGAGCCTGATGTCCCCTCACATGCTCCTCCTTTCCCAAGAGACCAAATGATGGGCAAATGGGGTTGATGGAGAGCTGGACCTACAAGACTTTTCAGTTGGGAGTAAACAGGGTCCTTATGTATCGCTGACCTGAGGCTAGGCAGGAAAGAGGGTGTTTCAGAGGATGCCACTGAGGACAGATGAGGACCAGGGATCAGAGTTTTCTTCCTTGATGTCTTGGAATTGCCTAAATCCCTGGATTAGACATAGCCATGGGAGGAGGCAGAGTACTTTACATATCAGGGGAATAGGATGTAAAAACAGAAATTAAGTCAGTTGCAGAACAATGAAATACATTTTAAAAACACACACTTGTGGCCTGAGATTCTTACCTACTACACATATTTTTCACAGGCGCAAATATTTGAGCTCAGATCCCTTAGAGCTCATCAAACCTGAGAAAAATGTGACTTAAGAATAAGCACTCCCTTATTCTTTTAAGTGTTTTTATGTTTCATTAATTGTTGAACTCATGTATGGCTCCTCAGGTACTTTGCTAACATCTCAGAAATGGGCACATGATGTTCACATCCCAGAGAAGTGATTTTTCAGACTTGCCATACCTCAACAGTAGAACCCTTCCTCCAAACTAAATACCAGGGGGACAAAAGTCGGTTTATAGTTGTCCGTACGAGGAAAGATATGCAGGTTATGATTATTATAATAGCTTGATTAACTCAAAAGAATGTCACAGTGGCACAGAGCACTTAGGTATAACCTCTTCGGTGCTCAAATTGCCGGCCTTCATTACTTACACACTCTCACAGCCTACTTGCTATACTCAAGCATAGTTTGGCAGAGTTCTTTCACCGACCTTTGTCCACTCCTGTATGAAGAACCTCAATATACAAATAGCTAGGAGAGGGGTGCTCTGGCGGGAGATCAGACTCCCCCTCCTCCACCTTTCCCTTTCACCCCTGATGTGGCCCTGGAAACAATGCTTGTAACTCTGACTCATGTACAAGCTGGAAAATCACCTCTGGTTCAGACTGCACCAGTCTTCACAGACTCATAAATAAGAAACAAAGTGGCAACATTGTCCTTAGCCACTGGTCCTCAATCTGCATGTCTGTGAAGTGAGCAGGATGAACCAGTTCAATGCTGTACTAGTCATTAGACTCTCCTAAGTGGCTTTAAAGGTATCTATGTCTCCTCCCCTCCCTGGCTGAGAGTAGTCTGGAGTGGGGCCCAGGTCTCTGTATTTATAGCAACCCCCTTTCACTCCCCATAATCCTAATTTGCAGCCACCATGAGAACCATGGAGGAAAATGACTGTTGAGGACTGCTATCAACAATAAAATTTCATGAATAAGATTTTGGGAGAAGAGACATCACATTTTAACCACATCTTTAAGTGATTGGACTAATTTGCTGGTTTACCTCAATTTGACAATCCATTCCAAGCAAACTCTAGAGGGTAGGAGAGTCCTTTGAGGACTCATAGGAAGTAGAAATAATACATTTTCAATTTCATTGGTGTTAAATCAGACAGTGAAGCAGAACAAATTCTATTCTCATAAGAAAGCAAGAATTTCTCTCTAGCAAAAAGTCCTTGAAATAATTATTTGCCCTTGGCTCCTCAGAAAAGCATGGCTCATTGCCAGGTGGGTGTAGAAGAAAGATGATTCTATTCGTGGAATGTCAATATTGCCTTCAGGAGGTAGGAAAATTAAAAACAGTGTCCGAAAATTTTAGGGGGTTGTTACCATATAATTAAATTAAATCTCAGCTATAGTCTTGCCTTCTCTGAGAAGAGAGTATTATTCCAATTTTGTTAAATATTTAAAAATTAACCTATAAGGAAATGAAAATGATCATTTTAATATTACCTCATATTTGTTTAATAATCTCAAATAATTACCTTTCTAATTAAGGGAATGGAATTGATTTTGGAAAGTTATCATGTAGTATTCATGGTTGAAATGTTCAATATTTCATTATGACATTTAGTTTAGTTTAATAAAAATTCTTCTGCAGTTTCTAAAAGAGTATTCCCAAAGTATATCCTATTGCTGTTACAAGAGGTTAATAGAGATCACACACACACACACACACACAAAAACCCCCTCATTTCTATATTGGAAGAAGTTTAAAAAACACAGTATACCTATATATAAGTCTGGGTTTAAATTTTAATGCCCTAATTAAAGTTATTAGAAATTTCCTCCAAAATAGGTATTTTTTTTAAACTCAAGACTATTGATTGACATAGAAAGAAAGGCAAAGACAGATTTCTTTTAAAGCCCCATCTCTATTTACTCAAAGACCACAACGCAGGGAAACCCACTTATTCTGATGCTTGGCTTTCCAAAGGGAGCTGTTGACAGATATATGGTCATTCTAAGGACCTTTCTGGGACTCAGTCAGATCAAGGGCTGAGTAATGAGGTTCCTCTCAGAATTCTGAGGAAGAAGCAGACAAAAAGACACAGTTTTGGGGTGAGTTACTTGATTTTTATCCCTTCACCAGGGTGAAGTCCTACATGTGATGTTGAAGGTACACTGTCTCATATGGTACTCAGTAGCCACATGGGGCTATTTAAATTAAATTAATTAAAATGAAATAAGATCTAAATTTCAGCTCCACAGACGCACAGGTCACATTTCAAGTGCTCAACAGCCACAAAGGAACATTTCCATCACTGCAGAAAGCGCTATTGGAAACTCAAGTCTAGAAGGTTGGTCCAGCCATTGACCCTAACTCCCCACCACTCCCCATTAGTGGGGGGGCCTTCCCTATCCGTCGACACTGAGCTTCCCTGTCATGACAATTGCTTTTTGTTTTATATTTCACATGATTTTCTTTCTAGGTCCTATTTAGTTCCTACCTTAGTGTTCAATTATCTATTTTATTTTCATGATTCTGCAGGTTAGCTGGTCTCCATTGGTTCTTCCTCTTCACATGGTATTGACTAGGATTCTTCATGTGACTGCAACCGCTGGGAGCTTCACGTGACCTGGAACACCTGAGACGGCTTCACCTACATTCTGGGCACCTCAGCTGGGTGACTGGAATGGCTGGGAGTTAGCTGGATCTCTCACCATCCTATAGTTCAGCTCTTATTCTGCCCTATAAACAAGTGAACGTGGAAGCTGCCATACCTCTCAAAGGATGGGCCTAGAACGTACCCAAGATGGCTTCCATCCCAGTCTATAGATTACACAAGTCACAAGAACAGCCGGGGTCAAGGGGAGGGGAAACAGTCTCCACTGCTTGCTGGGAGGGAGAGTTATCTTTGCAGACAATTTATTATACTATCTAATTTTCTTTTTGGTCATCATATAAGATAGTTCTTAAGGATAGGTTTGTAGCATAACTATATAATGAAAAACAAATAAACTTTATAGATTTTACATATAGTAATATACACTAATAAATTATATTTCCACAGCAATCTAGCAACCAGAAGTGGAGTCATTATAAACTGAGATGCTTAAAAGAAATTCTTAGCTGGGCAATTCATAAATAAGTGAAGTAACTGTGTGATGCTAAAACTCATTTATAATTTAAAAATGCAATCGAAAAGCAAGCTATCATATTCTCCAAATTCTATTTTCCATAACCAGAATGTTAGTAACTTACAGGATGAGGATGTGTGTGGAGAGGGTTGAGGTTCAAGAAAACAAAACTTGTAGGAATATGCACTTAAACAACTTTTTAGAAGGCATTTTGATAATATTTATCGAAATTTAAAAGGCATATCATTTACGTCAGTGTTTCTACTTATATAGGAATTTACCCTCATTCCAGTAAATCCTTACTAGAGGCTTTTTTAAAACACACTCCATATATTGAATGATCTTTTTGTCTCTTGAAGAAAAAGGGAAATATCAAATTGTGACACAACAATTGTTCACGTCTACATCACATCAGGGTCAGCATGCTCCTTTCTTAGAGAGAAGAGCTTCACATTATTGTCACAAAAAGAACATGTGATGATCATAGATTACGGAATGTTTTTGTTAAAGAAACTGACTGGGCAGGCTGTTTATTATTATCTAACAAATTAGCACGAGACATTTGGGATTCCCCAATGATTTTGCCCTTAAAGAAGGTAATTTAAAAAATCAGAACCTCCCTGCCACTTGAAGATGTCACTCACCTGTAGGCAAAACCGTCCATGATCATCCTGATAAAACATGATGACTTTCTCCCAGAAACACCTTCACAGATGCACTCAGAACTGTTTTCCCAGCTATCGGCATCCCTTTGCCCAGTCAAGTTAACCACCAGAGATGTAACCATCACATGGGTTTTCTGATTTCACTCTTAAAATATTCCCATCCACCCACAACTGTACATACTGGATTATTTTTTCCCAAAATTGTGTTGGCTCATGTATAGAAATAGAAAAAAATGTTTTTGTCTATGTTTGACTAAGGCTTTCAGAAAATAACAGGCCAGTTGCTATGTGAAGTCAAGTAACTTAATTTATTTATCATGTCTATCTTTTTGAGTGGGACGAGGTATTTAGTATAAAAATCTTAAAGGAAATAGATTTCTCAGTATTCTCAATTTTACTCTGAGCAAGTTCTATAAAATGTTAAAAAATTTTGCTCATAGACTCTTGTCTGTATCTCTGGTAAATGTCACCACATCCAACAAATTTAGCAATGACTCCTTAATATCACCTAACACAAAGCCTATGTTCAAACGTTCCTCGTGTCTTAAAAAAAATTTATATATATGTATATATACTTATATATGTATATATATTTAAAGATTTTACTCATTTACTTTTATTTTTTAGAATATTTTATTTATTTACTTTTAGAGAGAGGGGAAGGGAGAGAAAAGAGAGGGAGAGAAACATCAGTGTGTGAGAGATATCAGTTGCTTCTCACAAGGCCCCCAACCAGTGACCAGGCTTTCAACCCAGACATGTGCCCTGACTGGGAATTGAACCAACAAACTTTCAGTTCACAGGCCAGCACTCAATCCACTAAGCCACACCAGCCAGGGCTTAAAATATATTTTTGATTCAGAGTCCAAACAAGATCTGCATATTCTATTTGGATATAAAAGGTCTATCTGGAAAAAGTCCAGCCATTGTTAATATAACAAGAATGGTTTGCATGACATCATGTAACCTGGCAGCCAAGGACAGTGGACTGGAATGCACATGTGTGAACAATGATGCCTTCACTGGACTAGTCAGTGGGGGTGGTAGACACCACTGAGTGAGCATGTGTACTGTGTGGCCAGCGCATTCAAAATGACTGGGTGAATTCAGCAACGAATCTACATCAGATTTTGTGTTAAGTTTGAACATTCCTCTGCAGAAACTATTTGCTGATTCAGAAGGCCACAGCTATGGGCAACTGGTGGTTGGCAGCTTCACCATGACAAAAGCTTCCGCTCATGCATCATGTCTCATGCAGGGTTTTTTCATGAAACATCAAATCACCCAGATGACTCAGCTCCCTGGCAGCCCAGATTTGGTGCCCTGTGACTTCTAACATTTCTCAAAACTAAAATCACCTTTGAAAGGGAAGAGATTTCAGGCTGTCAGTGAGATTCAGGAAAATACAACAGGACAGATGACAGTGACTGGGAGAACTGTGTGAAGTATCATCGTGTCTACTTTGAAGGGGACTGAGGCGTCATTGTCCTGTGTACAATGTTTCTTGTAACTTGTTTCTTCAATAAATGTCTCTTTTTCAGAGTACATAGCTGGATACTTTCTGGACAGAGCTCACATGTCTTAAATATATAAATAAAACTTACAGACCTAAGGAACGTGTAAGTCCACAAGGACAGAGGAAGAATTTACATGCTTCCTTCACTAAGTGATAAAGCGGGCAGTAAAAATGTATCCATGTATACTTTTGGTCGGAATGTAAATTGATACAACCATTATGGAAAAGAGTTCCTCAAAAAATTAAAAATAAAACTATCATATCATCCAGCAACCCCATTCCTGGGTATATATCCAAAAGAAACAAAATTAGTAAGAAAAAGATATTGGCCCTCCAGTGTTCGTTGCAGTGTTATTCACAATAACAAGACATGGAAACAAAGCAAGGTCTGTAAATGGATGAGTGGCTAAAGACATTGTGGTGTATATGTTACCAAACGCAGGTCTGGCTGCCTGCTGCATTGAGAGCCAGACTCCTGAGACAGGTGCTGGTGAGAAGGAAAAAGGGTTATTCGAGTGCCAGCCACCAAGGAAGATGGGGGACTCTTGTCCAAAGGCCCATCTCCCCACCGTGGTATAGGCAGAGTTTTTATAAGCAGGGAGAGAGAAAACGGAACAAATAGATCAAGGGGAGAGGGTTAGAGTTCTCTGTCGAGGGAACTACATGCAGACCAGCACAGTCTATTCTGATGAGGACCTTGAAACTGGCCAAGTGATGGTCCGGTGTGCATCCTCCTGGTTTTAGTGTGAAGGTCAGCAAATCTTCTGGAGCTGGGATGCCTGAAGGTCAGAGTCTGTGTCTTTTGAAGTTAGTTCCTAGGATTCCTGTACAAACATGCTGTTTATCTACAAGCTACATCTTAGTCAGAGTCAGCACTTACAGAAACAATATCATAAGAATGGTGGAGTGGGTTATAGTTCCCCACTGTTACATATATACAATGGAATATTATTTGGCCATGACAAAGAAGAAAATCTTACCATTTGTGACAACATGGATAAACCTGGAGGGTATTATGTTAAATAAAATGAGTCAAATAGAGAAAGACAAATACACCTAGTATCACTTATATGTAAAATCTCAAAAAGTTGAACTCATAGAAACTGAGTAGAATGGTGGTTGCTAGGGGCTAGGATGGGGGAAATGTAGAGATATCGGTCCAAGGTTCAAACTTGGAACCTTGTTTACAGTTACAAAATAAAGAAGGCCTGAGAATCTAATGTACAGCATGGCGACTATAGTTAACAGTCCTGTACTGTGTGCTTGAGTTTGCCAAGAAAGTAAGAAAAGAGGAAAAGATCATTAAAGGTAAAGAAGATTTGAATAATAGGGTTAACGGACTTGACATAATTGACATATGCAGAACACTCCACCTGGCAGTGACAGAATCCCTTATTTTCAAGTGCACATGGAACAAGTCTTAACGGACCACTTGTTAGGCCACAAAACAATCTTACAAACTTGACAGGATGGACAACAAACAGAATATACTCTTCGATAAAACATACAGAATATACTTTTTGGTAGGATGAAACTAGAAATCAATAATAAAATCTAGAAAATGCCCCCAAATTTTTGGAGATTGAGAAAATATATTTACATAATTTATGATTCAAAGAAGTCATAATGGAAGCATCTGAAATACAGTAACATGGGGGAACTACTTTAATAGACTTGGGGGAGATTTCATGAACTGGAAACAAAAAGCATGAATGTTTTCAATGTTATGACAGAAACATTGAAAAATGGAACCACATTAAAATTAGAAGTTAAAAGACTAGTTTCTTTGAGGAGGAGGGTGGAGTTAGTAACTTGAAAGGAATACAAATGAAACTTCTGGTGGGGGACTGGTAATGTTCTATTTCTTGATTTGGTTACTTCCATAAGTTTATTCACTTTCTGTTAATTCATCAACCATACATTTATGATTTGTGGTCTTTTCTGTCTGCATATGGCATTTTACAAAAATTTTTGTAAAATATGTATCTATAAATAAATCTGACAAAAATATGCAACTTTTTAAATAGAAAAAATTAAAACTAAATGAAAGATATAAAGAAGACATAGAGCCCGACACTATGCTAATAGACTGGCAGATTCAATAATGTGATGTGAAGGACTCTGTTAGGCTCATCTAAAATTTTGTATGGAGAAGCAATGACCTAAAATGAGCCCAGACACCCTTTTGTCACTTATTTTTTACTGTGGGAAAGTACACATTTTAACCATTTTAAAGTGTACAGTTCGGTGGCATTTAGTCCATTCACATTCCGTAACCATCACCACCATCTCCTCCAGGACATTTTTGTCACCCCCAAAAGAAATCCGAAACCTATTGAGTAGTTAACCCTCATTCTCCTTTCTCCTAGTTCCTGAAAACCAGTAATCTGCTTTATGTTTCTGTGAATTTGGAGAGTGTGGATGTGTCACAGAAATGGAATCGTACTGTATCTTATCATTTGTGTCTGGCTGATTTCAGTTAGCATAACGTTCTAAGCCTCCTTCATGCTGTTGCGTACATCTTAACTTCACAATTTCTTATGGCTCCACGATATTCTGTTGCATGAATATGCCCCATCTGTCTGTCTGTTAATCAGTTGCTGGGTTGTTTCCACCTTTTGGCTATTGTCAATAGTGCTGCTATGTACATTTTTGTACAACTTTTCATTTGAATACTTGTTTTCAATTCTTTTGGGTTATATACCTAGGAGAGGAGTCATATGGTAACTGCTGAGTCATATGGTAATTCTATGGTTAACTTATTAAAAAACCACCACACTATTTTCCAGAGTGGCTACACCATTTTACATTTCCATGGCAATGTATGCCTCCAGTCTCTATATATCCTCACCAACATTTATTTTTGTTTTTAAATTATAGCTATCCCAGTAGGTATGAAGTGATATCTCACAGTTTTGATTTACATTTCCCTAATGACTAGTGATCTCAAGCATCTTTTTATGTGCTTGTTGATTATTTGTATATATTGTTTGGAGAAATGTCTTTTTAAGTTCTTTGCCCATTTTTAATTGGGTTGTTTGCCTTTTTATTGTTGACTTATAAGATGTGATTTTCAAATATTTTCTCTTACTCTATAAATTGGATTTTCTTTCTTTTGATAGGGTCCTTTGAGGCACAAAAGTTTTTAATTTTGATGAAGCCTAATTTATTTTTTTCTTGTGTTGCTTGTGCTTTCCGTGTCATCTCTAAGAAACCATTGCAAGTCACAGGTTATAAAGACCTTTTTCTAGTTTCCTATGGCTGCCACAGCAGAGTGACAAAAACTGGGCAACTTAAAACAATAGAAATTTTATCGTTTCCAGGTTCCAGAGGGTAGAAGTGCTAAGGTGGTAACAGAGCCATAGTCTCTCTGACCACTCTGGGGGGAAACCCTTCCTTTTCTTTTGCAGTTTCTGGTGTTTGCTGACAATCACTGACATTCTTTGGCGTGTAGATGCATCATATAGCTGACTTCTCTCTGGGCATCTTCATATTATTTTCCCTCTCTTTGTTCTTTGTTTCTGTTTTTTGTTTTTATAAAAATGTACTTACCTTTTTTTCTTTTTTTTTAAATTGTTGTTCAAGTACAGTTGGCTCCATTTTCCCGCCGCCACTTTCCCCCATCCCACCCACTCCCACCTCCCTCTGTCCATTTGAGTCTACATTTTCTCCTTTTTTAAGGACATCAGTCATATTGGATTAAGGCCTCCCTCATGACTTCATTGTAACTTGATCAGCTCTATAACGATTTGATTTCCAAATAAGATCATATTCTGAGATACTGGGGCTTAGGATTTCAAAATACTTTCAGGGGATGCACACAATTCAACTCATAACAACCTCTTGGAGTGATGATTGTTTATCTCAACTGATATCCTAGTCCAAGGTGGCAGAAAGTAATTCCCCTGCCTGTAAAAATTTTTGAAAAAATCCCTCAAGGTAGCAGCTTCTTTAACCTGAGAGATTTCCTGCAAGCTCTTTGCATTAGTCCTTCAGGGAGTGAGCAGACAGGCCAAAGGCAACCACAATTCTTTGAGAACAAGGTTAGCTCTGCTCCCCCAAAAGGCTGCTATCTTCCAGACCACCACTGAGCTGCGGAGGGTGGAATGGGGCAAGGGTGCGTTAAAATGCCACAAAGAATCCCTGCCAGGTTTTAGTTACCCCTTTCTTGATTAAATGTTTGCCTGGTTGCTGGAAAAAAAAAATTTTTTTTGACTGTTTTCCACAGTTCTGGTAAAGGTGATTCTGGCGGTTTTTGTGTTTCTGTTGAGGCTTTCAGAGTTCCTTACTGTGTCTTTTTCCCTGACATTCCTCAAACACTTTTTAAGAAATAGAATAGCATATGGGCCTGCCATAACAGTTATTAAGAGTTGTGATTATAAAGCCAGAGTAATGAGACAGTGAACTTTTCTTTTGGGTTATTCAAATGATCAATTGAAAAGAAGAGAGAGCACAAGGTAGTGATGTTGTCAGTGTTTCATTTTTTAGTTTGATTGATGGGTACCGATTCTTACATATAGTTTTCTGAATGTATCAAATATTACATAATGAAACGTGTTTACAAACTAAGTACTCGAACAATGAGAAATACACTGCTAGGTAACTACTGCATTAAGGATGAATTCAAAACAAATTCTGAACTACCAAGAGGAATACAAGATCACTACACAGCAAAACCTGAGATGTCTGCAAAAGCTGTACCAAGGAGTGAACGTGTTAGCCTTAAATGTTTTCATTATTAAAGAATAAAAAAAGGAGTGGGTTCATAATTTATATCTTAAGAACATTGAAAAAGACTGACAATACAAACCAAAAGATGAAATTTTAAGATAAGGAAAAAATTAATGAATATAAAGCTAAAAAAGTCTAAAGATAAATAATGCTTACAAAATGGAAAAGGCCGATAAAATTGAACTCTTCTTGATCCTGATGAAGAAAATATAGGATAGATAATACAGATTTTGCTCAATCTAAGAGGAAAGCAAACAGAATTCTGTGATGAAAAAATAACTCAGAGGCACTAATAAAGATAGCAGGTGGGGAGAAGTTTTCTTGATCTAAGGATGAGAAGGACCCAGGTCTAGAACATTTGGGGGTGGTTATGAGAAGATATCTGGGATATAGTTGAGGTCAGAAAGGGTGTGGTGTGTTTAAAAAAAATTCAGTTTCCATGTCTGGGGCTCAGCATACACGATCACATGGGGTAAAGCCATGCCTGAGTGGCTGAATGATGTCAGAAGCTGTCTTTGCAAATAGCCACAAGTTGGCAACAAGAAATATATCTTAATACTAAGCTATGCACTTTTAAAATATATTATATACAGATGCAAACTGGATAATCAAGCCCTGGACAATGCCTGAACACAATTCCAAAGGGAGAATTTTCCCCCTACTTTGTCGTGTGAGTCTTCAACTCAGGGAATTCTACTTGCTTTGCTTGTTTCATCGTGCATCCTCACACATGTGTTAGTCACTTCCTGTGTGGCCAATCTACTATGTGGATAAATTGGATGCCCAGGAACCAGGAAGTATGTGAATAATTTCTGTGAAGCTTTTACTCATTGTGCATTAGTGATTTGAATACTAATTAGTATTTGTGAAGTAGGAGGAGAAACAGGAGTGAGATGGTTGATTTTGATTACCTGATGTAATGAGCATATCACAATATTATTGTAAAGAGTAACATCCTATGTCCTTTCATCTTGCCAATGTAGAGAAACGAGTCTTTAACTCGCTGTACATGGAAAAATTTGGAACTGATAAGGACAATTAATAAAATACAGTTTCAAAAGAAATAACAATAATGAAACCTATACTTCCATTTCTAGTATCTTTCCTAATCATCAGACCACCATATATTGTACGAGGACTTATTCAAAAGATTCACTTGGATATTTTCAAATTTGAAAAAATTAAAGCCACTCACAGTGTGTTCTTTCCACAGTAGAATCAAGGTAGAAAAAAATATGTGACTAAAATATGTCAACTGCTTAATAATGAAATGCTTTAACACCAATTCATTTGACAATTTAGGTGAAATAGATAAATTCCTAGAAAAATACAACTTTTTAAAACTGTCAGAAGTAGAAATTCTGAATAGCTCAATATTTATTAAAAAATATTTCATTTTTTTATAGTAAAATCTTCCCCAAAGGAAACTCAAGGCTCATATGGTCGCACTGGTCAATTCTTGCAAAAAATGTAAGCGTGGGGAAAAAACCCATGAATCTTGCACAAACTCTCCCAGAATACAGACAAGACAGCTCTTTTTCTAATGCAACTTTTATGAGACCCGTATAACCACAATTCCAAAACCTGACAAGGACATTACAAGAAAGAGAATTACAGACCAATATTTTGTAAAACATAGATGTACACATCTTTTACAAAATAGTAGACAATTGAAGCTAGTGACAAGTAAATTGAGCTTATTCTAGGAATGCAACATTGGCTTAACATTTAAAAATTAACCCAACCATATTAATATAAAAAAGGAAAAAGGTTATATGAATATCTTGATAGATGCAGAGAAACAATTTCACAAAGTTTATTTCTCCCTCATTTATTATATATTAAAAGAACTCTTTGCAAGCTGAGAATAAAAGGCAACTTTCTTAAACAAATAAAATAAAAACATTACATACCCGCTGGTGAAATATCAAAAATTTTCCTCCTAAATTTGGAAATGAGACAAGAATGCCAGCCAGCTACTTCTCCTTAATATTTTACTGGAGGTCTTCACCATTGCAATGTACTTTTTAAAAAGATACTAGGACTTGAAAGGAAGGAAAAAAGCTGTCTATTATTTGTAGACAGCATGATTATATTTCAATAAAATTCAAAAGACGCTATAAACTATTTGAACTAAAGATTAAATATACACTGTTGCTAGGTACAGGTCATTATTTAAGTATCATCTATATTTCTATGAATCATTCACAAACAAGTAAAAAATTATATTTTAAAGCATATTTATAATGGTATCAAAATATAAACTATGTAGGAATAATTCTAACAAAAGATTTGCAGTGCCCTAACATTGAAAACTATAATCATCCTTGACAGAAATTATCTAAATAAACTTAGAAATAAAACTTTTAATATTTAGAAAACTCAATATTGTAAAGGTGTCAATTCTTCCCAAATTATCTATAAGTTAACAAAATCCTACTCAAAATTCTAGCAAGATTTTTTTGAGGAAATTGACAAGCTGACTCTGAAATTCACATGGAATTTCAAAGGGCCAGGGCTATCTAAGGCAGCCGAAACACAAAAGCAAAGCTGGAAGATACATTCTACCCGAGACCAACACCCATGATAAGCTATAGCAATGAGAACGTGCGGGATTCATACCAACTTATTCAAAGTAACCAATGAACCAGAGTAGAGAGCCTGCATGGGAATGGTCGCCCGGTTCATGACAGAGGCAACAACGCAATGGGTAAGAGAACGGTTTTTCCAAAAGATGTTGCTGGATTAATTGGATATGTGAAAAAAATATCTGGACCCCTACCTACACTCAAAAATTTAACTCCAGATGGATCACCCATCTAAATGTGAAAATAAAACAATAACGCTTCTAGAGGAGACTGTAGGAAGACATCTTCATGACCTTGGAGTTGGTAGAGACTTCTCAAACAAGACATAAAAGGCCTTAACTGTAGAGAAAAAATCCCCATATGTATATCTGATAAGAGATTCATATCTAACATACGTACAAACTTTTACTAATCAATAAGAATTAGACAACTCAAGAGAAAAATGGCAAAAAGATTTGAACAAACATTTCACCAGGGCATATGCACATATCCAGAACACATGAAAATGTGCTTCAATCTCCTTAGCCATTAGGAACTCTTAAATTAAACCAGAATGGAATCAGTATTACCAGATTGGCTAAATTAAAGTCAGAAAATTCCAAGATTTGGAGAGCAAGTGTAGCATTTGGAATTCTTATATCAATACATTGCTGGTATTTTAGTAAAGTGGTGTAACATTTTGGAATACCATGAGGCAGTAGCTACCAAAACCAAAAAGGGTATATGCAACAGGATTTCATTTCCAGGAAGCACACAGAGGCGGGCCTAATCCACAGTGTTGGAAGTCGGGAGGATGGTTGCCGCAGAGGAGGAGGGGTCAAGGCGATGGGAATATGAATGAGCGTTCTGGGAAGTAGAGAAATGCTGTTTCTCCATCTGGATGCTGGTCATATAAGGATATCTGGGTGTGAAAATTCATTAGGATTTGCATTGATGACATGAAATGAAACTAGAAGGTAGAGACTGAAGAATACTACTTATTTTTGTTATAAAAATAATGTTCCAAAGAAGGTATCTTTTTATCTCACCTTGTGATCTTAGCCATCAGCCACCTAGTAAAATACACATCTTAGCAGAGCCTAGAAAATGCCTTCTGTACTGCTGCAGGGGGCTAGAGCTGGGAAGGAATCCTTCTTTTTTTCCCAATCAGAAGAATTATTTCCTTAGCCTATATTTTACTTCCAAGTTCAGTTCTCTCCTGCCTACAGTTGTAAGTTTTCTCCTTTTTATCTCTGCCTCTAAAAACAAATATAGTTTTCACCTAAAATAGTAGAATAAAATTGCCTATGTATTCTAGGTCCTAGAAAACAGACCCTATTTTGACAGAACATCAGTTCCATAATTTATTCTTCACATAATTACATAATTCAAACTCATTATCTAACAATCCCCCTACTTAACTGCATCTTTCTCTGTATATTTGTTCCATGGCAACATGCTTTCTAGCTCTCCCACAACCATTTCACTTAGGAGAGATGTCTCAAAGGTTTCTCTTCTCATTATAAACTACCGAGGAAGAAAAGGGCTTGAAGCTTTGTGAATATTAGACATTTGGAACCTTCTAACATAGTGGTCATTCATTGCACATTCAACAATTTGTTTCTGAGGGCCCTTAGGGTGCTAGGCAATGATCTAAATCTAGACACTAGAGTTACAATGGAATAATGGTCAAGCATGTAGGCTCTGAATTTAGGTACCTGGGTTCAATTCCTAGGTATATCACTGACTCTGTCTCTAAAAATGGTCTGTCTATGCCCTGATCAGTACAGCTCAGTGGCTTGGGCATCTTCCCACAAAGCAAAAGGTCACAGTTTCAATTCCTAGTCAGGGCACATGCCTGGGTTACAGGTTCTATACCTAGTCAGGGCATGTATGAGAAGCAACAACACATCAATGTTTCTCTCTCACATCGATGTTTCTCTCCCTCTTTACTCACTCCCTTCCCCTCCTTATAAAAATAATTAAAAAAAATAATACAACCTTAAAAAATAAAAATGGTCTGTTTACCCCTCTGACTCAGTTTACTCATTTATGAAATAGCAGTACTAGTAATGCCTTTCTCCTAACATTGTTAGGAAGGTTAAATGGCATATTACATGAAAATCACTGAGAACATCCTTGGCACATAGTACATGTCAGCTGTTATTCCTAGAAGAGATGATCACAATATTTGCTAAACTGCCTATTGACAAACTTCACCACCACTGGGACTGCCTCTCATGTCCTCTGCCCTAGCTACCCATCCATGCTAGCGAGGAATGACAAACTCATTAACGGAACTAGCAGCTAGTTGTCTCACTGCAAAGTCCTTGGTTTAGGGCATCCCAGATCATGCCTTTTCCAAATGAGGACACAGAAGCCCTGATACATTGCCCAGCTCGAACTGAATCTCACAGAGATAAACTAGGGGGTGAAGCTGGGATTAGAGCTTGGGTCTCCCCATTCCTAGTTCAGGCCCTTGGCTGGAAAAACCTGCAAACTGGAAGACTGGCCCATTCTCTCTTCTGGCTCACATTTGACACCACCAAGGGGAGCAACTCAGTCACACTCCTCCTAATTGGTGGGGGTGGGATATGGGGGGCACCTTGCTGTATGTTGTCTATTTTTAGCCTCCGTATGCGGCCTGCTCCCTGCAGACTCACTGGGGCTAACAGACTGCTGTGGGATTTAAGACACTCTCCATGTTGCTTGGTAGTTGCCATGCCAACAAAATTTAACGGAAATTGGGTTTTCTAGTAGATTATTTTAGTGGCGGCTTTAAAGCCAGATTACAGTTGCAACTCTGAAGCTTAAATGATGCAAGTGATTAGTACTGGTATATAGTAGGTGCACCATAATACTTGCTGAAAAACAGGATGAATACATGAATGCAACTAATTGCATTAGGGAGCTGAAGATGGAGCAGCAGAGAACTGAACTGCTACTTAAAGTCAGTATTTAGAGTCAGTCTGGAGCAAGTTCACTCATATCCTTCCTGAATTTACCTGACACTGTGTGTGAACTGATTTGTCTGACTCCAAAAGACTGCCTGTGATCTTCAGGCCATTTATGAGCTCTGCAACCCAGGGGGCCCCGGCTGCACACAGCTGCATGTTGCAGACATGGAAAAGGTAGCAGGAGTCTGACCAGGGAAACTCCTTGCAGGTCTCTAACCGGGGCAGGGAACTTGTGCACATCTGAGAGGGTCAGTGCTCAGTCCTTCTAAGGATGCATTTTTGCAAATGTAATCACCATATTTAATGAACGCATTTGTTTAAATAGCCTCTCTGTTTCAAGCAACCTGTGTTTGAAAGGCCATCCTCTGGCCACAATGAGTGAGCATTATCAGATAAGCAGACAGTCAGGGGAACTCATAAAGCTCTGTTCAGTTCCCACGTCTCTCAGCGGGTATTCTCTGAAAACCCCGCCTGACAAGTTCTTTCTCTTCTCAATAAAATCTATTTTCTCTCTTAATCATTTGGCCTTCCTATTTCTGCCCTTGTCTTCTTCCTTTCCTGCCTGTTCATCCATTCTACTTTCCATTTTGTTTTCCTTTCTCCCTCCCTCCTTCCTTCCAGTGACAGTGAAAAGAGCAGTCTTTTGGAGTCAAAATTAGACTCAAATCCTTACAGTTGCTGATGCCTACTTGTGGTGTGACGTTCAGCGACTTTCATACATCTCGAGCAGGATTTCTTCTCGTGCACAAGGCACTACCCATGTCTGTCTTGGATGGTTATGGCAACGGTGGAGTGTTTCTCAAACTTTTAGTGGGCATGAGTCCCCTAGGGAGATAGGCAAAAATTCGGATTCTCAAGATCCACACCCATAGACTCTAATCCATTAGGTCAAAGTCCCAGGTATCTGCATTTTAACAAGGTTCTGAAACCTGAAAACTCAGCATTCAGGCTGCCTGTCACTACCAGAACCAGGAAGTAGAGATAAGGATTGAATCCTTCTGGGCACTTTATTCAGATGCCGGTGATCTGGGAAAATGATGGGTTATGTACCCTAAAGAAAAGCATCTTAACATTTCATTTGAAGCCGACCTTTTTTATAGGAAGAAGGAAATGGTAAGTAATGGTTGAAAAAAGGTTAATAAAAGTTGCAGATAAGAGTTGCAGTCCAGTGGCAATTTCCCTAGCATTTCTTTATCTGCTGATCGGCAATTCTGTATCTGTGTCAAGGACATCCCCTCCTTGGAACACAATGGCTCAGACACCATCTCCATCACTTGCAGACCCCCTGGGGTACAAAGGTTGAATTGCTAGTTGACCACCTAGAGTCCAGTAGGTCATGTACTCCTTGAATAACAGCTTTCCACATGCATTACTCACTGAAGCCTATCAGCTATGACTGAAGGTAAAATCTTTAACTGTTGAGTTCCCCTATCAGTTCCAGGCTTCAAGGGTCTTCCTTTAAGAAGCACTGTATATGCATGTAAATGCTTAGTAGGATGAGATTTGCTGAAAATATTCAAAAGGTGGAAGCCAAGATCATTATTAATTCAGGAAACATTTATTGAACATCTACCATGTATCAGGCATGATACCAGGCTCTATGGTTATGTCCCACTTAATTTCTTTTACTAGGAATTAATTCATCTTCTATGTATGCCTTGCCCCATCCCACTATGTGACACATTATACCGGTTCATCCTAAAGGGCAGTATGGAGCAGTATAATGTGTCAGAGAACATAAACGTTAGAAGACATGAATTCTATTTACTATTTATATGACTTTAGACAAATCATTGTATCGTTCAGAACTTTATTTTCTTCATCAAAAATTGGAAAGGCAATGAGTGTAGTGGTTAAAAGTCTAAAAGTTTGGAGTCCTGACCCTAATGCTTTTTAAGTGTGTGATCTCAGGAAAGTAACTTAACTTCTTTGAGCCTCAGCTTCCTTGTACATGGAAAGGGGATTCATTTGTTCAACATTCAGTAAATACTTATTGAGCACTTTCTATGTGACCAACACTGTGCTTGGCCCTAAGAACACATCAGAGAGTGAGACAGATATGGTCTCTGACTCACATAGCTTACAGTTTAATAGTGGACACAAATATTAAATAGGCAACTACACAAATAACTAATTCCATTGTGGTAAATTCTGTTGTGGTATATTTAACTAGTAGGACCTAACCTAGTTGGGGGGAATCAGGGAGGATCTCCTGGGATAGGGAATATTGAGCCCTGAGGGATGAGTAGGCATTTCCCAGAAAAAGAAGGACCTGAGACGGGAAGAAGCTGGGCTCTTTTGAAGAAGTAAAAGGATACCCATGTGCCTAAAACTGAGTGCACAAGGACCCCCTCGCACCTCACATTGTGGAGAGAATTGAGATAATAAAGTGCTTAGCACGATGCCCAGCACAGAGAAACATAATAATCATGGAGATAACACATCTTCTGGTTTGTTGTAGACAATGCATGAAGAAGTACTTGTAGGTTCTCAAATTATATCATTCATCAGAATCACCTGGAGGGCTTTTGAAACCACAGATTGCTTAGTCCCACCTCCACAGTTTCTGATTCAGTAGGTCTGGCTTGAGGTAGATAATCCGCAACTCTAATCTAACAAATTGCTAGATTATGCTCATGCTCCTGGTGTGTATGTGGAGAGGGGAAGACAAGGGGATTTGGGATCTGAGAACAACTAGTGTAAATTGTGAGGTCCTAAATACCTGTCAGTCAAAGTTGAATCTCCCACAATGCTCAGCTCTAGACCCTGTACAGAACAACCTCTCCATAATTACTTGATAACACATATTCTTTATATTTTCGGGGTGAGAAAAGGCCTTCAAAAATCCACACCCTTTCATTTATACAGGAGAGGAACTCAAGGACAAGAGAAGGTGAGGATGCCACCTAAGAAATAGGAACAGCCTGAGCTCAAGAGCTTTTCCTCCCGAGAGTGCACTTTTGGTGCACTTTGCCGCAAGGGAGCCCCTGAGAGTGGCTTACCACGCATGCTCCCTACATGAGTTAATGACCAAGATGACCTGGCCCTCCATGACATGTGCCTTGCACATGCAACATTTTCTTACTGAATAAAGTGATTTTGGGACTGAACATATTTTTGGGCGTCATGAGATAAATTCAATGAAATATAAACTTTTCAAAGAGAATATATCTCATCACAACTGCCTATCACACTTTATGTGGAAATGAATATATATATTAGCTTGTCTTGTCTTTTCTGGTTTTTTAAATGTGTGTAGTACCCTCTGCTGTAGTAATAATATTAATAATAAAACTGAAATGAAAATGAAAATGATAGCCTAACTTATCAGGGTACGTCTGGGTCAGAGAGTGCTTTACCCCATCACCTCCTTGGATCCTCACCACTGTATTAAGAGGTTGCGTCCTGATTATCTCCACTTCACAGATTCTTCATCCAGGCCACAGAAAACTCGTGATTTGATGCAGGTCCTAGAGCCAGGATTTGAATCCTAGAACCAGGACTTAAATCAAAGCTGACTCCAGAGCTTGGGCTCTTAATTATAATGATGTGATGATTCATTTGTCCAAAAAAAAAATCCGTGGTGAAATGTGATAGTAAGCTCTGAGATCAGAAACGCCCTGAGGAATCAAGATACATTTAAATAACTGTCTACACAGGAACAACCTCTCCTTGTGACAAGAAAGTCCAACAGTACCGTTTGTACTGGTTTCATGTTTCAAGAGTTAGAATAGGACTATACCAAACCAGATTTTTTATAAAAAGCTGAGTCATTAGGATCCTTCAGAAGGAAAGAAATCTTTTAGGATAAATCTAGTTTCTGTGGGAGGGAAGGAGGGAGGGGTCGTGTCCCTCAGATATAGGGGTGAGGCTGAGGGTCTTCTTGCTTTATTTATTCATAACCCATATACTTCACTAGATTTATGTCTGCCGGTTAACTAACTTAGCGCCAGGGCACTCGGCTAGGAAGGCAAGAGTAGCCTCTCTAGGTTAGTTATTTTGGGACATCCTCTCCCTGTGGCTTGGCATGAAGAAGTCCTAATATAATACCTGGACCTTTCTGCCGGCAGACTTCCGAAGAGGATACCTGGCCATGCTACATCCTCATCCACACTCCCATTCTCCCCAATAACTGTAAAGTGCCAAAAAGCTTGCCAGGGCCTGCAGAAAGCACAGCGCCTCCGAGGCTGGTACGCATTTCTTCTTCCCTCCTACCGGGAACGATCTCAGCATCTCTCCCCGTGTGTCAGTGGAATACTGAGCCCGAGCCCGACCCCAAGCCCGAGCCAGAGCCAGAGCCACGGCGCGGGGAGGGAAGACGGTGTGCCAGACGCCTGGGCAGAGCGCGTGTGTGTCACCCCGCAACCACCGCCCGGCAACCGCCGCACTCCGAAACCCTCCGGTGCGCTCGCTCTCCGGGCACGCGGGGTGCCACGCAGCCGCGCGCACCGCCCCCGCAGGCCCGCTCCACGCTCCGCCCTGAACGCTGCTCGTCCCGGCGCAGGGGTGCGCGCGGGTGGGAGCGGGCCCGGCTCATCGTGATTTACGGCTCTGCTGAAAACCGCTTCGCTGCCACAGCAGTAGCACCGGCCGCAGCGGCAGCAGCAGCAGCGGCTGCAGGTGCAGCAACAAGTCGGGTAAGTGGCGGCCGCGGGGCGTCTGCGGCTGTGACCTAGCCCGGTGGGTGCAGTGGATGGGGGCCGGCCGGGGCTGGAAAGGAGGTCCTGTTTCCGTACCGCAGCGGGGAGTTGGGCTTCTCGGCCCGCACCTGCATGAACTCCGGTGCGCACGGATCCACTTTGGTACCCGCGGGCTGGCAGGCTACAAGGCGGGGGCGGGGAGAGCCGGGACACCGGAGTAAGGGTCCTTGCCTGCCCTGCCCAGGCAGAGGAAATTAGGGCTTTTCTGCTAACCCTGTATTCTGGGGTTTCCGCTGGGCCCTTGAAAGCTTGCATACTCCCGGACTGTGAGATTACCCATTTCCTCCTCCAGAATGCCCCCTTTTCCCATTGCCGCTTAGAATCCTGACTTCCCCTTCCTTCACCTCTCACCTGCGTTTTAGGCCAGGGTTTGCATATCATCCCAGAAAACTGGTGCTTAAACAGTCCAATGTAGTACAGGAAGAGGTTCTCCTTTCTGGGGGCCAGGGGCTTAGTAACCTGGAAGCTTTGCCTAGCTGTCTGGGGACCATTTGCACCTCTGCTTTTGAAGAAGTTGGGGGCCCAGGAACAATACTTTTCAGCCTAGACCCTTAGCTGAGCTCCCTCTTTTGGGAGCCCAATGCTTCTTACGTTTAAGTAGAAATCATTTCTGGAGGAAACAGATATTGCGTGCTGCTTGCAGAATTGGGTTGCTAGCAGTCATCTGTTGCTACGGCTAAGACAAGAAATTCCTACAATGAAATAATAACTTCCTGTTATTAAAAGAGTTATGCTGATGCCTACCCGGTTCAAACATTGGCCATCTCTAGAGGTTGTCTTTAATGTCTAGAGGTAGATCCTTAAAATAAGATCAGAGACAAGATAAATGCACCCAGAACACCCTATTTTAATAAAGCCTTAGCCATGGCCCCACTTAGATTAAATAATATTTGTCACATTGGGTTCCTAAATTTTAGTAAGTCGAGTATGGAGGCCATTGTTCTTATAACACTTTGATTTATATCATCACATCAATAATTAAAGGACAAAATTAAGGGCAAAAATCTCAGACTAAAAAATGTTCAGCTCTGTGCTTAATGCCACACATGGAGTTTCAGTAACATCTTTTGCATCCTTTAGAAAAGGTCACGAAGCTTGCTCTCTTAGGACCTGTTCTGACAATTCATGCTGAGTTTTCCTTTTTTTTTACTTTCCGTGTTTATGCTTATCGGGGTGTTAGTAAAATAAGGCATGGTTTTGCAGTGAGTATACTAAATGCAGAAGGACAGGCAACTTGAATCCACGTCTGGATCTGACATTTTCCATCTAACCTTGAACTAATTACATTACCTCCTTGCTCCAGTTTTCTTATGTGGAAAAAGGGGATATTGCCCACCCTTTTTATCCTCGCCAGGGGTTAGAAACTTTTTTCTGTAAAGTCCAAGTAGTAAGTATTTTTGGCTCTGCAGGTCATTATCAGTTCAGGGCAAAAGCAACAGTAGACAATATGGAAATTGGTGGATGTGGCTGGATTTGGCACAAGGATTGTAGGTTTTAATTTAATTTAATTATTTTTAATCCTCACCCAAGGACATTTTTTCATTGCTCTTACAGAGAGAGAAAGGGAGAGAGAAACATCGATGTGAGAGAGAGATATCAATTGGCTGCCTTTGAACCTGTAACCTGGGTCTATGCCCCGAGACCTTTGGGTTTACAGGCTGATGCTCCAACTAACTGAGCTACACCAACCAGGGCAGGTTCTAATTTTATATTATATGCAAAAGTCATTTGAAACCAAAAACCCTCTGCCCGTATGGAGATGAACAACAATAGTCATTTCAGTAGGATTTTTAAAACAGATGTGTAAACTACCTGTTTTATGTTCCCCTGCCCAGGACTTTTAGAGTAATGCAACAGAAGGCTTTTGAAGACAGCAGATACCCCTGGCAGGAGTCCTTTGAGAATGTTGCTGTGTGCCTGCCATTCCGCTGCCCGAGGTGCGGAGACCACACCAGATTTAGAAGCCTGTCGTCGTTGAGGGCCCATCTGGAATTCAGTCACAGCTACCAGGAAAGAACCCTATTGACAAAATGCAGCCTCTTTCCATCCCTCAAAGACACAGACCTAGTCACTTCCTCAGAACCCCTGAAGCAAGGAAAATTGCAGAACTGTGGCAATGTGGTGAAGCAGAAACCCAGCTATGTTAACTTGTATAGCATTTCGCACGAACATTCCAAGGACAGGAAGCCATTCGAGGTGGTGGCAGAGAGGCCTGTGTCCTACGTGCAGACCTACACTGCAGTGGACCTGCGTGCTGACTCTCTGGATGAGCTGCGGTCTAGTCCAGGACTTCCCACTTCAGATGCCAAAGCTGCTTTCGAGGCCCATATCCGAGAAAAATTCAATCGGATGGTCGAGGCGGTGGACAGGACCATCGAGAAGAGAATCGATAAACTCACCAAAGAGCTGGCCCAGAAAACTGCAGAACTGCTGGAAGTCCGGGCAGCTTTTGTCCAGCTGACTCAGAAAAAGCAGGAGGTTCAGAGACGAGAGCGGGCCCTGAATAGACAGGTGGATGTGGCCGTGGAGATGATCGCTGGGCTGAGGCAACGCCTGACAGAATCTGAGGAGGAGCTTCTCAGGAAAGAAGAGTAAGTGGTGCTGAAACAGGATGCTAACCCCTTTGCTTTAGGCCGCTTCCCGTCCTGCCCTGCCCAAGTGACAAGCAAATGTTAAGCAAAGTTTGGTTTTTATGAGTTGCAGGTACCTTGGCTGCATTTCTCATTGATGTAGTTGAATATGGGAGGCACAATACTTTAAGTGTTATTTGCCTTCCCTATGTATGGTCTGCAACCCAGCAACCTGAAAGTCAAAATATCTAATTCCTTCTCACCTTGGAAACTGTAAAGTACAGGTAATGTTTTTAAAAAGAGGAGTGGTGCCTTGTTTCTGTGGTGGGAGCCATTCCCAGCACCCACTGGTGTGCAGGGGGGGGGCGGGGGGGGCGTTGAATGGGAGGGCAGAAAGTACGTGCTGGGGAGCCTGCCTTCTGGACAGTCTCCACGTAATAAAGTCAAGAACTTGAGTTGTTGTCATTCGAGTAAAAAAGTATGCTTTATATACAAATAAATTTGGCCTCTTTGCTCTTTTGGATTATCTGTCCACTATAATTAAATGTCAGTTGCTGAGGATCCATTCAATTATACTTTTTATTTGGAGGTAACAGGCATTAAGAAACCCAGAGGAAATTTTCTGATATTGCTGTGCTTCTGTGAATTAAGTTTGAAAATTTTCGTTTTGTAAAATGTTATGTCATACTAGAGTAAGCCGTGCCTGCTTGCAAAGAGTTGACACTGGTTTTCACAAGTTATAGTTGGTCAGATAAGCTAATACTTCAAAACTCATACTTGGAAAAGCATTTCCTTATCAGTAATTATGGAAATGTTTTTCTATTACTAACCAAACTAAAAAAGTATATGTAACAATGCGTTTATGTATTTCCCAAATGCAGAATATTGGGTTTAATTTTAAATGGAGGCTCAGAATACATAGGACGAGAGGACATAAAAATTGATAAACTAAGACATCTTAGAAGGAAGGTTTACTAATAATTTGAGTTCCGTTATAGAGATTAACTTCATTTCATACTTTCCTGCCCTCTGGCACTCTTGTTTATGTGTTTTCTCTTAATATGGAGTACTTGAAGTTCCTGCACTTGGTAAGAGGCTGAGAAGCCCTGTATAGTAAAGAGATCATCACTCACTGTCACTAAACGCTTCCATTCTACCCAGAGGGAAAGCCTGCCTCTGCTCCACTAGACATTTTTCAAGTTACATAGTAAGGGCGGAATTGATTCAGCCACTGATTTGCTTTGATCTTGGGGAAATGATATCTAATGAAAAATGTTTTTCCCTTGGCTTGTGGTGTTTCCTGGTGGGAAGTTAGTGCCTTGACTCCTCGTGGCTCCAGGGTGACTAACATTGCACCACTGGGAAAATGGCAGAAGGCGTTCCCCTGTGTGCAGAGAAAAGCTTAGAATTAAATTTTGTGGTATTTCTGTTTGATGAAAGAGCAGTGAATTTAAAAGGTAATCAAAGTAATTGTATTAATTTGTTGTATTCTACTTATTGTATCTGTAAGTAATAATCGAGGCAGGATTTGAGGTGGTGGTTGCCTGGAGTACAGGAAGACACTGTGATGGCAGGGAGGGTCATCCGGTTAGGTCAAGGTTATGGTCAAGGATCTAGCTTTATTGTGGGTGGTGGGTTCAAGGATGTTTAATTATTCAAAAGAACTGGTTAACAATCTTAAGTAAAAGTGGGCCAGGCATGGATTGATAATGATAGTGTGTTTTGGTTAATCCAGTGCTGTTAGCTGAGGACTAATTGAATACTGATAAACTAATACGTACTTGTAAAAAAAGTTAACAGGTAGAATTGTATGTGTTAAAAGTCCTCCCTCCTCTCCAGGCATTCCCCAGCCTATCCTCCAGAGATAGCCACCGTTTAGTTCAGTGGTGTGCTTCCAGCCCTTTCTTGTATGCATATAATCACGTGTATTTTATACACACAGAATGGAATCATGACACATGCTATTCTGCCACTTGTGTGTGGCATTTGTTTTTGTTTCGACATAGTATGTTGTAGGCCTTTCATGAAGCAAACATAGAATTCTGTCATTCCTTTTGGCTGCTGGGTGGTATTCCAGGGTGGGGATGCATCATGACCTATTTAATCAGCTTGCTATTGATGAATACACGGTTTTGTTCCATTTTCCTAGTATTAAAAATAGGGCCTCTGTTAATGTCCTTGTACATGTATCTTTGTTCACATTTTTGAGGGGTATATCTTGGGGTAAAGTATGAGCTGATTTTTAGTATGACATTTTTTTGAACTACCAGAAAAAAAGTAATGTCATTAAAAAAAACATTTAAAATGAAAATTGTGAAACTGCCTTAAATGTTTAAACGTAAAATAAACAAAGTCTTCATTTTGTAAGCCTTCAGTTAGCCTGTTCCATCAGTTTCTGTCTTCAAGTCTCAAATAATCATTCTTTTTGTACATAATATAGGACTGAAAGAGTCTTGTTTGCAGGAAGGACAGTGGAGCTCTTGGTTTGATAGAGCATCTGTGGCCCTTGCCCTCATTGTCTGCAGTGTCCAGCCTCCCTGCCACCTCCACCCCAGCCCCCTGAAATGGGGATGCAGGGTGAGCCAGCGGTCCACCTGCCATACCATTGAAACCAGGCTGATTTGACTAGATCTGCCTGGCTGGGCTATGCCCCTTCCCTCCTTACCACCTCCTCATCCTTACCACCTCCTCACAGGACTAAGCCTTCTACCAAAGAGATGACCTTTAAGATATGGGAAATTGCTCTTTTTTTTTTTTCTAATAGATTTATTTATTTTTGGATTGAGGGCAAGGGAGGGAGAAAGGCGGGGAGAGAAATATCAATGTGTGGTTGCCTCGTGCACGCCTCCTACCAGGGACCTTGGCCTGCAGCCCAGGCATGTACCCTGACTGGGAATCAAACTGGCGACCCTTTGGTTTGCAGGCTGTTGCTCAATCCACTGAGCCACACCAGCCAGGGCGGAAGCTGCTCTTTGACCAAGGAACCTACCAAGAGCTGTGCTTCCCCGTGAAATCCTTCCAAATGAGCTCTCATGGCCCATTTGTGGGAAAAAGTAGGTTGTTATAATACCATTTGAAATTGACTGAAACTTTGGAGAGGCAAACATCAAGTATTTAATGTTCACATGAGTTTCTCTTGCCTATGGGTTTTCCCCTCCACTTTAAAATTCTTTCTTTCAAACCGACATAAAGTATGACATAAAGTACTCTGAGGGCCAGTTCTGCGCTGAGGCCCTCTGTAGACTTGAGTCACCTTGGCCTGTAGACGTCTATGAGTATTTATGCTTTGTAACAGAGGAGATTGTTTGAACTGGCAATATTTTAAACCTCTGTGCTGGTGAGTCTCATTGTACCTTTGTAGAGAGGTAGCTGTATGTTTCAGGAGAGTGAATCCAAAAAGAAATTTCTCTTTGTCTTTACAAAGTGCATGCAATTTTAAGTGTCCTATGAAAACAGTTGTTTACTTATTGAAGATTATTCAGGGCTGTGGGGTAGCACTGCCGGTAATCAGGTAAATCAGTCCCAGCCTACCCTGCGGAAAGGTATCCCTTAACAAGAAAGGATGGCTGTGAGCGGTAGCTGATTCCAGGCCCGGGTGGCCCCCTGGGGTTTGGAGCGCATCAGTGTAATAACAGTAATCCTAAATTTACTTGCACGCTCTCTTCTGCTGGCCAGGTTGGAAAGTGCTGCCTGAGCTCCCAGGAGGCGCCTAGCGCTGTGCTAGGTGTGTGTGGGGAACATGCAATTCTTGGTATTTTTCCCTAATGAGCTTACACTCTACGTAGAAAAATCAACACACCCACGAACAGGCCCCTGTTCAAACCCAGGGCTATGAACAAGTGCTTAAATACAAGCCATGGTTTCAAGTAAAACATTAGAGAGCAGGTTTTTCTATTTAAGAGGCCACAGTGAGAAAGGGAGGACAAGGGGCAAGAATTTCCACTGGCAATCAGAGGGTGGGGACATCGGAGGACAGCAGGGAGGTTAGAGACGACCCTGGAGGGGACTGTGTGATCTTTGCTCTGGAAGGTACCCCCTTTCTCCTTCAGGATAACACCCTCATTCTACACATGTGGAAAGTAAGGCCCAGAGCAGTGGAATGACTCACCTAAGGACAAAAATTTAGGATCAAAGCTGAAACTGGAACCCATACTCCCTGTCTCTCTGCTGAGTGTTTTTTCTATTAATTCGCTGTGTCTCAGCCAGACTTTTGAAAATGTGATATTTGCCCAAAGTGCCAAGACCTAAGTAGTACTGACTCTGGCCCATTTTGGAATGGACTTGCTCCTTTGCCATTTTGAGAGGGCTGCCAGAATGACATCATTTATTTTTCTGATGTGATTAAAGAAAATGTCGGCTGGCATCATAGGTGTTGGGAAACGGAAAATGGTGGTGTCATTAAGTATGGTTCTGATATTAAGCTTCCAGAACAAGAGCCCAGGGCTTTTAACTTCCCATAAGGGCTTTTAAACTGGACGCTCTGCATGGCCACGCCCAGCGAGGGTGGAGCACCGCCCCCAGCCCTGGACTGCTGCAAGGGGCTTCTTTGTAATTCCATCTGCAGTACCCAGCCTGCTCCCTTGTGAGCTCTGATATAATCTTTTCTTTTTTTCTTTCATCATTTGCCCCGTTCTCCAGATTGGAGTCCACAGAAGACAATCATTATTGAGTGTGTGCTGAGTGCCAGGTACTGTTCTAGGGTCTGGTCAAACAAGTGGTAAACCAGTGAGTCCAGGTCCTGCTTGCACACAGGACTAGACCAGAAGGTAAAATAGACTTTGAACAGATCATCAGGGGTATGGTAAAGAGACGTACAGGGGTGGCCTGACCCAGGTAATATCCATTGGGTTTCTACCCAAAGCTGGCTGTGGTGCACTGGCCTTTGAAAGGCAAGTTTGATTTGGTAACTGGCTTAGTACAACTAAACCCTCTTGCCGCTTAATTATGTCTTTCCCGCTTTTGATGAGCTAAAGCAGTGAATAAACAACTTGGTCTCCAGACTGCTCCAGAGCTAAGAAAAATCCTGTTAGATGTACAGTTCAGTGGGACAGGAAGGGGGTGGTTTGCTTCACATTTTAATGCATTTATTTGAAGGAGGGGTCCTCTCTTCCCAGGCTATGTTCCATGCAGACTTACAAACTACTGAAGGAAAAACCGATGTCAGGCACGCCCTCTGAGGGATGTTCTGTGATAAAAGTTGGAGACAAGAACATTTTCTGTTTTTCTGTCTCTCTCTCACTCGCTCCCTCCTCTCCTCCGACCCCACCCCACCTCACAGATTTTTGGCCCGAGGGGCTTGGAATGTAAGTGTTGATCTACTTAGAACCAATAAGAAAAATTTGACTTTCTCATTATTTTTTAAATCCTTAATGAGATATATGTATTTCTTGGTTTATTCAAAGAAGCCAGAAAAGAAAGGTAAGGCGCAGGGCTAACAAAAGTAGAAATGTTAGGGCCCCAGATGTGCGGCAGGTGCAGATTCCACCCCATGGGGCCCTTGGCGTGCACAGGAGCCCACCCGAGCTCTGAGTTTGCAGCCAGGCTCCTGGGGCTCGGAGGTGGTTGAGGCTGACTTTAGGATTTGCCTTGGGGCTGACATTACCGTCTGTCTGAAATGCTCTGTGATCAATAGCTAGACTATTTTTAGCCAGAGGTATTTTTACCATTTCATACACCTCTGAAGAGGTTCATAAATCAGTAATGTAAAATGAAATTTAAATAACTTGGTAGAGCTTTGCCTTTGGGAGGAGAAGCTGATATTAAAATGTTGTTTAAGAATAGAAGAAAGGCATCAATTTTAGATCCCACCCTCATTCCTGTAAGAGGTGCCTGGATTGTAGGTTACCTGTTGGTTTTAGGCCC
The DNA here is from genome assembly GCF_022682495.2 of Desmodus rotundus. Taxonomy (NCBI): domain Eukaryota; kingdom Metazoa; phylum Chordata; class Mammalia; order Chiroptera; family Phyllostomidae; genus Desmodus; species Desmodus rotundus. The sequence goes on from NC_071390.1 coordinate 39,039,701, forward strand.
CAGTATTTGTCTGGAAAAAGATAAAAAGAAACATAAGGATCTTTTCATCAGTGAAAGATTGTCAGCTAGAGATGTAGTTGCACATTTCATGCATTCAGCAGAAATTTGTTAAGGCCCTGCTATGTGCTGGGCCCATCTTAGGTGCTGGGAGTATCACAGTGAAGGAGCTGGCAGGGTCCCTGATTTTACTAGCTGACTTTCCAATGATATGGGGTAGATGGCACTAGTCCTCTGCAGTGTGTGCTGTGATGGGGTGCAAGGTTCTGAGGGAGGACACAGCAGGTCACCTAACCCACGCCTAGCCACGTGTCTGGGAAAGCCTCCCAGCAGGAGAGTCCTGAGGTTGGAGGGATCAATAAAGATGGGAGCTTGGGAAGGGTAGGTGGAGGGACCCTGGTGGAGGAACAGCATGTGTAACAGTAAGAATCTGGCTGAATGGAGTTCACTGGTGCTGGAGCAGAGAGCTGTGTGATGTACATTACTAATGAGGCCCCCACACATAGGGCTACGGGGCCGCCATGAAAGCTGGAAACATAGGGGACTAGACATACTAGGTTGCTTATTTAGAGTAGGTTACAATATGTGATACGATGGGTGTGTTGGCCCTCATTAACAATGCATAGTACAATGCCTGTGTAAAGTCAAAATTACTGTGCACTTCCCTCTATCTCTACACCTGCTTCTAGAGTATGTTGTTCGCCTGATAATGTCTTTGGTTTTTCTTAATGAACCTGTCTTTAACCAACCTCAGAATAAGTAATTGAGGGGTTGAAATGAAATAATATTTATGTTTCAGATCTTTTGGCCATCTGGTAAATGAATGAGTGCATGAGTGAACAAATATTTTTTCTAAATAAAGCTTTGATTATACTGAAAGGGTTTTTTTTCACTCAGTGCTTCCTTATACTGTGCGTGTTTCTGAATGTCTGTAAATCTCAGGATACTGACAGATTTTGAGGTCTGCAAGTCATTTGGCAAAATAATGAACTTCAGCACAGTTTCTTATACTATACTGGTGTTTTTTCCTTTAATGTCAAAACCTTGCTTTAAATTAGCATGTTTCCCACTGAAGCTTAAAACTTGAAACCCTGGGTTTAATCATATTTACCATTTTTATAAAAAGAAATAAGAAGTCCCAGATGGGGCTGGAGGTAGCCTAGAATGAGTTAGTTCCCCAGAGCTGGTCTATACACACACCCTGATTGAATCACTCTCCAGTTTGCCCTTATCTTTTCTTCTGGCCTTCCAGCTTTCACACTATATCCTGAATCACAGGGTTGAGAACCTAAAATAAAACCACACAAGTCTTTCTGCTCTTCTGGCTGATAGCATCATATTATTATTTTTCTTAGTCACATTCCACAATTACATATTTATTTTAGTATTTGTTGCTTTAAGGTCTGCTTCTCTCAGTGTATCAGGGCCCAGCACACGACCAGCCACATCCAACCTGCTACATGTTTTTGTGGAGCCCATCAGCTAAAAACGGTTTTTACATTTGTAAATGATTGAAAAAAATCAGAAGAAAAATAATAATTCATGACATAAGAAAATTATAGGAAATTCAAATTTCAGAGTCCATAAAGAAAAATAAATAAGAAAATAAAGTTTTCTTACATGGCCATGCTCATTCGTTTTCATGTCATCTATGGTCTATTGCACTAGGCAGAGGGGAGCAGTTGTGGCAGAGACCACTGGCCTTCAGACCCTGAAATCTTTACTCCCAGGCCCTTTACAGAAACGGTTGGCTGACCCCTGGGTTAGACATTAAGTTCCATGAATACAGCCATGGGTTCATGAGAGCCCCAGCACTAAGCCCAATCAACACCTGGTAGCATTCAATAAATGTTTGTTGAGTGACTGCATAATGGAATAATTAAATGTATGGATTCTGGCTACATCTTACTCGTGTTTTAGCCCATGTTGCCCACCCTCACCAGAGTTCTGAGGTTCTGGATCACTCTGGTACACAGTATGGCGGTATACCACTTTTTGGCTTCACTTCCCCTTACACCCCTAAAGAAAAATATGAGGATCTACAAAAGCTTTTCCTTGTGTGGGTTTTCTCTACTGATACTTACTGTATTAGAAATTAAAACTTCGAAATTTGAAAAACACATTATTTCATTTACAAATAGCAATAAGAAATCCATTCTTGCTAACAAAACACATTTCTCTGAAAAATAACAATTTTCCCAAGTTAGCGGAAAGAGTGCATTGTTTATAAGTTTTATAAATATTTTTAATGCCTGGCCTAATAGAAGGCAGCTGGACCTTGTTAGTTTTTCTGCTTTTAATCTGTTGCAAATTTGTTATTTTGTTTGAAGTAGATGAAGGAAATCCAGTCTCACACAGATATGTCATAGGAAAATGGAGAAGTGTTTTAATACTATTTTAAGAGAATAGTGGGTATTCTACTTTGATACGATGCCAATATTCGACAATTAGTAGTTTCTTAAAGATTAATTGCAACATGGAATCTGAACTCATATTAATGAGTATTTTATTCTGCCTTGCATTGAAATCCACATGAATGGATATTTTACTTTTTGGAGTATAATTATTAAAAATGTCACAAACGCAGTGTAGTTAAATTCTTTCTTTTCCATTCAGGAAATTCCCCAAATCCTTAGGGAAACAAGAGGTGTTCCTGGATATTGTTGATCCAGGCTGAACGGGGTGTGAAAGGGGGATCTGAAGTTGTACACACATGCCATCCCACACTCACTGCACTTGGTTACGGTTTCTATCTAATACAGATGCCCAAACACCGTCTCAGTATGATGAATTTCTCTAGTCCTTGTTTTCTGTAACTTCTCTTTTAAAATTAAATCATCAGGTTTGTTTTAACTCCTTTTGTTTTAGTTGATGTGAAACATCCATTAACTGAAATTAGGTTAACATTGGTGCCAGGTTGGTTGAAAAATACAAAGGGTATTAACTTCTCAGCTTCAGGGCACAAGATAATTGGATGAGAGGAAAGTTAGAAAAAATATGCATCTCTTCTCCCAACATGACATAACACTCCACAAACAGCTAGGAGCATTAATGTTAATTCATAAAAGTTTTATATGGAACCAGTAGCAAAAGATTACAAGATTTAAAAATACAGCCACAGTCATAAGCTGTATTGCATTCAGATTGTTTTCTTGATTTTGAGATGTTAATCCTGTGGGATTAAGCTGTCAACTATTGCTGTCTTATAGTTTGAACAGCACAGCCTGAGAGCCCAAGAATAGTAATTATGTACAGAGAAAAAAAAGACTAGAAAAAATGTTGACAGTAGTTACCTCTGGGTGGTGAGATTATGGGTCATTTTTTTTATTTGTTTCTTTCTTGTCCTTTTTAAACATTAATTACAAGTGTTTATTGATCATTTATGATGTGGCATGTATTGTATTGAATAATGGGCTTAGAGCAGAGAACAAAGCTAATTCAGCCCTTACTCAGATCTTCCAAATAGGTCAATTTTCATATTTCTCATAGTAAATATGAAATCTTTCTATAATGACATAAATATAGTAAATATCATAAAATCAACACAAATTGAAAAAATACAGTGTTTCTTTTTCCTGTGTTTTTTTCTTTCTTTCTTTTTTTTGTGGGGACGGGGGCTTGTGAGTTTTGGGTTGTTTTCTCTGTAAGTACAATTCGGTGACTGTTTCAGGACAGTTCATCCAAATATCACTCAGGAAGTCTCTACAATGGGCTTGGGCGCCAAATGAGTTAAAGCCTTCATGTGGGAGGAGGAAGTGGTAGTGGCCTTTCTCTGAGCTATGTTCTCAGTGGCGCTTTTGAGCTGTGAAGATACTGTCTCCAAAGGATCCCAAACATGACTTGGAGCCACAAAAGGGCTGAGTGTAGCACTCAGATGGACCCTCCCCTATTTTGCTGCTAGGTTTAAGGTTTTTGACTCATTTCGGAGGCAGATCAAAGCCGAATGGCAGTGGAGCTTGAAAACTGGCTTGTGTCCACGGCCTGGAACAGCTTGGAAAGTGCACATCTTCTGTATGGAAACATCTGGGAATAAACTTGATGATGAAAGAAACCTCCCTTCCAAAAGGACTCCTATTTCACTTACGTGAATATTTTCTGACTACTAAAAGATAATGGAATTACTGTGGGATTAGGGTTTATGTTTGATCCTAGACAGGAAAATAGAAAAACGGTGGCTGGTATAATGAGCAGTTCTTCAAGTGAATCACTTTTGACAACCAATCTCCTTTCTATTTTTATAAATACATGGTTCCCAAGGCTTTGCAGAGACATTTGACTCTGTAGGAAGGCTCAGTATGACATAGTATATTTGTGAGAGAAAAATCGTGACTAATTATAAAAGCAGCTCACTGACTAGTCAGACAGAAAGGAGTTGGAAGCCACAACCAGCTCTTTGGCACTGACTTTCTGTGAAACTGTGACTCCTGAGCTGGCCTTCCCTGAAGTTTCTCCTCTTAAAAAATTATGGAGCTCAACAGAAAATAAAGATCAACTGGCAGTTGAAACAGTGCAGAGAAGGCCATGAATTTAATGGACTCTCTAGAACAGCATGAAGTTAGATTTTTGAAATAGGATTTATTTATCTAAAATGAAGGAGGCTGGAGGACGGGTATTGTTTAGAATCTTGCTAAGGCCTAAATTGAGCGTAACCAGAAAAACGAGGGGTCCCCCCTCAAAGGCTGAGAGAGGCAGTGATGACACAAGAGAAATGCCATGTCCAACAGGTAGTAATGTTATGAAATCCACTCTCCCCAGTGGGGGTGGCAGAACATGCAGTAACGTGACTGGAAGGATCTTCATGATTTCTTATTAAGCGAGGCAAGTCAGATGAGGAGAGCTGTGATACTGGACACCCATTGGTAGTGTTGATTACCTGGAACCTGACCTGAGAAAACGGCCAAGCACCAGGGTACATGGATGTGTGTGTGTGTGTGTGTGTAGAAGTGCTCTGGGGATGTCTACCAAAATGTTATTTTCATACTTGTATCAGCAATAAAAATAAAATATAGAAGTAATAAAGGAATAAATTTTTTTCTGGATTTGTGAATCCACAAGGAATTACATAGGTAAAGGAATATTGTTTGAGGTATTTTGCATAATTTATTAGGGAAGGGCAACCTATACAGTTCTCCTATGTCAACTAAAATAGCTTTCCCAATGGACCCTGGATCTACTTCAAAAGAGCATTTCTTGGGCTGCTTCATTCTTTGCTCAGAAACCTACCGTTAGACAAGTGACTCATTTATACACTTGAGCATTCGACATGGCCTCTTGCTTCCATACCTTCCCTCCCTGTAGTCTTTTCTCCCCTAACAATAGCCAGACTTGTAAAATGCAAGTCAGAGCTTCCCTCAGAAGTGTCCTATGGTCTCCCATCTCATTTATAAGAAGATCCGGAATCATCACAGTGACCTGTGAGGCCCCACCTGGCTCCGTGCTCCTGTTGACTCCCCCTTCCCCCGCTCTACGCCCGCCACACAGGCCCTTTGGCTGCCCCTAAGACCCATCTGCACGTTCACCCCAAGGTCTCCCCGGGCATCTGCGTAGCTTATTCCCACCTCCTTCCGGTGTGTGTTTAGGTGTTACCCCATCCTTCACCCCTTCCCTTCTGTCACTCCCTGTCCTCTTGCACCCAGTTTCAGCTTTCTCCATAGCACTCATCACCACCTGACATTTTTATGTATATTTTATACAAAATATACAAAAAAGAGTGACCATCTCCTACTAAAATTGTAACCTCTAAATGTTATCACAGAAATGGAAGTTTGCCTCCTTTGTCATTGCTGTGGCCATGCAGCCTAGGGCAGTACCTGACCCGGAGTAGACAGTACATATGTGTTGATGAATGAATTCCTGTCTCATTTCTCCTTTTTGTGTTCCGACATTTCTCCTTGCAGAGAAGTTGTTACATTCAACCATTTCCTCGAAGCAGCAGCAGAGAAGGAGCTTCAAGGGAAAGCTCGGCTCCAGGACTTCATTGAGAATCTGTTGCAACGGGTGGAACTGGCGGAAAAGCAGTTAGAGTACTACCAGAGCCAGCAGGCCGTGGGCCTCTGCCGGGATGTCAGGGCGCACGTGGTAAGTCACGCAGGTCTAGCCGAAGAGTGAGGTCCTTGGGTTTGGCAAGATCGGGTCAAGGACAGAGGAAACAGGAGCTGGGGAGTGACTTGCAGGGTCTCTCCAGACCTCACCTGAGAGCGCTGCCCTGGCCAGGCCTGTGTTGTGGAAGTGGGGTGGGTGAACCCAAGACACCCAGAAGTGAGCTTACTTATGGATGCACCGTCTCCAGTGTTTCCCCTCTGAGTCCACACACACCAAGCTGAGTTGGTAGGAATATTTTTATATCTGTGGAATAACAGAGTTTGAAGTATCCAGATAAAGCATTTGGCCCACCCTTGGTGTTCAAGTAGATCAGAAGATAGTACGGGGTTTTCATAAGGGAATCTTATGAAAGTGTTGACCCTTCTCAGCAAAGCAAGATTTAACTACCTATATACGTTCTCCTTAGTAGGAAAGAGAACACTATTCAATAGCCTCTAAAGTTTAAGCATTTTTAAGTATATTTTCAGAGACAGAAAAATTCACAGGTGATAGCTCTGTTACAGAATATACTTTTGCATAAAGTTTTACATATAGTTTCAGGGGCTTAAGAAATCATGAGAGTCCAGGTGAGAGCTCTAGATATGGGTGAGGTCCAGATTCTCATAGTGGCTCAATCAAGGTCCCCTGGTCTTTTCTGGGGGGGGGGGGGGCGGGGGTGTGAAATAACCATGCTGTAGATGAGGGGTGTGGGTGGTGATTTTTGTCCTCTATAAAATTTCCTTGGTGGTGTAAACAGTAAAGCCAAAGAAAGGACTTTTGAAACGCCAAAGTGGTTTATTTATAACATTTTTATTATTTATTGAATTTCATTTGCACTTACCTCCTTCCCAGAAGATTTTTAAATGATCCTTTTACTTCCCCCCAAATGGACTATATATAAGGAAATAGGAAACATTTATGCTAATCAGCAGTTTAGTAAGATTGCTGCTACTGGTTGAAATAAACTTTAGTTTGAGCATTCTGGAAGCCAAGATGGAAAGGAAATATGGTTAAGTCATAAAAGGAGGAATAAAATGAAGGGCAGGTGAGTAAAAGAAGGAAGATTCAAGGGAGAGAGACAGACTACAGGAAAGAAAGGAGAGAGGGAGGAAGGTAAGAAAGAAAGAAATCTTACCCAGTGCTTACCGTAATAATGTGCACTCGGTAATACAAGTTTCAGAGCCTTCCAGAAACAAAGTAGACTGACAGGAAGTACATTTGTTATATCTGTGAGGTTTCTGTGTTCCAAGCAGTTTCGGCTACATGGCATACTTGTTATTTTCCAGGTGGGTGTCTGTGGTCCCCTGAGGGGGAAACTTCACTCCCCTCCTTGATGCCGCGGTTAGCCCCTGGGAGACCGTGCGAGTGTCCAGGCATAGCTCACTGGCTGGAGGGCCACTCCGAGTCTCCTCCTACCTTCTTCTTCCACCTTGCCCTGTTTCAGGAGAGGGTTGTGGCAGGAGGTCGGAGAGCTCACACATGAGGTGAAAGGCCTGCCTTCTAGATCATTCTCACCCTCCCTCTGACAGGGCAAGACAGTTTATCTTCCTGGGCTTTTAATTCTTCTATAACATGAATCAGTTAGACTAGATGTTCTAACAGATCTTTTGGCCTCTTAAATTCTCTGCTCATAACCTGACTTTGGGTGTTAGGAATTCTAAGATTGAAATGTAGCATCTATATTGTCAGGCTTATAAATAACACAGAGCTGAGAAATGTGTAAAATTCTACTATGCTAAGCCAAGAGGATCTTAGAGAGAAAACAATGGAAAGCAAGTGGGAAGAAAGGAAGCCCATTAGTTTTCTCTTATGTATAGTTCTGTGCTCACTTCCTCTGCTCAGTTTATTTTTCCAGCTTGAAAATTGAACACCTTTCCTAAGACATAGCCAGTCATTATTTCTTGCCATGCTGTGCCATGTGATCAAAAGTTGAACAGCATCTCTGCTCTCTAGTCAGGTGTATATATAAAATTATCTGTACATACAACATATATACATGTACACGCATAAGCACACACATGCACTCATGCATACATACCTATAAACAAATATGGTAGAAAATTAATAAATATTTATGTTCAAGCCCTCTGTGTCCCAAAATGTGAATGACATCACCTGCCTTCATCAGACTTGATTTACCTGGGGAAGAACTGATTCATTCAAATACAGTATAGATAAGACTACAGCAGGGAATTTGGACGTGAGAGCTGTTTGTGAGTAAAGCGTGACCACACTGTAGGGAGGTGAACTAGAGGGGGGAGCATACATCTCTCTGAGAAGACCAACAATGAGGTGTTTGATTTCTGAAAGGATTTAGCAGATGCCGTTTCCCCTATTTTCATGCATAATCCTTTGACTCTGCTTTGGACCATAATGGACCACATCATGAGCCAGTCCCAGGACCCTGAGACCGTGTCTCCTTATCACTTGGTCTATTTCACTGTAATCGTACGCACTCACCTAATGAAGTTAGGAGCCATGTCTTTGATGTAAGCAAAGTGCTGAGTCTGGACTCCCAGGGTAACTGTGGCTCTAGCTACATGGAGGAACTTGGACGCTTTTAGATGGAGAAGCTTTGGATCATATTTCTATTAACCTCTGATCCGGCTTAGTGAAGAAGGTCCAGAGCACAGAGACACCCAGGCTTCTGGAGCCTCATTCCCCACCCCGCCCCGGCCCAGAAGAGCTCTGGCCCCAGTGTACCCGAGGAGGGAGCAGAGCATTCTGACCTGTGTGCCTCCCCACCCCCCACACACATCAGCCCCTTCCTCCAGAGCAGTTGGGAACACCATGCCCAGCCTGGCCTGGCGCTTGCTGTTGCCACTAACACTACCCTACAGAAGGTGTGAATCTTCTTTATTGCCCTTCTTCTCCCCACCCCACAGTCCTTCTCCTTTTTTCTCTTTTTCTCATTACCAACTTCAAGTAGCAGTGAAATTTCTACATCAGTGTATACATTCATTCTTTTTAAGGTACCTCCAAGCTTCAAGATGCTTTTGTGCTCTGGAAAGATTTCCTTCACCCCTCACATTTAGGGCCTTTTCTGAAATAACGTTTCGGCATCTATATCTGTTCCCTTGATCCCCTTGAGCGTCTTTGTTCTTGGTTCACCTGGCTGGTTTCTAAAAGTGTGCTATGCTTACTCAGATATTTTCTCTTTACGCTCTGAAAAATGCTGTCGAATTAGACACAAAGTGACCCAGTATCCCATCTGCCGGAATCACGGACAGAGCTGCTCACACAGAAGGTCATGAAACAGCTTGGATAATCTTATTTTAAGGATTGCATTTATGTCCTGCAGGCTGCTAAATTAGGACTAGCAGTAATTCCTTTAACACTTATTTATTGAGGACACAGCGCTTACTGAATGCCAGGGAAACTGCTGTGAGAGAGATAGATGAGGTCCCTGCTCTCGGTGAGGAGGGGCTCACAGTAAGCAAGTAAACAAACAATGAAGGTAATTTTGTATAGTGATAACTACCGTAAAGGAAAAAGTAAGATGATACGTTTGAGATGCCCACTTCAGTGAAATGCTCTCACGAAAAGCCTTGCTGAAGAGGCAGCTTCGCACTGTGACCTGAATAACAAGAAGGAACCAACTCTCTAAATTTGCAAGTGGAATGTTCTAGACAAAGGAATAGGATTTGCAACTGCCTTCGGAGGGAACAAGCTTGGCACGTTTGAGTGCTAGGATGTGAAGTCAGAGAGTTGGGAAGGATCCAGGCCGTGCCAGGGCTTGTAGGTCACGTAAGGAGTTTGGATCTAGTCCAGAGCATAGAGGGAAGCCATTGGAAGGTTTTAAGCTAGAGGTGATCTGTGGTTTAGCAGAATCAGTCTGGCTGCTCTGTGGGGAATTGACTGCAGGAATGTAAGAATGCGAGGTGGGTTAGGAGGCTGTTATGGTAGCAGCGGAGAGAAGAAGGCAATTTGGATAGAGTGGAGGTAAAGGGAAGTGATAGGTATAGAATAAGTTCTGGGAGTAGAATTGACAAGACCGCTTGGCCTTGCTGAAGGATTAGATTTAGAGGGTAAAGGAGAAAGGAATCAAGAGTCAATCTAAGGCCTTGGCTGGGTGGCTTGCTTGGTTGGAGTACCATTCCCAATGCACCAAGGTTGCTGTTCAGCCCCTGGTCAGGGCACATATAGGAATCAACCAATGCGTGCATGGATGAGTGGAACAACAAATTGATACCCCTCTCTCTCTTTCTCTTTCTCTCTCAAAATCAATAAAAAAACTTTAATTAAAAAGAATGAATCTAAGGTTTTAGCCTAAACAGTTGAATGTGCAGTGCTATTTCTACACAGGGGAAGTTGGAAGGAGGCGGGGTTTCCCCAAGCCTATTATAACAACCTGAGACACCATTTTTGTGTTTTAGAAATAGTTAGACTGACTCTCAGCACAAGGCTATTTATGTTTTTCCAACCTGGACACTCAGTCAAACACACTCTTGATCCCTATCTTCATACACTCCTGTCTCTATAAAGAAAGAAGACAGAGTGGACTAGGGAAATGGAGGTAGGTGGATGGGCTAAGTGGGCAGAGCCTTTCCATCTATCTGAGGCTCTGGGGGCCCGAAGGAACAGTGGCCTCTTGTGTTCGCGGGGAGGATTGCATATGGAATTCTGTGGTGTGTGATAACGGGTCCCATCTCCACCTCAAACCTCATAATCTGAAGGATCAGCGGAGAAATTCTGATCCAGCCTGGATTCCACTTAACTTTTTGTGTATACACTTCCTTGCTCTTAAACTTATGTGTACAAACACACACTTTTTAGGGAGGCTGTGCAGAGTGAAGACTTACTGTGGCTAAGAAGGTGCCATGTTAGGTTTGAGGTCCAGCCCTAACACTGATAAAGCATTGAGGCTTTGAACCAGCTACTTAACTTGTCTGCCATAGTTTCCACATCTGTAAAATGGGGATTATAAGGTCTCCTCTTAGGGTTGTTTTGAGGGTTGTGTTTGTTCCTTGGTGAGTATTTTACCCAGTATGTGATGTATAGACATGCACAATTTGTGGTAGCTATGTATGAGGTTGTGGCTCATCTTTACCCATCTTTATGTGTGCATTTCTCTTTTTATAATGCATAGTAAATTATTCTTGTTTCCTGAGGTCCCAGCAGGGCCCATTAGTGACATCACAGATGCTAAGGTTGTGGTTCTTAAAACTCCAGCGACTCCTTTGAACATTTGAGAACACTGCTGGCCTTTTCCACAGAGCGTGAAGCAGGAAAGTATAGACACACTTCCTCTCTCTCTCTCATAAAATTCCAAGGGGTATTGTGTATACATATAAGCAATAAGTCATCAAACAGTATGTACACAATTCTTTTTTTATTTATAGATTTTAGTGAGAGAAAAACCAATTTGGTGTTCCACTTATTTGTGCATTCATTGGTTGATTCTTGTATATACCCTGACTGGAGATCAAACCCACCACCTTGGGGTGTCAGGTTGATGCTCTAACCAACGTGCTACCTAGCCAGGGCCAAGCTATATGTGTACATCCATACAGTAAAGTGAAAAAAATTTGTTATGCCTCAGTATTAATGTACAAAAATGGGGGAGGGACTTAAAGGGAGAAAGATCCTGTACTTGTGTATGTGTGTGTGTGTGTGTGTGTGTGTGTGTGATTTACACATACACTAAAGTCTATTAAACAAGCCCAGGTGAGAGACCCTAGTTGGTGGTGGTGGGGTAGGAGGGCAACAAGATAGAAATGCTGATGCCTCTGGGGATCCCAGAAGCTGCAGGCTGGTGTTCATCACCTATCCCACCTTCTTTGTATAGTGCAGAACCTCAGGACCCTCGTGCAAGGAAGGGGCCTTTTTCTCTCCATATTTCCTAATCCCTTGCCAAAACCCACCAGTGTGAACAGGGCCAACAGTAATGCTGACTTTTGATTGTCAAAAGGCAGAAGGCAAGAATGCCATCTTGCCTTCTTGGGGACGTGACCCTCAAAAGTTAAGAAAACTTCTTTCTGGTTTGCTACTGACTAAAGCCCCAGGGGCAGCCAGGAAAACTGGGGACATGATCCTGTTATGCTGAGCTTCGTTTCTCGGTAGTTGAGTCTAGCAGGAACACGTGTCTTGGCGGCATTGAGCCCCGGCAGCACGATGGCCCTTTCTCCACATTTTCTTTGTCATCCTCACCTTCTGTTTGTCTGCCTGCCACTCCCTTTCACGAAGGAGGTCAGGAACAGAAGGGCTGGAATACACTGGGTTGGCCTGTAACATGGATGGTCACATCTGGATCACAAAATGGTAATTATCAATTTATTCTGAAAATGATATTCCTAGCTTGGCCACAACAGTACATGAAGTGATATTTTAATGGGAGTGGAAAGTAATCTCAGTGGTAGATGGCCTCGGACAATTGTGGAGTAGGTTGGTCTTCATATGCTCTCATTTTAGAAATGAGGCATTTTAGGCAATAAACATTTCATGCCAATTTTCCCCTCTGTTGATACACTGTGACCAGCCATAGCTGTAGGAAATTAGCTGCAAATAGAGTCTGAATCAATCAAGAAATAATGCTACTTCATTCCAGTTTTTAATAACATGTTTCTTCACATGTTGCTCTATTGGGGGGCCCTTTGACTTGTTGAGATTTTTGAGATCTGCTGATTTCGGCCTCTTGGAAATGTCGGAACAGGGAGGACAGAGGGCCCCTGAGCGAGCAGAGGCTGAGCCTGAGACGTTCCTGTTCACCGCTGGGACCATAGGCATTGCTCCCGATGGTTACTGCTTCCTTAACGGAAATACCATTTCTTAAATATATAAGCAAGATTTTAAAAACCAAGTTCAATCTTCAAGTTAAGTAATGTTTTTTCTTATTTGTTTTCCTTTAGCTTACAGATATCTCTTCAAACAGGAAACCCAAATGCCTGTATGTATATTTTTTTATACTTGGTCATCTGATAATGTTTGCATAATGCTTTTCTGTTGCGTTTTATATGGCATCTATAATATAAATGGTATTGAGGGTCTCGGGTAAAAATTTACCTGCTTATACACCTAACTTTCTAAAATGTGGATGTGACTTTTAGCTATGCTAGTCGTCTAATGTATATGGCCGTATGATAGTGCTATACAGTATTTATACAGTGTTGTCACATGGTGTAACTTTCTCTTATTGAGGTATAGACATAATAGCTCTGTACTACGACTGCTGCACGGTGTGTACGATATTGCATATATGCATTTACACCAGCAATCACATGCTTTATAACGGCTGTACTACAGACGTGTCTGATTCCTCTAGTAGTCACTTAAAGACTCGTGAGGTGTGGGTTCTGCTCCCGTCTTCGCCATAGACTACCTGCATGTATTGTATCATCCTGGGGAGTCGTTTACATGTTCTGGTTCTCAGGTTTTGTCACTGGTAAATGGGACTAGTAATATTTCTCTGAGAATGTATCACTTTCTCAGAGTGAAGGGATCACTTCATGAAGGTCACAGGAATTTTTGGAAGAAAATTACCAATATATATTACTTGTTTTACTGGCAGCATTATCGCTGCCCTAGCATGCAGGAGTGATTGTGCTGTGGGTAGCTTTTGTTCTTTTAAGGCTTTAAAGACGTCTTTCTGCTCATCTCCCCCCTCCTCCCCGACCATCTGTAGAAGCCGAGGGCACCCACACTCAGTGTGCAACCACCCCGATCTCAAGACTCATTTTCATCCAAAGGGAAGGAGCTACCTGAAAAAAGCCAGGGACGACAGAGCCGGCATGCAGCCTGCTAAGTCCATCCACGAACAGGCCGAGACCCCAAGAGAACTCTGCAGACCGTCGAAGAAAGGAGAGCCTCTGGGGTTCAGTCGGAAAGGCAACATCAGGCCCAAAATGTCCAAAAAAAAGCCAACAGCGCTCGTGAACATCATCTAATGGGGTGGGAGGCCTGGACCATCGTTGCTGGGCTTTGGGGAGTGTCGATTCAGGGGCCAACAATAATGTTCTTTTTCACACATCCCATAATAAGACACAGTGGGAAAGCAAAGTGTATAACACATTTACTTCCTGTCTGTACAAGCACGTGGATTAACCAGAACTTAACAAACAGGAGTCTTCGTGAACCAAAATTTTTTTACAGGCCTCTTGTAAAACCAAGAGGCAAATTACAAACAATTTTTTTTTTAAAAAAAGCAGTCTTTCCAAAAATTTTAGTTAAAGAAAGCTCCAACTTCTAAAATAATTAGTCCAGTATCCAGTACTTTCTACATCTGGCGTTCTATGCGGTGGTGATTAGTTCTCTGACCCAAGGCCACACAAGATGTCAGGTACTGGGAAAAGCTGCATCTGTGCCCACTGCTTGCTAAATTATGAGACAAGGAATAGGAATATAAAGTCTCTTAATAGCAGTGAAATGAAAATATTTTTGTTTTTAACCTACCCCTCCATTAGTTTGAAAGCCTCCAAAATAAGAATTCCTGTTTCCCAGAGTACTCATCTGTTAGATTTCAGTTCTCATTTCAATGGACTGTTTTCCAGTTTGTTTGGTTCTGGTTTTTTGTTTCACTGGCTGCACATTTATTCGGATTTTGGTGCCCCTCTGCTGTCTTCTTTGGCTGGGTACTCTGCACCCTAAGACCGTGCTGCCAGCCTCTACCCTAATAGTTCCTATTGCCGTGGTTAGGGGAGGACATAAAACCCTTCTGATCAGCAGCCATCACGAGCTCAGGGTCCGAGTGGTCGGAGGCAGTGGGTTGCGCATGGCGGCGAGCATTGCGAGCCATCTGGGAGGCACCGCAGCGCTTTCCCGAGACCTTCCCCGGCAGCGTCAGCGGCCTCTCTGCTAGCTGCAGGCATGGCTGTGTCCTTGCTCACCCCACTTGTCCACCTCCTGCTGCTTCTGTGCCCTTTTATGACTAAAATACACATTCTTACCTTTCAACCAGGTATCTGAAGTATTCATTGTATACTGCTTTCTAAAGCAGTTTCTGAAATAAGCAGTACACGTGGGATCCAGAATCTGAGAGCGTCCTCCTCTCCTGCCCTGAAATGGCCTTTGCTTCCACAAAGACCCATCTTTTAAGAATCTTCTGCTTTATGACTTTCTTCAAGAACGAACTTTCATGGTTTTTAAACTTAATATTATCCTCAAATCTGCAGAGTTTACAAGTGCTAACATCCTCCTGGAAATAAGAATAATTATGTCCATGAATATATACATGTATACATATATATAACATATAAAATATATATGTCAAGTATATTAGTTTATTTTTAAATACTCATGGAAAAGGTGTGTGTTTGTGGTGGGTGGTTTTTAAACTATATATGCTAGCTCATGTAAATTGAATTCTGTCATTTTAAAAATTAAAACTGTAACCTAATTAACATTAGTAGAATTATGATTGTTATTACAATAAACATCAGATTAGCAGTGCATTAAAAATAGGTAATTAAGCAATTACTTAACATGACATTACATTGAAAAGTATAACTTACCGTTATACAAACACTTTTAACCTGGTATAGTGAAAATGTTGATTTTTTAATCTTCACTCTGACTTTTGGCTCTTGAGGGTGGGCCATTCATGTGGCGTAAAGGCAACTATCAAGTGGGAAAACATTGCTGTGA
Source organism: Desmodus rotundus (assembly GCF_022682495.2). NCBI lineage: Eukaryota > Metazoa > Chordata > Mammalia > Chiroptera > Phyllostomidae > Desmodus > Desmodus rotundus. The sequence goes on from NC_071390.1 coordinate 39,055,358, forward strand.
ATATCACTGTTTGGGCTAACATTGTAAAATTGTGACGCTATAATTATTTATTTGGAGAATCAATCTTCTCCAAGGTTCTTTATTACTGATGTTCATACCATGACTGCACTTTAGCCTTCGCACACTGAAAACTGACTTGTCGACTGTATTGCATGCCGGTGGTCCTGTAACATGTGTGTGCAGTCACTACTTGTTTTTAAAGGTGGTATAACCAGGCTTCTTTTCTAATTTATTTAATGTGAGCTACATTTTCAGTTTTCATTTAATATGCCAAGAGGGCATGACAGCTTTCTTTGACAGTGGTACACGTGAGCTTCAGAAAGCACCATGTCGTTCTACTCTATGTGCATTACACAAGAGAGGTGATTTTTAAGATGCATTATATTTAAATTTTTTTTAAGTTTCAACTAAAGTCTGACCCTCACACAAGGAGATGCATCACGTATGTTGTGCTTCCTTAGACACATAAATTTGCTATTGAAACATGAAAGCTGGCCCCTCTGACAGATACCCCACTTCCATGCCATGGCCTGAGCCGGGTGCCATGTCCCACTTGCGTCTTATTTTAACTTTTTTTTTTTTTGTCTACATGGGAAGCCAACCTTAGAGTTGCTCTTTGGAAGAAATCACCAGAGTTCTGGGAAAACATGTTAAAGGTTAAACTCAAGAATGGATCTAATTTGTTTTGTAAGGAAAACAATCTTTATTTAAACTGTTTTTCATTCTTTTTCCCCCCCCCAAACTAGGTTACAGATTCTTAACTGCAAAATTCAGATTTATTAGACACTGTTTTCCAGTATTTTGCAGGGTCAGTCAGTTGTCTGGAAGTTGTAATATTCTCTTCCAAGAATTAAGAAGAAAGTTTTTAAATTATGAAATATTATAAAAATAAAGCTATATTTCTGATTAATGTGTTGCCACGTTTTGTCTAGTTGAAATGTTTCTGGAGAGCCAAGTGTGCTGGTCCGTTAACAGTGAACAAAATGGTCTTTTATGAATAAGCGCTTCCTTATACATATAATCACCATGATCTTCGACCTGTAAGCTTTCTTGAGAAGTTAGGTTGATAGTTTTTGTTTATCATAATGTCTACATATCAAAGTTCTTTTTACATATGTTCACACTGAGAACACAAGCCCATTTGGCACTTTTCTCCCAACTTCCTGCATAACTATGAGTAATTTTCCCACACTGTATTTTTAAACTTGTCAGCTCTTAGCAAAAACCACGAACAGATTTCACACTACACATTTCAACCTATATATGTTATATATCCTAGTCATTGCAAGGCCCAGAGAGTGCTCGGGACAGATCACATAGAGAAGTGCATCACTGGCAGAATTACTCAACCACTGGTCTTTCAAGAACCATGGAATTAGGAGAGTTTAGGGACTCCCATTTGTTCAGGAGGTATGAGAACTATTAGGGAGATGACCACAGTCTGTTCTTATACTTACATTAAAGTTAATGAGTTCACCAGGTCATAATATTCTTCAGAAATAACTGTGACATTCTTGATTATCTCTAAACATTAGAAAACATGTCTAAGTATCTTGATTCTGCTCAGCTGGGATCCTTGAAAAATGAACTCCAGAGACAGCAGACATGCAGGGTCCCAAGCACAAGCCCTGGAGTCATTTCAAATATTTAAATGATAGGGAACTTTAAAAACTGAATTCCTTTTTGTGAAATTAAGGTGGTAAAATTTTTAGTTTTTTGTCCATGTTCTGTATCAATAAAGTTGACATATCTGCAAGGGATCTTCAACCTGTAGCCCTACGATGCATTGCCTCTGGGTTTGCGGCCCTTATTCTAAGACAGAAGTGAGGTTTTGCCTGAGGGTAAACATGCATCGGCTGGCCCTGCTGTGCTGCCCACGCTGTAATGGGGGCACCGTTAAACGTTCCATACCTGGAGGCAGGTGTCGGATGGTGATCCAGGGCTTTAGTACCCAAGTCCTGAGAAAAGGGAGGTCATGCTTGCTGTCCTCAAATGTCTGAAGGGCTGTCACATGCAAGAATGCTTATTTTGTGTGACTGCAAAATACATTACTAAAATCAGTGAGCGGGAGTTCTAAAGAAGCAGATATCAAGTCATTGAACAAAAAATGTTTCTAAATTCAACAAGGAAAAGGTCACCTTGTTGAAAAGTGAGCTCCGCATCTCCTCACTGCTCTCTGTGGTAGATGGGATCCTTCTCTGGGTGGGGAATTGGAGGGGATTCTTCAAAGTACACATAACTCTGGGATTCCACCATAGGTACTGAAGCTACACTATTTTTGGCTACATAAAACTTAGTGTTGACATGGTGAATTGATTTTGGAGATCTTACTTCACTGACATCTTTTTTAAAAATTACGTTTTGCCCTTGTTTTCAATTTTTTACTTAATCGATGTTTTAGAGAAATATTGATTTGTTGTTCCACTTATTTATGCATTCATGGGTTGCTTCTGGTAGGTGCCCTGACTGGAGATCACACCCATAGCCTTGGTGTATCAGGACAACACTCTAATCAACTGAGCTACAGAGCCAGGGCTTTTCACTGACTAAACTTTATGGAATGTTCTATGACATGCACCTACAGTTATCCTCATAGATGCTTTTGAGGTAGGTAGGGTGAGGAGGTATCATTTCCTTCCCCTGGCAGGAACAGAAAGAGGAGTTGGGGAAATGGGAGGTATAGATCTGGCAGGACCGTGTGCTTCTCAGGAAGCAGCTCACCTCACTGCAGTTTCAGTGTTGAAAAAGAAGGTGCACTTTTTGCTAAAACATGGCTCCTGAGAGCAAGCCAGCCATTTCACCTGGTGTTCAGTTGAATTAATGGCAATTCTGTCCAGCCCTGGGGGAGAACTTGGCAACGTGGCACTTAGTTCGAGATGGCACGCTGTGTGTCGGGCTCCGGTGTTAGGCCTTCCTCAGGCATTTTTTAAGGTAGTACTAAATGTACTAAACTTTAGCCTTCTGTCAATATTTAAGAACATGACTTCATATTTTATAGAGAAGGTGGGGCTTATAGTGGTTTGAAAGATTTTTTTTTTCCTTCATGCCAGACAAAGCAAGAGAACCAGAATATTGTCTTCCTGAATCTCAGCTAGCGCTTTTTGTACAACATTGAGACACCTCTTGACAAGATTCCCAGAAAATGGTTCCTAAATGTATGCATTTGTTGATTATACAATGGTCCTCATTGTCCTAAAATTCAGTTTAATATTTATTGTCAATTATTGCAATTATTGTCATTTATTGAACACAAGCCACTGTGGGGGATATAAATTATCACCACTCTGTCATCTCTAGAGACTCCCCCAGCTTGTACTGGAGCCACCCTACTTTGCTAAGGATCTCCCAAGTTTCAGATCGAAGTCTGTTAGAATTTAATGCACACATTTTGGACACTTTAGATTGGTCGAGAGGCACTCCATTCACCTCGGTCAATCTAGCATACAGAAACAGCCAATTGTGTATCTCAGCTCCTCTTCGTTCAAGGCCCAGTGGCCATTCCCCTCGTCTCAGGAGTGCACCACTTTTTTTGTTGTTGTTGTTAATCCCTTTTTAAGTCAGCCTGTAATTTGACACCATAGCTAAAACTTCTTAAATAATCCTAAACACAGAAGGCTGGTGGAGGGAACTGGGAGCCTTACAAAGGGAGGGTCACCCTAGCATAAACAACGGTGCTCATAGTGGGGTCAGGGCAAACGCGTGGACACACAGTTGTTAATGGGACGTAGGGAGAAGCCCTGAGCTTGCCTGCACGTTCTGGTTCTGGCCTGCCTCTCCCACCTCCTCCAGTCCCACACCTGACTCCTTCCTCTCCAGCCACTGGCTTCCCTTCAGAGCATCGCAAATACCCTGTGCTCTCTGAGCACCGCCATTCTGCTGCCTTACTTCTTCTGCCTGGATGCCCTTCTCTTTCATCCGCACCTGGTTAATTTTTACTCAGCCTTCAGATTTCAGGTCAACTGTCACTTCCCCAAGGCAGCTTCATAACTCTTGGAACATCATGTACCTTTTCACTGTTGCAATGATCCAAGCTGCCTCTTTAGATCTAACAGTGTGATTCCTTGACTCACATCTGCTTCCCTACTAGTCTGACTTTTCCATGAAAAGGGGCCATATCCATATCTTTTATCCCCAGTACGTCCCCAGGGTCAGGTGCAGTACCTGGCACAGAGTGGGTCTTCACTAAGTATTTGCAGAGCATGCAAGCATCAGTAGTCTCAGGTACGTTATAAAAGGAAAGAATCATAAGAATGTGGATTTTCTTCCAGCTGGGAAGCAGTGCTTGAAGAATGAGTAGGACTGGGCATAACAGAAAAGAGAAGTGCATTCTGAGCACAGCCACGGAGGCCGAAAGCACAGGCCCAACGAGGCCTGGGAAGTAACGATACTTGATCTCGTGTGGCCATGTGTTCTCAAGTCTGTCTCCCCATCAAGAGGGTAAGCTCCTTCGGTCTGCACCTATCCTGCAGACTGTGTCCTAACCTATCTTGATGTCCAGCACCTAGCACCAGACCAGTTGCTATACTGACATTCGGGACAGATCATGAAAGACAGGATTATACCTAGAGCCTAGGAAGGGCCTCAGCTTGCCAGTAAGGGCAAGTAGCTTCAGTTATAGGAGAAGAAGGCAGATTATTGGAGCATTCCCCTTATAAGGACCCTTCCAGCTAGTGCTGGAACATATGGACTGGCTGGTCACCGCTCCTATCAGTAGATATTTTGAAATTCTTCTTCTTTTAGCCTGCATCTATGGTGGGATGGAAAATACATGGCATTTCCTGCTTTTGAATCCACGGGAAATACTGCTAATTGGCCACAATCATCTTTCCTGATGAATGGAAACATGGCCTCAGATTCCTCTTCAGCACAGTCATGACCAGCTGTGGTAGACAGAATAATGCACCCCCCACAAAAAAATGTCTATGTCAGAGCGATATGACGCAAGAAAGACTCGACCTGCCACTGCTGGCTTTGGAGGAGGGGACTGCAAGCCAAGGAGAGTGGGCAGCCTCTAGATGCTGGAAAAGGCAGGAAAATGATTCTCCCCAGAGCCACCAGAGAGAAATGCAGCCCTGCTGATACCTTGACTTTAGCCAAAGAACACCTATGTTGAATTTTGAAACTTTAGAATTGTAAGATAATAAATAGGCACTGTGTTATGCCCCGAAGGTTTTGGTCATTTGTCACAACAGCCACAGAAGACTAACATTCCAGCTCATCACGTTGGGCACACAGAGTGCGATCTACTTGCCACCCCTCAAAAGTGGTGCGGTTGCAGGAGGACCGGTGTTGGCTGCCTGCTTTATCATTTTCATCTTCTGTACCTGGGGCTCCAGTTTCAGCTCAGCGGGAAAACAGACAGAATACGGCCGTGCCTTGGTCACGTAGAAAGTACTTGGGGGACAACCATGAAGTCTTCCTTCATTCCTACCAATTCCCCACCCAAGAACTTGAAAATTAAAAAAAAAATTTCCTTGTATATGAAAATAAAAAACAAATTATAATCATTTATAATATAATCAAATTATAAAATTATGAAGTTACATTAAACAATCCAAATGGCGAATTAACTATAATGTATTTGATGACATTAACATAATAAAGCAGCTAGAATTCTTTTGGAGAATTTTGATGAGCTTACTTGAGCCAGAACTGACGACAAGTGCTGGGAAGCAAGATGTCAAATGCTCCAGGGAATGACAGTCTTGCAGTTTCTTTTATGCATATAAAGTTAAGGAGGGAGAGTAAGGAAGATTACATGAAGATGGATGAAAATGAGAGAGGGATAGGATTATAGGATAGTTGATACTATATTAAAACAGCTAGATATTACCATAGTTGAAGAAAGACCTGGGCTCTACCACTTGCTAGTATTGTTATCTTGGGCAATTTATTTCCTCCAAGTCTCATTTTCTCTCTCTCTAGTTGGGATTATGAGATAATCTGTGTAAAGTTTTTAACCCAATGCTTGGCAGAGTCAGCACCTAATAGATTTATTTAAGAGAGAGTTGGTTGCAAATGGAAGTTTATAAAAGGAAATGTCAGAAACAAATGCAAACAGCGTTTGCTGTGGATATGCGGATATGTCGGTTCCGAAGTTCGGAAGGGAAATAAAGCTCCCTTCCAAAGCTTGGAACCAACCAATAATTATGACACATGAGGCCAGTACATGTAAGACCAAACATCAGTGCTCCTGGCAAATCTGGATTCCAGAAAATTCTTTGGACCGTATTTCTATGCACTGCTTTTGGACCTTAATTCACCCACTGTACATGGTTCTTGGGGCCCTATGTCTTCATTCTCCAGCAGGGTCAACGTAGTGCCCTTGACTTTCTTTCCTTGGGAGTCTCTACTCTAGCTGTAGTGGAAAATCCATTCTTCTTTTTGGCTGCCCAGCATTTGAACCCTTTCTTATTTTGCAGGGAGATTCCCCCACCTAATGGGGTAGAGCCATGTCCTACAAGAGAACTAGAAAATGTCACATACTCTCTTTGCCATCCTATCCTGAAGCTCTGTGACTTAGGTCGCCAATCACACATGTCCACCTCAGGAAGCAGGGGTGTGCAGAAACCAGTCTGGTGGTGGAAGATAGTGGAAGGAGCAGCTCCACCCATTTCCTGAGGCATCGGCAATGACAGTTGTGGCAGCAGGATCCAGCACCCAGTTTGTTTGTGGCCAGTGGGATGTTTGTGCCCACTCACAGTTACACTGTGCCTTCACTGGACCATTTCAGTCGTATAATTTCAGCCTTGCTCCTGGCTGGGTAGCACCTCCTCACCTGGTTCTCTATCCTTCCCAGAAATGATGTGAGCTTACAATGCCGTTTCAATAATCTCCTTTCTGATAAATCAGCTAGAATCAATTTCTGTTGCTTGCCACTAAGGACCCAGAAGAATATAGCACATCTGTTTCAAGTAGCTTGGGAAGAGGAACCACTTCCTTTAAAGTGGTCTGGAATGAATTTCACATGGTCTCCAATGAAGTAGCTATTGACTCTGTAGCATTAAAGAGGTTTTGTGCATTCATTTTTTGTTTTGTTTTGTTTTGTTTTGTGCATTCTTACTCAGCCCATTCCTTCTAAGCTTCAGGATCAGGTACAAGGTATCCCACCATTTGCATTACAGTTTAAGAGAGAGTTCTTCATCATGTTGAATACTCAGTCTGGCCTAATAGCTTAGATAAGTTCTGTTTTAAGATTTCACCAAAAGGCTCTTGTCAAAATCACTACAATTAACTATATATCCATCCATCCATCCATCAGTCCATCCCATCCAACACCATTGACCAATATTCAGGAGAAAATGTATGAGCAAGTCACTGTAGTAGGTAGAGGGGATATTGGCTGCCTCCTTACCAGATATAATTGGGGTAGCTGGTGAAATTTTCTGAGCCATCCAGGCCAATCCCAGTCACTGTTGGCCTCTCTGGAATGGTGTCCACATTACCCTGAATGGCCCTGGGCCTTCTGCAGTGTCTAAATGGAATCCCTGACTCAGTTTTTCTCTTTCCCATGACACTGTTTATTTTCTTCACAGCACTGGTTACTATATGAAATTATTTTATTTATTCATCTATTTGTTTATTATCTGTTCCATACCCTAGCCTCATGGTAGGGTCTTGTCCATCTTATTTCATGAATACTGCCAAAATCCTGGTTGATGAGTATTTGTTCAATGAATTCAACTCATTGATTCATTGATTCTAGAGGGAAAATCCTTCTTGTGTGCTCTGATCTGGAACAGGGCTAAGGGTTAGCCACTGTTGACGGGGAAGTTACAGTGAAAAGACTTGGAGGGATTCCTGCAGTGTGTAGAATATAGAGAGGAATTTTGGGGTGTCCCATTTGGTCGCAATGTTCTTCCTTAAAGAAGGCAGTTTGTGGCTGCTGCCGGTCCTCCCAGGGACAGCAGAGGTAGTTCTACAAGAGGGAGGCCAAGCTGTCAGACAATCCTGCCTCCCCAGATGGTAACAGAAACTCCTCTGAGATTACTTGACAGCAGTGATTCTCAACCCTTGATGAGAATCGGAATCACTTGGGAAATTGGGTGAAAATACAAAGGCCTAGGGCCTATCCTGCCTCAGCAAGTTCTGTCATCTGTGTTCTCTATTAGGTCTCCAGCTAACTCAATACACACCAAAGTCTCAAAGCTACTGCTCTGTATGGCTGCATTTCACAAAGTTTCTTCCATGGGCCACAGTTACTCAGGATGTTAATAGTTAAATAAATGAGTTATCAAGTTAAGCACGTTTTCCTACTGCAGGTGGCTCAGTCATTAAGATGCAAACGTGAATTGTGAACCTCCCATGGGGGGAAAAGTGAACAAATGCTTCCTAAACTTATTTGGCTTTGGAAAGTTTTCTTTTAGGGAACCTATACCAATATCTTCTGCAGCGATGATGCTTAGTGTTCAAAATACACCTTGGTAAACATTTCAAAAGTGCCATCACTGGGCACACCTCTCTCTCAGGATAATTTAGGACCCTCTATTTTAAAGCATCTCACAGTTAACAGCCAGAATGGCCAATTTTTAAAAGTGACTTGGTGTTCACCAAACCTTTGCATGTCAAATTAGTTTCTGGGCCAGCAGTTTCCAGCATCACTTGGGATTTTGTTAGAATGCAGAATATAAGGTCCCATCCCAGAACTATTGAATTGGAATCTAGTTTTAGAAGGATTTCTGGATGATTCATGTGCACCAATATAATAGAGAAGTGATTTTTTAATCAGGGGTTCAGAAATATATGGGGAACCACTCAGTGCACAATTACAGGCCCTCTCCTTGCCATCCCTCAGAATTTCTGATTGACTCTTGTAAAAAGTGAGGAGGAGAAAAAGTACCCCTAGGTAATACTGACATTCTCTCTGGATCTTCCCTTCTTTGGCCCAGTTTTTCCAAGGTGGGCTCCTGGCTGAGAAAGTCAGCGATAGCAGTCCTTACAAATCAGGATACCCAGCAAAAAGCAAGCCCTTGCTGAAACTTACAGCGTTTCTCAGATAGTAAATTGTGTAAGTTAATTTATTGGGTAGAATGTGTAGAGAAAAAGCTAGTTAGGACTCAAATTAATGAATTCAAAAACTGCTTCGGATTTTATCCTCTCGTTAGGCTTCTTAACAGACATGGACTGAGAGTGAAGCTCAAGGTCACAGTGTTTGTTTATTCTGAAGCGCTTTCACCTCCGTCTCTGAAATACGCTGCCGAGTGTACCACCCAGTGGATCACCCAGGAAATCCATCCTTTTCCCCTCTAATCATAGGGCCTTCCCCTGGTTTCCGGACTCTCTCCCTCGCCTTGCCATTTGGTTTTAAGCAGTTTTATCACGATGTGCCTAAGTGTGGCTTTCTTTTTCTTTCTGTTGCTTATCATTATTTTCCAAGTCTGTGGCAGAGTGTCACGAATCTGTGTGCAGATACCGTTCTTCAGACTGGGAGAATTCTGGGCCATTATATCTTCAAATAGAACTTCTGCCTCATTCTCTCCTTTCCTTCAGGGGCTCATGTGATATGGGTTGTACCTTTCACTGTGTCCCATATGCGTCATGTGGGGTTTCCCTATAGTTTTCACTCCTACTTTCTCTGTGCTTTGGTTTGCATCTTTTCTATTGGCCGTTCTTCCATGCCATTGGTCCTGTCTTCTGTGTCTAATACGACTAAACCTGTAATAGCAGATGTTATAGTTTTAAATTATAAAAGCTCCATTCAATTCCTTTTTACAGATCAAAATTCTCTGAAAATTTCTCCATTTAAAAGCTGCTCTTCTGTGTCTTGAATGTGTCAATTAGTTATTTTAAAGTCCTTGTCTGCTAACTCCAAATACACATGTTACCTGTTGTTGTATTTCTACTGAAAGTTTTATCCTGAGCTCTTCAGTAATATGGTGACTCAAAACATGTCGATAAACTCTGTATTGAGTGCTGGTCACTATGTATAAAAATTATGTAACTCCAAGTGACTTTCTTTCCCCGTCATAGAGGGTTTATCCTTTCCTTCCCTAGGCAGATGAAATTGGGACTGATCATCTTAAAACAAATACGGAGCAAAGTGAGTTGAGGCTGACTTTTACTTTTGGTAAGGTTAAATCTGCCTCTGATTTGTTTCTGAGACTACAGTGTTGTCCTTTCGGGTTTTCAACTGAATGCCTGGTATGTTCTTTGGTCTCCCTCTTACTGGTGGAGTCTAATCGTTGTCTCTTCAGCACTGTGAAAGAGTAGAACTTCTCTCGGATTTTCAGAGGTTTTTGGCATAGCTTGCAAGTCCTAAAGTCTACTCTTTGTTTCCCCAGTACCATTTGTCTATGAAAAAGTGTGACTTGTGTTTCAGAGGTTTGCTGCTTAGCTTTTTAATTGCCTGCCCTTACAACTTCAGAAATTGGCACATGTCTTGAGTGGTTGTGCATTTGAGGCCCCTCAAGCCTTTAATTACATCTCTAAAGCCCCGCAAGACCATTAAAATCTCTGCTGGTTTTGCTTTCCCACAGCAGTCTGGGAAAATCTCCGATTTCCAATCTCTTAAATCTGCATATGCCCCAAGGGAAAAAGTGATGTGATTGCCAGAGAGCTGAAGTTCTCCCCTCTTGAGAAATGTAGACATTCTTATCTTCTTTGGTTCAGCAGCTGTCTGATGTCTTTATGCAAGTGATTCTCTATCTTATTCAGTGTTTGCATTCTTAAAGGAAGCATTGGCCAGCCTCAAATTACTCCATTCTACCCAGAATTTGACTCTTCTATCTTGCCTTTTGGACTAAGACTTTGATCACTCTCATTTTTCATCTTGGTTTCACTCTGGATGCTATTTGTTGGCTCACCCTCAGCAATGAGCCATGTACATCTCTCAAGCCCTTCCCCAGTGCAGGTCCCCAGCATAGGTCAAGTGTCTTAGGCTTCCACCTCAACAGATGAGAGACTACCAGAAAAAGAAAAAAACTACTATGAAACTAAACTAGCATAAGCTTAACACAGAGCAAGCCAAATGCAAGAAATAACTTTTGGTGGAAGAATGATTATTTGTACTCAAGTAATGTTTTTCTAACAAAAGAAAGGGGAGCATTTTCTCTAGGTATTTATTCTCTAAAGAATTCTTTTCATCTGAAATATCTCCATGTTTTTCCAATACTGAATCCAAAACAACACATGTCTGTTATTTGATGAGAGAGCCTATTACTTCCAACTCTTGGTTGGAAGAAAGTAGGAAAAATAATGAATTAAAGATTTTTGAGAGGCCATAGATCCTGAAACATCAGGTAGCAACTTACAGCTCAAAATAATCATTTTCTATTCACGCTGAAATATTATGAGAGAGAGAGAGAGGAGAGAGAGAGAGATGAGCAGACACGTGATCATACAGCATGAGGATATTACTGTATTTGATGTGCCACTTCTCCAAATCAATGACAAGAACCCTTAAAACCAGTGTCCCTTCATAGCTCAAACCCAGAGAATTTCAGAAGACTTGAGATCCCATAGACCTATTTAGTGAGCAAAAGAGTTATTGGAAGTAATATGAAAATGTGTATTTTTATTCAAGAGAATCAACCTCAATAAATGTACTTTCTTTACTTACCAAATGACTATTATATTTTTTCTTAATATTTCCAGCGCTAGTCGTTAACTCCTTGAACCTACTTTAACTAAACATACTATTTTTTCCTCCTGGTTCGCATCAGTGCGGTGTTTACTCCTATATCAGCCTAATGCTGAGCATTACTGTGCGCCATGTCTGAAGGGTTGGAGTAGATGATTTTAGGACTTTGTGCCCCAGTAGTCATTTTAAAAAATACCAGCAATGATTTCAGTGGATAAAACATTACATAGTCTTTCATAAAAAGAATCTGCTTTAAACATGAGCAAAATGTCCATTGTCATTTCTTTGCTAACGCTGTGTTTGATTCAACTAAAGTTCTTTCCTGCACCCCTTACCTCCCCAGGTCTGGCATGGAAAGTGAGGGAAAATAAAAATCAACTTATCTTAATAAAAACCTTGGGACATTTGCTCATACTTCTCAGATCTGTTATAGAGATAAAAATTAATGTTCCTTCTACTCTTCTAGGATGTTGGCTGAGAACTCCCCTGTAATAAAAGATACATTATCGAGATAAAAGCAGTTTCAGTTTAGGGTGCACCTATGTACGTAGGAGAGCCGCATAAAGATATGAGTCTCAGAGAAGTGACCAAAGCATGGAGCTTTTACACAATGAATTTATGAAGATTTGACAAGACGACGGGATTTGGGCTAGGAATAATGAGAAGGTAAAGATGTGACAGGCCTTGTTTATGCAGACTTGGTGGCCCTAAATTCCCTCCATCTGGTGATAAAGATGCCTTCCTCTATCCTAGTACAGAAAGGGCACCTTTAACATATAGAAATTGAAAAAAAAAGTTGCATCCATATCTTGGCTATTGTAAACAATGCTGCACTGAACATTGGGGTACATACATCTTTCTGCATTAGTGCTTCTGACTTATTTAGATAAATACCCAGAAGTGGAATTGCTAGGTCATATGGTAGTTCTATTTTCATTTTTTTGAGGAATCTCCCCACTCTTACCCACAGCGGCTGTGCCAGTTTACAGTTCCAACAACAGTGCATGAGGGTTTCTTTTTCTCCAAACTTGGCATCATTTTGCCACCTTCTTTGTTATCCCCATATAGCAAAGGCTAGAAGCCTTGAAACTATATTTCTCAGAATACCCTGCAAATTGAGTCCCAGTTTAGATCTGCCGAAGAGAAGCACTCATGTGACTTGAAAGTCAGAAGGAAACAAGGGCTATTATTCTTCTTTTTGCAACAGCAGGCAGATACATTAGTTTTGGCAGCTGTGAAATTTTGCAGCAATCTCCAGATTCCCTGCAATCTGTTGCTTTACTGCTACAAGTAGCTGTGACTAGTAGTGTCCACATTAGCCAGCAAACCTAGGCTATTCTTTGGCAATAAATTAACCCTGAAATCTAAGAGGCTTAACACAAAAAAAGTTGTTGTTTTTTTAAATACTTGATGTCCACCACCGGTTGATAGGATACTCTGCTTCCCATAGTTATTGAAGGATCCAGGCCAATGGAGCTTCCCCCATCTTGGTAACTGCACAAATGAAACTTGCATCCTTCTAGAAAACCATGGCACAGAAATCAAGAGACTAGAGAGCTGCATGTGGGATTTCTCTCTCTTAACCTAGAAATGATGTATATACCTTCACACAGTTCTGTGGCCTCACGTAACTGCAAAGATGAGATATAAAAGAAAGGAAATAGAATATTTGACAGTCTTTTCTGTCACTGGTAGGTTTTTGAGTTCTTGGCCTGGACTGCAGAAATCATATCTGGATTTCCACAAGTTGACCATGGATGTGAAAACACATTCATGGAAGATGATGGCCTTCCCTGACTTTTTCTCTTCTAGCCCTTCCAGTGGTTCTATGAGAACCTAGTTCCTTAATTAGGTTTTGCAGGCACTTAACCCCTTCTCCAGCAGTTTCTGATGATAAAGAATTTTGTACTAGAAGCAGTTCTGGGAAACAAACTCTCAAAGCTGGGAACCTGGCCTACTTACATTTAAAGGGGTTGGTACCTGATAGTGGTAGTTGATGACATATAGTGGCAAGATATCTATTTATCTATTTTCATTCATTTTTGCTTGGTGTGGGATATTAATTGAGGGATAGTCTTTGGGAAACCAAGTGGCTGCTACAATTGATTGTTCTGGTAGGAATAATAATTTTTAAAAAAGACTATGGCAAATTCTAACTGAATTTATAAGCTTAGGGTTTTAAATTTTGGGGTTAAGACATGGTTGAAAATCATAATTATGACTGTGCTAAAAGAATACATTATCTCTTGTAATTATGGTGTTAATATATCTTAAAACTACAAAGTTTGATTCTGCAGGCTGCTGAATTACCATTTAAGTATAGATATCTTTTGTGATACTAGAGCACTGACTGAGAATTGGAATAGGCAAATTTAGGTGGGTAGGGATCAATCTAAGTACCTCAAATCCCACTGAGCCTGCCTCCTTTCCAGTTGGAAGATGCTGATTTCCCCTTGCTCGAAGATTCTGTTATGGCCCACCCCCACCCACACTGTCTCTAGATTGGTAACCAGAGTGAGATCCTGAACATATTCTAGGGGAACAACTACAAACTGCAACTCACAGTAGGTAGTTTAAACACACACACAAAAAAACCTTCATGATGTGGCTCATCTATACCTGCAGACGCTTGGAGAAATGTATGGATGGATGACAAGTGTACTAGACCAGTTAGGAATAGGCCAACATTTTCTCATGAGCTACTTAACAGAAATTCTGGATTCATTGTGTTAACTCAAGCAACTGGAGGTAGCTTTACAATTTATTAGTTGATAGAAACTGGAATCCATGGTGGTCTACATTAAATAAAGTTGAGTTGCTAAGATTTTTTGATATAACATAGAGGAAGGATTCTAAAGGCTAAAGAGGATAAGAATATTGATTGGAGTGGATATATCATGTGTGTCCTGTTCCCCATTCCTTTACTACATCCTCTCAGAAGAGCTACCAAATATGACATTGGACAAGGCAATGAGAACGTGTACATGTCCTTGGAAAGCTCTGCAGTAGCTGCCTTCTGCGGTTCAGAGATGGTGCTGGGAAACGTTATCATGGAAAAGGGCTCTTTCATTGTAGTGAGGATGGTAGGATCCTGACACGGACGTCAAGTGACAGCACTTAACTCCTGAGACGAAGTAAACGTGGCTACCGTAATGAGTGGTAGGCCCAGAGAACTACTCAGAATGGTTGTACCTACCCACATCACTGGTAGAAACTGATTGATTATGATGTCCCTATTTCCCTGAAATAGGTAGGTAGCCACTTTGTTTGGTAACAGAGACCTAAGTCATCAACAGTCATGGTCTCATCCCTAATTTCCAACCTGAGCGAGCTCACAGGGACTTGTGAATGGAGGGCTATCTAGTCAACTTGATGAAAGACTCTACACGCTGTCATAATTATGTACTATAAATCTGTTACCTACCCTTTCAAGGAGGAATCTGTGGCCATTTGCCAGAGTTAATCCACTGTAGGTAAAGTCAAGTCCCAAAATTTTCAGGAATTACTTCTCACTTGGTCTGACTTGATACAAATTTCTGAGGACTCCAAAGTCCTCTGACATCTATCAGTTAGAGAAAGGGCTTGGAATTTAGGTGGGAAGTGGAATTTTAACCTAAATCCATATCATAACTGGTCTAATGGATCTGCAAAACCATACAATGCTAATCTATGAAAGCATGATTGAAATCCATTTAATTAGCTACTGGCAACATCCCCACATTGGCATCCACTCATCTGGAGTAAAGGCTTTTATACAGGAAAAGCCAAGGAGAAGACCTTAGAACTGCTTCCCCCAAATAGTAAACAGCAATTAATACTACATCCCTGAAGTGACACCATCGGCCCTTGAGAGCTGCAGGGCTATTGATTCCTGTCATAGAAACATTAACTCATCTGTTTGGTCCTTGCAGAATACAGATGAATCTCGAATAATGACAGGGGATTATTGCAAGTATAACTGCAGAGGTTACAGGTGTGGACTATTTCCCCCTCTGTTCTGAATAGTCAAAAACATCAAAAGCAGTTTGCTTTCATCTACCAGGATAGCCATATACCTTCATTATCTCCCTTCAGGGCTATGTCAACATTCTGGTTCTTAGCAATAATCTAGTCCACAGAGCCCAAGGTTGTCTTACCACTCTACAAGACTCACACTGACTGAACCAGGTGAGTAGGCAGTACCAGGTATTTTAGATGCCTTGGTAAACTATTTGCATGCTGGAGGTGGGAGAACTAATGCATAGAATTCAAGGTGTGTCACCTTGGTGAAGTTTCTCGGGGTTGAGTGGCCTGGGAAATGTGATATCTCCTAAGAAATGGATGACAGATTGTTATACCTTAAACCCTTATCACTAAGAAGGTACATTCAGGTTTTTTTGGATTTTAAAGGCAACTTGTACACATTTGAGTGTGCTGCCCTAACCCATTACCAAGTAGTGATGTATGTTTGCCAGTTTTGAATGGGCCTAGAATAAAAGAGGCTCTGCAGCTGGTCCACAGGACTGTGCAGTTTGAGACTACAGCTACTTGAGCCTTAGGACCCAGCAGACCAGGAAGCTAGTGATGTTATATGGGGTTTTGAGATAGGTACCCTAATAGGAGAATCGAATGCAGATCCCCAGGATTTTAAAGCAAAGCCATGTCCTCTTCTGGAAATAATCATTCTCCATTTATGAAATAATTCTTGGCTCTCTCCTGGGACCTAATACAGATTAAATGCTGGAACAGATCACCACATGTACATACAACTTAAGTAGTTCATCATGAGTTAGGTACTACATCATCCACCAAACCATAAAATTGGGTGTTAAGAAGGCACTCCATGATCACAAGAAAAAGAAAGAACTGTCTATAAAACTGAAGTCCAGCAAATGTTGAAGACTAAACTAAGTTGTGTGGACAGCTGGCTGTTGCCATCTCTCTAACTCACACCTCTGGACTCTTAAGGAGTTCCCTATGACTAGTTGTCTGATGAGGAAATATCTGGCCCCGGCTCACGAATGGTTTCTTCACACAGCCCATTAACTCCAGCTAGGAAGAGACTTACTGTGATGTTAAATGAATTTATTGTGACACTAACACATATAGTCAATTTTGCATAAATATCAGTCTAGCCCTGCAATTTCCAAATTGTGTTCTGAGGGATGTCACCAAGTAAGATACTCAAAAAGAATTTCGCATTTAACAAACTTGAAAATTTTTGACTAGAAACCTAGAAAAACCTGCAGGAGGTCTAAAGGAGCTAAGCTACTAAGCTATATTTTGAATTTCAGCATTTCCTAAACTTATTTGACCCTAAGACACCCCCGTCTTCACAGAGCATTTCACAGTTGTAGTGCTTTTCAGAATCTGCCTTGGGAATTGTGGTTTTTAATGACAGGGTTTGGCAGAATGTTAGCTTGATAGCTAGGAATGAAAGTGTTAATTTTTATACTAACTGACTAGCATGTAAGATGTGCCCATCTTGGTTATTCTAAATGACTAGACTTCGTAGTTCAGAAAGAGATTTGAATAGAAAATCTTTGCCGTTAGGGAAATGTAGGTGACACTACCCAAAAGGAATGTGTAAATCAGATTTAATGATGATTTTCCCAGTTTGTAATAGGAAGTAAGGTTACAAGGAGATCACAGCTCTGTGAATCCAATTAGGATATAATGAAATGTGCTCTTTGAGCTTACAAACCAATTGATTTGGAAAGAGAAATAATTATAATAATAAGCATAATATTTGGCTCTGATTACAGATCAGTTTATTCAAATTATTGAAATAATTCTTAATTTTTTTAATTGAATGTACTTAGTTTTGCACAATGCATTGAAATTTCAGGAGTGTGAAGTATATTATACTTCCTTTTGAGACACTGATGGGAGGAAAGAATTGTACACAAGATAAGGGCATGAAGTTAGGATAAGGAAAAAAATCAGATCTTATTACAGATGACTTTGTGTTATTTTTTTAAGAATTTGTAAAAAGATTTTATTTATTTATTTTTACAGAGGGGAAGGGAAGGAGAAAGAGAGAGAAACATCAATGTGTGGTTACCTCTCGAGCGCCCCCTACCGGGGACCTGGCCCACAACCTAGATATGTGCCCTGACTGGGAATCAAACCAGTAACCCTTTGGTTCTCAGGCTGACACTCAATCCACTGAGCCACACCAGTCAGTATTGACTGTGTTATTAATGAGCTTTTGTAACAGACCACTCAAACATTAATATATGCAGAAAGAACAAAAATAATAGATCAGTCCAAATTTCTGCAAACTCTATTAATTTAAGAAGCCCACAAGTGAGCTTGCCTGTTCAATGAAGCTTAATTTAACTTCAATCCCATTACTCATCCTGGCTATCAAATTCAGCACTTATTGTTCTGTTCGTAAGGGATAAGAGATGAAGAGGGGGTAAGGTATAAGGGGATTTTTTTAAAGCACCATATCTAGTGCCATTGCAGCTATTATGTGATATTACAGACCAGCTCTTCTCAAGCAGGGTTTTGGGAGAGAAAAAAAACTTCCTGGCTTCAGTAACCTATTGTATGTAGTGGATTAACTTTCCTCCTATGCATCAAGAACAGTGCTAGTAGCTATGTCTCATCCTTGGGAGAATTGAGAAAATAGTCATTCAAATAATTATTTGTAGAGCTAATTCTTTAGTGGAAACTTCTTTGATAGAGGTTGCTCTGGAATACTGATTGCAAAACACCAGCCCATGAGAGCTTCAAAAGGTCCGCATATCATCCTCACAGATTATGATTCAATTGATCAGAAATAAGATTCAACAGTCTGTGTTATAAACATCCGTCTAGGTATTTCTGACATAACCAAATCAAGGAATGACTGTTCCAGATATAAACGCTGGTTCCTGAGATCCCTCATGAAACAAGGGTTCCATTGAAAAACAGTGCCCTTATTAGAGACTCCAAACGATACCAACATGTTAAAGGGTTTCAGTTGTCCTACAGTTAAAAAATAACTATGCCAAGTGCTTCCAACTTATTTTAACATGGAAGGCTTTTTTTGCAGAATATCTGTAGTCATCCTATGGAACTAGAGTACCACAGAAGTACTTAGGGAAATGAGACTCCAGAGAATGGCTGTTGGCATCTGTGAATGCCAACTTTAGTAGGACCTTTTCCAACTAATTTCAGCCCAACTTGCCTGTTACTCACATTTAGAAACCCATCCTTTTGGCTCTTGGATGTTGTTCAATTTCAAGAGTCTCATTTTTTAAAAGTAAACTTTATCTTATTTATTACAAAATAAGTTCCAGATGGATCAAAGTTTTAAATGTTATTTTTTAATCCATAAAATTACAATAAAAGGAAATAAGAATACATTGTTCTTTATTCTTGGAAAGAAGATTATATTTCTAAATAAGATGCAAAGTTTAGGCTACATAAAATTTAATACTTTTATACAGCACTTATGTCTAAATCTGATACACACATGTGGATAAAAAGTCACAATATTAATGAGGAAAATATTTGTAATGCTAGGCAAGGGCTAATTTCTTTAACATGCAAAGAACTCATAATTCAATAAGAAAAAGATAAGCGACCTAAGAGAAAAATATGTATATAAACAAGCAGTTCACAGAGTACCAACTACAAATTCTCAATAAATCTTTTTTAAAAAGGAGCCAGATATGGTCCAGCCAAAGGTCTTTTTGCTTACGTTCCCTCTGTCTAAAGTGCCCTTTTCCCAGATATTGTTTTGGCTCACCCTCACTTGTGATGACTTTTGCTGAAATGTCACTTTTTTATAAGGCCTTCTCTATTTAAAATTGCACCCCCAACTCCAGCATATCCTGTTCTCCTTCCCTGCCTTACTTTTCTTCATACCATTTATCACCACGGACATACTATCTATTTTCTCATTATTGTTATTGTTGATTTCTCCTTGTCAGAGGGCAAGATTCATAAGGTCGAGAAATTTTGTCTCTAGTGCTTACTGCTATATGCCTCACACTTAGACTAGTACCTGGCATATAGTAGGAGTTCATTAAGTAATTGTTGAATGAATGATGAATGACTGAACAAACAAAAAGATGTCCAAGTCTACTATTATTAAAGAAATGCAAGTCAAAACAATTATAACAGGTTTTCATTTGACTCTGTAATGGTAGCTCATCAACAATCCGTTGAAATGTATAAATCCCTTCCTTGATACTAAAGCCTATACCAGAGGTTTTATTCTTGTAACTCCAGAACCAAACTCCTCATCTCTGTTCTTGAACGTGATCATGTGGTTCACTTGCTCTATTAATATCATTGTCTTCTAGTCCTCGATTCCTCCTTCTCCCTCTCGGTGTCTTGATGCCTGCTTATCTGGATGAATTTAACAACTTTTTGGGCTCCCCACCTCCAGCCTCATCCAATACCACACTAACTGGAACCTCAGCTTTTCACCTGCAGCTCCCCTGTTTAGACGCTTCTGTGGTCTGTTCTTCATCATTGCAGTCCAGGTCATCCATGGGCTGGTCAACTGCCCTTCGGCCTCCCTCCTGAGCATGCTTACCCCGAGTCCCAGTCTCCTGAACATACCCAGAACGTTCTTCCTGTGTAGTCGTTCTATGTTCTTTCATGAGATGATTAGTCAGGTCCAGTCAACAGCAGGGACACGGCAGGAAAACAAAGTCTACTATAATCACAGATCCTAAGACAGAGGCATGCCATGGCAGGCAGGGCCATGTGAGGAACACCTGTTTCGATTCAGGTGGCAGACGACAGGAGCTAGGGGAAAACCAAGCCTGGAGACATTATTGGGGTTTCTGTGGGAAAGGCAAGGCAGGTCAGGGCAAACCGTTTAGGACAGGCCAGTGTGAATAACTCAGAAGGCTCTAACCCTTTGGGACCTTTCATTCCTAGTTGCCTGGCCCCTCCCCACTGGGATGATTAAAGCAGAGGAATATTGCCCCCTGGAGTGCAAGGGCCAAATGGAAGAGGCAGGGCTCTGGATTGGTTAGTTGCACATCAAAGGCATACACCTTGCTGGGCCCTTTGCTGTCTCTAAGAATTGGCTGGTTCCAGGACCAGTGATCTCTCTTCAGCCATAAATGTTTTTAATATGTCAAAACATCATAGACAATACTCAAAAAATAAACAGTACAGACAAAGCAGTGCTTTTGCCTATACTGGTTTCATGACTAGAATTCCCTGTGCCAAACACCTCACTTCCTCCACATCTATTATTGAAAGCCTGCTTAGCCTTTTAGTCTCAGTTCAACTATCAGTTTCCCCCTGGGAAGTTTTCCAATTTCTCCCAGCAAGAAACATTATTTCCCTGTGTGTTCCCATTACACTTTGTAATTTTCATTTTATATCCAGCCTTGGTAATTTTGTACTTGCTTTACTTCACAGGGTTAACCAGAGGAATGCTGGTCCCTGCTAGTCACCCTGCATTTGCTAATGCCCAGGCTGTAAAATGCCCAGAGAATGGCTCCTGTCCATGTCCATGTCCGAGAACACTCTTCTCCACGCTACAAGGTAGCTCCTGTGCTGGGGTCTTCTCCGGTTCTGTTGCTGCAGTCTGTGTCAGTGCTATGGACCAGAGCGGCCTGCCTCTTGTGGAACAGTCTTCACTGTTGCTGAGAAACAGACATGAGAGAGTTAAACATGCAAGAAATTCCACACTGACTCCACTTGAACATTGCAGTGGCTAATATGATGGAAAAGCAAGAGTGATATAGGTACTTGTAGCTTCAACCCCAGGTTAAGTCAGAGAACCAGTTCTTAGAGCATCCCTCACCTGGCTTGCTCTGTGATTGGTCCTATGTGATTAATTTCCTACTCGGTCTTTGTGGAGGACAGGACCTAGTAGGAAACATGTGAAGACATAGATATTGTGATATTCATGTTATGGGGCCTCTCATATCACAGCTCTTTAGCAAGATTACTGATACCACTATTGTGAGGTTGGAAATATTAAAGTTCTCATGGGATGTAGACATGTACTCAAAAACACACTCTGGATGTCAGGCCCTGTCTTTCCAGCCCAACAGGACAGGAGCCCAAAGAGGGACATTCTGCGCCCACACTGGCCTCCAGGATGGGTAGGCTATCTCCATCTGAGTGATAGCCTCACATCATGTTGCTGAATGTGGCTTGTCACTCCAGACACCTCATTCCCTCCACGCGTTCTCTTTCAAGGGGTGTCACGGTGGTGTGCTCGTAAATGTTCAACATCTGGCTTGGGGAGTGGGGGTGGGGTAGCTCTGATTTAAAGCATCAATTGCTTTCCATGGTGTAAATTCTCACACCGTGGGCAGTTTCAAGCCACCAGCGTGCACTCACTGAACAAGGAGTTGGGAAGAGAGGCGCACAATGGGCTCTCTCTAGCTGGTAGGATCTGGGTCCAGCCCACCTCTGTGTTCTTCACCTCCCTGTGCCATTGATGCTGCCTCCAACCGGACATGCCTGTGTGTGTGTATGAACACTGAGTTCTCCCAGGAAGCTTCCCAGCCTCCATGGAAACCAGTGAATGCTCAGAGTGAGACGGGGAAGTGGTCATTGCCTGCTACTGTGCATGTCCAGTTGAGTAAGCCCCAATCTTGGCCTTGGGCTATTTGAGAAGTCCTGTTACACATATCGTTGATGTTAATAAAATTTAGTGCTGATTACTGTTTAGCACCTAGCCTTGAGGAACTCAAAGCATTTTTTTTGTGATATTGACTACTGAACTAGTATAAGCACAGTTACTGTTTACAGAGATTGTTTACAGTAAACTCCCTTAAGAACTGCTGAGTATTTGTGTTGCTCCCTTTACAAATGCTTAATGGTGAACTAGTCTCAGCTCCAAGTAAAGCTAGATTTTGACCTTTGAGGCAAACTAGAAGATATATCTAATTGTTGATGACATGTTATTACCCTTAAACTTCATGTGTGTGTGTGTGTGTGTGTGTGTGTGTGTGACAGAATAAACTCTGGATGTCTTTGTTTTCCACAGTTCAATTTATTGGGGGTATAATAACATGAAATGTGCCATTCTTCTAACTTCTCAGGAAGTTTCAATAATTGGCATATAATGCCAGGGGGAGAAATGAGCTTCTTTCTTATTGATGGTATTGGTCTCTCACTTTTGCGTATAAGAAACTAAGTTGGACTGAAGCTAAATGTTTGCCTGCCACTAGGAGTCATGATTGGAACTGGAGGAAAGTTCCAGTTCTGTTTTCCTAGCATTGCTTACCATAGCAGCTCACTCAGTTTCAATCCCAAGCCCGGTGGCATGCTTGTGGTGGTGGTGCTGACATTATGGTATGGTAGGCTGACTCCTAGGTGGAGGCTGATTGGAGCCAATCCCCAATTCTCAACAGGCAGGTGGTTGTTACTAAGCAAACTCTCATGAAGATCAGTGACTTTTACATTTATGTCTTTCTGGTAATGAGAGAAATAGTCATTGAAGGAAACTCAGAAAGTAGAAAAAATCATAAAATCACCTGAAATCTCAGAAAGACTGACAGTTAACATTATAAATAATAAAATTAGGTGATATTGTATGTGCATAGTTTATATGATTCTTGTTGTTAATGTTCTCTGTGACACTGTACTATCATATGAATGTACTCTAGCTGATTTAACTCTTACTCTATAAGATAAGCATGATTCCACTATGATAATAATAACTTGAAGAACATCCTTGCACCTAAACCTTATCTACCTCTTTGATTATGGTTAGAATGGAATTATAAATGTAAAATTATTAGATCAAAAAGTAAAGATATTTTAAGATTCTTGATTTATAAACCTGAAATTGCTTTTGAGAAAGGTTCTAAAAGACTGTATTTCCATAGATTACCAAATTCCTAAAAAGAGGAGGGTGAAAACCCTCTTCATTTTAAGATTAATAATGTAATATAAATATCCTGGAATGGACCCTTGTGAGGTTTGGTTTTCTTTTTACCTGAAGCTTTATTTGCCATAAAACTAGAACTCTACAGAGCAAACAGGAAATGCTGGCTTGGTGACACTTTATAAAGAATCATTCATCACCCAAATACAAGCTGCCGAAGCTGGAAGGAGAAAGAGACGGTCGGCGAAGTCTCCAGGCCGTGTGCCAAGGCTCAGCTAACCTGAATAGCAAGCTGGGTGGAATGTCTTTTGTTATTTCTCTTTCTGTGTAATACGAAGCACAAGGTATCTGACAAACAAGATGTAATATGACAAACAAGGTGTGGCCTCAGGTGTATTCCTGAATGAGTGGCTGTCACACCTGTCTTCTAAGGAGGTGGTAATAAGGATTAAGAGTCTAATCCTGTCATTTAGCTGCTGTTTTTATTTTTCATGTAGGTATAATTATAGTGTTTCCCTTTTAAATGGCTCTTAATGTGTTTGACCAAAGGGGAAAACCAAAACAGTTGGTAAAAGTCAAGTGTTTTACCATCTGTCTCTATCACGTTTCCCTGGGTGCAGTTCCAGCAGCCCTGCCTGGGAGGACTAACTTCTTTTCACAAATAGGTCAGGTCTATTGATTTTGGCCGACAGCCCCGGATTTAGAAACACACAATGGCTTTCCCTATGCCTGCGCTTTGTTATTACTTACAGAATTATTATAAAGTAATAGTGTGAATAGCAAAAAGAGTACTGCTCTGGGTATCCTTCCAGAATATTCTATGTAGAACCAAAGATAGATATATGTATATGAACACTTAAAAACAAGCCCACATGGAATCATCCTACACACATTTTTGGTTCACTTTACAACATATCCTGAAAGTGATCCTTCCTTCCTTCCTCCCTCCCACCATTCCTGCTGTCCTTCCTTCCTTCTTTCCTTCCTTCCTTCCTTCCTTCCTTCATCTTTCTTTCTTTTTTTTTTTAAACAGCAACATAGTCTATGTATGTCTCCAAGGTAATTTTTTAACTAGTCTTCAACCGATGGATCTTTTCTGTTTTTTGATGGTTCTAAGCATTGTCACAATGTAGATCCAAGTATATTTGGGGGAATATACGTCTATGATGAAGTTCTAGGTCAAAGGGTATGTGCAATAAAATAATCTTTCAATGATAAGGACAAAGCCAAGCAGAAAATGAGCTTTGGGTATAAGAATGAGGTAAGAATGGGAAATGTTTTAAGGAGGATTTAATAAAAATAACCATCTGATAAATTTTCCATTCTGCCATTTTAACTAGAGGCTTACGTAGCATTTGTTCTTTTGCTTTTGCTTTTGCTGTTGTTGTTGTTGTTGTTGTTGTTTAAAAAAATACCCAGGGCAAACAGACACTCCAATAATGATATTGAGATCCAAAGCTGTCACTTAAAAAAAAGATTTGATGTAGGAGAAAGAATGGGAGACCTGAGGTCATGTTATGGTTGGTCATAAACATACACTGTGATCTTTGCCCAATCACCTCTTCTGATCTCAGGTTTCTCATCTGTAAAAAGAAAATGTTATAAAATCTTTGAAGTATCTCATAGAATGGTTTTCTGTGATTTGTTTGCCACTTAGGGCTTCCAGTACTATTATTTAGGAGTGAATGTGAGTCAAAGCTGGAAGCCACGGTTCTCTGAAAGTGGGCTGTGTTGGCGAGGAGTTCAGCCTTTGTCCAGATTAGCACTGATGGGTGCTGAGGGAAAAATATAAGATATTTTAGGAGAACATTTTTCTTGTCATTTGGCCCCAGACATATGTTCATCAGCTTCAGGAGGAATTTGAGCCAATGTTCTATTTGACTCAACCCTCAGAATCTTCTTCCATAGTGAGAAGCAATCTTAGGGATGCTGGATTGTCAGTGTTGCTCCTATGGTTTGAGTAACTTTGGTCTTTCCCATCTTGGAGTCTGATTTCAAGAAACTATTTCACAGAAATGGTGCCTTGGTACCCACAAGTCTAGCACAGAAAGATTGACTATTGACATTTTCTGGGTTCTCTTTCTAAATCCCTCACTTATACAAATAATAAATATATCAAAATTCCTTAAAAGACCACTGTCTTTTTAGACCACTGTGAGAAAATTAGTACCTCTGTAGTTTCAACTGAGCCCAATGCTGGGTAAAAAGCAAATGCTCAATAAACAATAGCAGCTATTACTATTATAATGACGTAAGATGAGCAATTTTGCAATAGCCAATTAAGGTTCAGGGCCTGCAAGACTTGCAACTATACCAATAAGATTGAAGAGAAACTAGATAAAAAACAAAGTTTCTTTATCCAAAATAGTATTAAAAATTTTCATTCCTGCTCTGGCTGGTTTGGCTCAGTGGATTGAGCACCAGCCTGCAAACGAAAGGGTCACTGGTTCAATTCCCAGTCAGGCCACATGCCTGGGTTGCAGGCCGGGTCCCTGATATGGGGCATGCGAGAGGCAATCACACATTGATGTTTCTCTCCCTCTCTCTCCCTTCCCCCTGTCTAAAAATAAATAAATAAATAAATAAATAAATAATCTTAAAATAAATTTCATTCCCATAATATTTTAAGTTCTAATTTATGTAGAGCACTCTCCCAGGGAACCCAAACTAAGCATTTATTTCTGCTCACTTTTCATTCATCATGAGGTTTAGCAAATCTAAGAATCTGTTCCCAAGCAAAGCCACTCCATTCTTTGGATTTCCCCTAAAAGCCCAGATTACCAAGAAAATCAAACCAAAAGGAAGTACAAGTTCACCCCAGATGTGAGGTGTTCCTTGTAGGAACTACTGCTTGATGTCTCTAAGTTCATCTTGTATTTCTTTGAGAAGGGATAAAAACTGAGGTTGAAGGCCAAGGGTTGGATAACTCAAGTATAACCAATTAGTTACTAATGAGCTTAGTGGGCTTTTGGAGGTCTCTGGAAACCATGTTCCTGAAATGAATTTCTTCAGACAGTAGACAGATTACTCACCAACTTTGGCTGTCAAGGCAGGCTGAGTCATTTAAAGTCAGCTGAATCACCTGCTTTCAGCTCTGTTTTGTAAGAACTGGGACTGACTGGATCTTTCTTTTCTTTCTTTCTTTCTTTCTTTCTTTCTTTCTTTCTTTCTTTCTTTCTTTCTTTCTTTCTTTCTTTCTCTTTCTTTCTCTCTTTCTTTCTCCTTCTTTCTTTTTTTTCTTTCTCTTTCCTTCCTTCCTTCCTTCTTTCATTGTATTAAGCATGTAGGCATATGGAGAATATAATATTCTACATAGGAAAAAACAACAAAATTGCTCATGTACAGATGGACTACATTAGTATAAACAGATTAGTAATTGTTTGTAGTTCCTGATGATGAAAAAGCTGCTCTAAACACCTACCTCACTGGATTCTTTATTCACCAGATAAGCCAAGTGATACTTGATGAGGATCTAGGTTAAGATTTAAGACACTAATCCAGTGGTTGACCTATGGCTAACTCCACAGAGCCATCAGACTGGTTCTAAGACGTCTGTCATGTGCAGAGTTTGCTTTCAAAGTCTGGATGCTGATCTGGACCACATACACATCATGAGTAGAGAGTTTTAGGGGGGAAAAAAGATGTTTCATAATGAGAGAATATTGAAAGAAGTCAGCCAACGTTTTTGTTGGAAACACTGAGGAAGCACTTTTGGGTGCTCAGTTCTCCTGTTGGGTGGGTTTTAATTTTTTTTTAGGAGGATGGAAATTTAGGTGGAGGCAGGTTGGCATAAGAGTAAGAATTCAGGTCAAGGAACATGAAGATTATTGAGGCATGTGACCCAGATGATAATCCAGGCCTTTCTAAGCCTCCACTCAGTTTTTTCATCTGATAATTGGAAGGGTTGTATCAGATAGTGTTTCAAACTTGTTTCAACATGAGGATCACCTGTGGCACCTATTAAAAATACAGATAGCCCTCACCTCACCCCAGCTGACTGAATCCAAACCAGTAGGGTGAGGCCTGAGAATTGTTTTTTAACCAGCACCTTAGGTGACTCTTATGTTCTGACAAGTTTGGGGAAACACTGTATTAGATGATCAGTAAGATATTTTTTAGCTTTTAGATTGCTTAAATGATCCTTCAAAATACCAAATCTTTTCCATTTCCTCCTTCCAAATTGGGGAAACAAAAATCAAACGGAAAAAAAATCAAATTATGTTGTAGGTGGAGAGGGATCGGTGGGGCTGGTCTGCCAGTAAAATATGCGTATGAAGATTGTCTTGGTTACACTTAACCTTACATACCAAAGAGACTGTGTGTTTCTCCTGCTCTGAATTAATACCTTTTCTCAGGAACGGCCTGATCGATTCACTCACCCTGGGGTTAAAGTAGCTCAAGAAACTCCTTGAATTTTCTCTGGTGTATTAACAAGATTCAAAGGCAATGGAATGGAGGCTTCAAGAATGTCTGCAATCAGGGCAAGCACCAAAAAAAGCAGGCAATGAACTTATCTACTCAAAAACCTTCCCTGAACTGGTCCCACATTAAGAAGGAGAGCCTGTATCAGTTCAAGGATGGTGGAATGGGACATTAAGCATCCAAGCAAGGAAGTCTACTGGAAATCAGAACAAAATTAGTGACAGCATTGCAGAGCACAAACTCTGGATGGCCTTCCCTTCTCACAACTCACCTGCTAACAAAAGACATTGGAGCAAACTCTTTATCAGAAGAGCAAAAATTCATACATTCATTCCTTCATGTATTCAACATTACTTATTGAGTCCTCCCATGTACCAGGCTCTGTAGTAGGTCCTCTGGATATACATTGGGGAACAAGATGGGTTCCTGAGTGCATTGTAGAAGGTATTCCAGAGCTTATATTCTAGAAGGTGTAGGAGATGAGAATATAGCACTCCAAAACCTGCCACTTTGGCCTAAAGATTATTTTGAGCTGAATTAAGTAACAGCAGGGGCAGGTAAAAGCTCTCTACCCTCCCTCAAGGCAGGGTATAAAATTCCCTTTGTGAAGGTATCCCTTCTCCCCTTACCTGTACCAGCAGGATCAAAACAGCCTGTATCACCTGGGATGGAGACCGCACCAAGATGAACCTGAACAAACAAACTTTACTAAAATAGTTCTTGTCTTTTGTTAGTTTCTCCCATATATCTACCTTCTCACAATTCACTGAACCTAGTGCCTAAACCTTTTTTCCTTTTTGTCACTTTTCCATAAGTTTATTGATCTTTGTTAAAATGGTATATAAGCCCCTGACTCTAATTGCTCTTTCAGATTTTCACTTCATTTCTTGAGGCCCTTTCATTTGCCTGTGAAATAAACCATTTCCTCCTGTTAGTCTGTCTTTTGTCAGCTTAATTTCCAAGACCCCAGGCATAGAACCTGAGAGGGTAGAGGAAGAGTTTCCCCCTTCTTCTGTGAGGGAGATAGACAATAAATAAGTGAACAAATAAATAAGACCATTTCAGAGGGTGGTCATTGATATGAAGGAAAACAGTACATAAAAGGTCCTGAGTGACTGGGGGGAAGGAGAGTGAAGCACGGACACGACTCTACAGGCCCTGCTAAGGAGATCTGGGGAGGGTTAATAGACAAAAGATGTGTGTGTCGATGTGTCTGGTGGATGAGAAAACTGAGGTCCAGAGAGAGCAAAGGAGTTGCCCAGGTAATGGTAAGACTAGAGCCCAGGCTTCCGAGTGCTGCAGGTAACTTTTTTTCTGTTGGACATAGCCGTCTGAATGTTATTCCCAATGAACATTCAGCCTCACCGATGCCTTAGTTTTGTATTCATCGCTGGCTAGGATTTAAGCACTGAAATAGGTTTAGAGATGTGGAGCAGTAGAAGGCTCACCAACTAAGCACTGAGGAATTTTAGCAGCCGTGTTCAAAAGATTAAGGGGAACAGAAGCTAGACATATTGAGGTGCTGTAGACTTTTAACCTCATCTGACAAAGATCATGGGAAAATGGTTTGCGCCCCTTGAAAAAAATCTGGAATGGTTTGAGCACCGGAAATTAAGCCAGTCCCGATTCTCATCTATTATGTTAACTAGCATGGAAGCTGTTTGTTTGTTTATTCATTCATTCATTCATTCATTCATTTTTTTTTACCATGGATTTTCACAGCCACAGTTCCATCCAGACTCTGGGCAATGTTTGAATTCCTCCATTGAAGGAAAACAAATTTGTATCTTTTAGAACATATTTACTCAGTCTACTCTGTCTTGTTTCCCAAAAGTCAAGTGTGTCGATGGCATGCTCAGATAGAATGCCATTTGTGAAATATTTAACAAAAGGTGAGTTGTATGAAAATGGTTTTTCAGCATTGGTATAAGACAAGTTATCCATTCTAACAATCCTATGTCATTGTGTGCTTCTTTTTCTTTGATGCTTTGAAGGTAATATTTTACACCTGAGGCTCATGGAAACCATACTGTTTGGTGTTTGGTTCTCTATACTGTAACACTTTAAGACAAACTTTTCTTTCTTTATAGCCTAACTGATACACTAATCTAAACATCTTTGTGAGGTTCACTTATATGCCTGTACCGGTTAAATGAGCCACCGCCATCTGGTGTATTGGAGAAGATACTACACTTAGCATGTTACAATCCCATCAGACAAGCAGCCAATTTTCCAGACCATGGGAATTTCCTTCTAGACAGATGGGACAGTTCCAATGGCCACACAAACTTAATAGGATAAAATCTTGGCTAACTGGTACTAAAGTAACTAAATCCTAAATAAATTACCATTTTTTTGTGATTGAAAAGGCAACCAAGGATACTATACTTTTTTATTTAAAGAAAACAAAAGCAAGTGGTAACAAAATAAGTAATAATTGAGATTTGGTTAAATAAAGTTCTAGAGTATGTTCAAGTTATCAATAATAGCATATAAAATATGTAGCATTAAGAAGAATAATTTTGATGCCGTATAAGTCTTTAGGCGCCAATTAAGTTCTCCACTCCTTAAGGAAGAACAGTTTTCATTTGTTTTTAGTCAGTAGGAGATAAATATTTCCTGAAGCCTTTGAATCCTGCCTAGCACCCTCGATGACCAATGTCACTGCAATTATTAGGTTCCTGCTTGTTGAGTTGTGCCAATTAAATGAAAGAGTCATTGCTAAAAGGGCAGCTAATTGGAATCCAGTAAGATCCAGTATCCACAGCTGGTAACCTTGTGCCAGGAATGTAATATATCTGACAGGCTGATCTGTAAATTGGTGATAATAATAATGTCTATTTCACAGCTTTGTTAGAAAGGTTATATGCCAAGTTCAATGAATGGTATATAATTAATGCCCCAAATGTTCCTTATACACACACACCCCCAAGTATTTCAAAACAATTTTATAAGCAGATGATATTCTCATTCTGAACTCTCTTATAAACTCACTATAAACGCTCTTTAGCTAAGACAGAGAGTCAAATACAAAACTGAAATGTACATATGAAAAAAATGTGTTTTCTGCTCTCATAATTCTTTCAGAATTAGAAATAATTTTGAGTGGTTTATTTTTAAAAGCCTTCCTCAATCTATATCCTTAGCTACAAATATAGTTTTCTGTGGGTGTTCTGGGGTTTGGATTGGGTGAAGACAGAGAAATGTTGAATTCAGTTAAGCAACTGTTTGTTTTGCAACTAATGATTTGTAAGTAGTGGTTTGGCTGAATTTAATGTTGTTTTTTTTAACATGTAGTTTGCTGAAATCCACCTAAAAAAGTTGGTGTGTATCAAGCTTCAGGGTAACTTTGTTATGGTTTTCTTTCTGTCTGGAAAATCTACTCATGTCATGCCAAATTTCAAATAGAAAACTAATATTCTTCTCTAAGGTACTTTGAAAATAAATAGCTATTTTAAATCTTTCTTAGAAAAGGGTTCCATAAGCAAGAGAAATGACAGAAGCAGACAAAATTCAAAGGGAATTTTAAACAAGTTATTCTCACCTCTAGCTATGTTTTCTAGTAAGTTAACAAACATCATTATAGGAGGGTACAACTCATAGTGTGTGTGTGTGTGTGTGTGTGTGTGTGTTACATGTAATTCAAACGTTGTGAAATTGGTAGCAAAAGAACTTTTCTGCAAAAGCCTCTGACTTTTTTCTTCCTGAAATGAGGCTGAAATGTGGAGCCCTGGTAAGTATAATCTTTACCACTAGGGGGTGACAGCTGATAATAAATCAGCTTTCCTTACCCTGAGCCAAAGCCCTGGCTTCGTTTGGTAGGTATTGGAGTAACGATTCTCCTTTTATTGATTGTCTGGTAGTTTTGGTTTGATGTATTCTGTTTGCTGAACAGGCTGCATCCACTCCCAGTGTCATTCCTGTGGTGATACACACCATGAGCCTGAGGAAAGACAGCTAGTGCCAGACAGTTTTGTAGATTTCAAGTAAGGGTCTAAAAAATTAGTTACAGATAGTGTTATTTGTTCATCCTTTATTAACTTAACAAATACTGAGAGACTACAGGCCTTGTGACCGGCTCTGGGGATACCGGGGTAAACAAGAACATAATATCTGTCCTCAGGGAGGTTTTATTGTAAGAAGGAAAGATAACAAAAGCCAGGTAAACGACCATCAGTAAAATAAGTGTGAGCTTTAACAAGACTGATAAAGGAAAGAAATATGGGGGTGAGGTATAGAATAACTGGAGGTAGAAAAGCGACACTACATTAGATCAAGTATTACTGTGGCAGAGGCTTTGCTGGTCTCCATGTAACCAGCAGATTTCAGAGACACATCATATCCCCTACGTTGGTTGTTTTACACTTGCAGATATTCTTGGTGGTCCTCATAACTCAGCATTTTGGTGCCTTCAAAGCTTGGAATATCACTGATGGTTGATATCTAGCACTAGCACTCCTCCTCAGGACACCTCTCACAGTTGCTTGCAAAACTCCATTAAGAAAGGCTTTGAATGGAAAATATGCCTACCTCTTTCCATCCTGCATTATAAAATGGAAACTTCTATAATGTAATTGGCTAACTCGCATTCATTTTGTCTAAATAGTTGGAGCACTTCTTAGAAAACATCACACACACATTTCAAAAAAAGGATATTATTTATTTAAATTTAAAATGATCTAAGGCAAAATAAGAAAATTATCCTAATATTGATTTAAATATTGCTAACGCTATAACCTTAGTGCTACTGATATTATAGATCATTCAAGGCCATTACCGAGTTTCTTGATTTCTTTTTTTACCTGAAAGACCTTCACCCTTTATTGTCCATCAATTTAACTTCGCCTCATCTTTTATCTAATGGTTTCTCTGTTTCTTTTAAATTCCCTTGCATGCCATGTGTATTCCTTTCTTTTCTTTATTTCAGAATACTCATGCAATTTTGAGTAATTGGTTAAATAATATATTCTTAGGATTTTATAATTATTTCATCTCTGTTAAAAAAAAATGTTGACTGGCTACCCAACAATCCCTCCTTTTCCCAGCCTCACTTGTAGCTAAGGATGAGACCTGTAAGCCAGTTCCATCCAGTGAGCTGTAAGGGGGAAAATGAGGTCTGTCCAGGAGGTATCCAGCCATGTAATGTGAAAAATAGAGACATTTACTGAAGAAGGTACAAGATACGAGAAACGTACATAAGATAATGACCCCTTCAAAGTAGGCAGCCTGGCTGTCCTAGTCAGCATCGTATTTCCCTGAATCTCTTTGATAGTCTGAAATCTCTTCCCTTTCAAAGGTGATTTTAGTTTTGGAAAAGCCAGAAGTCACAGAGCTCCAAATATGAGCTGTAGAGGGGCTGAGTCACCTGGGTGATTTGATGTTTTGCCAAAAAACTGCATGAGATGTGATGCATGAGATGGCATGTTGTCATGATGAAGCTGCCAATCTCTAGTTGCCCATAGCTGAGGCCTTCTGAATTGTCTGAATAGTTTCCACAGAAAAATGTTCAACCTTTATGCAAAATTTGATTCAGATTCATTGCTCTAATCAGTCATTTTGAATGTGACGGCCACGCAATACACATGCTCACTCAATGGTGTCTACTGCCCCCACTGCCTAGTACAGTGAAGTGGTCATTGTTCACACATGCACATCCCAGTCCACTGCCCTCGGCTGCCAGGTTACATCGATGTGCAAAGCGTTCTCATTATATTAAGAATGGCTGGACTTTTTCTGGACAGACCTCGTACACTGGTATCTGATGAAAAAGACGTATCCTCCATGACAAAGGGAAAAGGTGCATGTAGAGGCCCTCTCATGGCCTTGGCGCTTCCCTTGCCCTTGTTTTGGATGAGGTTCTGAAGGATGTACTGTCTAGGTCTGCACAACCTCCTTGTGAACAAAATGGGAAATCCAAGGGACTCTCAGAGATGCCAACCCAGTGCTCTTGACAGTGCAGAGCTGACGAACCAGCTCTAGAACAATCATCTGTCAGCTTCTCATCACATCATTTAATTTAATGCCTTTATTATTTATACCATTATTAATGTGTTATACTGTTCCTGGGAACCAAATGGGTCCTAACCAACACAACCTCAATATTAAAAGCTCCTGAAAACATCATCTCATTTTTAATTTTTATATTCCTCCTGAAGACTTGGCCCAGCACTCAAAACAGAGTAGTGGCTAGGTAAATATGGTTTTTCTTTTCTTTGTGCCCCATCCACTTTCTTCCCAACCCACCAAATGAACTTCTTGAAATTAATCTCACATGCTTAAGAGACTGCTGAATTGGGAGGGGGAACTTTCCCTACATGGGTCTGTTATATAAGGGGCATATATGTCAAGGGTAGCTTGTGCTCACTTGCCATGGCAAATTTTAATTATTTTGAGCTTCATAAACACACACTTTTAGAAGACAGAAGTCTTTCTTTTTCATCTTTCTATCTCTCACAGTGCCAGCTCTGTGCCTTGTACAGAGTATACAGACAATGGGGTAAATAAGTGGGGGAAGAGAGGAGGGATGAAAGTTGAAAACAGAAAAATGTATTTGGCTCCTGAAAGGTATTTGATGGATCACTGTAAATTCCTTGAAGCAAAAATATTGCCTTATTCCTCTTTGCATCTTCTATACAACTGTTTCTAAAGGCATCGTCTGATCATTCAGCATCAACTTTGCTAAAAATTCACATTCTGGGCCCCACTCCAGAACCACAGAAAGAAAAATCTCTGAACGGCGGCCCAGGAAGCCATGATTTTACCCACTCGTGAATCACTGCCCCAGTACCTAGCAAAGTTCTTCCTATATATTAGACCCTTAGGAGCTAATAGAATGACTAAGCAAATGAAGCAAAGACAGAACTATCTCCCAGACTCAGCCACTCTCTAGAGTCATTCCTTTAAAACTTAATATTTATTTAATGAGGTAGGTGTTTCACTTAAAAAGCAGAAAATCCCTTTTCTTAAGTAAGCAACATATTTGATAACCAAGAAGGCAAGCTATGCAAATGATTCATTTGGTTGCAAATGTAAATAAACTGAAACCAAGGATGAGATTTCTCTTAAAATGTTGATACTTGAGTGCTCAGAAATGAATACAAAACATTCCAGGTTCCCAACCCCTTCCATATCCCTGACTACTTCTCTGTGATACTTTTTCCCATGAACCCCTCCCTCCCTAGAACCTGGACATAACTAGATTTGGCTGAAGGTTCACTGAAGAATGAGTTCACTTTCTAGACAGAGAGAGACCTTATCTATAGCAATCACAATGGTGAGCACAGATTCCTCTTCCAAGTGGTAATCTGGCTGTTGGCCAGCATTTCTGACCCCAGAGAAAGGCCTAATCATCTCCATGCCAGACATAGCTCCACTGCCTTCACAGCTGTGGTTGTAAAGGCTTGTTCTTCCCTGAGCTGTTGAAGTAGGTCATGCTGTGTATGGTCCACCCTGGCATGACCAGATCAACTGTATAAGAAGACACCATCTGGATTCTTTCTGGGCCTGATGACAGAAAGCTTTTGCTGAAATAGCTGATGTTGAGGGATCCATTTAAATAGTTTGTGGTTACAAGGAAGTGAGGAAGCGTCTGTCTTGCAGGGAGTGAAGAAGTCTTCTTTAGCCAAGTAATTTGCACAATAAACTGGAGAATCTAACCCCACCTGTGCCATCCAAATGTATCTCTCTCCTCCCAACGGAGTCAAGCCAGTTTCTTCCCCTCGGCGCAAACTGCCAAGCTTCTTACAGCCGATATGCATTTGCCCAAGAGCTTTTGCTCCAGGTGGAATTTCTTACTCTCTTCTCTTCACCAATAAAAAGGAGAATAATGCTCATGATAACCATTGAGCTGTTACTATGTGCTTTGTATACACTGTCTCTTTGACTACTACTAACAACTCCAAGAAGTAGGTACTATTAATATGATCATTTTATAGAAAAAATTATAATTAGAGAGGTTAAATCACATAGCTAAGGTTCACCCAGCCAATATGTTGCAGAACTGAGATTCAAATCCAAGGATGCCTTACTCTGAAGTCCACACTAGGGACCATTGTTCACTCCTTGGAATGTTTTTGCTCTTCCAAATTTCACATGGTCCATGAAGCCCTCTTTGACTTTTTACATTGATTATTATCTAAACCATATTTATTGGTACTTTAAATAATAAAATCAGAGAAGGAAAGACTTCCAAGGCCTCTACTATTTTACAGATGAGAAAATAGCGGATCAGACAGAAGCTGTTCTTGTCAGAGTTCTTACAGAACTCAGACATGCACTTAGGGCAAAATCCTGCTGATTCTGCCCTCCCTCTGCCCCCAGAGTTTCTCATTCAGTAGGTCAGGTGCAAGGGCCTGGGAACAGGTGTTTTTAAAATAGCTTCATGGTTGAGCCCAATCATCAGGCAAAGATGGGAATCACTAATATTCTGTTATCACTTGGTGTTTCATCGGTTTCATTTGTTTTGTCTCATGTCTCAAATCTTACCCTGTTGATACTTTGTTCTACACCCCAATGTTCTCTACAGCATCCAACCAGGAGGTAGACATATTTTAAGTGTCTAGTAAATGCTTGTGAATTGAAATGAAGAAAGTTTTGGATGCTGACTATTCAACTAGGAGGTGAGTATTTGACAAGGAAATGGATTATGTAATTAGTTCCAAGGCCGCGTAGCGCAAACGCTCCCTGTGGGAGGCAAATAAGTGGGGATTATAAGATTTGGTTTCTCTCATTTACTTCAGCTCATAATGATTTGGGAGCCTGGTTGTCCAAAGATTTCAGATATGAGAGTTCTGATTTCTGATTTTCCTTTGCCTTCCCAAGCTGACCTGTTTAGTAAATGTGATCCCAGATGCTCAGGACATGTTTTGTTCTGCTGTGAGCACATGGAACCAAGCCCTGGGGACACTCTTGTCTTGGAGTGGCAGAGCCTTATATGGAAGCAGAGTGTACTTTTTGCTTTAGTGAGAGATCTTTAAATAGCAGAGAACAGCAACTCAAAGCTTTACAAAGAGCTACTTAAAGTTATTTTTCTCCATGACAACAGCCTGCCAATAAGGATAGAATTTAAAGAGCTAGGTCCCCAAGTAGAAAGAGAAAAGGAAAATTTCCCCTGCTAAATTGAATGCTCAGAGATGAACCACAGCCAGAGTGTAAATCCCATACATTGACTCATAGCTATAGAACAGATGATGAGCAATCAAACTTCATTCTTTAATTATCTGTGTGCAAAATCAGGAGGTTATTTAAAGGTGTTCATTTGGTGGTAGATGGGGTGGAGGGAGATAATCACAGGCATATGAAGTGATTGCTGGTGTTGGAATGGTGGATTCATTTTCCTGTGTATTAGGGGCTTGATATTTGGGGGGATTCTAAAGATCAACTTCTAAATAATCCTCTTGGTTTCCTTGTGCTTTCTTCACCTTACAAAACCCTCTTTTGCCCTACTTCGTAAGATTTGACACCCAGGACAGGCCGTACTGAACTCAACTCCTGATTTTCTTTTCTACCAAATGAAAATATTCAAATGCTTTCTCAGAGAGCCCTCATGGTTTTGTTTTGTTTTTTAATTGAGACTTTATTATTTTAGAGCAGTTTTAAATTCATGAATTGAGGGGAAGGTACAGCGATTTCCCATGTACCCCCTATACCCACATACCTATCCTCCCTGACTGTAACCACCCCCACCACCAGAGTGGTACATTTGTTATGACCGATGAACCTACACTAACTCCTCATAATCATCCAAAGTCCAAAGTTTACATTAGGGTTCCCCCTTAGTGTCATACATTCCATAGGTTTGGACAAGTGTATAAAATGACATATATCCATCATTACAGTATTATACAGACTATTTTCACTGTGCTAAAAATCCTCTACACTCCATCTATTTATCCTTCCTGCAACCATTCAACCTCTGGCAACAACTGATCTTTTTATTCTCTCCGTATTTTTGCCTTTGCCAGAATGTCATGTAGTTGGAACCACATAGTGTGTAGCCTTTCCAGATTGGTCCTGTCACTTAGTAACATACATTAGATGTTCCTCCACGTCTTTTTAAGTCTTGATAGCTCATTTCTTTTTAGTATGAATAGTATTCCGGTCTGGATGTGCCAGTTTATTTATCTTTTCACCTATTGAAAGACATCTTGGTTGCTTTTAAGTTTGGGCAACTGTGAATAAAGGCTCTATAAACATTTGTGTGCAGGTTTTTGTGTGGACATAAGTTTCCAGCTCCTCTGTTTAAATACCAAGGGCACAATTGCTGAATCATATGGTAAGGATATGTTTAATTTTGTAAGAAACCACCAAATTGTCTTCCAAATTGGCTGTACTATTCTGTGTTACCACCAGCAATGCATGAGAGTTCCTGTTGCTCCACACCCTTGTCAGCATTTGATGTTGTCTCTGTCCTGAGTTTTGGCCATTCTAATAGGTGTGTAGTGGCATCCTGCTTTAATTTGCATTTTCTTGATGACATATATATGATGTGGAGCACTTTTTTATATGCTTACTTGCCATTTGTACATTACATCTTCCTCCCCCCACCCAGAGAGGGAGAGGAAGAGAGAGAGAGAGTCAATCAATGTGAAAGAAAGATCAATTGGTTGCCTCCTGTATGTGCTCCAACTGGGGACTGAACCTGCCACCGAGGCATGTGCCCTGACCAGGAATCAAACCTGTGACCTTTTGGTTTATGGAAAAATGCTCCAACCAACCGAGCCACACTGGTCAGGGTTGTATATTACACCTTTTTGGATGAGGTGTCTGTTAAGGATTTTTGCCCGTATTAAAATTTGATTCTGTTTTCTTAATTTTGAGTCACATCAGAATTTTATTTCTCTATTCTCAGAGTCTACCTTTATTCCCCACATTGGAGGGATTTATGTGATTTACCTTATACTCCTAATTGTCCCCACAATGAGGATGGACTTGCCCTGATAACATTCTTAACCCTCTACTTCAAACCAAGTCCTAGTCTAACTCAGTAGCATTCGTTTTGGAGTTGATCAAGTCCAGAAATTCAAATGATACAACTTTCTATCTAATGTAAGGATGCCCTCTACAAGTACTCATCCAAACCTGAATCAGTGACAGATAGCTCTCTAGCTTGACAGTGGCAGTTTTCACCACTGACCCATACCAAGGATTACCATTTACTTAACAAATATTGTTGGGTACTTTTTATATGTCAAGCACAGATCTAGGCACTGGAACAGTAAATCAATCAGACAACTATCAAGTTCTTTATTATGAGGGAAAAGTGGTTTTCCTATAATGGCAGGCTCTAGTGTTGCCCATTGATATCATATAATTAACCATTTCATTCCTTTAGAAATTTGAAGACAGATCCATCAAAACCCCTGTCATTCTGGTCATCCTTCCTTTGGACATGCTCCAGTTGGTCAATGACACTTTCAAAGGCGTTTGGATAGTCAGGTCTTATTACAGTTGCCTAAATCTGTACAGTTACTTTGCTTGACATGTTTCCCAAGTCTAGAGGTAAAAGCTTGCATGTCTATACGTCCCTTGGGGAGAAAGAGTTGAAAAGATTAACTTCCACATGGGGAGTTGTTGTTCTTCCCTGCTCCTTAACCAGAAAAATAAATATGATTATGGCTTTGAAAGCTGAAATGCTAGCTTTTAAATAACTTGAAAATAATAGAGTTCAAGATTTCAAGGGGAAAATGGACTCCATAAAAGTTCTGTGATAAGAACCCCTACATTCTCCTTTTAGTTGATAAATTGAGTATATATGGTAACTAGAAAGTAATCTCCTCTAACTGCATTTCACTAAGAACTAATTCCCCTCTGACCAGGAAATATTGTTAACTTACAAAAAATTAAGACACGTTTCTCCACTGTAACAACTTAAATAGTCAATGATTACAGTCCTTGAATTTCTGCTCCCCACTCCACTGTGTCCACCCAGCCCCCTACAAGCTTGACTTTGAGCAAAAGGGCACATGAATCTGCAGCCAGGTTGTTACACCAAAGTACAGTCAGTGCCACCCATGGCGAGATTTTGTGGCTGATATTACTAGGGATCAGGCAACACCTCTGCTCTTACACTTGGCATCTTCTGGGGCTGAAAAACATCAGACCAATTCCAGGAAGAGTCAACCATTTCCTCTTAGGTCAGAGTTTGGAAGAATTGACTTGTTTTCCTGGTTGATTATTCTCTGCTCCCATTTCCTCCCTTGTTCTGTGTCCTCTGCCTTTCTCCACCGTGCTCTTGGCCTCACGAAGCTGACCCCTGCAGGTGTATCTCCTACCTTTCCAATTGGCTTCCAGTTGAGTCTGACCTATGAAAAGCCTAGAGAAGAGTGTGGGAGGAGACTGAGTTCACTGTATGTACAAGGTATGTCCAGAAAAACTCCAGCCATTGTTAATATAACAAGAATGGTTTGCGTGACATCATGTAACCTGGCTGCCAAGGAGAGTGGACTAGAATGTGCATGTGTAAACAATGATGACTTCACTGTACTAGTCAGTGTGGGTGGTAGATGCCATTGAGTGAGCATGTGTACTATGTGGCCATCACATTCAAAATGACTAAGTGAGTAGAGCAACAAATCTGCATCAAATTTTGCATTAATCTTGAACATTCCTCCACAGAAACTATTCGGATGCTTCAGAAGGCTTTTGGGGATGATACAATGAGTGCAGTGCAAATAAAAGTGTGACAGAAATGCTTCAAAGATGATTGAGAATCTATTGAAAGTGATCCATGTTCTGGAAGGCCTACAACAAGCAGGATACCTGAGAATGTTGAACATGTACAGGCAACAGTCAAGAAAGATCAGCAACTGACAGCTCAAGAACGAGAAGCTGATCTGGGGATTCCAAAACTACTGTGTCTGAGATTCTGACGTAGTATCTTGGCATGAAATGTATCATAGCAAAATTCATCCCATGGCTTCTGCTACCAGAGCAGAAGAAACGCTGTGCTGCAGTTGCTAAGGACTTGATTCAAACGGCTACCAATGAGCCAGATTTCCTCAAGGAGGTCATAATGCTGGGAGAACTGTGTGAGGTCCCAAGGTGCCTCCTTTGAAGGGGACTGAGGCATCATTGTCCTATGTACAATGTTTCTTTTATCTTCTTCAATAAATGTCTCTATTTTTCGTAGTACATAGCTGGTTACTTACTGGACAGATCTCCTATATCTTCCAAGCCCTGTGTTTCTGTGGCCTGTCTCTAGAAGTAACTGTGCCCAATCACTCCAAGTTACAGCTCCTGCCAAGCAGCCCTGAATCTAGGGTTCCAGCTCATACTAGGCTCTAGGAACTCTATTTCCTCCCTTAGGCCCCATACCATAGGGCTGGGAAAGGCCTCCTGTTATTGCTACTCTCTGGGTGCCTTAGCCTTCCTAACTTTTCTTTAACACTTGCCTCCCCTCCATTCTGTCACCAAAGCATCTTGATTCAAATCATCTGGCAAGAATTCTTTCCTGCCTAGACCCTTACAAATAAACCTCTGGACGTTCTTCTGCAAGTCATGCAGTCCCATGTCACCAGCACCAGGGGAGCCTTCTTACCTCCTTCAAGCAGGTATAGGACAAGAATTTGGCAATCCCAACCTGGCAGCTCCTCAGCTTTGGAAAAACTTCAGAATCCTACCTATTAACGAGACTCTGTTGGTGGGAGAGTGAAGGGCAGTAGGTCTACAATTTCTACTTTTAAAAAGGTCCACTAAGCAAGAATGATAAAATAGCAACAATTGTTCAGATTGGGTGATGGGTACATGGGATTTGTTATACCATTTCTATGTGTAGTCAATTGAGATGGACAAAGAGATCCAGCATCTCCCATTTATTGTGATCCTGGGTACCAGAGACCCAGAATCTCCAGTCCCTCCCTCACACATAGCTTTATAGGT
The DNA here is from genome assembly GCF_022682495.2 of Desmodus rotundus. Taxonomy (NCBI): domain Eukaryota; kingdom Metazoa; phylum Chordata; class Mammalia; order Chiroptera; family Phyllostomidae; genus Desmodus; species Desmodus rotundus. The sequence continues at coordinate 39,097,021 of NC_071390.1, forward strand.
TGGGGTTGAGCGGACTTAGTCAAATCAAACAGTTCCCACTTACACAGAGCCATCTTGTGACCTTTCAGTATGGAACTGAAAACCCCAGTCACTACATTCTGGTGTGGCTCTATCCTCGGTCCCTTCTTTATAAGAAATTGTTCAGAACTCCCGCTGTTCTATTTGCACTGTGCCAGAAAAGGACCCAGAATTTTGAGTAACTAATTCAGATTTCCAGTCTCTTCTCCCGTGTGGTCTTGCGCAAGACACTTAGACACTTATCTTTTCAATTTATTTGATTTCTTTAATTTCATAGCAGAAGTTAAAACCATGTCTCTGTGTTTAAATCATAGTTCTACTATTTCCTAGCCATGTGACTTAGAGCAAGTTCCTTAACTTCTGTATGCCTCAGTTTATTTTAATTTGTATGGTGGAAATATTAATAGAAACCACCACATCATTGGGTTGTTGGGGAGGTCAAATGAGCACTATAAGTAAAGGAAATAGTATGGTGGCTTGTGTATAATAAGTTTTCTGTAAGCACAAGCTGATGTTGTTAACATTATTCCTACTTAAATTTACATTTAGAATTTTGGAGGACTAGGCAGGAGGAAACATAGCAGTCATTTCAGATATGAAGCTTCCAAGGATTTCAAAAATCACAATAAATTTTGAGAACTACTGCTGTGGATCTTGCAGAAATTAATAGCTATAAATTCCCTGTGAGACTGACTCCCTAGTCGCTGGTCATTTTGTATAGTGCTGAGCTTCAGCACCAGCCTGGGCAGAAGGCCTGGCTCAACCTGGGACTGGTGTTCCTCTGCTCTGGCCTGGACTGATGCCAGCAGCCCAGCTTCCGGGGTTTGATGTGTGGGAGGTGGCAGTGGAGACAGAGGAGCATCAAGGATGCTCCTAAATCAAACGCAAAGACAAAAATGCCGAGATGGCTTTGGCTCACATTTGTCCATTCTCAGCCAGCCTGAGGACACACGGCTTCATTTAGCAAACCTGACCTCATGTTCCTGTCAGTTAAGAACTATGCAAATGTGTTTTGAATTTTCTAGACAAGGATGTATTACCTCCTAATGCTGAGTATTAAAATTCCTAATAAAATCCAATCTTCAGAAATTGGATGGAGTGAGAGAGAGACAGAGAGAAATGTAGGCCTTTTAATAATTGAGTACATATTAATGCGTAATTGTACTTTAAAGAACAACTCCTTCAATTCCCCCTTTCCTGGGAAGAAAAGACTTATCCCTCTTTTCTTCACACCTAACCTACACCTAGCTTAAGTATCCTTTTTAAGATTTTTTAATGTTAAATTTCCTGGGGTAACATAGGTTGATAACATTATATAACTTTCAGATGTACAATTCTATAAACGTCACCTGAATATTGCTTTGTGTGCCCACCACCAAAACTCTAGTTTCCAACTGTCACTATGTATTTGACATCCTCTAACCTCTTCATCCTTCCCTGCCTCCGCCTTCACCTCTGGTAACCACCATGCCGCTGTCCGGGACAAGAACCTTACGACTTCAGTCATATGTGGTATGTAAAACAGAATGCAACAAATGAACAAACTAAACAAACAAAAAGCTCATAGATGTTTTTGCAAATGTAGATCTGGGCTTGACAGGAGCCAGCTGCTGAATAACATAAACTGACTTAGTTTCAAACCAACTAGTGAGTGGTTGAAAGCCAGCCTTTCCTTAGACAAGTAAGTATGTCTTTACTGTGAAATACTGGTCACTTACATTCTTTGGCATATTCTGTTAATTTTTCCCACTCCTGGTGTCACGTATTTGAAAGTGACCAGCTACAAAAAGTCAGATCTTCTATTATTAGGAGCTTTGGTTGTGAGGAGCAAGGAAACAGACAGCCACAGTGCAAGGACTCGGTTATACCCTGTCATCTGCCTTGTTGTTCTGAAGACTGTCCAGTCAAATTGGGTTGGCTGCCCGCCTCACGATGTGCTCTGGTCGCCATGTCTGTGTCACACCCCTTTCTTTGGAGGAATGACGTTGCTCTGCAAGTTCTCATCTTTCTATTCCCTGCTTTATCATGTGTCCTGGATGGGACCTGTGTGACAATACCCTGCTGGCCACGGTGGGTGGCTGAATGGTAGGCGATTAACAGAATGTGAGCTGTCGGTGGCTCACACCTCACTTTGGGTCAGGGCAGGGAGAAGACCCAAGCTGGTCTCTCCGGAATCCTTCCTCAGGATTTAGTCCCCTTGCTCCCAATGCTTTGTTATGAAAATTCTAAATGAATTTCATTGTGAACACCCATCTCCCAGACTCTACCATTAACCAATAGCATTTCACTACATTTGACCTATCATATATCTATCTATCCATCCTCCTATCCAGCTATTAATTCAAATCATTTCCGGTGTGTTTCAAAGTAGACCGCAGACATTAGTACATGTCTCTCTGCATATTTCAGAATGCATTCATTAAGTAAGGCTCAATATTTGTTTACAGTGGGTTTTCCTTTTGATATAAAAATCATATAAAATAAATTGTGCATCTTTTAATGGTACATTTGCAGAGTTTTGAGAAATGTATGCAGTCAGGACTTATTTTCATCAGCGGTGGAGAGAAAGCTTCTTTCCCTTTTGAAGGGTGAGGCTCAAAGGCAGGAGCCCAGAGCCCAGCAATTGTGACTCCAGCTGCAGATTCTGAATGCCCCCTGGGGATAAGAATATCAATGTGGAGGTATAGCTAAGAACTAAAAATAATTGTGAAAGCATTATAGTCATTTCTGTCCTCTCTTTTTTGCAGTTTTTTTACATGAGCCCATAAATTCTCACATTTGCCCAAAGTATTTTGAGTGTTTAATTTGCATCTAGTCTTATCTTATATGCAAACTGCCCTCTTTAATTTAAAGTAAGGTATGATGTGTTTATTGCAGGTATCAGGACCAAGCAGGGAGAGGTTAAGAAAGTCTAAGGTTTCTTACAAATCGAAGAGACTACAGCTAGTGAGAGAATGCACTGGCCTTGCCTAGGTTCTAGCTGTTCACCCAGCATGTGTGGGAAGGAGAGACAATTTTACACAGGTACTAGCAACTTTATTCAAAGAAGAACCTTCAATAAGTAAAATTTAAAAAAATACAAGCAAAAACATGACATAAGATAACCTTGACATTAAAGGTATAGTTACGGATACTATTATAGAAGCAGGACCCTCATGGGCTTGCTAATTATTCTTTCCAACTTTGAGCATTGCCCAGTTTTTGTGGCTTGAGCTAAATAATTACAGAAACAGAGGCAGTGTGTTTTCACTGTTAGAGGTAGAATAGATAATAGGCTGCAAAATGCCAAAATGAGTCCAATCTGGAAAATGTTGAGTCCATGTGTGAGAGAAAGGAAAAGAGAGCAAGGCTCTCAACCATCCGAGGGGGAGTAAAGGAAGTATCTTATTGCCCAAGAGAAATTTCTTTTTAAAAAATTGTTTTACTTCTTACATATGATACTATTTACCAGTTGTGTTATTTTGGTATTATATGGTCAGAATTGATTGCTTTGCTCTCTTTGTCTCAGACCCCCCCAAAAATCTCCTCCTTGGTGATTTTTCTAAAAGTCAGCATAGTGGTTACTTCTGGGGAGCGGGAAAGGTGTGTGAATAGAAGGGGACTCCAGGAGGCTCCCAGGGTAGGGAAACGTCCAATGTTTCTTGACCTGAATTTTGGTAACAGGTCTGTTCACCTTATATTAAGTGATCTTTTGTTTTATGGGGTTTCTGTTTTTGTGTTTTATATTTTACAATAAAAGCCTTAAAATCTGAAGCAAATATGAAAAGATGTTAAGATTTGATAAAGCTATGAGGTAGGTATATTATTAACGCTTATTTCATTATACTCTATTTTTCTGTATCATTGGAATATTTTATCATATGAAATTTTTATTTAAAACATTTCTTTATTAACCTCCAACATATCTTTGAAAGGACAGAATTTTTATATAGGCTTCCGTTTATGAGGCCTGTTAAGTGACAATAAATGGCAGCCATCCCAAAATTGGCACTAGCATCTTCTTCCTTTACACCATTTCCTAAAATCAATTCTTCAATCTCAAGATCTTCTCAACTCTTTTGTGTGAATATTAGTCTGATTCATTTTATATAGAACATCTGAGTTGTACAACTTCACTTTAAAGTTTATCCGACCAGACCTACTCATTGGCACAGTGAACGGGAATAATAAAAGTCACTATTTAAGTAATTTATGTTAAAGCTTTATTGTTCAGACAGCTCAAAGAAAAGCAGAGAAAATAGTGGAGTGGTTATTTTCCTGCGTTACCTAATTATTGCCCCAGTTCCAAAGTTTGTTTGTTTATTGAGGTTCTATCTTTAAAAAAAAAAAGACTTTATTTTTAGTTAGTGTTGCAGCAAACTGAGAGGAGGGTACGGAGACTTCCTACCTTCACACTTGCATAGCCTCCCCCACTATCAGCATCCCCCACCAACGTGGCACGTTTGTCACCAAGGATCAACATGTATTGACACATTATAATCACCCAAAGGCCGTAGCTTACGTTGTGGTTCACTTTCGGTATTATAGGTGCTATGGGTTTGGACGAATGTGGAACGGCAGGCATCCATCGTCATGGCATCACACGGCGCATTCCACTGCCCTACAAATCCTGCGCGCTGCGCCCACTCATCCCTCTCCCTGCCCACAACCCGGGGCAGCCCCTGATTTTTTTACTGCTGCCATTGTTTTGCCTTCTTTCAGAATGTAGTTGGAAGCACACAGTATTAGAATTTTCAGGTTTTTTTTTTTTTAATTTAGTAACATGCATTAAGATTCTTCCTTGTCTCTTCTTATCTTGGGAGCTCCTTTGTTTTTAGTGTTCAATAATGCTCCATTGTCGGGATGCACGACCATTATCCACCCATTCACTTATGGAAGGACATCTTGGTTGTTTCCAAGTTTGGGTAACTATGAATAAAGCTCTATAAACATCTGTGTGCAGATTTTTATGTAAAGATTAGTTTTCAGCTTCTTTGGGTAAGAGGTTGCAACTGCTGGATCTGCTAGATCATATGGTAAAATATGTTCAGTTTTATAAGAAACCACCAAACTAAACTGTCTTCCAAAGTGGCTCTACCACTTTGAGAACCCCTGTTGCTCCACATCCTCATGAGCATTTGGTACTGTCAGTGCTCTAGATTTTGGTCATAGTAGTAGGTGTGTACTGGTACATCATTGTTGTTTAAGTTGCAATTCTTAAGAGCATCATGATATAAAGCAGGCAATTGGTGACAGAATAGGTAATAACGTTTAAGCACTTGTGCCAGGTACTGTGTTAAGCAATTTACAAATAATATCTGATTTAGTCATTCCGCAACTCTGTGAGATAAGTACTGTTATTGTCCCTAATTTAAAGATAAGAAGGCCAAAGCTTGTGAGGGTGACTCTTCCAAACTACATAGTTAGTGTGGGACAGCAGGGCCAGCCCCACGGACATGCGAGCTGGGCTGTCAGTCACACAGGACCTGTGGGCAGAAGAGCTCTGTATTTGGTTTAACGTTCTGAGGTCACTCTCCTTATATTCTTAATAATTTTTGCACAGGGGTCCTGCATTTTCATTTATACTCGGCCGAGCAAATTATGCCCTGTGGAGTAAAGTTGGATATTTGACTCCAGGGGCTGTGCTGTTAACCACCATTCTATTCTGCTGCTTTATGCCTCTCTGAATGAAGCTGGGAGATGGAAAAATCAAGAAACGAACCAACCCGAAACACCTCAGACAAAGAAACAAATGAACAAACAAAAAACTAGTAGCAGCTGACGTGGCATATGCATATAACTAAAGACAGTAAGAAACCTATCTGGAAAGAATAATTTAAAATGTGTGACTTGTGCTTAAATTAACATTTCTTGGATATAGTTCTGAGATTTGTTCTACCTTAGGAATTATACATACTCCCATGACATAAAGTAAAAGACTTTTCTGAAATAAACTATTGTTTGGGGAATAAGAGGGGCGAACTCACCAAATCTGAGCAAATCTCCGGAATTCCTCATTGATTTTCCCCAGCTGAGGACAGCTTCTTACTGCCCAGCTTTTAGATCTATAAACTCTACCCATGTACCACCAAATGGAGCTTCAGTCAGAAAGTGCCAGAAAATAATGGCTACAGGTTGGGGAAAGCTACACTGTGAGTGTCCCTATACATGTGAGACATGGAGGGCTTGGGTCACTTCATTTTCCTATGATCCCTTTATTTCCTGCTTATTTTGATTTGGGTTTTGAAGCTCCTTTTTCCTCCTCTGTGGCAGCTATGTTTTCCATCTTACTGTGATTTTTGTCCTTGGTTTGCTTGTAGTCTCTGTCTGTGCTTGTCTCCTCACTGGAGTTGCTCAATGTGAGCTGCTAGTTAATAGCTTGTCTAATTTAGCCTCAAGGGCCCTCATCACTTGGCAGTGAGAAAAAGCTTGGCTTCTACTCCCCCCCACCCCTCCGGTACGACTTGTTCAGTGGAGGGCAAGGGAAGGACTGGTGGCAGAAAAAAGTGGAAACTGGTGCAGAGGGTCCAGGCTTTGTGTGACCTGGCGAGGCACTCACCCCTGCCCCTGGAGAGCCTTGAGGCTCAGATGTCTCAGGAGTTTTAAATCTTCCAGTTTAGTGTTACTCTTAATCAGAAAACGGAATCACAGGTGAAAGAACTTGTCTTGCCACGTGGGGACTTGGCTAAGTTTCATTGGTAGTTACCGACATTCCCCTTCTTACCCCACCCAGCTCAACAATGCCTGCTATTGTTTCCAAAAGGTTTCACCTGTGCCTGATGAGAACTTGTAGGAGCAGGTCCACGCCAACATCCAGCTGAGGGTTCGGCCTCCTCAGACGCACATTCCAAACTGAAGGATTGTCATGATAACTAATTTTTCTTCATTCTGGATTAAGGATGGATATTCAATAATAGAAATAATACCTACCCCTAGCCCCAAGGTTTGTTTATCTGTTTCTCATCACACACCTGTAAGGTAGGCAAGGTAAGAGCCATGATTGTTTCTATTTTGTCAACGCAGAAACTGAGCTTCAGGGAAGTTGTGATTTGCCCAAGTTCTAAGATGTCAGCCTAGATCTTTCTATGCCAAGAACAATGTTTCTCCATTATTGCACCAGATTACTTCGGTCATGAAACAAATTCAGAGTGGAAAGAAGTGAGTTATTTGAGAAATCTGGGTGTTGCTTCGAGGGTGAAGGTGGGAACAGTGTCATTATTACTAGTGATTTCAGCATGTGGACTTCAATTGTCAGCCTACGCAGCGATGGCCAGGTGTGGTCCAGAGTGATTGGAAAGGTCATCTCTGTATCGGGGACTGCAGAACTTGACGGGAAGAAAAAATGCTGACCTGTAGGAAAATCAATCACCCCAAGGATAGCGATCTCACATTTTACAGTTGACTGAAGAGCAAACCTTGTTCTCAAGAATATTACGCTGACCAAGGTAGGAGGAATCTTACAGGTAATTCCTTGTTTCTCAAACTGGAATACATAACACTGTGTTAGGGTCCTTGGAGCAATATATTGAATTATGGTGCATCTTCTTAGAACAACTTTATTTGAGAAAAACAACAAAAGGACAAACAAAGGAAACATTTTTATCTATAAAAACACCAACATGTGATGGAAAAGGCAGATTTGGCCTGAATTTGAAAGAAGGTAAAAACTGCACACCTGCAATGGGTCTCCTGAGGGCAATACTACCCAGGGACTAACCCCAGGAGTACATTTTCACTCTCTTGTATCTTTGCACTATCTCTGTGAACAGTTTGAGAAGCACTAGTCATTTTAGTAGACAAGTTGACACTAAGAGATGTTGAGTGACTCTCTGATGGTTACAGCAGGACTGGGCCCAAGGCCCCCTGAATCCCTGTCTGCCATTCTCTTCACCATTCCGTGAATCCATCCTTGTGGCTATGTCTGTAAAAAGAGCATATTTTCCTGCCTGAGGAAGCCAGGATGCAGAAATAATGCCTGTCTTGAAAAATGTAGACTGTGTGTTATAATAAGCATCACTTCTCATTGCCAAAATCAACATGGGACATGGGTCTGGAGGAGCTTGAGATGACTGTGAATGGAATGTAGACAGGTCCAGCAAGGGGCTTTCCCAACCATTTCCAGCTGTCATCTTGCTTCTAAGGCTTTGCTTCTTTTTTCTAAAGTAAAAAACAAATTCTGGTGTTAAGATAAAAATTCTCACCCTCACTAAATATCGAACAATGCAAATTAACAGGATAAGCTACCACTTTTTCCTTTATTTATTGGTAATGATTTTTAAAAAATATTTGGTAAGAATGAGGAAAAACAGAGTGGAATAGAAATTCACCCACATTTTCAGGTAGAATAACTCGATAATATGTACCAGCAACCTTGGAGTTTACACATTTTACCCTTTGACACAGTAACTCTACTTCTAGAAATTTTTCCGCAAAGAAAGAAACTTGAAGGGATTGATTTCATTACAAAGATGTTCATTTCAAGGTTTTTGAGAACAGTGAGAAATTGGAAGCAATTTAAATTTCTAATTTTGGGATTTCGTAAAATAAATTATAACACATCTTTACAATGGGGTTATTCCAATCGAATACCGTATCTCAACTTCCCCACTGAAATGGCTGTGAATGTTGAAAGACAGTAGACTGAGATGGTTAAGGTAAGGAATTGGGTTTACAGTCTGGCTGTGGCACTTACTAACTGTGGGACACTGGACAAGTTTCTTAGATTCTCGGTGCCTCAGTTTCTTCATGAAGATAGTGATATAGTATTATGCCTTCCTCAGAAGGAATGTATTAGGTACTTGTCAAATATTAGGTATCATTAGATAAATAACTACCAAGAAGGAAAGTTGTTTTTTTCCTCATTATTAACCAGAAATAGCAGGTTAACAAAACCGTTTGTATAGTATAACAATATATATTCTTTTATAGGATCCTTTTTGACAGTTTAGAACAGTGGTTCTCAAAAGTTTGTGCCAAGGCCCCCTGTGGTACTGCTATTAGCTCACAGGACATTCTAAATTTTCCAAAAAAGTACAGCTGTACCTGCGAACACTGTGTGAACTGCCACTAATAAGTCCGATAGGTTGTTTGGACCTAGTTACATAATAAACATTCATTTCTATTGGTTTAAAGTATCAGAAAAACTTACCGAAACACTAAGGGTACCATGAACTGAGAAGGCTCAAGAACCTCTGAAGTAGCCTGTGGATGTACATCTAGGTGTTAAGGGTTACTGAGAGGTAGGGTTAGGTGTGTTCTACATTTTCTGCTTCTGATTTATCTGAACTTTCTAATTTTTCTACAATGAACCCTTACTGTTTTAGTAAGACAATAAATGTACTTTAAAATAATTTATTCCTAAATCTATCTTTGCAACAACTATTTATTGAGCACTATTTAAGGTCAATTTCTGGGCTAAACACAGGAAGGCAAAGATGCCACACCCTCAAGGAACACATAATTGAGGGTGAGTCAGGAATGTAAACAAATGATTGCTGTGCAGTGGAAGAGGCTCTGAGTCAGAGGTGTGATTGGAGTGGGAGCTCTGCTTTGGGAGACTAGAAAACCTCCACAGAAGGCAGGTGTTATGTAGGTCAGAATAAATGGGACTTCCCGAGATGGAAAATGTGTAGAACAGTGCTCCTCCTTGAGGACTATGGGTAGAGACTGGCGTGATCCACCAAAACCTTTGCGTTCTAATCTTGCCTGTCTTTCCAGTCTCCTACCACCCCCAAAGGGAAATTCCCGCAGGCAAGATTAGAACGCAAAGGCTTTGGTGGGTCAGCTTTGGACTGGGCACTGAACTTGTAAAGGACGGGAGAAGATTGACAGGTCTTAAGCAGGGGAGTGTTGTAAGCGTTGTGCTGTGGAAGGCTCCCTCTGGCAGTGCTGTGGAGACTGGAGCAGAGCTGGACAGGGGCGGGACCAGCCAGGAGGATTTTGTAATAGCCCATGAAAGAGGTCAAGATGCCCCAGTTGACTAATGACGAAGATTATATAATGGCCCCCGTAGACCAAATCAGCAAAGGCAAACAAACCAGATGTAGCACATTATTCATCTCAGAATATGTTGGTGTCTTTGAAAATAAAAACTTTGTTTCATCTGATGATAAAGATAACACACGACCAGTGTAAAAATTTGGAAAATATAGAAATGTATAAGAAAGAAAATGAAAACATTTATATCCCATGAACTGAACCCATGTGTGTACATTCATAGCAATATAAAATATAAAATATATAAATCTCATATATACATACAATTTATTTCAAAAATGTGTGCACATCGTAAAACAAAACCTAACTTATAGAAGGATACAAAATAAAACAATTATTGAGTGCTTACCAAACGCTAGGCACTCTTAGAAGCACAAATATACAATAACACCATATATATTAGTTTACTTAATCTTCACAACAGTGCTGTGAGATGGGCCTATGTGTATGCTGCCATTTACAGGTAAGAGAGTTGGGAGTATAGATCAATGTCTTGCCAAGAGTTCTGTAACTTGTAAGTGTCAGAGCTGGGATTTGAACACAGGCAATTTATTTCCAGGGCCCTGTACACTTAAACCCCTATGATACAAGTCTGAGTGGTATATTTAAACATTTGTTGTTTGATTGGCTTTACACAGTGACTCTCGACCCTCTCCTAAAATGTTGTCCAGTTGAACTTTCTGCAGTGATGGAAATATCCTACATGGGCACTATCCAGTATGGTGGCCACTAGCCACAGGTAGCTACTGAGCACTAGAAATGCCACTACTATGAATAAGGAACTGAATTTTAAACTTCATTCACTTTTAATTAATTTAAATTCAAACAGCCGCTGTGGCTAGTGGCTGCGCACTGGACAGCATAGACCTACATAAGATTAAAAAATAAGCACCTCCTCCTCTTGTCACACCCCCTTACCCAGTAACCACAGGTAACGACCATTGTTGCTTTCTCCTTTCAGCCCTCCCTCATCTCCATCTCTGTTAAGTCCAGAAAACATGCCTACATTTGTATTTCCTGAGTTATCTTCCTGACACTTAGATTGACTATGCCATGCAAGGTGAGGAATTAGTCTGTGGCTCTTCCTCCACAACCTTCTTTCCTCCCAAGTTTTGTTAATTATTTTAGTTATTCCACTGGTATCGGTTAAGATTCTTCAGATTGCAAGTGGGAAAAAATCCAACTAAATCTGATTTGAGCAATAAGAATAGAATTTATCGACTCACAAAAACAAGAAAACTGCCACAGAACTGACATTAGGAAGGCTAAACTCAGAGTCAAACCATAGGAGCAGGACTCGATTTCAGATCATCTCTCCCCAGTCCATAGGCTTCGTCCTTCAATTCTGTGTGGTAGCTACAGCCACAGGCGCTTGTACTTTGTAACCTCTTAGATGCCAAGCCATCAGGAAAGAATGCCTGCACTTTATTGTCATGCTATTTAACAGTGGCCACAATAATGGTGTGTTAAATACACACACACAAAGACACACAATTTCAGTGGTGTACAATGACATGCATTTATTTAACTCGTATCTATGGATTGGCTGAGATCAGCAGATCTAGGTTGGGCTTGGCTGGGTGGCTCTGCTGGTCTAGGTTGGGACTGCTCACAACTTCCCACTCCAGTAGCTCAGCAATGCTCCATGTGTCTCCCCTCTTCCTCCGGGAACTGGTGATCTACCCCAAGCATGTTCCAATGGTGATGATGGACGCACAGGAACACAACACAAGCTGCACTAGCACATCCCATTAGCCAAATAAAGTTGCATGACTGCACCCCAGATCAGCAGAATGGGGAGGTATACTCACTGCCATGGAAGTGAGAAGGAGGGAGGGACTATTTCTAAGCAGATGAGCTTGGCTTGCTCATTTCAAAACCAGTGATTGTAGCAAAGGGCATGGATTGCACACTTTGACCTTGGTTTAGGTCTTATATTCCATCCAGGAGGCAGAGCTGGCATTTAGATTCACCCAAAGCACGTGGGCTGAGAGTGGAAAAGGAATGGTTACTCCTAACCAAGATCGGAGTTGTATTGGCCACATGAACTGGAAATGGGTGCAAGATGGCAAACCACAATGACGATTCAAACTTTAAACAGTAAACCTAAACTTCAGTTTCTTGAGCCTTTGGTTGTTCATAGTATCCCTTGATATCAAACTAACAAGAGTTCTCTTTCACTCCACATTTCCCACTTATATCAGCTTGATTAATCTAGATGATTAAAAATATGTATGAAGGAAGGACTAGGAAACTAATAAAGGGTCTGGGTGTGGGTGGTGCAGTTCTCTGCCACTGAGTAGGTATGTTGTCCTAAGCGGCACCCCTCCGAAGGTAGGGACCGTCTGTGTACGTGGTGGGACCTGCTAACTGATAAGCTTCCTTTCAGGGTGCTAGTATACGGAATCAAGCAAATGGTGTTCTTTTCCCCCAAAACACCAAAACCAGAAGTCTTCACTGTAGAATACCATATCTCATACAAAGAGCCTTAGTTCAACCAAGTAGCAATCTTATTTTCTTAATAGGGCAGATCTTAAGGATGGGGTGAGTGTTTCTGAATCTTTTCTTGCTGGCTCATTTGCATGCCTGGGAAAGGTGAAAAAGGGTGAGAAAGAGCGAACGGTACAGCCTTTCTCTGGACAACTTTTGGCTCCTCTCCCAGTCCTGAGTTCTGACTGTGTTAATGCCCAGTATGGAGATTCCCCAGGGCTTTTTGGAAGGAACATTTATACTCTTTCTCCAGCCTTCTGAGTTTATCTGGGATGCTGCTTCCTCTGCTCTGCTTCATCCATCAACACTATTCACTCCCTTTTCATCTTCCAGAAAATTATCAAAATCTCTACTTACAGACCTTTTTTTATCTTTGGGTCACTTATCAATTTATTCCCTTCACTAATTCTTCATCAAACTTTTGAAAGGAATTATAGATAAAGCCATGTGCTCAGCCTTAAACACACACAAATATACATGTATAGTATTATGTATACATACATATATACAATTTTAACAAAATTTGATCTTGTTAATTACATTTTTGCTACTGGCTTAATTGAATACTATTCTAGAAGAGTTTCATAAGTAGGTTCTCAAAGTCACTCTGGGAAAACAAGGATCTTCTTTCACTCTTTAAAAGAATAAGATTAACTGGGTTTTTGGCTTGTTTTCCTATCTGAATGAGTAAATGATTCAGATTTCAACTTTAGGTGTGATATAATCCATTACACAGACATCAGATTAACTTGGCATTTAAAAAACAGAGAAAGGTATACATGTAAATCAACTCATTCTAACTTCTGGAGGTTAAAGGGGGTTTTGTTATTCTTGTTGTTATTTGTTTTTAATCCTGAATTCTTATCAAGCTAAAACATTCACTTACAATCCTGTGCACAGTTGGTGAGGAATGGTAGCAAGGGGACTATAATAAGAGTGTGTAAAGGACCCATGAAGGAGATGATTATCTTATGTTAGATATAAACCCTAACTAATAAATATGTATCTGTTATTACTAGTACAATGTATACATTGACTGTATGCCCACAGCATTCAGAATATACAGGTCCCCTAAGGATGGCTGAAACACACATAGGACGAGGCAGGGTTTCTCTGGAGAGATGCGCAGCATTGAATAGACACTTTCCAGGAGAACATGATGACTCACACGGGGATGACTTAAGTGGCATCTGGTTTCCATCTTCTTTGTTTCTTCTCTTGGACTCCATTCAGAGGCACTTCCTTCCAGCTGGAGCTTTTAATGGCATAATGTGAAGGCAAGATCCACAGAAGTGGGTTTAGAGGAGGAACTTGAAGGAAAAAATGCAGATCATCAGAGGAGAGTATGGGAAATTACACCCAGATGGGAGGCAACAGAGAATGTATACACATTCAGACTAAAATGCACCAATTAAAATATTTAGGGAAATGCAAAGAAGGGTATGGTTTCTGATATGGGGTAACAAAAATTTGAATGGAATAAAATGTCTTAATTGTTATAGTCCTATTGCAATTAGACATTAATATAATTTGTTACATGAGTGTAGCATAGCAGTGTTTGTGCTTTTGCTGTGATTTACTCATTCTATTCACTGGCTTCATTCATGATGGTGATACCCTTCTTCCCATTTCATAGCTGGAGAGGTACTGTTGAACCTTGCCTGGTATTCCAAAGTGATTTACGATGAAGGTAGATCCATCCACCTGGGTGGGTGGATTCGGACTTGTTACAATAACCCGCAGCCCATCAGAGTCCATAGAGACTGGAAGGGGTGGAACAAACAACTGGTTTCCATATATAAACACTCATTATCATGTTCCCCTCTTCCCAGCCCAGTGATGGCAATGAGGAAGCCCATTTCTCTTTTCAAGCTGACAGTCCATTGTATTTTGTACCTTTATTTTCACACATGATGTTCTGCTTAACCAAATATCACCTGATTTGAGTGATTTTTCCCTGGTCTTGTTCCCTTTCCTACACACAAATAGTTCTCACAGGGGGGCATATTAATGAGGCAACAGTAATGGTGTTAGAGGCTGTGAGAACACCATGGTGGGTAGAGCTGATCCAAGCTGAGCCTAAGTCAGAGAATAATTATTGGGCACTTTATGAAGATAGGGCATTGTCCAAGTCTCTGTAGAAATATATTTTAATAAGTAATTGGTACATACATTATACAAAATGGTAATCGGAGGCAGACTGCATTATGTGCTAAGAGAGGTAAAAGTAAACCTAACAGGGATAAGAGAGCTAAATGTGATGGTGTGGGTGGGAAAAAAGAATACAAATCAGAGGAGACTGAACTGTCAAAGGGGAGCATGGAATGTATGTGGAAGAGTCTTTGCCTCAGTGATTTAGATAAATCCAGAGGCAGTGCTGGCTTTACCTGGAGGCCAAGGGTTCATGAACCAGGTGCTAGGGGCCAGGCTGTCACCATAAGTGTGTGAATCCACACAGGCGTAAGGCAGTCAGGAATGGTGGGGCTGGTAATAAATTGAGGGCCGTGCCCCACCGAAAGTCTTTCAATTCCATATTCGAAACTCAAAGTTACACGATTCAAGTCGTTGTCTGTAGATCTTCTCTGTCATCCAAAGGCCTCCCCTACGCCTCTAAGTTCACACTCAACTAACTCCGTCACACAGGAGAGACCCATGCTCTCTTCCAAGGTCACGATCATGTCTATATAACTAACACAATCTTCTAGAGTTGGTTCTTCCACAAGTACGATAGAGTAGGCCACAAAGGCAAACGCACTCTCCACTGTGGAACCTGGGATCCCTTAAAAGTCAGCTGAATCATCTTCCAGGAGACATTCTGGTACATGTGGGCCACAAACCCAGCGGTGAAGAGCTGCTAGAGTCGTTTGAGACTCTCAGTTCTCCAACGGTGCTCCTGGAATTCCAGGGCTGCCGCTGGGCAGAGGGAAAGAGGGATGCAGATTCAGCCAGGGAAGCTGAGCAAGAAAGATCTTGTCTGAAGAGAGAAAGAACTCTGAACATTGTTATGATGCAAAGGAAACCCCATCGCACCTCTTCAGAGGAGGACTTGATAGCGATGCCCTGCCTTGGCTTTCCTTACAATGCTCCTGTGAGGAAAAACTGCTCTATTTCTCCTTTGCCCACTGCACTCAGAACACTTTTTACTTCTGGTCACCAAATGTGTGGGTGTTTTTCCCACACTAAGCAATTCTCCAATTCTTGGCGGAGACTGACTGGGAGTCCTACATATTTAACTCAATCCCGACACTATCTAGCTGGAGAGAGCACCAGATCCCACATGTTAATGGCTCAGTCACACAAGACTGCCCTCACTTCAGATGCCACTCTCAAGTCAACGTTGTCCCCTATCCTTCTAACTGCGTTCTGAGTAACCAGCTCACCGGGAGTTCCCGTGACCCCCTCCTCTGGTTTGATAATTTGCTATAACTGCTCACAGAACTCAGGAATCATTTACTTACATTTACTGATTTATTATTAAAAAAAAAAAAACCCAACTCAGGAATAACCAGATGTAAGAGATGCATAGGATAAGGGTTGGGGGAGGGGCCCGGACTTTTCATGCCCTCTCCAGCTGCACCACCCTTCCAGCACCTCCACTATTCACCAACCTGGAAACTCATCAAATCTCCATTTTCAAGAGTTTAAACTCCAGCCCCCTAATCACTTGTCTTTCTGGTGACCAGCTCCCCATTGAGGCTGTTGAGGGCCCCTATTCTAAGTCACCTTATTAGCACACAGGTGCTAAAGAGGGATTGTATGAATAAAAAAAGACACTCCTATCACTTAGGAAATTTCAAGGGGTTTAGAAACTCTGCCAGGAATAGGATATAAAACCAAGTATATTTCTGACTGTACCACATATCCACTCAGAGCTTTTCCCTTCGGCACACAAGGATTTATATACCCCTATCCAACCCTACCCCATTCCGGTAAACACGGTGCCTCAAATGTAACTGCTCAATAAAGATAATTTATTGAAACAGAGTAAAGTCATATTAGTCCTGATTAAATTAACAGCTGTCTGTAGAATTTTCCAGAATTGAAGGAAGACAATTGAAGGGACTGAATGTGCTCTCTAAGAACCAAATAGAAGTAAAGAAAAAAATAAGAAATCTATACATAGCACAACTCAGAACACAAAAGAAGCGGGGGGAAAGTTACAAAATATTAAATTAGTATTCAATCCCTGCATAAAATATCTAAATTTTCCCCTTTAATCCTTTCAATAATAAACAAACCCATCAACACATATTAAGGTACATTAAGTCAGAACGTGTAAATTCTGCAGGCAAACAGGAATACTTTAGTATTCTTCACCCATCCTCTTTACTAGAAGGGTTTTAGACATTTATAGACTCTTCTTCCTTCTTCCTTTATTTGGTTTAACTCAGTGACTCTCACACTCCAGTGTGCGTAGGGATGTTTTGTACAGAGTTGGATACCCAACAATAACCCATATACAAAGATAATTATGAGTATATGAGATCCTTACTGATATCCAGTTAGATGTTACAAACCTCCCCTCCCCTCACACACACACACACACACAGCTGGCACTAGTGAATTCAATTGTGTTTGTGTGTGTTCCATATGTTTTATACTTTCTCTTCATTTCAGACAGATAGTTGAGCTTATTATTTCTTGCTTAAGGCAAGAAAGTAGAAAGTCTGCTTTTGAAAGGATGAAGAAAGAGAGAAGCACTTTCCTAAGCTGGGAGGGACCCTTTGGCTCCTGTGACTCATAGCTCCAGTACCGCTCTATGACTGTAGCCTTGGAAGGGAGGGCTGCATGTGCAAGAGGTAGGCTGGACCCCAGAAGCAGGTCTCCTCATTTCACCAAAGGTTCCTGCCCCATATGGCCTGGAAGCAGTGGAGGTGAAACCTGAGTGGGTCCTATACACTGAGACAATTGCTATCTCAGCGCTACCCAGTGCAGGCAGATGACAAAATACTGGAGGAGTCTTCCCAGTGCCTCTGCACCATATATGACCCTGAACTCTGTAAGACCCAAACTTTTGTAGAATCCTGGTGTGTAGAGCGTGGGAGCAGCCCACGTGTGGCTGGGTTCAATTTCCTGCCAGCTTGGTGGGCTGGTTACTCAGAATTCAAATTTAATTTGATGTAAGGAAATCTAAAAAATTCCTTTTTCTCGAATACATGAGTTTACAGACTGAGATTTGCACCTATTTAGAATATTTGTGGAATGCCTGCTGATGGGAAGGATTCCCTGATGGCTACTGCGAATCCATCTCTGATCACTTGGGATGGATGTGCACCAAGGGTCGAGCAAAGGAGGGAGGAAAGGTGTGCCTGAGGCAGCAGTCAGAGGCCATAAAGGAAAACTACACCAGTTCCTTCATCTTCCTGAGGCCTGGTCATGGATCACTTAGCTAGTTCACTAATCTATCTCTGCCAATATTTGGGGAGAAAAAATAAAAATGCAACATATTCAAAAACAAACCAACAAACTTCATTCTAGCAAATCATTTTATTGAGCTCAAGATGGGTTCCTGTCTGCAAGGCTCACAGATGCCAGAAGCTGTGGGCCTGGCAGCTGCTTACTTTCCATCCTAGTCACACTGCCTCGTGGGGTTTGACTTGAATGGCTAATTACTGGTCACCTCACTGGCTTGTCAAAGCCAAAAGATTATACTTAATGCACAACTTAAGCCGTCCCCCGGACCTCGCTTGTTTGGACTGGCAATCGTGTTTTCTGTTCCCTTCCCCACTTACTTTAAGTTTTAGTAATTGCCCTCTGGGCTCAAAAGAGCATCCCACTAGGCCATTGAAATGGTGAAAAGCCCCCTGATACGAGGAAATGTTTATTTGCTCTCTGCGAGAAAGCACTGGAACCAATATGTGCGGCTTTGGTATATGACGGGATGCAGGTTTTGTGAGCAATTTCTTAACTTTCAGCTGAATAATCACTATAATCAACTTGATGTGTTGAGAGTTGGTTAGAAGTGTTGTTGGGCGGTAAATAGAAACTTTAAAGGTGGTAAATAAGTCATCATGGTGATCTTTTGCACAATGTAAACACAATGCCCAGTGCTGTTTTGAGCTTTGCAAAATGCAGGAATGCTTTATCTTTGCAGGAATGGGGAAGATAAGGCCCTTCTTCTAGCTCTTTCCAGTCCTCTCTGCTGTGGATTCCCAGCTGATAAACTTGCTCAGCCCTGGCTGAACCCTTGAAAAATTCAGGTGGAGGGTCTACTACCAACAGTTCTCCTTCGAGCAGGTTGGAGACTCAAACCATGTGCATTTTGGGTCCACCACATAAATCAGATTTGAACAAGATGTAGACAGAATCATCAATGAAGAACCAGGCACACTTCATCGGGAAAAATAAAACTCACGGAGTTTAAATAGTCCTAATATTAAGCCTCACCCCCAGCAGTTAGCAATTAAATAAGTGACTTATGAGACAAATACATACCCAAGCCTTGCCTGTGGCATCAGCATTTTGGACTTAACGTGTTCTTTTCTGCTTTGGGTCCTTATACATGTCAATTTACCCTCCACTTAGACA
This sequence comes from Desmodus rotundus, assembly GCF_022682495.2. Taxonomy (NCBI): domain Eukaryota; kingdom Metazoa; phylum Chordata; class Mammalia; order Chiroptera; family Phyllostomidae; genus Desmodus; species Desmodus rotundus. The sequence goes on from NC_071390.1 coordinate 39,116,032, forward strand.
ATCCTTAATTTCTAGATATAAGTATGATTTTCTTTTTAAAAGAAAGCTTTCCTGACCTGATCCCCATATCATGGAAGGCACCCATTAATTACATGGCCACCCACTCAAAGCACCCCATCCTACTCCTTCGTGACACATACGAAGATCATAATGAAATAATTGTCTGTGTAATCTGTCTTCACTGCTGGAATATAAGCTCCATGGGAGTAGGGAGTATGTATCTTGTCTACTGTGGCATCCCCAGCTCCTTGTACCAGCTGTACTCGTAGCAGATATTCAATACTAGTTGTTGAATGAATGGACAGTTGGTCTGTCTCCTGAGGTTGGTGTGAGGACTGTGAGGTAAAGCCTCTAATAGAGCCTGCACATAGAACCAGTCGAATCAATTCATTTTAGCCTTTTTCCTCCCTTCTGCTCCATTTTGTTGGTGTTTGACAGATGTATTCATTTTCCTGCTTTCTTCTACAAAGTCTGTATTGTTCACGTCCTGCTGAAGAATCATAATGTTACAGCTTGGGTATAGGAGGATCATCACTTGGTGATTCTGATATTGGAGTCAGCACAGCTGAAGTCAGAAGCGTCCCTAAATATCAGGGTCACATCATCGATTTGGTGGCACGTTCAGCACAGGGTCTCAGTCTTCTGTTTTGTGACTCCTAGGTCCAGCCTCCTCATCAGACTCAATACATGCTATATTTTACTTTCTTTCTTAGTCTTCAACTTTTTCTCAAACTCTTGCCCAGATAAAGGCATTCAACAAGTTATCTAAGAGGTTAAACTGGGAGGGGCTTGGCCTGGCTGAGACTTTACACAAGAAAAAAAAATTTCTTCTTAAGTTGAGCATACATTAACCATTTACTACCAGTAAAATAATCCAAAAAAATGTGCCATAAAGCTGAAGAAAAATGGAATTCATTTGCCATAGATAGGGTACCTGTAATGAATAAGAATATGTATTTTTATGTTTTTTTTCCCAAATCCAAATAGAAGTTCGGTGCTTTCTTCTTTTGTTGTGTGACTCATCAGAATTTAGACTGTAACACTTTCAAATTAACTCATTGCATGAGTCACTGCTAAAAGTGATTAAGACTGTGTATTTTCTCTTTTAATATACTTTACCTTGATAATGTATGGGTTATTTAGAAGAAGTGAAAGTCCACTGCAAAGATTATTTTAACTGATTAGATGACAGAGTAGCAGAGAGTTGTTGAAGGTATTTACCAAATTTCGACCAAAGATGTCCAGATATGAATGTGTACCCTGAGAGAATCAGTCTGTTAGATCCCAAAGAGAAGCTGGACTTGTTTTCCATCATGACCTGGCCTGAAGGGAATGGAATCAGAAATTCTGAAGAAGGGCAGAACTATCTGAGGAAATGAAATCACTTTCAGAAGCAAGTCACTCGTTTTGAGGCTATGAATCATGCTCTAAGTGTCTTTGCTTGCTTCTGAAGCTGAAACATGGAAGGTTCCTGAATGATCAAGTACCTGTCATAGCAACGACGCTCAGTTTCTAGAGCTGCTCACGCCTAGTCTTTAGGCAATATTTGTGTTTTCATGGCTCTGTGACAACGCATTCGATTTCACTGACACTGAGCCCCATCATCAATAATATAAAGTGAGTGTCAGTGGTCTCTGATTGAATGCATTCACAGTTCTCAAGAAGACCGAATTGATTGAGTGGTAGTATTCTCCCCGAATTTGTTAACAAGGATTGACTAGGCCCAAGCCCAAAACTGTATGGTTTTTATGTGAAGAAATTTGGCTAAAGTACACTTTTGAACCACCTTAAAAATATTCATAAAATGTATTAAAAGTAACTTTTGTCATATGAATACAAAATAACTAATTGTAAAAATTAGGGAAAAGAAAAGCACATACAAATTATATATCATCTTAGCACACAGACATGTACAGTTAATATTTTTGTATACATTTTCAATTTTTCTATGCTTCTCAAACATGTGTAAGAATTTTCTATATTCTTATAGCTTTTATGTTCATCATAACTTATATTTTAAACTTTATATTTTAATAGTAACAATGGGAGTGATGATTATTATTACTGTGTGCTGGGCATCAGGACAAGCACTTATAGGAACTATCTCATTTAATCCTCACAGCATCCCTATGAGACGCAATTGTCACTCTCATTTTACATGTGAGGAAACAGAATGTAATGAGGTTAAGTAACTGCCTGAAGTCGGAAGAGCTAGTAATTGGTGCAGCCAGAACTTAAAATGTTTGATGTCTCATTCCAGAAACTGTGATTTTAACTTCACATTTTACCACTTTCCTCCTCAAGACATTAAATATTCTTCTATTATATTTTTTGATTAAAGCTATTTATAGAATAGTTTAAGGTTCACAACACAATTAAGGGGAATGTATGGAAATTTCCTATATACCTCCTGCCCCCACACATGCATGGCCTCCCTAATTATCAACACCGGCCACCAGAGAGGTTCATTTGTTACAGTTGATGAGCCCACCTAACGTCCAGAGTTTACGTTAAGGTTCACTGTAGGTGTCGTACACTCTATGGGCTTGGACAAATGTTTAACGACATGCACCCATCATTATGCTATGGTACAGAGTATTTTCACTACCCTAAATGCCCTGTAATCTGCCTATTTACCCTTCGCAACCTCTCCTTCTATCATATTTTAATGGGTATATGCTATATCATAATAGTCATGAATCTATTATTATTAATATGTAATATTTCCAGTTTTCCAGTAGTAAAAATGACACTGTCATGACATCTTTTTCAATAAATGTTTGCATCTATCTTTGGTTAGGTTACCCCAGATGCTGACCTGGAAATAGCCATTTGAGCATCACTAACTTATTTGGAAGTGATCCAGGAAACATCAGCAAGATAAGTTAGAAAAACAAAAAAAGTCAATACAAAGTGTGTTAACGAACAGGTTACCACCACGGGCAACAGAAAGCCCAATTCCATGGTGATCTTTGAGAGTCTGTACTGAACTTGGGTTGTCTCCACCAAGGGTTAGGAATCCTTAATGTCTGCTCATCGTTGGCTGAGGACAGCTCCCAGGGTGTTAACTCCTTGGAACTCCATGTGCCATGTGGCACACGTCCTCACCCAGAAAAGATCCCAGGAGGAAAGTTGCCATGCCGGCAGTTGGAAACCCGGTTGCACGCACAGGAGGGATGTTAAAGGGCACTGACAACATCTGCTACAGCATCGATCCATGCTGCTTCCTCCTGGGTAAACTGAAGATAAATCAAATTTGAAGCGTTCATAAACTTTGGCCCATAGAAGTCTACCAATTTTACACAGCTTCTGTCCTATGGCCAATGTTGGGATTATCATGCTTAGTCAAGTCATTTGTAGAACAAATGATCTTTTTTTGCATTTTCTGGATTAGTGTTGCAGTTGAACTTTTTTCATTTATTTATTAGTATAATTAGCATTTTTTATTTGTATGTTGCCTTTCATTTATTTTTCTATTGGAGTACTTATTTTTAAAAATTTACTATTTCTATATGTGTTGCAAATATTTTTTCTAGTTTGTTCTTTGCCTTTTAATTTTTATAATTTATTGATATGGAAAAATTTGCACGAGGCAACACCCTCTTCCATGGGATATGTCATTGGGTTATAAAGTAAAACTCTGGAAATCAGTGCATGTTGAATCAGCCACCATGGATTCCTGGTGCTGTATCAGTAGCATAAGAATGGAAGCTGCCTGTATTGTTCAAGCTGATTTTGTAGATACACAGGGGAAGTGAGTCAGAGCTTGGGTGCACAGCATTACCAACGGCCTGTTACTGAGAAACCGGGCTCCCTAATTCAACATGTGCCTGTCATGTATTACATGTACCATGTTCCAAGTTATGCCCCTTAAAATCAAGTTCATGTGGTGTCATCCCACTGAATTAAAATGCCAAGGGGATGCTTATTACAAAAACTTGAGAAAATTTATTGTTCTAAGAGAAGAGGATTCAAAATAGTCTCCTGTCAGTACTGTTCCAAGGAATAGATTTTTCTCCATTAAGCATTCCTACACCTTTCTGTTATGGGTTGAATTGTGTCCCCAAACTCCCCAAATTCATATGTTGAAGCTCTAACCCCATTACCTCAGAATATAACCTTATTTGGAGATAGGCTCCTAATAGAGCGATTAAGTTAAAATCAGGTCAGAGTAGTGGGCCCTAATCCAATATGGCTGATGCCCTTATAAAAAAAGAGCACCACACACATAAAGGGGACATGGAGACACAAACATAGAGGGAGATAATATGAAGATACACAGAGAGAAGACAGATATCTATATGCCAAGGAATGGCTGAGGCTACCGGAAGCTAAGACAGAGGCCTTCCCTAGGAGAACGGATCCTTCCCCAGTGTTTCCAGAGGAAGCACGGCCCTGCAGACACCTTGATCTTAGGCTTCTGACCTCCAGACTAAGATAATTAATTTTTGTTCTTTCAGTCTCTCAGCTGTGGTACTTTAACAGTAGCCTTACCAAATGTATACCTTTTCCATGCCTTTTTAAAAATAATTTTTTGTACTCTTCAAGGCATTCTGTTCATACTTCTAGAATACATTTGTCATATTTTACTGAGTTTTAAACTTTTAAAATTGCTTTTGAATAGGTAATACATACAGCTAAAAATTCTGAGTATGGAACAGCATAAAACAGACTGAGAGTGGAAACTGAGTTTTCCTCAACTGGTTCTCTACAGCACCCTACCCCCACCCCCCACCCCCCACTGCCCTTCCAAGAGGCAAACACATTCTCTGTATCTTGTATCCTTAGTTTTTTGGTCATCCCCAATTTAGTTCCCTATTTCCTCTCATTGACCAGAGGTCCCTTGGGGGAAGGGATATTGCTTCCTTCTGGGTAATCTCAGTTCTCATTAAATCTGAGTTTAATAACTGTTCATCAAGTAAATTCAGGCAGGTTGATACATAAAATTTAGGCTGGGTTTAAGGCTCTAATTGCTGTTAATATCCAAACATTCCTGTTATTTAGTCACCTTTAGGGTCAAGCAGGATGAGAGCAAAGGTTTTGCTTGGGGACAGAGCGGAAAGATAGTGAGGGCCTGGGTGATGCTGGGGAGAGTAAGCGGAAATAATTTAGCTGAGAAGGAAGTGAAAAGTTTGTTGGTCTGACTTCTCCTTTGTTGTTCTTAATGGTTCCCAGTAACTGACTTTGAATCTCATGATCACAAGCTGGGGTACACCCTTCTTTCAGGAGACAACTGACCCCTCAGACCACAGTACACAAAATCAGGGTTTTGTCAGCCTGGCATTAGGACAGTAGGTTGGCAATAAATGTCTCCACCACAGTTAGTTTGATTTCTGAATGGAGTTGCTGAACTTTCAGTTTGCTTATTTATTGATTCCCATAAACTATTTTTTATTTGTTTTACTTTGCTTTGCTTTGCTTTGCTTTAATGTGTTTCTACAGCCCTAGTTAACTTGGCATTGAAAGTCATACTAATTGACATTTTCTATGTGCATGTACATGCACACGTGTGTGTGTGAAAGAGAGAGAGACGCAGATCATGTGTTTCTGGGAGAGCTTGTTTTTCTTTGACAATTCTTCCAAAGGGTCTGACATTCAGCCTCCTTTACCAGTTGGTCACTTCCCCTGGTTGGTTGGCCTCATCAGCGTTCATGGCCTCAACTCCTGCCATTAGGCTGACGATTCCCAAATCTCACTGCCCACCCTAGACCCGTTTTCTGAGCTTCTGCTACACGTATTGATTTCTTGATGGCAGTCTCTCTTTGGCTCTCCTACAAGAATCTCAGATGAGTTTGAAACTGAACATATTTCTTTCTAAATTGACATAACCATCAAGGAAGAAGAGGAGTGAGCCCTGCCCCATGGACTCACAATGCAGTAGCACTCCCCTAGTTTTGCCTTTGATAATATACTCCCAACACCTTTAATTTCTCTGGGTCCTGTCCTGCCAACTTAACCAACTTTTTAATTAGCTATTTCCATTTCCAACCCTCCTCATCTGCTTTCTTATCTTCCAATAAGCAGCGTCCCTTTGGACAATGCCTATCAGGTTGCATCCCAATGAGAGTGTACCTCAGCACAGTCAGAACTCCAGTGTCGGTCCTCTGCTCCTCATGGAGCCCTCGTGGCCACTCTGATAAGATGTGGCCTTGCTCTGTCAGGGGTATCTAATTTTTGGGCGTCTCTGGGCCACACTGGAAGAAGAAGAGTTGTCTTGGGCCACACATTAAATACATTGTGACATGTAATCACAAAAAAATCTCATAATGTTTGAAGTAAATTTCCGATTTCGTGTTGGGCCATATTCACACCATCCTGGGTGGCATGTGGCCCATGGGTCACAGGTTGGACACCCCTGAGTGGCTAACCCCTCTTTTTGTCTCAGTCATGAAGGGCTAAAAGTTTGATACCAGCTCTTAAGTTTTCACAGTGGACTAGTGGTTCATCAAATGGGATAAAGGGGCCAGATACCTGGCTATCGGGATGGCTTGAATTTAAGAAAAAAAAATGTAATACCTTATAATTGTGACTTTTTACTAATTTAGACTGCACTATTATGAATTGTAATTAAAGAAAACCACCTTCCCCTCAGGCAACTGTAAAAAGCAAATCTTAACAAAAACTAGAGAGAGGGGCTCAAAGACTCAGTGTAGAAGGGAAGGCCCATGCCCTCTCCTCTCAAGCCCACCAAGCTGAGACCAGATCCCTGGAATGGAGCCCCGTCTAGGAAATGCCCCATGTTCTTCAACTAAATAAGGGGAAGTCACATTTCCTCCCAGTAAGTTTATGGGCCCTAAGGGCACAGTGGCAAGATGGAACCTTGTGTCTAGAAGAACCTGGCCTTCCTGTGACAGGCCCAATTAAGCCACCAGCTGTGACCAATTATCCAGAAGGCCAATCAGGTGCAGACAGCCAACTGGGTAGTGTGGGGGCTGGACTGGAATCTTCTAGAAAGCTAGTCAAATAGTCAAAGAAGTAAAATTAGATGCCAAATTGTGCTAAGAGCTTGATCTGAATTGTTCCTATAATTGAAGCAGCTCTGTTGTAGGTCATGAATACTTACTTTAGCACTGTCTGGATTTTAGGAAGCAAAGAGGCACCATGCATTGCTTCATGTTGTTAGGGTGCCTGTACATTGGAATGCATTCACGTTTCCTGTCCTACCTTGCAGGAATTATTTTAATGTTCGTCATTTACTACTGAAAGCTGAAAATAACTGGCTCTTATAATCAATTTACCAGTTTTGGATTAATTACTTTTGTTCCCAAGAAGCATATAACAAGTAAAAAATTTAGCATCTTGATGTTGTGTCTATTCTTTGTCTCAGTTACCATGCTAGGTGAGAGATGTAAAGTGGAGCAAGGCAGAAGTTCTGCACCCAAGTGTTTCATAGTCTAATGGATGAGAAGGAACCTAATGAAAACTTAAGGAAACTACAAATGGATACATAAACTGGTAAGAGCTTTCATAGTAGATGAAAGTGTGGGATAGGTTTTTGAGATGAAACAGGGGAGAGAAGGGGCTGTATTCAGAAAGACAGCATTAAGCAAAATAAATGAAGAGACTCATCTCTTAGATGTATCCTGGTGAAATTTCAGAACACCAAGGATAAAACAAAGATCACCAAATTTTCCAAAGCAAAAAAAGAAAAAGAAAAAGAAAGGCAACTAGAAAGTCCAGGAAAACCTAAATGCTGTATAAGAAAGTCATAGTTCAAACATGAAGCAAACAAATGTAGCAAGATTTTGTGTCATTGAATGTTGAAGCTTTTTACTTTAGGTGTGTGGTATTATATCTTCCTCTTAATAGATCCAGTCACATTACTTGGGACTGTGGTTCATAATCGTTTACATAATCATATTATTGTTAGCTTTATTCATTGCCGTGACAGTCAGACTGAGCTAGGTTCTTCTGCAAATGACCCAAGTCTCAGCTGCTTCCAACAATAAAACTTTTTATTTGTTCATTGCAGGTAAGCTGAGGCTCAGATGTATGTTATATTCATTTTGGGACCGAGACTGTGCCTGGAACATTGTCAAACACATGGCAGAGAGAAAAGAGACACTCGATCCACATCTCTTAATACTACCTAGGAATAACATTGATTACTTTCACTCACATTTTATTAGCCAAAGCTACTCCTGAGCTCAATATGAGGAGTGCATACAATCTTCCAACAGGAGAGGTAAAAAGGGATGGAAACAAAAAATATTTGGTGACCATAATACAAACTCCCGCAGTCTATCTTTCTGGTATTCAACTATTCAATGTTCTCCTTTTCCCACAGGCCGAACACATTTATCCCTCTCCCAAGGGAGACAACCAGAAGTCCCAAACAGTAACTTGGTCTTTACCTTTACTTCTAAGGGAAGGGCAAATATCTCTAGTTAATGTGAGATACTGCAGTTTCTGTACCAGGTCTGGATGCAGCTCTTCCTGATCCAAAGCTGCAGGAACGAAAGATGGTATCTGCTCTTCCCATACTCAATATTCAGTGATGGGCATAGTGTGACCACAATAAACACTCTCATTTGGCAAGGTGAAGAATGGGAGACACACAGATGTCACCAGATGCTACAAATTCTAAGATTCCCTTGGGCAGATGGTGTCTGAGAGAAGGAAGTAGTGCCTGATCAGGTCTTGATTTCACTCCCTAGGAATAGCTCCCCAGACCTCTTTCTCCTTAGCCATTGGCCCTACCACTTGGGAGGTCTTTTTTTTTCCCACTATTGTCTTTGGCTACATCTAAGACAGAATTGTAGAACATGAGTTCCTTGGAGAGCAAAGAGCTTTCTCCCCCTGCTTCTTGAATAAGCAGGAAGAATGGGAGAAAAGCAAGGGTTGTTTTAAATCTTGAGCAATCTCTTTCAATCTAGGCTAGTAGTTCCCTTGGTGGTATAATGCTTTCAACTTTTAACTTAATCTATTTGAGTCTTGTTAAGTTATTCCTATCCTGTTTTGAAATATGCCTCTAGAGATGTTTAATTACTAGTACTTACTAGTACTGTTGTATCTATCAGATTTTCCTAGGAGACCCACACTCCTAATTTGTTCTCCTTGAGACTTTTTGTCCTATTAAGAGGACTTACTGGATGCAAACTTAAAAATAGGTTTAAGCATTTTTAAGAAGTGACATATAGAAACCCCTTGATTTGGTCCTTGACATGAGACTTTTAGTAGGACTTTATTGTTTGAAGATATTGTTTTTCTCTGGTTTAGTGATTGGAAATGAGAATCCGTTGCATCTTTCAAATCGTGAAAATTCCCAAGTTTCTGGATGCTCTCTATTTATTTTTATTCCTACTTCCAAACTGACCAATTCTTTTTGAGCTTATTTATTTTTTAGTCAAATGTATCCAATACCAATCGACTGCAGCTGCTAACAATGTTTGCCCACATCTTCTCCTAAAGGTACACATTCATTAAAGGGTAAGTAAGGATCACCATCCTTCCACCTTCAACAATGACTCCCTTGCTTTTCACTAATGAGCCCTCGAACCAGTGCAACTTATTTTATTTTGATGTTGTTGTGACAACAGCACTTCATGCTGTTACAATGGCACCTGTCTTTCGTAAACTAATAATTTTTGTGTCATCAGGATGAACTAGGTTATAGCGAGGTAATAGATGACTCCAAAATACCATGGTTTACAACAACAAAGTGCTATTTCTTTCTTTTATTACATGTTTCTTGTGGGGTGGTTATCGCCCTGCTTTATGTCACTTTTACTCCAGTACCAAAGCTGACGGAGCAGCCACTAGGGGCAACGTTTATGATCTGATGGAAAAGGGAGAAGAGACGGAGTGACTCATGTGTCAGCACTTACAACTTCTGTCTGGAAATGTCACCTATCACTTCCACCCACATTGGCCAAAGCAAGTAATGTGACTACAGGCAGGGATAGATATTTCTCCCACAAAGAGGGCAGCCAGAATATTTAATCATCAGTAATATAGCTTACCACAATTACTAATAATTTAGAGTCAACAGGTGGACAAAGTCCAGAAGATAATTATAGTTATGCCCTATGAAAGGAAAGTGTTAAAAGTCTTAACCATGTGAAAAGAACATAACTGATGGAAGTGAGGAGGTAAGAATATGTGCGATCTACCTCTTATCCAAAAGCCCTGTCTCATACCTCTGGCTCAGCAGGCTTTATCTTGTATTTATGGTGATTATATAACTTATCACCAGAATGAGGATACTCTTGAGAGTGAAAGTTGGTGCTATTAATAATTACATCAAGAAAACAGGTGAAAACAGAGACTGTCCTGTGCAAAAAGGATGTATGATTCCCTACCTGACCTATCTGCTCAGCTCCAGGTCCCAATTCCAGACTTTGCTGGAACAATATGAATTCTCAGGTATAGAAAAATAGGCTGTCCACGTCAATCAGAATCTGACAGTACATTAGTGAGGAGTTGCCGGTACAGCCTTTTGTTAAGACACATGGTTGATTTCACTTTTTTTTACTTCTGTTGCTGATACCTAGATCTCATTTTAAGCTATTCTAACGTCCCTTTAGTTTTTATGACTGGAAATCTGCAATTGTGGAAGAACAAACTTAAAATGGTATGCTTCTAGATGAGGCCTTGGATCACGAGACTCACGTGTCTATTATGTCAGAGAGACTTTTAGTCATTCAACAAATAGTTATTAAGCATATTTTACATGCCAGGTACTTTACAATACAGTGAGGCTGCAACGGTGACCTTACTCATGAGGAGTAGATTCAGACTCCCCATCCTGAGCTCCAGATGACTTCACATGTCCGTGACTTTTCTTCTGAATGATATTGTAGCTTTCTTTAGGACACAGCTCATCCTCCATGGAACCTTCTGTGGTGAGTAGAAGAGGCTTTAGAATATTTGTTCCTAGACGACAGGGTCATACTCTGTTTAGTTTGGGACATAGCAGGTACTCCATTGTTAAGTGAATGAATATTGTGTAATTTCTATCTTACATTCCATTCCCTTGGTAGAACAAAAATCCAGTTCCCCACACGAGCTGAAATACTCACCCACTTAAGGAAATCCGGTTTAGTTTGTCTCAGAAGTTCTTTATCAGAAGAGTTGGGAGTTAGCCTGAATTCCTCTCATGAGGCAACACTGTCTTGCTCCTCTCAAAATCAGTGATCTTACCACAGAGGCCAAGGGGAAAGTATTTTTTTCTCTAAGGCATTTTGGCACAGCCTTCTTGAAAATGAAGCTTCTTATGGAGCTTCTTTTTCAGATGTTGGTTCCATCATGATTGAGTTGTGAAGTATTTATGTAATTGTCAACTTGAGGAACATATCTGCTCATTTTTTCTCTGAAATTACTTCACTTAACAGAAGGGCTCAAATTTGGCTGTTCTGTAATGATTTAAATGCCCTGCACCTCATTAGTGTTGCCACCATTTATTTAATAAAATCAAATCAGAGTAGCATTTAATTTAGTTTTAATAGGATAGTTAATGTATGTTAACTAAGTATCAATTGATTATTAAAGTGGAGAGTGCTGAGGTGTAACAAATATATGAGATATAAATCTTGTTGCTGTGCCATTAACTCAGAATTACATAAGCAATAAATGTCTAATTAGATTGTTAGTAGTGATGAGTTGTAAGCATTTATTGAGATTCAATAAGATCGATGTTATAGACTTGTGCTAAGAACCACAGCTTAATTAACTCCTTCAGTCTTATTTTCACCAGTCTCTGCTTTTTTTTTTTTAATAAGGTACTAAACTGGAGGCCTGGTGATGGAAGGAGGGAGGTGACCCAAGTACAACATCTCAGATAACCCCCGACAGCAACAGGAATACAAGATGACCATTCTCTGACTGTCTTGGATTCCAGAACTTTAGGTAATGGAATCACTGATTTCTAAGGCCATTTCCTTGTAGATAAGCTTAAAGATTCAGCATAATACGGTAGTAGAGTCAGAGAATTTGAGTGGCATCAGGTGAGGTCAGCCCAGAATCGATCCCATCTTAGATGGGGGAAGAACAGAAGGTTGCAGTGCAATTTTAGGAGTCCTTGCTATTTCAAAAATGTCTCTCCTACTCTTTCTCACTGCCTGAAAATCACCATGCAATTATTCCTTTGCGTTCAAGGTATAATTACCCTCTCGTTCTTGAATTATACAGGATGGCCAGAAAGTCTGGAAACATTGGGTTGTTATCTAAGAGAAATAGATCATTGTTATTAAAAAACCATGATGTGTTCCATGACATTGCGTAACACGTTCACTGTGTTGTCCTTGTTATAATTACATATCTCAGTGCACTGTGCAAAACTGCATGAAGCACAATTTATTAATGCAGTGTTTCCATCAATTTCTGTGCATGCATATGTAATGTATTGCCTTATCTGTGTCTGTGATTTGCCCTGAATAACTGAATAACCTGTTTCTTTAGCATGCTCTGGAAGAATTCACCAAGGGGGATCAATCTGTAAAGAAGTAATTTATCTGTGTCACCAGATTTTATGGTCACTCTGCATTTTAAGATAGTATTAGACAGCTCTCCAACACTAATGAATCAAATTATTTACTTGGCATAGTGTCATGGAGAGCTTTTGGCTTTGGAAAGTCAAAGTCTTTGGAAATTCGGACACTCATGCATTTGAAGTCTGTGTTCTGTTCCTAGCCAGACAAGTTACTTGACCTCTCTGAGCATAATAATCCCATAGTGTTATGGGGGGATTAATGAGATAATGTGTAACAAGCTCTCAGCACAAAGTCTCTTGCATTGTATAAACAACTGCCTTTTGTTCTTTTCTGTTCTCCCCTACTTTTTTCCATATTTCTCATCGTATTTCATTGCCTTTAATACACTAACATTACTCTCTCTCCTTTCTTTGGATGGAGAGGATACAATGCTAATTCTTAGATGGGTGTAGGGTTTAATGCTCTAGAAACTGGAGGCAGAGGAAGAGCACAAAATCATGGAAAGAGAAGGGGGCATAATAATAGGAACATAATTTTTGGCTGTTCACATGTTTGCCAGGAGCCATTCCTGGACTACCTCAGCCTCCTAAGGAACCCCAGGCGTAGAGGTACAGGCACCACATCGCTCTGAGGTTTATATTTTAGAGAAGTAGTTCAATTGCACACTGACACCTACAGTTAGGAATATTCTGTGATTTATATGATTCAGAAACAGATGCTTACTGGGAACTGTGGTTGTAGTTTAACTACCTATTATAAAGATGATAGAAATCATAAGTCTGTGTATACCAATGACCTAGATTCCAAATACATGAAGCAAAATTTGAAATAATGACAGATTGACTAATTCAGAATTGTAATGGGAGATCCAAATATATTTCTCTCAGAAACTTATAGAGCAAGCAAACAAAAGCAAAGTAGTATAAGTGTAGAAGATTTTCACAGTGTAACTCAAAAGCTTCATCTAATGGTAGATGGGGAACCTTGTACCCAATGGACTGAGAATTGATTTTTTGGAGCAGCCACTGAGTACTTATAAAAATTTATCACATATTAGGTCATGAGAAGAGGCTCAACAAATTCCAAAGAATCTATTCATAGGACCTGTGTTATCTAACCACAAAGAAATAGTTAAATTAGAAAACAACAATAAAAGGACAATTAAAACCAATGGCAGCTGTCATACCTTTAAGGGAGAAATATAGTTCTAAAAACCTCAGGTGTTTCAGAGGACAAATATAGAAATTAAAAACTCTTTAACACTGAATCAAAACAATAGTGCTACCTTCAAAATGTAGCTAAAAGCAGTACTCAGTAGAAAATTTGTAATCCATAAATTTAGTTCTATGTCAACAAAAAGTGAATGGGATTTTTCATGAAAACTGAAAAGTTATATTTTTCATAAGAAAGTCAGAAATTAATCAAGAATACTCAATAGCAAAAACTGTTCTCAAGTAAGAAGAGTTATTTGTAGAGAGTATAGACTTGTGCTACCTGATATACAAATTAGTTATAAGGCTAGAGTGATTAAGGTATGGTAAGGTGGCCTTGTGCATGAAGAGACAAATAGATCATCAGAACAGAATAGAGAGACTAGCAGTGAAATCAGGTATATATAGGCCTTAGGTATATAAAGGAGGAGGGAAAAATCAGATAAGTTAAAGATGGGATGAACTAATAAATGACTGTTGCATAGGGGAAAATGGCTTTCATATAAAAAAGATAAAATTAGATCACCGCCTCACATCATACATAAAAATAATCTCCCAATGGGTTAAAAACTGCAGTACCAAAAATACTTTAAAAGTATTAGAAGAAAATATCAAAGAATATTTAACAGAGTAGGAAAGAATTTCTCAAACAAGATAACAGACATTTAAATGGAAACAAAAGATATTAAATTTGACTACTCAAATTTTTAAAAAACCACAATAAAGTTAAAACATAAGTGATGAAGTAAAAGTAACAAAGCTATTGTAGTCTCACTGTCTAACACGTACGACAGAAAAAAGTTCCAGAATGACCTGTATTACATATAAATAAGAAAAAGACCAAAAAAATCTAAAAGTGTAGCATCAAAGGATCTGAATTGTCAATTCTCAGAAGAGAAAATTTGAATAGAAATGAAAAAGAAAACGGCACACACAAATGAGCACAAGTGAAACTGGGAAAAGCTGAATATGATTAGTGGATGCATCCGTGTCAGTGCTTTCTGGGAACTGTGGTTTTGCAAAACGTCACCGTGAAGAAAAACGGGCAAAATGTACAAGCAATCCCCTCCTAGTATGTCCTACAAATGCAAACGAGTCTGCATTATCTCAGTAAAATTTCAGTTAAAAATATGGAAAGATACTCACTGGCACGGGTAATCAAAGAAATTCTATTTTAAACAATGAGATGCTCAGAAAATTTGTAAAAATGAAGAACTGGCAAGGAAGTAACTAATTAGAGAAAAGGGAAATTTTATACTTTACATTCAGAAACTGGTAAAAATTAAGGATCATGACCATAACCAATGTTGGCAAGGAAGCGATTATTTAGAGAAAAGGGAATTCTAATGTTTTGCTTGTGGGAGTGTAATCTGGAGAACAGTTTTGCAACAGCTCTTAAAATTGAAAGTATGCATATTCAAAAATTCACTTGTAGGTGTATATCCTAGATATATTATTTTACATGTGCCCAAGAGGACACATACAAGGATGTTGTTGCAGTTGGTAATAGTTAAAAAACTGGAAACAACTCAAATATCCCTGAATAGTAAGTGGATAAATAAATTGTGGTATACAACGGAATATTAGACAATAATTAAAATGAATGAGCTAGAACTTTATCAACATGAATGAAGGCACAGTGTTGATTGAGAAAATGAAACTGCCGAGTATTACACACATGATGAAACCATTCACTGTAAGTTAAAAACACACAAAACACTATTCTATATTGTTTACGAAATCACATGGAACAAGATATTAAAATAAGACTGTTTCTGTTTGAGTTCAGACTGGGTCTCCAAGGCAAAAGGCAAAAGCACTCCCACATTTTAAAATGAGGTGGTAGACCAGTTATGCAGGCCTTACAAAGACATCACCTGAAGCCTACCTATGTGCTCCTTAATTAAAACTTCAGTCTTTAAAAAAGGATGGAGGTGTCAAGGGAGAGAATGATAAAAGAAACATTTGCTTTGGAGTAAGTGTCCATGAGAGCTTCTCCTGCTTTTATAATTTTTGGAAGGGTGAGGTGCACACTCTCATCTCAATCAAATGAGAAGAGCTTCCATGGGATCACTGAAAGGTTGATGGTCTCCTCAGTTGTTTGTTGAACATAGTGGGCAGATATGAGGTGGAGCCCGAGCAATCAGAGCTTAAGAGAATGTGGCTGGAGTTCAGTGTTCTGAAAGTTCAGCAAGGAAAGAGGTTGGCCTAGGACTGGCCTGGGCCACCAGAGTAAAGAATGCAAGTATTTCCTTTGGACGAATGGGCCATGAAGAAGAGCCTACCATTCATCCATTCATTCATTCATTCAACAAATACTTTTGAAGTGCTTATAATGTTGCAAGCACAGTTTTGAGCTTGAAAACTCAAAGAGCTCCAAAATATAAATAAGCAAGTAAACAACTCAATGGAAAAATGGACAAAGAAAAATAATGAGCAGTTAAAAAAACATATAGATGAATTTTAAATATATGAAGTGACTGTCAACCTCACTGTAGATTAGAAAAGAACCACTGTAAAACTACACTGTGCTACGAGTTTTCCTCTATCATACAGGCAAAGATAAAAAAGTTTGATAGCATGCTGTTGGCTGGCGTCTGGGAAACAGTCACGCTTATCCATTGCTAATAGAAGTGCAAACTCTTACTGCTTCTTTGAAGACTAATTTGAAAATGCCTAGCTACAAGTAAAGTGCCTTTAATGCCTTTTGATCTACAAATCCCACTTCCAGGACTTCTCTCTCATTGAAGTGAAGTAACAGATGTAACAAGACTATTCATTGTGATAGTTTTGAATATTGAGAAATTAAAAACTGTTTAAATATCCATAGAAACGGGGCATTACAGCATGAAAGGGAACATTATGTAGCTGTCTAAAACAATGATATGGAAAGCTCTCCAAGATCCATTAAGGGTGTTGGGGGCGGGAAGCAAAACAAATCAGTGTGTAAAACCTGTTAGTTCGTTAATGATATACGTGTGCTGTACATTTCTGGGATAAAGAAAATGGAAGTTACCTCTTAGAATAGTAACTGGACAGATGGAGGAGAGAGCTTTACTTTTACCACATGTACCTTTTGAATTTTATACCATGTGTTTGATATACTGAATCCAAAATATGAATGCTTTTTAAAAAGTCAAAATAGACATGTGAAAAACACAGACAAATTGATTGAGAGAGAAAATTAGGACTTTAGAGGTATCGTCATTTTTCTCTGAGATGAGTTCAGAAATGAAACCAGTCAACACAACAAGTAAGTAGAACTGTATTCTGGATTATTCTGAAAATTCACTTGAAATCCACCAGATGGCACAAGAAATTACAGTGTGAGCAAATTTGGAGGGTGGAGGTAACAAATCAGGGGTGATGAGAAGATGGACAAACGAGAGCAAAATCTCGCTCCAGACTGAGTCCCACTGCATTCAAATTCCAGACAAGCCCTCTGGTCCTCAGGTACATGATTTTATCACATGCCAGACAGGTGATGTTGAGGAACCACCAGGTAGTATGGAGCTGTCTACATATTACAGCCTGTGCATGAACGGCTTATTGAATTATTTCCTTCTTTGGTGTAGAATTCTCTTTTTTTCTCCTTACTCCATACTTAATGCCTTATGAAAAGAGGTATTTGTTTTTTGGTAAGCCACGTTTCTTTAATTAAAGGAGGAGGGTTGGGAGAGGTCTACTGGAAAAAGAGAAAATGCTGGTTTCACAATCTGCACTATTTATGAGGGTGCTTTGCTGTTGAAACCTATGAAAGGCCAGCCTGGCCCAGCTTGCTTCTTGCCCTCCCAGGAGACAATTATTGTCCTGCATAACAATTTGAAGCAAATATCGGATGTGGTCGAAAGAACAGTTACAGCCCTCTCTCCAGCAACCGTTTCTGCTTAGATTTCTTAATTGTTTCCACCACTTCCTTTCCTCAGCTTGTGGCCTTCTGCAGGATCTTGAGCTTTAATAAAAGCTCCCATCCCCTCTGGGATTCACATGTGCAAGCAGACACTTCCTGGACCCCGGAGCCGCCACACCTTAGGGCAGTGTTTCCAGCCAAATTCGTTCAGCACGCATGCACCTGGGAGTCTCCTGATGCCCCATGCTTTCCTTCTCGACCAGAGGGAAGAAAGCTCAGGTGGTTCAAGCCACCCTCTTGCCTCCCCTGTCTGCACAGCTTTCCCTCCCTCCATGCCAAGAGTTCTGGTTTGTTCTTTGTCCCTGATGCGAGAGTCTGTGCCAGTTGCTTTCATCTCTCACCTTCTTTCAGGTGTATTTCAGGTGTGCCTTTCTAGGAGAATTTGCATGGGAAAATAGGACATCAAAGAAAGGAACTGGACAGGATGATTTTTTAATGGTTCAGCTTCCAGCACGGAAGTACTCAGGTAGGATGTTTGAGAGACACTTAGGATAATTGACTATTTTTCTACCAAATTTTACCAATCATTTTCTACCAATGCACACACTGGAAAATCTACTTCTTTTTCTTTCTCACTATAATGAGAGAACAGACCTACTATCAATATTGCTTCCGAACTGTGGGTAAGATGCTGGAATCAAAGGTGTTCTGGGCAGGCCAGTGTGTGGATCCAGGAAAATCAGTGGAGTCTATTCTCGGCACCATGACCTCAGCATAGGACTCTACTTACTTGCTCTGGGCCTTAGTGTCCTCATCTCTATAATGGGGGTGACAGTGTATCAGTCAAACCCACATCAAAGAACTGTTATGAAGAGGAATAAAATTAAATACTTTATTTTAAAGAATCTCAAAGTTGTAGACGTTAATATCGATGGATATCAAAACAGCAACTAAAGCCACAGTTGAACTAGCTCATGTATTGGGAGGTGCGTTGGTAAAAACTGCTGCTGTGATGGGAGCTACGAGGCACGTAGATGGCAGCTTCTGCAGAATATGAGGCAAAGAGAACTTGAACAGTCTGACACAGCTGATGCCACATGCTGGGCAATAAAAGTCAGTATTGCTCCCTCTGAGCTAGGATGAATGCAAAGCAAGCCTGTTCTGCTGTAGGAAAAGAGCTGCCATTCAGTTAGTCGAGACCTTTTAGTTACAATATCATGAAAAATGTTGATAGAGGCATCCATCACACCAGTGTTGCTTGCCAAAGAATGACAAACCAAAATCAAATACTATACTTGTATTTTCCTAATTGTGCTTTAAACAACTCCGAGCACCTACCAGTCCATACCCAGATTTTGTTTTTCAAGTGGACGTACAAAGGTAGTTGTAGATGAGTCTGGAACTGCACACCCAGTTTTCTCCAAACCACTTTTTCTGCCAGAATCACCATCTATGGGACCCACTTCCGTATACTCCTCCACAGTCTGAGGCAGCATTTAATTCAATTTTTTTCAGAGAGTACATTCTCCCTTAGTGATTGTTATATGCTACCTAACATATTTAATCAGTGGTCCATAGCATACAAAGAACTTCCACAGATAAAATCCATTAGCCTACATAACGCACTCTGAAATTAGATATTATCTCTTTCTTAGATATGAAGAAACAGGCTCAGGATGATTTGCTGATTTTCCCAAAGCTGCAATTTGTAAATTCAAAGCCAAATTTAGGACTTAGTACTATATTCCATCCCTCCTTTAGCAACACCACGTAAGAAGTTCCAACAGCCCCGGAAACATAGGCGCTTCGTCATGCTGAACAGAGAGAGGATGCGTGGCGTTTGTCACGCAACATTTGTCATGATTCATTTGCTGCTCTACATTAGCATTCCCAAAATATACTGGAATGTGTAGCGCCCAAAGTTCTGCAAAAAAGCCTTCCCTGTGCAAGTATGATGGGAAAACGCTGTATATTACGTTCGCCCCCTACTAGCCCACAACGTGCACATTTACATTCTACAGGCCCTGAGAAGACTGTTTCACCTGTCTGACCTCAGATCTCCCAAGCTTATTTAGGCTCATACTTCTTTATATAGCAGCTATCAAAATCCTGCAGAATTAATGAGCTACGCATGGAATACACTTTTGGAGAAGTGTATAAACATGATCAGAGGGAAGTCGAGAAAGTCAGAGATGTAACCGAAGGGAATATGAACTAGTCAAGAAAGTATGTGAGAAAACATAGGTGGCCGGATGCAAGACATTAGACTAGGAGACTGCGGGCTTGGTGCCGTGCTTGTGTGTGCTCCCTGCCTTTTAAAGCTGCTTGTACAGTACGTACTGCCAATCTCAGCCTCAGTTTCCACCTCTCCGAATTGAAGGGTTTTTGCCCGGGAAATCTCTCAAGTTGTTTCTCACTCTAATGGTCAGTCATTTTTTAGCTAGGAGATCATGAAACAGATGCCTTGAATGCCTTTATTTTTTTAATATAACTGGAAACTTATAGAACAGTAAAGAGGGCACACAAGGAATTTTCATATACTACTCTTTCCCCAGATTCATCCTTTGTTTTACATTCCTCCCATTTGATTTATTGTTCTCTTTCTCTCTCCCTCTATTTCTCTCTCTCTCATTCTCTTTTTTGGAACCACTTGAGAGTACGTTGGACACATCATGTTCCTTTACCCTTAAATATCTCAGGAATTAAGACTTTCACCTACATGTGCCCAAAATCAGGGACTTAACACTGGTACAATGCCTTTATCTAATTCAAAGTCAATAATCAAATTTTACCGATTCTCCCAATGTCTTTATAGCTACTGTTTTTTTCCCTGGACTTGGCTAACTTTTTATAGTGGGCAAGATTAAATCTATGTTGAAATCATTTTTCTATCTAGGATGAAATAAATGGATCATCCTGTTTTCTCTTTCATTTCAGCACTGGATGAAGGGGTGGAAAAGACAGAGTAGAGAAGAGTAAAACAATGTTTGAAAATTGTTAAGCAATAAACATTGACCTGTACAAGAACGAATGTCTCCATGCTGACTCTGTCTCTTACTGAAAGTCTTTGAGATTTACAGTGATAAAAAGAAAAGAAAAAAAGAACTGTTTCATGGTGAAAATCAGCACTTTCTGAAAACAATTTTAGTCATTCATTCCTTTATGCATTTTCACCATGCCTATATGCTTCCTTAACTGGATTGTAAATTATTTTGAATGTCACCTGGCAGTTTCAAGGCATGGTGAGAGACCTGACTGGCTAGAGAAGGTTTATGCAAGGAAAGAGTGGGAGGTGTGCTTGAAAGGGCGGGTTTCGTACAAGCCTGGAATACTTACGTACTTCACTTACGATTTTATTTTATTTTTTTCCGTAGAGAGTAAGATTATTTCATAACCTTCCAGCACTGTAGGACAGGTGAAAGAGCATAGACTTTGAAGAGGTCAAATCTCAGTTCAGCCACTTATTAGCTGAGTATGTCCTTTAGTTTCCCTGGACCTCATTTATAAAATACATATGTTAATAATGCAGACTCAGAGCTGCGATTCAAAGAGACAACGGCGTTGGTCCTCCCTCTCCCCACCTCTGCATCTGTCACATGCTCAAGTATCTTCTGTATTAAATGCTGAAAGTCCAATATCAACTCACAGGGTTCACCGTTTACCTGAGACCTATAATTTGGGGATGAGTTATGAGAATAGCCGTGAAGTCTATAAAACACCTCAATAATAGCAGTTTTGACATTTTAGCCTAGAGTTTTATTTCCCTCCTACGTGTATGTGGTGGCCACCCTTTTTACTCTTTTGCCCAGATTCCTTCAGTCTGATTATAAACCTTAAATACAAGAATCTGGGTTTCACGATATAGTGTCCAACTGACTGCAGGTGCTAAGGAAACGGAGCCAAGGGTCTCTCTTCCTCCTTGAGGAGAAAGGCTGGGTCAAGGGCTGGAAGGAATTTGGTTGGACGCTGTGTGCACATGCACGCGGTCTGGAAGCCTCCTTTTTCTTGCTCCATCTTTTGGAAAACTTTTACTCTCCTCAAAGATCCATTTGGGAGGAAGATTTGGCTAAGTCAGGTGTCTGTGGGAGACCGTTCTTATCTGGAGCCAGAGCTGAGACTGGAGGCCAAAGGGAAGCACTATTTAGGAGTCATCAAACATACTGTATCTCTGGTTCTGGAAAATTAATTCCAAAAGGCATAGGTTGCCACCATTCTCATCCTTCTTTTAAAAAGCAAACACTGGACACGCAGCCAGCAGTAGCCAATAAATGCCAAATATATCCAAGTCCATCATTTCTAGCACAGGTTGGTTGCTGTAGAAAGAAGCCAGCTTCCCTTAAGCCACTCTTTTGGCTATGGGTGGATGGTAAAATAAGAAAGGGAGGGGAGTTAGGAACAAGATGAAACAAAAATGATGAATGGAAACCATTTTCTTTTAAGGGGTTCTCAAGGGAAGTGGTGGTTTCCCCACGCCGCCCTCACCCCCAACCAGTTTAGACTTGTTCGACACAATGACTGGCATTTCCGTTCTCAGGTAGGAATTCTCCAAGTAAGAAAGTTGCTCCTGCAATTGTGTTTTCATGGACTCGTGTGATACGTCCAATGAATTGAGTTAATTCATTCTTTAACCTAACTGGCAAGATTTAATGTTTCACAGTGAAAGCATGAATAACCATTTTGTTTCTTGAATGACTCCAGTTTAATGCCTCCTGATGTCAGTGTATTTCGCCCAGGGTTAAACTTGCTATATGAATTATTCACTGCTTGATGGAATGAATGGGGCCATGTTTGCCCATAGAATGTTTGCTGTGGTTATCTGACACGGTGGGGCACAGCGTATGGTACAAAGGACAATGGATAATTTAGAATGTGATTTCAGGACTGAGCCATTATAGTTAAGATCTTTATAGAAAGCATAGCACCTTTTTGTTTTGCTCCACACATCACGATGGCCTCAGTGAGCCAAGAAACTCTTGCCCTTAAAAAAAAAGGGGGGTCTAAATGTGGTTTTGTAGTAGGCGCTTTTGCCTTTGGTTAAATCTTGGTTAGTGAAGGGTAGAAGGCTATGGGGGATGGAAATGCATTTAAGAAGAATTTTAAATAAATAAGAAAATTAGTAAATTAGTAACTTTCTCTATGGTGATTGCACCAATGTGAAATCAAATATTTTTGGTGAAGGAGCAACAATATGTGCCTAAAAATAAGGAATCTGAGCTTCCATTTTAGAGTGAAGGTGATTCAGACCCCTCTATCTTAAGGGCATTTGGGGTTAGTTATCTCCCTGGATCCAGTGTCCAACTTTGCAACTGAAATGGTTTAATATGACTGATTTATAATCCAGAAAGACAGTTAATATAATTTAGTGGGAGCTGATAAATGAACCACTGTGTTTACTTATACAAAAAAGTGAGGCATTAATCTTAACTATGACTTTCCCCATTGGGTTCTCTTTATAACCATTTGTGATATTGTGAGTGACAGGAAGAAATGATTGGCAAGTTTTAATGGTTGGCAAAAGTTTTCTAAATGCCATTAAACTTTGCCAACAAGACAAATAAGCCTCGAGTTTGAAGTACAGATTAAACTAGCTTCCATCCTTTCAATGTTTACAGCTCAATGGTGGGAAGCTTAAGTTAGCACATGCATTCAAAAGCCACCTTGAAACAAAGCTGAAAACAACTCAGCTGGGCTCTGAGTCTGGGCAGCTGAGCTGGGTAGCTCCAGCAGGGGCTTGCTGGTACCTGCTTCCTAATTATAATTCCAATGGAGAGAGTGTCCGCTCCTAGTTCAAACAGCTCTGGCCAAGAAATATAGTACATGGCTGCAGGTTCTTATTCCTGTTGTGGATGAAGAGTTAATTTTCAAAGAAGGGAAATCAAGGGCTGGGAATACACCATGACAGGCTGAATAATACCCCCCCAGAAGACATCCACATCTGAATTCTTGGAAACAGGGAATACTGCCTTGTATGGCAAAAGGGACTTGCAGATTGGGTTAAGGATCTTGCATTATCAGGATGGGCTTTAAATGTAATCACAGGGTTTTTGTATCAGGGAGCCAAGAAGGTCAAAGGAGGAAGTAGAAGTGATAACAGAAGCAAGAGATTGGAGTGATTGAAGGAAGGAGTCTGAGCCAAGGAATGTAGGCACCCTCCAGAAACTAGAAAAGGCAGGGAAACCAATTGGCATGTCTGCGCCACACTGGAAGAAGAGCTGTCTTGGGCCACACATTAAATACATTTTGACACGTAATCACACACACAAAAAAATCTCGTAATATTTTAAGTAAACTTATGATTCCGTATGGGGCCACATGCGGCCCTTGGGCCACAGGTTGTAGACCCCTGCCCTGGAGGCTCCAGAAGGAACCGTTTCAGCCCACACTCTGACTTTAGCCTTGTGAACTGATTTCGGACTTGTGGCCTCCAGGCCATAAGAGAATAAACTTGTGGTCTTTTAAGCCACTACACTTGTGGTAATTTGTAACAGCAGCAATAAAAAACTAATCCACCACCCAAAGGGCCCTGACTTCCTCAGTTTCACTGTCAGCTTCCTGCTCCTCACAGCTCCCCACCCCCACCCACATCAGTTTTAAAGCCCAATTTCATGGTGTTATCAGAAAATTGAGCTAGTTCACCTTAAAAGAACTGATGAAATACAGACCATCAGGTCGCTTCCTCTGAATCAGAAGACGCATTGTGTTGTGGAAACACTGGAGTCAACAGAGGGGTTTACTTTCCAGAGGGAGGTGGAGCCTTCCCCTTTACAAACATTAAGGCTCAAGTCACTGTTGGCTCAAGGATACATAAGGGAGTGAGGGAACTCAGGAAACATCCTTTGAAAGTTGACGAGTAACTCAACGGTTTCTGGTCAATGTTAAATGAGTTTCAGTGCTAAAACTTATTGTAAGAAGTAATGAATGGGTGTATCAATCCCTGGATGCTAAATTCACTTTTATTTTCATTTGAGTCTAATAAAAATGCTCAAGGAAAACCTGATTTTGTCCTCTAAAATAACTCTTTGAGCTTTTTTATTTTTGGCTATCTCTGCAAAAGACACGTTTTCTTTTTACTCATTTCCCCCTGCATTAGCATCAACTAGAGCACTTGTCACTATAAAAACTCACTTTTTAGGGGGAAGCATGTTAGGATTTGATCCTCCCGGTCTCATTAGGACAGCCTGAGACCCAATGATGGTTTTTGATTCTCAGCTATTTTCCACACTTCTTAATGTGGAGAGGGAGGATTAGCCCGCTATTAAAGGGGGGGAGAGTTGGAGGGTTACTAACACTAAAGTCTCCTGACAATTCCAGGCCTTTTCTGATCTTCATTCTCCTTCACTGATATCTCCAACGTTTGACACAGCTGATCACCCTGTCCACCCTGGAACTCTCTCTTCTTTTATTGCTGTGACTTTGCTCTTTCCTGACCTCCCTGTGACCCGTCCAATTGTCCACACATCAGCTCCTTTTCCACAGCTTCCTTTTTAAATGTAGGTATCTCCCCAGTTCAGCTCTTACATTCTGCTCTCTTTCTTCTCAGGGGTTGCTTCTATTTTGATGACAACTCAAGACTCTCCTTTTATCCTGATCTCCTCCAATCCAATATCTACAACCAACCATCAGACAATGCTGCTTGGGCAGGTCATCACCTCTAATACATTCACAATCAACATATACCAGGATCTTTTCCATCCTAGGGTCCTTGCACATGTTGTTCCCTCTGTCTGATGGGGTGTTGTTGTTGTTGTTGTTGTCGTTGTTGTTGTCGTTGTTGTCTATCAAACCCCTACAGGTCACAATTCACATGACACTTCTTATGGAAGCATTCCCTGACTACCCAGACTAGATTGGATCCCCATCGTACGTTCTCTTAGAAAAAGAGAAAGAAAAAATCAGCTTCAATTAAAGGGAAATGATGAAGTACATAATTTGAAACAAAAAATACTTTGGCTTGTTTGTTTTTTTTTTTAAATCATGCTGTACAATACTTACAGGGAAGCTGAAATTACACCTAGTAAATTATACTGACAGCTTTGGTTAGGTGACTCAGTGACTAAGCAAAGTCCTAAGTATCATCAAATGTGATATGCTTTGCTCCCTAGCATCCAATGTTGTTATAAAATTATGAGACAGATCTTGTCTTCATCCATTTGACATTTAAACCTCAATGTTTAGATAATTGCAGCTAATCAGAAATCATAGCTAGTGCTCAAGACACTTCATGAATTGTACCTCTTATTAACCATATTAAATATAACTGAGCTTAAAATGAACTCTCTTGGGTTTTAAAAAGTGATTTTCCCTCCTATAGTTCATCTCCTTATTCTGCCACACAAGGTGCTTTTTTCAAAAAACAACTCTTCACAAACCATACAATTGACCTATTTAAACTACACAATTCAATGGCTTTGACTATATTCACAGAGTTGTGCAGCCATCACCACAGTCAATTTTAGAACATTTTCATCACTCAGGTAAGAAACTGTACATCTCTTAGCAGTCACTCCCCGAATCGCACCCCTAAGCAACCACGAGTCAGCTTTCTGTCTTGATGAATTTGCCTATTCTGGACATTTCATATAAATGAAACCATACAATGCATGGTACTTAGTGACTGATTTCTTTCACTTACCATAATGTTTTTAAAGTTCACCAATATTATAGCATGAATCAGTACTTCATTCCTTTTTATGATTGAATAATATTCCACTGTGTGGAAAAACCATTTTTTATTTACTCATTTATCAGTTAACAGACTCTGTGTCGATTCCAATTTTTGGCTTTTGTGAATAGCACTGCTATAATACAGGACAATCTCTGAACTCTGAAAACTACTTGTTCCTATCCCTCTTCTCTGTAGTCATTTAAAAATGAAAGGGGGCTCGAACATTTCTAAGTCTGAATGAGGACACAAAACATTATTCTCTGAGGACCCTGCAGAATTTATTGTACCTATTGTTACTTAGTAAGCTACATGTAATTATTTATGTAATATTGGCCTTTTTCTCCCACCTGTGAGTTCCATGAGGACAAGCATTAGGTCAGGTGTGCTTGTCCAGGTCTCCCTGGAGCCTGTCCAAATGATTGGCATGTATTAAATATTTCTTGACTAACCAATTTTGGCATTACTGTTGTCTCAGTAACTTGAGACACAAATCAGAGTTGCTTCTGACTCTTCCCTTTTTTACTTCTTCTTTTGCATCTGATGAGTCAACAATTCTTTAGAGCCATTTTTCCAAGCAGTTCTCCACATTTGTGTGTCCATGTCTTTTCCCCTACTACCCATTCCAGACCCTCACACTTGGCCTCCCTTCCTTCCCTCTCCCCTACTTCTAAGCTATTTCACAGGCAGTTTCCAAGTAATCTTCAAAAAAACCAGTTAGATCACTTCACTCTCCTCTTTATGAACTTACATTGGCCACAGACTAGAAGATCTCATACCTGAGCTGGAAGATTTCTATAACGTGATTCCTTATATTTTGAGACAAGGAGCTGCTTTGGTTATTTCCTAGCACTCCCCACTCCTATTTGTTAGAAGATAGACTCTGTGTACCTAGCCTGTTGGCTTATTGAATCTGATCAACCACCTAACAGTGTCCAGGAAGGCAAATACTAGTATTTTCAAACATTTTTATGGCTAGGTCTCACTGGCCAATACAAAGACATATTTGATTCACTGAAGTCAAATCAGTATATTCCAAACCAAAACATATTTACTTTGATTTTTCTGTCTCCTCTCCCAAACATGAGTTACTTATAACAACATTCTATAGGAAAGTTCCTATATATAAGAACTCCCTGCTTTCCTGTCACTGAGAGGACCATAAATAGATCATTAATAAATCTTCCACATGGTATCTTCCACAAAACCATATTATCTTCCATGGCGCTTGGTATGGCAAAGACATACAGAATGTCTGATTTTTTTTAACAGAGAATTTCTTTCCCCAGTCCCCTAAGCCAGAAGTGTTTTATTATTTCTTTTTGTTAGGTGAATAATTAAATAAGACACTTGGGTTGGAAATGACATCTTCACCCCAAAGAGAATGTTGGGATAACCACATATAGTTACTTAACTGGCTTCCAGAGAGCTCTGGCCTGGTTAGTTATGCCGGACCTTGCTTTGTTTTGTAGTGTGTACCACTTTGGGTCAGAGCTAGAATGTCTGGGATCAATAGCAGAGAATTGGAGAATGGATTCTGATGGGAAAAGGAGTCCCAGTGACTGTTATCCAAAAAAGGCTATAGAAGAAAATAGATTCAAAGAGAAGTTTATTGAGGTTGTTTTCCATGTGGTATATAGTTAAAACCCTCTCTGTTGTCTATTCACAAAAGCTTCACTAAAATCTACATTGCTTGCAGGGTGAATTTGCTACTTGGGGCTAAGCTTTTGTTCGGTTGGACTTCAAAGTTTGTACAAGACAATAACAGGGTCTGCCCTTTGGAGAACAGACATTTAGGGTTTGCATATATATTAAGTAAATATGTTTTAAGTGAATGTGTGTCCTGTCTTTCTACAAAGATGATACTCCCCCTTACCTCTTGACTTTTGGAGACATAGCGAAAGTATTCAACGATAACTTGCGGATTAAAGAGGACGTGCTGGAGTTCTAACCTGTCTTTAGAAGAGGAAGGACAGGAAGTCTCTTAAGTGACTGCTGGGTATCCTCTGTGTAGCAGATTTTCACATTTAGTCTCATTTAATCCTGACTGCCTTGTGAGGTTGATGCTTTTATTATTATCCTAATGATAATTACCTTCATTTTCTAGATGAAAAAAAACCCAAGATTCAGTAAACTTAAGTAACTTGCCCAGGTACACATCACTAAGGAGTGACAGATGTGGGATTCTGTGGGGTTATGCTGGACATGGCTCCTCCAACCTCCAGAGTGGAAGGCTGGCCAGAGGGCCCCTGGCCAGAAGACATGTGTATTGCTTTGGAAATGGATTGTAATTCCCTCCTCATCTCCTTTTGGGAATGGCTTCTTGTCCTGTGTGACTGCTTCTTGACCTTTTCTCTCTACATGCACACACTGAGATAATGTAGTTTAGAGTCATGCCCAAGATATGTGCCCCTTTGTCTGAGACCCCTTAAAACAAGTCTCAGACTCAGGGAGGTGCAGTCCTGCTTCAGCGACCTACTGCCGTAGGCGCTCCCTGTAATGTGAGTAATAAAGGCTATATGTCTGCTCCATTCAGTCATCCTTGTGGTTTTTTGGCTTATCCAAATGAACAGTCAAGATCCCCAGGCCCAACCTCCTGCATTACAGATTCTAATCCAGATCTGTTTGACCCCGAAGGCCTCTTGGAACTATGACATGAACATCTATGAAAGAGAGGGAGAGAAGGAGGGAGGGAGGAAGGAAGGGGAGAGAAATTGTGTTGTATAAAGACATGCTCCTTGATGTTCTTATTCCCCTTACATTATTCATTTTCTTATGTACATTAATTGTGTAGCAATAATTGGTGAGTCTTGGGCTTGCTGGAGTTTTTTGTAACATATTATAAATTATAGTTGTTAAATATGTGTTCTAATTTGAAGACCCACCCCCAAACCCTCTGTAATTTATATGCCACAGGTAGGTTAATAGCGTTGCTTTTCACTGCTGCCACAAAGATAGAATCTTTTACCCATTCCTGATTACTTCATTTCCATAAGGAGAGAGTTGGAGATGAAATGCCCATTTTCTTTAACAATCATCTATCTACAGATTTACTGCACAATAACCTACCTCAAAAATTAAAGTGTGTAATAATAGTGCATATTGAATTATGTTATGTCACTGGGCAGCAAATTATTAAGTTATCTTTTAACAATGCCCTCTTGAAGTACCAATATGAAAAACTTAGTTTCTATTTCAACTGTCAATGAATGCAAGATGGATTATTGGTTAACAGGTTACAAGATTATTGGTTAACTGGTTACAAAGGAAAATGATTATCTATTGGTGACCATCCAAGGATGAAAACAATAGTCAAAGTTGTCATAAAACTAAGCTGCTGTTAATTTTTCTTAGTGATATCTAATCCAGTAAAAATGCCATTTTTGAAAGCGAGTTACCACCAAAGCAGTGGTGGATTTTGTGGTTGGCTTGTATTTGCAAATTGTTCTTGGGGGGTCTTGAGAAAAGAATTTGACTTCTTCAGTAATTAGTGTGGTACTTCTGATTCCAGCCAGATTTAGTTTTCTTTTGAATGTGCAATGTGTTGGAATATGCATGAATTCATGTGTTGGCTGAAAAAGAAGTTATCTCCCAAAATAAACTGGTTATAAAAAGCAAGTCAAATCACTCTGTGCAAATCTGACTCGTCTAGGTGGAGATCTTTGTTTTACTGATTTTGACCAGCCCATTCTTGCTTACTGTTTAACAGTTCTCGTCTGGGCCTACCCATGAGCACAGACTCATCTCTGGAATTGTGCCAACGTCCCTTAGCTTTGCTCAATTGGTTTTTCAATTTTACTTAACTGTTATATAGTTAATAATTCTAGTATGTGGACACATAATACATAACTTATGTAGTTATTTGTTCATAGAACTATTGTGTAACAGACACCTATTAAACGGTGAGCGCTGCTTGGGCAAAATTTGAATGCAGTAGTGTTTTAGGCATATAAGGGCCATAGAAACTTTTCTTGCAGCTAAAAATGAAAGGCCTTCTCTCTTTAGTCACACCCACATGCAGACTTGGGAATCAGTCACCTTCACGTGGGCAGGGATTCTCATTAGATCTCTACATTCCAGAAGTCAGCTTGGGTCTCTCCAACCACAGACCTCTGAAGATTTCTGCATATTTCCCAGGGTTTCAGTTGCATCCTCATTTCTGACTCCAGGTTCCTCTCTGAAGGGTCTCTGAATTCCACTCACTTTTGTATTTCCCTTCTCTCATCCAAGTGGGGATCTAAGCCATCAAGACCTACAGTGTGACTCCCCGTCCATGATTTCCTCCAGAAACCCATGCCCTCAAGGCATATGTGCATTAACTACCCACTATCAGCAGCAGATAAGTAGTCATTGATTCTCTGACATACTGAGCATAAAAGCAGTGCATTCCAACAACTAATTCCAAACCATATGATATTTGAATTATTTTATTTCTTTTGTCCTCAGATACATTTTGTCTTCCTTCTTATATTTTAAGAAGCAATTTATGACAAGGAGCTCCCATAATTCTGTAATACCTTCGTTAGCCCGACCCTGAAGTTTCACACAGAGGTTAACTACATGGCATCTTATCCAGGCACTCACATTTCCCCGTTGATAAATGAACTTCTAATGGAATAATTGCGTGGCAAAATGAAAAAAACTTCTCAGTATAAGTTTCACATACGATCAAGGTTAATGACACACTATTCTAATAAATAGTATGCAATAAAAAATACATCTAATAAAGTTGTGGGTAGCACTCTATCCACTTACAAAGTGGCTGCTTTTATACCTTTTTGGTTTTTGTACATTTCACAAGGAGCAATTTTGATCTCATTGAAAAGCAACTGAGAAAATCAAGTCGACCTAACATCTGTTATAAAAATAATGTCTGAGAATGGACTGAGTCTTTAAGGCATATGCAGTTTATTTCCTTTTTCTGATCACTAAAATAAATTAATTGTAATTTGCAGAGATTAAATTATAACTGAAGATTTAGCAGAGAATTGAGATAACTAAGAAGTGAAAAGAAAACCCTTCTGTGGTCAAAGGATTTTCTTTCCAGGGCTGTTTAGCTGAAGTGTTGTATATATAAAGGCCTAATGTATTTTGGCAACTCTAACCCTGAGATTTACATCTTTTCCTATTTTACTTTAAAATTAAAATATTCAAAAATTCCTTTTATCTGCCTTTTCAGCCATTTAGTTTCATTCTCTACAATATGCCCTAGACATGGGCAACTTGATTGCCTGCAGAATGAATTAATGAATCTTTTATGTCAAAGGGGGTTTATGAACAACATTCATGACATTTTCAAATCAATCCTTCTATGTTCTCCAATTATGGCCTTACTGTGGTTAGGCACCATCCCAGGGGGAAAACAAAGGGAGGCGGGGGAATCAACATACAACTGACTTCAGAAAAGCAAATTAATAAGGGGAAGTGTATCTAAATTATGTTTTCTGTTGTTTGTTATATTAAATGCAGAATACAAATGCATGTTCCTTAAGTGTTTTGGCTCATGTTCAAAAATGTGAATCATTCTGCCAGAAGGCAAAAGCACTTTCCTTCAACCTCTACATCCATCGTTAATTTAGTTGTTTTTTGCAACATGAAGACATCTCTAAACTTTAAATATTATTTACACCACAAACATACTAGCAACTAACATTATTAAAGCATCTCAATGATGAAAATATAAAATGATTTTGGATGAAGGTTATTGAATGCTGTAGCCAGTTTTCAAACTATGTAAATAAGTCTAAAATGTGTATAATCACATAAACTACTTATATGTATTCTATACACGTAGATATAATGTACTGTTTCTTTAACTCTCCTGATCTAAACTAAACCCTCAGTGTTCTATTAGATGTTAAGCCCTGGCCTTAGTTTCTGCATGGCCTTGAACCAAACACTAATTTTTCTGGATCTCTATCTCTGTTAAGTGAGGGAAGTTGACTAGATGCTCCCAAGTGCTTTGGGTAGACTATTATTGAAGCCATCAAAGAGACCCGATAATTCTTGGTTGAATCTTCTTTTAGAAACACGTTGTCCCCCTTCCACTCCTCCTCCTCCCACTATACCAGTGGTTCCTAACAAGTCAGAACACACAGATATATGGTGATTGGTTCACAGGAGGGCTGCCAAATGGTCATTGTTGTGTAAGATTTGTTTTTGTTTCAACTGAGGTTACATGTTACCCTGTGATAGGTTAGATGAAACATTGTCAGCAGTTCTTACATTAAGGTTAAGGTATAATTTTCCCAAAACAAGGAAAATGATTATGTCAAACCTGTGACAGTTTGGACCTGTGCTTTCCAATATGGTAGCCATCACTCACATGTGGCTACCAGCTCTTCAAATGCAGCTCATCCCAGCTGAGATGTGCTGTGACGGAATATCACACACCAAATTTTGAAAGCATAGTGCAGAAAAAATTGTAAAATATCTCATTAATATTTTTATGTTGATTGCATGTTGAAATGTTAATATGTTAGATATATCACATTAAATACAACACATTGTTAAAATTAATGTCATCTGTTTCTGTTTACCTTCTTAAAATGTGGCTACCATACTAGAAAAGTTTAAATTCCACGTGTAACACTCATTATATCTTTTTTTTGGACAGCACTGGTACTGAGTCCGATGTTATTAGGACATAAAAGAATTGCCTTATTGATACATAGAAAACATGGTCACGTCTATAAAGTTTTCCAACAACTGCATAGTGCTATAGGAGGCTTAAAGAGAAATACTGTTATACTGTAGCCACGTTTGTCTTAAAACCATAACTTGTTTAGTCCTGTTTTGAGCTTTTAAAATCCTTTGGAGTGTACTCTCCTACACACACACACACACACACACACACGCAGGAGGCCGAGGACAGGCGATGGCTCCACCCACTGGAGGTTGATGTTGAAGCTCTACATGACCCTTATCTTCAGTGATACTTTGGTCTGTGACTTTCTCCACTTTTACTCCAATGCACACACTTCTCAGTTTAGATAATAGAAAAGAGAAGGAAAGCAACCACTTCTAGTACTGGATCTCCCACTTGGACCAGCAGATGTGTTAGTAACGTAGTCATTCCACTGGTTCCATCAGCTCTTCCTTCTTCCTCCCCACCCAGAGTCATTTTTCTATTGAAGGGGATCTGCCTTTGGCTCGATGTTTTCCATAGGTGTGGCTTTTTGGGAGGGGGAGGGAGAAGTTGGCCATTAAGCACACCTCTCCTTGCACTTGGGGATGTGGTGTGGACAAATAAGCATTTTGAAGGGATTAAATTTGAAAGTGAAAGGTGAAGGACCCGAGCATGTTCAAATGCACCAAGCCCTTATTATATGAAATGTTAAAGGGAGTTACCTAAGAAAAAGAAGATCAAAAATAGGAACAGTAAAAATGACAGCAAACCCACAGTTATTAACGACCACACATAAAACAAAAACGAGAGCAAACTAGGCAAACAACTAGAACATGAGGGTTGCCAATAGGGGAGTGGGAGGGGGAGAGGGGGGGAAAGGTACAGAGAATAAGTAGCATAGATGATAGGTGGAAAATAGACAGGGGGAGGGTAAAAATAGTGTAGGAAATGTAGAAGCCAAAGAACTTATAAGTATGACCTATGGACATGAACTATAGGGGGGGAATGTGGGAGGGAGGGGGGTGGGCAGGATGGAGTGGAGTGGGGGGGGAAATGGGACAACTGTAATAGCATAATCAATAAATATATTAAAAAATAAAATTTAAAAAAAAAATTAAAAAAAAACAAAAACAAACAAACAAACAAACAAAAAAAAAAAAAAAAGCACATTAACTCTTTGAGGACCAGAGATTCTCTCATTGATCTTACTGTGCTCTGGGTCTCAGTCTTGCTTCTTCCCTCTTATTTGTTCTACTCTGGAAAATTTCAAGCAAAAGCATCTGTTTTGAAGTGCTACGTTCCTTTCTGGACAACAGTATTTTTTTTTAATTCCCCACTTCGCTTCTTTCCTTCTTATCATCCCCAGATGTTTTGTCCCCCCCCTCAAATTTTTTCATTTTAATAATTGTGCAAGCCCTAGAATAACTGCTGGCAGATAATTTTTCCTGTAGTTCATCCTGCACAGCTCCCACCAATAATTCTACTTCTACTCTTTGCCCATTTTTTTAATGGACACAGGCCAAAGTTCATGAAGAATTTGGAAGTTTGGGGAGGAAGGTGGGCAGTAATTTCTATTTCTAAATAGTTAATGAGTCTCCTTAGGACCATAGTATCTACACACAGGTAGAGTATGGAGGGAGGAAATGTGCTTCACAATCTGAGAGGAAAGTTTTTGCTGTTATTTTCTCTGCTATTAAAAAATAAAGCAGAAAACATAAACATTTGGTTTTTTTAATAAAAAAATTTGTCATTTTATTTATTTATTTTAGATTTTAACAGAATGGCTAAGTTTTTTTTCTTTAAGTTTTTGTTCAGTTACTGTTGTCTCGCCTTTTTCCCCGTTGCTCTCTTTGTCCCATCCCCCCCACTCCCACAGTCTATCCCCCAACATTGTCTATGACCATGGGTCATTTATACATGTTCTTTGACTTGCCCTTTCTCCTCCTTCCCCCATCATCCCTCTCCTTCCTCCCCTCTGGTCACTGTCAGTTTGTTCTTTATTTCCATGGTTCTATTTTGCTTATTTGTTTGTTTTGTTCATTAGGTTCCACTTGTAAGAGATCTTAGGGTATTTGTCTTTCACCTCCTGGCTTATTTCACTTTGGCATAATACTCTCCAGTTCTGTCCATGCTGTTGTGAAGTGTAGGAGCTCCTTCTTTCTTTCTGCTGAGTAGTATTCCATTGTGTAAAGGTACCACAGTTTTTTGATCCACTCATTTGCTGATGGGCACTTAGTCTGTTTCTAGCACTTGGCTATTGTAAATAACACTGCTATGGACGTTGGGGTATATAGATTCTTCTGAATTGGTGATTCAGTATTCTTAGGCTATATTACCAGCAGTGGAATCACTGCATCAAAAGGCAGTTCCATCTTCAGTTTTCTGAAGAAATTCCATACTGTTTTCCACAGTGGCTGCACCAGTCTGCATTCTCACCAACAATACTAGGGGTCGCTTTTCTCCACAACCTCGCCAGCACTTGTTGTTTGTTGATTTAATTATTATGACCATTCTGACCGGTGTGAAGTGATATCTCACTGTGGCTTTAATTTGCATCTCTCTGATGTCTAGTGATGTTGAGCATTTTTCATGTCTATGGGCCCTCTGTGTGTCCTCCCTGGAGAAGTGTCTATTCAGGTCTTTTGTCAAGTTTTTATTTGGATTGTTTGTTTTAAGAACATAGAACACAGCCATAATGCTACAGGAAAAGAACTCACAACAACCCTTATATGGATGATAATAATAATACATCAAACCCAGCACATTATCATTTTCTCCGTGTTTTCACCTACAGTTTGGCGCAGTGGAAACTGACCTAATCTCCTCTTGGAGAAAAAGACACTTTGGGCATCCAGAGGCTGAGCATGGCTTTACTCCCTGGGAGTGATTCTGGTAGAGAATCACTGGTAGGGAGTGAGTCTCAGAACTTGCCGGTCATCTGCTAGTATGAGTTTTCTGAATTCATTGAATTTCTGAATTAGGGGGAAGGAAAAGAAAAGAAAAGAAATCAGAAAATCTCCATCACCTCTACAGAGATTTAGAACCCATGCCCTCTCAGTGAAAAAATGGCCAAAGATGAGGGATTGATTTCTTGCTGAGAAAGTAGGTGGTCATGTTGACATACCTGATGATATGATTAGGGAGTTCATTCGTTCTTTCTTTCATTCAAGAAATGTTTGTTAAATGCCCACTATGGGCACAACACCTGCATCGTGGACAATATTATTCAGAGAGGGATCTATAGGAAGTGGGAAGACATTGCAGTTAGCCAGGAGGAAAACGGAGAGGGGAAAAAGCAAGCTAACAGGCAAACTTGTAGAGTGATTTACACTTTTAACCACAAACTTGAGGGTAGCCAAGAACTTCATCAAACACTGACCAAATGAGATAAAGATTTCTGTCGAGGTGCTGTGGGAACCCTATTACTGGTTCCCTGGGTGAAGGCTCCATTTTATGGTAAGAGCAGTGTGAACAGAAAAACCACATGCAAATAGGTTAGCAGTGATTACAGGCAGAACCACAGTGGTCTGCTTCTCTCCACTTTGGTGGAAGGCCTGGGGGCAACTTTTCTGTGCCACAAAGATGACTCCGTTAAAGCATATATTATAAGGTTAATTAGAGCTGGCCCACTTGACAGAGTCTCCATTTACTGACCAAGGTGTACCCATCCAGTCATTCATTAACCTCTTCAGTATCCCTGTCCTTGCCCTTCAGTACAGCTATTAATAGCCTGAATTATTTCTGAGCTCCTTCCTGCCCTGCTCTTCTTGCAATGTGTACTTGCTTGACCACTTATTCATTCATTCATTCATTCATTCATTCTTCACCCAAGGACGTGCTTAGTGATTTTAGAGAGTGGGTAATGGAGGGAAAGAGAGTCTATGTGAGAGAGAAACAGCTAGTGGGTGCTCTTGTACATGCCCCAACTGGGAACCGAGCCCATGACCTTTCAGTCTACGTGACAATGCTGCAACCAACCAAGCCACACCTGCCAGGGCAATGACCACTCACTTATTTAATGAACTCAGGAGGTGACAGGATTCATGAGTCACACTGCCCTCAGGATGGTTTCTTCCCTGGACTAGGTTGGGGGTCAGAGCTTCCTTAGGACACTCCCACAGAACATCATCATTCATTGTTTAATCAGGGAGAAACCAAGAGGGCCAGCTTGACTATAGTTCTAAAACAGATTCTTTGGACATGAGACCAAAACACATTTAAATATCTCCGTAGGCAATTTTATGCCTCTGAACTTTTAGTTCTGAGAGTCTGTAATCATTGCGTAATTGTAAGACTGAGTTACCAAGGAAGGACATGTAGTGTCCAGTTTGAGATCTTAACAAAGAGATTCATCTGCTGTTTGTTTTGGATGCGTTTCTTTTGCCTAAAGATCTCTGTCCAATTTTATTCCATGGCTTTCAGTTGTGCTAAAAGAGATGATTCCTAACATTTTCTGGTTTATTTTTCTGGTTTGCTGCTAAGTTCTCATTTTATTGCCAGAGTAAGTAAAGATTCTGACCCACTGTTCATGATCTTAATCAAAAAAGAAAAAAGGTCTCAAACATGATGTTTGAAAAGAAGAACTCCCTAAATTTTCATCTTCAGAGATCCTAAGGCACCCTGAAGGGACAATCTAAAAATCTGTGGAATTTACAGAACAGGGTAAAATATGGTGGTTCTTTTGAAACCATCAACATGAAAAGAAATGAATACATCAGCAGTACATGAAAGTATGTCCTGGTTAGTCATTATGCAGCTGACATAAAATACGAACTGTTCTCCATCTGATTCATGTTTACACTTCAAATTGCCTGGTAATTTTTTTACATTCACTGAGCTATGAGCAATTATTCACTATTATAACTGATAGTATTTGCAGGCAGAATTATAATTGCATTGATCCTAGAGGTGTTCATTCCAGGTCCTCAATGAACAGACAGTGAAACTATATTTCGTGAAATGAGAGTTCTGGGGCATACGTCTGAGTTTGCAATCTGTCAGGCCTCCAGACAGAGTTGGAAATGCCCTAGATATCAGAGGGGCTGGAACTAGGCATAGCAATGCAAAGGGAGGTGATCATTTAAGTTGTGGTGTGGACGAGATCATTAAGGGAAGCAGACACAGCAAACAGGAGAGAGCCGAGGACTGGCCACTGAAGAACACCCACTCCTGGACAAGGGAGCCGGGAGTGCCAGGTTAGCACAGGAGGCGGGACAGGAGTGGGTGGAGAGGAGGGATCATGAGCAAGGGGTCACCCTGTTAAAGCCCTCAAGGGAGCAAGGACTTCCAAGGATGGCACAGCCCAGAGTCAAACACAGCAGAGAGGTTTGACAAAAGCTCTGGGAAAAAGCCACAAAATGGTGGTGATCACAAGACCTTAAGTAGCTCCTGAGAAACACATCACAGTAGAGCCTTGAAATAGCAACCTGACTGCAAGGTGCTCAGGTGCCTGCAAAGAATAATTCATGTGGTTATTCCAAGAAGTTTGGTGGTGAAGGAAGGCGAAGAGAGAGGATGAGAGTTTTACTGCCCCTAAATGATTTTGCTTTTTAAGGATGGAGGTCATTTGATTGTACATGCAGAGAAGGAGCCTCTGGGAAGAGAGACTGATGCAGCAGTTTTGGGGATTACTGAAAGAGCTGGAAAGAACTGGATTAATAACAAATTAGCATTAAAAAAACAAATTAGCAGAGTGTAGAGAACCAAAGCAAGTACATTTTCATTACATAAAATTCAAGCAGTAACATAGCATGGCAGCCAAGGCCACGGACCCTGAGTCAGACTGCCAGGATTCAAAAGATGCCTTTGACCCTCACTAGTCTGTGTGACCTTGGACATATCACATGGTCCTCTGTGTCACCATTTTTAAAATGTGGATAATAATAGTGCCTACCCTGTAAGATTATATAGATATACACGCAGATTATATAGAGAGAGAGCTTAGGATAGTGTTGGGTCCATAGTAAATACCATATAAATAAAAAATGAATTAATGGGGAGAAATAATGGGGAGAAACCTGGAGTTGTAGAAATCCTGAAATTTGGGGAAGTATCAAACCCTTATTTGAGTCAGCCTCTAAAAGAGCATGTCTCATTTACATTTTCTTCTTGGAACCAGTCCATATTTTGTGTTATTTTTGTTTTTCCTAGTAACCCTTTGTCCAATCTAGGAAACCAAACCACAACATCTGGTCCCCGTGCAGCGGCACTAAATGTCTCTGGTCCCATGTCATGGTGAGCCCCACCTGAGGGGTTTATCACAGACATGTTCTGATGCTGTATTTGAGCCAGGAAAAGATGCGCTTGACAAACTTGGATGTAAAAAAAAAAAAAAAAAGAAAAACAAAATAAAACAACACTCTTAACTCCTAAGAAAGTTGAGTTTTAATACTGAAACTAAGAAATTTCAAATATGAGTAATATGAATTGAGGCAGTAAAATTATACTATAGAGAAGTATAAAACAAATATTCTACCCAAGCATTTTTCACACAAAGCCCTTTAGATATGAAGAGATGGAAGTGAATTTTTATGGCTTATTCACATTGAGTCTCTGTGACCTATTGTTATCTTTAAAAAAACCAGAATTTTGTCTCATCTTTTGAATGAGAATTAAGTGGCTCAGGCTGAGTTGGTCCAGGTCACACAGAACCTGGGACTCACTCTAATCTGTGCCTTTGCCCTGACTCTTTTTTTTTTTTAATTTTTATTGTTATTCAGTTACATTTGTGTGCCTTTTCTCCCCTTCCCCCCCCCACCCCCACCATCCCCCCCCCGATTTTGTCCATGTGTCCTTTATAATAGTTCCTGCAATCCCCTCTTCCCACTGACCCCACCACACTCCCCCCTGGCCACTGCTAGACTGTTCCCAACCTCAATGTCTCTGGTTGTATTTTGTTTGCTTTTTTCTTCTATTGATTATGTTCCAGTTAAGGGTGAGACCATATGGTATTTGTCCCTCACCGCCTGGCTTATTTCACTTAGCATAATGCTCTCCAGTTTCATCCATGCTGTTGCAAAGGGTATAAGCTCCACACAATGGAATTCTACACAGCAGAGAGAAAGAAGGAGCTTGCCCTGACTCTTGAAGCTGCTACCCTCAGGGCATGGGAGATGAGTCAGATGAGAGAGACACCAAACAAACTCTCCTTCACAGCACGGCAGGCATGGAGGAGAGATAAACATTAAACAAAGCTGTGTTACCTCACAACAATGCCCCCACTGGAGCACTCTCTTTGTTTCTGTGGACAAGTACTCCTAACACACATTTTTCCACTGCTCAAGAACTTTCAATGGCCCCGCAGTACTGATGGACTTAGAATGGCAACATGCTGAGGCTGGGCTTTTCTTGCTTGTGACAGCTAAGCCCTGACAGCTTAGCTGGAATTGTTTAACATCTGACTGAAATTCAGTATTAATTATGCAATGCAGGAGAGAGACTGAAGCCTTCATAACAGTTCTGGAATGTGCCTAGTTTGAGCACTGAAGACCCCAAAATTTTAGCCTGGCATACCCTTTATTGTGGGGCACCAGTTGAGTTCACCAAATTTCTCTCCCACTCTGCCTTTATCAAGGGCCCTGTTTTAGGTACACTGCTGTCTTCATTGTCTCCTAAACCTATCCGGGCAGTCCCTCCTCTCTGTCATTGTTCCTACTGCTCTCCCAGCCAACAGTGCCTTTGGCGTTGGCTAAAAGGACCTCTCTTTTCTTCGGGCTGCTACATTTATTATTAGTTATTGTTTTTTCTGGCCCTCTCATTCTATTTAATTTTTTAATCCATTCTCTTTCTGTAGAATTCAGATAGTACAATAAACTCCCCTAACCCCACATTCCATTGTGAAAGAGTTACCAGTTTGATTTGTGTCTTTCTGTGTATTTTTCTATGCATCCACATACTTGTGAAAGTATAGATATAGTTTTATTGATTATTTTTTAATGTTATCTCTTAATAGCTTGTAAATTCCGTGACTGCAGGAAGAGGGGTTATGTGTCTTTATCCTCCGCAGCTCAGGATGCAGTCTGTAAAACAATAGCAGTTTCCTAAAAACTGCATTAGGACAGGGTGGGGTCTGCTATGTACAAAAATGGTTGTGAGAAGCCAGGCTCCATGGATTTGAATGTTGGCTCTAAATAGGATTTTATTTGAATTCAAATATTAATGGTAATAATCTCTAAATATTGAGCACTCATTTTGAACAACAGTAAGAACTAGTTTTCTTCATTTTACAGATAGGAACTTAGAGATTTAAAGTGATTAAGTAATTTTCCCAAGGCCACACAGTTATTATTTAGCACAGGCAAAATTTGAACCCAGATCTTTCTGCTTCTAAAGTCTTCCTTCCCATTAGATTATGCTACCTGGGAGACTGAAAAAAAATTAGCACAATCAAAGTGAGAAGGACCTTATTTTCAGTTTTACTAAAATATGATTGACATCCACACTGCAATTTCAATGTGTACAGCATAACTGGATAGACATACAGTGCAAAAAGATTGTCACCACAAATGTAGGTAACGTTCATAACCCCATACAGTTACAAAAAAGTTTTTGTTTCCTTGCGTGATAACTTTTAAGATTTGCTCTTTTAGCAACTTTTCAAGAAAGACATCGAAGTTAAGTTGGTGAGCTCATTTATTCAGTGAACTACGTAATGGGTGTGGTGCTGACTTCTGGGATAAAGACAAGTAAATGGGAATCCCTTGCAGTGTCCCAGGGGGTCCTGATCAGGAATTGGATCCAAGAACTTATCTTTAGGCAACCAAACTTCATGAATCTTGCCACCTTTCTTACATTTGTTTGCTGGCATTTGCACTTTA
Source organism: Desmodus rotundus (assembly GCF_022682495.2). Classification (NCBI taxonomy): domain Eukaryota; kingdom Metazoa; phylum Chordata; class Mammalia; order Chiroptera; family Phyllostomidae; genus Desmodus; species Desmodus rotundus. Next base: position 39,157,630 of record NC_071390.1, read on the forward strand.
ACTGCTCTGAATTTTGCTGTTTGCTTGACACTCTGACATTGCCTTTAAGGATTCTTTTGGTTTTTGTTTCCCTGTGTTTCTGTGCCCCTGTCTTACTACTAAAGCTGGGAGGCTGAACCAGTATTCATACATTAGAAAACTGAAAGTAAAGTCACACTGATACGAAGTGAACAGAGAAATGATCAGGGCAATTTTCCGGAACTGGTGCCGACAGCAGTATTCTCTGTGTACGCGTAAGAGAGCACAGGGAGGGCGATGGGTAATCTACCTCCTCCTCTGTCTGCTTCTTGCATGTTGGATTTCTGCAGACTTCATCATCAGTCCTCTCTTTTTTCATTCAACGTATCTTATATTCTCTTCCTGGACAAGCTTAACCATGCCCATTGTTGCTGCTAAAATTCATATAGTCTATCACTAACCCTCAAAACTTTAGCTTCTGCATGAATTTTTCTTCTAACTTCAGGCCCACATTTCTAACACCAACATAGAATCTCCATCTATATTTCCTATGGGTGTCACAACTCCAACATGCTTCCTCTTCTTCCCTGTGGCCACTTCTTTATTTCCTATAGCCCAACTTGATGACTGACATGCCCACCCTTCAAGTTCTGCAGATCAGAAACCAAGAAGCCATCCTAAACACCCTACTCCCATGTCCTCCTTTCAGTCTGTCACAGATCTCTGTTGATTCAACCTCCCATACAGATCCTGAACCTCTTCCTTCTCTATTGCCATTGCTGTACCTTCACATCAAGTTACTTAATTCTTGCCAGGATAGTTTATGTCATTAGCTTTCTAACTGGTCTTTTAACCTCAGGAGTGATTAATGCATAAATCTGCTTAAAACATTTCAAAGGAACCCCAGTTCTTACAGGAAAAAGAGCAAAGCCCTTGTGGATATGAGCCCTGATGTTTTTCTGATCTTTCTCTTTGCCAGGCTTCTGGTGCTCAGGCTAAAAACAACCATATTTCACCAAATGTAATGCACCACTGATTGTAAGGCTCCCCATTATTTTATATTTCACTAAGAAGCAGGGGGAACACTAAGATATATCCCAACTCCTGAGATGATAAAACATGAGAAATTGTGTGGCCTCGAAGCAATGAATTACGGTGCTTGACATTTCCCTCCTGCCCCATTGCGCTCTTGCACAGGTAGTTCCATTTGCACAGAATGCTCTCACATCATTCAAACCCCTTGAGCACCAGGCAAACTCCTGCTCATCCTTCAGAATCCCACTTAAGTGTCTTCTTTCTCAGGAAGGCTTCCGTGGCCTATCTTGACAGTTATGAGCTCCCCTGAGTTCCCTCTGTTATGGTAGTTAGCATATGGCCACCATGATTTGCTCCCAGCCTCCCCAACTTCAGAGAACAGAGACTGAGTTGTACTCATCGTTGTTTCCCTGATGCTTAGCGCAGTGTTGGTAGACGGTAGGTACTTCATTAGTGTCTTAGTCATCTTGGGCTCCCATTAAATACCATAGACAGAGTGACTTAAGCAACAGAAATTTAATTCTCACAGTTATACAAGCTGAGAAGTCCAAGTTTAAGGTGCTGGCCAGGTAGGTTTCATTCTGTGGCCTCTTCTTTGGCTTGTAGGTGGTGGCCAGCTCATTGTGTACTCACATGGCCTCTTCTTTGTGCATCCGCAGAAAGACAGAGCAAGCTCTCTAATCTTTTCTTATATTTCATCATGAGGGCCCTACCCTCACGTTCTCATTTAAACCTAATTACCTCCCAAAGGCTTCAGCTCCAAATACCATCATATTAGCAAGTAGGACTTCAACATATTAATTTGGAGGGAGGGGACACCATTCAGTCCAGCAATTAGTATTTGGTAGATAAAGTGATGAACATTATTCTGACTTATACCCTCAGTTTACCCTGACTTTGCTTCCTGGTGTGCCCTGACTGAGATGGGCCTGTTTCTGACCTTTGACCTATCCTTGACCAATGATTTGTCCCTGTACTCACTTAGCACAGATGATATATTAAGTTTCATCACTGATCTGGCCAGGTAGATGCTCCTAAGCTCTTTGAATGATAAACTTCTTGGATTTCCTATAGCATTTAACACAGGGCCAAGCACATGTTGGAGGCTGAATCACACTTTTTTACTGCTGTCCTGCCCTTTGCAGTTGGGGCAGAATGTGCAAGCTGCTGAGAAACAGCCTCAGTCTCAGATTTAGGATTTTAGTTGCCAGGGGATCTGTTTTGCACAGAAATGCTTGAACATTACTTGTGCAAATTACAAAACCGATTACAAGTATCCCCACTTTTGGAAAGTTTGCATTACACCACTTTGCTTTTAAGAAAGACCTATGTTAGTACCTGTTTTCGCTAACTAGAAGAAATCTGAAGAGGATTTTCACTTTTAAGAAAAAGCTGAAAAGCAAAAATAGCATTCAGCATTTGTTTTCAAGTGAGTGTTACAGAGGAAGCCTGCACCCCGAGAAGCTAGAGTAGCCCCACCGAGCTTCTTCCTAGGGAACCACACTCAGCATCTCAGCATCGGGCCGCCAGAGCTGTGAACTGCATCTGTGAGCATTTGTGCTTTATCTCGATTATTTTGTGCATTCCTGTATGTTGGTGTTATTTTAGGTTTTATGTGTTATTTGGTAGGTTATTTTGGGGATCTGAGAATGCTCAAAATTTTTTTATATAAATTAATGGAAATTGCTTCTTTGGTTTATGCCATATTCATTTACAAAAGGGTTGCATAGGAACACTTCACTTTCAGACAGCGAGGGAAAGCTGTACTCTTACATCTCTTTCTCCAGTGCCTAATTTTTACTCTTTGTCCTAGCAAGTAGTTGGTGATTAGAATAACACCTGGTTTAGCTAATGAGAGCCTTGCCAGACTCATTTCAATAATTGTTAAGTTTTTTGGTCAATGACTTGAAAATGTTTTGCTCACTTTCTGAAGCAGGCCTGAGATGCTTTTTCCCCCCACAGGTAAACCCTATTAACCCTATTTCAGTCCAGTTTAGTCTGTTTCTTTCATTTCATTGTAATGTTCTTATAAAGGTAATTTATGCTACTTTTAGAATTCTGGGTTATTGTAAGAATAATGGGTATTTTTTTTATAATTTTCATCATAGCTATTGATTTAGCTAATCACTAATTAGTATCACTGTCTGTATAATGGGTGAGGAGCCAAGACGAACAAAAAGGCAGCTAAGTATTTTTTCTTCACCTGATTCAAAGGAAGAAAAAGTCTGATTAGGGATCCTGAGTCTACTGGTACAAGTCCACTTTATGACTACTAACTTACTGATGCAAGCTCATTACTCAGAATTTGAGGTTCTTCCAATGAATATGATCACACAGTGTTCATAATCACAAGTAAATTCAATTTGTGACTTTATCTAAAAGATTTGACTTACTGAACATTGTAAAGTGGTCATACTAAATGTGGTAGAAGCCATTACTTCATGATTAATAAGGCCTCATAGGAAGATTAACTGAAGAATATTTCAGATGTCAGGCACCAACTCAAGGATGATTAGAGTGTGATTGAAGTCCATGACTGTGTCTAGGTGCACATCGAGTTCTAATGGGAAAATGGAAGAATTCGTGGTTATCGAAAGAAGGGATGGCCAGATCAATCAAAACAATATGGTACAGGTAGTTCAAGTTGTAAGACAAGTTCTTTTAAATGGCTTCTAAACAAGTCTATGAAAAGTCTATGAAAACAGATGTTCCCATTGCAAGGTTTAACCTCTCCTCTTGATGCCAGGAAATTTTACGACAGTTTTGTCAGTTTGATACCTCCTGTTGGAATGTTCACGTTGGCTGAAGTTGTATGCTGAGGACAAACCCGTGAAGCAAGTGAAATTTGTTTTTGAATCCTTGCCACTTATTCCTTTTTTCACCATTTAGATCTTCTTATTTACTATCCCCTCCTGATTCAAATCACTGCTGCTTTCCTTTCTCTTGCCTTAGATAGTCCCAAGTCCCCTAACTGTCCTCTACTAGAGTCTGTATAGCCCTATTTTATTATTCAGTATTCTCTAACCCACTCACTCCATTATAACTAGTCTTATCCTAACTAGGTATTAGGAAAGCCAACAAGAAAATGAACTTATGTCACACTGAGTCTGGAGTCAGTTTTCTGAATCACAATTTGAGGGATAGTGTCAATTTGGACAATATTTAAAGGATAGGAGGATGTAGTTAGTATTTGACACAATTTCATGTCATGGGCATCTGGAGGCCCTGGGATTTAGGGAGGGGAATTAAGCCTTGTGATTAGAAGACTCTGCTAAAAATGAGAAATCTTTCTTCAAATTTGTGAAACTGCATTTTAGTCGTCATGGTCATTGACATCATCGTCATCATCACCACTGCTATTACGAAGCTTTTTGGCATGCTGAATATTTTATGCACATTATATCCAATTCTCACAGCAGACCTAGAAAACTGGTATTAATATTCTGGGTAAGGGTCAAGCTTGAATCCTAAGAGTCAAAACGGACCTTAGAGCCCATCCAGTTTAACATTCCCCCCAATTCAGAATCAATAAAACTTAATTCCATGTGCCTTCAAATAACAGGACTAGAACCCATGGATGACAGTTACAAGAAAGAGAATTTGAGGTTAATAAAGTAGAAATTCCCAACAATTAAACCTGCTTTAAAATGGCATGACGTTCTGTAGGAAATGCACAATTCCAGTCACTGGAGGTGTTCGATTAGGGCTGGGTGACCACTTGACAAGGAAACTATGGAGGGAAACCAAGCCTAAGAAGCAGAGATGAGGTGGAATAAATTTGATGGTGTCATTAATCTAATTCTGAATCTAATGAATATCTAACTATTAACAATGTCCTCCTCTTCTTGCTCATGGCCACCATGGTTATGAAATTTTCAGAGAGGTTGCCGTCTGTAATATGTGGGCAATGAATGAACTCAGATCTATCTTTGTGTATAAGACACTTAAGCCAGAGTCAGCATAAAGCAAACTGCCTTGTGATACATGGGCTCTGGAGCTGAAATCAACTTAGTTCAAATCTTGACTCTGCCTTTTCTAGTTGGATTAGTTTCACATTGCTGCTATAATCAACCACCACAAACTTAGTATCCTAACCCAGCACATTTACTATCTTACAGTTCTAGAGGTCAGAAGTCTAAAATGCATCTTACTGAACTGAAATTAAGGTGTTGGCAGGAATGAGATCCTTCAGGATAGTCTAAGGATCTGTGTTTTTGGCATTTCCAACTTCCAGAGATGACCTTTATCATTTGTAACATTGCTTCTTCCTCTGTCTTTAAAGCCAGCAATGCAGCATCTTTCAACCTCCCTGTGACTCTCCTTCTATACTTATTTCTATACTCCTCTGACTCTGATATTCCTGTCTTCCTGTATTATAAAGACCCTGTGATTACATTTGACCTATCTGGATAATCAAAGATGACAGTCCCATCTAAAGAGATTTAACTTAACTAGAGAGAGAGGCAAGATGGCGGGGGAAGTAAATGGAAGCCACATTAACCTCCTCCCAGGACCAATCTGGAATTACAACTAAATTGTGGAGAAATCACCCAGAACAAACAACTTGAACAATAGCAAAAGAGAAGTCTTATAACCTCGGGCAGACAGAAGAATCATCTTCAGCACTAACTGACTGTTAAGGAGTGCGGTGGAAACTCAATAGGGCTGGCTGAGTGCCCACAGGTGGCAGTGCTGGAGGGATAATTAAGCAACTGGTTGGATCCCCCTGAAAAGTGTGGGGTCTAAACCCTAAGCTGGGATTCCCAGACGAGAGCACCAGGGCCCAAACAGTACACAGATAACAACCGGCAGTTGTTATCTGTGTAAGAAAAGTGGCAGGGTTGTTCTCTGCCAGAGACAGGCAGCTGGAGACACAAAGAGCTGTTTAAAGGGCCAACACAAAAATTTTCATTTGCAGCCACTTACCTGGGGCTCTGGCAAAGAAAGGCTGGGGCAGAGTGGCCTGGAGACAGAAGCTTTGGGGAGAGAGCTGAGAGAGTAGCCACTGGGATCCTGGTGCTGAGTCATCCCCCATACAGCAGCAGATATCCTGCTCAGGCAGACCACTCCCCTACAAGAGGCAGCAGCCTGAGGGGAAACAATAGCCCCTGACCCCAGGAAGGACTCTGCCCCAGCTCTGCGGTGCTTAAGCCTGACTGCTGAGTGCAGAGTGACTAGATTAACAACTGAAGGTGACAGCCACAGACAATAGATCCCTGGCAGTCTCAGAGCAGGCAGCCTAAGGTCAAATGGGGTCAACATCTGATACCACCAGAGGCAATCCAGAAAGGAAAAACAGTGGTGAATACTAGAGGCTACCAAGACGAAATCCACTGTGGTCTTCTCCATGATTAGCAGTATTTTCTTTCCTGCATAACTTTTTAACATTCATTTCTTGTGCATATTAAGTTACTGTATTTTATACTATAGTTTATTTCTCTCCTTTCTTAAAACAGTCTTAATCTTTTTTATGCCCTTATCAATACTGGTTCATTTGCTGTTGATAGCGGTATTGCGGGGGGGGGGGGTCGGATTTTTTTGTGGATGTGGGCTTATTCCCTGGGCTTCGTGGTCTTGTTCCTGCAGCACCTGCACAACAGCACGTAAGACATTGTGGGCAGAGTGACCCTCAGTCAACCACTGGAGGGAATGACCCACTAAAGACCAACCTGACAAGAATCATAACCCAATTACATCCAGAGAGCCAACATAAATGGCATAAAGGGCATCCCAAGAGCATCGAGTTCAGGAGATCAAGAAGACTGCACCACTGAATTTCACAGGTCTCCTACCATAGAAGTTCACACCACAGACTAAGGGAGTCAAAGCAGATCATTTTAAGAAGCAGAGGGGGAATTCTCGGAAAGAATGGTAAATGAAGTAGAGGCAAGTCAACTATCAGATATTGAGTTCAAAACAATTATTATAAGGAAGCTCAATGAGCTTACTAAGAATTACCAAAAACTACAGGGAAGCTACAAGGAACTTACTGTGAATCACACCAGCATGAAAAAGGACATAGAAACAATTAACAAGAGCCAAGAGGAAATGAAGAATACAATTTCTGAACTGAAGAACACAGTAGAAGGAATCAAAAGCAGGCTAGATGAAGCAGAGGATCGAATCAGCAAGCTGGAGAACAAGGTAGAAAAAAACTATCAGAAAGAGCAAGAAAAGGAAAAAGGACTCAAAAAGAATGAAGAGGGGTTAAGGGAAATACAAGACAACATGAAATGTAATAATATCCGTATAATAAGGATATCAGAAGGAGAAGAGGAGAAAGGGATAGAAAACCTGTTTGAAAATTTAATGATGGAAAATTTCCCTAATTTGATGAAACAAAAAGTCACACAAATCCAGGAAGCAGAAAGCAGAGGGGGTCCCAATCAAGAGGAACCCAAAGAGGCCCACTACAAGACACATCATAATTAAAGTGGCAAAATTCAAAGACAAAGAGAATCTTAAAGGCAGCAAGGGAGAAACAGGAAGCAACATAAAAGGGAGCCCCCATAAGGCTAGCAGCTGACTTTTCAGTGGAAACACTACAAGCCAGAAATTCAAGCCAGAGAATGGCAAGAAGTATTCCAAGTAATGAACATAGAAGGCCTGCAACCAAGATTACTCTACCCAGCAAAGCTCTCAGTTAAAATAGAAGATGAAACAAGAAGCTTCCCAGACAAAAGAAGGTTGAAACAATATACCTCCACCAAACCAGCACTGCAAGATATGCTAAAGGGAGTATTTTAAGAAAAGGAAGGAAAAGAGTGAGAGAGAAATACAGGTACGAAGGGAGTAAAATGGCAATTTTTTTTTTAAATAAAGATCTTTAACTTAATTACATCTGCAAAATCCCTTTGCTATGCAAGGTAACATATTCATAGCTTCCTGGGATTAGGACATGGATGTCTTTGGAGCACCATTATCCTGCCTATTATATTTGTCATTTAAACTCAGGTAAATTATTACAACTCCCAGCCTTGTTTATTCATAAGCAAAATGATGACGATGATAGATATCTCAAAATACTGTTATAAAAATGCAATGAGATAAAGCACCTAGAATACTTAGCACAGAGCCTGGTACTTTTGTAAGCACTTAACAAATTATTTTTTAAGAAACTTGAGGATGGCCCTGGCTGGTGTGGCTCAGTGGATTGAATTCCAGCCTGCAAACTAAAGGGTCGCTAGTTCGATTCCCAGTCAGGGCACATGCCTGGGTGGCAGGCCAGGTCCCCAGTAGGGTGTGTGTGAGAGGCAACCACACATTGATGTTTCTCTCCCACTCTCTCTCCCCTCTTTTCCCTCTCTTGACAAATACATATAAAATATTTTTTAAAAAAGGAAACTTGAGGGTGGAAGGACAGAGTAGAACCAATTCTCGGGCAAAGTGTCTGTCACTGATTTGGCTACTCCCGCAACTATGTTTGAATAAGCAAAAGAAAGAAGACAAAGCTAATATAAAGGAGAAAAATACCAAAATTTATCTGTTGTCTAAAGCATCATCTTCTTTCACAAGTTTCATATTGTTATTCTCCCTAGCACTGAAACCTGGGCATAATAATATGTACCCACTGAATGGAGAGCTGATGATATTTCTTAAGCCTGGAATAAACATGAAAAGTCATCTGATTGGACACCTCCAGCAACCAACACTCCCCAATGCCTAAAACTGACTATTCTGGCTTTAGACAGCTTTAATAATTATAAAGTTCATCCTGTTATAAAGTTAAACTGACTCCTTATAATGTCTTTCCTTAAGTTCCATTTGTGCCTCCTTGCTTACATTTAGTGTTTCATTAGCTGTTTGAAGACAGCCATCCTGTTTCTAGCCTCCTTCTGCCCCACCCTTGAACTTTCTCTTCTTTAGAGTAAACAAACCCAGTTCCTCATACTATGATTTAACATAGATCAAAGTTGGTTTTGAGGCAGCAGGAAAAAAAAAGAACTGAAACACTGAAACAGGAGTTCTTTTTTTTTTACTTTTTTTGACCACATCCTGTTGTTCATTTTGAACATCTATATGGATAGACTATGAACATGGAACGGAGGAAAGCCAGACAGGCCCTCTAGATTGCCAGCCTTTCTCTCCTGGTCTAAGCCACCATTATTTGTTTCTCGTACTACTGCAATAAACTTCTAACTAATTACCTCTTGCTTCCTCTGACCCGTGTCCCTATGTTACAGATAAAAGTACTGATCCAGAGAGTTTAAATAAGTAACTTACACAAGGTCATGGCATAGTGGAAGAAATAACACCAAGATTATTTTTGTTCACACCCTATAAGAAAATGAAGGACAGCCACAAAATGACTCCAGATAAAATAAAAATAATAACACATTTGAAAATGACTTTTAAAGAAATTAGGGTTCTGGTTCTAAAAAGGTGGAATAAGCACAACCAAACCCATCTCTTCTACTGGATGCAACTATAAATCCTGGACTGATTAGATGAAACAGCTTTCAAAAGTCTCTAAAAAATGAAAGACAGCATGCAGATAGGGTACTAAGACATGAATTTGAAGCTTAACAAAAGCAGTGGTGAATTTACTGGTTTTTTCTTCCTGTATCACCCAGCCTGGATTCAAACGCAGCCCTAAATCTGAAAGGCACTCTGCCTACTGTCATAAAAAGGTCCAAGAGGCGCTCTAGATTTTGTTTTCAAGAGGCATAGAAAGGGAGACCTCATGGGTCAGAGAGTGAGGAACATGTTGGCTTTGGCCCCCGTTTTCTTTTGCCCCAAACCCCAGGTGATAAAGGAGTGACAGTGCTTTCTTCCCCACTCTGTCCTGCTATTTGGAGTTAGATGTAGGACGTGCCCTGCAGAATAGGAACCAACCAAAAAAAAAAAAAAATCAACTTCCTGGCTGGAAGCCCAAGGAGTTGAAACATATTGGTGAGATTAAACAAAAAGGTGGGAAATCAAAAGAGGCAACTTGTAACATTGTTTGAATGCTAGACTGACCATATATATATAGACCTGAGCATACCATAGGATTAGAGGGCTGGGAGATAGGAGAGACCACCTCCAACATCCCAGGCTGGCCACTGCATGGTACACATGGGGGATTGACCTGAATAACAGTGAAAATGCTTTGAAACTGAACTGATACCCAAAACAGCCCATAGAAGGCAAGTCAGAACCTGTGGCCTGAACATAACTTGGACAAATGCCTGCTAAAACAAACAAGAAAGTTATTTCTCTTAGGATTTAAACAAGACTCAGAATCTCATCACACAATACCCTAAATGTCTAGCATTCAATCCAGAATTATCCATAATACAAAACAAAAACAGACAAACCAACCCCCCCAACAAACAAACAAACAAACCAAAAACCCAGGGGAATCTTAACTCTCAAGGAAAAGAAAATGAACAGATGCCAACTCTGAGGTGACACAGATGTTGGGATTATCTGCAAGAAGGAAAGGTAAATGGCCTTATAACTAATGGAAAGGTAGAATATCTTGTCAAAGAAATAGCAGATAATGAGAACCAAGTGGATATTTTAAAACTGAAAAATAGAATGTCCAAATTTAAAAATTCACTGGATGGGCTCAATTTTAAGAATTTTAAGAATTCTTAAAAATGAACAGAGCCTCGGGAAACTGGGAAATACCAAAAGCTCTAATGTTAATGTATTATCAGAGTCTCAGAAAGAAAGAAGAAAGACCATGGAGCAAAAATAATTATTTCAGGGAATAATTGTTAAAAATATTCTAAATCTGGCAAATGACATATTTTTTAAAAAAAACTTGAGAAGCTCAGTGAATCCCAAACAGAATAAATTCAAAGAAATTCACCTCCAAGCACAACATAATCAAAATGCTGAAAACTAGAGAAAAAGAATAATCTTAAAAATAGTCAGAGGAAAACAATCCATTTTATTAAGAGGAACAAAGATTCTGGAGGCCGGAAGAAAGCAACACAACATTTTAAAGGGATAAAAGAAGAAATAGTCAAATCAATATTATATCCAGTGAAAAGATTCTATATCCAATAAGTACTTTACTGTCCAGATTGAGAGTGAAATAACATTTCTCAATGTAGAAAAATAAAGATAATTAGTTACAAACAGACCTGCTCTAAAAGAAAGTTTAAAGAACATTATTCAATGCAGGGTAAGTGATATTATAGGGAGATGTACAATATTGGGAATGAAGGAAAGACAATAGCAATGGCAAAAAAATTTATTAATATAACAAACTATTCTTTTTTAAGTTCTTTAAAATATGTATGACAGCTGAAAGCAGAAGTTACAGCACTCATGGAGGGATACTCGATGGGTGTAATACATATAACAACTACATCATTAAAAGGGGGAGGTGCAGGGTCTATTTCATGGTAAGGTTTCTATATTCTGCTTGAAGCTGTAAAGTACAAATTCTAATTAGACTGTGAAAAATTAAGTATGTATATTTTCTAACCTCCAAGTCTTTTTATGAGAAAATATAGTCAAAAGCTTAATATATAAGTTAAAATGAAATTCTAAAAATATCCAAATATTCCAAAGAAGGAAGGACTGGAAAAAAGAAGAACAACAGCAGAAAAACCTAAGAGAACAAACAGAAAACAATAGTAAATTGGTAGACAATTAAAGTATATTGATAATTGCATATGGTCTAAAACACAATTAAAAGACAGAGTTTACTGGAAAAGAAAACTCAACAAGTATATATGATCTGTAGGAAACTAACTCTAAACATAATTATACAGGTCAGTTGAAACTGATGAAAGGATGAAAAATAATATGCCTTGGGAACACTTGTAAACTCATTTACAAGACCAGCATCACCCTGATACTAAAGCTAAATAAGGACACTACAAGAAAAAAATTACAGGCCAACATTCTCAATAAACATAGATGCAAAAATTCTCAGCAAAATACCAGCAAACCACATTCAACGGCCCATTAGAAGAATCACAATCAAGTGAGATTCATATCCTTGGGATGCAAGGATGATTCAACACATACAATAAGTGTGATATGGCACATTAACAGAAAGAAGGATAAAAATCATGATTATCTGAGTAGATGTAGAAAAAGCATATGACAAAATTCAACATCTTTTCATGATAATGATGCTCAACAACTTGGGCACAGAAGGACTGTATCTCACATAGTAAAGGCTATATATGACAAGTCCACAGCTAACATTATATTCAAATGTGGAAAGATGAAAGTTTTTTCTCCAAAATTAGGAACAAGACAATGGTGCCCACTCTTACCACTTATGTTCAACATAGTACTAAAAGTCTTAGCCAGAGCAATTGGTCAAGAAAAAGAAAAATAAAGCCATCTAAATTAAAAAGGAAGAAGTGAAATGTTCCCCATTTGGAGATGACACGATCTTATATATAGAAAATCCTAAAGATTCCACCAATAAAGTATTAAATGAATTCAGTAAGGTTGCAAAATAAAAAAGTAATATACAAAAATAAGTTACATTTCTATACAGTAACAATGAATTATCTGAAAAAGAAATTAAGAAAACACTCGAATTCATAATAGCATCAAAAACAATAAAATATTTGGGAATAAATTTAACCAAGGAGGATAAAGATCTGTACACTAAACATTATAAGACATTAAATAATATACAAATAAATGAGAATATATCTTGTGTTCATGGATTGGCAGAATTAATATTGTTAAAATGTCCATACTACCCAAAGAAATCTCCAGATTCAGTGTAATCCCTATCAAGATTCCAATGAAAATTTTCACAGAAATGGAAAAAACAATCCCAAAATTCATATGAAAGCACAAAAGACTCCAACTAGCCAAAGCAATCCTGAGAAAAAATAACAAAGCTCAAGACATCACACACCATGATTTTAAACTATATTACAAAGATACAGTCATCAAGACACTATGGTACAGCCATAAAAATAGACACATAGACCAATGAAGCAGAATTAAGACCCCAGAAATAAACCCACACATAAATAGTCAACTAATATATGACAAGGGAGCCAAGAATGCTCAATAGGCACAAGATAGAATCTTTAATAAATAGTGTTTGGAAAGCTGGATATTCATAAGCCAAAGAATGAAATTGAACTCTTATCTCACACCATTCAAAAAATTAACTTAAAATGGATTAAAGACTTAAATGTAAGACCTAAAATCATAAAACTCTCAGAAGAGAATGTAGGGAAAAGTATTCTTGACATTGGTTCTGGCAGTGATTTTTTTTAGTGTAACACCAAAAATGTAAGCAACAAAAGCGAAAATAAATAAGTGGGACTTCATAAAACTAAAAAGCTTTGCAAAGCAAATGAAAATCAACAAAATGGGAGTTCCAGCCAAGATGGAGGCGTAGGTAGAAACTCTTTGCTTCCTCGCACAGCCAAAAGAAGGATAACAACCAATCTAAAATCAATAAACAACCAGAAGTGCCAGAAAATCAAACTGCATGGAACTCTGACAACAAAGGAATTAAAGAAAAAATCGACCAGGACAACCAGACTGGTAAGAACCTGTGGTGAGGTGGTGGAACATGCGGACAGGGCTGGCTGAATGGGAAACTGAGACTCAGAACCGACTGTTGACTATAGCAGTTGTCTCAGTGGGAGAAACTCCCAGTCTCGCACGAGAGTTCAGTGGAAAGTGCACTAGAGACGAACAGGTGAGCTGCATTGTTCCCTCTCTGGCCTCTCCCCCAGGGGCAGCACTACAGCGCAGCAAAGAAGGTTGCCCTGCCCCGGTGCATACCTAAGGTCCCACCCCCTTGCAACTTAGCAGGTACATGGAGACAAAGAAATATGACCCAAATGAAAGAACAGAGTAAAACTTCAGAAAGAAAGTTAAGCGTTGAGGAGATAGCCAGCTTATCTGATGGAGAATTTAAAGCCCTGGTAATCAAAATGCTCACAGAACTGATTGAGCTTGGTCAAAAAATGAAAAAAAGAAAAAAAAAAGAAAGAAAGGAAGATACCCAAAATGAAATAAAGCAAAATATTCAGGGAACCAACAGTGACAGGAAGAAAACCAGGACTCAAAGCAATGATTTAGAACAAAAGGAAAAAATAAACATCCAACCAGAGCAGAATGAAGAAACAAGAGTTCAAAAAAGTGAAGAGAGACTTACAAACCTCTGGGACAACCTGAAACATTCCAATATCCCAATTATAGGGGTAGCAGAAGGAGAAGATCAACAGCAAGAAACTGAAAACTTATTTGAACAAATAATGAGGGAAAATTTCTCCAATTTGGTGAAGGAAATAGACTTCCAGGAAGTCCAGGAAGCACAGAGTCCCAAAGAAGTTGGATCCAAAGAGGAACACGCCAAGGCACATCAACATTAATTTACCCAAGATTAAAGATAAGGGGAGAAGATTAAAAGCAGCAAGAGAAAATGAGACAGTTACCTACAAAGGAGTTCCCATAAGACTATCAGCTGATTTCTCAAAAGAAACTTTACAGGCAAGAAGGGGCTGCAAAGAAGTATTTAAAGTCATGAAAGGCAAAGACCTACATCCAAGATTACTGTGTCCAGCAAAGCTTTCATTCAGAATGGAAGGGCAGATAAAGTGCTTCCCAGATAAGGTCAAGTTAAAGGAGTTCATCAACACCAAGCCATTATTATATGAAATGTTAAAGGGACTTATCTAAGAAAAGGAAGGTCAAAAATATGAACAGTAAAATGACAACAAACTCAAAACTATCAATAAATGAACCTAAAAGAATAGAAAAATGATGAAAGCAAAAACCAAGCAAACAACTACAACAGGAACAGAACCAGAGAAATGGACATCACTTAGAGGGATTTCAGTGGGGAGGGGGAAGGGAGAAATTGGGGGGAAAGGTACAGGGAAGAAGCATAATTAGTAGCATAAAATAGATGGGGAGAGATAAAAATTGGTATAGGAAACAGAGAACTCAAAGAACTTATATGCATAACCCACGGACATGAACTAAGTGGGGGGAATGCTGGAGGGTTAGGGGTGCAGGGTGGAGGGGGGATAAAGGGGGAAAAATTGGGAAAACTGTAATAGCATAATCAATAAAAATACTTAAAATAATAAAAAAATAAAAATCAGCAAAATGAAAATGGAATAGGAAAAATACACAAACATATATCTGATAAGTGGTTAATACCCCAAATATATAAGTAATTCATACAAGTCAATTAATAATAATAATAATTTTAAATGGGCATATGACCTGAATAATGTCCAACATTACATAAAAAGATACTCAGCATCATTAATTATCAGGAACATACTAATTAAAACCACAATACTACCTCATATCTATTATATGGCTATTATTAAAAAAATAGATAAATTTTGTTGAGGATGTAGAGAAAGGAAATCTTTGTGCACTGTTGGTGGGAATATAAATTGGTGCAGCTACTATAGAAAACAGCATGGCGGTTCCTCAAAAATTTGAAAATACAACTACCATATGATCCAGCAACCCTGTTTCTGGGTATATGTATGAAGGTAATGAAATCAACATCTCAAAGAGATATGTGCACTCCATATTCATAGCAATATTATTCACAAGAGCTAAGATACTGAAACAACCTAAGTGTCCATTAATGGGTTTATGGAAAAGAAATTGAGATATATACATATATGAGGTCTGTCCAGAAAAAGCCCAACTATTGTTAATACTCATATATAGGGACTTCCAGTCAAGATGGAGGCATAAGTAAACACATTTTTCCCTCCTGTGCAACCACAAGAAGAATTACAACTAACTTCAAAAAAAAAAAAAAACCACCCAGAACTGCCAGAAAATCAAACTGTATGGAAGTCCAACAACCAAGGATTTAAAAGACCCATATTCATCCAGACAGGTAGGATGGGTGGAGTCACGGAATTGGGGCAGAGAGGATGCAGCATGGTGCAGAGAGGTGGTGGCAGCAGCAGTGGAACAGGAAGTGTCACATTTATGTGTGGCAGATAAAAATCAGGAGGGATACTGTGGGAGCAAACGATCCCAGACCCAAACCAGTTGGCACAGCCCAGGGTTCCAGCACCAGGAAAATAAAGCCTCAGAACTTCTGACTGTAAAAACCAGTGAGTGTTGGGGTAGCAGAAGAAACTGCTGGTCTCTCAAGAGACTCTCTATGGGCCTGCATGGACTTAGAATGTACACAAACCCACTCACCCTGGGAATCATCTCCAGGCTAACAGCTAGAAGGGTGCCAGTCATAATGGGTAGTGGGTGAAGTGACTGTAAACAAGGTGAGTGCCGGGCAAACTTCCAGAAGCCAGGCAGAGGCATTGTCCCCTCTCTGACCTCTCTTACCACACAAAGCCACAAACTAGTGAAGCCAGTCGCCTGCCCTGACGAATACCTAAAGCTACACCCCATACAACTTAACAGGTGTGCTAAGACAGGGTGTCAAAGCAGCTCTATCTAATACACAAAAACAAACACAGGGAGGCCGCCAAATTGAAGACACAAAGAAATATGGCCATAATAAAAGAACACATGCAAACTCCAGAAAAAGAACTAAATGAATCGGAGATAGCCAACATATCAGATGCAGAGTTTAAAATACTGGTGATCAGGATGCCCAGAGAACTCACTGAGTATGCCAAAAACATAAGGGAAGAAATAAAGTTTACACTAAGCGAAATAAAGAAAAATCCACAGGGAACCAGCAGTGAAGGGAAGGAAACTAGTATTCAAATGAACAATTTGGAACATAAGTAAGAAATAAACATTCAACCCTGGCTGGTACGGCTCAGAGGATTGAGCTCCAGCCTGTGAAACAAAGGGTCACTGGTTCGATTCTCAGTCTAGGGCTTATGCCTGGGTCTCAGGCCAGGTCCCCAGTAGGAGGTGCATGAAAGGCAACCACACATTGATGTTTCTCTCCCTCTCTTCCTCCCTCCCTTCCCCTCTCTAAAAAATAAATAAATAAAATCTTTAAAAGAAAAAAAGAAATAAACATTCAGACAGAACAGAAAGAAGAAACAAGAATTCAAGAACACAAGTACAGTTTAAAAAAACTCTGGGACATCTCCAAAAGGGCCAACATCCAAATCATAGGGATGCCAGAAGGAGAAGAGGAAGAGCAAGAAACCGAAAACTTATTTGAAAAAAATAATGAAAGAAAACTTCCCTAATTTGTCAAAGGATATAGACATACAAGTCCAGGAAGCACAGAGTCCCAAACAAGTTGGGCACAAAGAGGACCACACCAAGACACATCATAATTAAAATGCCAAAGGATAGAGAGAATCTTAAAAACAGGAAGAGAAAGACAGAGAGTTACCTACAAAGGAGTTCCCGTAAGACTCTCAAAAGAAACTTTGCAGGCAAGAAGGAACTGGCAGGAAGTATTCAAAGTGATGAAAAGCAAGGACCTACAACCTAGCTTACTCTATCCAGCAAAGCTATCATTTAGAATAGAAAGACAGATAAAGTGCTTCCCAGAGAAGGTAAAGCTAATGGAGTTCATTGTCACCAAGCCATTATTACATGAAATGTTAAAGGGACTTATTTAAGAAAACAAAAAAGATCAAAACTATGAACATTAAAAGGGCAACAAATTCACAACTATCAGCAACTGAATTAAAAAAAAAAAAACAGACAAAGCAAACAACCACAACAGGAAGAGAATCATAGATTCATAGATATGCAGATCATTTGGAGGGTTATCAGTGGGGAGAGGTACTGGAAAATGAGGGGGAAGGCACAGGGAACAAGAAGCATAATTGGTAGGTACAAAATTCAAAGGGGGATATTAAGAATAGTATAGGAAAAGGAGAAGCTGAAGAACTTGAATGCATGACCCATGGACATTAACTAAGGTGGGGATTGCTAGAGGGAAGGAGGTATCTGGTGGAGGGGGGCAAAGGGAGAAAAAGTAGCATAATAGCATAATCAATAAAATATACTTTAAAATACTTTAAAAGGTTCTGTCCATAAAGTATCCAGCCATTTTGTATGAAAAACAGAGACATTTATTGAAGACACAAGATAAAAGAAACATTGTACATAGAACAATAACACTTCAGTTCTCTTCAAAGTAGGCACCTTGGGACCTCACACAGTTGCCCCAATCAGCATCAGCTGCCCTGTTATATTTTCCTCAATCTTATTGACGGTCTGAAATCTCTTTCCTTTCAAAGGTGATTTTAGTTTTGGGAAAAGCCAGAAGTCACAGGGCACCAACTCTGGGCTGTAGTGGGGGCTGAGTCACCTGGGTGATTTGATATTTCACCAAAAATCTCTGCACCAGACATGATGCATGAGCTTACGCACTGTCATGATGAGGCTGCCAATCACCAGTTGCCCATAGCTATGGCCTTCTGAATCATCTGAATAGTTTCCATGGAAGAATGTTCAAGCTTAACACAAAATTTGATGCAGATTCATTGCTCTACTCGCTCAGTCATTTTCAATGCTGAATAAAAATAAATGATTTGCAAAGATTTTAAAAATTCTTGAGATTGATGGTGGTGGTGGCTGCACAGCAATGGGATATACTTAATGAAACTGAACTGCACACTTAAAATGAGTTAAAATGGCAAAAATTGTATTATGTATATTTTATCACAATTTTATAAAGAAAACATTTAAATAAAATAAAATCAACCACTGTCATCTGCTATATTCCAGCACATCCCTATTCATAGATGACACTGTCTACATAGAAAGTTATCTATGTAGAAAATGCCATGGAATCTACATAAAAGTTTCCACAACTGAGTGAGCTTAGCAAAACTGTGAAATAAAAAGTCAACATACAAAAATCAATCATGTTTATATGCCAACAATGAACAAATTGAAACAAAAATAAATAAGACAATAGCAATTTCCATAGTTCCAAAAAAATACATAGGAACAAATCTAAAATTCATGTGTGGGCTTAAATCTACAAAATACTGATGAAAGACATCAAAGAAGACCTAAATAAGAGAGAGAGAGATACTGTGTTCTCTTGAATTTCTTGGATAGTTTTGAGGGATTGAAAAAATCGAGTGGAGTTAAGAAGTCAATTCTCCCCAAACTTATCAATAGATTTAATGCAATCCCATAGGGATTTTTTTCTATAAATACAAGAAGCTGATTCTAACACTTATATGAATAGGGAAATGAACTAGATCAGCCAAAACAATTTTGAAAAAGAACAAAATTGGAGAATTAATACTTCTCATTTTTACATTACTATAAAACTATAGTAATTAAAGATAGATGGTATTGGTGAAGGAATAGACACATAGATAAATAAATGGAACAGATGAGAGAATTCAGAAAAAGATACACACAAATATGGTCAATTGGCATTTGGCCCAAAGTGGACATGCAATTCAATAGAGAAAATATAGTTTTTTCAACAAATGGTGTTGAAAGAATTGAGCATTCCTATGCAAAAAATTGAAGGTTGACATAAACCTCATAGCACATACAAATATACAAAATGAATGATAAATTTAAGTATAAAGTTTAAAAAATGATAAAACTTGGAAAAGAAAACATGAGAGAAAATCTTCATGATTTAGGATTAGGCAAAACAATCTTAGATGTGACAAAAAAAAAAAGCATAATCCATAGTAAGAAAAAAAAGGATAAACTGGACTTCATCAACATGAAAAATTTTTGCTCTGTGAAAGACACTATTAAGAAAGCGAAGAACCAAGTTATGTACTTGAAATATTTGCAAGTCACATATGTAACACAGAACTTGTATCCAGAATATGTAAAGAACACTTTAATTAAGCAGCAAGAAAATAAACTACTCAATTAAAAAATGGACAAAGGACTTGAACTGTACTTCACAAGAGATGGTATTCAGATGACATATAAGAACAGGGAAAGATGCTCAACCACCATTTACTGTTATGGAAATGGAAATGAAAACCATGATACTGCCACACCTACTACTGATATCTAAAATAAAAAATGTTGACAGTAGCAAGTGCTGAGAAAGATGCAAATCAACTGAAACTGTCATATATTGCTGGTGGAAAAGAAAACAGTACAACCACTATGAAAAAACAGCTTGGAAGTTTCTTATAAAGTTAAACAGACACATACATCATGACCCAGAAGTTCCACTCCTAGAGAAATGAAAATTATATTTACATAGAAATCCATACATGGTTCTAACCAGGTGGCTCAATTAGCTGGAGTGTCGTTCTGTGCACCAAAATGTGTCAGGTCCGATTCCAGGGCAGGGCACATGCCTACGTTGTCAGTTCGATCCCTGGTAGGAGCATGTACAGGAGGGAGTCAATCAATGCTTCTCTTACATCGATGTTTCTCTCTCTCTCTCTTCTTCCCTCTCTCTAAAAAAATCAATAAACCTATCCTTGGGTTAGGATTATAAAAAAACCTGTATATGCATGTTTATAGCAGCTCTATTCATATTTGTCAAAAACTGGCAACAACCCAAATGTCCTTCAATATGTCAATGGATAAACAAATTGTGGTAAAATGAAATAGTACTCAGCAATAAAAAGGAATGAATTAATGATACATACAACAATATGGATGAACATCACAAGCATTATGATGAGTGAATGAAACTAGTCTCAAAAAGCTATATGAGGTTTGCCTGGAAAAAGTCCAACAAGAACCATTTGTGTGACATCTGACAGCCAAGAAACTGGACTAGACTTTGAACAATGATGACTTCACTGTACTAGTCAGTGGGGGCAGTAGATGCCATTGAGGGAGCATGTGTACTGTGGAGCCATAGCATTCAAAATTACTGAGTGAGTAGAGCAATGAATCTGCATCAAATTTTGCATTAAGCTTAAACAGTCCTCTACAGAAACTATTTAGATGATCTAGAAGCTATGGGCAACTGGTGATTGGCAGCTTCATCACAATAGTGTGCCCGCTCATGCATCACGTCTGGTGCACAGTTTTTGGCATCAAATCACCCAGGTGTCTCAAGCCCTTACAGCCCCAGATTTGGTGGTCTGCAACTTCTAGCTTTTCCCAAAACTAAAATCACCTTTGAAAGGGAAGAGATTTCAGACCATCGATGCAATTGGGGAAAATACAGCAGGGCAGCTGATGGCATTTGGGAGAACTGTGAGGTCCAAGGTGCCTACTTTGAAGAGGACTGAGGTGTCATTGTCCTATGTACGATGATTCTTATATCTTGTATCTTCTTTAATAAATGCCTCTATTTTTCATATTACATGGCTGGATTATTTCTGGACAGACCTCGTATAGTATATGATCCCAATTATACAACATTCTAAAAAAGACAAAGCTAAGATGATGGAGAAAAGATCAATAGTTGCCAGGGAAATAGGGTAGGAGGAGGATACAAGTAAAAAGGGGGCAGCACAGGGAATTTTGACGATGATGGACCTATTCTGAAACCTGTTTGTAGTGAACTTTACATGAATCTACATGTATGTTAAAACACATAGCACTGTACATGAAAAAGTCCATTTTGTTGGGCATTAATTTTAAAAATAGAGAAAATAAAACAAAAATTATATTTAGCATTTCAGATACAGATAAAAAATTACTCGAAAAAATAATAAATTGTGAAACACAAAAAAACTCAGCACTGAAGCAATATTACATGAGCATAAAACTTTATTTTGGAAGAGAGTGATTAGGTAAGTTGGCAAAAAGCACACATTTCATAAGAGACAATGCGACTTATTGGCGGGTTGGCTGACTTGAACTTGCAGCTTTCACAGCACTACCTGCACTTGGTAGTTAAGAACATTGGATGTAGACTCAAAATACCTGCTTTGAAATCCTGGCCCCATCCTGCCTTCTGGCTTGGAATCAGACTCCTCTTCTATAAAATGAGATTAACAGCAGGACCTCCTTAAAAAAGTTTTGTTGCATGCACATAAAGTGCTTCGTTCATCACGTGGCACATAGTAGTGCTGGAGAAACAGGGGCTATTGACCCCTTGGAGACTTACTTTCTCCACTGGTAACAGAAATAACACATGCACAGTCAAGGGTTTCAAACAATACATGACAAATGTGTTCTTTAGCCAATATGCTATTATTTCCACAAAGAACACAAGTCCTTAGGGTTCATATCTGGTTATAGAAATGGATGAAGAAAATTGGATTTAGTCTGTTTAATACAAAACACAGTCTTCCTTCTACTTGAAACTCCACCCACACTTCTTTCTCATTTTTGTTACATAATGATCACTTCCTTAGTAGATGTCCATGAATATTTTAAATTTCTATTAAGATCTTGTTTATCAAGATTTTATACATATATAACATATACATACTATAGTATATACATACTATATACTATGTCTTCTCAAAGACAAGAAATAGTAGTCAAGATTAGGAAGAAGAAGGGAAGGAGAGGAGCAGAGAGAAAGTCTTCTGTGTTAACTTTTCTGAGTATAGCTCTGGTTAGCTCGCTTCATGCACTTGTGAAGCAGGAGCTGAAATTACAAGCACCCTGGATATTCTTATGTAGTGATGGTGCTTAATACAAAGGGCAGCAGTTTTTTTTAAACGGGCCTCTTTTTCAAGTATTGACGTCAGCAGAGCCTTGTAATTGTTCCTCTCAATGGCTCAACTGCCACTACAGTCACAGATGTCCCCTGTATGATGGGGACTGCTACTTTCCAAACTACAGCATAGACACACAGACACCACCCTCTACTCGAGGTTAGTGGGGTTTGCTAACCTTTGTCCCTAGCCTATTAGCTGTGTACATCATTTCCAGTTGGAGGCATAAGATGCTTGCTTGCTGTGGTTCAGGATGTGCTTAGGTAGGCAGTGTGTTTTATCTCTTTTCTCACTTGCATTTATGAAATTCAGGGCAAGAAGGGGATATTGAAAGACCTCAATCCACTTCGATTCAGCATGGTTGCTTCCCCTATTCAGAACACAGGACTGTCTGACTAAATAGTTTGGTTTTTGGGTGAGACTCAGGAAGCCCTTTCCCCAAACTCCAATCCATTTTCCCACCAGCCCTGACATACTGCTAGAAATATCAAGATTACTAAATCTGAATTACCATTTTGGCTAGATTTAATCTATTGGTTCCCTAGCAAAGAGGACCTAAAGGGAAAGAGACTCAGTGAAAACAAGTTTCAATGGGAATTTTAAAGTAGAGATAGAAAAAGGGATAAGAAGCAGCAGAGAATCTCTGAGGGCGTTTAAGGGTGCAGGGCAGAAATGGGGGAATATACGGAGAGGAAAGGGGAGCAAATAAGAACAGAAGTTACCAAAAACAATTTTGCTCATTTCGTCAAAATAAATTTACCTGATCTTTCTAAGATTCAGCAGTAAGAGAATGATTCCAGAACTAGTTATTCTCTGTATCCTATCTTGTTATCACACTTTGAGTAATCTTTATTGAACAACAGGAAATTCTGAAGATGTTGGGATTTAGTGATAAAGAGGGATGTATCATCACTTTGAAGCTGGTTATCTTAATTTTGCCTTTATGTGCCACTTGGAAAACTGTGAACTTGGTGTGTTTTTCCCCTGGCCATTTTCCCATGTCCATAATGATGCTTCCAGAAAGACCAAACTTAAGTTGGGTCCCGGATGTGACCAAGACTGGAGTATTATCTAGAATCTGTATAAAATTCTTATTTTCTGAGAGAAAACTACTAAAATAGCTCGTGAAACCTCAGAAAGTCTGGTTTTCCTGCTGTGTTCGAAGACTGTTTGCCCTGAGTGAGATCTGTACGTGCTCTGCCTCTGCCATAGTTAGCCATGCCGTAGGGTCAGGGAGGGTGCAGAATGACTGCACATGTAAAACAGAGAGATGACATCTTCATTTCCTGCATAAATCTTTTTGTATAAACTGTGTGAACTCTGTTGAGTTTAAATAAATACTCTGAAGTCTGAGATTACTAGTTTCTTGCTGCACTGTCTAGAGTAACAGTAAACTCCCAGCAAATGTAGACTTCTCAGGAAGTAGCCAGAGCCACCAGCTTCCTCAAGAAAGAAAGGAGAGAATTCCTGCTGCACTTCACAGAAGGCTCAGATGTGGGTGTGGATAATGGACCATGTTATAAGGCGCTGGTTGTACCTTAGATTCTGCTCGTGGTGTAGTTAACAGTGTGTGCTCTGAAATCAAAGAGAACTGGGTTTAAATCCCGTGGGTCTGGACAAATTCTTAACTTCCTCTGTTTCACTTTCCTCATCTGTGAAATGGAGGTAATAATAGTATGTAAAGCACTTCAACCAGTTCCTGGAACACAGTAAGATACAACTAAATGACAGATCTTATTATTGCTATAGTTGCTTTTTAAAAAAATAAATTTTTTATTTAAAATTTTTTTTAATTTTTAATAAAAGAATTTATTTATTAGTTTGAGAGAGAGACAGAGAGGAAGGGGAAGAGAGAGATACCAATTTGTTGTTCCACTTATTTATACGTTCATTGGTTGCTTCTTGTATGTGTCCTGACCTGGTTTTGAACCCATAACCTTGGTGTATCAGGACACCGCTCTAACCAACTGAGCTACCTGGCCAGGCTCATTATAGTAGCTTTTGATGTTATCATCAACATAATTACTATAATTGCTATTCCTTAAATGGATATCTCTTTTTGATGTGCTCTACAGAGTTGGAGTTGCTCAACCAATCCACCAGGGTAAAGATCTGAAATTGCTCTCTAAACCGCTCAGGGCCAAGGCAACAGGTTTTCAGCTCAGTGTACTGATTAGCTGACAGCCGCTTCCTGGAAGGCTGTGTGGACAAGAACTCTAAGGCTGCTGATGAGATTAGCAGAGTAGCCATGATCGGTTAGCA
Source organism: Desmodus rotundus (assembly GCF_022682495.2). Lineage (NCBI taxonomy): Eukaryota > Metazoa > Chordata > Mammalia > Chiroptera > Phyllostomidae > Desmodus > Desmodus rotundus. The sequence continues at coordinate 39,182,313 of NC_071390.1, forward strand.
ATGTCTGCCGTGAGCACAGGAGGGAGAAAGGCAAACCTCTGCTGCTTTGCCAACCATGGCCTAGGCACCATGGGTCGTGACTCAGACTCTCCTTGCTCCACCGAAATAGCACAGAAAAGTACAAACATTCTTCTTCCCGATTACCACAATTCTAAGACCCTATGTTAAAACACAAATTCTTATTGGTAGCAAGCTATAACCTAACTCAAGACCAAACTCTGAAAAATGAAGTTTATAAAAACATTTTTTGTTTGGACTTTCATAGCTTCCTTCTGGGAAAACTATTTGGCTATTAGTCATCATAATCTGAGTAACATGGTGGTCCCCTCTTCCCCAGTAATGATGATAATGGCTTATATTTTCAGAGCACTTAATTTGTAAAATGCTTTTGCATCCATTAGGACACTTTATATTCAACTATCTGGCAGGCAGCAAGCGCAAAAGGAAGTGAAAGCAAACTGGTGTTGGGTATTTCTTAAGCTTCATTTCAAGTTCATTGATGATTCCAGAACATATGTTTTGTCTCCAAAGTGCTGGTGTTTCGCTTCCAGGGTAATGGTATCTGCCTCTTGCTGTGAGCCTCTCTCTGGTTTTCTTGACTCCTTAATTTATTTTCCTTTCATTTATGATTCTTCCCCATGTAATACATGTTTCTCTGTTGTTAAAATATTGCCCTCATATTGTGTGACATGCCCAAGTATTTCCTCAATGAGTCACTTATGGATCACAGGGCCAATTCTGTTCGCAATACAAAATGCCAAAGCTAAGATTAATTCCAGTTTTGTATTAATGATTGCGGATTCTTAAGGCTTAGAAACTCCTGATTGTTGCATAGATACCAAAGTGGTTAAATGATGGCCTGTGTAGAAAGCAGGCTCTCCTTTCTTTTCTGTACCAAAGTGTTGTTTTCCTGTCCTCTTTAGCTTCTACTTTAGAAGCATAATCCATTCTCTCCCACTCATCCAGTCTCAAGAGATTTGAAACTATTTTGCAATAAAAGATGTTTAAGGTTGACCCTCCCTGCCCACGCTGCTCTCTACTCAAATGGGTTGAGTCAGTATTTCCTCTCTCCCTAATTCAGCAATGGGCCAGCTAGTTTTGTCTGATAGACCCAATTATAAATGACCTTCTTCAGAATTCATCCAACCAGGAAAAATGTTAAGCAATGATTTAATTAATGGAATCAAAGAGGACTGGCGAAGCAGATAAATTCAGACCCTAACATTTCTTTCCTTCATAGCAATATTTTGGGAAGTTTCCATAGTACGGTGATGTGTTTCCATTAAGAAACTTTAAATTCTATAATAGGGGAAATATGTTTTGTCCTCCATTGAGTGTATGGACCCCTAGATGGATCAAAATTCTTTAAACGAAGACATAAAAATATAATTAGTTTATATGACTTCAAAGTTCACAAAAAGCTATTAAGGACACATGACCTATATTTCTTATATAACTGTTTTCAGTGAATTAGGATTTGGTACTATATCCTTGGTATACATTAAAACAGGGATATCAAACTCATTTCCACCGGGGGCCACATCAGCCTCATGGTTGTCTTCAAAGGGCCGAATGTAGAGCTCCTTGCCCCTAGTTAAGGAGTTGTTACATTTACACAGTCCTAAAATTACATTCAGCCCTTTGAAGGCAACTGCAAGGCTGATGTGGCCCCTGGTGAAAATGAGTTTGACACCCCTGCATTAAAAGGTACCACAGGGAACAACCATATAAAATCTAATTTTGCATCCAGTGTGGGGATATGACTTGACTATGTTTTCCACCATAACTCAGTGTGTCTTTATGGTGTTCCACCTTAGACATTTCTTGAACAAAGTTCCATGGAAAGCAGTGCTTCCCTTGAGGAACTGATACGTTTTCTCCTCAAGGACAATGACAAAAACTAACTCTTTTTTGTTGATGTTGTTTTGCCTATTAGGGATGTCAAAGAAATATGTGTGGTTGAACTTGGGTATGAAGCTGAATATATACAGTTGAGTTAGAAATGGCTTAAACAATACACACATGTAATGTCTCGTTAATAAGAGACCAAAGGGGGGTGATTCCTGGTACTGGTGCAGCTGTTCATTGATGTCGTCAATGACACAGGATTTTTCTTTCTATTTTTCTGCCCTCTCATTTTTTGCTATTGTCTTTTCAATATAATGCTGCGTGCTTCATGTCACGTAATGGCTGCCACAGTACCGGGCCATATATCCACTTTCAGGTCAGGAAGAAAGAAAAGTGATGAGTCAGCAAGCTCTTTCCTCCCTGTCCATCTGAAAAGGAAACAAAAGCTTTTCCAGAACTAATCTACTTATATCTCATTGGCATTTCTGGATTGCATGACTACTCCAGAAAATCAGCTATGTTAGCCAATTATTATAGCTGTAGCAATATTGTTTTCATGGTCCCACTTTTATAAATATTCTCTTTTTTTCAAATTATAAGAGAAATTTTATTTAGAAAGTTACAGAGGTAGTAGAAGTGAGCCAGCTGGGCTGCAGAGGTTCAGAAAACAAGTTACAGAGATAAAAGAAGGGCCGTTGAACCATAGGAGAGATAAAGACAAAGGTAATGAACCTGGGGGGAAGGAGAGGGGGAAGGGAAAAGTGTGGGCATGCTCCTGAGAAAAAGAGTGCTTATAAATATTCTTATAGGCAACTCTAAACCTAAAGAACTAAGAAAAATTTAAGATGATAGCCCCTGCTTTCTTTCTGTAAGCTTGGCCTCTAGTTGAGAGACAATTCATATATGGAAAATTTTAAAAATAATAATACAAGTTAATGACACATGAGGTACATAAGCCATTCATCACAAAATACCAAGTGAGTGCTCTAGAGTGTGAATGTTTATGGATCTAGCCAGTAGGCAGATAGAAGTAGATAGAAGGTCTGGGTATGAATGTGAAGGGTTGCACTATGATTTGGGATGAACAGGATAGGTTTTAAAGGGTAGGAAGTGTTTATGTAAATCTTAAAAATGAATGAGAGATAATTGAATGTATTAAGTCATTAAGCCCCAGAACAACATGTGTTCTCATGTAATTTTTATTATCTGCAAATTTTCTTCCCATCTTCTTCAACAGAGAGTCAATTGTGGATGTTAGAGATTTCTTGAGCATCCATGGCCCATCAGCCACCTGAAAATCGGGAATCTAGTGTAAGGTAAAACAGCATGAAGAGAACAAGTAGGAAGCTGATGTAATGAATTAATGAATAACTTTATCTATAGGGCAGAGGAACAGGAAGACCTTATTGGAGGGAGGAGAGCTGAGGATTTGAACTCTGAGGACCTGGGGTCTAATTCTAGTTGACATTTACTAGTCACGTAACCTTGGGCAAACTGATTAACTTCTTAAGCCTTGGATTTTCTCATCTGTAAATTGAAGACGATAATTTCCTCCACATTGGCTAATAAACTCCTCCACATTGTTTATATAAACTAATAACCTAGAGGATGCTGTATAAAGTTTAAAAAGAAGGAACAATGTATTATTTAAAAGTGATACTCATTTCAGTACTAGACTTCTTAATAGAAATTTGATTACTATCACTCTATCAAAATGCTCATCTGAGAACTTGATTCAGTACTTCCCACCGACTTCACACTTGGTGTTGGGCATCTAAGCCGACAAGTCCATTTAGTCCAGGGTTAGTAATTACACAAGGGACTCTGAAATAGCATGTAAATATCAGGGGCTCTCCTTCTTGCAGTGGTTGGCTGACTCCCCTCCAAGGCCTGTCAGTTTAGAGAAAATTCTCAGATACCAGGATCAGTGCAATTCATTCCAGGTATGTGTGTAATACCAGCTTTACCAGAGTTCTTGCTCCTGTTGATAGCGGGTTTATAATGGAGCAAGGTCTTACGTTTCCATTTTAGACAGCCTGACATCACACCTGTAAAAATGGTATGAATCTCTGGAGAAAGGTTTTGAAATAAGGATAGCATGATGATGATCCACAGAAGTTCAGTCTCTATTTGCTACATTTGTTTATGGAAAACTTCAAAACAATTTTGGAAAAAGCAGAGTAATGAGCACCCTGTAGGTCTCATGCAGACTAGTCTCCTGAAATAACTAACAGAAATGAGAAAATATCCCATAATATATTATTTTTAAAAACCAACACATGGAACACTAAGTACTCGATGGGATGCGGGAATTTTCTTCTAATTCTAATGCTGTAAAATATGCAATAAAAATAAGAATGATGCACAAGCAAGTTGAAAATAGAACTCAGCAGGTCCCATTCATTCTATTTTAGGGAAATTCAGTGAAGTGTGTGCTGGGTTTCCAAAACGGTTTTTATGAACGTTGCATGGAAACTCATGAGTGTCCATCTCGTTAGCCCCGCCCCACTGGATCAAGGGGAATTGTTAATCCTGCAGACTATGAGAGGCTGTTTGACTGGCTGTTGTGGTCTTAGATCGCAGCATCAAATTCCAGACATGGTACTCATTTTCATTATTGTCTATTGACCTGATATTTAGCTGGATTAAAAAACTTTAAACAAATAATCCACATGAAAGACTGCCACCAACAATGTCATAAAATAGTCATTTCAATAAATCTTAAGTGCATTTAAGCTACTGGTTTCCTGGACATCCTAAAATTTACAATTCTGTGTCTGGGAAACAAAATAAAATTTTATGTTTATTGCATTCCTTTGTGACAGTCTTCATGGATTAGTAATTCTCTAAGGACCTTCGGGAATAAGATTAACCTATTCTTAGGCATTTCCTAGATTCCCAGATCTTACATATAGCATCTGATTTAATCCTCATAGGCAGTTCAAAGGGCAGGTGTTCTCACTTTCCATAGATAAAGTAAAAGAAACCTGGGTAGGTCAACCAATTGACTCAAAATCACTAAGAGATGAACTTGGGATTCTAAGTAGAACTTATTATAGTCCTTTCTCTTCAGTGATTTTGAAAATTGTTCCTTTCTACTATAGCATGTTGTCTATGGATATATTGTTAAGGGTGTTTAAATGTACATATCGTTGTCTTCTTTTCACTGCAATGCCTAGGAAATAGGGTTAGGAAGAATTCTGGCCAATTGGATTTTCTAATTGACTAAGGATTAATATTTTGTTTCAAAAGCTTGTTGAAACAATTCTCGAAATGGCCTGTCCTCCTCCCTGGCTTAACAGAATATGGCGACTAGAAGCAGCCAGTCCTCTGACCATGCCATCGTCTTCACCACGTCTTTGCTCAAATGTCACCTAACCAGAGAGCCTGTCTATGGCCACACTTAAAAAACCTTCACTGCCCAATCTTCCCTCATTCTATCACCCTTGCACTGCTTTAATTTTTTCTTTGCAGCACTTAATGCTACTTATAAGTTACTTCTATTTGTTTACTTTTTGTCTTCCTCCTTTAGACTATAAGCTTCATGCGAGAAGGGCCTTCCTTATACCCAGAGTTGTTTCTCCAGGGCCTAGAACAGAGCCTAGAATGTAGTTGCTACTTAAATATTTATTGAATGAATGAATCTGATTAAATACCAGTTCTAACCATTTAGTCCTGTTGCTATAAACAGATTGGGCTAAATCTGTGTGCGAGAGAGACATGCAGTCACCCATTGTCTGGCACCTAGGAATTGGGGTTATTTGTAATAAATCTGCTGACACGTGTGATTCTTCCTCGTACAGGCAGGCAGAGGGCAGAAATTTAGGTAAATTAAGTAAATTAAGGTTCTGATTAGTTAGAATTAGTCCATCAAGGTTGTCCTACAATTTGAAGAAAAGAACTTGTTTCTTGTGTGCTCCCCTTTTTACACTATGGAAGCTTTTATGCTGAGCATGCGACATTCATTCTTTAACAAAGGACATAAACTTTGAAAACTACTGAATTCTAAAGAAATCAGATTCCAATTTTCTTTTTTTTTCCTCCCCTTTATTTATTTATTTTTTTATTGTTATTCAATTACAGTTGTATGCCTTTTCTCCCCATCCCTCCACCTCACCCCATGTGAACCCACCTCCCTCCCCCCTCTGCACCCTCCCCCTTGGTTTTGTCCATGTGTCCTTTATAGTAGTTCCTGTAGATTCCAATTTTCTTAATGTTCTCTGCAGAGAGATTCCTGAAAGCAGGGTATCCTTGCAAGGCATCCAATTGCAGATTTTCTCACATCCTTTCTGAACTGCTGTTGCCAGATCAGTCCCTACCTTGCTATAGGACCCTGGTTAATTATTTCCCCCGTCTTGTGTAAACAGAGTAATCCACATGCTGTTTGCAGAAGATAGAGTAAAGAAGACTGAGCACTAGGGGGTGGAGAAAATTCTATTCTGAATAGTTCTACAGATAGGTGGAAGCTGAAACAAAGACTTCTACTGTCGAATTAAGTGCATGGAGTTGTCATAACCAAAGATGCCTGTGTCCTCCATGGCCGGGTATCTCAGCTGGTTAGGAGCATTGACTGGATTCCCTGGTTTGATTCCCAGTCAGGGCACATGCCTGGGTTGCAAGTTCTGTCTCTGGTCAGGGTGGATACGAGATGTGAGATTGATGTCTTTCTCACATTGATGTTTCTCTCCTTCTCTTTCTCCCTCCCTTCCCCTCTCTCTATAAATAAATACATACATACATACATACATAAATACATAAATAAATGAATAATATCTTTTTACAAACGCATGTGTCCTTTGAGTATAAAAAAGTCCCCAACTACTATGGTTTCCATCATTGTCTTCAGGGTGCAAGTCCAAGGTATTTGGAAGCATAGATGAAACTTCAGACCATCTGAAACTCTTCATGAAAACTGTATTATGAAACCCTGCATCAAGATAGAATCACATGGTATGAAGGGCTTGGGGTCTGGTGCCAAATGGCCTTGGAATTGAATTCTGGGTCTGCCACTTATTGCCCAGGGCGATCTTGAGCAAACTTTACTGTACAATAAATGTTGGGTAATGGCACTCTCCTGCTCGAATCCCTCTAATAGTCCCCCAAGTCTTTAACACCATTTATACAGCTGTGTCCTGGTTCCATCTTGGACCTCTTTGCAGACCTTCCTTCCTCCTGTTGACTGTGCTTCATCCTCAGGGATCTTCTTCTAGGTCCATCTCAGGGTTTCTGCACTTGCTGGTCCTTCACCTCGAATACTCTTCCCCACATATTCTTGGGGCCTGCTCTCTTGGCCTCTGCTCAACTCTCACATCCCAGAGACTCTTTGTCAGGATATCTTCCTAAAAGAGCATCTCCCTTTTCATTCTTTACTTCCTACCTATCTTTATTCTTCTTCATTACACTTATCATCCTGAGCTTCTATTATAAAATTAACTCTTCATTGCCTGTGTTGTACTGTACCCCATTCTTCTTTTTTTCTTTTTAAGATTTTATTTATTTATTTTTCGACAGAGTGGAAGGGAAGGAGAAAGAGAGGGAGAGAAATAACAAAGTGCCATTGCCTCTTGCATGCCCTGTACCGGGGAACCTGGCCTGCAACCCAGGCATGTGCCCTGACTGGGAATTGAACCAATGACCCTTTGGTGCGTTCAATCCACTGGGCCACACCAGCTAGGGCTCTACCCCATTCTAACCCTAAATGTCAAAGCATGAGGTTATGAATATTGTGTTGTCCACTGTAGTGCCCCAAGGCCTTAAAGGGTATCTAGCATGTAATGGATACTCAATAAATATTTATTGAAAATAGAAATTGATACCTGACTTAAATTGAGTCCATCAGAGTCTTTTTCTCATTGATTTGGAATTGGGCCCCAAAATATTAAGTCATTCACATATGCTACAAGTATAATGCCTTATAGTTTCAAAAGCTGAGACTCTAAAATCAGGTAAGTATTTACAGGTCACTCTGGAACAAAAAAGTAGGGTCAAAAAGAGACGGAGAGAGCCCTGGCCAGTGTGGCTCAGTGGGTTGGAGCATTGTCTTTTAACAGAAGGGTTGCATGTTCGATTCTAATCAGAGCACATATCTAGGTTATGCATCTGATCTTTGGTCCAGGCGTGTATGGGAGGCAACCAATTGACGTCTCTCTCTCATATCGATGTTTCTTTCTCTCCCTTCCTCTCTCCCTAAAAGCAATGAGGAAAATGTCCTCAGGTGAGGATAAAAAGAAAAGGAGAGAGGAGAGAGACTTTCAGGACTCTAAACCTACTAATTGTATTTCGCACAACCAAATCATGCCTGACTAACATAGGAGGAAATAAGTTGACCCTCCATAAGAACTTTTGGGGCTCTAGAGGGCAGAGAAGTGTTGGTGTGCTTTTTTATACTTGTATCTCCAGAATCTACCACAGTTATTTCTAGTACACATATATAGGTGAATAATTAATAAGCAAAACATTTTTAACTTTGACCTTAATTCCAATAACGGAGATGCAGTGACCCCTAGTTTATCCTCCTGAGGCTGTATGTCTCTTCTTTACTCCTTTTAGATGCCTTCCCATCATCCAGCTCTTCTCAGTTCTCACTGACTATTCTCCTCAGCCTCCTTGCATGGGACACATAAAGGTTATTCAAAAACAACCCTCTCCACGCCAAGCACACACCAAATTCTTATGCAGAGAACATGGAGTGGAATTTCTGGATCTCTATGTCAAAATGTGAAATGTCCATTGCTGCAAAGGGGCCAATTCCATCATCTTTACTAGAGTGGTAGCTTTTATGAAATTATATGTACAAAGAATTGACTTTAAATTATTTTGTGGTTGCTGATATTTTTATGCTTGAGCCAGCAGTATGGTTTTAGCACCAACCAATGAACTGGAAATTCTTCTGCTCTGTATCAGAAAGCAATTATTTTATTGAAGAAAATTAGGGCTTGCAGTGCAATATTTCATTGTAACAATCACAAATATTGCCTATTAGATGATCTAATCTGTACTCAAATCTATGGTTTCCCCTCCTTCCACCTCATCAGCCTTTACCACAGTCCCACCTACGACAGAATTTTATTTCAATAGGTTCTTGGCCTCATAAAGTGTTTTGTGATGCAACCTGTCCCACTTCCCATCAAAGTCCCCTTCTGCTGATAACCCTCTTGGTTTTCTTTCAGTTAACTTTATTATCTTGTTGGTTTAATGATATTTTATTTTCCACAAAAGATGGTATGTCTCTATCTTTCACTAATGATTTTTCAATTCTTGGATGAATTTCCTTTTAAATATCATCATGTATTACTTTTTGGATAAAATATTCACAATGATTGTGAAATTAGTTCCCCATATTTGGGGCTCTTACGTATCATTCCTTAATTGATCTCTTCCCTCTCAGCATCACCCTATCTTCTGGGTTCACTGTGATTACTGACTGAGAAATCTTTATCTGAGTAGGATAAAGAGGAGAAAATTGATGTTACCCTAGAGTCTTTTCTACCCTGATAAATAATAATTGCAATTAAGAATGCTATCTTGTATTAGATTGATTTTTAAGACAGTTACCCACACTAGCTGAAAACCAAGACAAGAGCACACTAATTCAACCATTTGAAGGTTCAATCCATCATTTCCACTCGTTACTTTTGAGAACTATTTGACCCAAGCTGGACTTAATCTGGACCCAGACTTACAATCTGAGGGGAAAGTGTTTCAATTTTCCAGGCAAGGGGAGCAAAAGCTCAAAGAACAGCTGTGCTGTTCATAGGCTCTGGTTTTGAAACTTTGAGACCTGATTCAGGGATGGACATGCATGCATAGGAAAGCCTAGATTTTCTACTCTCAAATCCACCTCCTACGACCTCCTAAAACATAGCCCCTCTCACCACCCAAGGAGCCTGGGCATACGTATAAACCCATTTCCTCTGGTGTCTCCTGGTGGAAAAGGCCCAGGTTGAAACACTTTTTGTTGTGTTAGTCCAATGAACATGCAGCATTATAATTCTGTTCAGTTCTAGGTCAATGTTCTTATGTTTAGAACAGTCTTGCTCTCCCATGTAAATATGGGTATGGTTTGAACCCTCAGCAGCTGATTTGGAGGCAATTTTGGTTTCCTTTAGTAAGTGACCCATCCCTGTTGAATTCTGGGTGGTCAGGAATGTAAAATGCATCATGTTTGGGAGAGAGTCCCTAAATGAAGTAGGAGTCCTACTTTGAGGAACTGGCTAGTGAGAGGTTGAAGTGGTGATTCCAGAATGCCATTGTTTTGTCATTTGTAGGGACACCTGCAACATTATCAGCACAGCATCCACAGGCATCTGACCTTAGCCAGGACAATCAGTCCCTCCAGGGAATTTTAAAAAACAGAGCTGAGGGGAGGAGGGGACCAACCTCTTCAGGGGCAGAGCTGTAAGAAGACCGATTTGGATGGACGTGTTTCCCACTACAAAGGGAAAGCTGGCTCACTGTGAGAACAAGTGAAACTGGCCCAGACAGAGACCAGGATGAGACAAGAGAGCCTCTGGTTCTCATTGTTCCAGAGACCCAGAGGCACCTTTTCCCTTTCCACAGTTTTTTGTTCAACTATTTCTTTGATTGTATAAAATATCCTCAGAAGCCTTCCAATAAACTGCTTCTTCCCAGACTCTGCTAGTTCCATTTGGGTTTTTGCTCACTTACACTTGAGTTCTAGTTATACATACATGCTTGGGAGTCAAAACCACACATCAGTCAGGCCATTCTAGTGGTATCTGGGACAAGAGGTGGTTTGTAATTACAGTTAAAATGTTTTCCCAATGTACCAGCCACAGTAAAGAGAGCTAGAGGCAGGAATCACAATTTTTCTGGTTCTGTGTTAAGGGTCGGAACACAATTTTCAATAGAAAGATTCCAGATTAGCTCCTATCTACTTGATCACTTGTTCATCAACACATTCTCACACCTCCCTTCCGCTGACTGAATCCAAATGGTCACTGGGTGGAGGAAAATTGAAGAGCCAACCCCCAATGTATCTCTAAATATCTCTGTCTTTTCTCCAATTTTCCCCATGAGCTTATATTTTAACTATGGCATTTACTTTTATTTTTTAAATTTATATCTTAATCCTCACTGGAGGATATGTTTATTGATTTGAGAGAGAGAGGGTGAGGGTGAGAGAGAGACAGAAAAAGAGACATCAATGTGAGGGAGAAACATCAATCAGTTGCCTCCTGTACGTACCCTGACTGGGGATTGAACCCAAGACCTTCTGGTATACAGGACAACACCCCAAATGAGCCACCAGGCCAGTGTTGGTTTTTACTTTTAAATGTAATAAATACTATCCTTGGGCATGTTAGAATATGTGCCTCCTAATTTTATAAATTTAAATCCCAGTAACGGCTCATGACATTAAACCATATCATTTCTCATTCCCCATATTTCTGGAGCATTCCATAGGCCAGAATATTCACAGTCCTGGGTATATCTATTTTTATTTCTTGTAAACTTCCAACTGCTCCAGCATGGACACCTGATGCAAAATCAGGTCTCCCAAGTGGATTGTTGAGTGAAAAAACAACCTTGAAGAATGTTGGAGAAAGGTTGTCATTTGATTAATCCTTCTCTTCCACTAGGTGGTGCTGGTTGACATGTTGTCTGGCTTGTGTTTAAAGGCCTCTCAATCCCTCACCATTTGGTGGACTGTAGGACTTGATGAGAAGCAGCAAATGCGTTTGTTGAAGCCAGGAATTTCTGAGTCTTGTCTGGGCCTTTTCCTCTGACTAGATGGGTGGGCTTCTTAATTTCTTTATTCTTAAATAGGGCTAAGGGCCCTTTACCTAGTTGTGTCAGAGGACATGGTGAGGTGTCCTGCTCTCTCTTGACAGTCCTCAGAGGCCCACTTTCTTGGGGTTTGATGTTTGGGGGCACTGTCTTACAAGACCTAAATGTGAAAGGGGTTGTTTGGCTGAGAGAGAAAAGACATAGCCTTGAGCAACCAGTACTGCTGAATACCTCATTATTACCCCGGCCGCTGGTCATTAGTATTTGGTTTCTAGGCTATTGGTGACTGGGGCTCTCTTTTTTTGCCCATGAGATTGCATTTTAGATGTAACTTTTACTTTAAAATGTACAAAATATTCTCCTAGGATCATTTAGAATAAACTTTACAAGAAATACTTTACGGAACTCATGTTTGGGTGGGACAAAGCCTAATGCAATAGTGTTTCATTTATCAGGCATCATCAGAGAAAGAAGTGTTGCGTATAAGCAAATTGTCGAGATATTCTAACTTTATTTTTTTTAAGATTTTCTTTATTTATTCCCAGAGAGAGGAGAAGAAAGGGAGAAAGAGAGGAGGGACAGAAACATCAATGTGTGGTTGCCTCTCACACGCCCCCTACTGGGGACCTGGCCTGCAAGCCAGGCATGTGCCCTGACTGAGAATCAAACTGGCGACCCTTTGTTTCCCAGCCCGGCTCTCAATCACTGAGCTACACCAGCCAGGACTCAAACTTTATTTTTCCATGCCAAATCCTTTGAAAATTATGCATAATTGGAGTCAATTTAAATAGTCCTAAGATATATTGTACATGCTGTGCTTTCTTAAGCATAATATGCTAAATTTAATTTAATAATTCATAGTCATCACTTTTATTCATTTATTTATTTTTTATTCTAAGAACTAGTTGGTAATGTAGTTTTTCTGCCCTGAAAAGTTGCTAAATGTTGCTACCATTTTTCCTAAGCACATTCTACCCTTTTCTGTTTTTCAAGTTCACAAACACTGGCACATGGTATGCTCAATACTAAATTGGCAGGCTGCTCAGAGTGGGTTAACAAGTGTAATCTCCTCAATTGAAGTTCTGCATACCAATATCTTTGGGCAGAGGACTCTGCTCCTTGCTGGCTCTGCATGGGGTCTTCTGGACTCCTGAACACCTCAAAGCCCAGGGACAGTTTCCTGGGAATGGCCCAATATGAGACCTCACTCTGGGCACCATCCCTCCCTGAGCACCTCCTCTCTATTCAGACTCCATAATGAAAAACAGCTTTATTAAAGACAGAAAAGAAATAACATTAACATAATAAAATAAGGAGAGAGGGGGAAGTCTACAAAAGTCAGAGTCACAGTGGTAGGTTCTTAACAAAAAATGAGAGGTCAGAAGAGAGAAATAGCAGACATGACTCCTTTATTCATAAGAACAGAAAGTCAATTCAAAGTGGCTTAAGATCAAACATTTACCAAACAGAAAATAATCTGAAAAACATCAGGAGAGGAGGATAGAAGAGCCTGCAGGACCTGATTACTGTCCATCTCTGCCCTACTTTCCTTTGTCTTGGCTCCAGCACACAGGTGTCTTCTCTATTCATGGCCCCCAGCAGATCCAGGTTTATATCCCCCTGGCTTCCAGTCCAGTAACTCTTACAGACATCTCAGAACTGACTGTCATTTGTTGGACTTAGGTCTCATCGCTCCTGAAAGTCAGTTATTATGAAAGATTGTAATACACTGATTGGCCATATCTGGTCCACACGGTATCCCTAGAGATAAAGGGATGGGTCAGACAACCATAACCACATGGATCTAGAATTTACAGTTTGAACATAGTCATTCCCCAAAGGAAAAACCATTGGATTGTATTACCAGTGCAGGTATGAATGGAACTGGAAGGATAAAACAACAGATTTGTGCTCAAGAAGCTAATTAAGATAAGCAAGTCAGGCCTGGACACTGACTTACCAACTCCTCAGAGAAATTACGACTCAGAGAAATTCTCCCATACACTAGCCATGTCTTCCCATTGGGTGCCTACCTACTATATGACTTTTTTCTTTCAGGTTCTACTCTCACTTCCATCTGCTCCCAGGAAGAATCACAGATGGAAGAGGGAGAAAGCAAGGATGCTGCTGAAATCTCCATTTCAAACATCTCTGAATTCTCTAAGATCTTTTATCCTATTTGTCAGGTCCTCAATTACTTCAGCTAATTTTTCTGTCTTTATACAGGTCTTAAACAGGTCCAACGTTATGACCATTTTTCCAAGAATATGAATATTGTAGAAAATAATCAAATATAGATCAATGGCCAACCCTGTGTTACTCTGATTGTTGACCACCCTATCACACAAGGGGGCTACCTGTGAAGCAAGTCTAGATCAACCTTCTCACCTAATTCCCCACGATTTAATTGGAAATTTGAAAAAGTTCTAGAGAAATCCATGGGTTCCTTCTTTCCTTCCTTCCTCCCTTCCTCCCTTCCTTCCTTCCTCCCTGCCTGCCTGCCTGCCTTCCATAAAAATGCACTAAGATCTTACTATGTACCGATCACTGATGATACAACCATGAAGACAAGATTGCTAACTTGGGCTCATTAACAATGGTTTTAGTAAGGGTGAGGGTATTGCCTGAGGTTGTATGCAAAATTCTCCATATTGGTGCACTTTTTCTGGGAGAAGATTTATAACTTTTACCAGAGCCTTGAAGAGACCATGATCAAAAAAGTTTAAGAGTCACTGCTCCAGAGAGAAAGGGGGAGAAAGAAAAAGAGAGATACAATTCTTGACGAAAGATTTCTATTGTTTGATGCAGAGCCAGGGAATGAGGGTGATTCCAGCTGAGCTGGACTTGTATCATCTCACTTTCCCTAAAACCATTTTCAGCTAGGACTGAGATTCTAGAAAGTATATTAATGAATTTTTTTCTTCTTCTTTCTTTTTTCCTTTAATGGTGAATAAGCCAATTGCATGTTGATTATATTAAATAAGCCACTGCCTGTCCCCCACCTCCATCCCTTCCCCAAGGGACATTGAGCAATATCCTAATCAGACCACATGTGGATCTGGGCAGTGTCTGGCTTTCTTGTGAAGTAGATGAGGCTTGGCTTCAGTGCCCCCTTCTTCTGTTCTCCTTCCTGACGCCCATCCTCTAAACATGTGTTTGTTCCCTCAGGTCTTATCCTGTGCCCCATTCTTCTTGTCATCTTCATCCTTTCCAAAGGATTAATTAACAAATGGGGTGTTGGTTGATAAAGGAACTCATGATTGTTTTTCAAGAGAAGATTATCCAATAGATTTGAAAAACTCTTCAGGATTCAAAGGAATGAAGCTTTGATGGCTGAGTGATTGTCAGAGGAACTGATGTTTCAAGGCACTAAAGACTCCCAATTACACTGTAAAGATGTCTGCAGATTCCCAAGGAAAGTGTGTGCTCAAGGGCTGGGATCCCAACAGTGGGTCATGACATCCTGAGAGTCACTGGGTTTCCTGGTTATTAATTTCTTTCTCTGTCAAGTAAGAGGATTGTACTATATTTTCCTCAATAGTTTCAAAATATCAGAGGAGTGAATGAGAATCCAAAAGCCACTGAGGAATAGACTTGGACTCAATGTACAAATAAACTCCCAACAAGCAGAAATGTCCACATACTGAAGGGGTGGTAGAGAAATAACACCCTGACATGGAGATTTTGATGTCGAAGCTAGACAGCCGTTTGCAGGGTTTATTGCAGAAATGATTCGCTGTGTGTGTGCAAACTTGTTTTTCATTCAACTGTGTGGAAGGCACATCTATCTGCTAGGCACTGATGAGTCAGCGCTGAAACATGACACCAACAATTTTGGTCCTAGTTAAGTCTGCATTTCAGACTCAGGGCCAATTAGGATACAATAGGGAAAGGTGGGGCCTGAGGCAAAATTGAGCCTTGGTAAAGGTATTCAAATGTTAAAATGAGACTCATTTCTGTCGGCCTGGTAAAATAGGTCTGCCAGCTGAGTTTGGCATTGATCACAAAATGATGTCCGTGGTTCAGATAATAATAAAGATGTATTAAGCTCTTGCCATGTGCCAACACTGTTCTAGGTGCTTTACACACATCCAGTCACCTGTTCCTATAATTAAGGCACTCTCATTAAGCAGGATGATCATCTTCATCTTACAGATGAGAAAGCTAAGGCACAGAAGAGTTAAGTTAGAAGCCATAGTCACATAGCCAGAAGAAAAGACTGACTTCAGACCCACTTTTGAAACTTTGTGTTGCTTCTATATAGATGATTTCTCTGATTCTGAACTTTTTTGATTATGTGGAATTGGTCTTATTTACTCAAACTAAAGGAAATTAGTGCTTACTTTTCTTCCTTCCTTCCTTTCTTTCTTTCTTTCTTTCTTTCTTTCTTTCTTTCTTTCTTTCTTTCTTTCTTTCCTCAAACTAAAGAAAGTTTTGCTTGCTTCTCTTCTACAAGACCTGTTTTACACAGATTACAGTGAAAAGAGTCAAAATTCATTTTAGTCTTGAACCAGGAGGACTTCTGACAATACGTCTCATTTTAAAAGTTATCTTCTCAAAGTGCATAAGCGTCCGAAGGTGCTAGTGTCAGATGGTATCCATCCCGCTCACCCGCGGAAGGCTGAAGTGCAGCCGTGAACATGTAATCTGGGAAGTGCAGGAGATCCAGTCACCAGCCTAACTCATAACTTTTTCATCAGATATCTTTCACTTCTTAAATTCGACCACTTTGTGGTCAGTGCACAAGTTTGCTAGCTAAAAGAGTGAGCAATTTGCTTCTTCCTTTGACATGTACAATGGAAGATTATGATGGCCAGTGGTTTTCATGTGAAACCAGTGCCTCACCTCTTTAAAATAGTACAGTACAGATGGCCCTTGCTGGGCCATACTCTAGATAATCTAAATATGGAATCTGCAGTTGGAGGGGGCCCTGGTATCTACATTTTTTTAAAGTGCCCTAGATAATTCTAGTGTAGCCAGAGTGGAGAGCCACTTCCCTAGAGCAAAATGAGATCTGGAGTTGGGGAGAAGAAAGAGAGGAGATGGCCGCAGAGGCCTCAGGTAAGAGGGTACCCAGGTCATTAGCAGAGAAGAGGCCATGGTGTTTTCTTTATTACTCACACACACACACACACACACACACACACACACTTCTTTCATCTGTCTAGTCTATGTCTAGAAAAGAAGAATAAGATAGCAGTAAAAAGATACAAATTAAAAAATCACTACCCAGCCTTGGACTCAGGTGGGTCTCAATAGAGTGGATTTTGTAGGGAATTCTATTGGCATAGCACTGTGATTTTCCTCTGAAACACTCCATCCTCTGTGTGTAGAATTGGAAAGAGTAGGTCTGGGTGTTACTTAGAGCTTGGGGTAGACAAGATGGACACAGAGGCCTCTTACTAGCTGCTGAACTAAGAGGTGACAGCAGACAGTTGATAGATTCCATGAAAATTCTCCTGTGGCTCCTATGAGTAAGCCACAATGCTAGTGGACATATGTTATTCCACTGCCCAGGAAATGCCACCTGGAGTGAATTCCCTGTCCAAAATAGAGGTGGTCCACATTGCTCATACTATGTTCCTTAGACTTCTTTCAAGCCTCCCTTGCCATACTCTGGAGATTACGTTCTCATTTCAGACAAACTTTAGATGTATAATCATCACTCTAGCTATTTCTGTAATAATGACCTTCTTGTATCTCATGGGACTGCCAGATCCAGCTACGACACAGCTGATTATGAATTTGTGACTCAGTGGTCGATGTTTTAAGACAACCTTTAGCCAGTTCCAATAAGGAGGCGTCAGCCAGCATCTTCCAGCAATTATTGTAATTTATGTATTAAAAAACCAAATAGCAATGCTCAGATTTCTTTAAGAAATTCTTGACTAACCACATGAGAATGGAGTTTCATCTGAAGGGGAACCAGCTTCTTGTTCACTTATGATCACAAGGAGTCTCAGAGTTAAGTGTTACCTGAGATTAAATTGTGGCTTTCTTTTCTTATCCCCTCTCCCTTTTTATTTAACTATCCTCTGCCCTAACCGGAACCCAAGAGTTAGTAGCATGGACAGTATGCCTTCCAACTGAACTGCCTGAGTGTCTATGACTCAGCTGTCCAGAGAGGCGCAGCTGGCTTGGCACTGATTTTAAAAGACTTCTCTCTCCCTCTCCCCCTCCCTCTCCCCCTCCCTCTCCCTCTCCCTCTCCATCTCCCTCTTCCCCTCCCTCTCCCTCTCCCTCTTCCCCTCCCTCTCCCTCTCTCTTTCTCCCTCTCCCCCTCCCTCTCTCTCTCCCTCTCCCTCTCCATTTACCTCTCCCTCTTGAGTCAAACAGTGTGGATCAAGAGCCAATTCCTTTTAGCTGGCTGTGAGGAACACAGAGGGAAACTCCTAGTTCTCTGGCTACAGGCTTAGGCTGGGGAAGCAACTTATAAGGTCAATGTCCCAAACCAAAGCAGACAGAAGTACAAATAAACAGCCATGGGGAGACAGACACGGAGTCAGGAAAATCCCCTACATGACTAGACTATCAGTTTCAGCAGTGCTGTGGATGGGAACATCAGGTTCAAGTCCATGACACTGAGGCCAAAGAGTTTGCTTTGGGCTAAGTGGGGTTCTCAAACCCATTTCTCTTTAGTCAGTGGCATTTGGTTAAAAAAAGAAAAATCATGTGTGGAATGGGTGGGAGTCAGTTTCAGATAATTAGAAAAATGATGCATTTTCAGTATTTGAGTTAACTGAGGTAGAAGGGCAATCTAAATTAGTAAAGGGCTTGAAGTTCTCAAAAGCCAGTGGGGAGGGGTCCTCCTGGGTGGTATTCTAAGAAAAGAGTGGGTGTTTGAGACCTGAGATGTCCACTTAAATCCTGGTTCCAGCGCAGTTTGCTGTGATCCGTGTTGCCAGAGGCAGCTGGGTCATGAGGCCAAGGAAGCTTCTATTTCAGGATTCCTCTCTGACCGGGACACAGCTAAGGGGCACTACCAGCATGTTCATATGGCTGTACATTGATGTAAACTTTGCAAAAGTACACTGTTTTGGTATTCCTTTTCATAAAAAAGGGACATTCCCCAACTTGTATTAACTTCATACCCTTTAAAACCTGAATCCACACCAGCTCAGAGCAGTGTTTGGGGCTAGAGGTGGTAGTGAGGTAGGTTGCCTTTGGAGTTCACTCTTGTTCCTACTGATTCAGGAATGGAGGAGGTACTTTGCTGTGTGTGTCCAGATTTTCATTTTCATTGGTGACTTATGGTTCCCCTGTCTTCTTCCAGGCCAGGCTCCCTTGTGTCCCTCAGGACAATTCAATGTGTCTCTACAGATACCTTCTATATTCTTGATCCTTACTTTAGAAATAAATGAAAAAGTGTGTGGGCCTGGCACAAAGAAAGTATTCAATAAATACCAACTATGGGCCCTTGCTCGTGTAGCTCAGTGGGTTGGTCACAGGCCTGCAAACCTTAAGGTCACTGGTTTAATTCCCGGTCAGGACACATGCCTGGGTTCAGGGCCAGGTTCCCAGTTGCCTCTCAACTGAACTGATCGATGTTTCTCTCTCCCACTGATGGTTCTCTCCCTTTCCTTCTCCTTCTCTTCCCCATCTCTAAAAATAAATAATCTTAAAAAAATACTCACAAGGCTACCACTCATCCCTAGCCATGGCAATTGTCCATTGTTGGCCTGTGACTTAAAGCAGGTCTTTCAGAGTCCTTCCCTGGGTTATTCCAACTGGAGCAGGGTGGAGAGAATTTCTTTTCTCTCTTCCCAAGGCTATAAAGAATATGAACCCATAGCTGGTGGGAGACAAGTCTCCTGCCTGGTGGAAAAGCTGGTCTGAGAATGAATGGAGAAAGTCAGTAGCACCCCAGTCCCTGATTTCAGCCAGCCCCATGCCATCTTTTAATGGGTTTATGAGCCAGTACATTTCCTCTTTCTTCTCAAGTAGGTTGCTTGTCTCTGGCAAGCCAAATTATCCTGACTAATACATCTTTTATCCAAATAATATTGTCTTGGAAAAAATTCATCCAGCTTTCTGTTTCATTTTTATTAGATCAAGGCTTCCTCTTGGGCATACGGTCTGTGGAATTGTTCTTTAAAATGAAATTTTAATCACTTCTATCAACACAACATGAATGAATTACTATACATCTTTGACACTTTCAACTCAGTGGCCATATATTGAATACCTATTATCCCCATGGCAACTGGCTCCCATCTGGACTAGGTAAACTACCTGGAATCCAATTGTGTTTATATTGAAAAATAAAGAAGACATAACTTCCCCACCCTCTATTGCTGAACAGAAGGAGGTTGACTAATGTTGGCTACAATTTTTGGAATATAGTAAGTGCCATGCAGACTCTGGATTTAAGATTATCTAAGAGCTTGAAGGACATTTTCGCCATCATAAGTTTTAAAACACAGACCTAGATGTGTTCGGTGTAATGACTTTGGTCTCCTGAAATTATTCACAAGAGACAACCATTCCTATTAGAGATCTCTGAGGGCGGTGATTTCCTGTATTGATGGCGCTGTGTGACTAGAAGGCAGCAATTTTTATGAGTATACAAAGATGTATACCACAGCTCAAATTTATTTAATCAACACTCAAATTAATGTTGCCAAGAATAAGACCTTTCAATTAAATAGTTAAGTACAGTTATAACAAATAATGTCTATGATTGATTTAAATGATACTATTGAAGAGATTGAAGATAGTCTTTTTCATAAGTAGGTTTTATAAGCAGGTTTACACACATACACACACACAACTTGAAAACTAATTCTCACATAAAGTGGAAAAATGTATATTAGCTCAGTTCACTACCCCAGTTTTCACACACTATATACTAGAAAGATCCAAATTATAGAGTAAGTGATGAATAGTAAATTACCTTGAATAGAGGGAATTCAGAAATTCTAAATTTTTGGCTTAGCTCTGTTCCTAAATTATTGCAACTAACCTGAGCCTCAGTTTCTTCATCTGTACAATGAAAGGGTTAAACTGCACAGTGACTGCCATTCAGCTACTACTATGTGCATGGCCGTGCACTTGCACTCCATGTTCATTTTCATACCACCACTTATTTCTCCCACTAATTCTTTTACTAAGTAGTTTGTGGGGTTTTTTGGTCTCTTTACATATAAGGAGACCAAGGCTCAGAGACCTAAAGAAATTTTCCCAAGATCTCATGCCACAGTAAGTGGCAGAGTAAAAGTTCAGACTAGATTAGAGCAGGTCAACAGCCCACACTTAACTATTTGATACTGCTACTCTCGAATGATGTCAAAGATTCTTCCAGCTTTAAGGCACTGTTCTCCTATGGCTATGTAACAATCTATTTCAGCCTTCAGAGGGTTTCATTGTCATTTTAATATATTTGGACCAGATTGTGGCAGTTAATTTCTGATTAATCCAATTGTAATAAAAATGTGATTTCAGACCTATTTGTTCAATTATAACTGGTTTAGAACTAATTTTTAACAAAATTAAGATATACTAGACAAGAAAAAACCAATGGTCATTTGATTCCATAGCTCCTGACCACACTACATTTTTTTTAGACAGAAACCCCATTTAGAAGGTGAATTCTGTCCTGTAAGGGAAATGAACCACTCTTGGCACTTTCTCAGTTAGCAAAATCCTAAACCAAATATTCATTTTTTCCCCTGGTCCCCAATCCCTTTACCCCAGCCACTACAAACACTGTCTGAATGTGTGGTCTGACAGGTAGTTGGTGGTGGTGGTAGTGATTTTTATCCACCTCCTCCAAACTTGGGGATTCCAAGGGAAATCTTTCAACAAGCTGATGCTTAGCTTCTAGAGTGTTCAAGGAGGAGCTGCGGGTTGGAGTTGCAAAGAAATTCCTTGTAGTTGCTCTCA
This sequence comes from Desmodus rotundus, assembly GCF_022682495.2. Taxonomy (NCBI): domain Eukaryota; kingdom Metazoa; phylum Chordata; class Mammalia; order Chiroptera; family Phyllostomidae; genus Desmodus; species Desmodus rotundus. The sequence goes on from NC_071390.1 coordinate 39,203,793, forward strand.
ACGGTGAGGGCACCAATGAAGCAGATAGAAATATAAAACAGTGTAGAATAAAAAGTAAGTGATACTCTAGGGCAGGGGTGTCCAACCCATAGCCTGCAGGCTGCATGTGGCCAAAGACGGCTATGAATGTGGCCCAACACAAAACCGTATATTTACTTAAAACCTTTTTTTTTGCTCATCAGTTTTCATTAGTGTTTGTGTATTTAATGTGTGGCCCAAGACAGCTTTTCTTCTTCCAGTGTGGCCCAGAGACACCAAAAGGTTGGACATGCCTGTGCCTAGGGACTCCTAACTGCTATGGTAAAAACAAGGGGAGAAACGATAATTATGAGCTGGGGTGGGGAAGAGAAACAGAGTCCAGTTACAGGCAAGACTTGGATCTGCTGGAGAACCTCGATGAGGCACAAAGAAGGGAATGAAAGTGATATTCTACAGCACTGCGAAGAGATGTCCCATAGGGAGCAGACTTCTAATCCAAACATCTAGCTAAAAACTGGAAAATTCCATCAGAAAAGGTGGTCGAGGGCAGAAACCACATTGCGCTTTTGCTCATTATTCTGCCCCCGTGCTTATAACAGTACTTGACACAGAGTAGGTATTCAACTAATATTTATTAAATGAATAAATAATTCATCTGCTTTCAATATCTAAATGTTGTATTTCATGTAGACCTGTGGCTCTCCAAGTGTGGTCCCTGGATCAGCATTGTTGACATCACCTGGGATCTTGCTGGAAGTGAAGGTTCTTGGGCCCCACTCCAGACTTGTTGAGCCAGAAACATTCAGGTCAGGGCCCAGCAGCCTGTGTTTTAACAAACTCTCCAGATGATTCTGATGCATGCTAAAATTTGAGAGCCACTGATGTAAGATAAAAGTCCAATTATGGCAATTTTACCACTGCCTCTAAAATTTCAGATACTCCATCTTCTCTTCCCAGGTTGCTCTACAATGGAAGGATAGGAATAGTAGAAAACAAACAAGCAAACAAACAACACCAACTACTGACAGGTAACATTTGAAACCCTTGGATGGTAGTGAAATCTTTGTATTTAAAAAAAAAATCCAATTGTCAAAAATTCAAATAAATAAAACTTAGATTTATCCCCTTATTTACACTGTTATTTTAACAACTTAGGGGAATGTCTCTGATAGAAAGAGGAAGAAGACTCCAGGCCCTCACAAGGCAATACGACTCAAAAATCAGGTGAGGAGGTTCCAGTTCAAGACGGCTGCCTGGCAAACATTTTCCTTACCTTCCAAAGGCCCAATTAAAGGGTGGAGCAAAGAAAATGGGAGAAACACCAAGACAACACTGAAGATTTCAATTAATGTCTGAAATTTGAGGAAGAAAGAAGACAGTGGAGCCTTCTTGGGCCATCTCGAGGGTTCTTGTGCTCCTGTTTGTAAATGCTGAGGCAGATTCCTGAGGAGCTGGGCCTGAAAGATTAGCCAGGCTCCCTCTATTCCTGAAGTAGACCAGCATCCCTCACAGTATTTCATAGAATAAGAGAACTTGTAGAGACCTTAGAAAATGCAATTCTAGATTCCACACTAAATAGTTGAAGAAACTGATGCATAAGGAAGTTAAGAGATTGCCTCCAATTACACACTAGTTATTAGCAGACTTAAGATAATCAATTGTATCTTTTTCCCAGTATGTTTTCCACCATATCCTGCTAGCTGTGTCGATGACCAGGACTGTCAAGGCCATCCATGACCAAGTCCCCTTATTTCCAGTCACAAGTACGTCAATCACATCATTGCATGAGGTGTGGAAGAAATACTGAGCTGGGAGTCAGACGCTCACTGCACATGAGTAACTGTGTTGATTCACTCACCTGTCTTGTAATTATGGGGAGTCTATGGTGTGTTAAGGAGTGGGGTGGGGCAAAAAGGTGGGGTTGTTCTTAACCTGCATTTTCATATTTTTCTTTTTCATTTTAAAAGTCATGTATGGGGGTGTTATTTAGCCACGAAAATAAGGAAATCTTGCCATATGCAACAACATCAGTGGACGTTCAGGGCATTATGCTAAGTGAAAAAAGGTTAAATACCATATGATTGCACTTATGTGTGGGATCTTTAAAACATACAAACAAAACCCAAATGCACAGATACAGAGAACAGAAGGGTAAGGAATGGTAAAAAGGTACGAACTTCTGGGTACAAATCCTGGGATGTAATGGATAGCATGGTGACCGTAATGACCAATTATACTCTGTATTGTGGCTGAACCGTGTGTTTAAAAACTACTAATAGAGTAGATCTTAAAAGTTTTCATCACAAGAAAAACTGTGGTGACGGATGTTAACTTACTGTGGTGATCATTTTTTTTACTCTATTAACAAATATTTAAGTTTTTCTTTATTTCAGAACTGTCTTTATGTAAAGACATCATTAAAAAATGCAAATATGCTGGAGATTTTCCAAGGAATAGAACAGGAAATAAAAGTAAAGGGTAATCAGAAGAACTGAAATTGTCCCAGAGAAGCTCTGAGGATCACACTTCCTTAAATGTCCTTGATAACCTCCTCACTCTCGTCCTCTGTGAACATGTGGAAATTCTGGCCAGGATGCACGGAGGCTTGCTCTCTGTTAGTTGTATTCAGCTTCTCCTCCATTACTTGTTTGAGGATGAGGAACGAAGACTGGATGGCTTCTTTCAGAGTCATAGACTTGTGCTAAATGTCTTGCAAGGAGCTCTTGGCACTCTCTGAAGCAGAGACAATTGCTTGAGCATCAAACTGTACAAAGGTCTCAGATGGACATATATGAAACAGTTGGAGTCCTTTCTCATCAACACCTCCAAAACACAGTGCCACTCCAAAGGGACAAGACATGATACCCAGATCTGCCTCTTCTCCAAACTGTACAGCCAGATTGGACACAGCCTGGGTCACACTCTCCATTGTCGTTGTCTCATGGTTCTGGGTCTCCACCCTGGCTTCATCAATTAAAGTCGTAGCATCAGCAATTAGTCCACTCATGGCACAACCTACATGAGCATCAATCTCTACAATTTTCTTAATGGTGCTGCCTCCATGAGTGGGGAGGTAATCCTCTTCTCCACAGCTGCACACACTCCTTCTGATATTTGGACCCCAATGACTGTAGAACCAAGCTTAATAGTCTGAATAGCATATTCCACTTGGAATAATCTCCCTCGAGGAGAAAAGTATTCACAGCCCTGTCACACTCAGACCAGGTGAGGAACGTCGTGAGGATAGGAGAAGGTGGTGGCAGAAGTGTTTTTTGTACTATACATATATCAAATGATTATATTTACACTTAAAACTATATGCGATTTATATGTTATTTATATTTCAATAATAAATGAATAAATACCTAAATGTAGTGTATGCTTATTAAATTAAATGAACTCTGTCATGGTAACCATTGATAAATTATTTAATCTTCGAGCATCCTGTAGGACTCATTACTTTTTGGTGTTTAATATTCAGCTTCATAGCCTTGTGAATGCATCAAATAATTAACATTTCTTTAATCATTAAACAGTCAACATCCCTGTAAATATCTGAACACATCTCATAACTAAAATAATTTTTAAAATATGGATCTATCAAATTAATACTTTCCAAACATCTAAATATTGATTGTGAATGCAAATGCTTCTAAATATTTGCTTATTAAAACCACAATTCTACCATAATAAATTATCTGGAAATATTTAAACACTTAAAAAGAGTACACATATACCACTAAAATAATAAAATGCTGGTCTGTACACCAAAACAAAAACTAGTTCCTCCAATCTTAATATCCTAGATTTAAATACCATTATTTTATTTGTATTTCTTCCCAGGTTTGCCTCTCTAAAGTTTCTGTAATTGTAGTATTTTTATGTCTCATCTGACCAAAGACAAAGGACTAGTCTCAGAAATGAGGCTAATTCATCGTTTTGGAACCCACCATGACCCACACACCTCCCACTGGGTCTGTTTGTGAGACTACCAGTGCCGGGGAAACCGCGGGACCCTGCTTCACCAGCTCTGGTCGATCTCTATTATACTGCTTACAGCCCGTACCTTCCCCAGAATCACCCTCAGTCCCCACTGCTTATCTTCCCTGCTAACCCAGAAAGTAGCAGGTGCTCAACTATAAAGTATGGACTTATTTTTTAAAGAAATGAGACAAAATATTCATTTATAATTATATTCCCTTAATTTAAGGAATCAGTATTATTAAATATGGCTTATCATATTAGCCCTCTTTGTATTACAATACATTTTTATATACTTTATATCAATCTTCTCTTTTGTGAATTATTAGGAATGATATCTTTTCCTAGATAGTTGCAACTTGTTTTGATTAAACATTATGTAATTTATTTTATTTTGTAGTGCTCATCTTGTAAGGGGAACCCCTTCATACCAGCTTTCTAAAAAAAAGATTTTGTCTATTTTTAGAGAAAGGGAAAGGGAGGGAGAAAGAGAGGGAGAGAAACATCAATGTGTGGTTGCCTCTTCCACACCCCCTACTGGGGATCTGGCCCATGACCCAGGTACATGTGCTGACTGGAAATCAAACTGGCGACCCTTTGGTTCACAGGCCAGCACTCAATCCACTAAGCCACATTAGCCAGCACTATATTAGCTTTTTTGTCCTTTGAATGTTGCCTCCCGAATTTTACAGAAGTACGCAAGCCATCTGGAAGCACAGGCTGTCCCAGATCCCTCCTGACTTTTCCCTGACCTCAGAACATGGAATCAGCTATGTTCCAAGGATCGTGGTGTCCCTCAGAGGAGAGACGTAAGAAAGACCCAAACGGGAGCAGAGATCTGCACAAGAAGAACAGGCAGTAGGAGAACTGATCGAAAGAACTGGAAAATGCGCGTGCATCTTAAAGGAAGGCCACACATTCACATAGAATTTTGTACTTTAGCATGGTGTGTTTACACATGCTTCTTTTCCTACAGGATGTGGCTTCATCAATCACTAATACTCCCTTCCACACTGACTACAGAGCAACAATATTCTATGATCCTGTTACCTACCCCCCACCAAAAATTAATATCTTGTTGTAGGCCTGTGGGCTTTTTTCATTAACAAGTTGCTTGTTAATACTTTCATCTTTAAAATAGGAATGATTCTCCAATGAGAAGATTAAATTAAACATTGTAAAAAGCATGGAAATGAAAACTATTTTGATACCTATTCCAACTATATTCTACTTATACACAACCTTCTCAGGGTTCCAAGAACACACCTATATTTTCCTATTTCCTTATCTTTGCTCACCAGGTTCCCTCCTGCTGAAATGCCCTTTCTCCTTTAATGTTAGTTGAAACCAGTTGTAGCTCAAATGTTGCCTCCTCTGAGAGCATTCCCAGGCTTCCAAGCAGGATGAGTCCTTTGTCTCTTGTGCTTTAGGAGTACCCCAAGAATTCTGCTTTTTAAAACCACTGGATTATGTAATTCGTGCATACACCCATCTCCTCTAATAAATTCATGGAGGCCAGAGATTATGTTTTTTACACCCATAGCCTCACACAGTGCCTTGTGGGAAGTAAGCAGGTGTTTGCAAAGTCAAATTGAATGTTGATTGGGTTAAATCACTCACTGATTTTCTATTATTGTGCAATTAAACTCAAAGAGTTATTGATGAGTAGGATGAATAATTATTTAAAACACTAAATTTACTCTGATATCATTGCAGGCTCTTAGAATCAAAGAAGTGTGGGCTTCTTCAACTGTGACAGAATCATCTAAAAGGCTTGTTAAAAATTCAGATAATCAGGCTTTTCCACAGACCTGGGGAACTGGAATCTCTAATGATGGAGCAAGCAATTTTGGACATTTTGTACATTTGCTCAGGTCGTTATCATGCACACCAATGGTTGAGACTGGCTTTGAAGGGGACAGTCAGAGAGCTTAGAAGCAGACAAGATAGATGGGAGGGATTACATAGGCAGAGAAAATTTTGGTATGTTAGCGGGATAAAAAGTTGGTTGGAATAGAAACCAAGCATTTGGTGAGAAATCCAGGCCCTTGGCTCACCCAATGCAGGAATCCTCCCCAGAGACCTCTGACAACTATCTCACCCTCCTTCACACTATTCTAAAAGCCTCTTAAAATAAGGCTTTTGATGCTGCAGTAGCTACATCTCCCAGGATATGAACCAAGGTGCGTGTGACAAAGTGAGGAAGGACGTCCTTTTAAACTCCTAATATTATCTCATAATAACTAGTGAGATTTAAAAACAAACTCCACTAGTGGAACAGCATTTCTGTCCATGCAAATGAAGTGTACTTAAATGAATGGGAGATCTGGCACCAGAACAGGAAGATTTGATTCCTAGCATTACCACTTGCTGACTGTGCGACCAAGGGCAGGTTACTAAGGCTCTCTGAGTTTTTGTTTTGTTTTCTGTAAAATGGAGATGGGAGAACTTCCTTCACTCTCAAGGTCGAGATGAGGACTTTTTGAGAGGCAACAGCATATGTAGAAATGCTTTATTAAACCTCAAAGTGGTCTTTGTAGATTACCATTTTCAACTCATGTGTCATTTAAAATGTTTATTTCCAGAGCTTTTCTTTGACTCTCCCAGCTTCTCTCTGCTGGGGAAGTGGCCCTGAGTGCAGCTTCACTATGACATCTACGATGACACAAATGACACAGATGACATGAATGACATCTACGATGCACACAGGGCCCCCCCTTACCCCGTTACTAGTCATGGTGCATGTTAGGGGTAACAGATTGGTCCCTCTGGTTTTCAGACATAAAATGGGAGCAAAGTTGCCTATTTTCATAGATGAGAATGCACAACACAACCAATGGCGTGGATCCTGTTCCTGTTCACTACCATTGTCCTGTTTTGAAGGTTGTTGAGCGCTACTTCAGTCAAATGCCTGGGCTAATTAATATTCAATTCAATTCAGAGTGGATATGAACCATATAGCTCAGAACAAGCACTTTAGAAAAGAGAGTAAAGGAGGCCACATCATCTGTTCAATGAAAACCAGCCCTTTTCAATGGTTTAGGTTCCCCCTCTGCTGCCGGAGGAAGAGTTTTATCCTACTCATCAATCACCCAGAGCCCCCAGAGCACCTTGAACAGATATTCGTTCAATATTCCTTGAATTGAATGTACTGTATATTTTTATTCAAAAGGATCCTGGTTTAAGACACGCTGCATTGGTGAGTGGGTGGTTATAACTTTATACTGCTCTGCAGAACTCAAAGTTCCTTATGCTGCTTTAACAGAATCTTGCATTGGGAAGAGTCCTTGACAATCTAGCATTTTCCAAAATATGTTCCATACACACAAAATCAGTGTTGTAATTCTGTAAGACACTCCTTAAAGAGCGGTGGGTTTTGACTGTTAAATACTGTATTTTGCAGTGTGTAACGTGCTCCTGTGTATACTATGCACCCACGTTTTTGGTCCAGGAAAAAATCTCGTTTTAGTTTTTTAATTCAATTTTTTATTTCTTTGTATTTAGAAATAAAACCAATCATTGTATTCCAGGGTATTATCTTGCATACAGATACCATTTAACACATAAGCATAAATAAAAGAAAAATGTGTATAGATATGGAATTAGTACTACCCATGTATAATGTGCATCCTTATTTATCCCTCAAAAACTGGGGCAAAAAGTGCACATTACACACTGCAAAATCCAATAACTTTAGGAAACACTGCCCACCCCTTCTTGGGAGGTCCTGACGCACAATGGCATGTTAAACGTTCTGAGAAGTCCTTCTTTTAGTCCTGTGGTTTCAGAACCTGTTAATATGTGACACAATTTGGTACATTTTGCTCTCTCATTACCTCAGCTTTCAACGCCCTTACTGATGTGGCATGGGCTACGTGTACAGTAAGGAAGCCATCTGTTCCTATGCTTTTAACTGCCAGCCACTGCTTGTGAAAATCTGCCACTGGACTAACCTAAGTCCTAACTGACCGATCTTGTGGTGATGGTGTAGCCTCTGATGGCCTTCTAGGTAAAAGTGAACAGCGTTTTTTTTCTTCAACTTAATTTTTTTTTTGAGTAGTCGATGAGTTCTCATGATCCAAATATCAAAAACTAAGAAAAGGTATTGAGTGAGAATTCTCCCTCCCACCCCATCCCCAGTCTGCTCAGTTGCCATTTTCCATCACCAACACCAAAGGTAACTGCTGCTTTTAATTTCTTGTTTAACCTTCTCGAAAATGTTCTTGACAATTCACACTTACACATGACTTTTTATAGGAAGTGTAGGTTATTATATACATTAGTTTCAAAGAGCAAAAATTGTTTATCATCATCCTAAAGGTCATAACAATCACAGAATTGGATTCTGCCTCAAAGCCTTAATTTGCTCATGTGAAGAAAAGATAAGAAATATGTTTATGGAGGGCCTGTAAGTCTTGGGCCTGTGAGACTTTTAAACGGAAAGAGGCAATATGTGTCAAGTTCATGAACAAACTAAAATGCAACTTTGCCATGTAGAAGACCTCTCTGGGATACTGAATGGCTGATATGAAACATGCAGCACGCAAATGCAAAGACAAAGAGGTAAAATACAAAAGGAGATATGCCAAATAAAACGAATAATACATGAGCAAGCAGGAGACCAGGGAGAGGGAAAGGATAGCCACAGATGACACAGTGAAATATTCAGTAGCAATGCTATTTCTTTTTCAGTTTTAAACCACTGAGGCAGGGGGTTGTCGTATCATCAAGGCAATGGAACAGGTGGTTAAGAGGCTGTAGAGTCAGTCAGGACTGTTTTCATGTCCCAGCTCCTCACTGGGTTTCTGTGGGACATTGGGCAAGTTACCTAACCTCTCTGTGCCTCTACCATATCTGTAAAATGGGCAAATAAGTGTACCTACTTCACAGGACTGTTGTGGAGTTTCTAAGAGGGGGAGCCTGTAAAGAACTTTGCCAAGTGCTTGACCCAGATGAATTAGTATTTGCTGAACAGGGGTGATTTTGAAGGAGACTAATAAGTAGATGGGCTATTGACACGGTATCCTTACCCCATCCAAGTAACAATCCATTCACTTAAAAGTTCAGACTGAGAGCAGGTTGTTGCTGGATTCATTGGTTAGTGCCTACTTGAACTCTGATTTTTTGCTGGTAGTGATGCCTGTTCTTCCTTTTTGCTACTGCCTTAGAAAATTCTGATGTACCCAGTGGATTTGGGTCTTACTGGGTGTTTGAACCACTGAAAGACAATTTCAGTTCCAATGGATAACAAAGTCAAGTTCTCATCCTTTATTTTAGTCCCTGGAAATGGGTTAGTGGACTAGAATCATCTCGCTAATTTGTAGGAATGACTGAGAGAAAGATGCATTCCAAATCTTATCTGTTAACTCAACAAAAACTGCACTGAACCATGTTCTTTACATTAAGTAGAAATGATACTTGGAAAGTAGTAGGCTGCAGTCTAGCATCCAGCTGCATAATAAGAACCATATTGCTGATGTCAGCAACTAGAAAGCCGTAGCCTGTGGGAAGTCCTTGGGACTCTAGCTTCCACTATATTTATAACATCTTTGCTTTTTTTTGCCCTTGAGTTAACACATCATCTCAGAGTTTCAAAGAGAGTTCCAAATCAGCGAGGGCTGAGCCTGTTTAAGAGCTGACGGGAGAATCATGCCATCAAAGTAGCTCTTGCCCGCCAAATGAGGAATAGAGTTACTTCAGAAACTAGAAATCCACAAATTTCTTTAGAACTACGATCTCCAGACAGTTCTCAGACACGGGAGGAAGTCTAAGACTTTGGAACCACCACAATGTAGTGAAGGAGGAGAATTCTTTCACATGTGGCCAGTGAAATAATGGCTAGCTGGACTTCGTAAAATATTCAAACATTTCCAGGAAATATGTGAGCTATGGATCGCCAGTTATTAGACGTAGTTGTGCGTGTCTCACTGGGACCCTCAAGATGTGAAAAATCGTACTTAATATCTCTCTGGGTGATTCTGTTCTGGAATCAGCTAAATGACATGAAAATTGTCCTCTGTTATGGATGAGAATAATAAACTCAGAGAGTAATTTTTATCCTGAATTCAGACCCTGTCTGCTTCTCCCTCCCCTCTCTGTCTACATGCTGTAATGGGATAAATGATGTTTTCAATCAGGGAGGGATGGGAGAAATTAAGAAGCTTTAGGAAAAGTATATCCTGAATTTCCAAAAAACTGTCTAGGTCAGTCCAGAGTCTAGTCAGAAAGTGTATTCATCCTGCCTGGATATTTCCATTGACAGCGGAAGCGAGGCAGGGACAGCTGAAAATGATTGCACTTGTGACCCTTTCCCAGGGAGATCCTGAAGTTGAAGGTACTTGGAGGCTCACAGCTTGTTACCATTTTTCTTTATTTCTCTGGGTAAGCAGTCATGCTGAATGAATTTGTGATTCACTTAATAAACACTCAGGGGAATGATTTCTTGCTTCCCCAAGCCATGTTTTTAAATCTGGTCTACACCACCCTTCAAAATATGAAAGAAAGAAAAAAGTCTTAGAAAACCAAATGACTGTCTTTTCTCAACACGGGTGAAGAATGTTCTCATTCTGTTTGTGTTATTATGGAAAGGAGTACGCAGGCATGGGATGGGCACTAAACTGGATGTCAGTCCTACCTGCCAGTGGGCTGGTTAAGAAAATTACTGCATTTCAAGTGGCTTGAAAAGTGTAATAAAGTGTAGATATGTAAAGTCATATTATCCTTCTCTATTTGGTGAGCCTGTCAGACTTGATAACCCTACTTGACTAGTTTCCCCCGAACTACTGTACAGCTAAGAAGATATGCTATCCTAAGACCCCCAACTAGGCTATCTAGTGTTCACCCCGAGATATGTTTTTCCCATTTGAAAGTTGTTGCACAGAACTATGTGGTATAACCATTACATGGCCTTTTTAAAGAAGCCAAAGCAAACAGAGAACATATATTCTGCTTACACTGAACTGAAGCATTTGGTTGGCCCAGTCAACTGACTTCTTATGCTCAGATGAACTTCAGCCAACTTAATCTGGCCACTCTTCAGGTGAAATGTCCAGGTGGCCCAAATAACCAGCTTCACCTGCAGTTATTCAGTTATTTTGCATGGAGAGGCACCGTGAAGCCAGCATTCTCTCTATATTTTTATGCTGTATACATTACTAATCCTGGAGTAAACCAGTTGTTCAAGGATACGATAGCATTGCCAAAGAGCCAAACAATGTTTTGCTGTAGTTTATAGCTACTGAACTCTGCCAGAAATACAATGCATATATATTCCATACCTGTTTTACTTCAGACCATGGGGAGGAAAAGGTAGAATGTTCCAATATCACGATGTTCCTTTGTGAAGAGTGTATTTCTCACTGTCTGCAGTAAGGTGTTTGTGGACAGGGCCTTCCTGTACGGAGAATGTCGTTGGCTTGTGTCATAGACAACCATGTCAGTGCTGACACAGACGGTACAGCGCTGAAAGTGTACAATATACATGCCATGTGTAGCCATTAAAGCTTTAAACAATCACCACAAGGTGGTTTTAGTTTAGCAACTACTTCACCGCTGGTATATTCAGAAGCTTTTGCTTCTGAAAGGTGCTTAAACCATCTCCTAGAACCCACCACTTTAGGTTTTAGGCTTTGATTTAACTTTAACACTCATTTATGACTAAGAGTTCTTTAATTTCCTTCTGTCCAAGGTTCTTTTTCTCTCATTATAGCTTTCGAGGACTTCTCTTTTACCTGCTTGTTAGCCCAGGTGCACACTGAGTAATCCTCTAGGTTTCGGTACAAGTTGTATAGTGTAGTAGCAGTGGGGATCGCAGTGGTCTTAGTACTAATACATAGTAAAGTGTAATACTAATAATAGAACAATAGCTGCTGTCATAAAAATAGCTTGCTTTTGCTTTCCTAGAGTCCGTTCTTTCTTCTGGAGACTTGACCTCCCTTACTCTTGACCTATATGGATACAGGGCCCAGGCCTGGCCAACTGCAGCATTTCATCCCCTGGCCCCAGTGACTAACTCACAGCTGGAGATGAGACCCAACCAGGCCAATGGAACCCCATGCTAGGATTTTCAGGAAATTCTTGAGATCCCTTTCTCTTGTGATTGCTCAGCTGAGAGAATGTCTCAGCACCCATCTTATCATCTCATGAGGGACAGTGTACCTGAGAATGAAACCAATCAGAGGACACAGATCCAACCAATTTAGAGAAAACTCGTAGTGAGGACCTTGGATGAGCTCCTAGATCCAGATGCTCCGGAAACCTTTTTATTTCTCCTTAAGTCAGGTTGAGTTGGGCTTCTGTCACTTACAACTAAACAAATCCCAACTGGTACAGGATACAGTGGTAGCTGTGCCATTTGTCAGCATTGCTTGTGTGCCAGGCACGGAGATAAGCACTTTCATGGATGTCCTCTCATTGAATCCACACAATAATCTTGTGTTTGTGTGGATGAGAAAACAGATTTAAAGAGGTTAAGTAACTTCTCTGAGGTCATACAGCTGCTGAGGAACACTAAAGCCTCTGAATTGATAATATGGATAAGGTTGACTTTGGCAAAATGGGCCTGTGACATCGACACAAAGAAATACTCAGAAGGGAGGGCTGCCATTAACTGGGAACTGAGGCAGTGACAGCATTAGTTATTAAGTTATTAACTTGGCCACAGGGCTAGTTAGATCCTGAGATTCTCCACAGGGTACAACAGTCCCAGGCTTCCATGAAGAGACAGGATGTATATCAGGCCCTGTGTATTATGGTGCCTTAATGTCTGGATGAATTAAGCTGTCTTCTGAAATGGGCCTTGGGATTGGCCCAAATGGGGTTAAGTGGCTGGTGAAAGATGAGGCAGAGGTTGGCCCCAGAGTCCATTCCAGCAGTATTTGTGGCTTGCAATTGATTTGTCATGGTCTGGCCCAAGGCAAGGTGAAGTCATTGTGCTTGAAGGTAAAAATGATCCAAGCAGGTTCACAGTGCCTGGCAGGGCCTGTGTGACTCCCATCCATTCCTTAGCTCTCCCCTGCCCTGCTTTTCAGGGGGACTGACCCCTGCAGTTGTCTGTCTCAGGTCCCAATGTTAGGTGGTTTCTGCTTGGGTAGAGTCAATGGCAGTCACTGGTGAAAGATCAGCAGGAGGAACAAGGCCAAGTTAGGGTGTTTCTCTTCTTTATTCTCCACCTCAGACTCACTCTCTGGCAACTGTTGGGTCTCTTCCATGGTTCCAGCTCTTACAAGACAGACCCACCATGGTCCCACTTCTGCCTCCTAGTTCCAGCCCCCAGAACTCTGGAAATGTTGCCTTTGTCCCTCCCGCTGAAGGGCTATTTGAGGCTTCCTGCTAGCACTGTCCTCTCTTGGTGTCTCAGGTCCTCCATCACCTGTGTAACCAATCCCCTGTTGTCAATGTTTGAAGTGTTTCCTGTTTTCCTGGCTAGCCAAACATCCCAAACTCAACCACTCCATGACCCCAGCAACCCCCCATTTGAGCACCCTCACAGTACTCACAGTACTGTAGCATGTGCTAAAAATAAATTGGTTGCTTACTTAGTTGGTGTGGAATCTCTTGCCAACCTAACCCATCCATTCATTTCCCCTGTTTTCACAGGACTGCTCTGCAGAATCAAAGATCCTGTTTCTCTGCTTCATTTTAATGGGCTGGCTGGTCCCCTCAACTTCCTACTTTCTCCTTTGTAGGCTGCTAAGAACTGAGCAACAGGAATCATTCCTGAAAACCTTTTCTGTCTTCTTAGTAATTGTATCAAATATCTGACTTTGTGTGGGCTGGTCAGAGAAAACACACTTCCCCTTTCACTAAAGGCAAAGCATCTCAGCACCACTCATTACTGCAATTGCTTGTTTTTAGTTTTGTTTGGTTTTTAATTTAGGAGTCAAGTCTGACTTACCCTGAAAGCAGTGGCTGTGGTTAATGGACTCAGCATACCAATTCTCACATAATGCAGTAGACTTCAAGAGTACACTTTTGTCTGAATGGAGGCAAATCACAGTATTTTCATACCATGGTATTGAAAAGCATCCATCATTAAATAAACATCATTTCTTTTAAGCCATTATGTCAAAGTAAAGTCAACATGAATTTCTTGTTTTGTGCCTGAAAGAGTCAGAAAATGTATCTTTAGCAGTAGCTTATACATCTGCCTGCCTTGGTCTCCAGAATGCCACATTTCCAATCCAAATCTTCCTTAATTTGGAACATTTTCTGCCTCAGGAAGCAATCCAGAAGGTTCTGGATGGGCATGTGGGGTCAACAGCACAGCTGACTGGAGCTGACTGAGCCAATGGTGCAGCTTTGGTACAGTGTTTTGTTGGCTGTATCATCTGTACTTGGGGTTGGCCAGAGTGGGAGAACTTTGGAAGTATTCACAGGAAGTGAATATTTCCTGACTGGCTCATCCTTTGCCGACTCTCCAGCATTTTCTTGTCTACACTAAAACATTTTGCCTTGTATGTTCCTGCCCAGGGCCTCTTGAGACAGTGGGTGTTTTTTCTTTCATTTTCAACTTGTGCCAAATGTGTCAGGAGTTAAGTCCATCATGCATAGGTCTTGGCCCCAGAGCTTTTGGGGATGTGGCCTGTTTCTGACACAGGCAGCACAGTAACCAAATGTGTCTGTAAGTCCTACCCTTTAAGGAATCTTGGCTTGATGCTTCTAGAGAAATGAGAACCCTGTTAAAAGGAGACTGAGGAAACAGGGCTGACAAACTCTCCTATAGCTATGACATAAGTAAAAATAAAAAGAGAGTGGAAGCCATCTAGATTGGATGTCCAAGGAGACAAATAAGGTGAAGAACCTTTAGTGTCATCCTCGGTGTTTAGCACTGGCTTTCACTTCAGCTCAGACTAGATCCTCTAGGCAGGGCCAACACATCTGGCCAGATGTCAACTCCAGGAAACACCATTCTTATAAACTCTGAAGTTTAATCTGCCCAAGCATACATGGTGGCCCTATTGTAGGAGGAGGCAACCCTGGCTCCCCTTGCCACACCTAGACCTAGACCTAGACCTAGGCCTAAACAGTCTTCTCTCCCTTAGCGCCAACTTTCTGTCTGTATAAACTGTTCCTTTTAGGCCTCAGTTTCTTTGCCTTGAAAAAAGGGGTGATTCTTACCTCCAAAAGCTTTTGTAAGCTGAAAAAACAGGGACTTATGTTACTTGGGGAAAGTCTTCCCCCAAAGACAATGTCATATTATTTCAAGTTGGCACTAACAAAATTACTCATCGAGAATGAAAAATGTACCCACATGAGCTAAACTAATACCATGTGCTGAGAAGACCATGGAAATTAGTAAGGGCTAGTGTGGTCCAAGGTCCCCAAGAAATGAGGCTGACCTCAAGTCAACCATGCTTTGGAAAATTGTGGGTTGTAAGTGGCCTTGAAATTATTATGACCCTGTGTATTAATACAACTCTTGAGTTGAAAATTGTAACATTCATTATTCTTACAGTCAACCACATTAGGAAATTCTAGAGCTTAGAGAAGGTTTTCTTCAGGTACAATTGTGTTCAGAAAGAAGGGATAGAGAAGCAGCTGTTGGAAGAAAAAGAAGCTCATGGAACCAATGAGACTTTCTTGGTGAGGAGCAACTGGACTGGCTTTGAAAGAAAGAGTCTGAGAGCTTAGGAGCAGACAAGAGAGATGTGAGAGGCTGCACGGGCCGAGGGAAAGTTCAGTACGTTAAGGATAAAGGGTTGATTGGAATGAAAACCATACATTTGAAGAATGAGAGATAGTGGATTAATGGGATGGAGTCATTACCGACCACAGACCACAGAGGGTTAGAAAGGCGCTGCAGGGCCTGCTTGGCGCTCAGACTCCATTGAACGTGTACCTTCCATTCCCCTCAAACCAAGCATTTGGGAACGAACCTATTCCTTTAACCAGGTCACAATTTAGAGGATCTTAACATTTTTTTGTTTGTTTGTTTGTTTTCTGCATGGTCTAGTTCTTTTCTCTATATATAATTTCCCGTGTGGGGACACAAACCACTTTGTCAAATAAACAGTGACTTCCTTAAGGCTTGTTCAGACTAGAACTTGTTTTTGAAAATACATTTGTCCCTCAGCAAAGAAAACAAATAGACCATCTTAAAACTGGCATCCTTCAAATTACAAACCAAAGCAAGTTGCTGCAAAGTACTTGTCATTGATAATTTATACTGACACCAAAGTTTGGTATTTTTTTTTAAAGCTTAAGTCCTTGAACACCCTTTCCAAGTGGTGTTGAACACTTAGTCAATACATAGACCTCCCTGAGACAGTGGGGTTAATTTCCTCACGCAGCCCCTGACTCAGGAGCAGGCCAGTGCAACCGCAGCAGCCGTTAGACATAGACTTCCTTGTGACCTTGAGCCAGTCCTCAAGCAGAGAGACCACTGGATCTTCCCATGTTATTCTCCTTAGGGTAGGTAATATATGGAGTATGTGTTTCAGCCAAAACTTTTTGGTTGCAAGGAGAGAAAACTCAAGTGAACTTAAATAAAGGTAAAGGTGTTGAGATGCCATTGGAATGATTTTCAGCCAGTCTCAAGGGAACTGAGCTTGAACGTGGGAAGCACCAGAGAGAAGGCAGCTTCTCCTCTGTTTGTCTGGAACAGCACAGTCCCTCTTCTGCTTTCCTGTGTTGGCTTCATTCTCCTCCATGCAAACATATTCGATTCTTGTTATTTGTGGCAGTTATGTTCTCTAAAGTCGACAGAATCACTGACTTAGTGAATGCTGAGCCATTACTCCTAGCAGAGTACAGGATTAGGTTCCTGCAAGCCTCATAACATTTTTTGCCAACTGATCAATAAATAACCTTGTTTTATGTGTATTTCTGTTTTAAGGCATATTATTGAAAGCATTGTTGATTCATCAACGTTGAACTCATGGCCAGTAGCACTGTAACGTATGTCTGAAGGAAGCTTATCTAACACATGTATTTTATCTGTAAGGAGCATCACAGCCTTCTTGAGCTTAGGAACACTAGGTAGCATTTCAAGACTGTGCCTGGGTGTCATTTTAAACACTGAAATTGCCAACAAAAATGCGAAAATGTGGCAATCAACAGACCCCCCCAAAAAACACTTTCTTTAGGAGAGTTGAAACAAGAAGGCAGAACATTGCCTCTTATTCCACATCAGCTGGGAGCATGGCATTGGGCGACTCAAATTTTTCACTATTTTTCAAATGTCTGCAAATGACTGCAAAGATATCACAAGTACTGATTTGGGGGACATGAATACATTTTAGTGAGTAAGCAAAATGGCAAATACGGGACACACTAATAATAAGGATCGACTGTAGTTTCTAGTCTTAGCTCAAGGTTTCTGCTTCTCTATAGCTTGAGCTTTCTCTGTGGCTCTCATTCCCCCAGCTGCAGCATCAGCTTTGACCTGCATGGTCTTTCCCCTCTGCTCCCATGGCTAAGTATCTCAGTAACTTCAGATCTCCATTCCAAATATCACCCTCTTCCCAAAGAATCTGTTCGGCCTAACGTAGCCTTTGGACTGATTCCATTTGGAGCAAATGTCCATCCATGATCAAATCAACGGGGGTACCAACAAGGGTGGTAGGTACGTGTTAGGGAAGAGAAGCCATATGATCCATAGGCTCCTACAGGACTGAATGCAGGGCATAGTCAACCAAAAATAGAAGTTAAATATTTCAGACAAAGTGACTATTTTCTGGTGTAATAGAACCCAGGAGTGCCAAGAAAAATCCCTTTCCACTTCCTTTCCTTCTGATATCTAAAATTTCTTTCACAAGGATAAAGAGTATTTTTTCATGATTGGAGATAGGGCTTACCATGCCCAAATGCATTGGTGGTTTTAAGACAAAGAATGTTGATTCATTCTCACAGAGGTATATATACATGACAAATGATAAGTCATTCTTCTGAAACCGGGGAACTGCAGAAGGTAGGAGAGGAAGATGTGCTACAGAGCAGAAACTAGCACAGCCAAGGTAAGCAAAGAGCTCTCAGGAGAAATGGCATTCGAATCCCAATCTTACCTGGGCTGGTGTTTGCTTGTTGGTTGGTTTCTTTTGTTTTTGTTTTTGTCCCCCCCTTCCTCCCTCCCTCCCTACACACATACTACAGCATCTCGTGGTCCATCGCTATGTCTGTGGGAAGCTTTGAATGAAACCCCAGAGCAGTCAGGTCTGAATTTCTCTAAACATAATCAACTAGACACTATCTCAACAACTCCAAACTCATATATCCAGCTATCGTGGAGTTGGACAGAAATTCAGTTAACAGGGCTTTGCTCTTTAAATGCAGTTTAGTAGCCCTGGCTGGTGTGGCTCAGTGGATTGAGTGCTGGCCTGCGAATTAAAGGGTCACTGGTTCGATCCTGGGTTGCAGGCCACCTCCCCAGTAAGGGGTGCAGGAGAGGCAACCATACATTGATATTTCTTATCCTCTCTTTCTCGCTCCCTTTCCCTCTCTAAAAATAAATAAATAGAATCTTAAAAAATAATAATGAATGCAGTTTAGCAACTCTCCTTTCATCTGAGCTTTCTCTTAGAATCTTATTCCAACTCCAGTATATCAAAGTGTTTCTACCAAACAAATGTAAACACAAGTAAGCTTAATAATAGACGCCTTCCAAAGATGTCAACAGACTACAATTTTCTCCATCTTATGACTCCAGAAAGGGAGAACAGCAAGAAATCACCCTCGTGGGAGCAGGGAGATAGGAAGTTAGAGAAACACAGATGAAGACGGCACACCAATGGCTCTGGCAAGCCGCCGGGGAGTAGGATGACAAATTTTCAGGGAGGCGGATTGGAGGCAAAAGGGTGAAGGTAGGAGAATGGTGAGTGATTCCTATATTGTTGGGCAGATAAGAGAAAACAACTATAGTCTTTGAAAAGAAGAGCAGTGTTTGAGAAAATTTACCCCCAGAAATGAGGGGAAGTCCAGGCTACAACTACAAGAACTGGAGAGATGTGGAAACCAGTATAACTGGGATTGACTAAGGGCTCACATACATTGCCTGACTAAGGCCAGGCTAAGCGTGGCTCACAACATTATCTAAAGTCTCGTTGAATTTCAGGGCTAGAACAACCAAAATGGAAAATCTGTTTTCTGGTACCAATCAACACTTTCAATTGCTTAACCCAAGGTAAGCAATGGGACATTAATGTCAGAAAAGCTTATGGCTTCTCTTTATAACACATCATGACCCACCCCCCCCCAACTCAGAAGTCTTCCTCCCTGTGTTCCTGATGTCATATCCTGGCATCCTAAAGGGACTGGGGGGAGATTACATAACTGTCTGAAGTATCACAGAATGTGAAACAATAAACAAGCTCAGTAAATTGTGAGACATGAGTCACGATTCTCTTTGTTCTGCCTCTTCATAGCTGTATTTTTAAAATTACATGTTTTCCCTTCATGATAGAAATCAAAAACAAAAAAAAGATAATAATAATTTTTAAAAACCCTCTAAGTGCCTTCTGTTAGAGAAACCTATTTTATCATATCAGGTTATACCTAGGCAACTGCTATTGAAATAATAGCCAGCATTTTTTGAGAGTCTATTGTGTGTCAGGCACTCAAAGCCACCTACTTCTATGCCAGTTTCAGAAATGAGGATACCAAAAACAGGGAGGTTAAGTGATTTTTCTATGGTCACGCAGTTACTAATTTTCAGAGACAAAAATGTGAACTTAGGACTGCTTGTGCCCCACATCCATGCTCTTACCTATTACACTATCCCATCTCCCCAGTCTCTTCTCAGAGCAGACTTCTCAAGAGACCCAACCAAAGCAAGCCTGAGGTTGGCCACCCACCCTACAACTGACTACTATTCTAGTCCACACTCATGTTACAAGTGGGAACTTTCTGCTACAAATTTCCAGGTGTTACTGGTATATTTCTCTCATCCTGATTTTGGAAGAATAGTCTTCAAACTCCTAGGCACAACCTACTACCAACTCTTGATAAGGAAAGAGATATATTAACATATAAAATAGTAGCAAGCCTTAGCGAACGCTGAAAAAGCATTTGTACTCATATTAAGTCTGTAAAAAAAAAAAATCTAATTCCAAGAATAGTTTTGGGGGCAAAGGGAATGAAACCAAAACTGACAGAGGCATAGGTGACTAGATGGACTGAGGGTAATTTTGAAACTAAGGATTTAGAAGTCTTTGGGGAGAAGAGTTCTTCTGAGCCCTCCAGTCCTCAGTAATGAAGTTTATGTGCTCTCCTCTCTCTAAAGATAAGAATTAAGTTCTAGGGATAAATACTTTGTTTAAATCAAGCCTCAGCTAGGTGATGGAGGTACAGGACACAGAGACAAACTCCATGCCCTTTAGGAGATTACAGATTGATTAGAGAAGGAAACACAGAATATAAAAATTCAGCTCTAAAGTTTCATTGAAAATCAATATTTTTATTAAAAGATATATGATTTCAATAGATACAGGAAAACATTCAGTTAAAAAATCATTACCTAGTCCTGGCTGGGTGGCTCAGTTGGTTGGAGCATCATCCTAGACACCAAAATGTTGCAGGTTTGATCCCCAGTCAGAACATGTGCAGGAGGCAACTGATCTCTCTCTGTGTCTCTCGCTCACTCTCTCTCTCTCTCTCTCTCTCCTACACACACCCTACTCCTCCCTCTCAAATCAATAATAAAAAAATATCTTCAGAAGATTAAAATCATTATCTATTCATTATTTTTTAAAAAACAGAAAAGTAACTCTTGGGGGAAAGGAATGAAAATACTACCTTTATTTGATAACAGGTATCTACCAAACCAATCAAAAGTCATATTAAATCTTGACATTTTATAAACACCCCTACTTTGTTTAGGCATAAGACAAGAATGCACACCTGCTATTCAACATGGCCTCGGCAGTCTTAACCAACCCCCCAAAAAGTTATAAGAGAAGATATAAGATTGGAAAGGAAGAAATTAACTGTCATTATTTGTAGTCTTTTTGCTCATTTATTTAAAAAAGCTGGAAGAATCAATGGACAAACTTTTATAAATAAAAGTTTAGGAAGATAGCTGAATACAAAAGCAAACAGAAAAGTCTGATAAAAATAGCTGGCAATTGTCTAGCACTTTGTGCAATTCACAGCACTCAGACATGTTCTCATTTACAAAAGCTCCTCCCAAGTCCTATGAATTTGATCTATCATCACCATACCCATGATCTGCAGCCACAACTACATTGTTTCCATTTGACAAATGGTAACTGAGGCAGAGATTGCATTTTTTTCCCTTTTTAAAAAGTGAGATGTGGGTCAGAATGGCCATCGCAAACAAATCAACAAACAAGTGCTGGCGAGGTTGTGGAGAAAAGGGAACCCTAGTGCACTGTTGGTGGGAATGCAGACTGGTGCAGCCACTGTGGAAAACAGTATGGAATTTCCTAAAAAAAACTAAAAACTCTGTTTTTTGATGCAGAGATCCCACTGTTGGGATTATACTGTAAGAATCCTGAAACGCAAATTCAAAAGAACCTATGCACCCCTATGTTCATAGCAGCACAATTTACAATAGCCAAGTGCTGGAAACAGCCTAAGTGCCCATCAGTAAATGAATGGATCAAAAAACTTTGTGACATTTACACAGCAGGAAGAAAGAAGGAGCTCCTATCCTTCACAACAGCATGGATGGAACTGGAGAGCATTATGTTAAGTGAGGTATGCCAGGGGGTGAAAGACAAGTATCATGTGATCTCACCTGTAAATGGAACCTAATCAACAAAACAAGCAAGCAGGTAAAATAGGACCAGAGACATGGAAATAAAGAACAAACTGATAGAGGGGTTGGGGGAGGAGGATAGCAGGGAAAGAAGGGGAAGGGTTGTCAAGGAATCTGTATAACGGACCCATGGACAAAGACAATGGTGAGGAGGATTGAATGTGGGAGGTGGAGGTGGGGAGGGCTGGGGAGGATAATGGGGGAAAACGGGGACAACCGTAATTGAACAAAAATAGAAAAAAGGAAAAAGTGAGGTGTGATTTATATATGGTGACATTCATACTTTTTGGCTTTATAATTCAATGAGTTTTGACAAACATATAGTCATAGAAGAGCCACCACAATCAAGATAACATATCTGTCACCCCCTTCCCACTTCCAGGCCCTGATAACCACTGATCTCTTTTAAATCCTATAGTTCTGCTTTTCCTTTTGCTTTTCTTTCTTTCTTTTTTTTTTAACGTTAGCATTCATATAAATGGAATCATACATTATGTAGCCTTTTGCATCTGACTTCTTTCACTTAGCATAGTGCATTGCTCTGCAGCCTTGTCAACACTGGTATTGTCAGAATTTTTTAAACTTTAGTCATTCTAATAGGTGTGTAGTAGTGTCTCATTGTGGTTTTAATTTTCGCTTCCTTAATGACTAAAGATGTCGAGTACCTTTACACACTGTTGGCCCAATGAGAGGCATCCATTGTACCCCCTAGGTCAATAGACATCCTTCACTGAGTGAAGGGGACATTGGGAGCTCTTCTCATTGTGCCAACCCAGACAGAGGACCTGTCATCATTCTTCAGCCGGATCAGGCCGTAGACAAGGATGCTGCTCCACCCTCTGAGTGAGACAGCTCTCTGAGTGAGGGTACAGAGGAATTTGCATCTCCTAGACAATCCTAAGCACTCAATAACCACTTGCTCTCAAATTAATCTATTCTCCATAGAAAGAAAAAGAAAAACAAGTTTATGAAGAACTTGAGGAGCTGGAGCCACTGGAAAGCTACACAACACAAATTGTGAGGAATCTGATAAACTGGCTAAGCCTAGCAGAAACCAAAGGGGGCACACAGGAGTTCCAATATAAGTATTACGGGAATAAATGGCCAAAATGAAAATTCAGTAAGTTGTCCTAAAAGGAATCACTGTCATAAGTTAGACTAGAATTCCTCATTCAGAGCCCAAGGGCCAACCACCAGAGTCATGGACGTCTGCTCTGGGGATGACAAATCCTTCCACGATGCAGTTACTGGGGAAAGGAGCTCCGATGTTGCATTCCTTCGGTTCTGTTGGGTTGTTGCTATCTCACTCGGCAAAGAAGGGATGAGTAAAATGTTACCTTCATTTTGAATGTGGAAGAGGAGACAGAAGGTAATGGAGTAGTAATGGTGTGTGTGTCAGGAAAGGGGGAGCAGGTAGGATGAAGGCCCACAGTCCTCTTGAGACACATAATAAGTCAAAAAAGTCAACAACAGAAATCAGGATACAGCAAAATCCTTCATTTTACAAAAATTTATGCCTTGACGGAAAGGAAGAATTTGGGGAGAAAGCATGAAAAAATGGCTTTTCCAATTTAAAATGGCCTTGTACATATTTCATCAAGATGGAGGATGATTTCAAATACATTTAGAGGAGCAGAGTATACTGAGAAAGGGTTTCTAAATAGATAGACACCTTACAAGGTAAAATTAAGACATTTAATAGTTGACATTCCATTATTACTAAAGTTATTATGATTTGCCACTGTAAGTAAATGTTCAAACAAAATGCACTAGAGCCGTAATGTTGACACATGCAGGAAGGAAAGGAGAACTATGCATTCAACTTTATGGAGGTTCATATCAAGAAGAATCATACAGAAATTGTTTATAGCTTAAAAGTGGCCAAAGATCAACACTTTTCTATGGTTAGACCTAATTTGGACCAGAGTCCAATCCCAATGATTAGTTTTCTAGCTACAGTATATTTCTAGTCGATATTCCTTCTCCTGATCAAAGTCTTTCCTGATGGGCCCATAGACCATGATTCATAGATGACTCACAGGGTTCCCTCCCTCAGGCCAACCGAGGGGCCACACTGGCCCCTTCTCTCCTCAACCATCATTATCATCCAATTCAATCATTGGCAGCAAAATGTAGCCACGATGGCATGTGGGATTAGCACCTCATCTAAGCAGTGCTTTTTGGAAATGTTCAGGTATATTACTTCCTTGATCCTAAAGAGAACAAGGTACGGTGTAGCTGCCAAGTGTTATCATTTTATTCAATTAGATCTCTCCTTTGGGAATAGCCAAGGAATAGAGACCTCAGAATGTATATGTGACCTTTTATCGGAGCGGAAGTCTACCCATTGCTGTTGACTGACTCATTTAACAGAGAATTGAGCAACTACCACGTGTGCAGCGCTGTCCCTGACACTGCGCGGATTCCAAAACTGCTGAACTGCCATGAAGGTGAACCGAAAAGATATACATCTATATGGGCTAAGTTACATGAGCTGAAACTTAAGAAACAAAGCAATGCCTTTGGCAAGTCACAGTGGAATGAAGGCACAAATGCCAGGAGATTTGTGCAGAGAGTGTTTTGCATTTAGGAGAAGGATAGCTTTGTGGCCAGAGAAGTGTAGGGGAGAAATGCAGTGAGGTTTGAAGGAAGGGTAACACTGAGAAAGGAGGAGACCAGAGAAAAAACAACCTGGGTAGAAGCTACAGGGTCAACGGAAACACTGCCCCAACAGAGTTTACAGGGATCGCAAGTAACAGTGTTCATTATTCATTTCATTATTCATTTCATGGGTGGTTTGGCAACATCCGCCATGGCGCAGTCCGGTGTAAATGACGGACACCTTCATCATTTGTTAATGAAGAAATCCACAAACAGAAAAGCAAAGCTTCCTGTGTTCTTTTAGCGAGTCCTCTTTTCTCACGTCCTCATTCTTCCTTGGAGCTGAGTCTGGGTGATTGGTACTGAAATCACGCTACTGAGTTGGGAACTTCTCAATATTTCTGCCGGTAACCCCAAGTTGGAAAGCACTACCAACTTTCATGTTTCTGTCATCTTTTAAATGTACTAGGTTTTAAGCATTTAAGAAGTTTCATTCATGATTGATAATTTCATTGCTGAGTTTAACTTTAAAATAAATGCAAACAATCATTTCAGGGAAGGCTCTGAGGCACTAAGCTGGTCATCACTTCCCTGTTCAACTCAGAACCCATACACATAACAGGTTAGTGAATTCACGGAGAACATCCCCTCGGGTGTGTTTATTTTAAGAGACGTTGTGAATGAGAAAAACTTTCTTTCTTTTACCCAAAAGAATGAATTTCTCATGGCATAATTTTTTACCCCAGGGCTCCTAGGTAGGAGAGATGGTTTAGGACAGGGGGGTCTTTCAAATACCACTGTATTCCAAATAACCACTTTTCTGCCCAGCAGAAAGGTTAACCCTTGCAGTGATAATAGAGAGACGGTGGCCTCTTCTCCTGCCTTTCCACACTTAAAGGGCTGGTGCCAGAACCTTCATTTGACCCTGGACAAGTCTGGTGACTTACCGAAACAGAATTCTGAAACTCAGATTCCTCCCAGAGAAAATATAATTTTGGCAGGTGAGAAAATGATAGATACAGTGTGAGCATTGCTTCACAATGGCCAGTATCCATGAGGGGATCCCAGACGATTTAGGCCAGCTGCCACAGCCTCCCTCGCACTAATGCAAATTTACCTGGGCCCGGAGCAAGGCTGTTTGTCCCAAGGCCTGGACTGAAGGGGCTGCCAGCATCATATAGCAGGATGTAGTATGGGCCTTCTCCTGTTGTCCAAGAATTGTCCCAAACAGCTGGAACTCATTGCCCTTCCTTCTAGAGACAGTGGCCAAAAATTGGAGCCAGATATTCTCCCCAACTAACTTACTAAATGTCTGTAGAACCAGCCTCACCACAATCAACCACAGTCATTGCTCAACCCACACCTCATCCTGTGGTCCATTCCTTACAGGCAGAGGCAGGGCTGGGGGAGAGAGAGTGAACAAGGGTCTCAGGTCAGGCCTGTGGGGTACCAGGGGCTTGCTAATGCAGTCTCACAGGAGCAGCCTCTATGTGAGAGAATTTCCTGGACCCTGCTGGATTCACCTAAGATGTCATCAAAGGTCAGGACATAGAACTGAAGAGAGCACAGTTAATTGCAGCAACTGGGAAAAATTTCATGTTAATAAATAATAAGATAAAGATGGCTCAAGAAACTGGTTACATCCTAAACCCATCATTGCACATTATATTACATCCATATTGTATACCACCTAAATAACATCCCTGAGACAATTCAAATGCAATGTTTGCTCAAAACAGTGTGCAGTAACCTCTTTAACTTAATTATTTAGAGCCCTCCTGATCTCTATCCCCTTAACAAACCTACCATAGATTCCTTCATTTATTATAAGGCCTAAATGACTTTTAAAGTGAGTATTAATGCTTTGAGCAATCAGGGTAGGATCTCAATGTTTCCCTAGAGCCTTCTGCTTGTCTCTGGATCCCTAATTATAGGCTTTGCACTGACTTCCTGGGGGTCAGTGGTTCTCAGGCTTAAGGGCAGTCAGCAAGTTGGAGTAATGCTTGTCGGAGCCACTGGGTGGCACTGACAGGCCTGAGATGTGGGCTACAGGGCGGATGAAAGAAGAAGGAGGCGAGGAGAGTCAAGGCGAGTCAAGGCGGAAGGGGAGAAAGGAGAGGGGGAGAGATGATAGAGAGAAAAGAAGGGCTAGGCCCCAGGCAGCTGCTGCCTCATGTGGCCTCTGAAGGCACCCCTGACACAGAGCAATGAGCCCAGCATATCTGTTCATCTCCACAGGCCCAGGACCCAGCCCTGTGCCTGGCACTCTGCTGATGCCCTGGGGCTGTAGAGAGGAGGAAGGCATGCTGCTGCTGCTGCTGCTGCTGCTGCTGCAGGAAGGGGTCATCAAATGGGGAGTTTGAAGCAGTGTGTGTCTCAAAACTCCATCCTATTGTTCTAGGATAACTTCGTTGAATATTCAAGAAGTGGTGCTTCAGTGAGGTTTTCAGCGCTAAAGGTTTGCCTTTTAAAAGACCGTAAAGCAGAAGTATCAGCACACAGAAGGCAAGATTATATAGGGTCGACAAACTTAGTAAAAACTGGATAGTAAATATTTTAGTCTTTGCAAAAGCCATGCAGTCTCTCAGAATTACTCACAGAGCTCATGTAGCATGAAAGAAGCCACTGATAAAACATAAATGAATGGGTCTAGCTTGTGCCAATAAAACTTTATTTATGAAAACAGGCAGCAGGTTAGGTTAGGCCCATGGTTTGCCAACCCCTCACTGCTTTGGGTTCTAAGATAATCTTTCTGATCTCTCCAGCCTTGCTCTTACATCCTATTTGATGCAACACCACCACTCTTTTGCTCCGTGACTGTTTACTGGACTCTCTTTGAATCTGTATTGGTGGTATGATCTTAGACAGTCTGAGAGTCCGTGGATGGCTCTGATGCACCGTATGGATTCCCATCTTCCTGTCTGGTCACGCTCAAGTGCTGCCCCCAACAGTGTTCACGGAGCCGACCCTTAGCTTTGAAAAATGTCATGACATGCAGCCTCTGAAGATTTCACAAAGGTACAGGTGAAGTGATGTGATTGATGTTAAGTTGCAGGAATTATACTGCTGTGTCCATAGTGAACCAGATTCGAACCAACTTGCGAAAGGTCCAGCTCAAACCATCAACTAACTAGAGTTTGTCTTTGGAACTGCCAACCGAACACTCTACCCCACCTCTCCTGGCTTTCACAGCCCTCATTCACTCTCTTCCCCACTCTCACTCGCACAGCAGGGAACTTCCTTCTCTTTGCTAAAGTGAAAATGACTAGTGACAGGTGGAATTGCTTCCTGCTGAGGGATGTCCACATTTCCATAGGTTGAGAGTATTTGAACAAAGGGACACAGTACTAATGGTGGGACATTATACCTTCTAGTGGTGACTTTTTATTGGAAAGTGGATTCTACTTTGACCATGGTCAGTGGGAAAATCCAGGGGAAACATTGAATAGAGCGACTCCATAGAGCCCCGTGCCGCTGCAGAATTTCACGGATTACGGTGTCAATGGCATCTTTTGGAGTTGTACAACACAGTAGTGGCCCAGGTAGTGGGTCCTCTGATGTGTGTGTATGTATGTGTGTGTGTGGCAGTTCCAAAGAGAGAGACCAAATTCCCTAAGGAATAGATGACTAACATGTGGGTTTGTACTCTCCAGTTTTCTTCCTTGGAAAGTGAAGGAAATTGACCTGGAGGAAATTTTTGCAGGCCAAATGGGATTGAACACCCTGGACAAGATGAAAATGCATTGGGTTCCTGGGAAAGACTTTCATTCACATAGTTTATCATAACTAGGTGTGGTGGAGGCCTCTTACGTATTTCAAAACCTCTGTGGTATCACATTTTACTCCAGGCCCTGTAGCAGAAACCAGCTCCTTGAAGGCTTGAGCCAGCTTCCTGCAGGTGCAGTCAAGCAGCTCTGTGCTCTCAGTACTCACTGCTCAGCTGACCTGCAGGTGACAGTTCACTGGAAGCAGCTTTGCACTCATACATGGGCAGCGTGGAAACATGGAGCCCCTTGACCAATAAGGGATGGGATCCAATGGATAAATGCTTCCTCCTTCTCTTGCCTCATGCAGATGGTTCTGAGACCACATTTTACAAGGTTCCTGAAAATGTCCTGTAGGGATTAAGCATCAGTCGCCAATACTAGGGACTAAC
The DNA here is from genome assembly GCF_022682495.2 of Desmodus rotundus. NCBI lineage: Eukaryota > Metazoa > Chordata > Mammalia > Chiroptera > Phyllostomidae > Desmodus > Desmodus rotundus. The sequence continues at coordinate 39,232,223 of NC_071390.1, forward strand.
TTCCAAAAGAATCCTAGTATTCACTCTCTTCTGTCCTTGTTTACTTTTCTCATCCCTCACCTGCTCCCTTGGATCACATCACAAATAAGTCATCTGCATAAAAGCCTCTGCCAGAGGCTCTGCTTTGTGTGGAACCCAGGCTCAGACACTGTGCTTGCTCACTTGTCATGAGAAATACTGCTGTCTCACACAGCAGCTATGGATTATTAGAGGCAAAATTGCATTCAAGTAAAATGCCTCATTCTTGATGGTAGTCTTCAAAGCATTTTGATGCAAAACACATATATACAAGATCTCAAACACAAGTTTACCTGTGGTACCCATCCCTTGCCCACGGCTTACTCTCCCCAGATGTCAGCATCTCCTACAGCACCCACCCATCTCTCTGATAGTGCCAGTTCTGGAGATAGTGCCCACCCTGCTCCACAGCTGCTTCTAGCTGAACTCGTCCACTGGCAGCCCTAGTAAGGGAAGAGGTTCTGGGCTAGAAGTGCCAGTGGGCTGGCTACTGATCAGCCCAAGGCAACATCTGGCCCAATGGTAGCCCATGCATGACCATCAGATGGCTCACTAGGTGGCCAAGTGAGAAAGCATATACTGAACTAGATTGATGTAATGAGTTAGGACAAGCACTCTAGCTCACTCAGAATTTGAACTTGAAAATATATGAAAGATTAGATGGTCATGGTAAAAGTGGAAGGAGCAGACATGCAGAGAGAAGCAGACTCGGCATGAAAAGGAGACCATGTGGACCAGGACAGAGTGGTCCTGAGGTGTCCTCTAAAGCACCATCAAGCTCAGGTTTCCTTCTAATAACTGCTCTCTGGTGGCCCCTCTTCTTTTTTAAGTTGGCTTAAGCATGTCTTAACTTTCTTATAAGCAGATAAACCTAAACCTGTTTTTATTTTACCTCTGTCTCTCAAGATCCTGTTTTCCTTAGGCCAGTAACAAACAGGGATATCTAATAGGTATCAACTCTCTTTAGACAGGAACTCTCTAGGGGAAGTGCTTCACCTCAAATAGATGATTCCAAAGCACCGGGGCAGGTCAGCAAGAGAGAGGTTGGGGGAAGTGAAGACAGTTTCAATGTTCCTTAGATGACCCTACAGAAGCAGCTGTTCAGACAGCCTATGAACAGCTCCTGCCCCATGGTAGGAATTCAGTCCTGGAGAAAATGACAGCTATCTACTCACATCTGGCAATTCTTCGACTTTATCCACAGAGGGTTGAGCTTGTGGCTTCTCAGCAGTCTCGCCAGTGACTAATACCCATGGTATAGGGAGTCTACATAACAAATTTGCTGGGGTTGTCCAGATTTCAAATATGCTATCCCATATCCCAGGGTTGTTATAAATCATTGATCTATCCCAGAAGTTTCAGTGTTTAGTAAATAGTTTCAAAATAATCCTAACTGGTGGGCATTACAATACAGAGACACATGGATTCAAAATATGGGATTCCCACTGGCTGAGGAAATATTAATGACTCACGGAGACAGATACACCATGTGTTTAAATCTGTCTGGATGTAATCTCCCACTTCAAAATTACTTGAAACACAGTAAAAATCATTGAAATCATCATAGAATTTGACTTTGCTATAAAAATGTGTACAAAGCAGAGGAGAAAATATAGTTTCAAAGGGATCCTGCAATGGAAATATCCCTTTTGGAAGAAACATTATAATTTAAAATAATGTTTTCTCCCTGCTATACTGCACTTCATCAATTTTGAGATGCCAACTTATTTAGAATTTTATACTTCTGAAACTGGGATTCATCTTTTTTGGTGGGTAGCATTTTCTATTTTAATTGAAAGCATTTTTTTCTTTCTTGGTGTACATAAAATAATGGTGCATTTTATAATTAATGGCATCTTAGATTCAATAATATACAGTGATAGTGATGTAAATGTCACTCAGAGTGGAATACTTGATAACACTTGTTATATTATATTAGATAAACACAAGCTTGCTGTCAGCCCTGTAGCTTCAAGTGTTGAAGAAATGTATTACAAATATGTCTTTTAAAATGCAGTTTGTGGCAAATCACACATCATTCTGAAAGACAGAGTTATGGCTCCACATATTTAGACTGTGCCTCTAATTTCTACCTCCTTTGAATCAATATAAATAATGAAAATATACCATTGTTTCAGAGGCTCAAGGTACTTGGCAAAGCATTGTGCCTCAAAATAATGATAGAGGCAGCTCACTGTTAGTATAAAAAAGTCGCCCCTGTCATAGCAAGTCATGTCTTAAAGGCTAACACTAGAATGCTGGCATTAGCAGGGACATAAGACCAATGGAAGAGAATTGAGAATCCAGAAACAGAGCCTTGCATTTTTGGTCAATTGATTTTCAACAAAGGTGCCAAGACAAATAATGGGGAGAAAGAGTTTTTTCAACCAATGATGCTGGGACAAGTGGATATGCAAGTGAACAAAGATGAATTTGGACTTTAATTTAACACCATATTCAAAAATTAACTCAAATGGAACATACAGATAAATGTAAGAGCAAAATGATAAATCTTTTAAAAGAAAACATAGGTGAAAATCTTGGCGATCTTGAGTTAGACAGAGTTAGTAGATGTGACACCATAGAAGAAAAAACTGGAAAAAGGGACTTCCATCAAAAAATGTTGTGTGCTTCAAAAGACAGTACTTAGAAAATGGAAATGGTAATCACAGACTTGGAGGAAAAAAATGCAAATCATCTGATAAGGGACTTAGATCGAGATTAGGTAAAGAACTCTTACAACTCAATAACAAGAAGACAAATAACCCAAATAAAAAAATAGACATTTCACTGAAGAAAACACACGTATAGAAAATAAGCAAATAAAAAACATGCTTAAAATATTGAGTCATTAGGGAAATAAAAATCATCCACAATTAGATACCACTACATGCCTATTAAAATACTTTTTTAAAATCCTAGAAAATACCAAAAGCTGACGAGGATGCATAACAACTGAAACTCTCATACGTTCCTGCTGCTGCCAATTTGGAAAACATTTACAGTTTTCAAAAAAAAATACAGTTAAACATATACTTAACCATTCCACTAACAACCCTATTCTTATGCATTTACCCAAAAGAAATGAAAACTTGTATTCACACAAAGCCTATAGACAAATGTTTATAGCGGTTTTGTTCATAATCACCAAAACCGGGAAAAGTCCAAATGCTCTTCAACTGGTGAATGGATAAACAGACTGGTGCATGATACAATGAAATACTACACAGCAATAAAAAACCTGTTATTCCACGCTAAAATATGGATGAACTTCAAAAACATTATGTTCAGTAAAAGAAACCAGGCACAAAATTTAAATTATGCATTCCATTAATACAAAATGTTCAGAAAACACTAGTGTACAAATACAGAAAATAGATTAGTGGTTACCAGGGGTTGGAAAAGAATGGAAGGAGACCGCAAACAGTAATGAAGGATCTTTTTGGAGTGATGGAAATATTATTATAAAACTGGATGCAAGAGCTGGTCGAACAACTCTGCAAATTTACTAAACATCATTTCATTGTACACTTAGATGAATTTTATGGATATTTCATATAAATGGAATTATACAGTTATACCTCAATAAAGCTGATTTTAAAAAAAGTTAGCACTGGACTGGTTATGAAAGTTTTTGAGTTTGACATCTTGCCAGGTTAGACAAGCAACTAATGCTTACGTGCCTGTTTCTACTATAATAAACCACACAACGCTTGTTGACAAGGTTATTGGCGTGGTCATATAACAGTATGGATACCAATTTTGGAGCTGTGAACACATAGGCTCTAATAATACGTTTTGGAAATTATCAAATAACTGAAGCATAACATTGGTGAGGATAGATGCCGACCGCATAGCTTGAAAGAATTATATGAGTTGAGAACCAAGATGGCGGCGTAGGTAGACACACTGCGCCTCCTCGCACAACCAGAACTGACAGAGAATCGAACAGCAAGGGGGACCAACACCAAGAAAATAGAAAATAACCATTCATCCAGACTGGTAGGAGGGGCGGCGACGGGCACCGGGGTGGAGAGGACTCGCGTGGCTGTGGCGGGACTGAGACTGGCGGAGTGTGGGACAAATGGCGCAGGCAGTCTGAGCACTAGCAGACCCTGCGGCTCCACATTTGCACAGATAAACCCAGAGGGCCAGACTCAGAGTGGTGGAGAGCGGGGCAGGCAGAGCAGTGGGTAGCACCCCGCGGCACCACATTTGCCCACAGATAAACCGGACAAACGGCGGGGAGTGAAGCAGACCGCGTAACCCAGGGCTCCAGCTCAGGGAAATAAAGCCTCAAACCTCTGATTGAAAACGCCCGTGGGGGTTGGGGCGGCAGCAGGAGAGACTCCCAGCCTCACAGGAGAGGTCGTTGGAGAGACCCACAGGGGCCTAGAGTGTGCACAGGCCCACTTACTCGGGAACCAGCACCAGAGTGGCCCAGTTTGATTGTGGGTATCGGAGTGAAAGATTGAAATCCGGAGGAGAGTAAGGCGGGCACCATTGCTCCCACTCGACCCCTCCCCCTCGTACAGCGTCACAGCGCTGCAACCAGCATTACCCCGCCCTGGTGAACACCTAAGGCTCCGCCCCTTAAAGTAACAGTCGCGCCAAGACCAAAAAAAAAAAAAAAAAAAAAAAAAAAATGGCCCAAATGACAGAACACTTCAAAGCTCCAGAAAAAATACAACTAAGCGACGAAGAGATAGCCAACCTATCGGATGCACAGTTCAAAGCACTGGTTATCAATATGCTCACAGACTTGGTTGAATCTATTCGAAAAACAGATGAAAAAATGAAGCCTATGCTAAGAGAAACAAAGGAAAATGTACAGGGAACCAATAGTGATGAGAAGGAAACTGGGACTCAAATCAACGGTGTGGACCAGAAGGAAGAAACAAACATCCAACCAGAAAAGAATGGAGAAACAAGAACTGGGAAAAATGAGGAGAGGCTTAGGAACCTCCCGGACGCCTTGAAACGTTCCAACATCCGAATTATAGGGGTGCCAGAAGGAGAAGAGGAAGAACAAAAAATTGAAAACTTATTTGAACAAATAATGGAGAACTTCCCTAATCTGGCAAAGGAAATAGACTTCCGGGAAGTCCAGGAAGCCCAGAGAGTCCCAAAGAAGCTGGACCCAAGGGGGAACACGCCAAGGCACATCATAATTACATTACCCAAGATTAAACGCAAGGACCTACATCCAAGATTACTGTATCCAGCAAAGCTATCACTTAGAATGGAAGGGAAGATAAAGTGCTTCTCAGATAAGGTCAAGTTAAAGAAGCTCATCATCACCAAGCCCTTATTATATGAAATGTTAAAGGGAGTTACCTAAGAAAAAGAAGATCAAAAATTGGAACAGTAAAAATGACAGCAAACTCACAGTTATTAACGACCACACATAAAACAAAAACGAGAGCAAACTAGGCAAACAACTAGAACATGAGGGTTGTCATTAAGGGAGTGGGAGGGGGAGAGAGGGGGAAAGGTACAGAGAATAAGTAGCATAGATGATAGGTGGAAAATAGACAGGGGGAGGGTAAAAATAGTGTAGGAAATGTAGAAGCCAAAGAACTTATAAGTATGACCTATGGACATGAACTATAGGGGGGGAATGTGGGAGGGAGGGGGGTGGGCAGGATGGAGTGGAGTGGGGGGGGAAATGGGACAACTGTAATAGCATAATCAATAAATATATTAAAAAAAAAGAAAAAAAAAGAATTATATGAAAACACACCTGAAGTTCCTTCAGTTGATGTGGAAGTTGATATTATAAAATACTGAAGTGTTTTCATATTTATACACTGGTACTAGAGACATTGAAATCATTTTGTGATTTTTACCCAACTGCTTTGCAGACAAATTTGATTGTGTTTGAATATAAGATTTCCAAGATTAATGCCTATCCTTGAAGGATCCCAATAATATTTCAACTTCTATAAGGTTAACTTTATCAGTTAAAAATGATAAATGGTTCTTAAGAAAGTTTTCAGAGATCCTGAGGCATAATTTTCATATTTATGGTGTTCCTTAGGGCAAGCAGATGTTGTAACAATCAACCTCCAAATTTCAGTGGCGAAGGACGATAAAAGTTTATTTCTTGCTCATGTTGTAGTGCAGAGCAGGTCATTAACTCTGACTTCCAAGCAGTCACTTAGGGACTCAGGTTTCATCCATCTTATGGCTCTACCACCCTCTACTCCCATGGAGCTTTCTTCATTGGAAAATTTTTATAGTCTAGACTTGGAGGTGGTGTGTATCACACAGGTACATAGTTCACCGGGTGAAACCCAGGTACCTGGACACGCCTGGCTGGAAGGGAGTTTGGAGAAAATAATTTAGTTATGTGCCCAGGAAGATGAGAAAACATGTGTGACTGGGCAGTGATATCTGTGCCTCATGGCTTTTGTTATACAATGTTCCTATTAATTTTTTCAAAACTTTTTTGATATAATCAACATACGATGAATTTCATCTTTCAGAGTGTACAATTCAGTGGTTTTGTGGTTTTTAGTATATTCACGAAGTTGTGAATAAACTAAAAACTGCTACCTTTGTGGGGTTGCTTTTTCCACCCCCAAAAAGGAACCCAGTACCCATTATCAGTCATTCGCCATTACCCCCTAACCCCAGCCCCTGGCAACCACTAATATACTTTCTGTTCCTATGACTTTGACTCTTCTGGATATTTCATATAAATGGAATTATCTATAATACATGGCTTATTATAAGTGACTTTTTTCACTTAGTACAATGTTTTTGGGATTCACCCATGTTGTAGCTGTGATATGTTGTAGTCATATGTATCATTCCTTAATTCTTTTCATTGCCAAATAATATTTATTATATTGTGTGACATACCACATTTTGCTTATCCATTCCTCAACTGATGGACATCAGAATTGTTTCCACTTTGTGGCTCCTGTGAATTACACTGCTATGAATATTCTTATACAGGTTTTTGTGTGGACATGTGCTTTCCGTTTTCTTGGGTGTATACCTACAGGTGGAATTGCTGGGTCATGTGGTAACTCTATTTTAACAGTCTGAGGAACCGTCAAACTGTTTTCCAAAAGGTTGCAATATTTTACAATCCCACAGCAATGTGTGAAGATTCCAAAATTTTCATATCCTTACCAACACTTATTACCTGTTTAATTTTATTTTAGCCACCCTAGTGAGTGAAAAGTGACTTTTATTTGCATTTCAGTGATGCTAGTGATGTTCTTTCTGTGCTTTCTGGCCATCATGTATCTTTTTTGGAGGAATGTCTATCCAAGTCCTTTGCTCACTTTTGAATTATTTTTCTTTCGTTGTTGAGTTGTAAGACTTCTTTACATATTCTGGATAGAAATTCCTTATCAACAACCTTGATTTGTAAATGTTTTCATCTATTCTTTAGTTGTCTTTCTACTTTCTTGGTGGTGTCTTTTGAAGGGAAAAAGTTTTAACTTTAACGAAGTGTAATTTGTGTATTTGTATTTGTCACATGTGCTTTTAGAAACCATTACCTAAATCCAGGGTCACAAAAATTTATTCCTATGGTGTCTTCTAGGAGTTTTATAGATTTAGCTCTTATATTTAGGTCTACGATCCATTTTGAGTTAGTCTTTACATAAGTGTGAGGTAGGAGTGAAACTTCATTCTTTTGCACGTGGATATACAGTTATCCCAGCAATCATTCGTTGAAAAGACTATTCTTTCTCCATCAAATTGTTTTAGTATTCTTGTCCAAAGTAAATTCACTAGAAAAGTAACGGTTTATTTCCGCACTTCCGGTTCTACTCCACTGGTCTCTCTGTCTACACCTCTGCCAGTACGTACTGCCTGGATCACTGTAGTTTTGTAGCAGGTTTCGAAATTGGGAGATGTGAATCTTCCAACTTTGGGTTTTTCCCACCATTCTGTTTTAAATATTCTGTATCTTTACCATTGTTTTTTACAATCTCTTTTCCAAAACTGAAGAGAGGAAAGTGTGGGGAAGGGGAGATGTTCAGGTGGGAAAAAGAAAATGTGGGCATGGGAAGCCAAAAGTGTGTACGTGTATTTGAATGACTATTTTTGCTTTACAAAGTAAAAATTCTTTAAGAAAATTGTTATTCATAATAATTACCATAATGTGGAATTTGACAGCTGTTTTCAAGGAAAGTAGGCATGAATAGTTTTAACTATGAAGACCTTGAGAATATAACATAGTCTTCATCAATTATCTCTGATTCGCTTGGATGCAAAAAGCCCTGAATGGGATAATGGAGGGGGGTCATTTTATTCTTTTTGCAAACCTAACTGCTTCATTATGAAATTCGATTTTTAAAGGACTTTATGCCCTTAATGTAAGGTGAACTTGGTAGCCAAGTGGAACAAGGTAAAATTATCTATAAAGCAGAGGATATTGGTGCCTAGAATATTGGTATTCTTGATTGCTAAATTAGTCAATGTACACACTGTGCCTTCACTGTTAGAGAGTTAGAGAAGCCACTGGTGACCTTTGAAATGATAAAATATCACTTGGTCTTCCTAATGATTACTCAGAGATGTGCCCAAAGGTGACTGTAAAGAACTGGGAACAAATAATATTGAGCAAGTGGGGAGGTTGCACCACATGGTAGGAAAAATACAGAGAGGCTTTAGGATAAGACAGCTGTGGATTTCAAACATGGACTTCTAACTGGCTTCCTGAACTTCAGAAAGATATTAAGCTTCACTCTTGTTATCTCTAAAAATTGGTACATAGCTCTTGCAGAACTGCTCTGAAGATAAGTGATTAAGAGAGACAAGAGATGCATGTGAACGTGCCCCAAAAATACCTGTCGCAGAGAGGGCCCTCAAGTCAACCTCAGTTTCTTTTTTCTTCAAATGCTGACAGGTGGATGAATGCTGAAAAAGACTGCCCAGATAATACAATAACTGGATGATAATAATAAATTTGGCATTTCTTCCCAAGAAATCATATTTTTTCAATAAAATAGCTGTCAAGTAAGATTCATGAAACATGATATTATTTTTATATCTTTCAGAAGAATTTTCCTATAAGTAAATAAATCATTTTTAAAAGCCTAGTTGTCAGCTCAATTGCCCTAATTCGTGGTTATAAAAAGCACGTTTCTTTAACAGTTTGAGACTCTGTGAACATCATACACTCACCAATCAAGATTCATGTTCTCACGAGGAAGTGAGACAACCAGAAAACAGGAAGTTAGATGTATGCAAAAGTGTGTGTCCCGACTGCGCATCCAAGAATGAGAATGAGGATGTGGTCTCTGTGTCCAGGGTCAAGTCTACGATGGAAGACCAAGTGCCCCTGATTCCAGATTATGGTTGATATTGCACCAGGGAATCTGCTTTTCGCTCACCATTGTTTCCTTGACAACAGCACCTGACACACAGCAAGTGTTCAATAAATATTTGTCGAAAGAAGGAATAAATGAGCGAACCACAGCAGGCATCATCTGATACAGTAGTTTACAGACATGTTTTGAGTCATGACTCTTGGTTCAAACAAAATATTCAAACGCAATATGACACACAGAGGCCGGAGAAACCTCTCTGGTCCAGGAGGCAGACCGAGGCCATTGCACCCCAAAGTTCTCTAGATTCTGCAGAGCATAGCCAGGAACCCCTAATCTGGTCAAATTTCTCATTTCAGAGGTGGGAACAGTAAGAGCCCGAGAGGAGCAGGAATCCCTGTGCCCATGGGGAAGAGGGCCCATTCCACCGAGTGTTTGCTGCACTGGGAGGGCGTGTGGACACCTCAGGCCATCCAGGTGGCCTCGCAGAGAAGCAGGTATCAATTGCTCATCCAACTTTTGGAAGTACAACTCATGCTATGGTGCAATGAAGGGCTTCAAGCTGTGAGGGCTGCCTGGCGGCAAGACTCTGCTTTTTTGACTATAACTGTATGTCTTCTCAGCTCTCTGCACAGGAAGAAAATTGGTCCCCAATTTATATGTAAAAGTGTGCCTATTGTCCCTAAATGAAAGGGAATATGGAGTCTTTGGGGAATCACTTGTCTCAGGTGAATGAATGAGAACTGAAGAGATAAATGTAGATTTGGTAATCCTAGAAACCTTCCAGGTCAGAGATTCTATCAGCACCCTGCCAAGAGATAATCTCAGCCTGTACTTTTTTCCTTGGGTCTTCTTATTTGCTCAGGTCACTTGTTCCTCTCCCCTCTCATCACCCTCTTGCAGCCCTTCATTTTAGGTTCAGTGGAAGCTGCTTCTCTTCCTCCACTCTCTGGTGAGCCACAGGCCAGTCCACCCATGGGATGAGTGAGGCTCAGGATCCGCCCCTGCTCTGGAGCCTAGCCACCAAAGCCATTTTTGAATTGCACCATCCTGGATAACATAGAACCTTTCGATGGAACATCAACAACAGTAACAACAACAACACCCTTTGTCAAACTGTTTGAAGACACGGGCAAGGTACCTGGGAAAGTTCTACCACTCAGGCAGAGGTTCAGCACAGTCTGGGGGCTGTGCGCCCAGAGTCCCTGCTGTTCCTCCAATCCGCCTAAAGAGGGAGGTGTTTCCTTAGAATGCCTTCAGCCAGGGGCCAGCCAGGCCCATTTGGGGTTTGGAAGACCACAGCAGCTGGCCAGCTTGTGCACTGGGGGCTATTCATAAACTTCATGTGCCTCCAAACAAACCCCAATTGCACTTTTCACATTTTTTTTTAATTGTGTCCACTAAACTGATGAGTTCTAATAGACCTAGTGGATTACTTAAGAGTCTGGAGACCCAGAATGCTGTGCGGCCTGCCTAATGCTACTCACCAGGTGCTGTTGGGCAAGTTCTGTTACGCTCAGGCTCAGTGAACTCATCTGTAAAGCAGGCACAGTAACACAAGCCCAGCTTATGCCACTGGGTGGTGAAGAGGTCTGATTGTGCTCGAAACAGTGTTGTGTTACAATTAAGGGTGCAAGCACTAGAAGCTGAAAAAATCAGTTTTATACTAATTTTCAGTTACGTCGCTTTGACAGGTTTCTAACCTCTCCACCTCTTAGGTTTTTCATTTGTAAATTTCATTCGCACTAAACCCTTTGGATTATTGTAAGGAATAAATTCATATGACAGGTTAAATAGGGCCAACACCTAGTAAGCTCTTAACAAATGGAACTTGTAAAAAATACAGCTACTGAAGCAAAAACGTTTTCAAACCCTGTCATACCTTGCACAGGTGAGGTGTATTATCTACTCTTTAACTTGGTTCTCACACAAAAAGTAACACAATATCCAAGAAGGAAAGAGCTATTTCCAATCCAAATGGAAGCATAAGACTTGAGAAACGTACCCCCTGATCAAGCAGTTCATGAATGCTTCGTTTATGTACACAGAATCTACACTACTTCCTCAGGGTGTGTCACGAAAGGGTAGACGCCTGGCCATAGGGAGGAGAAAGCTGATACTCCAGTCATATCATCTTGGAGAGTCACTATCAATGTGTTTTCTCTAGCAGCACCAATGAGTCCTTCCTCTGGTCTGTAACCCTATACATTTATTCATTTGAGAAACATCCACGGAGCAATTATGTGCACTATTAGAGTCCATACTAATAGAAATATAAATAGGGCTCAGCCTAGTTGAAGAAGAGGAAAATACAAATAAAAAATAGTTACAATATTGAGAAAGATGGGGAGCAAGCACTGGTGCTATGAGGTAACATAGAAGGGACCCCTCATCTGAGTGACAAAGAGGGGGTGTCCCAAACCTTCCTGAAAGAGATAATGAGCTGAATTTTAATAGGAATCACAAGTTTGCTGTTTGGAATGGGAAGGGGGAAGGTGTTTCAGGAGTTCTTCTCCAATTTCCTCATCTATACAATGCAGGAGTCCCGCTAGAAGTTTTCTAAGATAATTCTCTGGAGAAAGGGTAGCGGGAAATAGTGAACAAGGAGTCTCCTTGCAATAAATCCTGCTTATGGAATCCTCACTGGGCACATGAACGTGAGGGAACATAGCACTTTAGGGAGCTGTGGGTTGTAAGAACAGGTCTGAAAACAAGAGATGAAGCTGGATTGTGACAAGGTCATGGGTATTTACAAAAATCAACCTGGAGCTGTGGAGAATGGGTTGAAGGAGTACAAGCAAAGAAGTAGGTGGCAAAGCAGTCAGTCGGGGGAAATGATGAAGAGATGACTAAGGGTCAGAGGCAGATGCCAAGGTGATTTAGAAGACAAGGCTGAATGCAAAGGTATTAGAAGGTCCAACTGACAGGACTTGGCGGAGAACAATAAAGAGAAGTCAGTAATGACTCCAGGGTCACACCTGGGCCCTTGGAACCGTCTCAGAGCTCTCTCATCAAGCAGGTCATGGATGCTCCCTTTATGTCACAGAATCTACGATCCTCATTCTTTCCAGAGTGAAATTTAGAATCCATTAGGATACTGAGACATATTAACCTCAGGTGTTCTCCACCTTTGTTTCCAGCTTGGAGTTGGTCTGCTGTTGTTTTGGAAGGAAGGACTAGACCCTTGGGATGACTACCAGACAGCTGAAACCTTCAGAAGGAGGAGGTAAACATCCCCTGAGAGAAGGCAGACTCCTCCGCTTGTAACTGATGAAAGCATAAAGCAGCCTGATTTTAGGGCAGCTAGACAACACTCATCGGAAACCTTAGGAATGAGCGTGCCCTTTCACCCAGGATTTCCACCTTTTGGAATTTAGACTAAGGAAAAAAATAATTAAGATGCACCAGGACAGCCCCAAATATTTATTTCAAGGATGTACATTGCAAAGTTGTGTATAATTGTGAGAAGCTGGAAATAAGCATGACATACAAAAGTAGCGCCTGACTTCAGAGGAAGCCAGAGTGAGCCTCGCTCGGCCACTGAGGAATTCTGGACTACAAAGGATGGAGACTCGGATGGAGATGTCCCAAAACCTAGTGAGGCTCTGGAAGTCAGGTAGTGACCTACATGTTCTTTATGAATTGAAAACGAGGGCCTGTGGACAACATGCAGCTATATATCTCAAGAAGAGCCTTTCTTACCCCTTCTCCGAGCTCCCAGGCATAGCTATGCATTCCCAACTGAGCAATAAACATCAGTCTGAGATCCCTTCGGTCATCTCTCCCTCTCTTGTTTCTGCCTATCCCCAGAAGCCTTTGCTTCGTGTCTGAAAGCTGGAAGATGTGCTGAGTCACACTGGGAAAGTGGCATTGGTCTAGGGGGCAGAAAACTTCCTTTCTTTCTTGGACTTTGATTTGAGTCCTATGCTAAGCCTTGGAAAGAGAATGATAAAGAGAACAATCCCTGCATACGGCAGACACCTGCCTCCCCGATACTGGTTCTCCCTTTCCCCCCTACTAACAGAACCCTGGCTGTACTATGAATGTCCAATTAAACAACTGCATTTCCCATTCTTCTGACTACAGGCAACCAAATAACTCCATTCGGACCAAGAAGATACGAGCAGGAGTCACTAAGTGGGGTTTCCAAAAAAGCTCTGTAAAAGGGGAAGACTTGATTAGCGAAAGCTTATTACTCATTGCCCCTACCTTTTGTCCAGCCTAGAATGTAGATATGGGCAGGAGCAGCCATTTTCTGACCACCGGGTGACAAGCACCAGGAAAAAGCCCCATGATAATGGTAGGAAACTGGGCCCCTAATGATATCATGAGTTATTATGGCAAACTTGGCTATGTAAAACAAACGACCAAATGACAAAAAAAATTAACCCCCCAATTGGTCTAAGCTACGGATTAGGTGGGCTTTTCCTACTTGCAACTGAACAGAATCCTGACTGACACTGGACTTGATGGCCTAGGGCAGCAAACAGGCCCCTAACGAACGTCGTCGCCCAGGGTGCTCGCAGTCACGCAGACACAGCACAGGTAGCACGGAGAACACTGAACAGCTGTTCTGGAGAGGGTGGGAGGGTTGCTGGGAAGTGACACCTGGTCAGCAAGGCCTTCCAAAATGCCAGCATGTTTGAGTGGGGTCTTGGAGAATGGGTTGTTCACCAGCCATGGAGAAGCAGAAAGAGCGTTCCAAGGTGAGGGGACAAGAGACATGAAATAACACGACACACTCAAGGAGCTAACACGACTTCACTGACTGGGGAAAAGAATATAGGTGGGATGCTGTGGGGGGTAAGGTAGGGGAGGGGAGGAGGCAGGTCACAGAAAGACTTGTGAGACCTTGGACAAGTCACTGAACTGGTTCACCGCCTGTTTCCTCAGCGATAAAGAAAGGAGGTTCTCCTAGGAGCAGGGATAGCTGCGAATGGAGGGCTGCCCTGCCACCACCTTTTGCAGAAGCCTGGCTGAATGTTCTGGTTCCCTTGCAGGGCACGGAAGTTTCCACAGGAAGTGCTGTCCTGCCCAGCCCCACCTCCGTTGGTTTCCCACTGCATGGTGTATTCCAAGGATTGCACTGGCATTTCAGTTTGAACACTCAGTGGTGACTCAGAACGAACAGAAGTGTGGACAACTGTTTACTAAGAAGACAGCCTTTGGTGTGACAAATTAGAGTGGGCTGCTGGATTGTGCAGTGCTCATGAGCTAGGCAGCTTGGAAATAGCACAGACCATTGTGCGAGGCAACTGATTCATTTTTGTCCTGTCTTGCCAGGCAGGGAGTCACATGCCAATGCAGTCAGACCCCCTGTCCATCCAGGGAAAGTGTTCGTCCTTCTGGACTGTGCCCAAATACCCTGGGCTGTTTCTCCATCATCCCCTGTAACTTACGGTTTTCCTGTGCAGGTATACAACACTTTGTTGAGACTATTCATGCTTTTAGTTTACTGAACCTCTTGGAGCTAACAGACTTCAATCTGTAGGGAGCACCATGAAGTTTTAGAGTCAGAAATCTCAATACTATTTTTAATAGAATGGTAAAAACCAACAAATGTATTGATATCTCTTTGTTACAAGGGAGCAAGGGACTAGATACTATTGGACACACAGATTACTAAAATGCCATTCCTGCCCGAAATAGTTGAATTCAGAGAAAACACAGAGTAGAAAGGTGGTTGCCAAGGGCCAGGGGAGGGGGCCTGGGGGGGTGTCGGTCAAAGGAACAAAGTTTTAGTCCTGCAAAATGAATAAGCACTGGAGATCTAATGGACAGCATGATGACTAAAAAGTGAGAGTACTGTTTTATACACTGGAAAGTTGTTAAGAGGACATAACATGACATGATTCCTGGCCTTAAGCTTAGCATAACCTTAAGAGCACACTAAGCATTTGCTCTAGGCCAGGAGACCAGCAAAGCTGCACAGCAGACAGATCAGGATTCAAATTCTGGCTCCAGCACTGACAACAGGTGTGGGCCTGACTTATTCCCCTAACCTGTCCCAGCTTCTGTTTCTTCGTCCACCTACAGGGATAATAGTAGGACCTGCCTCTCATGGATAACTAGAGATAATGTAAGTGTTGTATGGTAGAGGGCAGTTGCTCCATAAACGATGGCTATGCCTATTGTTAAGCACAAAAGTTAAAGAATTCAAAACCATTGAGTGGCATCAAATGGCAGTGCAAGGTAACTGCTGAAATCGTGACTTAAAGAGTCAGGGACTTCCTTGCCTATATTTTGTTCCCGTGGGTATCACTACAAACCTCTGAGGAATATCTCTATTTGCAGATGAGAAAGGGGAGGGTAGAGAGAATTTCCAGGTGACCAAGGCCTTCAGTTCAGAAGAGGGAGAAATTGGGAAGTTGAGCTGGGCTGGAGGCTTCAGAGGTGGAAGCCCATCATTTAGTCCACCAACGATTACAAACACCAACTATTTGCAAAGCATCATTCTGAGCAAGATGGACAAGATCCCTGTCCTTGTGGGGTTGCGGGGAGGATTTGAAGTGATAGGAAGAGAAGAAGGGAAAAGACATTGCAGCTGTAGAGTGGTTACCCAGACTTCAATGAACCTGGCTCCCCCTCACACACCTGCCCAAACTGCCACCACCCCTCTGCCCCCAGTATTGTCTGGGACCACTTCGCATTTGCTGTTACACCACCCCTTGTTTGGCTTGTCCTAATTTCCTGACTCCCATTTTGCACCTTGCCCCCATGGCATTCTGTTTCCCCCAACACCTTGGATGGTCATCTCACCTGGCTCCGTGGTGTGCCTCCAGGCCATATTCTCCATCTAAGTTCCACCTCTGCAAGTCAGAGGCCCTCAGGCAGCAAGCCTGCTAATACTCCGGAGGGGCTCATCTTAGCTAAGCTGGCATCCACTCACCTACCATCTCACGGGGGAAGAGCAATTAGACAAAGAAAATACTAGGAGGATTTGTTGAGAATGAACCCAAATACTGGAGTGAGAATGACAAAGAATTGTCTATTGGTTTATACAAACATGCATGCATGAGCACACGCATGCACAAATCCACCACCAAATATGTGAACGTATGTGTATTAGATAAAACTTCATTTTCCCCCATAGAATGGAAGGTCCAGGAGCAGAGATTTTTAAGTTTTCTTCTCCAGAAGAGAGTCCTGGCATCCAATAGACCCCACAAGTACATGCTGAGTGAATGAATGAATCTGTGCAGCCCGTGCAACAGCTCCCGGCAGGGAGAGCTGCCTGGGCTGAGACATGAACCTTCGCGGGGTGCAAGGAAGCCTCCCAGGCTGGGGCCAGGCTGATGCCCTAGATCCATGAAGTAATGGGAAACCACTCTACAGAATAAGGGTGAAGCACTTGGCTGTTACAGGAAAACAAAACAAAACAACCACAGGAGAGAAGAAAGAGAAGGTGGGAGCCCAGCTGAGAACTGATACGGGGAGGAATCACAGCAAAAGGAGGCCCCACTGAAGGTTCCACAGAAAAGAGGCTAGGAGGAGAAGAAATTTGTCTAACAAATTTCATGAACAGATTTTGAGTGTTGTGTTATGTAAACCTTCTCATCCAATTGCCCTCAAAGGACCACCAGGTATGCCTCACACCACTTCCTTCTGTCCTTGTGCAGGTGGAGTTGCTATCAGTGGTGAGTAGAGAAGAGCTAAGAGAGGAATACAGTGACAGTTGACAGCTGGGTCCCATCTATTGTTTGTGGGGTCTGATATAAACTCAGAGAAGCTTCTCCCAGGGCCAGGCAGGGACCACCAGCCAGTGTTTACCAATCAGACTCTGCCGTGGCTAGGCTCTCTTCTTCCACTCTTCTCTCTGTTTCATGCTCTTCTTGTCCAGTGTGATTGGACTGGACTGGGCATTATCCTTGTTTTAGGACTCTTATTACTGCTGGAATTCATTGTGTTCAACCTCTGCTAATGTGATTGCACACAGGTACCAAATATTTATCAATTGGGGTTGAAGTTTAGATGATTTCCCAAATATGCTCTGAAAGACACTGGCTGCTGGTCTATTATGTAACCTAGAAAATGGCTTGTGTCTCTCTCCAATGAATGCCCAGTGTCTTTTGGCTGGCTGTATTGTTTACCTCCCTGCAAAAATTGGAGAGTTATACCTTCGTCTTTTGGCGGAAAGCTTCCCTTCCAGATTAGACTCCAATGGGAACCTCATACAGACCCACAGCTCTTCCTGCTTAACACCCTGGGAGGTGTGTTCAGCAGTAACCCAGGGGAGTCTTTCTAACCATTCCAGGCCCAATAAGGAGCAGGCCCTTCAGAACCTGCTTCGAAGAAAACCTGAAGATCCACCGATGTACCCGGGAGCATTTCTGCGAGCCCTGGTACAGAACGCCAAACAGTTACTGAGTCGACTAGCTCAGGCTACAAACTTAGGTTTGATTAAAAGAGAGCAAATGTTGAATTACTAGGGAACTTGGACTAACAGTTTTGTTATTCTTGGGTTGACTTTCATTTTTCCTATGAGTGTGGGGATGTCACAGTTTGAGATGAGCTGCTGCCACCATGAAATCCCTTTTACAGGTAAGGCAACTCAAGGCAAATGACCTGCCGGCTAGATAGGGCCAAATCATAGAGTCCACAAAGTGGTTCCCTGCCCTGGCTGCTTCTTAGGACCATCTGGAGAGTTAGAAACACACACACACACACACAAACAATGCCCAGGCTGCATCCTTAACAAATCAGATTTAATTAATTTAGGGAGAGGCTCCATTACTAGTATTTTTAGAAAGTTGCCCAGGGGATTCTAAAAATGCAGCTAGGTCTGAGAATCTCTGGCAGACCTACCCACTTCCAGTTTACAGCTCAACAGACCACAGTGTTTTCCCTTATCGCCCATTCCAACCAGGTCAGCCAGGCAGTGGCGGGGTGGGCACTTCAGTTCCCTCAACACACTCCTGAGAGACCTGAAAGCATTTGCTCGCTTTGCTCACCTGGGGAAGGGGGAGACTGAGATCTCTCAGAACTATTTGCTATATCTGAGGATGTAGAAGGCTGTTCTAGCACAGAGTAATGGCTCAGTAAATGGTAGGGGCGGTAAAGACAGTTGTTATAATCTTGGGGCAGTAGCTTTCTTTTTTCTATTTTTTTAATTACAATTTGCATTCAGTATTATCCTGACACTCTCAGGTGTACAGCATGGTGGTTAGACAATCACATGCTTTACAAACCCAGTCCAGATCTCACAGTCCAATGGCAGAACTGTGGCACCAGCCCTGGGGACTGAAAACAAGTGCCACCACTCTTGTCAAACACTAACTTCTTCAAGTCAGTCTTGGACACACAGCCGCACACACACTAGCATCTTCACACCTACGTATGTATCCAGGAAGTGGCCCCGTCAGCACCTTCAGTGTGGAGGAGCCAGGATGACAGATAAGCGAGGCGTCCTGGGGTTATCAGCGCCAACCATCACAGTTTTCGCTGTCGGTCTGAGTGTGCAGAGGTCCACGGCAGGACCTCCCGATACCGAGGAAACGCAGAGAGGAATCATTTACTACCCGCTTGCCTAATCATTTCCACTTAACACACAGTGAAAGCAGAACTTTGTGACACATTTACCCTGTCTGGGCAAAGGTTCTGCATTTTCTGGATAATCTTGGGAAAAAAAAAAAAACCAACCCTTGTCCATGAGGGAGGGAGAGCTTCTCCACCTTTCCTCTTTTCAAGAAGCACTGGGTTTCTTCACCCGTATGCCGTTCATTTGTATGCCCGGCACTGTGCTGGGGACCGAGGGCTGAAGGCAAGGTAGAGATGGCACTGCACTGGAGTTGGCAATATCCCTGCGGAGAAAACTGGTATCCAGGCAACCCCAGTGCTAGCAGCTCAGGCCCTATTCCTGGGATACCTGAAAGGACTGTCCATTCTGTCAGTGAGCACTCCAGGTCAGGAGCCTCGTGGCAATATCACTGTTCAGCCAGCATGCACTAGTATAGCCATAATGGTTATCAAACTATCAAGCTGGCAAACTGCTGCTGTCCTAACCATCTCCAGTGCTGCCCACCACCACCTTGAAAATGCTGCATTGAAGGAGTTAACCCCTGACACACGAGGTCTGCAGGGCAATGTTCTGACACCACTCCAGCCTTCTGATTAGTCAGTGCCTCTGGTAAGTGGGCTGTCCAACATTCTGAATTATACCCTGCCTCTGGGTCCGTGGAGTTCCTGTACAGAGAGGTCTAAGGGGCTCTAATCTACTTGTAAGGTAGAGATTAGAGCCCTGTCTCGAAGCTGCACGTGCAGAGCAGAGGCATGGGTTTTACTTTGATTGTGTGTCTATTTGGGATATGCTAGGGGAGCTGGTGGCTGTTTTAAGCAACTAGAGTCCTTACTGACACAAACCACCTCTTAACAATGCTTCCACTCTAAATTTAAAAGTTCGGAAGCCTGTATTTCCGGAAAGGCCCTCTCATAAAGAAAGAGAAAACCAACTCAATATACTGAAATCCAGACAAATACATTAAGAAAATATTTGTCATTCAGAAAGATGATAATAGGGCTCCATTCCCTGATAGGGAAACTTTTCAGGAATGTATTCCTTGGCAAAATGTGGCACAGTCCCTGCACTTTGCACATGAGAAGCAGCTCTGCTGGTTGCTACCAAAAGTCAGTGTGTTCCACCAGGAAATTAGCATTGTCCAGAGGAGTGCCCAAGAAATGATTATCTAAAGATTGAAGGGTGGACGTGAGGAGAAAGATAAGGGAATTTCTCCTCCTTCCTCTCTGCCTCAGGCAGCACCCCAAGCTGCAATCCATAACGTTGGTGGTACCAGCTCTCACAGGACAAGGCTTCTAGCTTCTGCCAGGAGGGCAGCCCCTGAGCTCCCACAATTCTGCCTCCTCCTCCTCTACCTTTCTGTGGTTGGAAATCTTGAGTTGCCTCATTGGCCCCTGTTGGCTTTTCTGCATCCTTATCACTTGTGCAATTAATTTCGTGCATGAAATGCCCTTTCGTTCTCTCTGTGTGGTGTCTCTTCTCCTGGCTAGACTCTAACTGATACACTGACTAACTGAGCTCTTTAGAATGTTCCTTTCCGTCCTTGGGCTTCAGTTTCCCTGTTTATAAATGAGACTGGAAGTACTTACCAGTTTTCTTTCAGCTTCATGGCATCTATGGATGTGAGGCCCCACATACCGGGGACCTCTGAGGACTGGAAGGCCTTTCACTCATCATTTGGTTTTTCCCAAAGTAGTCTACAATTTGAACTGCAGCTTTAAATTCTTTCTTTGGAAAGAGTCAGAGTATAAATGATAAAAAGTATATTTTTTAACTATGCAATTTTAAAAGAAACAGATTCTTGTTTCTGCCTCATTTCATAATTTGGTGTTTCTTTTTCTTTTTTTAACTAAGTGTTGTAGGTTTAAATGGTTTCCCTTAGTCCTAATACTCCCCCATGCGGCAGCGTGGCCAGTGTTTGTGACTGGGTTCCACTTCTTCTCTCTTTTTTCATTTGTTGGAGGGAGCATCTAAATCACCATCTTTCTGGGTTAAGAGCTGCTCTTCATTTAGTTTCTCCCCAAGCACCCACCTGTGCCCTGGGTCATTTTAACTGCCTTTCTCTCCATCCTTGGAAATCCTTAGATGTTTTCTGTGGCTGCGGCAGGTGATCACTCAGAAGATGAGTGGATGTATGGTTTAGGTGGGAGTGGTTCTGTTGGTTTCCCCTTTTCTCTTCCCAGGCACTATGTTGCACAAGCACCTTACCCCACCCCACCCCATTCTCCAGCAGAGGTCCCTCTGGGCCGCTGTGGGGCGGCGCTATGGTCCTTGCTGGGCCCTCCTGGCAGTCCTGGTGCCAACACCCGTGGACTTCCTCAGCTGCCTCCTGAGCTCATGGAGGCAAGACTCAGGCAACCAGAGGGGCTGGAAGCACATGCTTTTTATGGCTAGATCCCTGTCAGGAGTGATTCAGCAGGCAGTGACACATCCGTTTCCTAGAACTGGACTCTGAGAGGAAGAACAGGGATGGCCACACACGCAGCCTCGTCAAAGTGGCCCAAGGGGGTCAGAGTCAGATGTGGTTCCATCGCATACGATCAATGCAAACTTCTCTAATAATAATGGTCAACAATATTTATTGCGCTACATGTATGTGATATGTACCATGCAAAGTTTCCCTGCATGCATTATCTTGTATAATTTACACAGTCATGTGGGGAAGATTTTATAGATGAGGAAACAAGCTGAGAGAAATTAAGCAACTTGACCAATATCATATAACTAGAAAGTGATGGAGCCAGGAAATCCCCCAGGTCTATCTGCTTTCACAGTCTGTTTGCCACATTGCGAGTGAACTAAATTTTCCACGTGTCAGTTACCTTGTTACTTTTCCTTTCACATCAGGATATCAGTGCCTATCTTGCAGAATTCTTTCTCTCTTTCTGTCTCTCCCTCCCACTTAACATTTGTTAAGCGATTTTATCTATGCACTGAGTTACATCTGGATAACGGTAGCATTCACGAGCCAAAAAAGAGGTACAATTTCAAATACTACAGTAAGTATGCAAAATTTACTTGCAAGGTGGCAGGTATTTGGGGAGTTTTTCTTAAGTGTTACATGAGTCTGGATTCAAGTGGGTCCTCGAAATGCGCACAAAGAATCCATGACGCTGTAAAATGATGGAGGCATCTCCCCGCACACAAACACACGCCCCCTTTGCACCTGTGGAGCACAGGAGTGCTGGCTGCAGGAAGGGGTCCTTGCATGAGCAGAGAGCAACTCCTGGGGGTGCAAGTGGGGCCACCAGATCTTGTCTGTGCCCCTTTCTGTCCAAAACTGATGGAGAACTAGCTCAGAACAGGCCCGAAGCAGTGGGCTAGCACCAGGAGTTACTTGGAAGTAGCTGGAACCAGGCACATGAGCAACACAGAGTCCCTTTCCATTTGCAAATTTAACATTCAGGGTCCCACTAGTTCAGGAGCAGAATGGGGGGGGGGGGAGGTGAGGGAAAGCGGGCTGGGGCCATGGGCAGACTGCGTGCAGCAATACTGGCAGAGCCACCGTTTGATTCACTTTCTCTTGAAGATAAGGCGCATCTCGGCAGCAATGGGTCATTCTCCACATGAGGTTACCTATGAGGAGAAACCCTCTAGAAGTGTGAAACCAAACTTGTTTATTCATCAGGGACAGCACCGTCAAGGAAACAGATAACTTGAATGAAGAAACTCGAAAGAGCAGTTCACATGGGGTGTGAAAGGGCCCGTGGGCCCTGGAAGATGTGCCTGGTAGTGACGGGGGCTAGAGCTGGAGCCGATAGAACATTTGAGTACTCAACTCACCAGGGTGCGCCTCCTTAGCAGACATCTGGGCTCTATTTCCACTTCTATGAAGGAGAACGAGGGAATGCCTGGCTGTCTTCAGGATAGGGTGTTCTGGCGGAAGGTCATGCTTCTGGACTGCAGATTGCATATGCTTCCAGAGCCCACGTCAGAGAAAAGCATATTGAAAGCTCCTCTTTGACCTCTGGGGGTGAAAAGCGTCAAAGGGAAAGGGCAACAATTTGCAGCTTTGGAAGCACAAGCAATTATATACTGATGTGTGGCAATTTCACACTTACCTTACAGTGCCCAGGATGACCACTTGGCTCCCCCAGCATTTGTATCAACATTATCTGTATTATTGCTTTACACACAGCGCCAGCAGACTGGATCTACAGGAAGAAGGCTTTAAACAACAACAACGGCCACTTAATGGGTCTCCAGAGAGAGCTGAGTCCAGGCAGGACAGCATTTTTAGGCAGGCAGTAACAATGTTTACATAGCCACTTTCCACCAGTCTGCAAAGTAAAACAATCTTTCTGGAACAGAGAATGGAGACTATGGGGAGAGGGGTGAGGAGGAGAGACAAACAGGAAGGTAACAGAACAGGGAGGAGATGAAGATAAGCATTAGTTAGGGAAATACCTAGAATAGCCAACATGCCCGTATTCAAACCAACTCCCCCAACACCAGCTTCTTTGTCCCACTTTTTAGTCTCTGGGGTCACCATGCTCTTCTCTAAAGTTCCCTGCTTCTCTCCATAGTCCTTTATTCTGTATTGAATTGAAATAATTAGATCCAACATCTGTCTTCACCTTTAGATTCTGAACTTAATGATGGCACTGCCTACACCTGATCGTAGCCCTGACTGACCCAACAAAGGGCTCGTGTGCTGGTTGTTGAGTGTGCTCTTGTTGTATGTAGGACCCTCCGTGTGCGAATGACCTGTGCCTATGCTGTAACCCATTCATGTGGACCAGGGAGAGCCACGGCCTTGGGGGAGTGAACAATATCACCTGGCTAGATCTTTTATTTTCCAGGTTCTTTTCTTTGTGACCTTTACTCTTACATTAACACAAGCTACAGTTGTCCCACATCATTGTTACACTTTAAGGAACAGTGAAAAGGTATTAGAAAGTTTGCTCAAAACACAAGAATTGTTTTCATCCTGACACTAAATGATACCCCAAAGCAGGCCCCACCTTATATCTACAGAATCCTCAAATATACATACCCAGCCCTGCTGAAAACTCCCGAAATGAAGTTGGATGATGAGTTACAATGATGAAATTGTAATTGTAGTGAGGGTTTTTTTAAGGAAAAATTGCTTTTGTGGTGTTTATTGTGTTGTACAAAGTTAAATGGATAAACACATAAACACAAATATGAAATAGATAAATCAGGAGAGAGGGGAAAACAAAAATCAGGCTTAAATGCACAAACTTCTATTGCTGAAAGAACAAGTAATGCCTTTTTCTAGCTGCACAGATAAGAACGAATTATTTAGAATAGCATGGCACCTGGATGTGAGAGGTTTTAAGAGAAAGCATCTGGAATTCATGATACCTCTTTCTTTAGGATTGTGAACTAGGGTTTGGTCTTGCCCTTCCAGTGGTTGGTTGCATTGGTCACTCAGTGTCAGGGAAAGGGCAAGAGTTTTCTGTCCATTTCTGGTTGATGACATGACCATTAGTCATCTCCTCTCTTTCTCTACTCAGAAAGAGCAAATGTGCTAGGTTACACAGCAGCCTCTGAGAACTATGGCAGGGCAAAAGTCTAGTGATAGCGAGGCTGGTTCAGGGCGTGAGTCTTGCCAAAGACCAAATGAACTCCGTGATGCCCCGCGACAGGTCACTCAGTGTGCTGGCTGTTGAGTGTACTCTTGTTGTATGTAGGACCCTCTATGTGCAAATGACCCAGTGCCTATGCTGTAACCTATTCGTGTGGACCAGGGAGAGCCACGGCCCTGGGGGAGCGAACAATATCACCCAGCTAGATCTTTTATTTTGGGGGTTGGAGTGACATCTCGCACACCAGAGAAGGTGTGGGTTTGATTCCCCAGGCAGGGCACTACGGAGGCAATTGATCGATGTTTCTCTCTCACAGCGGTGTTTTCTTTCTCTATCTCTCCCTTCCTTTCTCTCTAAAATCAACAGACATATCATTTATTGTTTAAGCTTTAGACTTTGCATATAGGCTAGGTTGAAAACAACATGGATTAAAATCTGGACTTCACCCTTTCTAGGTGGGTCATCTTGACCAAGTTACTTCTCTGGGCCTCATTTTTTTTCCTTCTCTGTTAACAGGGAGTAGTGATACGGAAAAAAATTATAAGATGCAAAACACTCAACTTGTTGTACCTTGAACTACTCACTTTATGTCAGATATGAGAATACATGTGAAAGGGATTGAAAACAGAGAAGGCATCGTAAATATAAACGATTACCATAGGAGTTCCTATGCATCTTTGCTCATATGTTATTTTTACTATGTTTGAGCTAGATACTAAAAGCTATGGGATGTGAATGAGAGTTGATCTGACACCTTAAAATTAATATTTAGGTTTTTAAAAGTTAGGGATGACTTCTCAGTAATATGTCACTTTACAGAAAAATTAACAATGGTTTCTTGTTATTTAATACTGTATATTATTATAATTAACATTATTAAGGACCTGGTTCTCTTGGTTCATTTTAAGTGTGATTCAATTCACAAAATGTTATTTTGAGCCCAGTTTGCCAAGGCACAGCATTGTGGCACACCAGATACAAGCTAAGGTGGAAAATGAGACATTCTAATTGACCCCTCAATGGTCTGCAAATGGATACCCTGAGTGTGTTTGCTGACATTGACAGAGGAGCTCAGCCATGGGTGCATGTAAGTCTATAATGTTCTGCGCAAAGAGAAAATCCCTCCCTTCGGTATTCTCCTTACTGAGACCTCTCTGCATTCAACCTCTTGGACTGTGTCTCCCGTGGCCTCTGAGGGCTACCCAGCCTCTGACCCAGGTGCCTTTGTCTTGGTTCCAGCTGAGCGTGGTAATGACACAATCTTTGAGTCCATGTTTTAGTGGGTCCTTGTAGTATTCATCTTCCTTTTCCTATCTGAGCTGACCTGACTTCAAATAACTACATAGCAGCTGCATGCAATCTAGCTGCGTGGAGAGTGGCATTAGACACCACAGCCCAGATCCTGATAGTGACTGTAGCCACACACTCGCACTGGGACCCCGGGCAAGGTTCCTTCCACATTCAGGGACTTGATTTTCTTCATCTGTAAATGGGGATAAGAACGTCTATTATGTAACTTGTTGTATCAGAAAGATTATTTTCTTTCAGTACAGTGCCTGAAAGGAAGCCAGGTCTCAGTGAGCTCTCAGTGTCATTGCTGCTGTTATTACTGCTGTTATTACTATTATTGTCATCACAAAAAGGATCATCTTAGAAGAGCTATTATAGAGTAAATATCAACTTGGTATTGACTGTAGTAGAGCACTTGGTGGCTAGGGGTTTTCCATACGTTCAAATACAAATGTGTGTGGCGCCCTCGAGGACCCGTGGATAATCACCTATGCTCACAAAGAAACCCAGAGCTAGATAATTAAAAACTAATTTCTTCTTTTTTTTTTTTTTACTTTAGAATGCCCTACCTGATTTTTTCTTTCTTCAGATTTACCTCCAAACCACTCTTAGCTTAGATTAATATAGAAGCAAAGTGAGATCTGTCCTCTTGAACATGCATCCACAAACTTTGGGAACGGAAGTGGTCCGAAGAGCTGGGGAACACAGGGGGCAATGTAGTTGCATGTAGTTTATGCACTTGGAGTGGGTCCACATCTAGAGAATCAAAGGCATCTTGAAAGACAAGGAAAGAACAGGAGTGACTAATAATTCTCAAAAACAAAGAAAGGAATTTAACCGCGCAAGAGATCCAGCATTTTCCTGTGGCTATGTGAGACAGTCAAGAATTTTAGGAAGACTTGGAGAGCTCCAGTCTCATTCTTCTGGAGTTTGAGGGGCCCTCACATAGAGGAAAGAGTTTGTTCTGTTTCTGCCTCCTCCACACCCCAGGGTATGGGGCCAATAAATAGGACCAATAAATGAGAGTAAGAGAGATCAAATTAAGCTGAACAAAAGGAAGTACTTGGTAACCATTCAGTCCCCTCCGCCCAATGGAATAAATTGCCTTTGGGTCCCTAGTTTTTGAAGAGCTCAAGCTGGAGCTGGATGACCATGTCTCAAGGATGTTGCAGATTATATTTGCGGGGAAGGGGGGGTTTCAGTAACCTCTCTGATCCACTTTAAGATTAAAGAAAATTTTAACAACATATAGAATTTCTGTTTTGTTTTTCATTAAAATAGATATAATGTCAATTACCAATCCCATAAAATGGGCTAATCCATATTAAAATGTACAAGAAACTGAATTTGCAACTATGCTGTATAAATATAGATATTATCTTTGAAAATTAAAAATATACAAATATAGAGCAAATAAGTTATTTTCAACTTTCCAAAATAGCTTTGTAGGAGTTATGTAGGAGAAGAATCTCTAAAATATCTTTCAATTCTGTAAAGCTTTTTAAAAAATAATATGGAGCATCTCAAAGACATGACAGAATTATCCGCTGCGAGTTACATTAGCTAACTCTCTCAGAAATCCTGATTTATAATATATCATTACCAATTATGCTCATAACAGGTCTTAAGGGTCTGTATGCCATATATGGTTCTAACAGGTCCTTATGAAGTAGACACTTCTGGTGTCTCCATATTAGAGGGTAGAAAACTGAGGTACGGAAATCAGGAAACTTGTCCAAGGTCACCCAGCTAAACGTGGAGCTGTCTGACGCCCCAGCCCCTGACTCTCGAGTGTGTCACACTTCTTCTTGACCACTTCCTGTCTTGCCTGAACACACACAGTTTAGGTCAAACGTCCAAGCAATGATGACGTGCCCCTGTCACACCTTCCAGTTAAACCCTATAATTTCCAAGGCTCTGTTCTTGTCTGCCCTGCCCATGGAAAATGTTTATTTTGAGACACGCCTCTCTCTGAATGGCTGGATGTGCCTGATGGCCTTTCACACTCGGACCATGTTGAAGTGGAAGTGTAGAGCCGTTATTTCATCTCACAACTGAGACTGTCCTTCGCCCCCTGCTCCCAATTTGGGGTCTGCTTCAGGAAGGGTGTTGAGGCTATTAGTAGGTCCATGGAGGCTATTAATAGAGCTCTGAGCTTCAGCCAACTCAACATGTTTATGTTTTTTGGGTTGCGCTGCAACCGTTGTTGGTAATTATAGATGCGTGGGTGAACATGGGTACTGAGGAACAGTTCCTCCTCTTAGTTTCCTCTTTGCACAAGCCCTACGCTGGGGTGTCTAAACTCACAGTCTCGTCATAAGGTCTCATGTCTAGTCACTGCTGAATTTCCTGGCCAATTGAAGGCACCAGAGAGATTGAAACTTTTCAAGATAATCCACATCACCATTTGGGTTGCAACCCATATAGTCAATGCATTCTTTGAAAGAAATAATGTGACATCAAAAGCAGGTTGTTTCTCCTCCTGCAAGAAAGATTCCCTTTCTGTGATGACAAAGCATTTTCTACAGTTTTGCAGATAAATGTGTAAAGAGTATTCATGAGTATTACTAAAATGATGATCCTCAAGGAAACTCATTGAAATGAATGATGCATTGTGCCCAGTAAATTATTGTAATCTGTAATATAAGCTCTTTTGGTACCACAGAGGTACATGCAATCTCTTCATCAATGAAGGGGCAAAGGTCACCTTTCCTAGCTTTTCTCTTGATTCTCTTGTGTGCTGAGAGGAAGGGTTGGTCACAGCTGAGGATGCTCCCTGAGCTGACCATGCAGCGACCAGAATAGTCAAGCACATCTGATTCTATTTTGTCAGTTGAACTGGGACTATACCAAAGAGATATAGAAGAAAAAATGCTGCCCCTTTCAAGGTACACATTTTGGAGGCCATTTCCCCCCATTCTCCACACTTACTCCATACCTTTAGGCAATAGCAGTAGAAGGTCAACTAGTGGGAAAGAGAAGTAGAGAGACCTAGGAGGGATTTGACTAATTCCATCTTACATGCCCCTGTCATGTCCTTCCTTCACCTCCACTTGCCTAGTTCACCTGCTTTGATGACAGGTTAAGCAGGCAACTGTTCAGGATTTTTAGAGAATCTGGGCCAAGGGTGAGATAACATAGTACATGAAGCCAAGAGGAAGATACCCACGTGGTGTGCAAATACAAGGTTCTGAGGTCAAAAAGCATGTGGCAAGTCATTAACTAAAAGGTAAGCAGTGAAAGAATCCAGGCACAAAAGACCGCATACTGTATGATTTCATTTTTGTGAAATGTCTGGAATAGGCAAATATTCAGACATGCAAAGTAAGTTAGTGATTGCCTATGGTTGAAGAGTATAGCAAGTTGGAGGGTGATGGCTATGGGGTATGAGATTTTGGGGAGGATGGTAAAAATGTCCTAAAATTGATTAAGGTGATGGATATACAACTCTGTAAATATGCTAAAAAGCCACTGAAGTGTATATCTTAATTGGTAGAATTGTATGGTATGAGAACTACATCTCAGTGAAACTGTTAAAATAAAAGATAAGAAGTGACACATTTGGCGAGCTGAACTGTTGAAAACCAGAAATGTTGAATGATGAGCAGTGAGACAAAGAATACAAATAGGAGGTGGTTTGCTCCATGGTCTGGGAGGGAGTCATGTGGCTCTAGGCAGAGGTTTTATGCAGTTCCAGCTACAGCTCATGTATTCTACAAGGACTGACAGGGACACCCTCATGTAAAAGACCTCAGGAGGTCACAGCAGGGTTACTGTAATTTACTCCCATTCTAGAAGAAAGAATCTGTCTAGAGATTGAGCCTGGTCAGCTTGGTGGGTCTCACTCCTGGGATAAGATTATAGCGAGGGAAAAGTTAACCTCTTTTCATTTCCTAAAGCCTGGTAAGAAATTGGTTTGTTCATTATGATCCTTGGGAATCATTTATTCTTCCAGGTAACAATATTTTTCTATGTTTGTATTTTACTAGCGCCTCACTCAAACACTTCCAAAGTTGGCCAATCATTGGAGTAGGAAGGTGATTTTTATATTCCAGGGAAAACCAGAATTACTCCAGTATTTTGGAAAGAAATAATGAATGAGGAGCCATGTATACCAGGTCTAGGTCCAGATAAAGTAACAGGATATTCTTCATCCAGTATTTAGCATGCCCTGGGCCTTCCACAGCTCTCCAACCTCATCTCTCATTGTATCTCGTAGAGATTCCGAACTGCAGTCCCAAATGCACATCTATGTTTTTGCTAATCTTGTTCCTTCTCCACATTTTATTAATTCCTCCCTATTCTTCAAGAATCTTCTAGGAATCCTTCTCTGAATTCTCAGGATGGGCTTGGAGTTCTTTCATATGTTCCCATAGCACCTTGTATCAACACGTTTTGTGCATTATAAAGGGATTTTTATTCATCTTGCTTATGTCCCCACTGGTCTGGAAGCTCGCTAGGGCTCATCACTATGTCTCTTTGTCCTCAGTCCCTGGACTAGCTCCTAGCACCTAATATATCCATAGTATGGATATATTAAATGTGTGCTGAACCCCTTCATTACAAAGAGGTTATTCTTTGGCCAACTGAGAAGTTTGACCAAGGAAATTTGGCACCCCCCTTTACCCCAATTATCACCCCAATAAATGGACTCATTAAAAAGGATCCTGGAGTGACGGGTTGTTCTTAGTGTCCACAAGGCCTAGCACAAGTCAAGTACACAGTAGGCCCTCCTTGAAAACATTTGCTAAACTGATCTATTTATAGTCCTTGACTATAGGACTGTCATATGTTTAACTATCTTACAGCCCACACTTTCAATACCTTAGACACCCCTACCCATAAATTAAATTGTTTTCCACACACTGAGTTCAGATGTTCAATCATCAGCTGACAAAGGGCCACTGAGAGCTTTTCTATCATGGACTCCTCAACCGTTCAGTTTGACAGCAGTGCCATCTTGGTAACAGAAGATTCATGCAATTGTCTGATTATTCAAATATTGATTTATGAAAATGTGTGGAAAACAGACAGAGAGTATGCTGATATTAGTAAAAACAAGCAGAGAGGTCTCATTGATTTAACAAAATTAAGACAAAAAGAGAAATCATTAGGTGTGCTAAAAGTAGCCAAGTTTTAGCCTCAACTGGATGTTCATATCTGTTCAATTATGAAGAAAAAGAACAAATTAGAGAGCACAGTGAAATTATGAGAGTGTAGTGTCAAATATAGTTTTGAAAAGGCAAGGCATAGGTAGAATTTTTATGATTATTTTTTAAATCTCTGGGAGTCCTCCCACCCTTTAACCAAACAAGTAGTATCTAAGTCTATGGTTTGGTATCCATCCCTTTGATTTTCATGTTTGCATGAATGTATTCTATATCAAAGCAGGAAGTGACTTGTGTCATAGCAGAGATTCTTAAAGTCTTTTAAAGTCCCACAAAACTTTAGGAGGAGTAACACTTTAAGAAGAAATGGTCAACTGGAGACAAAACTCAAAGATTATATGTTGGCTTTATTTCTAAGTTACTAAAAGCACAGACATACAAGTCAGGCATATCTACATCACCCAGCATTATGTCTTGATCAA
The DNA here is from genome assembly GCF_022682495.2 of Desmodus rotundus. Classification (NCBI taxonomy): domain Eukaryota; kingdom Metazoa; phylum Chordata; class Mammalia; order Chiroptera; family Phyllostomidae; genus Desmodus; species Desmodus rotundus. Next base: position 39,263,480 of record NC_071390.1, read on the forward strand.
GTTACTTATTCCTTCAAACTTCAATTTCTTCATCTGTAAAATGGGGATAATAATAGTACTTTTCCCAGAGGGTGGCTACCAGATGCAAGTGAGTGACTATGTTCAATATGCCTAGTCTAATGCCTGGCACTTGATCTGAGTGCATAATGTAGAAGCTGTTCTCTAGGAGGGAAGAAGGATGCTGGGAGAAGAGCTGGGAGGGAGCTAAACTTTGCCTACTTCACACATTTTCTAGGGCTCCAGTGGATTGGGAGCTCTATTAACAATATGATGTGGAAATACTTACAGCTGCTATTACTATTCCCAATCTACCCATTGGGTCATTCTGCTTTATGCTGGGGTGAGTAGGAGTGTGCTATTTATTCTAACTTAATGGCTCCTTCCAAGTTAGAGAAGTTGTTCCACCCGTTGCTTCTTTCATTTCACCACCTCTGTACTCAGGAAGGTGTGTCTTCTATGTCATGGTCACATTTGCATTTTGATTTTCAGTTCTAAGGCTCTCCGTTCTTTAAAATAGGTGATTACGACTCTGCAATTCTACAGCCAGAGGAGCTCTAGGACATGCTGCTGCAAACAACACAGAGGCAGGTAGAGTCTGTGGGATAGATCCTGGGCACTACCCCCTCCCAGGAGCGCTTCACTACACTGGACACTATGTTTGCTTCATGCTGACATCACTGAGACGGTACCCCCATTTCCAGTCTGATGGCATTCTTGCCTATGTTTTTTAAATGGTTTATTAGAATTTCATGATGTTATTTATTACAGTTTAACATTAGTTTTTATTATTACTCCCACTTATTCAAAATTTTTGAGAAACTCTTGTACTTCTAAGATTGCATGGAAACATCAAATGCCCTCAAAGAGTCAGCTCAGCTAGACAGAGGTGGAGTCTGAATGGGGAAAGGGGAGGAGTGGCAACAAAAAACATGGAAGAAAGTGAAAGAATGAGATAAAAGAAAAAGACTCAAGACTATGATGCCAAAGTGCCCAGCCCAAAGCCTAGAACATTGTGGGGGAGAGCTCAATAGTTTAAAAGTCTACAATCTTTCTAGTCCATCAGCCTGCCCTAGCCTATTTGCTTGTGAAATAACTTCCAGACAAAATCAGTAGTCCTAAATATTTTAGTGACTCTCTCTCCTCTTCATGGGCAAGCCTTCCAAAGGCATTGTCAACACACCCTCTCCATTTACCCACTGCCCGCATACTCCCACTGATCTAATCGGACCTCCCCACTGTAGCTGCTCTCCGTCAAGACCAGCAATTGCATTACCCAGTAGGTGTTTCCAGACTTCACCTCAATGGCCTCCCTGAAGTAGCTCATGCTATTGACTGCCTCTTCTTCTTGAAACTGTCCCTGCCTACCTCAAGAACGCTTTCCCTTCTCCTTCACAATTTCCCTTTCTGGCCCCTCTTTCTTTGCCACTGCTATCAGTTGATAAGTTCAAAGATCTGGTCTTGGTTTCTGTCCTTCCCACAGGTCATGGCCATCCTCTGCCTTGGTTTTAACTACCACCTATGTATGAACAAATTTCTTGTTTTTTTCCTCACTTCTGACCTATCTTTTAAGCATCCGACCCAAATAATCAAATGCATGCCTGGCCTCTCCATTTGGGTATCCCACAGGCACCTCAAATTCAACATGCACAAAACTGAATTAATTTGTTTACCCCCTTCTCCCCACATCATCTATAATCACTCAAACCAGAACCCCAGGTATCATCTGAGATTTCTCATTTTCCTTTAATTCCCAACCCTGTCCCTCTACTACATGTCTACCCAATTTGGGGAATTCTGTTTCAAAAACTTCCTTAATTCTTTCACACTTTCACTGTCTTTCTTGCAACTTTCACGCCTTCCTTGAATTATTTTTAATAGCCACCCAACTAGTTTTCCTGCCTCTTATCTTGCCACTGTCAGACCCATTCTCCCCTCAGATACCCAAGTGACTTTTCTAAAATGGAAGTATAAGTCACCACCGTGTGTAAAATCTAGCCAGTGGCTCCTCATTGTTTGCTCACGTAGTAGAATGAAAACCCCTTTGCAGAGCGTACAAGAGGCTCTTTGATCTGGCCCGGTATTTTGTATCTACTCTTCTCGCGTCCCTCTCTTCAATTTAAATCCTGGCCCTCAAAATTCTATATACTCCCCCAAAGCATCAGGCTGTTCTATGTACTTGCAAATGCAAATGTATATATTTTGCATTTGTTTCCCATTTCCACCTTGACACATTCCTATTTATTCAGAAAGGCTTAGTCCAAACGTTATCTCTTAATCTTTTCTACCAACCCTTCCCCCTCCTTAGAGAGCTGACTACTTTCTGATCTGCCACAGTACACCTCTGTAAGGTATCTACCACACTTATGCACACGTCTGTCTCTCCCATACACTGAAAACTCCTGAAGGGTGGGGATGATGTCTTATTAGTCTTTACCCTCGCCCTTGGCACAGGGCCTGCCACAGCACAGGCATTTGTTCCATGTGCGATCAATAGGAGAACACAGTGCCTCATTATCCTTCAAGTCAACTGGAGTTGAAAACTTTAGAAGCCACCTTTGACGGCTTCAGTTTCAGTCTCAGATGCTCCATCTGGGCAGCTTAGAATAGCTTCCTGAGCCCTTCACCAGTTCAACAAGCAACCAATCTGCCATGGAGTGTGCACTGTCATTGCTGGGCCAGAGTCAACAGCACTCCCATGTATAGACGGCCTTTGCCTCTTTGCACCCCAGTCCCACACCCTTCAGATTGTGCATCTTAAAGGTCATGGTCAGGGGCAGTTTTTAGCAATCAAAACATCAGTAAGGAAAAAAAATCCCACTCAGGGATATGGTGAGACGTGGTGGTTTCAAAACACTGCAGATCGTTAAATGAGTAATGTTAATGTGATCTCAGAATAGTAAACACACCCCCACATGGACAATGCTATTAGTTGCAATATCTGGAGAGGAAAAAAGCAACATTTGGCTGCAAGAACTATGAAGAGATATGTCTGTATGGGTAATTCAAGTTCTATGAGGGCAGGTAAGTTGCTTTGTCTGACTGCCTCCCCCACGGTGTGGGCACACACATTCCCAAATCAAATCTTTCCTCTGGAGTAAGGTGTGTGATTGGGGGAAGTGGACGCCTGGGAGGGGAACACACACACAGAGGAAGAAAACAAAGCCTTCATTTTCTAAAACTGTCACTCATTCTGATTGGGAAAGAGTTTCTCAAGAATTGTGAGTGTCCTGCACAGGAAGTAACACTTCATCACATGGCTAATAATCAGCCCTGTGCTTGTCAGGGATTGGTTTTTCCCTTCTGTGGTGAGAAGATGGCCCCAGGCCAGCTTGGACACCGTCCCCACCAGCCTGGTAGCCATTTGAATGCATCCAGAACCCATCTCCCAAAAGGTTTGAGCTCAAGTTCCCATTACACCAAAGCCATGTAGAAAACGCACAGTGGCAGGCTGGGGCAGGGGGAGGGGTTCTGCTGCCCTTTCAAAAGGTTGCCATGGAGCCAGACCAACGCCCTCCCCCAAATAGCCTTTTCTACTAAATCAGCTTGCAGGAGGCCTGCACATGCATCAAGTTAAACAAAATGTACTTTTTCTCCCCCAACTCAGTTGCCTATGCCACCTCGCTCTCTGATGCCCAGTTCTTCCCACAGAATCCAGCATCTTTAGATCCTCTTATCATTAACGACCCAATCAGCTAGTTTACTCCAAGGCGCTGGCAACTCAATATAACTAGTGTTTACATTTAGAAAAGAGCTAATTACTTTACCCAAAGGAATGACTCTGTCATGGGAGCTGGTGACATGTCGCAGTGCCTCTCTAGTCCTTCTTTGACAAAGAGGACACAGACTGAGGAGGGGCAGGGAGGTTGTCATCACATGAGACCTTAGGTGCGTCGATACTTTTTTTTCAATCCTAACTCGAGGATATGCTTATTGATTTGAGAGAGAGAAATGTCTATGTGAGCGAGAAACTTCGATCCGCTGCCTCTAGTACTCGCCTTCAAACCCACAACCTAGGTATGTGCCCTGACCAGAGATTGAACCTGCAATCTTTTGGTGTACAGGACAATGTTCCAAGTAACTGAGCCACCCAGCCAGGGCAGGTGTGTCAATACTTGAGGCTCAAGTCATATGGTTCTCTTACAACAGATAAATGAAGGTCCTCATCCATTTCAATGATCACTGATTAAGCTCCAACTCTGTGCCAACAACTGTTCCAGAGATATATCAAAGAACAAAATGGACGAAGCCCCTGCCCTCGTAGAGAAATCAGTTTAAACTATTTCCATCTGTCTCCAGAAAGCAGAACTGGGACAAGTGGGTAAGAGTCTCAGGGAAGCAGATTTCTGTTTCACACAACATATGACCAAATATGGAACAGCAATGAGCTCCCTGTTACTGGAGGGGCCTGAGAAGAAGCTGCATAACTGCTTGTTGCAGAAGAGATTATACAGGGAGCTGGACTACAGGGGTAGTCTTCAACTGTTTCTTAAAGCAGCAGGAATCTTTCTTCTTTCTTTCTTTTGACACATACACACAGTTAATGAAACAATTCACCACCACCAACAAAGAAAATTAGAAAAATTCATGAGACCTCAGTGCTGTAGAATAGAATGGAACATCAAGGCAAAATGATACAGCAACTGACCCAGAAGGCTGAATGGTAACGGAAGCAAAGGGGAAATTTGGCTAGGATAGTATTAAATGCTCTTGAAAAGGAGAACGGCTGGAGAAATACTCACTTATTTGACTACTTATAAGCCGGCAGCCTTACTGTAACTGCATGGAATGCAAGCAAAGAGCTAGAGAAGGGAAAGCGACGAGAGGAAGAAGAGCAATACAGAATCCAGGGTAAGCGGGGATCTTTTTTCAAATAAAATCTTATCTGTAGCTCCAATGTGTTAGAAAGCAGAGTCACTGTGGTTGAAGGAGAAAATATGGATTAGAGGGCCCCCGAACATCCCTTTGTCCACTAAACTCTAGATATCCACGAGCTGCTAAATGAGTTGTTCCCGGAGCTCCTGGCCTGGCCTAGTGTCCTGAGGATGTGGGAATCTAAGTGCAGTGGCCTAGGTTTCCCACAGAGTCTTTCCCTCACTCTTCCCCACTTCCACCTTTCCTGGGAGAGAGTCTGGTTAAGCCAGAGAAGAGAGCCAGAGGCTCTGGAGTATAGTGGGACACTTACTGAATGCTCTCTGAGAATGTCAATATGAATTAAGGATGTTACGTCATTTGTGAAAACCTGAAAGAAGTAGAATGGTTCTTCCAGCTCCAAAGTCAGCCCGTTGCCCAGGATCCTGAACCTTGAGGAAAAGCCAAAGAGATCAAAAAAAGATGAAAAGAGCCTTGGGGAAAGAGGGCAGAAGGCAAGGAGGGAGGGCACTCATGGGCCACTCGCTGAGACACGTCAGAACACATTTGCACCGTTCTCTGGTGACCATACATATTCATCATCTTCTAATGTCAGGTTTGCTCCTGGCAATGGACTCTATCATCACCCCTTCTCAGATGTACAATCCCAAGAAGGACTAAGGGATTATGCATTATTTTGCAATCTGGAGCAGAAAGCTAGAGAAGTGTCTTTCTTCACAGTCCATGCCTAGAAATTTCCATCCCCATTGAGCACCCTACGCTTGGAAGGAAAAGGCATCTGCAGGTCAGAGGACTCTGGGCTGGCAGCTATTCACTTGCTGGTGATAACAGGTGGGAGAGGGGAAGCTGAACTAGAAATAGAGCTTAAAGTCACTGTAGGCATGTAGCTACCGAACAGAACCTCAGGTTTGCCTGATCATAACCTTACCATTCTTCCAGCTGTAATTTTCCTGAAAGTTCATCAAAACTGGACTCACATCTTCTAGCTTCATAGTCTATAAAATTGTGAGCTAAAGTGAATGAGTCAGCTGAGCTTTCCTTAAACCCATGTTTTTCCAAAATGTGTAGCGCACATGAAACATGACTTGGGGAGATGTTAACAGGTATTACTAAGATTCTGAATACTTTGGGGAACTCTGGTTTAAACAGAACTAAGCAGGCTTCATCACTGCAGAACTGTTCAGAACCTAGAAAATGCTTATGTGAATTCTGACTCTCCAGGAAAGGAATACAGTATACAGTTTTTCCCACTTTTATTTTAATTCTGAATACTTTTTCTCACAGGGCACTGAAGGACACTTTGGAAAATGCTGTCAAAAAACAAACACTTAACCAAATGATATGAATTTACAGTTTCATCTTTCATTAAAGTAAGTCAGTATTTCCGAAGTACGCCAATTTCCTATCCATCATGTCGGGCAGTAAGATTGCATGCACGTAGATGAATTGTCTCCGTAACTGAAGCTTCAAACACCAAAGCAATTAAAACTCTTTATCTGACAATCTTTCCACACACATTTCTACTTTTGATTATAAAAACAAAACAATACAATTCTGAGTATAAGAGCAAACATATGCTTATTTTTAAAACTTAAAAATTGGGAAAAAATAAGACAAAAGGTGCAAACCCATAACTCTGTTAACATTTGATGTAATTTCTTTCATCTTATTCTGCATGAAGTGGTTGCTGAAATATAAAGTAAATGTCATAGTTCACTTACTCTTTTCTATGTCATTATACATTCTTTGAAAATGTTATAGTGGCTCTATTATAATTTGAAATGTGAATGTATTATACTTGATTTAACCATTGCTTTCATTGGATAAAGCAGTTGTTTTCATCAGAAACAAGGATGAACATCTTTTTGCAGAAATCTTTGTCTCTATTTCTATTTCTTTTAAATAGAAAACTATAAATAGAATTAATATGTCAAAGTATGTAAGTATCTGTAGGCTCTTCATACATATTGTCAAATTGCCTTGCAGAGGACTTGTACCATTTCTATACTCCCAGCAATTTAGGAGAGTGATATTTTATCACACCCTCACCAACATTTAATATCATCAGTTTTTAAAAATCAGTTAAAACTGCCATACTGTTCTCGCTTTCTACCACCAGTGAATTTAAACATTTTTGTATACTAATTTTTTCTCTAATTTTTTATTAATATTTTCTCCTTCTGTGAACTGTCTACATAAATATGCCTTTTTTGCCTTATGGCCTTAATTTTTTTGTTGTTGTTTTGTGTGAACTCGGTTAAGGTTATTTATTGACTGCCATATTTATGCCAAATATTTTTCACAACTTGCTATTTACCTTTTAATTTGGTTTATGGTTTTTAATATGCAAATATTAAAATCTATTTACATTAAAATGTGTCTCCTTCTCTTTTTTTTTTCTTTCTTCCTTTGCTTTCCTGCTTAAAGAATCCTTTCTCATTCAGAAGTCAGATGAATATACACTAGCTATCCTCTAAGTGTTTTGTGGTTTCATTTTTTAAATCCTTTTGAAAAAATATGGTTTTTAAGCTGAATAAAACATTTTCTTAATGACTCAGGATCACTGTTTTGAACAGTGTTTAAATTTTTGTGCCATCTACCAGGTCGCCTCCAGAGCCACTGCAGCGGGTGGAAAGGAATTTTCCTCATTCTCTGTGACCTCAGACTCCTGTGATTTGCTAGTTCTGTGGCTGATTTTCAGTTTTAATCTCTTCTTCTGACGTTAGGCTCCCAACTCTCATTTCCTATTATAGATCATTGTTGTCTGCCACTCACAACGCTCCCTCCTCTTAACAACTCATAAGCCAAATAACCAAAGTTGTGTTACTATCAACTAAGTCTATGTGCAGCCTGGGCATCAAAGACAGAATAATGTCCTCCCAAAGATGCTCGTGTCCTAGCCCTGGAGTCAATGAGTATGTTATGTTACATGCAAAGGGGAATTCAGGTTGCTGAGTAGCGGACCTTGAGATGTGGAGATTATTCTGGGTTACAAGGTGGGTACAGCATAACCGCTGGGGCCCTTATCAGCGAAAGAGGGAAGCAGGAGGGTCAGTGTCAGAGATTCACCATGAGGAAGACTGGACCAGCTGTCGCTGGCTTTGATGATGAAAGGTGGCCAGAAGCCAAGGAATTCAGGCAGTGAGAAGCTAGAAGCTGGAAAAGGCAACAAAATGGCTTCTCTGTGAGAGCTTCTAGAAAGTAGTGCTGCCTTCCTGACACTGTGGTTTTACCCCAGCGATACCCATTTCAAACTGCTGATCTCCGAAATTGTAAGACAATAAATTTGTGTTGTTTGAAGCTATTAAATTAGGCCTAATTTGTTACAGCAGCAATAAGAAGCTAACACACTAGACCTGAAGTCTGTTAACCAGAGAAAAAAGCATGCGCTCTAGTGGTTGGCCTTGATGACTGCTATTTTGGGTGCTCTGAGGTTTTCTTTTCCCCACTTGCCCTCCCAATAATTTCCATGGTTGCAGGAAATCTAACCTACATCTAGATAAGAGCCTAAGTAGGGCATTATTATTTTACAAGAATTGGCCCCAACAAATTAAGTCGCAAGCTTTGGGTCAAATGGTGAAGTAAAAGGAAGCAATAGAGACAAAGTATTTTTAAAGCGTTTCAGAGAAATCACAAGGCTGGACCTTCTGCCCAGTTTGGAAGAAAGAATGTCCAAGAGAGGGTCATGACCCCTGAACTGGGTGAGAGCATCACTGTTTAATGAACATTTGCACTGGGTCAGATAATCATCACTGTCTCTAGGTAAAAATCCCCTCTGTCTCTAAAAGACTGGGTAGTTCACGGCAGGAGACACAAATAACCCACTTAACAGAAAGTGTTCTGGGAGTAGGGGTGGGGGGTTAAATGGATCTTGTGCCACCAAGAGCCTTGGATCCAGACCAAGTTGTAAAGCATAAACCAGTCCAATAAAAAACCCTATAGTCCTCAAGACTAGTAAACAAATAAAAATATGGGAGGATCAGAAAAGAAGGCACTAGCATCTGACCCTAAAATGCATCAGGACATTTGCCCAGTAGTCTAAGTAGAACCTGCACTTAGGTAATTTGTTGTGATGGATGTAGAGGAGAAATCTGAGAAGTGAACATTCTTTATCTCTGTATCCTTAATGTCTACTAGTGTCCTGCATATAGTAAGTGCTCAATAAATTCCCATTATGAGGATGAACAAAGGAAAGGATTTAATAATCCTCTGCCATCTTTAAATCACTTCCTGGCTCTAGGAACATAGATTTAATATCACTTTTTAATAAAAGGTTTCAACCTTAACACGAAAGACTATTTCATGCAGCCCTAGCTCAAGTTAACTTAAGAAGCCAAGAGAAGCAATGAGGAAGTACTTCATTAATTATTAGAATTATTTTTTCCAAAGGAAGAAAAACCTGGCTTTCTCTGAGTTACAAGATTTAGAGTCATATTTGAGGAATAAGAGCAAAATGGTTAGAGGTAAAGAGGGAATGATGATTACATCTTAATGCCATAATTTAATATGTAGTCTTAATAAGTTAGTACAGGTATGCACTTAGAGAGCAAGCAGTACCTGGTAGAAACGCACTCGATAGGCTATCATGTGACACTCCGACATTTTCACATGCTCTCCAATGATTAAAAAATAATACTCAAAAACATAATAACTTAAAATCATAATTTAAAATAAAACCAAAGAATATAACAGTTTTTTAAAGGAAAATGATGAATAGATCATGATAGGATGATCTTTACATACATAGAGTGGTATTCAGTACACAGAGTTATGCAAACAAGAACACAGATTTAAATATACTTTATTGGTTGTGTTCATTACGTGAAGGATCACACAGTAAATCCTCTACTAAAGTAAATATAATTTCTTTGAGGTGCTATTAATACTATAATTTTTAATATTTTATATATAATATATAAATATATTCTCATTCAAATAGAATGCCTTAAGATTAAAAAAACTTAATAAGGGGTTTCCCTCAGGGTCTAGAAACATGAGCATCAACATGAAATGTAACATAGAGATCAGATATGTTGGGCAGTGTTGATTAAACCATATCCTTAAGATAATAAAATTCACTTTCAAAGTACTGACTGGGGCATTTAAAGACTCATAAGGAATTGACAGCCACCTAAATGATAGACCTAAATGGAAAAAAAAATTAATTTCTAAAAAATTATATAAAATAAAAAACATAAACCAATTTATGAATATTTTATTTATTTTTAGAGGGAGGGGAGTCAAGGAGGAAGAAAGGGAGAAAAATATCGATGTGAGAGATAAACATTGACCGATTGCCTCTTTTATGCCCCCAACTGGGGAAAAGGCCTGTAACCCAGGCACGTGACCCGATGGAGAATTGAACCAGTGACCTTTTGGTTCACAGGCCAGCGCTCAATCCACTGAGACACACTGCCAGGGAAAAACATAAACAAATTAAAAAAAACTTCCCTCTTGTTAGGAACTTTAACTCCATACTTGCTTTGATGGAGGAGGGGAGAGGTCACATTCATTTGCTGACATCAAGGTAGCGATCGGATGGGTGTGGGTTTGAAGTTGCCAGTGTAGAGTAGCTAAATGATCTACATTTAATATGAATGACTATGTAGTTTCCTCATTTTTTAGATTATCAAAGAAATGTGGTAAATCTACAACTTTAAGATCATTGAGTCAGAAATATTCCAGCACTTTCTTTCCTCCAAGGTCCCTAGGTATGTCAATATCTCAGCTCATATTCTTGAGAGAAATGCAATATCAAAAGCTAAGTGACACCATTTGGGGCCCAAATTAATTTCATAATTAATTGAAGTGAGCACAAATTTCTTAGCTCACATTTGTGGAAACCTACCGAGAAGAAATAGGTCTTTTTGTTTCTAAAAAAAGATTTAAATAAAGACTTCTGAACCCTTGGAAAAGAAGCTGTTATCATGGGCAACTAGTGTGGGTTCACTGTTAAAAGGTATACCAACCAATTACACTTTGTTTTTGTTGGTCTTTTAGAACCTTAGGTGAAGGGACAGCACAGACATTGTGTACCTTGATTTCGGCAAAGCATTTGAGAGGTCTCTCCCATGTCCAGGTAGAAGCTGTGACCTGGAGAGCAGTAGAGCTGATAGACGGTTCCTTCAGTGGCCGAGAACACTGACCATTGGGGGGACCAGGAGGAAGTCTCTCCTCTTAGCGCTTCAAGGCAACAAGACCTTGTCCTGTCCCAATTCTTTAACCAAGGATTGGGTAAAGCCTGGATTAGATCACCTAGCATCATTGGGAAGAGTTATAATTCATGATGCTCAAGACAGCCACGGGAAGGGAACAGAAGATTCCCAAGTTGCATTAGTGGTTTGGGTGTTAGGAGCTGTCCAAACATGGCTGCACATCAGAAACACCTGGACCGTGTTGAAAAATACAGACTCCCAGGCCTTATCCCAGGCCTACTTAACTCAGATTTCAAGAGGTAAAGTCCTGGCATTTGTTTTTAATTACCCAGGTGATCTACAAACAATTGACTGAGCACCCCACCTTCAGAACCATTGCAATAGTGGAATTTAGTATAAAGGTTTTTCCAGTGGTGAATGGGCCTAATCTGGTAATCTAGAGATCTTCATGGACTTGCAAATTATGAGAAAACCCTTCCCTACACTGTGGCTGCATCCAACCTTGACCATTCCTCAGGAGGGAAGGGCAGGGCAGAGGAGAAGAGCACAGCACCTGATAAATAGAGCACCAGCTTTGGTATCAGCCAGACTTGGAGTCAAGCCCTTACCAGCTGCTCTGGGGGAAGGGGTTCTGTGCTTCCTCCTCTTAAACTGTGAGGATTTAGCAAGATAGCAAGATACTTGTGTAAAAGCTTTGCCCTGCACAGAGGTCATCAATTAAGGCCAGCTTTTGCTGTTAATAGACCGTTCACACTCCCCAGTTCTGTGGATCTCGAGCCTGTGATTTTACCAGAATGTGCCTTTCCCTGCAGCTCTGCCCAGAGAAGGAAAGAAGCCACCATCAACTGTATGCTGTACACTAGGTCCCTCTCAAATCTAATCGTATTTCCTTACGTCATCACCAAACCCTTTGTCTTTGCACATGAGAAACCTGAAGCTCAGAGAGGTTAAATGTGTTCCTACAAGTCACCCAGCTGGAAAGGAACAGATGAATACCATGAATTTGACTAATGAACTTGCACTGAGGATTCCCCATGGTCCTTTCTAAATGGTTAATATAAGGAGTGGAGAAATCTTTGCCCTTTAAAAAATCTAAGGAGAGACATTTTGAAACTGTGAGGGAGGGGGGAAGTCACACCACCTACACTCCTCATTACCTGAGCACTCAGAAATCAGCCAGAGGAAAAGCCAGGAACTCATCGCTCTGTCGCTCTGTCTCTGTCTCTATCCCTGTCTCTGTCTCTCTCTCACAGACACGCACACACACACTCCTGACCACCTTATTTGAAATTACAGCAAAACCTCCCTCATAACAATCTTATTCCTTTGCCCCGCTTTATTTTTTTCTTACCACTTAGTCACTACCTCACATACTATTATTTTGGTTATCTTATTTATTATGCCTGCTCCCCACTAAAATGTTATTTCCTTAAAGGAAGGAGTTTTTGTCCACTTTTTAATTCTCATGTACACGTGGCTAGAACAACATGGCACACGTTACCACTCACTGAATATCTGTGACGGGGTAAATGAAAGACTCAATATAGTACATGGATGGATGGGTGGGTGGGTGGGTGGGTGGACGGATGTATGATCAATAAAGGAATGAATAGAAGAAGTCTAGAAAAGTATTCGTCATAAATGTTGTGATTATTTCTTTAAATAGTGCATGTTTTGGTTTTTCTATTACAAATATGAATTGTTTATATAATAATAGATTTTTTAATGTAACCTCAGCTGTCCAGGTTATTACTGATTTGAAGTGGAATGAGGGCAGAGACAGGGCTGGGTTTATCTTCTAGAGAGCAATGCGCTGGGGCTTTTCCACAGACCTCTTCAAATCTGCTCTGTGCCCTGGGATGTTGACCTCTTTGAATGGAATCAACAAGTTCTCTTGACCTTTGGACTCCCAGTTGGGAAAGGAATGAGGTCGGGCTGTTTGTTCCCCTGGCTCCCAGGTTGCAGCAGATGAGCTGTGTTCTTCTACTGAAGGCCCCAGTGCTCGTTGGTCACCTTCCCATGCCCCTACCTCCTGGGGTCCTATGCCTGCTCCCTCTTGCCTCCCTCAGGCCTAAGGCTGTAAGAGCTTTCCATTTCACATTCTCTTCGCTGGTCATCTTAACACTGCGCACACGTTAAAGAGTCCCTTTGTGAAATTTTCCTCAATTACTGGTTGCAGAGACCACCAATTTCTGGCTGGGTGTATGACTGAACGTGTGAAATGGGGAAATGTACTGATAATTGTGAGAGCCGAGTCCTAATGCCAGTTTCATCGCAGCTTTGCTCAAGGCCAGCCACCTCTCTGGACTCAGTCTCTTCATCTGAAAACTAAGAAAACTGGGCAAGACAACCTCTAACGTTCTGTAACTTCAAGAAGCCCTTTGCTTAAGGGAACAAAGTGGTTACTTCCCCATTGGCTAGAAAGTGTCAAATTGATTCAGATTCTGCAAAGGGTCCAGTCTTCCATGAATTTAACCACGAGTATTGTCCCTAAATCACTCACAATAAAACTGAGTGTGGCAATAAAGAAGTCACCAAAACCCAGTCCTATCTTTGCCTTCAATCAGCTTCAAGTCAGTAATTTCCTGGAAAATTGAGGATACATTTTTTAAAACTGTTATTATACAAATAACAGTTTATAATAGAAAAACTAGCATTTTCAGCTATTTAAAGAGATGTTAATTACTTTCAACATTTACAAGTGATACCTTTCCAGATTTTTTTCTACGCACTCATTCATTCCACAAATATTTACTGAGTGCCAGGACAGGCCTGGTTGTTCTAGGCACGTGGATATAGGAATAGTGTCGCCTTGTTGTGAAGTACTCATGTTGCCAAATCAGAATGCTAAAGGCTACCTGAGTTCTCCACTTTGGCCAAGTATAATATGTGAAGAATCATGTAGTCTCTGTTCTTCTTCGGGCAGTGTGTACACAGGACACCTAAGCTTTGGAGGGTGAAGTTGTTTGTTCTGTTTTTGTTTTTCTACAGCACTAAGTCAAACCTTTGTCCCATTTGACTTTGCTTCTCTCAGACACAGCCTCCAGCCTCCAGCGAGAAGACCATCGCCAATCCAAAATGTCACCAATAAAAAAGGACGAGGACCCCACTGGGAAGTGGGAATTGTTTAACCAAATAACATTGGAGGTTTGGGAGTAGTGTCTCTGAAAGACAGAGCAGAGTCAAGGCAGCGATCTCCTTCATCTGGCATGACTGGAAAAGTGGACCTTCCCAAGCAGGCACGATGGGTGTGGGAGGAACCTCACATACAGCTGTGACAGGAGAGGGCTGTCTGACTCCTTCCTTTATCTAGTCTCACTCCAGTCTCACACCAGTGAAGGAATGCTTTGTTCTGTAAAATATCGCCCCAACATTATGTTCTCAGAAGCACTAATATCAGCAAAATACGCATTTGTCTATCTTACTGACGTTCTATTTTGAGGAATATCAAAGACTTAGGCTTACTTCAGGAAAGAGCCAGCATGGCCCCCCAGGATGAAATCAAGGCTGATCATCACCTCATCTGTCACTACTCAAGGCTTGCTGAGAAGATAAATATACTCACTGCTGGAGAAGTGTCTGTCACATACTAGTGGTACATGAAATTTTGTGAATATATTAATTTTTGAACAAATGAAACTTAAGCCATATATTAATATGAACATTATTATGCACTCTTTAACATTTATCAAACAACATTTTGAATTTATTCAGTACAAACAGAATGGGAAAGAAAAAGGAGGAGAAGGCATCCCCAGAGCCCTGTGAGTCAGACTATGCGGGCCACAGGGCAACCTGCTCTGCTCCGCAGCAGAGTCATCTGTGAAACGGGATGGCATTACCCTCGCCCTAGGGCTGGCATTAAATTGTGTGTAAGGTGCTTTTAATAGGGCCTAGCACATAGTCAACGGTCAATAAATGTTAGCTATTACCCTCCTCTCCTCCTTCTCCACCATTCCCAAACTCAGAGAGCCTTCCTGATCTGCCCCTCAGAATTTCATCTTCCTTCTGGAAATCAGCTGTACCTATGGACCCTTCCATATATCCAAAGATATGCTGACGATGTTTCACAGCCCTTACAATAGAGACACTGGAAATTTTTAAATAAATTTGACACTGAAACTAGCTCCAACCAGCAATGATCCTGCCTCAGACGCTCCTCCTGTGTCAAATACAGTCACTGTGCAGAGAACAATGAAACACAGACGACACTCACTTTGGAGACTGAAAAGGCAACTTAGGGTTCTTATTCCCACTAATCCAACAAATACTTATTAAATGCTTGGCATGTTCCAAGCCATGGCAGGAACACCAGAATGAATCAGACTTTGATCGTCTCAAAAGGCATTTCCATCAGAGGATGGGGAAAAATCAGAGAGAGATTGTTAACACAGGTAGAAAGTGATGTGTGCCACGGAGAAGCACAGCTACAGTGCGTGGCTCTCCAGTGACAGGGGGAACTGGATTCTGCTGGGGAATCAAGAGAAGAGAGTGCACTTTCTACAAATGCAGGTTACTGATGCCTGCCATGAGTAGTGAGTGACTCAACTCATCTTAAGACCTTAAGCATAAGGATTTGATCTTTGTCTAAGGAGTTTTGTTCACCAGAATTGTAATGTTATAATGCGGTGTGGGGGGGCTCCACCCTCAGGCCCCCCCAACCGCCACAGATGAGAATAAGTCTACCAAGGCAAGATCTGCTTGGGGAGGAAAGATGGCTGATCTCTCAAAGGAGAAGGGCCAAGAGCCTTTTCCTCTATGGGCTTTTATTGGGTTCAATTTGCACAGGAATACAGGTAAAGCTCATTAATTATTGTCAGGCAGTAAGGATCAAATAATAGATAACAAACAAAGAACTCTGAGGGCTTATTCTGAGTCAGAGTCAGTTAGCTATAACATTTTGGGAAACAAACTCATTTCAGGCTTGGACCCTTATCATTTAAATTGAGGGTATTAGCAAAGCAGGTTTCACTGGATTTTATGCATTCTTTCTTTGTCCTGATTGCCCTGGGGAATCCACCCTTTCTAGCACAGGGTCGCACCACCCTCTGTCATTGTTTCAGGCTTAAGTCAGGCAGGGGAAGTAAGGCAGCCAAGAGATTAGGAGATTTCTTGCAGACAGAATGAGGACTCAGGCTATGTCAAAGCTGAGGGGTGAGGGTCCATCACCCCCTTTTTCTATAGCCCCCTAAGTCCTTCCCTGTGGGCCTTTTCGTGACCATGCCTGTCTTAGATCATCCGTCCCTTGAGGAGTCTTACCTGCCATTGGCTAACTGGTCAAGCTCATGGCCAAGCAGGGTAAAGTAAAGTGGGCAGAGGTGGTGCCCCTGCCAGGGACATAAGCTTTGTCTCCTTAGTGGCTTATGGTCCCAAGGTCTCTGACTCAGCCTTAGCCATGGGGGTTTACAGCTTCTGAAACCAGGCAGGGCAGTTCCCAACAATGCGGGCCAAGTTTTTCATGCCTTATGCCTTTATATCAGTAGTCTCTACCACCACCGCTCCAACCCTCCCACCTATTGCAGTGATGAATCCAGACCTGGATCTTGACCCACACTCCTTATTATTCTCGTCCTACTTGAAATGTCCCCATTATATGCCCCTTGTTCTTCAGAGCCTCTGGGTAGCAGTGGGCCAATTATCAGAGGAGAACTTACCAGCACCATGGGCATCACACTGACATCATCATATTTTACACAAGTAACCTCTGAAGTCACAAACACATTCTGCCTGTGTTTAAAGCTGTGGCCTATGGCATTGTGGGTACTTAGTCAGTGTAATAACCAATCAATGGGTTTTGACCAGCTCAATCACAACAAAACCTCAGTAATTATCTGGCAACTTCAAAGTTTCAGTAATGAGGCTTCAGTTTGGTTATCATGTTGACATCTCTATGAATAATATTGGCTAGAATTTTGCTGAGTGCAATCTGCTCACCAAAACTTTAAGGCCCTGACTGAGAAAGCCACGGGGCTTCAACATGTAGACTTATCAGACCAAGGAATAAACATTTTTAGATAAAACATAGCACAAAGAAATACTGAAAGTTGTTTTAAATTTTAAGCATGACAATTGCAAAGATGGAAACAGTGGCTTTGTAACTGTCTTTTGAATTGCCTCTGTATCTTTGTCAATACAACATCATTTTACATTGGTATAATACTATGTAATTTTGGTAACACATCAGTCTCTTAAAACATGGTATTCTGGAAAGGTCAACACTGTGCCAACTTACCCGCAGCCTCTTCAGAGGGGATCCACCCTGCCCACGCTCCCTGCTGAAAGGGCAGGCCCACGCAGCCAGGTTGAGTACTCAGTGCTCCACCTCTTCTGTCCATAGATGTTTGGCCCTGGCCCAAGCTTCTGAGCCAATGGTACACAATCCATGGGCTTGGTCAGGGAGTTACAGTCTGTCCTGAAAGATAAACTGGACCAATCATATTCTCTCTCTAGGCCCTGAATTTGAGGCAACATAGCCATCAGTTAGTTCCAGACCAGAAGAAGTACACATGTAGCATGCTGCACTTAATCATAGAAATCAAAGATCCATGAGCTCCTACTGTTGAAGGCCTGGGAGACTTTGTGAATCTAGAATCACCTTTGAGCTCTGGGACCAGGATTTAATATGGCTCTTATTCTTGGATTTCCACGAACATTCTTTTATCATTTAAAAATGATGTGACATGATACAATATGCTAAAACCCTATGTCTTTCTGTGTCTTGCAAGAAAAAGAACCAAATTAAAACCAATGGGAAATTAAAACTGGGTCCCAACTGGACTCCTTCTAGAGACATCGTAAGAAAACAAACTGGCAATGCCTTAGCCATTACTGGGAAGGCAATAGAAAACAAAAGAAAAGAAAAAAGGGAACTGAAAGCCTTTAGAGACGATCTGGAAAGTTTGTGTGTGTATGCCTCCCTGTCGGGTATTCAATGATTTATAGAACCAACACCATGAATGGAGAAGGCAGAGCCTCACTGAGCTCTCTCATGGGTGAAACCTAGCATTTTAATAACTAAGCCTAAAATAGACTATGAATGATTGCTGGTTATGAGATATGCTAGGTGAACAGGAATCACAAGTGATTGAAGACAATTCACACGAAAAACAGGATAATAATATTTGAGGCAGGTTCAAAACCAGGTGCTTCATTCTGGGTGTGTCTGCATGGCCATGGTTTTTGTTTCCACTCAGCTTTGGAAACTAAATAACACTGCTCTCTATTTAAAAATGTAAATGTATTGGTTCATATAGACTGTGCCTAAATAGAACACAGTTTCCGAATATCTCCTCAATGGTTCCATTTCGTAGCCAAAGACATTTCATAGCCTGGAGTTAAATACAATTTGGTCCCTACCTAAATAACAATTGATTTAGAAATTAAATTATTATTGTGTTTGATTGAAGACATTTCACGAATTTAAAAACTAAGCTTTGTAAATTGAAGTTTTCACTACTTGAATTGATGTTGTCTATGCCCGTATCATGTAAATTATATCTTCTTGTCTAGGGGAAGCAATGTGGTGAAGTCTTTAAATTTTGGACTTTGGTTAAGATGGGCCTGAATTCAAATCCAGACTTGATGGTTTGTCTAGTCATATAGCCTGGGGCAAGTTAATCCTGTAGGTTCTTTATTTCTCAAAAAATGATGATGAAAATAATAGCATATACCTTCAAAATTTTTTAAGAATTCAGTGAATTAAGGCACACAGAATGCTTAAAGCAGTGCCTGGCCCCTAGGAAACACTCTACAAATGTTTTCTGCTATTATTTGTATTACTTTCATTGAACTCAACAGTCTCATTGAATATATGCAAGTATTGTAGTAGGTGTATATTTTCGTAAACTTTTAACACTCACGAGAGCATAGGAATTATCATTCCAATTTTACAGTTGCAGAAATGAGGTGCAGAAAAAGTTAACTAATTTGCTAAAGGTTGCCTCATTACTGAACAGCAGGGCCAGGATTCATTAATTCACAGATTAATTCATTCAGCATGTTTTCATTGAGCACTAGCTACGTACTATTCTATGTGCTAGAACAGAGAGAAGAACCACGCACACATAAATCCTGGTCTTCATGGAACTAACCTGCAGCTAGGGGAGATAGTTGATAAATAAAAGGAGCCAATAAAACTTATAGTAGGACAGACAGGAAAGTGTGCTGAGAAAGCTCAAGCAGGGAAGGGAAGAGGGAGCATGGGTGGGTATATTGGGAAGGGGAGCTGGAGTTCAGAATGCAATTATGGCTAGAATGGTAATAAGGGAATGTCTTTCTGAGAAGGGGATGTTTGAGGCAAAGCCTGAGAGAAGAAAGAAAGATAGGCTCGGGAAGTAGGGGGGTAGTAATCTAGGGGAAAGGCTTCAGGCAGAAGAAAGGGCATGTGCAAAGCCCCTGAGACAGGAGGGTGTCTGGCACGTTCGGAGAACAGTAAAAGGGCTGCAGCCCAGCTAAAGCAGAGAAAAGAGGGACAATACTGGGAGATGAGGTCAACGAGTGGAAGGCTTGGCTGACACAGGTATTTGCTAAAGAGAACCCCCCCGCCCCATGTTTGTGTTAACTGAAGCTCTGCCTCCACAAAGTCAACACAAATTGAGAAACCACTGATGGAAGAGCCTCCGCCTTGGAAAGCCCATCTTGCCTCCCATCCACTCCATCCTGTAGAGAGGAAAACCCAGACTTGGCGTTGGCAGTCAGGTAGTTCATCGGAACTGGAAACCACCTCACCAGCAGCCCCCGCCCCCCCTGCCACCAGCCGACTGGAAGCAACCATGACGATGGTGCTAGGAGCCCTTGCAGAGATGTGTTGTGGTCTCCGTGAGCTCATCACAGCAGCTTCCTATGCAGGAGTTTCAATTCAAGGTCATTTTTGGTTCCTTTTTGGTAGCAGACTCAAAACCAGATCTATTCGAGTGTAGGAATAGTGCAGACACATTAATAGCCAGGCCCCAGTGGGAGTTTTATTTTCCATTTCCTCCTCCCCCATATTTATTTGTTTCTTTATCTCCTCTTTGTGGTAAAGGTGACCTTGCATGATATTTTCAAATGAAAATGTAGAAGGTATGGTGAAGAATGGGAGGATGCCACCCTGCATTGGAGCCCACTCTTCCCCAGACCGTGTCAGGCTATGCCAACTGGCCTGCCTGTGTTCAAATCCCCATCCCACGACTTAGAAGCTCTGTGACCCTAGTCAAAATACTCAACCTCTCAAAGCCTCAGTTTCCTTATTTTTAAATTGGGGATGATAATAATATCTGCTTCACAGGCTTACAGTGAAAATAAAATGAAGTAATTTAATGTTATTTTAGAATTTAGCCAAAATTGGGGTCTGCCTCCCATTCTTGGGGTGCTTTTCATTGCAATGAGAAGGATGTTTCAGGACACTAACAGGCAGAGGTCCAAATGACATGCTTGTCTCTGCATTTACACTCAGAACAAGATTCAGATATTTTTTGCCTCTGCTGAAGATTCTGTTCTTCCCCCTGTTGGGTGGTCCCAGCCCCCCTAAGCTGATGAGTCTCTTGAGTTCTTAAAAGCAGACACAGGGAGGTCTAGGGAAGCAACTCCTCCACCAGCTCAAATGGGGAAGATGTTCCAACTGTACTTACTGCCTCCCCAGGGGCAGACTTTAAGATGTTCCTGCCTCATGCAGGGCACTGAGGGAAATGTTTGCAAATTTTCCCATAAAAATGAGGTGGGGGGGGAACTACTATCCTTTCTAGACAAGAGAATCTGCAGGGATTACATTTTCCCCCCATCAGTCTAATTTAGCTTTTGGGAAAGGGACACGCAGAATTTGGTGAATGTTTAATGGTTACAGCTTATTAATCCTATGTGGTCCTGTAGAAAGGAAAAGTCGTGATACAGTCTTGTTAGAAAGTCTCCACTGGCTGGGATTAGCAAACAGGGATTATACTATTGGCAGAAGTATAAATCAGTGAACAATAACGCATTAGGAATAGTTACAGCATTTTATAGCAACAGCCAAGGCAATTCTCTTAGGATCATTGTAAGTGAAAAAATGTGTTCTGGAAGCTCAGTGATTTAGAAAAATAGAAAAATGTTTTCTTATTGGCTCAGATGACCATTTTTGAAATGACTTATCATGCTTCCTAACTAAGCTTCAACAGGCAGAGGCCCTTCTGATTATGATTTTAAGTTGCTCATACCTATGATTGCATGGGCTCAAATGACCTTGATACTGGTATCAAATGACGTTGATACAGACCTCCTGAAATGCACTTAAAGAAAAGACATATGAAGGATTCACCCCAGGTAAGAAGGTTAGTGCGATATGAATAATCACCTTGACCTACCTCCGATTTAGTAAATTCCGACTGAGATGTGTCAGGATTTTTTGAAAGATGCACCGTAGGACTAAAGAGCCTGGTTTAAAGATAGAGACCTACCAATTCCATTTCTCACTCTATCCCCAGAGACATGTCCACCAGAAGACATGTATAAGAATGTTCATAGCAGCTTTATTCATAATAGTCCAATGTTGAAAGCAACTCACTGTCCCACAATAGTAGAATGAATAAATTATAGTATACAAACTCAATACAATACTACTAAGCAACTAAACATTTTTTTTAAAGCTACTGTTATACACAGCAACTTTGATTGGATCTCAAAACATCTTAAAGAAGCCAGACAGAAAAGGTCATTCACTGTATGATTCCATTTACATAAAATTTTGAGGCAGACAAATCTAATCTATGGAGATGGAGATCAGGAGAGCAGTTATCCCGGGCAGGATGGGGATGGGGAAGGGAGTTATGTAATTGGAAGGGTACAAAGGAGCCTGCTGGATGCTGAGATACTCTTGATCTTGATTAGAGTGGTGATTCTATGGATGTATATGTACAAAAAGGTCACCATCTGCACACTTACTATTTGTGCAGTTTACTCTTTGTAAGTTGTGACTCCATTTTTTAAAAAAATAAGGAAAAAATTAAATATAGAGGTAAACAGTATCTGTGTTTTTTTAGTGGGCTTTGTAAGACGCTGGGATCACAAACCCAAGAACTGTGACTCCCATACAGACAGACTTTTCCCAGGGTTGCTCTGTGAGTATTCATTCATCATTAACCAGCACTATTGAGACCTGGGCAGGGAGGGGCACGAGCTAGCTTCTGGCGATATGATGGGGAACAATACTATCATGTTCTCACTCTGCAAGAGGAGAAAACATTTCAGAAAGAATCTATACACATAGTTCTATAATGTTAAAATGTAACATGAGCTGTAATAAGAAAATCATAGAAGAGCTCTTATGAGGGAAAGAAAAAGATGTGGGCCTGGTTTTGTTCCATCCAGAAAGTCTCCCTGAGGAAATTACACGTGAATGAAGGTTTGAAGGTTGGGTATGCATAAACCAAAAGAATGGTGGGAGAAGAGGAGAGGAGGGGAGGGGAGTGGAGAGGAGGGGAGGGGAAGGGAGGGGGGAGGGGAAGGGAGGGGAGAAGGGAGGGGAGAGAGAAGAGAAGAGTAGTATGGGCAAAGACCTGGAGTTACTGATCCAAGATTCTGGGAGAACTCTAGAGTGGCTAAAATGTGGTGAGTAAGGGGGAGAGAAGAGGAAAATGAAAGTAAGGGAGGAAGAGTAGGCTAAGGCCAGGGTGTGGAATGCTTTCAGGTCAAGATTAGGGTTTAAGTCAATTGCCAAGTATAATTCAAAGAGTCAAGGGGTTCTTGGAGTTTTAGGTAAGATCTGGTTTAAATTTTGAAAAGATCACTGGTTTCCAAGAACCAGTGATCTTTAGTTTAGTTTAGTCATAGACTAAAGTAGTAACAGAGTCAAAGAGACCAGGTAAGACTGTTGAAATGATACAGGAAAAGGGGCAGCTTGAATTAACATGGTAAGAATGAAAATAGAGAAAGGTAAATGGAAATACACCAGTTTTTCCAAACTTATCTCCTCTTCTGGTGACCTTTCTGTCTTCAAACTCTGTTTTTCTTTCCTTCTCTCTCTCTCTCTCTCCCTCCCTCTCCTCCCTTCAAAACACATATGTACATCCGTAGCTGACCCTTACCCATTTACCCACTAGGTCCTAACTGTGATGAGATTAGAATAATCATGGGGCATAGCCAGTACCATACTAAGAATTCCAATGCATTTTCAGTACAAAAAAAGGAAATTAGGAGTAAATACTCACATTTAGTCAGCATCATCTGTGCATCAAGCATTGTGCCGGGTACTCTCACGTTTGTTGGTTTGTACACTGCAATAAACTGAATGTGGGCACCCCCCCCCCACCAAATGCTTATGTTGAAATCTAAATTCCCAATGTGATGGTATTGGGAGGTGGGCATTCTGGGAGGTAATTAGGTTATAAAAGTGGAGTCATAAATGGAATTAGGGCCCTTATAAAAGAGGTGCCAGAGAGCTCTCTTGTCCCTTCACCATCTGAGGACACAGTAAGAAGATGACCGTCTACAAAGCAGAAGGTAGATTCTCACCAGACACCAAATTTGCCAGCACCTTATTCATGGAATTCCAGCTCCCAGAATTTTAAGGATAAATTTCTGCAGTGTATAAGCCACTCACTCAGTCTGTAATACCTTTGTTATAGCAGTCTGAATGGACTAAGATATATATAAAATTGGATATTACTATTCCCATTTTAATAGGTGAGAAAACTGCAGCTTGAAGAGGCTAAATATTATTTTATTGTAGCTTCACAGATATTTTAAATAGCAGAAATAAGATTTGGGTTAAAAGCTATCTAATTCCAGAAACCATGTTCTTTCCACTACACCTTTCAGATGATCACTTTATTAAAGGTGTATGTCATTTTTAATAACAAAAGTCAGGAAGAATTATCCAAAGGAATGACTCTCTAATGGTAAAATTCAGACTTTGAAACACCTAGATGAAAGTAAGTACCTTTCAGCATAAATCTTCAGAGCCTCTGAGATCACAGCAGTTAGTACAGTCAACTGCTTACTCCAATCTGACTGTAACTAATCAGGAGCTCAGCTCCCATGCACAGGAGATGGAGGTCAGTGACGTCTAAGAGCAACCACAAAGGGGTGGGGGTGGCACACAACCTCTAAAAGCAGTGACAGTGGAGCTGAGTTCAGCTCAGGTTTGCTTGGGCAGCAAGAGCCTTGAGTAACTCACTCTGCGGCGTCTTATACTGGGTTTCACTACGAGTCAGATCTGATCTAGAAAGTCAGATCTGATCTAGCTCCAGCCTCCGGAAACAACACCACAGTCTTGTGGGGAGGGAAAGAGAAAGGGTATGAAAGGCTCACCAATCCTGGGCTTCTTCTTGCTTTGACAGTGATTTTGCCCAATCACCATGAACAAATGTCTTTGGGGCAGCCACATGATCAAGGACACTGTATCCTGGGGGGCCCAGGGAAGAGGAATGTATCAGCTAGGGTTTGATCAGAGTAGAGCTGCTCTGAGCGAAACAGAACAGGGATTTGTCATAAAGATTAGACTTTATGCAAAGGGGAAATGGCAGATTCGATGGCAGGCTGTTGCCTCTGCATCTGGTGGTGACCTGAAGTGGCTGTGGGTCAGCAGGTCTGATAATCAGGAAGCAACGTGGGATGTAGAGTGGGGAGAGCAACACAAAGCATGGGAAATAATGGAACCAATGAGCACAGGCCAGAATCCATGTCTGTCTCTCATTGCCCTCAACTTGGACAACCCAGGGGCCCTGCAAAAGCTGTTCAAAGTCCTTGCTGTGTGTACAGCAGACTGGCAGCTCAGAGAATCTGAAAGAGGAGATGGGCAGGAACTGGAGAAATTGTAGGCCCAGGGGTTGTTCCATGCCAACAGGATGAGCCACAAATGAGCAAGAGCTAAGGGGCCCACCTGCACCCTCCACCAACATTCAGAGAGCTGCTGCTGTTTCCCCTCTGCCTTCCCAATCTCCAGCAAGTTCCTCTTGTGGCCAGCCCTAACTTGGAACCATACAGGCAAGAGGGTTCTGGGAAACACTGTCAGCTTAGCTAAGTCCACAGGTACAAAGCTACTTCAGGGAAGAACCCTAGGGACAAGTAATTAGATAAATTAAAGGTTTTATGGCATGGGCAGGGCGGAAAGAGAATTCCTATGCAAACCCACAGTGCAGCCCTGGCCAGGCCCTTCTACAAGAAACACTTGGAATTCAGGCATAGAGCCAGTTGTATCTGGGGAAAAATAAACTACTAGTGAGTGCTGATGATGTCTTAAGCACTGTCCTCAGCATCACTGGATGACTCAAAGAGCTTCCAGATAAGATCTTGCCCTCACCCTTGGTTGGTTGGAGCATCATCCCATAAACTGGAAAGCTGCAGGTTCGATTCTCGGTCAGAGCCCATGCCTGGGTTGTGAGTTTGGTCCCCAGGTTTGGTGCGTGCAAGAGGCAACCAATTAATATTTCTCTCTCACACTAATGTTTCTCTCGCTCTCTCTAAAATCAATAAGTATGTCCCCAGTAAGTGTGAGGATAAAAAAATCCTGCCCTCCTTAGAAAAAAGATAAAATATACATGGTGCCACATCTGCATTTACACACAGTGTACCTCAGATGAACGAGAAGGCTTTCAAAGGCTGCCTAGTGTTTAGCTGGTAGAATTGGCTTTAGCAATGTTACACCCAAGTTCAAAGTTAGCCTTGCCCCTGCTAGCTGGGCAATGTACTTAATTGTTCTGAGTTTCTATTTTCTAATTTACAAAGTAGAGATAGTAATAATACTTATTTTCTAAGTTGATTAGTAGCAGAAAAGGAGATCATATATGTGAAGCACTGGCATGTAGTAGGTACTCAACAAAGCAAAATGGTAAGCATTTTAATTATCATCATCATTGTATCATCTTCATCACTTTTCCTTCTTAGACCCAAAGCCTACTGAGTAAACATGTGGCTTTAGTGTCCCAGATCCACTAATATGCAAAACACATATAAGTGTCCAATCCCTTAAAGAATCAGCAGTGCTGTCCTATGTAGAAGAGGGTAAAGGGGGATAAATGGTGATGGAAGGAGACTTGGCTTGGGGTGGTGAACACACAATACAATACACAGTTGATGTGTTATAGAACTGTATTCCTGAAACCTATATAATTTTATTAATTAATGTCACCTCAATAAGTTCAATGAAAAAAAGAAATATATAGGCCTGACCAGAGTGGTTCGGTGGTTGGGCATTGTCCGGCAAAATGAAAGACCACCAGTTCAATCCCCAGCCAGGGCACAAGAGACAACCAATTGATGTTTCTCTCCCTCTCTTTCACCCTCCTTTCCCCTCTTCCTAAAAATGGATGAATAAAATCTATTTTAAAAACATATTATGAGCCTCAAATGACTAATGTAAATAACATTCTTAGGAGTTAAAGTCCAGTTCAGCAAACGTGTCCTAGGACTGCCTTAAGGACTTGAAAGGAGGAGCATATCACTGTGGCTTTTAATGGTCAAGGAAGGTTTCAGAAAGCAAGTGGCATTCGGGTTCAGCTGTGAGTAATGGGTGGTCTTCTCATGAGGCAGGAGGGGTCACTTCTGGAGCAGGGCATGAGCTGGGCACTGGGCTGGGGGCTGAAAAGCCCTTGGTGTGGTCAGAAGGAAGCAAGGAGAGCAGAGTGGCTTTGTCAGGTAATAAATAGGATGAGAAGCAATGCTCTGAATGCAAGATCAGGGGTTCAGCTTCTATCTCAAGGGCAGCAGTGTCACTGATGTTCATACAGAGACAGCGCACATGAAAGCCACGTTTCAGAAAAGCTAACACTGCAGACGTCTATGGGCTGCACAGGACTGGGGAGACTGTAGAAAGAAAGGCCAGTTGGAAATCCTATCACACAAATTCAGGAAGTACAGAAAGACCTGCACTGAGACGATGAGAGCACAAAGAGGAATGCCAGAAATATTTTGAAGAGGCGAAGCAATTGTTCTTGGTGCCTGCGTGCACGTAAGGAACAAGGAGAGATGCTAAAGATGAACCAAGATTCCGAGCCTGGGCTGCACAAAGAGAAGTTGAGGGTGAGGAGTGGAAAGAAAAGAGAGAAGAGGCTGTGTTTCATGTGGGGATTCAGTGACTACCACTGGCGACAGCGTCAGGAGATGATGCCAGAAACAAAGATCTGGGGTCACCTCCATGTGGGCTGGTTGAGAGCTGAGCGGACAAGTGTGAGAGAAGGGGTGAACAAACTTGGGGAACGTGCAAACACAGGGAGTGGCAGGAGGTATCAGGGAAAGAACAGGCACAGACTTAGCCGCCCGTAAACTTAAAGAAAGCATACCTTTTGCTCATGGGAAATAGCTAAGACCTCCAGATCCCTATAATTGTTTGAGATCCAATGATACTCATTTCTAGAAGAGAAGAATCATTTTGCAGCCCTGCCCAATGGCTAAAGACAAAAGAAAACACAGACTATCCCAAACAAGAGAGACAACCATTCACTCAGGGAATGTTGGGTTAGTGTCTGCGTTACAGTCACGATGGCTACAGTCAGGGTCCCCCAGAATCAGGTGATACATCAAAAGGCTGAAGAATGAATATGAAGAGACTATTTAGAGAGACAGGGCATCAAGGATCGGCCACAGCAGTGACTGTGATCCTCTACCTGAATGAAGAAGGGAACAATATTATCCGGAGCCCAGGAGGGCTACAGGGATGTAAGGCTTTCCCATCACAGCTGCGGCTGTAGGGAACACAGCTACTGCCTGAACCTCTAATGTCAAGGAGAAAACAAAAGAGTAAATACTCCAGCTTTTCTCTCCTCCTACCTTCCCTTTTCCCATTGGCAGTTCTCATTGGCCACACCCAACCAGAAGCCACAGATAAGGAGATCTAGCTAATGCAACCTGTAGTGTTCAGCCTCCCAAGGCACTGAGCAGGGCAGAAAAAGGTGGAGAATGGATCTTGAAAACACAATGAAGACTACTCAGAATGTTAACCCATTACAGTTCCTTAGTTCAATATCCTCTGAGAAAAAGTAAAAATGATTTCTTTTTTATCAGTAGTACACATTTGTGTAACATTTTATACTTCATAAAGTGCTTTCATATAGATTAGCCATTTTGAGCTACAGAGTATCCCTGTGAAGTAGATAAAGGCATGTTATTCAGGTCGATTTAACTTTGAAGCCCAGAGAAATGGAACGATTTATCCCAGTTATGGTCACACAGCAAGTGAATTGTGAAGTTTATATTAGAAATAAGGTCCTCTGACCCCTAATCCCGTGCTCCTCCACAGGTGTGACATTAATTTACCTGGGAAGGCACCTTTGCTGTGAAAGGCATTGGGACACAGCTGTCCTGAATGTGGCATGCTGTGTGGCCCTGGCCTAGCTGTGCGTTCAGGGCCTTCCTGAGTTGTTTTCAATAAGCAAATATTCCTGACACTTCAATTATCCCAATTCAAACAATGAACACACTGTGCAAGAAGCTCCATAAATTTCATTCAGTTGGATACAATGAGAATAATATAAGTCAAAGCTTTGTGTGTATTCCCTAAAAAAAAAAAAAACCGCCCAACAAAACAGAGATTGTTGTAACAGAAACATCTAAGCTAGGAAAAAAAGGCAACACAGGCTCTGTGTTGCGTGAACCTGGCTCTGCTTCTTTCATCTCCGTTACCATGTCTCAGCGGAGAAGTGTCTTCCTCAGGGCCCCCATGCCTTCCACTCTCCTACAAATCAAAGCAAGGCCCCTGACGTGTGAACAAATCCAAAATTTGTGCTTGATAAAGTATTTTTTTAATCTGTCTACTTATTTATTTATTTTAAAATTATATTTTATTCATTATGCTATTACAGTTGTCCCAATTTTCCTCCTTTGCTCCCCTCCACCCAGCACTCACCACTCCCTCAGGCAATCCCCACACCATTGTTCATGTCCATGGGTCTTTCATATAAGTTCTTTGGCTACTCCATTTCCTGTACTGTACTTTACATCCCCATGGCTATTCTGTAACTACCTATTTGTACTGCTTAATCCCCTCACCTCTTCACCCATTCCCCCACACTCCCCTCCCATCTGGCAACCATCAAAATGCACTCCGTAATCATGATTCTGTCTCTGTTCTTCTTGTTTGCTTAGTTTGTTTTTCAGATTTATTGCCATTTTATTGTTCATAGTTTTGATCTTTTTCTTTTTCTTAAGTAAGTCCTTTTAACATCTCATATAATAATGGTTTGGTGGTGATGAACTCCTTTAATTTTTTTTCTTGTATGGGAAGCTCCTTATCTGCCCTTACATTCTAAACAACAGCTTTACTGGGTAGAGCAATCATGGCTATAGGTCCCTGCTTTTCATGACTTTGAATATGTCTTGCCAATCCTTTCTAGTCTGCAAAGTTTCTTTTAAGAAATCAGCTGACAGTCTTACAGGAACACCCCTGTAGTTAACTAACTGCTTTTATTTTGCTGCTTTTGAAACTCCCTCTTTCTCTTTAACCTTTGGCATTTTAATTATTATGTGTCTTGGAGTGGGCCTCTTAGCATCCATCTTATTTGGAACTCTGTGCCTTCTGGACTTGCATGTCTATTTCCTTCATAAAATTAGGGAAGTTCTCTTTCATTATTTTTTCAAATAGATTTCAAATTTCTTGCTCTTTCTCTACTCCTTCTGGCAGCCCTATGATATGAATGTTGGAACACTTGAAGTTGTCCCAGATTATCTTTATGCTATCCTCATTTTTTTTTTATTCTTTTGTCTTCTTGTTGTTCTGATTGGCTATTTTTTGCTTCCTTATATTCCAAATCATTGATTTGATTCTTGGCTTTATCCACTGTACTGTTGTTTCCCTGTAAATTATTCTTTATTTCAATTAGTGTATTCTTTGCTTCTGACTGGATCTTTTTGATGCTGTTGAGGTCTTCACTATGTTCCTTGAGCATCCTAATACCCACTGTTTTGAACTCTGCATCTGATAGATTGCTTATCTCCATTTCATTTAGCTCTTTTTCTGGAGTTTTGATCTGTTCTTTCATTTAGGCCCTGTTTCTTTGTCTCTTCATTTTGGCAGCCTCCCAGTGCTTGTTTCTATGTACTAGGTAGAGCTGCTATGACTCCCTGTCTTGGTAGCATGGCCTAATGTAATAGATGCCCTGTGGGGTCCAGTGGTACAGCCTCCTCTATCACCCAAGCTGAGTACTCAAGGTGTGCCCTCTGTGTGGGTTGAGTACACCCTCCTCTTGTAGTTGAGCCTTGATAGTTGTTGGCAGGTCAGTGGGAGAGATGTACCCAGGTCAGTCAGCTACAAGAACTGACTGTGACCACTGACCACCAACCTCCACCCTCCATGGAGGATCATCTGTGCAGGGGCAAGGTGGTGGTGCTCCAATGTGGTCTGTAGCTGTCAACTGGCTCTAGGGTTTCCCAGGTGATGCAGGCCCACCTGTATTCTACCTGGGGCCACCCTGCATAAGCTACAGAGCAATCTGCAGATGGCTATAAGCCTATGCCTCCATCTTGACTGGAAGTCTCAATAAGGCATTTTTTTAACTTTCTTACAATTGGTGTCATCATTTCTATATACCTCCTCCCAAGACACATCCTCTACTCCACTGTTAAGAATTAAATTGTTCTCCCCAGAAAGATACGTTGAAGCCCTAACCCCCAGGATGTGACTTTATTTGGAAATCAGGTCCATGCACAGGTAATCACATTAAAATGATGTCATTAGGATGGGCCCCAATCCAATATGACTGGTGTCCTTAAAAGGAGGAAAATCTGGACACAGAAACAGACCCCTGAGAGGAAAAAAGATATGAAGAGAAAGAAAGAAGATGGCCATCTATAAGTAAAGGAACACCTGAGGCCACCAGAAGCTAGGTGACAGACCCAGAACAGATCCTTCCTTAGTGCTTTCGGAGTGCATACACATGCCTAAGATGTAGCCAGGAAAATGGCAGTTATGTTCTTGGAAAACTCAACATTTTATAAAAGAAATGTCCAAACAGAGTGTGAGGAAATTTTATGAAAATGGTAAAGGGGGGCAAATGTTTAGTGACAGAAGATTATTTGACTTTGGGTGCTAGGCACACAATGTATACAACTCATGTATCACAGAAATGTACACTTGGAACCTATATGATCTTATTAACCAAAGTCACCCCAATAATTTAATAAAAATTAATTAAATTTAGTTTCTAAAAAAATTTTATATAGGTTAAATATTGCTCTAGTCTTCCCCATCTGAAGAATAGTTCTAGTGACACTGGTCACTAGATTAATAAATTAGTTCTAGTGACAGTGTCTGATGTGTTGATACTTAAATTAATAGGACACTTTTGGTTACAAGTAATAGAAAATCTGTATCAAAATGATTTAAACAATAAAGGTAAATTCTTGGCACCCATATCTGAAAATGCAGATGTAGTCTGGGCTTTAGGCATATTTTGCTCAAGACTCTAATTTCTCTGTGATTCTCTCAATCTCTCCTCTTTCTTGTGCTGGTTCCATCCTCAGGAGGGATTCCCTCACGGTAGCAAAAAGATTGCAATGGCTTAAGTGTACATGTCTGAGCTCAACACTTCCCAGAGGAAGAATGCTTTTACACCCCAGAATTCCTAGCAAAATTCCTGGATGTAGTGTGATTACACCATCCCTAACCAGTCCTAGGGAAAGCCAAGTGCTGATTGTTATACTTGGTTTGTATGGACCAATCGCTGTGGCCCATACAAGCCCTAGGATTCCCTGATGGCTTAGACCACTTGGGACCTACTTCTGGAGTTGGAGGTAAGTGATCAAACAACCAGAAGGACAAGCAAAGTGGGTACTGAGAAATCACCACAATGTCCAGTCCAATACTAAACCTAGTCTGTGCATATTAACCTTTACATATTACATATTCCATATTTACATATTCCATAACTTTAACATAAAACATTACCACATCAACATTGTGAAAATATGACTTAGAAAAGCATGAGCTGGGGCTATAACCATCTGATAGAATGTGGAATCCAGAATATCAATGTTCCTTTTCATATGTTAGGAGGGGTTGTAAGTAGAGGAGGTAAGGCTGTATTTATTTTATTGATCAAGCATTGGTCCAGTTACTGTGGCTACATAAGAGGTTATCTCAAGCTAAGCATCTTCAAATAACAGTGATTATTATCTCTCATGGTTTCTGTTAACCAGGAATTGGGATCCAGCATAATTGAGCATGTCAGTCTCAGAGTCTCTCCCGTGACTGTAAATACTAGATCGCCATGGCCGGGGTATCTCAAAGGCTTCTTCACTCACCCATATGGCACCTGATCTGGGATAATCTGGATGACTCCAATAGGTCAGGCTCCTTGGCCATCCCTTTCTGCTCCCATGTTATCTTTTCCTATGATCTCTCCTGTGTAGCGGCTTCAGGGTAAGACCCCCAAGGGGTGTGAGTGTGTGTGTGTCTATGCACATGTGTATATATATAAAAAGAGACAGAAATAGTTAGACAGGTGGACCCGTATCACCTTTTATGATCTAGCCTTGAAAGCCAGCAGCTTCCCGTCCACAGTCTTGTGTTCGTCAGGGCAGTCATGAAGTCCCGCTGGGTTCAACGTGAGGGGAAATGTATCTTACCCCTCAATAGAGAGTGGCAAGGTTCTTGAAGACCATATGAAACCAGAAAATTGTTGTTTCTGTGTGGGAAATACTGCCACACCCAAAGCAGCTGTGTACCATAGAGCAGTGGCTTTCAACTGGTGTGCCTGCCACAAGAATTTTTAAAACATGCAATACCTGACTATTCTGTCAGGGGCACTGAACTGTTTTCCCTTAGTTTGTCAAATAAAAAAAATAGCAACAGCCAACACAACAACAGCCATCTGGTGTGAATGAATCAAAATTATACCTATTTTTTGTTAGATCAGCAAAAAATACATTGTTGGTGGGCTGCAGAATTTTAATAATTAGTTTGTGTGCCATGAGATGAAAAGAGTTGAACATCGCTGCCACAGAATGTTCTAAGTGCATTACAAACATTAACTCCTCCAATGAATTGGGTACTAGTCTTACTTTTACAGATGTCAGAAGCTATCTGTGCCCCACCCATATCTCCTTGGTTCTCACTCTTTCAGGATCTATTAGCTCAACTTCCAAATGTCAGAACGAGGCCTGAATGTCATGCTCTGTTCCAGCATGCCAGGCATGTTGGGAAATAAATGTTCTCCAGGAGCAGCCATCAACACATAGTTGACCCAAATTGTAGAAACACTCTGGCTCCCTCAGCCCTTGGTGGAAGGGGGCACTGAACTCAAGGGCATGTGTCTATTGTGATCCCCAGAGGTGCCAGAGGTCCCAGAGGTCCCCAGGGGGATTAAGCTCCAGCGACCTACAGTGGTGATCTGCTTGATAACACAACTTGCCAAGCTGTCTTCCTTTCCCTGTCACCTTCCCCCCACCATACTGTGTTTCCTGCACCTCTCAAATAAACTACTTGGATTTGGAATTTTCTTAGGGGGCCCAACCTAGGACTTTTAACTGGCTTGAGATCACTCAGCTAGGAACTTGAACCCAGATAATAACTGCCTGTCGGTAGCTTTGGGAAGCCCTTTCTTAGCACCTTAAACTATGTGTCAGTAGAGAAAAAGCAGTGCAGAAGGGATGGAAGGGCCCTGGGAGAGGAGCTGGGATACCTTTATTCTAGACCTGGGGTGCTCCAAGGTTGCATCACCAAACATTTATTGAGCTTCTACTAGGAGCCAGGCATTGGGCTAAATGCTTTGGGGACTTCAGTTCTCTGTTTCTGGGATGGACATAAAATTCCTGGCCAGATTTTCTCTCAAGGCTGTGGTGGACATCGTAGTGAGACTGTTAGATGAGAAGGCCCTCTTCCAAGGTAAGACTCGTGTTGGTAGCACTCTGGGAGCTCGGCATGAACCATTAGGGATGGGGTTAGAGAATTTTTAACATTTTTCATCTCATGGCATACATAAACTAATTACTATAATTCTGAAGCACACCAAAAAGTATTTTTTCCAATTTGACAAAAAATTAGTTATAATTTTGATTCAGTCACACTGGACAGCTATTGTTGTGTTAGACATTGTCATTTTTTTATTTGATAATTTAAGGGAAAAGAGGTCAGTGCCCCTGATGAAACAATCAAGTATTGCATGCTTTAAAAATTCTTGCTCACCCTGGTTGAATATGGCTGGGTTAGAGTGGTTATATTAGTCTGCTTGGGCTGTTATAGCAAAATGCCACAGCCTGGGTGGCTTTAACAACAAAAATGATTTTCTCACAGTTCTGGAGCTTGGAAGTCCAAGATCAAGGTGCTGGCAGATTCAGTTTCTGGTGAGAGTTTTCTTCTATGGCCTCACCTGGAGGAAGAGGGTGGGGAGTGAGCAAAGAGAGGGAGAGACAAAGACAGAGGACAGGATCTCTAACTCTCTGGTGTCTTTTCTTATGAGGATCAAGGCCCCACCCTGACCCTCCTCGCAGACTTTACCTCCAAATACAGTCATTTTGGGAGACATTTTGAAAGGAGTTCATATTTGGTACAGATTTCTTTACAGGTGCACACCTCTTAAAGCATTTTAGTTTTGTTTTGTTGGCAGTCATTATCCATGGCAAGTTGAAGGTGTAAGCACTTCTCACTATAAAATGTAGCTGTAAAATGTAAAGGGCATAAATGTCATGTGGCTGGATGGCCCAGTACCCTGTCTGAACCAAGCCCTTTCCATGGAGGCCGATTCACACTGCTCCATTTGTGGGAGGGTATGATCTCCGCACTGAAATTCCTTCATCAAACCATCCCCCACTTTTATCTCAGAACCTAGACTTGTTTTCCTGGGAACACGCTGTCTCTCTTGTTCTCTGACCTGGGTGAGGCCTGTGTGACCAAAATGGCCTAGATTAGAAGCTTGCTGCTTTGGTCCCATAGCTGGATTTCGTAGCAGCCAACACAACCAGCACAATCTTGGGCCTTAAAAAGAAACCCCAATTGATAATTGATGAATTTAATTGTTCTCCCTTTTCTCTTACTTCATAGACAAATCAACAATAATTTCATTTTTATTGACTAAATACGGTGCCACCTGCTTTCCACAGGCAGCCATCAGAAATCAGAAGAAAAGCAGTGGACAGAAGATATGACCAGGCTGTTGCAGTGGACCTGTGGACACCCTTCCTGTACTCACCTGGGTTCACCTGTGGGAGACCCTTTATCACATTCCAACAGCTTTTCATTCACAGATGCAAGAGGGCATCTGTGTCCCTCCTGCCTTCTGCCTGAGGTTCTCTCTGGTACCACTGGTTACAACCTTCAGTCAACGGAGGGTGAGAACAGATGGGTAAATGCCCAGCTTCCAACACTCCAGTGGAAGAGTCTGAGACAGGTCAGGCACACAGCTTCCCAGAGTCTTCAGAAGGTCTGGGCTCCAGTGGTAACCACATTCTAACATATACTTACTGACTTTTTTCCCTTCTTTGTCTCATCCTCCACATGGTGTCATTTGTGTTTCTAGGAATCACTTCTCAAATAAATAATCTGCACCCACATATCTGTCTCAGCATCTTTTTGGGAACTCAGACTAAGATAGCCATTTATTGTGGTCAGCAAATGCCCAGTATGTGTGCCAGCTTCCCTGTGCCAGTGCTCTTGACACACCTGCATGTGGCATCTTCCCTTTGAATTTGGAAGCATCTTCTACTCTGGGAGTTGACTGGTATTGGCAGGTGGAATGAAAACCACTTTCCATTCCAGCCATAAAGAATAAATGCTATGTAAGCAGTAGTCAGGAAACACTTTAGGAGGTTGAGGCAGGAGACTTAGTGGGCTGGAGAGAGGAGAACATCTTCACAGTGGTAAAACCAGGACAAGACCTTGAAGTATAGTTGCGCCTCTCGTGTAGCTTCCTGGGGGAGAGTGAGCAACGGTGTGCAGAAGAGGATGTACCAAGTACATTCAGAGAGCACAGGAGTGATAGCTGATTTTATATTCACTCTGGCAGATGAATTATGTTGAAAGATCATGAGAATTTTTCCCTTGTAACAAAAACAAGTGTAGATTTTAGTTTCTGGACCTCCTTGACTCTGGTGACTTTGACCTTCACCCAAAGTCATCCATCCATCAATCCTGCATCAAACGTTAAAACTGTCCCCTCCATAATCTTGAACTCCGAACTTTGGTTTTCTTCTTTTCTTCTCTGTGCTCTCTCCTCCAAAGCTAACATCTCCCTCTACCTACTCCCATAACAATGGGCATAAATTATGAAGATGATTCAGAAATTTCTGCCAATCCTTCTTTTCAGTCACCAGATGGATACTTCCAATCAGCTGCCTTGGCCTAAAAGTCAACATGCCCGAAGTCAAACTCATCTTCACCCACAAAATAAGCTGGCTTTCTGCTTTCCTAGTTCTCTGAACAGCAAGCACCAGCATTCTTCTGTCAACCACCTTCTCAAAACCCTAGAGGGAAGAAAAGAAACTAATCTAAACAGGGTGCCAGGCACCACGCTGGGTATTTTCACACCTTGCCTCATTTAATCCTCATAATAGGCAAGGACTCAGACAAAATTGTCTCCATTTTTAAATGAGGAAACAGAGGCTTAGAGGGGTTAAAGAATTTGCCTGAAGTTAGAAAGTAGAGCTAAAAGTAGCTTTAAAAATAGAACTGGGATTTAAACTCGGGTGTATTTGACTCCAAAGTTTGTGCTCCCTTCACCTCTAACTATCTCTTGCATCTACCTTTCCCACCCATTTCCCCCCTTTGCTACTCCTGTCTAAAGTCATACCCAATGGGGGAGGTTCTAACAAATCTCCTTTCTTATAACAGCTAAAGGGTGCAGCTGTGCACAATATAGCAAAAGGTGCTTGCTAAGGGGGAAATGGTCTACCACATGGTCTCTGGCCTCAGAGGAATTCACACTTTAGCATAGGAAATGGGAAAGAGGTGGTGGGAGTAAGGTGTGAGAAAAGGGTGGGAGGTAGAGAGAGGGGAGGAGAGGAATTGGGTGTAGGCTATAGAAGGAAGCTGCCAGTCTCATGGTTTGCCATGGAAACCTTTTGTCTGCTTTGCCCTGGCCCACTCTCCTCACCCGCCCCTGCTACCTACACAGGCACAATGTGAGCAACCACGATTGTAGAATGTGATGCTCCTCCCCTGACACGAGCCTAAATGCAAAACCAAGCAGCCTAAAGAAGCATTTCTAGGGGGTGAGTGTTTGTAAACGTTGATTGTACTTCTTTTCAGTGTTACTAACTCACACTGTTCAGCTCTTAATAATGGGCCAGACTCTGCTAAGCACTTTCTAGACATTACACTAATTAATCATCACAACAATCACAATGCATTCTGCAGACAGGAAGTTAGGCTCACAGAAACGTACCTGGAGTCCTAGGGCTGAGATGTGCAGAGCCAGGTCTGAGAGGCTGGCTCTGGAGTCCCCTACAACTCACCACTATACTAAACTGCCAACCACTACATCCTTTAAAAAAGGTTTCTTGTTACTAAAGTAGCATGCTCATACTAAGTGTGTGTGTGTGTGTGTGTTCATCCCAAATATAAACAAAAGAGAAGAAAATGGAAAATGCTGTTATACTACCCTCCAGAAATGATGACTGTTAACATGTTAGCCTATGTGCTCTAGGACTTCTCTGTGCCCATATATACAATTCTTCTAGAATAAAAGTGGGATTATATAGTGTGTGCAGTTTTGTGACTTTTGTTCATGAAGCAACATATTATGCATTTCTTTATCATAAGATAGTCTTCTATGACAAAAGAGGCTGAGCAAGTCCCCTTTATTCTTTGAATGCATGTGCAATAACTTATTTAGCCAAGTCTTTATAGTTAGACATGTAGGGGTTTGTTTTTGTT
The DNA here is from genome assembly GCF_022682495.2 of Desmodus rotundus. NCBI lineage: Eukaryota > Metazoa > Chordata > Mammalia > Chiroptera > Phyllostomidae > Desmodus > Desmodus rotundus. The sequence continues at coordinate 39,301,253 of NC_071390.1, forward strand.
TTGTTTTTTGGCTTTTCACTCTTGTATATAATTCTGTGATAAACATTTAGGTGCTTGAAGATTTCGAAATGGGCTCCTCACAACCACCAAATCCTTTGCCATGTTGCAGCTGGAGGGATCATGGCCTTGGCACATGATGTTTCATCTGCCTGGAGCGCCCCTCCTCACTCTCCATTTAATAGCTAACTCATACTGTCACTCAGGTCTCAGCTAAAATGCAGCTTCTTCCAGGAAGCCTTCCTAGACTGCTCAGACTAGATTAGGCCCCTTGGTTGTTTGTACTCATAGACCCTACACAGTTCCTTCATTGTATTTAACATATCTGTGAATAATCGGTCCCATAATTCTTGTGCTAATGGCGCTTTTCCCTCTTAGACTATTAGTTTCATGGTGGCAGCACTGTGACTCCATTTTCTATTGTGTTATCCCGAGAGACTGGCAAGGCCACACAGGAGGCACTTAATAGTTGTTTCCCAATACATAAATGAATGAATCTTTGTGGACATCCTTAAATATTTTGTAAGTGAAGCTAAAATATGGATCAAAAAACACACATATTTAAGACTTTTCATATATTATTCAAGTGTCCTTCAGCAAAGTAATAATGATTCATTTTCATTACCATCACTAGTGTGTAGAGGGCAGAGCTCCCTTCTGCATGTTTTCAGCCAAACCATTACGTGCTTTTTAAAGGGCAGTTTGTAAAACAATTGGCCAAATTGTATCAATCAGTATTGGAGTTCCCCACCCCCCAAATCAAGCTGTATGTAGACAGAACAGTAAATTACTGTTTTACAAGATGGACTCTGGGTCCACAGAGCAGATCTTTCTGCTTTTGTGTTTATCATTACTCTGTGACATTGGTTCTACTCTCGGATCCTAGGTTTCCTAATTATCACAGCAACGACTCCCCTTTGCTGGGGATCTACGGCACTAACGCGCCATGATCGCGCTTTCCCTGCATTCTCTCCTGTAGTCCATGCACAGCCCTGATGAGGCCAATATCATGATTACTCTCAGCCACAGGCAAGTAACTGAGGCACAGTTAGGCGACTTGCCTGAGGTCACACAGCTACCCAGTCACGGAGCCGATGCTGGAGCACACTCAGACAGGACCCTAGAGCCTGGGCTCTGCCCTACAGCTGCCACTGTCAGCCAACAGCCCTGCCTTCTCAGCTCCCACTTGCAAGCTGCCTTGAGCTAAAAAAAGAAAATCCTGCCTTCAACACCATTTCAAAATCATTCTTCTAGAGATAGGTAATTTAACTACCTACTGTACGCCATAGCTTACATCAACATTTTCAGTATTTTTATGTCAGTGTTATTATTATTGCCATTTTGCAGATAATACACCAAGGTTCATGTAAATTAGGCAATTTGTCCACACAGCTAAGAAGCGGTAGAGCCAAAATTGGACTCTATAAGCTAAAACTATTTTCCACTTTCCCCAGCTCACTCCCAGCTATTACACATTACTTATTTAACAATTTGTTACCAAAGACTTTTATGAATCAAATTTGTCTACTGGAAAACGTACTTGAATAGGAGATAGAAGATTCTACTTTCAATGTTGCCACTAACTAACTTTGTGATCTCGGGCCCAGAGAAATTATGAACTCCGAGGTCCTTTCCAATTCTAAATCCGGCAATTCTATGCAGCATTTTGGGCAGCAGAACAAACATAAACTTTGACATCAGAAAGATCTGTTTGGAACTACTATAAAGGACACATGGACAAATCCAAGGGGGAGGGTGGAGGTGGGGGAGGGAGGTGGGTTCAGCTGGGGTGGGGTGGAGGGATGGGGAGAAAAGGCATACAACTGTAATTGAATAACAATAAAAATTAAAAAAAAAAAAGATCTGTTTTCAAAATGTGACTTGGCACTTTCTACCCGATGGGTCTTGGTCATGACGAACTTTCCAAACTTGAATTTCCTCATCATTAAAATCAGGATACTATCTTCCTTGCTCTATTGTTATGAAAATTAGAGCTAACATACCCAGCAATCAACAAAAGAGAGGGAGGCTGGTGCTGGTCCTGTCTGTGCTGGGGGTATGACAGTGACTTCCTCCCATTGCCACGTCGGCCCCAGACTCACTGTAGGACTCTCGCTGCACACACCTTCATCTCTGAGTAACACCTAAACGTGGCTCACACCCCTGACTTTCCTGTGACTATGATACGAGCTATTCCATTTTTCTTCAGGTGACCCTCACTAGTACAGAAAGTCTGAAAGCGTACAGTCAGAGTTGCATAACTGTGAGTCTGACCTATAAAGGAAGCCACTCTTCTCTTCCTCCAAAGTTTTTTTTTGTCAACTTGAGGCATTCCCCTTGTGGGCGTGTGATCTCCCCAACGGCAGCAATAGCTCAGGCAGCCACAACCACAGCCCTCAGCTGCTGCAAGGGAGCAAGTGAGTGCAGAACACCTGGCCTCCGGAGGCCCAGAGCTCTGGAGGAGTTCCATCTGGTGGCTGTCATAGAAAAGGCTGGCCAAGCTCAGAGGCCTCTGGGCTTGCTCAGAGTAAGGAATGCATAGGATTTGGCTGTCCCTCCCCGTGGCAAAACTGACTCTAGGAGAACCTCTAGTCCAATCCCTAAAGCCCAGGACCCCAAAGATGCCAGGAGAGCCAAGCCACTGAGATGACCTCTGCTCATTCAAAACATGCCCTTGTTTGTGGTCCAGGTAGGAAAGCAAAGTGTTACATCAGTGCAAGGTCATGTCACAGGCACAGGAGACCATTGCAAAAACAGGACCAGCACCACAGAAATGGCCTCTCTTCTGCCTGGTTGTCCCTAGTCCTGCTCGCACTTCGATATTGCCAGGAAAGAAAACCACACAAATGATGTGGGCAAACACATTATGATAGCTAATCCTTACATCCAGTTCCCTGTGCACGTGCTGGGCACGTCTAAGCACTTCACAGTCTCCCAAACTCCTAAAGGTATATGACATCATTAACTCACTTCACACATTAGCAACATGGGAAAATAACTTGCCTAAGGTGACCCAGCAAATAAGTGGCATAGACAGGGTTTAAACCCACATAGCAATGTGGCTTCAGACACCAAGCTCTAAGCCAGTATTTTCTGCAAAAGGAAAATTACGAAGGACTGATCAACCTATGAAAAGGTGGTTAACCTCACTTGGGACCAGGGAGAAGGTATGGGAAATGGACATGCTCAAATACCCTTACAGTAAACATTGGCCTGTTAGACAGGTGGTTGGTCAGTGTCTATCAAAAGTAAACTGAATTCCCCTTGACCCGGGATCTCACTTCCAGTCGTCTATACTACTGGAATACTCGAAAACGTTTACGTGCAAGGGTGCTCACACATAGCATTGTCTGTGCAAGATCCTCTAGCCATCTTTCTCCGTGACTCATAGTAAAACACCTGCACTTGTTAGGCATGCCAGAACCATTTGCAGGAATATACAAATGACAAATATTCATTTAGAGAACTAGTGATGTGCTTGTCCAAGTACTTCAATATTGTCACTAATTAAGTAGTGCGAGTGTGTCCTGACCCAAGTTCTACAAAACTAAAAGCTATCAAAGAGGCTCTTCTCTTCCCCGCTCTGTGTGCCAGGAGGCTGGCCACTAGCTAGTGTGTTGTTATGGCTCTCCTGCTCTGGGGCTTCTGATGGGGCTCAGCCATTGGCGACATCAGTGGATCAGAGAGTGAGAGTAAGAGATTGGAGTATTTTTTCCCTTTTCTTCCCCGTCTGCATCCCCTCGCTCCATACCAGGTGGTAGTTTCCTCAGTGGCTGAAATTCCTTGCAGCCTCAGCTCAGCCCCAACTCTCTCTAAATGGCCCCTCTTTCCTGGTTATGACTCACCCTGGGTTTGGTGACACCTTTCCTTCCCCTTCAGGTCTAGAGGAGGGGACAGTTTCCACTGTTGCTAGTCTCTGGCTGCGTCACCATCTCAGTTGCTTCCACTCACGTGCCCTCGCCTCTGGAAATAGGCTTTCCAGTAAGCAGGCTTTGATGGAAATCCTTGAGTGTACCACCCGTTTTTGCTAGGACCCTAGGTGATTCAACCTCAGATTTTCATCTTGTGCGCAAGTGTTGAACATCTACTGTGTTCTGGTGTCAACCTGGTACCGGAGTCACCAGCATGAGGAAGTCAGTCCCTTCCATCTGCTGACTAGGTTCAGTAGCTACAGGATAGTTTTTCCCACGGGTCTATATGGAATCTTTCCCTCAAAATTTGGTCAGAGCATGGCTCTTTTCTAGGTGAAAATGAAGTAAGATGGTGTACATTCTATTAAATTAGTTCTTGTTCAGGTATCAGTATCAGAGAAATCTGAATCCAGTTGACATTTATGTCTCGGTCCTGGCCACGTAGCTCAGTTGTGTAGAGCATTGTCCTGATACACCAAGGTCGTAGGTTTGATCCCTGGTCAGGGCACATACAACAATCAACCAAGGAATGCATAAATAAGTGGAACAACAAATGTATGTCTCTCTCTCTCTCAAATCAATAAATAAAAATTTTTAATAAACACATCTATGTCTCCAGAAAGCTCCTAAGGACTTTATCCAACAGGGCAAATGTGGTGAGTTCAAGAAGGCCAAGGGGGTGCTAAGTGCAAGTAAAGCTGCTTTCTACTCAAAGTCCCCATTTCAGAAAAGGGCACCATCAACCACCTACTTCCAAAGCCAGAGCCCTGGCATCTCCAGCTCCATCTCTCTAAACCTCTCTCTGATTCGTGCTCTCCTGCCATCCTCCTATCTACTGCCTTGGTCCAGGTCCTTACCTTTTCTTGTCTGACTTGCAGTTGCCGTGGGCAGTGTATTGTGTCCTCATCTCTGAATTCCCAGCCTCCCACAGCGTCTGGCATACCATGGGTCCTCAATAAAGTTGATTTCATGAATAAAATCCTGCCACAGGAGCCTCCCACTTTTCTTCCCCCACCAGTCTATCTTCTCTCCTCCCCATGAGATCTTTCTAAGTCAGAGATGTGTGTACATTGTTACTTAAATTCCTTCAATGGTTCCACTGTGGCTCTTAGCCAGGAGTCACCAAACTTTCCCTGTAAAGAAAGAGCAGATACTTTAGGTTTTGTGAGCCATGGGGTCTGTTGCAACTCTTCACCTCTGCTGTTGCGGATTGAAAGCAGTTGTACGTGATACATAATGAATGAGCTGGGTCGCACTCTGATAAAACTTGACTTACAAAAACAAGTGGTAGACTCGATTGAGTTCATGGGCTGCAGGCGGCCAGCCTGGCTCTGAGCAAGTGCATCCAAGCTACTCGGCATGGCGTACAGCAGGCTGTTCATGACCTGGCTTTGTTTAGCTTTATCTCCTGACACTCCAACTTCACACTTCACTCACCATCAGTGCCACACTTCTTCAACTCCCTCACATGTGCTATGCACTGTCAAGTATCTGTGGCTTTGCATTCGCTGCTCTCCCCTTCTAGAACCCCCATCTTCACCTATATGCCCATGAAACATTAATCCTTCAAAACTCTCAGACCAACACCTTCCCCATGGATCCTCCCCATCCCTGCTCCAGGGAGTAACTGCACCCTCCCCTTGTCATCTTTGCACATGCTTCCATTATTTCACTTAACCTGCTATCCTATCATTACTTATCCACGTATCTGTGTCCAGTTAAGGGAGAGGACAATGCCTGGTGCAGAGGTGCTTAAGAAACATTGTTAAATTAAATTGGGACCAAGATACCTTTCAGAAGAGTGATTCTAGGTTTGCCAGAGACAACTCCAGTTTTTTGCCTGTGGCCTTAACATAATTATTAATTAGTTCCACTTTTCACTCTCAGAAGTGACCCCCTGTTGATAATAAATGATACGGTTGCCCGACCTTTCAGCATTCTTTGAACCATATTGCACTGGTAGCTATCTGGTCAGCCTGCCTGTGGGGCCAGCCATAGATGGTGCTCGGGGTCTCCCTTCCCAGTGTCGGCCAGCAGACCAATGTTCCTGGCTGCCCCTGTCCAGGCCTGAACAGCAGTGGGGCCAGAGAAGCTGGCAACACAGAGAAGTTGTCTGTGTCCACAGAGCCCCAGGGGGCTGGGGCCAATCAAAGCACCCAGCATAGCAACGCTTTTGAGGAGGGTACAATCCCGTGGTGACCAGTTATTTCTGCCCTATCTATGACCCAGAACAACTCTAACGGAGGTCAGAGCAGTGGGGAGAGGGCAACAGAACCCCAGGCTCAGTGCAGGAAATCCTACAAATCCAGGCCCCACCAGGGATGGGAGATTGCTTTTCTGCACAAAAGGGAGTAATTCACTACAGCGACCACCTCTTATCAGGGGTCATAGGAGTGGCTCTTGGACAAGGTGCCTAGCAAAGAGAAAGAGAAACACTGAATGACCATTTCCCCCCACGCCTCCTCCACTTATTTGACAAGCAGTCTGGTTGACCTAGCCTCTTTCCTGAACTTCCTCCCTCCTCCCCCGCATCTCAGACACTTCCATCTCTGTTCCCTGGGGCCCTCAGAGGAATACGAAATGGCCACCCTTAAGCAGAGCTACATAAGGAGCCCTTGGTTCTTTGAAAGCCATCTCAAACCCAGGAGCAGTTCCCACAGCTGTCGCAGCTCTAAAGTCAAAGCCAAAGGCAGCTGAATGCATTTACCCAAAACGTGTCCCTCTGCACGTGAATCTGAGGTGTTATCTATACGACCATCTCCACAAAGCTGCCCTCCTAAAAGGTCAGCCTCATTATTCCCAAGAGAACCTCAAGGCTCCTTCTGATCTCAAGGCTCTAACTCGTGACCCTAATCTATACTCCTGACTTTTCATTTAGTAAGTCCTTAGAGTAGCTTTTGAATAATTCCCACTCTAACCATTATTACCTTCAGTTTTTCCAAAGAGACATGCCCCTCTCATTGTGTATCAGGCAATGCCCTGCTTAAAAAATACATGCCGGTAAGCAAAAATTCAAACTTAGAATACAAAGTGCTCACTCTCAGACATTAAGAAGCATCCTTTGCATGATGAGTACTCAAGGCAGTTTCGTTATAAATTGAAAGTGCTTCTGAATCTCAGTGTTTGTTTATGGCTCCTCAAAGCAAAGACTTCAGGAACCACTGTCAGTAAAGATTGTCCATCAAACTATAACAAAAGTAACACAGGAATAAATTTATTCCAAAAGTTTTAGAAACAATCCCCCCTTCCACTAACTTACATTGCATAGAACATAGGTGTATGTTTGATATATAACCAAAAATAATAATAATAATAAAATCAAGCCCAAAACAATAAGGCAAAACAACTTGGTGGTAACAGCTGTGAATTCTGAGACTTTTTAGCCAATCGGTGACTTATTGCCCACTGTGCACAAGATACTCCATGAGCTTAAAAGAACGGCGCATAGCTGTTCGGAGAATGTACCCTGTTTTCCCAGAGCTATCCACTTGGAAGATAAATAAGAAGGAACACAAATAATTTACGTAAGTCAGAAAACAAACTGTGTGATCTTGAACAATTCATGTAACCTTACTAAGTCAGCTTCCTCACCTATAGAACAGAAAGTTCATATGTCATAGGATCTCTGTGAAGATTAAAGGATACGATGTGGGTAAGGAGCATAGTACAGTGCGGGGAAATGAAATAAGTCATCATCAGATGTTAGTTGTCCTGCTCTTGTCACCACCTGTGTGTGCCTTACATAGCCACTTCAGAAAGTGGAAGAGATTATTCAGTTAGGAGATTCAAGAAAGGCCGCATGGAGGAGGTAGAATTTGAGCTGGATCTTAGAGAATGGGTGGGATTTCAGGACGAAGAGATAGAGCTGGGGAGGCAGGGGGGGGGGTCCAGATAAGGAAGTATCTCAGCTTCAACAGGAGGAAGGACAGATTCAGCAGGAGTGTAGGCCAGGTTCAAGAGGCCATACACAGGTTTGGCTGGCAGGGAGGATACAGGAAGTAAGGCTGGGAACAGAGGTTGAGCTCGAATTATAAAGGAAGTGTTATCGTCCCAGTTGAAATATTTGAATGTTATCCTATAGGCAATAGGGAGCCATGGAAGGTCTTTGAAGAGAAGAATAATATTCTCTAAGTTATATTTGAGATACTTTTTTTTCTGGTAGCAGTGGGCCAAATGGATAACAGCAGAGAGACTGATCAGAAGGCTATTTTAATAGCCTGGGCAGGAGGTAGCGAGGGCCTATCAAAACTCAGAGACTGTAAAATACAAATAAAGGGAACAGATGGGAGAAACATTTTGGAGGAAGATCAGCAGGCTGACTTTAATAGAGAAGGAGTTATGTGGAGTCATCTTTCAGTGACTCACAGATTTTCAACTTGAGTACAGATGCCATTAAATAAGTTAGGGAACACAGGAAGGCAAGCCAACTCAGAGGGAGGAGACACTTGTAGTTGTAGTGCCTGACTCTAAGGCTGCTACTGGCAAAGACCTTGGATGGAAATTAAGTTTTCTGTTCCCTCATCTGTGAAATGGGGATGTCTGAATACCTTTCAACTTCGCACAAATAGCTTCACTGATTTCTAAGTTTGGGCTTCTCAGGGTCTGGAGTCTCTTTAGTCATGATTCACTGTAATTTTGGGAGTAAATGAATGAATCACCCATTGTGAGCTTATTTATATCTATTACTACTTAGCCAGGAAGCCTTAAATAGCCTGGCAAAGTCAACGATGGGCCTGTTCTAAAAACATCAACTTGGAAACCAGAAGATGGGTTTTATCTGTTTGGTAAATGTCAGTTCCTTTGCTGTATAATATTCCAGTAGTAGTTATTGAGGCCCTATAATTTTTTGGCAACTTGGATAAAAATTATAATACTGTATCTGTCAGTGGCCGGCCTGAAAATAAACCATATTAGGTAATTTAACAGACAGAGTATGATGTAGGGATTTGGTTAAGCAGTTATGGAGGACTGAAAAAACAAAATGAAAATATTGAGTTAACAACAAGGTAATGACTGCAGGCAGTGGCCACCACCACCAAGGAGAACAAAGAGGCAAGAATGGCGTTATCAGAACCTGCCAGCTGGGGCTCAGACCCCCCTGGAGAGACTACTGTCCCGCTGGTGCTGCTCTCTGACTGACCGGGCAGATTGAGGCAGCCTCTGAGAGTGCTGGAAGAAGCTGAATCAGAGCCAAGAACCACTGCTGGGGTGAAGGGCCATTATTGGGGTCATGCTGACATGAGCAGCCAAATTGGAGCAAGCCCCCGGCCCTCTGCTCCCGCCTCCTGTCCCCCCTTGGAAGAAACCAACACGAAGCTATCTAACAAAGGAGAAACACAGTTTGCAGATTCCCAGCATTGCAAGGACTTGGAAAGGAGGATGTGGAGGGGAGAACCAACAGAATAACTAACATGAGGGCTTTCATATAGCACGTGATTTGAGAATCATCAGATTGCTCTATTTATTTTCTGAACAAGCAATCAAAAATATATAAACTGACTCAGATAATGGAGTACAGACTAGAAATATTAAGCTATTATCCTGCAAGCCCGGAAGGAAAGAAACGTGTGTGTGTGTGTGTGTGTGTGTGTGTAGTGAAAGTACTTGTAACAGTGGTATCAGTTATGCATGGAAATTGAGGCAGATGCACCCTAAGGTTACCCCATTGGTTTATGACCTTATATAATCGCATCCCCCAAGTGGGGGCAAGACTGGGAATGGCTTTTAACAAATAAAATACAGAAAAGGTGATGGGATGTCACTTCTTTGATTATGGTATGTTGTCCAGACTCTGTCTTAGGCAGCTGGAGTAAGAGCTTCTCCTGCCAGCCTTGAAGAAGTAAATGCCGGTGCTGTGAATTGCTGGTGACCTCTAAGACCAGAGGGTGGCTTCCAGCCAACAGCCAGTGAGAGGCAGAGACCCTCAGTCACTCAAACACTCCAATTCTTTCAACAACTCCAATGAGTTTGGAAACGGATCACCCCCTGGAACTCCCAGGTGAAGCTTCAATCCAGGAAAACATGTGCTAGCAGCCTGCTGAGACCATGAGCAGAGGACCCAACTAAGCTGTGTCCCAACTCCTGATGTATGTGAACTGTTATGGTAATTTGTTACACAACAACACAAAACCAACACAAGCATGATCCTCATTTCTCTATCTCCCATCTACTCCATTCAACACTGAGCTGATGTTTATTGAACATCTAACAGGGGCCAACTGTTTTGTCTTCAAGAAGCCAGTTTAGTGAAGAAAGCAGACCAGTTGGCACATCATTCCAGCTGAGTGTGATGTGTTCACTTGTAGGAATGGCCGAGGGGCCGCAGAGCCTGGACGAGGGCAGCCTGACCAGAACAGAGGCATGAGAAGCCACGAAGGTGGAGATCTTAGTCAAAAGGAGGTTAACTAGTTAACTAGGAAACAGGACTTTAGGCAAAGGTCCAAAAAAATTAGATTGTTCTTGATTGCTGATCGGTTTTCTCCAGCTTCATACATGTAGCAAAAATCAGAAAAGGCTCTTCCTTAAATTGTTTTTCTTCCATCGAATTTACACTCAAATTCCAGCATTCAATTGAAAATCCAGAATCCAGAAGAGTAAAAAAAAAAAAAAAAGAAATGCATGCTTGAACTTAAATATGTCTCCTGATAGAGATTAGATTAGCGATTGTTTGTCTTAATAACCAGCACTTCCTCTTGAAACTGTGCCCAAGACAATCTTAAAAAGCTCCAATTGCATGAAACGTGTCACTTCCTCCCCACTCATAGCCCCCTTTTTCCTTCCTTCCCCTGGGTCTCACTTTTTTTTTTTAATGCAATGCTATCGTGTTTGAAATAATACCCCTCTCTGGCAGGCTGATATGATACAACTTCCATTTTTCTGGGGAGAGTTTTGATCTCGGCCAAGGTCACAAAGAGGGTTAGAAACAACAGAGCTGACATTCAATTCCTCACCCCAGGAGCCTCTAGATGAGCCCCATAGCGGTTTTCTTGTCATCGTCTGAACTTGGAAAGGCTTCCCACCCACGCCCAGTCTTCTCAGGCGCCTCCCTCCCTTCCCATAACTTCACAGAGCCGGTTCTTCAGGATCCCCCTCCATGACCGGCTCAACTGTGCTACACATTTTCATGCTACTCAGGGAAACTTGGGAGCAGAACCATGATGGTGGGGGCAAATTGCCCCCACCAACTCAGTTTGGACCCGATTACACCAAACAAAGTAGTAGAGGACAGAGCAGATGAAAGAACACTAGGTATGAAAAAGATGACCACAGCTGGCTTTCAGCAACACCAGAGTGACCGGTTGGGGGATTTCTTGAATGTTTGGGCAAGGACACAAGTCCCCATCCCCACTCCTGTCAATTTCAGATCCGATTCCCAAACATACGCTGATCAATTTATTTGGAGCATCATCATGAAAGCTGCTTGGGGAGGACCCCTATCTTCTGTGAGTTCTCTAATGCAGCCTGTACTCCTCCCGCAAAACATTGCCAGGCTACCATCTCCTTTAAGGAGGGCTATTACCTTTTCAGAGGGTGTGAAGAACTACCACTCGATTTTAAATAAAGCTAATGCCAAGGAACCCACATTTAAAGTTCTAAAACAGCAGCTACTCACCCACCACCACCCACAGATCCAGCGACTGAGATTTTTTTCAGCTTGGCCTATTATTTATTTAGAATCAAAAATGATTTCTGTCTGGATGATGCCGCCATTCGAGCTGACATCTCAAAAGCGTCCAATAGTAAGTCCCACTCCCTTAAAAATATCAGTGAGGTTCTATAACGGTGACCTCCATAGCAGGGGGTAGATGTCCCAAATACAAAGAAGGGGGCTCATTGATTGGCTGGAATCACCTGCTTCTCCCTACCTTGCTCAAACCAGAGACACCTCAATGAAAGGTGTCCAAAATGGAAGCAGAAGTGACGATTTCTTTCAAGGCAGTGAGGGCTCATTTCTGTTGCAGCGCTGGCCTTGGACGTGGGTAGCCACTGGCAGTGCCTTTGAAGACAAAATTATGACTGGACACTTGGTCCAGTTTTCCTTTGAATTTCGTAAGTGGAAATCTTGGAGAAACAATGGGATGGGTAGGGGAAAAAAGAAAAAGAGTTTCTTTTTAAAAAAATAAAATTAGCCTAAAATTTTTTAATTAAAATTTTAAGAAGCAGGCACTAAGAGAAAAGTTTCTTCAAGAACATCTTTGCTGTATGTCAATTAGTGAGCCTGTTCTTGCTGTCGGTTTTCTCTGCCGCCTCAGAGCCAAATCTTCAGCCTCCCACACAATCTGTGAAATCAATTGTCTTCCCCAAACATGTGGTAACCACAGAGAAGTGAAATTAATAAAACTGCTCCAAAAGATGATTTCTAAAGATGACATTCTTACGCTAGGCTTAGGCTTTCTTTTCCTGCGGCCAAGTAGGAGCCTGGAGGGGGAGTGGGAGTGGTTTGGTGAGGATTTGGGCACCTCCCCCACCTTTTTTTTAGAGTTTTTAGTTTGTTTTAGTTGTTTTTTTATTGGGAGGGGGAGGCTGGGAGTTGGGCAGAAAAGAGTTAAGAGTAGAGGCCAAAAAGCCCCCAAAGCCAGCAATTATGGACCGATCAAGTGAGGCCTGTCATTCCTGACAAACAAGTCAAAGCGGAGGAGAGGGTTGAGGCCAGCACTCAACGCCCCCACAAACCCCTCTGTCCGTGTGCTTCTCCCAGCGCCCAGCTTGGTTGAAGGCTACCACTGAGGGCAGGGTGGCCCGCATACCCGACCTGCCACGGGATGAGGAAGGCTCTGCTCAGCCCCAGCCCTAACAATGCCAGGAAGACAAGCAAAGGCCATCAGTCTCCATTAGGAAGACAGTATTTTCCTCCCATATTATCCTGTCTGTCATGTCCTCCTAGGACTCCAAAGGCATCGCTGTCTCATACATCATCATCATTTTCTCCCCACAAAGATGGAGAGCCCCAGGGAGGGGTCCTTGTTGCTCATCATCCTGCTCTGGATGGCCAAGGGCCTTCCCCTGGTGACAGGAGCAATACTCAGCTACCGGGGAGATATTTGCATCCCAATTAGGCCCAGGGCTTTGAAGAGTGGGGGAGGAGGGCATTCACAGCCAGTTTGTAAATCAGTTTAAACAAACTTCCACAATCTCAGGAGGCCTGGAGAGGGCATCTGTAACACTGAGTGGGGAGGAGAGAAAAAAAAAAAACCCAAATCCAGAGCTCAGGATAATGGATACACTTAGTCTTGACGGAGCAAAGGAGAGCTGTCACTAATGAAAACTGGATTATTAATAGTAGTTAATTAGGCATTGGGTATACTATTTTATTGAATTCTCACAACAGTCTCATTTTACATCTACGGGACATTTGTCAGGGAACAAAATTAAAGCTTAGAGGATCAGCCAGAATTCGAAGGAACATATTTGTCTGATTCTAGATCTTGACAGTATATACTACAGTGTGTTCATTGGTCAGTTATGGACCACTCTACAGTTTTTGCATATGTCCTAAATAATAATGTTAATAGTTACTATTTTTTGAGACCTACTATGTGTCAGACCTTATTCTGAACACTTTATGTACATACTTTCATTTAATCCTCACAGGTGATACCATCCTTACTAGTATCATTATCTACATTTTATAGCTGGGGAGACTGGAGTTGAGAGAAGTTAAGTAATTCACCAGGTCCCCCACTAGTGGTTCTGGAGTTAGGATTCAGACTCAGACTCCATTGTCTATGAATAGGCAATGTAAAACTTACTTGCTGTCCAGCAGTGTAGACTATCACAGCAGAAGGAGCTACCACGGAGTGTAGGAGTGAGCCATTCATCACTGGCTTCTTCACCAGTGTGAATCGGGATGAAATCAGTTGAAAATGAACTTCACAGCCGGTCTTAATGGTATAAAGAATGCCACCAAAGCAGATGAGGAAGGCCTCAGACCTTTCCTATGAGGTGGGTATCAGTTAAGTTCTTTCTTGATGACAGGTTTTGGAGCCACTGCTTGCTCTCCAGTAGGCACTGCCATTGGGCAGAGTGACAAGCACTAGGGGACTGCCTGTCGAAAGCAGCACACAGGGCTCCAACTCCTGGGCCTGTCTGTAGGGTGGGGTAACCCAGCCTTTCAGCCCTGTCTCTGCTTGAATGAGGCACTAGCTTGTTCTGAATTCCTAGAAATTCAACTAGGTAATCCTCACCCATGGAATTTGACCCAAAGGCTTAGGGAGGGACTTCTCAAACTCAACCCCACTCAAAATGGTTGTAAGAGATCCCGTTAGTTTCCACCAGTACCCCCTCCCTGACCTCTTTCTGTTAATAGAACCTTGATTTCATTTAATCTTCATTTAACCTTCAGCGTCCAATGTTTCACTATATCCACCATGGTAACCCCATTTCCCTCACCAGTGATTGGATAAGAAAGGGGCAAGTGACAATTCTGGCCAATCAACTGTGAAGGGATATATACAGGAGAGCTCTGGAAAGGTTTCTGTACTGGATTTTTAAGAGACACACACAGAGAAAGTAATAATCTTTTCTCTTCCACTAAAATTGTCAAGACAGGATGTAATGGCTGGAGCTGCAGCAGGCATGTTGCCACCTTAGGTTATCTGCCCTGAGGACTGATCCAACACCCTGAGAGGGGTGGGATGGAATGATGGAAAGAACTTGGTTAAGTCACCAAATTCACCAATGCTAGAGCTGTCCTACCCTGGACTTTTAATTATATAAGATATTTTTCTTATGTAGAAACAGTGCAGTACAGGAAACACCAGTTACATGAAATTAAAAATAATAATCCACACACAGCACTTTTAGCAGTGCCTGCCATATACGGAACTTTAGCTATTATGACATTTGTCATATGTGTGTAAAGCTTCTAGCTCTGTGTCTTACCCCACAACCCTCTACTAAAAAGGCTAATTAATATTGAAGGCAACTGGCCTGTGTAACCCATTTCAGGTCTTTATGAAGTCTTTGAGGTGTTCAACCTCAAAACATGTTAGTTGAACCATGGCAACAGTCTGAATGGAATCGACGCAAAGCAAAGAAGTTCAGTTATTTAACTGCCTTATCTCACCTGACTACATAATCATAAAAACCCACAAAAAAGGACATAGTTTAGAGATTTGCTGTGAATTTCCTGGCCTTGTTTATTAACTGAATCAAAACTGAAAGTAGTATCTCTTTTCTTCCTTGTAAACTGTACACTTTGGGAAGATATTGGCGGGCAATAATATTCCCAGCCAACACGTGCATGTTATATAATAAATACATATTATAGATACTTTGAAAAGGAAGTGATTTATAGTTGGATCCTAGCAGCTGCTTTGAAGCATTCAATTTTTCACTTAAGACTAATTAGAAGATTTTTAATTAGCAAATGTTCCATCCAATAGATTAGATAATGAAGATTCTTCACAACCACTGTAATATTTAATTCTCTTTTCCCATTTTAACAAAACAAACTAGAAATAATTTATAAGTAATATCTGTTCAAGGACTACAAAGTCTATAACCAGGACATGGTCAGGGAGAATTGAGATACATGGAATACTGTCCCATCTGTGACTCTGACTCCGTTTGGGATCTGGAGCAAGTTACATCCTTTCTATTCTCATTTTTCCCATCTATGAAATGGGAGGTTGAACTAGGTCAGGGTTTCTCAACCTCAGCACTACTGACATGGCTAGGATAATTTTTTAGATGTTTAACAGCATCCCTGGCACCTACCCACTAGATGGCAGTTGCACACTCACCCCCACCCCAGTTGTGACCATCAAATATGTCTCCAGACTTTGCCAAATGTCCCCTGGGGGAAGCTGGGCAAAAATACCCTGTTTGAGAACCAGTGAATTAGATCAGGAGTTATAATGCCAACACATGTCAAGCTGTTATAAAAATGAGAGAAGTAGGGCAGATGAAAGAAAGGCAAATTTGGATTCTGAGACTTCTGGCCAAGATATAGGCATAGGTAGATATACTTTGCCTCTTCACACAACCAAAAGAAGGACAACAACAAATTTAAAAGCAAAAAACAAGAACTGGCAGAAAATCTAACTGTATGGAAGTCTGACAACCAAGGAGTTAAAAAAGAAACATCCATCCAGACCAGTAGGAGGGGCAGAGATGGGAAGCAGAGGCAGAGAGGACTGAGGCAAGGTGGCAGCTGGCAGATGGGCGGTCCCACATTTGCATGTGGATAAACCGGAAGGAACAACAGGGGAGCGACACAGACCAGGCAACCCAGGGTTCCAACTCAGGGAATAAAAGCCACAAAACCTCTGACTAAAAAAGACCTGTGGGGTTGTGGCAGAGGGAGAAACTCCCAGTCTCACAGGAGAGTTCGTTGGAGAGACCCACAGTGTCCTAGAATGTACACAAACCCACACAACTTGAAATTAGCACCAGAAGGGCCCAGTTTGCTTATGGGAAGTGACTGAAAGACGGTGGAGAGTCGAATAAGCAGCATTGTTCCCTCTCTGACCTCTCCCCAACATACAGTGCCACAACACAGCAATGTGGATTGCTCTGCCCTGGCAAATACCAAAGGCTCCACCCCTTAAAACATAACACATGGGCCAAAACAAAAAAATCACCAAGTGAATGAACAGATCAAAGCTCCAAAAATAGAACTAAGCAATAAAGAGATAACCAACCAATCAGATGCTGAGTTCAAAAGACTGGTAATCAGGATGCTCACAGAAATGGTTGAGTATGGTTGCAAAATAGAAGGATAGGTGAAGGCTATGCAAAGTGAAATAAAGCAAAATATACAGGGAATCAACAGTGAAAGAAAGGAAACCAGGACTCAAATCAACCATTTGGACAAGAAGGAAGAAATAAACATTCAACCAGAACAGAATGAATAAACAAGAATTCAAAAAAATGAGGAGAGGCTTAGGAAACTCTGGAACAACTTTAAATGTTCCAACATCTGAATCATAGGGATGCCAGAAGGAGAAGAGGAAGAAAAGGAAATTGAAAACAAAATAGACAGGGGGAGGTTAAGAATAATATAAAGAATGGAGAAGCCAAAGAACTTATATATATAACCCAAGGACATGAACTAAGGGTGAATGATAATGGGAGGGGGGTGCAGGACGGAGGGGAATAAAGGGAGGAAGAATGAGACAACTATAATAGAATAATTAATAAAATATATTTTTAAAAAAGAAAGGCAAATTCAAGTGCACGCATCCTATCAAAAGGGAAGAACATGCCTCATTTTCAATGGACCCTCACCATGTGTTATATTTGTTCAAGAGAGAGCATGAATTACATGATTATGTGAAAACTCTTGACTTTTTTTAATGTTGGAAGCTCACAATGTGCAGCAGTTAGGAAAGAGGGTTCTGAAGGTGGATTGCTTGAGTTTGAATCCTAGTTCTACCTCTTGCTAACTTCAATAACAGGAAAAATCTTTATCATCTCTATGCTTTGGTTTTCTCATTTGTAAAATAAAGACAATAATAACACCCATATCATAAGATTATTGTCTTATGAAACAAGTAAAAGATTACAATAATCTTTTAATAAGAATTAAATGACACAACATATGTAAGGGGCCTAAGATAGTGCCTATATAGCAAGGGCTTAAAAATATTATCTATTGTTGGGAAACACCCTGCCTGGTTTCAGAAGCTGTAAACCCCCATGGCTAAGGCTGAGTGACAGACTTGGGACCATAAGCCACTAAGGAGACAAAGCTTATCTCCCTGGCAGGGGCACTGCCTCTGCCCCCTTTACTTCACCCTGCTTGGCCCGGAGCCTGACCAGTTAGCCAATGATGAGTAAGATTCCTCAAGGGAGGGATGACCTAAGACAGGCATGGTCATGAAGAGGCCCTCAGGGAGGGACTTGGGGGGCTATAGAAAAAGGGGGTGATGGACCCTCACCCCTCAGCTTTCACATAGCCTGAGTCCTCATTCTGTCTGCAAGAAGTCTCCTAATCTCTTGGCTGCCTTACTTCCCCTGCCTGACTTAAGCCTGAAACAATGACAGAGGGTGGTGCAGCCCTGTGCTGGAACAGGCGGGTTCCCCAGGGTACTCAGGCCTAAGAAAGAATATATAAAACCCTGTGAAACCTGCTTTGCTAAGAATGCCCTCAGTTTTCTGATAAGGGTCCAAGCATGAAATGAGTTTGTTTCCCAAAGTTTTATAGCCCTTTAGCTAACTGACTCTGACTCAGAATAAGCCCTCAGAGTTCTTTGTATGTTATCTATTGTTTGATCCTTACTGCCTGACCATGACTGATGAGCTTTACCTGTATTCCTATGCAAACTGAACCCAATAAAAGCCCATTGAGGAAAAGGCTCTTGGTCCTTCTCCTTTGAGAGATGGGCCACCTTTCCTCCCCAAGCAGATCATGTCTTGGTAGACTTATTCTCATCTGTGGCAGCCGGGGGGGGGGGGGGGGAGGGGGGGCCCTGTGGGCAGAGCCTCCCCCAAACTATCATTATCCCTAAGACATAAAACACCATAAAACAAACTAAATATATCTAGAGTTCATATTCAGCCAAGAAGCTTACAATTCTGAACTACAGGACCTCAAGGGTCTGTTCAGGTTCCCTAAGGTTTTGTGATTCTATTTTATGAGAGCAAGACACTAATTAGCCTCTGATTAACTCTATACAATTTAATTGAGGAGAATGAACTCTGACACTAGCAAAGACATGGTAGTCAGAAATCAAATGCCAAAATACATGTTCTCAGAGGTCAGAAAAAGAAGATAAAGAGCCATCTGTGCTTTCCATTTTTTAAAAAATGGTTGTTTTTTTTGTCTCTGTTACTTTAAAAATAAGTACATGAAAAGAGAACAGCATCAAATTTGGAACCTGCCATCCTCAATAGTATCCTCCTAACAGATGCCATGACTATACGATGAGTTATTGTTGACTTTCTAGCTAGAATAAATTGACAATTATAAGTTAGTATCATTAACCCAATTACTTTTCAGTGAGAGAGCTGATAGAGGCAATCATACATCGGCTTCTCCATCCTTATCCTCCCACTGGAAAACAACATAGCCACTCCTGATCAATACTTTGATCTGAGTTACTTATAATGCTGTCAGACATGAGTGTCTGCTTCACTTCAGAGTACAGAAATGAGATCGTTTTGCAAAATTTAGATCAGGCATTAAATTGTTTGGGGTGAACTGTTATGCTAGTCTACAGTCACATAACCAAATCAGCACTACAGAGGATTGCCAGAAACTAACAGGGCCTGATAAGCGCCGCTGTCTTTATTAAAACTATATCATTCGTGGAGGCGTGGACTAGAACAAGGTCACGTTAGTCCATGTGTTTGAATTACATTTCAGGACAATGATTTGGGAACCTGCCTTAAATTTTTTTTAAAACAACAGTTCACACCATTTGACCTATAATTCCCCTTCAAGGGATCTGTCATAGTAAATAGTCAGAAGCTGGAATCAAAATGTATTCATACAGGTATTCTATATGGTGTTATTTATAATAGAAAACGTAGGTACCAACCTAAATGACCAATATTAGAAGAACGTAAAATAAGTTAAGGAATAGCCCCATGATGGAATATTATGCAGCCAATTGTAAGTTGTATTTCAAAGTATATTTTACTACATGGAAACATACTTAATATATAATGCTATAAAAAGGTGATAAAAGTTGGATATGCAATAAGTATGTATGTATGTGTAGGTATGAAAATATTGTACATCAAAATGCGAACGCTGGTTATTTTGGGGTGCGATTATAAATCTGCATTTTCTAAATCCTCACATTGACCTCAAGGTTGCCACATGTAGTTCTGTAGGTTGAACCCTGCAGAACAGAACCAAGCCCATGGGCCCCTCCACGTCATGTACCCATGCGTGAGATCTGTACAAAGAGAGCGCCTTTGTAAATTCATACAATAGCACCATGCAAGATACTAGTACGTACTCTGTTACATATTTTTTAGACATAAAAAATGTAACATGAAAAATAACAAGCATCTATACCAAGGTAGATAAGAGTGTATGTGGAGCCTGAGGTTTACACAATTTAGAGAGATTTGTTTGTGAAAAGAACACAAATTTTTAATCATAAAATTAGAGACAGATGTGAATTTTAATTTACAATGAGAAAATAGATTACAATAAAAGTTCTTAGAGATTAGGTCCTTTCTCTCTGGGAAATTTACCAGAAATGCTTATGTGAAAGTGCTTTGTGATTGCAACCTGGCTACCCTCTGCCACCAGAACACTTTACAACTCCCAGCAGCCTTCAGCTCTCCTGGGGTCCATGGAAGTGAAGGACGCTGGAGCTCATGCTTCGTTGATATCACAGTAACTTTGGCTCTGATCTTCAGGTAAAGGAAAAACTGGAGAAATGCAAAGCCAGGTATTATTTTTAGAGATAAAATTATCTAAATAATACTGTCCCAAATCAAATAGTCCAGAAAGTAACTTAGATACTGAACACTACAAAAAGAACTATTTTATTTTAATTTTGTAAGAGTGTTCAATAAATGGTCATTAATATATTTACTAAAATTTGGGAAATTTTCTGCTTTATACAGACAGCCACCTTCTTATTATTTAATATGTTAGATTTTTAAAATATTTTTAATATTTTAAAAAAGAGTCAATCTCAAGAGCCCTCTGCCATCCTTGAGTTCTCCACTCCATCAGGACAGTGAAGAAAACCTTCCACAGGGGTCCGAGCCAGCGGCTTCAGGCAGAGAAATGGCCTAAGATTCAGAGCCACTGGGGATACTGAGCTAGGGTCCTATCACAGAGAGGTCACAGCAGAAGACTGCTCCTTCAATTCAAACCAAACAAAACAAGTCCAAACAACAGTCAAAATGGACTTTCACATAAATACAACAAGTCAAAAACTGACCCTCAAACTATCTTCTAGACCAGTGGTTTTTCAGTAAATTAGAAAGAGAATATTTTTGAAACAAAATCTTAAACTGAACTCTAACATATAAATAAGTACTTTCGGTAATGTTCCACAAAAATAAAGACCACCCAGAACTAAAACTACCTTCCGTGTGCCACAACATGGCTCATTATGAATTCATACCTCAATTGACCATT
The DNA here is from genome assembly GCF_022682495.2 of Desmodus rotundus. Classification (NCBI taxonomy): domain Eukaryota; kingdom Metazoa; phylum Chordata; class Mammalia; order Chiroptera; family Phyllostomidae; genus Desmodus; species Desmodus rotundus. Next base: position 39,322,214 of record NC_071390.1, read on the forward strand.
AAACTATTTTAAAATTGACAATGGCATATGTATGCTACCCAGCTTTACGTGTTGGACAAGACTGAATTGCAAAAAAGACAAGTATAGAGTTATAATATTCATATACAGTGACACCTATATAAGATATTGAAAGCTGTGCACAGAATAGAAAAAGACACCATAACTAAGATTGAAAGACAAATGATATAGTGTGGAGGGAAATATTCACAACACGTATAATAGCCACACATATATAATGGGATTCCAGAAGAAGAAGGGAAGAAGGGGCAGAAGAAATATTTGCAGAGATAGTAGCTGAAACTTTTCCAAGTATGTTGAAAGATATCAACACACAGATACAAGATCAGCAAACTCCAAACAAAGTAAAAACAGAGGAATCCACATGCTAGTACTTTACAGTTAAACTGCTGAAAACAAACAAAAAGAAAATCTTGAAAGCAAATGGGGGCTTCATGGGGTGCGATGAAGGACATATTTCATACAGGGAAACAAGAGTAAAAATGATAACTAACTTCTTGTCAGAAGCAGTGGCCAAAAGACATTGGCATGACATCTTTAAGTGCTGGGGGAAAAAAAGTCCTGCCAGCTCCAAATTCTGTATCCACTGAATATGTCCTTCAAAACTGGAAGTAAAATAAAGACATTTTTAGACAGACACAGCTGAAGCTCCAGTAGACCTGCACTACATGAAATGCAAAGGGAAACTGTGTAGGTTGAAGAGCTATCAGATGAAAAGCTAACTCTGCAGGAAGGAATGAAGAATTCCAGAAAGTGAAAATATGTCAGTATATTAAACATTTTTAATTTTTTAAACATATATGCATGTATGTATAAATTTCTTTTAAATACTTTAAATCATTAAAGTAAAAATAATAACAACACATTGTGGCATATACAGAATAGGTAGAAGTAAAATAAATGACAAGAACGCCAAGGGCTCAAGGGTAATAATTGGAAGTTTACTGTCCCGAGAAGAAAATGGAAGTAAAAGAATGGAAGGAAGGCAATGTGTAAAGAAATGATTACCAAGAACTTTCCAGAACCAAAGAAAAGCAAGCATTCTTAGATTGAATGAGTATCCACATAACCAAAAGGAAATTTTTAATTCTCTATATAGACATAGTAAAATTTCAGAACCTCAAGAACACAGAAAATACTAAAAGGAAAACTACTTTTTCAGAGAGAAAATTTTAAAAATATCCTCAGACATTCAAGCCTCAGAAGTGTTAGCACTCACAGATGATTTTCTAAAGAAATGCTACAGAAGGTTCTCCAGCCAAGGGATAAATGAATGCAGAAGAAAGGAGTGGGAGGTAAAAAGTACTTATAAGTACAGAGTACAATAAATGAATTAATTCTCAATAAGTATTTCTTTAAAAGGACGGTTTGTCATAGCAATTTGGAAGTAACATTCTGGATTATACAATATTGAAAATGGAGGACGCATGAAGAGAAGTAAAGGTTCTTGTTTTGATGTAAAGAGGGACATAGACTGATTAACTCTTGTCTTTGTCATAAAAGTATATGTTCATGTATACATAATCAAAGACTAACTGTAAAATAATGACAACCAATAAAAGAATACAAATGGAGTATATAACTTTAAACCAATAGAAGAAAAAATGAAACAAAGTACACTTACTAATTTTATGTTTGTAAAAACAGAAATTAAATAGAAAGTTAATGTGTGTATGTGTGTAATGTGTGTCTCTGTGTAAACATTTTGTGTGTCTGGTGTGTCTTTGTGTGTCTGGTGTGCATCTGTGTGTATATATATGTGGTTTGTGTCTGGGTACAAAAACTGTTTTATGTTCTTTTTCTTCACATAAATGGGATCATACTGAGCTGTTTTGCCTTTTCTACCTACCCAACATACTATAAATGTTATAGTCAACCAAACTGTCAGAGAACCTGAAGGGGCACCAAGCCAGGAAGCTTGATCATCCTGGGACCCACAGCTCCCTGTGAATGGTCCTGGAGAAAACGGGAAAGTTGTCTTATTTTCCCCAAGAACAGTGTTGTAGATGGGCTGCTATTATTGGGCTCAAAACCGGAACTGAAATACCACTAGTTTTAGCCCTTTCATGGGGAGCAGAGACTCTGGTGCGTGGAAAAGAAAGCTCAAGTTCCCAAATCTGAGTGAGCTGGGCTCTACAGTCCAAAGGCTCAGAGCATTCTCTCCAGAGACAGACGGCCCAGGGTTCAAGTACTGACTCCATCACTTCCTAACTGTGTAATTTTTGCAAGTCACTTTATCTTACTGTGCCTCTATTTCTTTATCTTAAAACAGTGATGATAATAATGGAGCCTCCCTAACAGGGGCATGGTAAGGATGAAAGGAGCTAACATTTGTAATCACTTGAATAATAATACCTGGCTCATATATGAAGC